>NC_066374.1:18685208-20011714 GCF_013377495.2 Cygnus atratus
GACAAAACTTGACTTGACTTGTAACTGACCTGAAGTAGTAACTAAACATTTTTCATTTTGGAATGTATTGGAATTTACGGTAGAAGACAGATTGTTTTTAAGTTGTCAAAAGAAAGACAGCTTTTGCAGTGGAGTAGAAGAATTGAAGGAAAAAACAAACCCCAAACTATTGCTAGCAGAAAACTGAATTTCATCTGCCAAAACCAATCAAACGAATGGCAGAAATGAAGACAGCAATTCAAAATTATATGATTTCCACCAAGACTATAGGGAAAAATCAAACTCAAACAAAGTGCAATATCAGCTGAAGGGTGAAATCAAAATCCAAACTTTTTGTACTGTAGAGAAGTTCATTTTGCTTAGTCTGTAAATCAAAAATAGCCTAGTGTTATAAACACCTTGTAAGAGAAAGCTTAATAAAGATATATAAATAATTAAATGCCTACATAGGAATTTGTAAACCAGGAAAACAGAAGAAGGATCTTTGTTTTCCACTGCAAAAATGCATAAAGGACAAAAATTCTTAAAAGGAAAGAAAGCTGAATATTAGAAATTAAGGATAATATTGTAAAAGACAAAGACTGCTATTTTTTTCTCAGCCTCAGTTAGAAAATACAAATGCAAAATATTTTTTTTTTTTCCTGTAAGAACTAAAACAAAACTGAGAAAAAAAATAGTCTGCAGAACGCTACTACCTCTGGAAGCCTTTGTAACTAAACGAGTTCTATGACTACTCTACGGTGAGGCTACATGGAAAAGTTTGCCAGCATACAACAGAGGGAGGCAATGGAGCCCTTCTTTCGTCTTGCTTCCCCTCCTACACTCTAAAGTCTTCCCATCACTCCCGCAAAAAGAGACTATACAAGGAACGGAAAGATAAGGCTAAAACATTTTTTTTCTGGTGAAGAAAAAGCTTGGCAATGCTTTTACTATGTCGATTTTTAAGCAATGGGACTCAGAAATAGTGGAAGATAACCACTCCTACCTGTTGCACAATGGTTGTTAATTCCAGGCACAGTTGAACAATGTTGTTTTTCAGCAGTGAGTATTCTGTCACGCTGACAAATGGAGACCTGTGAGAAGGAAAGAATAGGTTTACATAATGTTAAGGATAAATCATGTTTACAGTATAAGCAATGGTATATAGTATAACAGACTAACGGTTAGCAAATTTATTTTCATAAAGGCAAATGTAATCAGGTCAGTTAATTGTTCTATGGTTTAGTCCAAAAAAGTCTTGAAATAATGAATGTATTTTTCTATAGTACAGCCTACTGTTTTTTGGAGTCTCTGTGGGCATTTAGAAGATATATGTAATACTGAGATCAGGTCTACAACACAGAATTGTGAATCACCTAACCACGACAATCTCCAGCAGCAAATCACACAACTTTTTTAAAATATGCCTTTGAAACAAGAAACAATGTTGGCAGGAAGGATGTAAAGTGGATTTTGGCCAGAACACCAGAAGTTATCATTCTTAAGGATGGTGAAACACGAGCTTCCAAAAAAAAAAAGTAGTCAAGATTTCTCGTGTATGGTTCATTAAAAAGACAACATTTCTAGAATGACATCACTCACTCTTCAGCAGCAGTTAGCACCTTAATTCAGAGAGCAAAGTAATGCATACTTAGTCACTAACAGTTTCCTGCACACTAGGATTTTCTGCAGGCTTTCCAAATTCTAGCTGAATCTGACCTCATTTGAATTTATAAGAACTGACAAGGTCGTAGCCCAAAAGAATATGACTGCTGGCATCAGGTTAGGAAGATGTCACCAGGATTATATAAATCCTGTGAAGGAGGGTGATTCACTCTCACTATGATTTCTAACGTGCCATTTATACATTCAAGAGCAGTCAGATTCCAGATAAATCTCTCCATTACTATAACTCTAGAAAACTGAAACAAAACATAAATTCCATGATATCATTTTATGTTTTGGTTTTTGTCTTCCTACAGCCAAAATTTTAACTACGTTTATCTGGAGCATTAATGGTAATCAGTTCAAATTCTCAAATTCTTGCTAAAAACTCCAATAAGAAACTTTTTCTTTCCCGACTAAGCAAGTAAGATAATTTACTTTTAATATTCTTAATTGATTAACTTAACTCCAGCTTATTTTGTATCTTTTTGATGAAAGAAAGACAGTTCAAATTCTATGATCTTTTCTTCCTCATCCTCCTTTCTGAAATTACCAATAATGGGCTACCATTTATGGCAGTAAGATACCAATTTTTGCAGAAAATACTATCAAACTGAAAGGAGTATGAACAAATAACTAGAGAATAATTTAGCAGCCTCCTAAGAGAAAAGAGTACTACATTTTGCCTGCAAAATTTTTGAAATTTGCACATCAAAATTTACAGCTAGAATTAGCAGAACTGATATTTTAATATTAGGATAAAAGGGTACAAGAACAAACTAAAAAATAAAAATGAGGAATTATTCTCATGGATAGAGGATCAAGGAAGAGTAAATTACCTGTCCAGCCAGGCTAGTAAGTTCTTGGCAGCACCTATCAGGTCAACTACAGAGGTAAGAAAATCATTTGGCAGTCGTCTGGAGGCCCTGCCATCATAATGGCCACTCCTCCTTCTACCCGTTATGAAGTTCTGAAGATTTTTGGCTGAGGCATTCAGCTTGTGAGAGAGAGTTCTCAGGTTTTCGGTCTCCAAACCATAATTCTGTGGGAAAAGAAGAAAGCAGACAATCAAATGAAGCAGGGTGTTGTAAACTATGTGAACGGAACCATGAGGTGAAACGTTCTAACCGGTACGTGGCTGAAAGGATCACAGATCTACGGATGCCTGGTGTCAGAGCAGCAACAGGCCGCTTTGTTTAAAGCCCACCCATGGTGCTACAGACCCCAAGCCTCTTGGTCCCACCACACACGGTCTCGCTCAGATTTGTATTAGTCCCCCTACTAACTTGTAACGACTTCACCTTAGCAGAGCTCCACTACTGCTTATGCCGTTAATAAGGTAAAAAACCTCAGGGAGTCCTAGAGACAGGCTTTTACGGGGTAGTTCCTTGCTGAACTCTGCTGCTGTTGGTGAACAGCTGTCACACCACAGATAACATAACATGTGAATGGTCAGGTCACGTCAGACCAAAGATGTGGTACTCCTGTCGCCAGTGAATGCCTAGGGACAAATCTGAGAAAAGAGCAGGCGTGTAGTCAACGTGTGAGTGGTTCAGAGTCTTCAGGCAATGACAGTGCCTTCATACTTAATAGTTCTTAATGGATTTTCTTCCACTGTTCTCATTCTCATGGTTTTTGTTTGTTTTTAACTTACAACTTTTCACATTTTTTAATTTTTTCCCTTTATGAAGGGACTTCAGCTCAAACAGAGTAACTAATTAACTCAGATTCACATAGAAAGTCTCAGGCTGAATTGAAACAGGATCTCTTGCTGCCACAACAGGATGTAGCATGGGAAAGATTTTAATGAGCACTTAAATAAAATCAGCTTTCACAGTATGAATTGATTGCCCACTATTATTTTCAACTATGCATATCTTATAGAGGATGACTGTTCATCAATATTGCATGTTAATTTTTCTGCCTCAACTTCTTCCTTGAAACTGAGGATAATGAACAACAAACAAATACGCTATCTTGCTGAATGCTAACGTGGATATATGTGCAAAGATTAAATATTTCCAACACCAAAAAGGGAAAAATATATGGAAGTCAAACAAAATACAAACAAATAGTAGGTAAAGTTGTTTTCTGAGTTTGGACCAGTTCTGGCCGGTGCATAGGCCCCTGCCTTCTCTGCCAGCCGTTCTCCCTCTCAAAGTTCACCCTGAAAAATGAAGGAAGCCCTCCACCTCAACTCTGAGGAAACCTACAAGGCATGGAAACGCTTTGGTACTTCTAAGTTAATTCACTACAAAGAGCTTACTTTTTAAAATACTTTTAAATTATTTAATTAATTAATTATAACAGAATTAATTTCAGTATTATATACATATCATGCCTAGAGCATCCCAGTCAGTCAATGAGGTTTGGAAGCATCACATTTAAGACTGAACAGGGAAGCAAATGAAAATTACATTGCCTTAGTTACAGACAAGAACAATTCTCTTAATCTTTTTTCCAAAACATTGTACAGTTAACTACAGCTTCACTGAAGTAAAGCACTCTATTTTAGAAAAGTTTATAGTTAAAAAGAATACTGTATTTGATATTAGTATTAGCATACAATCTGTTTGATATTTGTAACTAATCTTTCTTTTGTTAAAACACTGAAGGAATTCCCTCTGCTATTTCCCTCCCCTTTTTCTGTCACTTCTCCTCATGCAAAGATGATGAGTAAGTGGGTGTATTGCAACGTCTTCACCAGCTAGCAAACTGTACTAAGCAGCGTCCCGTTTCCCCTCGGGAAAAGTTTGATTTTGCATACTCAACAGCATTTTATAACGATGATAAATCAGATCCTCCTGTTTTTATTTCCCAGTCCAACCTTGATTATCCCTGTGGTAACAAACACAAAATGTTTCTCCTAGTAATTAATTACTGCTTAAAAGCTCAGGGAATCTGTCAGTTTGCTTTCAAGGAAGGGCACGTAGGAAAGGAAAAAGCTTGACCAGTGAATCTCCGAAAAGTCAGTATGCTTTCACCGGAGTAAAAGTCTGAGTCTTGAAGAAAGAGGGCTAGACACTACCAGTGCAGTCAGCTGGACTGAATTTTATAGATTTGCTCAAGTCACCAGAAAATACAAAATGTGTCTGAGGAAATCCACCTAATAAACAAGGTTGTTTTATCGTAAGTTTATTAATTAGCATACCAATGGGAGCCTTAATTAATGTCAATATAAAATTTTAAATATAGCAAAGCGTAGATAAAATATGTCCATAAAGATGATCAGAAGATTACAGGAAATTTTTCAGCAAAGTAAGAGTGCTGATGCAAAGTAGTGATTTAGCTGAGATTTAGGTACAATAAAGGGGAAAAGATAAAATATTACAGAAACAACAATGACTCAACATCTCTGTAGAAGACAAAGTAAATTGCACTAAATTTAAGATTGAACACCTGAGATGTTCAAATAAATGAAACAACCATAAACAACTATAAAATTGGAAAAAGAAAGGTTAAAAATAATCCTTGAAAGTATCTTCCCCAAGCACGTCCTCCTCCTTTGCTGCATCACAGCTCACCTCATGCCACCTGCACGTTTCTCTCCCTGCTGCCAACCTCCTTTGTGACAAGTTTGCCTGGCTGCATGCCTGATGCCGTGAAGCCCTACAAGACCCACTGTGGCATTGTGTTAGGAAACCATCAAAAGAAGCCAGGGCTCCTTTCAACCTGCCCTAGCCACTAACCAAGGTGAAGGGATATAAAAGAGATTGTCTCAGAGGAGACAAGAACAAACAGGTGGTCACACACACAACTTTGAACTGCATCCATTATGATTTGGTGAAGGTACTTAAAAACAAGGATGGAGAAGTTGCAGTTTATGATAATGAATAAGTAGGTGGTAGCCCTGTTCTCTATATATGACACAGCAAGTATTCAGATCTCTTCTAATTCCCGTAGGCATCTCATCTGCATGATGCTCACAGATAGACTCAGACCTGCCAAACTAAATCATTATCATGGCTACCATATCAGACCTCAGTTTTCACAGCTATATATTCTTCTCTCAGTGTTAAATATGTACTATTATTGTGAAAGACAATGTAGAAATGTTGTTCTTGAGCTTGTAAAATTCTATCTCTTGCAGGTGATTTTCTTCTTGCACGTAAATCCTAGATGTAAATCCTGCTTAAAAAAACCAACCAAACAAAAGAGAAGAGCAACAGAAAAACACATACACAACATCTGAAAGGGTTCAGGAGAGTGCCACTAGCATAACCAGGATTATTCCTAATAACAAGTCAGAAAAAAAAACAAGGTTTGCTTGGTTCCCTGTTTCTATTTCATGACACTTAAGGTTGTTACGTTGTCTTTTTTTGTTGTTGTTGTTCAATTTACTTGATTAGTGGCAATGGACATACAGGTTTAGACAGCAAATACTGACTATTAAAGTGACCCCAAGCACTGTCTGACTAGAAGAGTTACACAGCCATGCACTTTGTCAAATTACCCTAAAAACTTGAGTT
The DNA here is from genome assembly GCF_013377495.2 of Cygnus atratus. Classification (NCBI taxonomy): domain Eukaryota; kingdom Metazoa; phylum Chordata; class Aves; order Anseriformes; family Anatidae; genus Cygnus; species Cygnus atratus. The sequence continues at coordinate 18,691,322 of NC_066374.1, forward strand.
TTGACCATGGCAGTAAAGCAGGCAAAAGGAGGCAAAGCAGGCCTGATAGGTGCGTTGCAGAAAGGACAACCTCTAAAAAAGGATTAAAATAAGAGTGAATCTGGAACACAGAGGTGTGACTGGCAGATCTACCAGAGGTTTACTTCATGTTTTTCAAGTAAAAGCACTGTACAAACAGTAGGATTTTTTACATCCACTGAATATAGTATATGGCAGTGTTAGTACCTTCACGTAAGATGATGATTACCTTACATGAAGATGATGTGGTTTGCTCAGTGACAGACTGACTCAGTAGTATATTTTACATCAGAGCTCAGCAATTCCTGGTGCCAAATTCAATGATCGGAGTTGGAGAGAAGGATTTCAAGAAGTAGAAATTAAATGCAAATGTGAGATCAGAGCCAGACGGGCTTATTATGGAAGAATATAATTAGTAATGATGCCAAGATGAAACTGTGCTTAAAGTGATGCTTGACAGTGAGCTGTACAACTGAGACTGAAGTCTGCTTGCTGTCTGTAAAACATTTTTCAGTTTTAGCTATTACACCCTCTAAGAAAATTTGCTGATTTTTGAACCGTTCATGAGGTTTTCTCACCATCCCCCTGCTCCTGTTGAGTCCCAGACGCTTGCTCCAGCGTTATTCCCAGTGACGGGGGTTACTGGAGGGTGGGAAGAGGGAGGAGACAGGACAGATAGCCTCCACGGGTTTTGCAGTTGATTGTTTTTTTGAAGTCCAGAATAATAATAATAAAAACAAAAACGTGGCTGTTGTCAGAAGCCTTAGCATAGCAGGAGACAGGAGAGAATACCAGGTTGTTTGAACAGCCCGAAATAAACTGTTGTTTTTACCAGTGAGATTTTATTTTTATTTCCTTTTAAAGCAGAGTAGAAGGAATAAGATCTAAGTTGGTGAATATTCAGTGTCCAATATGCCCTTTTAACTATACGGAAAAATAGGAAATCTGTATCCAAACAGATATTTCTTCCTTTTTACATTTTAAATCCCAAATGAATGAATGGCTAAGTACACTGTGACAAGGAACCCTCCCGCTCTGTGTCCATAGCACAATTATAGCTGAAACCTGCTTGTTGTGTACACACATTCTGGTATGAAAGTTCCATTTTTAACAGTGGAAAATTGATTTTTCTTCATCCATCTGACAATGTGACTCATTTGTTTACGTGTTAAAGTAGAATGAAACAAAAAAATCTTCAGCTACACTTCAAGTGTTTTCAGATCTTATTGCACATATGGAATAACATGAGAAATTAGTATGTAACGCTAATAACATGATCTGTGATGATTTTTGCTACTAGGATAAAATAGCACAATCTTTTTTAGCAAACATTAAGGTAAAAAATAACTACTACAATGGAAGAAAAAAGTGTTAAGCAATTTCTTGTAATCACTCATACCTGGAGATCAAAACAGAGTGAGAAATAACTGCAATATAAGAGTTATGTACTTAAAGATACTATTAATAAATGCATTTTTTTTTGCTATAGTGACGTAGATTAAATAAGCATGCACACTGAAATTTTTCAGCATATAATTTTAGCTAGTTTATACTGCATACGTAATGACTATGACATACTTAAAAGCAGATTTATTTTTAATTATAGTAGGGTTGTCTGATGTCGTCATTCATGGAAGTAAGTAGGGGGTGTGATAAACGTGTAAATCACCTCATGGATGCATGTAAAGCTTTTTCTGTAGGTGATGTTTTGTGAATGTTACATTTTTCACGGGACTAGAAGGTGTAGAGAAATAAAAGCACGGAGCAGGAGATCTGACAGAAGAGGTTAAAGGAAACAACCCTGAGTGAAAATCAAGCACCTTCTGTGAAGCTCACCATGTTCAGGCATTTAAAATGCCACAGCCTCAATACTGTGCTATGCTCATGTTCTTTTTTGTGACACAATCGGCACCCAATTCATCAACACAGTCCAGCAGTGGTCGCCGTAGGTGCCAGGTCTGAGTTGCAGGGGGCAGCGGGCCCTTAATCCACCCACATGTAGCTCTGCCTCCGCCCCCGTCGGTCCCAGCCTGCCCGAACACAGGAAAACACGCTCAGCACATTGCCAGCCCTGGCAGCAACACATCTGGACTCATGACATGCTCTACTCCTCCTCGGGGCTCCATTTCCCAGTTGCTTTGAAGTGATGTATTTGCGAACCACCACAGCGAGACATTGCCGTGCCCTCCTCAAGTCCCAGCCCGGACCCGCAGTGAGCTGGACAGGGAATTTAATTTAAAAGCTCAACCTTCAGGCACATCTTCCCCGCTACAGACAGGTTTTCGACCAGACCCATTCTCAGATTACACAATCGACTTAAAATTGCTGTGGACGCACAACCTCTGAAGCAGCTCTGCGGGGATGCCCTGGTCCCGTCCCGGCTGCCTGCTGGCCCCCACCAGCCCCCTGCTCCCCGGGGGCTCTGCGGCTGCCACCACGAGCCCTGGCCCCACCTGCCTCCCCAGGGCACGTAGCAGCACGTGGGGCTTGGAGCCGATGAGGAACTGAAGTCCCCAAAGGCAGCTCTGGGCTTCTGGAGTCCTTTGGGAAGGCGCGACGTGCCTGATGGGATCCCACGGCTCCCTGCAGGCTGCAGCGCGACGTGCTGCATCCGCGCAACGGAAACTGCAGCGCCCACGAGGGCGTGTATGCAGTTAGCGCCTACAGAAAATGGGCAAAACCAGCCTCTTTAAAAGCATAAATCCAAACCCACACGCTATAATTGTAGCATAAAGTTCTGACAGTTGAAAACAATGAAAAACTAGGTGGGGTTGCGTAGTGGTTTTGTTTTGTTTTTCCATTTCCTTTCTGGTTGTATACTCTTAAAGGTTAAATACACAGTATTAGCTTATTCTAAAATACTTGTATTTGTAAAAAGTTCTTTGATGTCATCAGGTAGACCCAATGTTAAGATTTTTTTTTTAATCGTATGTTTATGATACAAACGAAAGCCGAAGTTATCAAACTATTGCGAGGTCAAAGCCCGTTGGCCACTGTATTTCAGTCACGCATGTCATTTTTCCTCTCTAAGAAAAATTTACATGCTTAATCTCCTTTATGTAAATAGAAAATCAAAGGAGGTAAAATAAATTTTTCATGTAAATCACAGAGGACATTCTCTTAAAATTATCTGAACAAATAAACAAGTTTTACTATTGCATTCAAACACTAAATTAAAAGTATGTATAAAACCTCGGTTCCACAGAATATGGCCTACTTTACCTGAAATTATAATAAATACTTAAAGTGCTAAAAGATTGGTATTTTATGTGAACAGAGGTGACGTAAATTGAGCTGAAGGGAAGAATAAATTATACCCTGTAATTAGCATATTAAACTTGGTAGTGTTAAAATTCTGCTGGAGCTGTATGCAGATAGAAAAAAGCATTACTTGACTTGCAGCCTGCTGACAGCTACTCCTTTGGCATCACCAGTTCTTAGGGCATACTGGAGTCCACCACTTCATTTTTGACGCATTGTACTAAATATGGTATACCTGATCCTGGGGATCTGGGGAAAACCAAGCGTTGCATTACCTGTGACCGTTTGAGTCTGAAGGCTCAGAGCTGAGCAGAGCTGCCTGCCTGGGAGCTTGTAGCATGAGGCCTAAGAACTCCTCTGTCTAAAACCAGCCGGCAAAATCCATTAGTGACCATGTGAGCCAGGATACAAATTCAGGTCTAGAGACTGGAACCTAAAACTTAACACATTTCCTGAATGGCAAAAATGGGGCAATGCTTATAATAAATATATATATAACATGAAAGTTAGTGAAAGTTAAATATACATATATATATATATATATATATATATATAAAAGAAACACCCTGTTAGCAAATCTGTGTCAGATGTAGTTCACACAGTGTCAGACTTGTCGCTGCAGTAGTATTTTAATTGGGTAATGATCATGATCACACACTTGGTGAGCAAAGGAATGAGATTTCTGAATAATAGGCAATTGAACCCAACATGACCTAATTCTCAGAATGTCTTATCACAAACCTCCACTTCTGCACAGTTTAACTTCTCTGTCTGTAGAAATGTCTCGTGGAATTACTATTATAATAGCTTTTCCCGTTACTTTATAGCAAGGAGATGCCATACTGCACACCTAAATGTATTAGCACACAAAATGATACCTATTCTGAAATTACATTCAGATCACTTTCCTGGATTACAAAAGATACCTAGCTTACTAAATAGAGTGTGCTTTGCTCTGAGTTATGGCAAGCAAAAATATAGCTCACCTCTGGGTATGTGCTACTTAAACTAAAATATTCAATAATTTCATGTATTTTTGAAAATACATAAAATCCTAGCACCTGCTGTTTTACAAACTAGAAATAAATTCCCCTATTCAAAAAATACACGTTCGTGGCTGGGGACAGCAGTTCAAGAATATTGCCTGAACATGTTTCAGCATTTTCTTTGAAAGAACTCATTCTAAATCAGTAAATTAACAACAATATAATGAAAACAATCCTTATCACCTTCTTTAATAATATTTGACTATCAGTTTATTATGGCTGTTAAACTCCAGTATTATAACCTAGTTTATGTACACAGAACACAATGATATTTCATAAAAGTATGGAATTTATTAATTTAACTATGGTAATACTATGCAAATATGCAACATCATAATACAAATTAGAGTATATTATCTGAAACCCCTCAATTCTTTCCTGTGCAAAGCTTTCCTCCCCCTTGTGCTCCCTTCCATTATAATTATCCTACCTTTCTGAAGCAAATTGTGTCACAGTTCTTTCTTGCCTCCTAAGCCTATAATTTGGAGCTTGTCACAGTGCTTCTAAGCACTTCATGTACCTTCCTATTATCTTGTAATAGATACGTTAATTAAGATTAAATATTTTAACCCTATTTAAAAATGCAATGTTTGCATTATATTTTTAACTTCCAGAGGAAGCTTTAGCATCTCCATTGTCATTGATATGTATAATGTAATCAACCGTAATTAAGGTACCTTTAAAAAGTCATTTTACTGGGAGCGCCATGCATTGCTGATTCCAGAATTAGAACGCATGATAGTCATTCCTTTAACAATCTGTCTGGAAAAAGACCGTAAGACCAGCCCCTGAAGCAGAGTCATTCAGAACATAGATAGAATTTAAATAAAGTTGATAAAGTTTTAAGTGCTAAGACAGTCAAATGGCTGGACACCTGCTCAGAGCAGCCAAGCATGAGAAAAGCAGATGCGGGTGTATTGCTGTGGATACCTCCTCTGAAGACATGAAAAGGGTACAGGTAGAACGGGCCTTGCTATGAGTAGGGAAAAGAGATGGTCAAGACAAGAGCACTGACACAGTACACAAATATGTTCTTCACAGATCTCAGAAGGGCCGCTAGTTGTGCCCAGACTCGGCTCGCTATATACCAGGTTAAAACTGCAAGTATACTTGTTTCTATTGTGGACTGGTTAGGATGATCAAGAATTAACCAGTGTTCTTATCTTATCTCTTGCCTAAAGATTTTAAAGTAGCTTTTACATCATAGCTCTTGCTGCAGATCTCTGAACTGCATAAAGCCTTCTTGCTCTGCTTAATCCTAATGAAGACAACATGATTTTAATTCTGTAATATCCAAATACTCTCTACTTGGATAAGCTTGAATAAACTGGAACATCTTAATTTTTCTGTTCATATCCATATACATATCTACAGGGAGAGGGTAAGAATATATTACTATGGTACAAATATCTGAAACAGAAAGGCATTAGAAAATGAAGTTTGTTACATTAGATTTAAAAATACCCTACATTATACAACTAAAATACACAAGTATACCAGACTAATCAGTGTGAAAAGTATTTTCGTTTTTTTAAAATGCATTTTTTTCTTATATTTTAATTTGCATCTTTAGATTACACATTTAGGAAGAACTTGATTTTTTTTTTTCTGTTTATCAATAATTAAAGAGCTATGCCCTGCTATTTATCATAAATGTATATATTTGTTTAATAAATATTTAAAACTATTACCTTCACTGGAGGTATGTAGCAGGGACTATAGAACAATAGTTGGAAAGAATGGTGTTTGAAGATTTTGTTAAGCAAGATGTAGTTAAAACCAACTTTTTTATTTTCTAGATAAAAAAATCTTGGATATTTGTTACAATGAAATGGTTTGGCATTACAAATGGAACAAGAGGATAGGACTAAAGATATATTGAGTGTCAGTTGCACTATATCACTTGCTTGGAATCATCTTCTAAAACATTGAAACTGCTACTTATCTATATGTACGCTTTCACAAAAACTTTGAAAAAGAAAGCTTCTTGAGGGAAGGTTCTCATCTCATTTGAGAAGAGGAGCATGGACATTTCCTTCTGAACCATCACCAGAGTTATTCCTCTGCAGGCAATGAACCTTCACTTTCAGGACCAGAAGAGACTGAACCTCACCTATGCTTAAAATAGTACTTTAGTTTATCTCAAAGAGAGGATGCTTTTACTACTTTTTCTTTGAACTTCAGCAGCATGCCTCTGAGCAGTTCTTCACTGCTCTTCTGCTGTACTTTAATTCACATTTTCTGCTCTGCTCCAACTTCACAAAGGGCTGGGATCTAAACTCCCTGGAAGTGAATTTGCATTTAAAAAAAAAATCTCCATTTTAAAATGCATTTAATATATTCTCATTTTTTGAGCGAAACACTATTACAACAGTTCGAAATAATGAAACTTTCTCATAAACACACTGACATAAAACTGACTGTTCTGCACCATCCATACATCATTGTCCCATGTCAAGCTGATATTTGTGCATATTTAACAGCTTAATGTTGACTCTCAGAAAATACACCAGCAAGAAAATAAAGCTGTGGCAGCACTTCTTTTCTGATATGCACAAAATCAAGACCAAAGAGGATGAGGGAAAGTTAGTCTGTTTCGCGGCTTCTTTTCACGTCACAAGATAAATTGACTCCAATTACTTTACTTCAGTATTAAGTAAGGCCTGATCTGCATATGGTTTCAATTAAAAACCATATGTAAGCCAGAGCTCTGTGATGGCTTGACCTCTGCCATATGTGCTATGCACAATAAGGTGACTGGGGATACAGTGGTAAATAAACAAGACCAAAGGATTTTAGAAATGAGAACTAAGTATTGCCTGCATTAGTGGTTACCATGCTTGCAACGGTTGTGTCCCAGCACGTGCCGTGCTGCGTGTTCCTGCCAATATGTTACATCTTTTTTTAGGAATATTTAAACTACACCCAAATCCTTCTTTAAATTTCCTGTTGCAAATCCATGAAATTCCACTGGCTTTATTTCTCGGACAGAATGTTTCAAGACTATACCATGCCTTTCCAGCACTCCCTGACCCTTATACGTGTTCACCATCCCTCTCAGCAAAACCTAATGAAGGCACAAATGTGGAGCATGCTGTTCGATAACCACAAACCGTTATTTTTTCACTAAAATCTTGTGACCAATTAACCTTAGGTATTTATTTAGCAATAACCATAGTTTTGTGGAAGAATCAACCACCCAATAATGGGAAGTTATTGGGTTTCTTAAAATTCTTTAAGTATCTCTTAAAATTAATTATAAGACAAGTGCAAGACTACAGAGGATAAGAGATGCAGTACATCACACAAATTGACAATTCTGAACAGCAGTGAAATGTTCAAAGTTCAAAGAACAAATGACAGGTTTGTCTTTTGGAAATATAACGTCAGAACTGAACGTTTCACTTAGTATTTTCAAAGATTTTATCTTAGGTTTTTGCAAAACTGGTAGTTCCATGTAAAAGTTTTATCCATCAAGGAAATTATGTTACATATGACAAAGAGAATCATACAAGAAATTAAATTAGTAACAAGATTCCTTTGGACTAATGTCAATGATACGATAAAAATTATTTTTTTGTCATAAATTTGAAGGCCACTCAAGCAACTCCACCCAACAACTTCATGTATATGTGTATATACATGTATGTATATGAATTTATGCAAAACTGATCAGAAAATTAGTCAGGAATTCAGGCAGCTTATTGCAAATCATATTGTAACAGACTAGTACCAAAAATATTGTGAAATTGTATTTGTGAAAAAAATTGCTTCTTGTGAGTGAGAAAAGCAATTTTTCATTTTTTTTCCCCATCATGTAAAACAATCATTCTTGACTTACATGTATTCCCTGTACTTTCTTCCCACTGCAAATTTCTGTGGTATATTGCTACCTGTGCAATGTAACATGCATTGCATCATTCAGTATGACTTTCAAATCAGGACCCTAAGGAAAAAAAAATCTATTGCTTTCTGCAAGGGAAAAAGTTTTGCAATTGAGATACATAAGCAATAAATAAGAACTAATCCTTCCCCATGAAGAAAGCTACAGCCTTAGAAAAAAATAAAAATAATTTTAAATATTCATAATACTGTTTTTAAACAATTATTTTAAGCATCACATAAGTAGTAGCTCAGTTATTTTTCATTAGAAGACTAACAATTACCAATTCATGTGTTTCACATGGACCAATGCTGAGACAACAATTTGTTTGACATTTAAGACTCTGAACACATTGCTAAGCTTTTATGTTATTTTAAAGAAAATTAAATTAAATTTTATGTTAGTGGAATAGTATCCTTTTCATTTAATGGGGAAAAGTTTCTCTCTTCCTGCAACAGTCTGTGTTATCCTCACTTTATGCTCCCAAAATAGCACCCTGTACCCCCTTAATCCAATATACTTTCTCCCAACTATTTAATGTAATTACCTAGGTCTGAATCGATATTCCATTAGCTGGATTCAGTCAATGAACTGACTTTCACCACCTGCATATTCTAGCTCTAAGGTTTTCAGTGCTGGCACACCACAAGCATAAGTTACTGCAATTGCATACTCCATCCTTACATACAAAAGAGTTTAACTCTAATTAGAGTTCTTGGTTCTGGAGTGCTCAATGATGGCATCTCTTCTCTTTTGAGCTTCACTGCAAACACAGAAATGCTATTTTTAAATAGGTTGTATGAAGGAAATGAATGGTTTTTCTAAAATCATGGATTCTAGAATAGAGGGCTTTCTTGCTTTCTGTCAGAAATTTGCATTTTTTTTTTGGTATTGCTGCATAACAATTGTATGCTATTACATAACACATTCTGATAAATAACTTAAATCCATTATCCTGCTGAAATTGTGAACTTAGCACATTGTATTGAAAGACTTTACCAAAGCTTGGGAGTGGGAAACACCCAAGTGCACATAATTGTCAAAGCAGATGAGGTTTCTGTGATTGCCTTGCCTCTGTCTGCAGCAGTTGATCCCCTTAATTAGAGTTTAACTCTTTTGTGCATAAGGAGGGAGTTTCAGTGGCGTTTTCATGAAATCACAGCGTACTCAGCAAGATCCATACTTTCATACTTCACTAAAGGGAGCATGAACTTTTCGAAGTCTTGCAGTGGCAACAGGCCAACAATTTCCAGCCATTTTTATTGCAACAGTGATGTCAGTAGTAAGCATTATTTAATATTGAGCATATATCTGTAAGGGTCAAATAGGTATGCATAGCACACAAGCCAATGGAACATGAAACTGAAGCTACCAGTTCTGAAACGACCCTTGGTTATTGCTAGTCTTCTCCCTCTCACACATAAAATGAAATAAGGATAAAGACCATCTGAAGCCAGGGACATCAGTCTTGTTTTTATAAGCCAGTGCACATATGGACATCTGAGCTCAGTAAATTAACGTGGACACACATCACCAAACAATAATTACATTCTACATCAGCCAATAAAGAGCAGAAGAATGATGGGCTCCCACTGTCAAAGCTGCACTATATTCAACTACGGAAAAGTTTTTTATTAGTCCAAAATTTAGTGCACCTACCAAAAAGAAACAAGCCTTAAATACAGTCCACAGCCAATCTCAAAACAAAACGTCTGACTAGATTTAAAGTTCTGTATTCAGTCGGTGTTTCTGCGCTGTCCAGGACCAATGGTATTTCCATAGCTCTCCAGAGCTGGAGTACTCACAAAGTGCCCTTGGCCAAGATTCAGCTAACTATGCCACTTTTATGAAAAGTTTAACATTACTTGCCTTTGCTATATACATTTATATGAATCAGTACATGTTGTGTATAAAGCTCTAAAAATGCCAAATCAAGGCCCCCATGTACACAAATGAAAGAAACACTTGCTAAGTGTTAAATACCATGTAACACAATGCTGTTGTGGAAAGCACATTTACTAAAGAAATTATGTTCTGTAGTCTATGGAGTTCTATATAAAAGGAGGAACTTGTAAAAAACAGAGGCTATGACAGCTGACCAGTTTCGTATGACAGGATTGCTACTTGTATTGTAACATAAAAAAACGACATAACAAAAACCCAAGAGACCTAAACAGGATAACCCAACAAACTCCCTCGCTGCAACTTGAATTAGAGCTTCAACCCTTCAAGCTTGTCCACGCTTGGCTCTTATTCCTGTACTCGGTCTGTATTTACAAAAAACTAAATGCACAATTTCCTCAGGCCCTTGTGTAAATACATAAATGCATTCTCAGTAAGAAGTCCCCCATAAATATGCAGAAATGAAAAAAGAGGTGTAAAGCACTATTTTATCTCAGATTAATGTTTGCGGCAGCATTGATGGAAATCTCTCAAAAGATTTCTTTTTGTGGAAAGCTTTAATCAAATACACTCTAACATTGTTAAAAGCACTGTAGAAATTTAGCAAAGTGTTTTATCATGAGACAAGAAACTACGTAGGACACAAATATTACAAGGGCCTTTCATTTTAATTCAGTTTGGAGTTGAAACTTTTACTTACTAAAATTTGATATTGGTGGTGGTACTGTTACAGTACTCCAAAACATTCTTTCTGTGCAAGCGATAGCCTTGGAAACCATGTACAACTAGTTTCTGTTCCGGAACAACTGGTGCAGCTGTAGTCTTGGAAGCGCCGAGTAGCCACAAGGAAGACTACTCTCCCCCCTTGCCCTCTGTTTAGATCAATTCATGTAGCTGCATTTACCTCTGGTAAGGGAACACTGGGTGATTTTCAAATTAAAGGGTTTTGTTTGTGCTGAGTAGTCAACACAAGTAACACAATTGCACTCAGGGTTTTTCCTTTTCCAGCACACCAGGATAGCAAACCCCTGATTTTCCTTCTTCTTGCCAGTAAGACAAAGCTACTATGCATGCACGTGTGTGCATGTGTAAAATACCTATGAACAAAGATATTTTTAGCCTGCTGCGAACCGTCTGTAGAAACTTAATTACCTTTTGTCAGCGTCTTGATCACAATAGATGTTTTAGAAACGCAAGAATTGGCAACACACTTTGAAATGACAAAAAAAATTACAGATCAACATGCAATCTTTAAAATCACCCAAACTGCTTGACTTGAAAGCCTAAAGAAGAATGAAGCAGCTAATTAGACTAAGCAAAAGATGATACATCCTTTCTAATATGTGGAATACTTAGCTAACTCATTCAATAGCATTAATTCAATAGTTTGGCACAACATAGCAAACACCACAGGGCTGCCAGAAGTTGAACTTCTCTTCCAAGTGAAATTAATAAAGCTTTCTGGATGCGTATGTGTGCGTATAGACAGAAATAATGTATGTGCCATTTTCCTCATTATACTGAGGAGAGAGAATATCTCCATCTCTCTTGGAAGAAGAAAGATGACTTATTTCCATCTATTTAAGCATCAATATATAAAATGAATAATTCACTCTAGAATAATTGTATTAACCTTTGAAATATTGAGGGGCGGGTAGAGGGGAGAATGAGCATCTGACATATCCAATGACTTAAAGACGAAATTTGATTACACATCAGACAAAGGAAGAAAAAATGCTTCCCAGTATACTCATAGCATTGACAAACTAAAAAAAAATATATATATATATATATATATCAGCTGAAGAAAAGAGGAAAAGGATATAAGGAGAGATCGCTGTACACATGGCCACTGAAAAGTAGCATTACTTTAAGCAAAACTTGAGTAATTTTAATTCAGAAGAAACCTCATTGATAGACGCAGAGACAGCTATGAAAGGCCGGCTGTGTCACCTTCAGCATGGTGTATCTCACAATAAACTCCTGCCAACCGCTTTCAGTCTGACCAACATAAAATACTAGTATTGCTGTTATTTTGTCAAAGATAAGCTTAATAATCTGTTAGAAAAAATCATATTGATTTGGTAGCTACATCCCATACGTAGTTTTAAAAGAGCAGTAAATATACGAGCAAATTAAAGCTACGCCAGCTGTTACAGCCACGTTGATGCACAGGTGAGTGTTTTGCCTTCTAGCAGAAAAACTGTCATGCTTGGGCTGCTAGCCTTTGCAGGAACTGCAGAGAGAATTTTTCTAATCTTTATTTCTCCTTAAACGTTACCACAGCACGTAATTTCACTAGCTGAATGCCTATGAATTAAGAGCATTTTTAATTACTTTAGATACAATCTATCTTTGAGCATGAATGTGAAAAAGAAGAAAAGCATCTTGCTTCCATTCATTACCAAAGTATTTCTTCCTACCAGACCGTTTATATTTTAATTTGTATGGCCTTTTACAACATAGCAACTCCAACCGTCCTAATTAAATTTAAATGCATAGATTTCAACAACAACCCATGTTGACCCCCCAAATTACTCCTTTTTCTTCTTTCCAAAATATTTTACTGTCTCTCAAATAATTATTTTCCCCAGGCCCTACTACTACTACTTCAGGTAGCCAATGCCTTTGTGCAACTGGTCCTCCAATACACAGCCTGATTTAGCATTTCAGCGTTAATACCATTACAATCCCAATCCTAAATGGCGTGCATGTTTTAGTTCACAGAAGTTATTTAGGGCACTTCAAATAAATAATTGCAGAGCAGCTTCTGACCACAATAGTGTGAAAGGACTTTAAGATGATTTTTTTCACCACATCCATCATTTCCAATTATCTTCATAATTAAAACAGTACTCAAAATCATCTTTCTAGAATAGTCAAATAATTGAAAGGAAATATGGCTTACCTATGACTTTTCCTTCCATAATACATAAATTCAACCCTGAGTAATCCCCAGAAAATGCCAACACTGTCCTGTAGTGAAAGATGCTCTCATCTTTTGCCCCTCGATGTTACCCTTTCAAAAAACCAACAGATTCTAACATTTTTAATTATTTAATTTTTAAGGTAAATACGTATACTTCGATATCATCATATTGTTACTTCTGCTATGCTTGGATGTATCAAATACTTGTATTTTTCCCTGTTTACATTTCTTGTGTTGCCTTCTTTCATTCTGCAGCTCATCTTCCAAAAGAGAATTTTCTGTATGCATGATTCTCATAAGTCTGAATAGAGAAAGCTCTGAATTCAGCTTTCAGAAGAAAAATTACTATCCTTGATATATTACTTAGTATATATTACTAACCTCTCTTCTGATTTTACTCAGAAATAATAATATGGTTTGAATCAGTTAACCAAGACATAATATTACTTTATATTTTTACAATATTTTATTTGCCTTCAATAGCTTGCATTTGAGTCTAGTTAATATGCGTTTAGGACAGGGAAGAAAAACAGAGGTGCCTCCTTTATTTTTTGTTTTACTTTTGCTCTTAGAAGCCCTCATTATTGATGAGCCTGCTCTGATGAGCGTTTAGTTGTGTATATGCTGTGTAATGGTTTGCATCACACAGACAGAAGCAGAGGTACTGCTCTTTAACGTGTAACCCCAGCCAAACGAGTGCTCCCCCCCCTTTCTCCAAAAGCCAGTGGGCTGACAGCCAGACCCTTAGGGAGTGCATATGGGAGCACGGCTTCGCAACACGCACTTCCAGCGTGTTCCAAGAGCCTGAGACAAGACAGTCAAATTTCTCTTGGCTTCCTGAAGCAACGTAGCTGTTCCGCAGCTAAACTCATGACCAACGTGCAGCTGAAGTTCTGATGCATCGCTGAGCCTAAGCTTACCTGGGAGATTTCTACAGTACATGTAGCTTCTGTTTGAAGCATTATGCAACCCATCTAGCTAAGATGGAGTGGAACATCCCGCTATTACTGCCCGTAAGAAATAGGTCACGTAACTTGGACGCTGCCAATTGCCAAATAGAAATCAATTTAGAATTCCATGTAGAGAAAAAAAATAAAAATCAATGCTCATTGACATGGCCCAGCGAGTGGATGATCCGCAGAGCACAAAGCAGTACTGACAAGTATTGATGTAGCCAGGAGTGCAGCTATCTGTGGGCGAGACAGGGAGCAAGCAGTGTGCACAGCCTTGCGGATGCTCAGCCAGCATGCGGCTGGCAGCGCCTGCCCTGCTGGGTGATGCTGGCCGAGGCAGAGAGGAGAGAGCGAGCTGCTCACTGCTCCTGCTGCAACTGCCCCTCCGCGCATGGCGTTTTACACCAGATGGCTGAAATTGACATTTCCTTTCCATTTTTTCATAAGTTTTGAAAAAATAAGTTTTTGAAGATGTGCATACATAAATCTGCAAATACACTTACTTGGTACATAAGGTCCATACATAAAAACAGACACACAGTTCATTAATGCACTAATATCTCACTGGCTGGGGCTGGTCCCTGGCTGCACTTAAGCTACCTTAAGTTTGCTTACCATTAACTCAGACAATTAGGGCTCCTTAAGACATTTTGATTCAAATAACGTCTTCAAATTTCCAGAAATTATGCTCGTTCCTGTATAGTGCTTGTTCCATTAGCAAGACACAGCTCCCTGTATTTTTTATAAGTTTTTATAAGTTTTGCTTTTTTTTTCCCAAGACTACCCAGCATATTAAATATCCATTACAGTGACAAACTCCAATCCATGATTCTCATTGATCACCTAAACCAGCAAATTCTACTACAATAACGCATGAACATTTCAAGATGGAGCACACTACTGCAATATTTCAGACGTGTATTTCAGGTGGTAATACAGGCAGCATCAGATATCCTGCCATTCAATTATTGCTATCATTTAAAAGAATTAAAAGACTTCTTTTCATCATGCTTTTAAGATTTAAATTCTGATAAGTTATTATAGAATAAAAATAGACATATTACTTAATCCTGTAAAACTTGTGATCCTTGTTCAGTAGGAAGCTGCAAGGACTGAGGAACGTGTTGTGCATAGCAGCAAGGAATAGATGTCAGAGGCAAGAGAATAGCCCCAAGAGCAGAGCCGCAGGCAGCTTAGATTCACTCAGCAGAAAGACACAGAACGGGCAGGAAGATAAAAATTTAGAAGCAGAGAAAAAAATAGAAAAAAAAGTAGGAGTTTTAGAGAGTAAAAGGCAGAAAGGATGAGGACTTAAAGGCAGGAGGCTACATAAATGATACCAGGAGCTGGAAAATCCCCATCCCTGCTTTAATAGAAAAAATAACAAGGTCATGAGGCGGCACAGTAAGAGAAGAGCTGCCCTGCTGACCCGCAGTGGGGCCAGCATTTAGGAGGTATGGGGTGGGTTTTGTCGTTATTTAAAGAAAAAAAGAAAAAAAAAAAAAGGTAAGAAATCAGCTAGGGTCCTCCTAATGGTACATTTGGCTGAAATTTTCTTTTTCCAGAGGAAATTTCTTGGGTTTGCTATGTCTGACAGGCAAGAGCACTGGATTGTTCTTTAGATAAAATAATGTAACACTGTGGGGTATTTAGGTTCCTTCTATGTGGAAAGCAATGATTTAGATGAAAAAGTTCTAAGTTTGATTCTAAAGGCTTCCAAAACAAACAAAAAAATTGTTGGGCTATGCAGTGCACACCGGTTTAGGGGTATGTCTGCATCAGGGCCATAAGCATTTTTCTGGTTTTGACATTTTTATGCGTTTTTTTTTAATGTATTATGACATACAAATTATTTAATTTGTAGAATTTCATGTCAAGTTACATTAAGTATATAATGTAATTAGAGGTACTTGCAAGAAGCACACATACAATAAAAGGTACTTCATACTGTTTTTAATTCTATAACATCAAGTGCATTGTTGAGGCAATTGTTCTCTATTTTATTGCTAAGTGACAGTTTCTCTGCTGGAGACAATTTATCTTATCAAAATTCCACAAGATAAGCTACTTTGTGCAAAAGCAGGACTCCTGATAAAGAGGTAAAATACTGGAACTGTCACATATAATTTACCTACTTAATTTTACTTTTTTCTCTTTTAATTATATTTTCAATAACCTGTTCACTTTAACAAAGGCAAGTTTTTTTTTGTTTTTTTTTTCCTCCTTAGAATTAAGTTAAGTCTATTTTATTAGCTGGTAGAAGTTAAATAAAAAGGAAAAAAGATACTTTCTGATATCAAATATTTTGTTCAGAGGCTAACAAATAATAACCTGTTACATGAGAAAAAAAAAAAACAAACCACAGTTTTCTTCAAAATCTGAATTCTTTCAGGTTGTTAAAAAAAAACCTTTAAATCGACACCTGTCTGTACTTTGGATAAAGCCAATTTTACCATTCCTATCTTGTCTTAAAGCTCATTTTAAACAATCTTCCTGTCTAATTAAAATTACTTTCTGGCTCTTTAGTACAATCTTTTTGAATATTGGCATGGTTAAAACATTCAAGTCTACTTGGTTTAGGATAGAGTGGCAAATGTCAGTGGAATACAAGGGCATATGGGATATAATTACAGAACCATATGGATGCCAGTAGTAATAGTCAACAGCATTTGAATACAGGACCTGGGAAGTTAGAGGAAGAGCAATAAAAGACAATCATACATAATCATAAAATGGATACGTATAGTTTCTTCATAGCTGAAAGAAGCCTCTAAGGTCTGCCTTTTAATCTGGCAAAGCCACTGCCTCTGTCCAAGGATATAGCAATAGAGTTTAGTATACATTATTTTGATTTTGGCTTGGAAATTTATAAACCCAGGTCATTAAGATGAGTGATGCAAGAAATCACTTACCAATGCACACAGCAAATCAACAGCTTCCAGTATCAGTTCTTGGTGGCCAATGCGAGTGACTCCCAGTTCCTCAAGCTCTTGATGAGTGATGTGTAGCAGCTGTTCACCATTGATCTTTTCCCTTTCAAAATTTTTTATGTATTGTTGGAGGCAATCATCAAGGCCTATTGAAAAACACAAGGCCAACAGTGCATATTCAGAGAATGAAGACAAGCAGTAATAATTCTATAATCTACAAATACAGAAATTTGTGCAGAATACAAGTATAATTCCTTGTTTTGATCTATTATGGAAAAGAGAAAAATATAATTCAACTCACATAGTAGCACACCTCAGACTTCTAAACCCCCAAATTTGTGCTACTCACTTTATTTTCAACATCCTTAAACATTTTAACACTAATTTATAGCCTGCGTGGTAGGTATTAGGGAGATAAGGGGAAGGACAAAGATGCTCAGAGGGACATTATAGAAAACTTTCTTCTTACGATGCTGTGAAGACCTAAGTATATATTTAGCTTACGATTGCAAGCACATTCTTGTTGATATTCCTCTTGTAGTACTCTTCACATGGTCCATTTTAAGGTCCTTGCACAGGTCCTTTTAAGTAACCAGATGATACATATTGGTAATGATAACCAGAAATATATTTGTCTCAATTAGTACAAGAATGCCAAATGAATTATGAGGATGAAAAAAGTTCACCAAAAATATCTGAGAAATGCATTGCTATCCATTATTCTATTTACAGGTACACTCCTTAGCTAATAAAGTGATTTAATTAGATAAAATGCAATTAGCCTATTTCATTGTAATAGAAAATATGAGCTAAACACGTTACTAATATGCAACACCAGAGCCTTATCGAGTGCTAGGATTATTTAGCATCCAGTGATAAAGTTCTAAAAAGAAAGTTATAGGATGACTTAGAATAACCAAACCACTTTTTAGGGGAGTGAAAGCTTTTGGAAATCAGGAGGTCATTATCCAGTGGTCATGAATAAGACTTGCATTATCTAGCTGTCTTTTGTCCAGAAAAAGGAAAGGTTTCCTCGTTACGCCGTTGCTGACCTTAGCACCCAAACCAGCAGCCTGTTTCTAACAGCCATCCAAGCCTTTGGGCTATTGCAGAACAGCCTGGAAATGGGAGACGACTTCTCCGCATCTGCTCGTGGTTGTAAATGATTTAATGAATGGTTTTACATAAGCGTGTTTCAATTTGCACTGGTTGAAAATTGGTCACTGCAACTTCTGCATTCATCATTTAACATCTGAAACTCGGAGCTGTTACATGGTTCTGTTCCCTGCTTCCTCAAGAACAGTCCTCAGAAAATTTCAGAGCAAAACCCCAAAGCCATGTACTTCAGGTTTGCTTTTAGTGAACACTTGCCTAAAACTCCTTTCTGTAAACAAACTCATCAGAAAAAGTTTAATTTCTGATAGCACTTTCAGTGACTGTTTTGAATAGAAATGAAGCAAATTAATTTGTAAAGTGCCGTTAGCTACAAATAAACATTTGTAGTAGTCAGAAAGATTTAAAAAATACCAGATGAACGTGACATCCTATGAAAAGCGTGTAGCCAGACGTATGAAGTGCGCCTTTACGCCAGAGACAACGTGTGACAGAAGCAAAATATGAAAGCTGTGTTATGCAGACTGCTCTGTAATGGCTCCCCAGGGCACCTTCCGAAGGCGTTGACTCAATGGTGCAAGCAGTATGGCAGCTGACAGCAGAATCCAGAAATACATCCTTAAAGGACACAGCCGCCTCGTAGCGTGACAGCACCTCAGGAACACCTGCACCAGGAGACATCGGCCCCGCCGCGCCCGGCCCTGCCTGGAGCCATGCGTTGGACCCCATCGCTCCTCGCCTCGTGATACAGAGCTTTGCGCTCGGGGTGAGGCCTTACAAAGCAAGAACTTGGCTAACAGTACTTTCATCCTTTCTGATCATGGTCGTGATTATTTTTAGCATGAAAATAGCAAAGATTCAATTAGAAAGAGTATAAAATGAGCTTGCTTTGACTCACCAGAGCCAAACGGAGTATTTACTTCCTCAAGCTACTTAGGCCTCATTAGTGCTCTTTATGCAATTTTCTCAATGTAATTTCTGTTTACAAATAAGACTTACATTAGTTAATATTCATAACTACAAAGTGGTAAGGGGCATTAACCCTGTTTTATATGTAGGTAAATAAAATTAAATCTCTATTCCCAAGTTACATCACATCAGAGTTAGGCAGGGAACACAGCGGCTTGCAGTTCTGCACGTTCTTACAAACCGTACCCCAAAAATGTAAATACCCAACATATCCTTCACAGTGCAGTACAATAATTCAAGGGAAATGGCTTAAACGTGCACGATTTAATTTAAGGCTGAAATTTAACCTCCATGAATGGAAATTTGTTACATTGTCTCTTTGAATTTATAATTAAAAGACAACTTATTCTATCCAGATGGACTAGGAAAACTTGACCTCTGGATCCAAGAAATAGAGGATAAACTTTGACATGTTTACTGCGAACTGTGATCTTGAAAATTAGGCGAGCAGAGTGCCTAAATCAAGGAAACGTCAAGAGAAAGGAGGGGAAAAAAGGTAGGGAGAAAGGGCTGGGGAAAAGAAAAGCCGGTGAGCTTTAAAACATTTATTTCCTGATCTGCACAATTAAAAAAAAAAATCATTAAAACAACAATGCAAGGCAGCATGTATTAAAAGAAAAAAAGTTCTGCATAGAGCTAGCTCAAATCAGATTTAGGTATTAACTCCAAGCCAATGTTACAAAAGAGATGCTGCATATTACGGGCATCAAGGCCCAGCGAGATTAAAATGAATCTTCCCATTGATGTCAGCAAACATCAGGGTTGTTTTACATTAAAAGCACAAACATAGTTCGCATGTTATGTAAAGGTCTGTCCCTTTCTCTCTGGCTTAGAGAGCGACACTGAAAAAAACAGTACAAAACTAAGCTGAGGAAAAGCACAAATTATTGCCTTCTATGTAGGAAGTCAAATTATGGAGACAGGGCAGCTCTCACAGGGGAGAAGTGTGGTAAAAATAACCTAGTCGAGCGTGAGCCATCACAAAAGAAAAGTCATTTCTAAGTTAAAAATGTGGGATTTCAATTTTTCATGTGTCTCCGTAAATTACATTTATTCTCCTCTCCTTTTCATATATGCTAATGGATTGTTGTTGCTTACTGTAGATTATGTTGTTTTTCTCATCTATCCTAAAGATTCCTGACCGAATGATGGTTTTGTTCATACTACACCATTATTCCCAGGGGAGAATGTAAGACAGCTGGCTGGCACAACAAAACGCTGGCTGTGAAACGGAGGGGTTACAGGCAGGGCACACAGGAGAGGTCCCTGCCAGTTCAGCTTGTCACAGACATGACTGCTCTCCTGAGCTGATTCTTCTGACAGAAGAGGGTATACAAAACGATACGCCCTCTTACAAAAATGCAAGGTTGCTCATTCTGCTTTGAGGGTCTAGCATGAAAGAGAAGGAGAACAGCTCCGTGACCAGTTTATGCAATGAAATTATGAAGTACGGTTACAGCTAGTTTGGCAAAGAAATCAGAAATATTTTGAATAAAAGTCTGACAATATTTAGCACTTTTCCCAATTAAAAAAAAAAAATCAAGTGAAAAGCACATAGCAGAACAGTGAAACCACGTCTGCACAAATGCTTACGTATGACAGCAGACGTGAAGTACAGACACTGCTGTTTGTGGAATCAGGCTCTAAAGGACAGAGCCTGGGATTGATGGAACGATCTCAGTTTCTTCAGAGGGATTGCACTCTGCTCTGCCTTTGACCTGGAAAGAGCAAATTAATATTCCTACGAAGGTATCTCACTAGGCTAATAAAACTAAACAATCATATCCATCAGTACAGGACGGTGGCTTGTGGAAAAAAAAAATCAACAAAAAGGGAAACAGGGACAGATTCGACTTTAAAGTACGGTTGTGCTAGATACTGGAAGGAATCCATTAAAGCTTCTGTGTCCTTCAGTCAAGACAAATGCAAGTGGTGACCAGGTTTGTCTGCAAAGGCGGCCCCTTTTGTAACAGGACAGCAACCCCCAGCAGGCTGCGGAGCCAGCTGTGCGCCAGCGGGGTCACCCTGTCCTTCCACAGGGCACGGGCTGGACTCAGCCTCCTTGGGTGACACGGATCACAAAGGACAAACTGCAAAGAAAGGAGGAAAAGGCAGAGGACCAGAAGGAGCACATGCTTTGAGAGGATCCTGCTGGGGCAGGTTGGCAGCCGTAAGGAAAAAAACATGTTTTCAATTCCCTGTTTTTGTGAGTGACTTCAGACGTTCCAGATAAACAGGACTGCACCGAGACCACCCGCCTGCTGCCATTAAAGGCTTCTCTTCCAAGGCAAAACAGCTCACAAGCCCAGAAAATTAGCTGTTCTTTATTTGGAAGAAAGGGAACGCTCGTTTCTGTGCTGAAAGTTAGCTAATTAGCAGGGGAAGGCATCACACACTTCTCCTTTCACAAACCGCAGTGAGCACATGCGGATCTGCTTAATTGTAGCCAGGGCCCAAGAGCATCTAACGGCTCAGCCCAAGCAGCAGCAGTTACAGAAAGCAAAAAGGTTTTTTTTTTTTTTAAATCAATTGATATTTTCTACATAAAGCAACTTTTAGCAGCAAACTAGAAAGATCTGGAAGAAATGGACTGGTTGGCTAACAGAGAGAAGTAGGTGGAGAACGCAGGCACCTTGCTAAGTGTAACCTTATTAACACCCAGCAATTCGTGGGGGTTCTTGATCAGAAATACCTGGGATTTATTACGCTGGGCTTAGGCACAGTGCATCTTTTCCAGTCCTTACGTAACTTCTGACAATGCAGACCATCAGGTGGGTATTTTCTGTCCGTGACATTACAACCTCTGTAAGAATTAGTCGGTCCAAATAAGAGGAAAGGCATAATCCTCAGGACCATGTTGACGCTAAGCTCACTCCCAAATACCGGCTGCTTGTTCTTAAGCCCTACCAGGAGGAAAAAATTGTTTAGAGTGCCTGGAAAAGTGTTCTTTATGACCCCACAATTCAAAAAGAGACAAAGGGAACATCTTTGAGACACCCTGAAACACCAGCCCTGGAACATTTCAGGCCTAAACTTTAAAGCCTATCGAAAAACTAGAGTCTCATGCCTTTTACACCATTAATAAGCCTACTTGTTACAAGCCTGACCTATAACATAGCATTTAGATCACAAAATTATATACAAAAACTGCATTAAAAATCACAATACATGAATGCAGGAATAGACATAAAAGAAAATTATGAATATTCTTTAAAAAAATCTCAGTTCTGGATTATATGACCTCTAGATGCTTGACTGTGCACGTATAACATGCTGAAATGGTGCTTCCAGGATACGTTTCCTCCGTGCCATTACAGCACCGTTCACACAGACGGGTGCTTTCGATGCAAATCCAGGCAGCCTTCCGCTGCCTGAGTGCCACGAGCAGGAACCACAGCGGGACGGGCACTCGGAAGGGGTGTGTGTCTCCCAGGGACTGACTGGTCCCCCCATGTCCCCCAGTGTCACTGTGGGCACACACGGCACCACTCTGCAACACAAGGCATCCTCATAAATCCTATCCCATATGCAAATCCCAGGGAATACGTCACTACCGTAACTTTTTTTCTTTCTAGCCTGGCCAAAGCAACAGGCTTTCCCGTAATTCAGCATCTCTAATTGCCTGCTCCTTTTGGCAGCAATTTCCCAAGATAACTATAGTATCAAGACAAAAGCAGTGCTGGAATATTAATATTTTAAGGGTTCAGAACACCTGAAAAGAGGGTTTTATAAGCAGAGGTGTCAGGCAATATTAATAACAAATGAACAAACTGCTCCACTTACAAAATTTGATTTAACATTATGCCGTCACCCTTAAATTGACATTTGTATGTATGAAGTAAATGACTTAATATAGTTCTGCCTTCATTACCTATGAGGGAAAAGAGCAAGTGAAGACATTCTGCTTCTTCCCCATGAAGTGACAGGCATTGCCGAGCTGTGGTATAATCACAGGAGTAATAAACGGCATTTTCAACCAGCTTGCTGGAACTAGACCTGACCTTAAAGATGTTTCTGGAAGAAAAGTGTCAAGCTTAGAGAATGTATCACATTTTCAAAGCAAGACCACACTCCTTCACAGCAACATTAAACTCGAGAAATGTCACTAATGCTGTCACTGATGAACTTCCCATAAAAGTGATAAAATACCCAAGCAGTTTTGCTAACTCTGTGCTAATACAAGTTTCCCTGTGCTTTTTCTCCTTGACATAGACACAACTGCAGCCTCTGGTCATTTTTGAAGCACCATGGCTGAAGGACCGGGAAGAACCAGCAAGGCTGGAGCAGCCTTGCATCCAAACCTCCTCTTTGCTTGATTGCGTGCCTCCATATTGCAGTCGAAGCCGAGAACACTTGGATGCTGAACCCGTCTCATTACATTTATTTTAAAGAGAAACGCGTTGGCCAAACGCAAGACAAGTAGTTGCATCTATTTCCAGCGCTGGACTCACGTAACACATGGCTTTGCTTTCAAGGGGCAGGGTCTGCTGCCCACCGCTGGCAGAAGCGCAGCTGCAGAGAGCGCGGTGCCGCTCACCGCTCCTCGCGTCTCACCCAGCTCCATGGGGGCTGCGCAGGGAGCTGGGTCAGACTGCTCCCCAGGGACCTCACCCCGTGCCCTCAGCAGCTAGGGAGCTGCCACAAAGGGGGTGGCAAACGTCGCTGGGTGAAAGGGCAGCTGCTAAAGCTGGCACCGCTGCCAAAACCCCGGCTTTTCAGAAGCTGCACCGTAAGAAAGCCCCGTTAGACAATTCTTTACTTTGCTGTCATTCCTATTTGATGAGACAGCAAATGTAGGATCGCCATTCCAGCCGTCATTCCAGACATATTGAAACTATAAAAACTAATTTTATGTAGTCTTTTTATGTAGTTCTTAACTGAGAACGCCATAAATAAATAGGGCAGACATTTAAAGTTGGGTGCGATGAATCCTGCCCTAAA
Organism: Cygnus atratus; assembly: GCF_013377495.2. Classification (NCBI taxonomy): domain Eukaryota; kingdom Metazoa; phylum Chordata; class Aves; order Anseriformes; family Anatidae; genus Cygnus; species Cygnus atratus. The sequence continues at coordinate 18,715,267 of NC_066374.1, forward strand.
AGGATCTCCGATAAGCCTGCAATAGGGCTCTACATTAAATTCACATCATATTCAAAAACATCCAGGCAAAATGTCACAGAGGCTCCAGAACAACTTCAGACAAAGCGTGGAAAAACAAACTGGAAATTTGAGGAAAATTATATTATAATATATTATATTATAATAATTTGGAAATTATATACCGCTACAAAACTCTACCAACAAAGCAAAGTAAACTTGTAACAGGATAGCCAGAAGCCCCAAGTCGCATTTTGTCAGCAAATGCTAACACTTGCAACGCAAGTGATGATAAGAGAGCTGACACGGAAGAATCAGATGTGCTACAGATGTCTCAGTGCCAAAATACATTAATTCTTGGTTTGACTTCACTGACACATTTCACTAAAACTTCTAGATGCCAAAAGAAAGGCAATCCCAGCGTATGCATTTATAGTAAAAAGCACAATGAAATTAGGTTTCTGCTCTGCACAATCTCTCCAGCAACTATGACTCTAGGACCCAATTCACAAGTCGTAGTTCAAACACCTGCAAGGTACAAATCTTAGAAGCATAACACGGGCTTGGTAATTCCTCCCAAAGCTCTTCCCGTAGTTGCCAAAAGCATGGGGAAGCTGCTTTCAGATGGCTGCAGGAGGTAAAGAGAAGGCTGCGACTCGAGGGGTTTTTTTCAGGGATGTTCAGCAGCTTCGTTGGCAGCATCTGTTGGCCAACTGCTTGTGAGCCGGGCTTTCACACGCGCCTCTCATCCTCCACCTCAAGGCACGAGGCCTCTCGGTTGTGCCGTCCTGGTGGCAGTGAAGATCCGGGTGACCTTAAATCAGGCTCATAAGCGCTTTGGAGGAATTAGCTCCAAATCAGTGACTAGCTCAGCTAGGAGTCAGGTAATTGGCAGGAACTGTCAATTAATTGTCAGGAAATTCCCAAACTAGGAATATTATTATTGTTGTTACACATGGTGTAACACTAGCAACACTAGCCAAATGGGAACAAATCACACACACACACACAAAAATCAAACCATAAATCCTACTAAAGAAAACGTTTTCTTTTTCCCTGCATTTACTTATTTTTATTCTACTTATTTATGTTATATGACAGTGCCAGACAAATGTATTATGATTGGTTTTGAACAGGATGAGGGCTGGGCATTTTTATTTACTACCACTTTTCATGCAGCACCAGATTAAGACAGATTAAGTCTCTGGCTTCAACTACATGATGAAAAATATTACTACATTTTAAATCAGTTATTTTGTATTTTAATTCTGAATTCTAAATATTTTGCTATTTGATCTGGCCATGGCTTGTTCAAAATAAAATACTTCTGTGAACATGAAACTGGCAATAATTTTATCATATCTAGAAAGAAATATATCGCCAAAAGGCCATGAATAAAATATGATTACAGCTTAATATATAAAAAATTCTCATCTGCTCACTGAAAGAGTAAAGTTACTGGTAATTCAGTACCAAAAGGAAAAAAAAAAAAAAAAGCAAAAGCAAGTGATTACAGAACAGCTAAAAACCACAGGAGATCACACACAGAGATATGCTAACTACTACTTTTTCAAATGCTTTGGATGCTTACTTTTTTTTTTATTATTATTATTTTTTCATATGGCAGCATGCAAAAAAAAAAAAAAAAAGGGGACTCAGGACAGGACCAGCACCTGACAAAGCAGCATCAGAGTGGAAGTACTGCAAAATTCCCATCTAGAGCTAACTACTGCTGCAGCTCTACAGACTGTGGCTGCCAAAAAGAAACAAACGAGAACTCAAACAGATTCCGAGCCATTTCTAGTTATTTTTGTGTTCTTCCTGAGAACAGTTACAGCTGCTGACTTAAAACATCAGGCAAGGAGTAGAAGATCTGTAATAGCAATGTAAGTAGCAAGAGCTGTCCATAAAACCTCTAACCAGCTGCCGGTGAAAAGGCAAACGTTTACCTCGCTAAGAACACTGAGCCAACAACCCAGAGCAACGAACTGCATTAACAGAGCAGGAGAAATTAATTCCAATGTAAGCAAAAGCAGCACAACATAACATTTCTGGGGACATTCCTCGTGGCTTCTCAGGGAGCAGCCTGCTGTAGTACTCCAGCAGTCGTTTCCCAGGGACATCCTCAAACAGCCTCCTCTGGCTCACCGCGCTATTTTCCAGCTCTGCCAGAGAAGCGAACAGGGAAAGCCATTAGAGGATTAATGGGGCTTGATTGAGGTTAGGCAGCTCCTTAAGTCACGCTTAGGAAGAGGCCTGCTCTGGTCACCACGCCTTCCCAGTTGCGGGCAGGAGGCTGACAGACAGACGTGCTTTGATCTCCTCAAGGTGTCTTGGAGCAAACCCCGACATGTGGCTGGGAAGCTCACGCAGGACCAAGCTATGCAAAGATAACACAGAAACGGTTACTGGGAAGAGAGAGTATGCAAATAAATTTAAGAATTATAGGTTTCTGTAGAAAATAAAACAGGTATGACAAGAAAAAAGCAGGGAAGCAAGCCTGAGATGACCTGAAAAGGCGAGAAAAGTGAACAAGACACGGCTTTCATGTTTACAAAGTGTTTTTTCTCTAAATTATGTGTTTTCTAAAACATCATTTTTTCTGACCTTCTAGAAATACGGTCTGAAACAACGATAACTTCAGTTCATAGGACATGACTGATCCTTGTGCCACGTGTCACTGCTATCAGTGTTTCTGGTGCCGCCACCCAGCAATTTCTCAGGGCAACGTGGCTGCTCACAGCCAGCTGGCTACAGCTCGGTCCATCCAGGCTCCGAGGGGCAGTCTCTTGCCTTGTCTTATGCAATAGTACAAACAAAAACTCAACTTGATAAGCATTTACACGAGTTATAACACCACTTACAGCGGGGGATTTCAGCCCCCAGCTGGTGTAGAGCTGCTTACAAACGGGCAGAGCTGCTGCAGGCTCCCAGCGCTGGCTGCTCCTCGGGGCGGTTCGTGCCACAAGATGCCCATGGCATACTCAGTCAAAAGAAGGCAAAGAGCAAATGCAACTTGGTTGCTGATTCTACAGACCACAGCAGAATTTCAGGCTGCTTAATCAGTAAGAGGATTTAGCAAACAGCGAGTTACAATTTGCTCCCTACCCATCTGGAAGTGGAAGCCCAGAACACCTGCGTAAGTGGATTGCACGGGGAAAGGTGGCAACTTCTGCCTTCGTTTCAGCCAGAAGCAGGCACATTTTTATGGGATAAGAGGATTTGATTAGTAGTTTTAGTTACAGTTGTGCTAGAACTGTATGCTTTTCCAGGTGCCATAGATATTTGGATCATCATGGATTAAAAAAAAAAATAAAAATACACCAGCAGAAACTATTCTTGTAACTTTAACCTTAGCTCAGTCCAAAGAGCAAAACAAGTACATAAAAAATAGATGGAAATAGATTCAGTTGTGTGAAACCATTTCAAATTGCACTATTTCATTTCCACTACTTAAAAAAAATAATTATTTTTTAGCTTTTAGAAATTAAATAGTAAGCACATAATTTCACTGAAACAAACACGAACTACTGGTAATTTTCAGTTTGAAAATGCATACAATTATTTTGTTCTACATGCAAGATGTGATTCTTGCTTTTAAATGTTTTAAAGTTATCAGCTTTCTACATAAGACATCTCTACCATCACATCCCCCTATTTCACAATCTCTGTAAGAAATAATTCAAAGCCTTTCAGAAACTAAACGATAATGCCATTTTGATCTCAAACACAGCAGCTGTATAGGACTGAATCAGGATTTTTCCCTGGCTGTCCTTTAGGAAGATAAAGTTACATTCTTAGATGTAGTTTATACGTAACTTGATAATGTAGATTAATTGACAGTGCTGTTCACAGTGGTTCTTTTCCCTAAAAATGTATAATTGGAACCAGGAAAACTCAATTTATGATGTCCTTTAAGGCACAGCTAGTGATGCTATTTGCTCACTACTATCCGCTTGCAAATTCTAACTTAAAAATCAAACCAGTTACCTGTAATCACATTAAAAATGATTTACAAAAATTAAATGTCCTTGATTTACTTTAGTCATTTTCAGACACTGGACCAAAAAAAAAAAAAAAATGTATTTCCTCTAGAGGGCTTCAGGATCTCTATGATTGCACAAGCCGTCTCAGTTACGTTTCACTGAGGGTCAGAAAGGCTTATTGCTATTCTGACTGCTCCTGCTTTGAAAGAAATCACAATTAGCTCAGTGAGAAGATAACAAGGATGCTACTGTAAGCAGTGCCTCCCTTTCCAATATGAGTAACCAAAAAAATGGGACAGGGACTAGCTATATGGTTGTTTTTACTAGAAATGCTGAAGTTAATGCAATTTGATTCTATACTTTCTTGGAATATTCCTCCCTATGCAGGACGAGTCTTTTCTTTAAACTTTCTGCTAACACTATACTAACAGTGGTTCATAATTTAATAAGACATTCTAAACCCAAATACACCAAACCCATATACTAAAACTACTATTTTGACTTTTCTCTAACTAACTATTGTGATAATCTTGCTAAAGAAGTTCCTGATTCCACCAGAAATGCCACGCCTGATCAGCCAAGATAGGTTTGTGCTGCGTTCAGTCCTTGTTCCTCTGTTCTTCTGCAAGGCTCGTACTCGGCATGCCTGCCTTACCCCTCAGCCACCACCTCATTCACTGCCTCTCGGCAACTTTTACTTTTCAAGTATCTGATGTATCAACTGTACTTCTAGAGATTATATATTTCTTATCTTTTTCAGGTATAAAAACGCCACTAAAGGTGCAGTCCCATAAAGGACTTAAGCCAGTTTGAGCCGATGCTGCTGCCAAGTGAGGAAACAACTCTCTCCTCTCCCCCTGCGCTGGCCTTCGTCATTTTCTGGCAGCAGAGGGGATCAGCTCAGCTTGTTTCAGCAAACTAAAGGTGAAGCACGCAAACTGTGAAGCAAAGCTTAGCCTTTTTTTTAACTCCCCCTTCCTCATTTTTGTCAACAGCACCTGACAGAGCTCCAGTCTGACCACTGAGCAGTAACGCTGGTGTTTTCTGCGCTTTGCCTCTCGCCACTTGCTGCTACCTCCAGATGTCTCGGTGGCTGCATGTTGAGCTAAACTGGGGAACTGCTCCATCTGAACAATAGCCCGGCAAAAGCCCAAGCAGAAAAGGTTATTGTTTGGCAGGTGAACGTGCTCCAACCCAGTTTACAGTACAGACACACAAACCAGAGCCAGCCTCGGCAGGGGAAAGGGCAAGAAGAGCTCGAGGGGCACAAGCGGTGCAGGGGTAGAGCAAGGGGCAGGAACAGCCCCGGCGTACAGCAGGACAGCCCCAAAGAGTGCTCCTTGATCGACCACCCCTTGTGAGCAAGCTTTTGAAAGATGATTAAGATGGACAAAGCTGCTACAAGTTATGACAGCAAATTTTTCAAAATGTGTGAGCAATACGGAGTGCAACAAACGGGCCCTTTTCTACCAGGCACAGCTGGTTTTAGCCCAACCCATCTCCGATAGAGCTGGTGGTCAATTTATATAAATACATCAAGGAGGAAACTGAAGAAGAGGTCAACAAAACCGTAAGATGGTAGGAAGTTAATTTTGATACGTTGTCCTAAGAGATCAATTAAGTCCTTGACAATTACAGGAAATCTTAAGATGCATCTTATATTTAATTTAATAATTGCAACCACAGTTAGACTACATAGCTTGACAAATTAAGCACATTTCCTTTTAAAATACCAATCTAATTAACTGGACTTAGCTGTAGTTTGATGTTTGATAGATATTTGAGGTCTGTAAAAATAGTAGTACTGACTTTCCCAGAAGATTCCCCCCAGAATCACTGGGCACACACGGCTATTTGAAAAACATTTTTTTAAAAAAATTCTGGTCTGATCTCAGAGGGCCCTATTCTTGCTACCAGTCATTATTTAATATAGGAAGCACTTCAGAGATTATTTTGCGAGTCTGGCCTCGATCCAACTAAGATCTTAAGTGCCTGCCTCACTTCCGTGTGTATTGCTAATCCTCCAATTGATTTGTGCAGAAATATTCACATGATTCAAATTAAACTTAAGTGCATTGCTGGAGCAGAGCCAGAGAGCGCTGAACATTGCATGATTGAGCCCGCGATGGCCAAAGGTTTGCAGATTGTCCCATTCAACTTCACGGATCGAAATTCACGTCTCTGTGGAAGGACGTCGCACAGAAAATTTATACCTCACTTAAATCCTCCCCCAGCTTGAAAAATCCTCTGCGGGAATTCACTTTTCCCATGATACTTCTGGTATGTGCCCTAATTTCCTCAGTAAAGATGGATTTTGGTAGCGTAATTACGTTTTCCAATGCTTACAATGCACCACTCGAGGTGTTCTCCACTCCAGGACAGGCAGCGGCAGAGCTGAACAATGCCTGCTGGCAGAAGGTCACATTCCTTCAAATACTGATAGGTTTGGCTTTCAGAAAAAGAGAGATGCACTAAACAAGTTTTCTCATCATTCATAAGTTGTCTTCCTTTGTCTTAGCTTTTTAATAAGACTTTGAGAACTTAATTATAAAACCCTTTAAAGTTGTGTGTAAATGCTAGTTTGACCAAGAAAATGCTATGTAACCTTTTAGAAATCCAAACTCACAGCTTTTCAGTTGACTAAGAAAAATTCAGGAGACAAAAAGAAGATAAGAATAGAATAGATCAGAGTGATAACTGATGGGACTTAAATGAATATTCTTGTCCATTTTATTATTAAGCCCATTTAGATTTCCCAGCTGAGGTGAGGAACTATACCCACCTCTCCTTCAAGAGCCAGGAAAACACCCTTTTTATGAACACCAGGGGTTATTGCCACCAAAACTGCACACACACACAGGCTTCTAACATCAGCTTTATCGCATTAGGAATTTTCATCTCCTCAAAGTCACCTGGGAGATCCATGGAAGTGGCAACCACACATTTGAACAACTCTCCAATGTTGTAGCCTATCAGAGGAAAACAATGCCCTAATTTGTCCCCTTTCCCGCTATAAATCCCTAACGCATTTCTCAATTCTGCTGAAGTGATCATCTGAGGACTATCACTACGTCACTTAAGGTCTACTCAGATAATTTATTAAAATAAAAGGGTGTGATAAGTAGACCAAACCCAGTGCGTAATGAGTTTATTTTGCATATTGGGAAATTTTCATGTTTCGTTCTGAAACAGGTTGTTACACTTGCTACTACAGACTTGGCACCTCGGCTGTATTTTGGGTATACTGTGAACGCATTTTGCTTCGGTTCTGGCAGGCTCCCAGTTCAGCTGAATTACAGCGAACGCCAACACATTGCGATTTCTTTCAGTAAACACAAGCCAGAGTTTCTTAGGCAAACGGCCATATGCCATGTTCTCCCACTATTCGTTTTTAACCCAAAGAGCTGAATTTAGCCATTGCTTATGAAGGAAAAAGTGAATCTCTGAGTTTGCTCGAGTTTGGGGGATTTAATATCGGCTCCTGTGGCCAGGCACGTGTTCCAAAGCTACACTAAACCACCAATTGCTCCTACATGGAGATGTTTAAGTGTGCTATGGGGAGTTTTTTCAGACTGAAGTACAATTCTGTTTGAGAAAACATCAATTTATTTTAGAGAACATATTAGAATTTTAGTTTAAAAAATGCTTAATGAACCAAGCTGTTCATGGCCAGAATTCAGAGCTCACCCCTTATTAACGATCCCATTTCTTACGTTGAAGCTTACAATGACCGTGTATACACCATATGAACTTCCAGCAACCTAACTACGTAGCTTCTCAGAAAACCGTTTCTATTCATTGTTTAATAATAATCAAAGTATTCCCAATACTTCAGAACTTCTTCAAGACAATTCTGACCAAACTTCAGGTGCAGCTCTTTTGTTAATCTTGTTAAAGCCAGCAAAAACAACAACTCTCTTCTTTGAGGCCTGTCCAACAGACGAAAAGCATTGGGAGAGTTCAAATTCACCTCAGGAGAGCAGGACAACTCAGCTCCTCGAGTGGAAGGCACTTCCCCAGTGCCAGGCACCTTCCTCCGACAGGCGCTCTGGGCCCCAGCTCTTGCACCCGCGCTCACACCTGTGGAGCTGTGCACTGACTCGCAACAGCTCACTGCTGGGAATCAAAATATTTTTTCCCACCCCGTTACAGGACAGCAGATTGTGAGGATAACGACAAGAACAAGGCTATCCATGACAGCACGGCGTGAGATCAGCTTCAGCTGATGGGGAGCCTGCACCGCTGGTGCGGAGCTGCAGGATGCTTCCCGGAGGTGCTCCAAGGTCAGCTCTGCCTGCCCAGCACACCAACCCGCCAAGAGCCCAGATGTATAAACCCGTTATCTGCAGTATTATTATTACACATACGTATTATTAAAATAATAACGCTTTATTCTTCTGTGGCACTTTGTGGTAGCAAAGCTCACAGCTCATTACAATTCCCTCTTTCACAGGTTGGAAAAGCGAACCAAGGAGATGTAAAGCAATTTCCATGAGATCACACCCAAGAGCAGTGGGAAAACTAGAAATAGGCACCATGCCTCTTCAGTTTTCATGCAAGGGTTTGATTAGCTGGGAAAAATTAGAATTTTCTCTAACCAGAAGTGCAAGGGAGCAGGCAGAGGACCCCGTCAGCCACCCAAATCTTTGCTGTCTCGGAGCAAAGGAAAGCTTGTAACATACACTTTGCCCTTTGTTTTCTGAAAACGTGTCAATATTCGCTGTAAGCGCTGCTCAAGCTACATTTTCCTCTAATGCATTTCAGTCCACAAGTGTTCATAAGCAAAATAAATTCAGCCAAGTATTGTGAATGAGACACGGAAAGTTACATCCACTTGGTCTATCACATCTTCACCACATTCTTGATGCCAACCAACCCAATGACTATGCATCATGTCTTCACACATTCTGGTGCTTGCTCTTTAACTCTGCTTCTTTTCCCACACAGCTCTTGTTCATTTTACAAATGCTGCCTGAACAACTCTGCCTTGTTTTAGTTGTCTGTGCTCCCGTTTCTTAATCTCAGTACCTCTGGTTTCAGCCTCCCCTTCCCCTGTTTATTTTACTCCCATCCTGCAGCGTCAGCGCTCCCTGCTATTTCCTAGCCTGCAATTTCTATCACTGCTCCTAGTAATGTGCAGCTGAGTGGCTGCTGAGAGCACTGTAATGGTTCAGACGTATTACAATTTGCAGTCCATCTCTTTTTGCAGTCCGCTGTATTCCCTCCTAAACAACTTTAATTCAGCTCGGCAAGTTTGTGACATTCTTGTCGTCTCCCCCAAGAAATCCGCATGCTTTGCTAGGTCAAAATTCATCCCCTTCAGAAGCTTTATTAACAAGTTAATAAAATAAAAACAATAAATTCCATGAATTTATGGTAGCTCTCAAATTTACCTGCATTTCCCAGTTCCATTTTGTAGAGTCTAGTTATCTCTCACACACACAAGTACCTTTTTTCTTTCACTCTTACTCTCATTATCCTTTAATTACTCTGTTCTTTTTTTTTGATCTTAAGCACTCTTCCTTCCCTCTTTTGCAAAGCATCCAGTCTCTCTGGGAATCCACCTCCAAACTCTTTGTAGCTCCTCCACCACAGCACCTCCCGGGTCTCGCGGCGTAGTTTCTCTTCTTCCTGCACACATTTCCTTTCTGCTGCCTTTTTAAGCTGGCTTCTTTCACACTCCGTCCAAACTGCTCCTTTCATTTCTATAGTCGTGGCAGTCAGCGTGCTCACGAAACAGATTAACAATATACTTAAAAGGCTGTGTCAATAGACTGAAATATTGTCTGAAAAGAACTGTATGACTGTGAACGAGACCACTGGAAATTGAATGAAATACAGTAATATAAAAGGTCACGCCGTCTGGGACTATTAACAGATTACTGCTACTGTGAGGAAAGTCATCAGTACTGGGAAAGAAAGGACGGAAGGGAAGGAGCCGAGCACGCCAGTGGCCGAGAGACTTCCAGACAGCAACGTGGTAGGGCTGCAAGGAAGGCAAATATAAATCTCAAGTGCAGTGGAAGATGTATTTTCCCCATTTTAACTTACTCATACTAAAATTAGTCAAAGATGCGGTAATTTCTCCTTTTCTATTGTAAATCTGTCAAAGTCTCCTTACTGACAAGCTTTATTGCTGCTAAGCACGACCCTGGTTCTTAGATTTTACCACAAATATAAATAACTTACACTACACTCTAAAGGCTGGTTTTCTTCAGTATTTCATATTTTCCCTTTTTGTTTTAAAAGCCTGGAATACCACACTGGATTTTCTCAAACCCCAAAGCCTCCAAGCCCACGTCCCCATTTTTTTTTTTTTGCTTATTCTGTAGCTGCTTTCCCGAGACAATCCTGGCAGCCCGAGCAGCCAGAGCAGAGAGAGAAACGGGTCTCACCCACCCTGAGACAGAGCAGACTGCCACAGAACCACGCCGCCTAATTGATTTTTCTGAAATGCTGCAAAATTCCATCCCCTTTTTGACAAAGAGGATCTTGAAATTCAAAATTGGTAGAACAACATCACAGCACCACTCAAAAATGGCACGGACTGCTTCCAGGTGCTTTATGCCGTGCTCAGTGAGGACTTTTCAGAGAGAAAACTTCACAACATTTACATGAGCGTTTTGGGGTGCTCTCATTTTCTGCTCAACTCACTGCAATTCTGATTCAATTCAAGGTTGATTAGAAACTGCTGGCTTTACATCCAAGGAGCTTTTTTTTTTTCCTCTGAAAGAAGGTGAAATACTAGCACTGAGGAGGCGATGACAGAATCTCAAGCATTCCTGATCAACAGGTTTTCCTTTATGACAGACCTACACATACGAAAATAATAAAGTGGAGTTACATAGAACAAGTGAGGTAGCCCGCAGGGACAGTGCTCTTTTCTGGCTGCATCTGCTCCTACAAGCTTTCATAGGAATTATCCCTTGCTTTGTTGAGTTTCAAGCGCCTTCGGAAATATTCAATTCCCTGCCACTGAATTTAGCATATATGCAACTACGAGTCTAAGCTGCTAGCAGAAATGCTGGGTTAACCAGGCTTTTTTACACTGCATTAATATAACACGACATGAAAATTGAGCACTGGCAATCTGAGAGATTTGTTAAATGTAACAAAGTTATCACATGTCCCCAGCAAACTTGCAATGTTTGTTACATGCACAAAATTGTCTGCTGTAGCCTCATGCTGAAGTTAACTTTAATGCTTTGTGAAACTTTGTGCAAAACAATTAAGACTATAAATACCACAAAGGCATTGACAGAAGCAGATGTGTTAGTGCAAAACCACTCGCTCAGGCACGCAGTTCTGTCACGCAAGGAAAAACATCTCTAAGTCTCCAACGTTTAAAAACAAGAATTGGGAAAAGTAACCGAGTGTTTATGTTAATAATTAGATGGAAAATCCTTCTTTTATGACAACAGATATTAGAAGCTATGGAAAAGTGATTTCAAAATTTAGTAAAAGTCAGCAGGTCTTTCACATTAAAAAGCAATCGCCCCACAAACACTTGTCGATTTGGCTACTGGATTATTTAACTTTTTTTTGCCTTTTTTTTTTTCTCCCTTTACACAAATTAATTTAATAGCAGATATTTAGAGCTGTAAGATTAAGACAGAATGCCCAGAGGAATTTCAGAAGGAGCAAAGCAAAGGACTATAGTGTTGAGAAGCCTGCAAAGCACTACTTGCAGAGACCATCACGCAGCAAAGACATCCTGCTGGACAAAAAAGGGAATGTTCATAAATGCTCCTCTGATTTTATGGCAGCCACATCAGATTGATTTCATCCAAAATACCATCTTTATAGCAATCTCCCATCAGCTATGGGAAAGGGGCACTTTACTAAACACATCCTGCATCCTTCCATTTTTTCTAAAACCTTCTGAAGTCATTCATAGGTGGCAAGCAACAACCATCTAACAGCAAACCAAGTCGGAGGTCTTCGAAGACGTCCAAGAAGCAAACAGATCTTCATTTTAAATGTCCTCCACACCCAACCAGCACAACCACTGCAACAGCACAAGGGTCGTCTGCCTTTTCAACCTTTTAAATGTTTGTATCTTATTTGCAATCTCCTACCCCTCTCATACTGAGGCTGATTTCAATAAAAGGTTACATAGCAGTTGCCTCACATTTGAAGTTATATGGTGGCTTTGTTGGGTTTGTTTTGGTTTGTTTTCAGGTAGGCTTTTTAGAATTATTTCAGCATAATAACAGCTTGCAACAGTTCCTTATTGTCACCTAGCAATTTGTTATATAAATTGTCCGCTTCCATTTCAGACAGTGCTCCAGACACGCTCCCTGTAAAGAATAGCTCTGATCTCCTCTAGTGACAGAGTTATTCTACATTATATTTTCAACTCAGCAGACAAAAGACAAATGATGTTATGTAAAATACAGTTTAACAGAGGAGCTTATAATGCTCAAATTAGGCAATTACTTGTAAAATAGTTGTGATGAATACTGCACTTAAACTCAATCATGCTCTTTTTTTTCTTTTTTTTTCTCCGCAGCATGCACAGGCCAAAGCTTTCTAAATGGATGTAGATATCCAAGCAGTGAAATGAATCATTAGCAGATAAATTAAACTTGTTATCAAAATGCAACTCTATTGTTAGCAGATGAAAAATGAGTAGATCAAATGACGGCAGCAGGAAAATCTAATAACAGCTCATCCGTGACCTGTCAGCTCCTGCCACAGCACTTAATTCAGGGTAACAGATACTCACCAATTATTTTGTACCTGCTTGTATTTTTGTATCTCTAAAGTAATTTCAGGATTAAGCTACGCAACTTAATTTCTGAATTAGTGGTTCAGGGATATTTCTGCATTAGTGGTGCAGGGATATTTCTGCATTAGCGGCTAGCAGAGAGCGTGCTATCAGGGTGTAGAAAATGGGGGAAGAGGGAAGCTGGGAACCTTCTTGGCCAAGCACAAGATAGGTGCTTGCAAGGTTTGAACATGAAATGATAGAGGAAAAGAAGGAGAGTCTGAAACCAAGCCAAGAAGTTCCCCCATCTATGCTGAGCTTATTATAAATTCTCTGTCCTAATGACAGAACCAAGAAAGACCAAGGAGACAGACAGACCAAAGCAGTAACACACATGTTCTCCATATCACCCATTTCCTTCAAAGATCTCAGCTGTTAAAAGGTTGTTAAGCTTTACTTTAACTATTGAGACATGTATGCCTTGTATCAATACCTGGTAGGGAGCAAGTCAACCTGCAGCAAACCCATCTAGCGCTGTGTTCAACTTGCTATTTCAGCAGTCTCTTGAAGTTTGGGTTTTCCAACAAGCAAGGAGAGAATCCTACTTTTAAGCTGAAATTTTGCAAAACAAAGTACAAAGCTTTCTCGGTCCTCAGAGGTTTTGCATGTAATATTCTGAAGAGATATGAAATGCAAGAGAGTGTGGAACCCGTGAGTCAAAGGGGGAAGGGGACAAACCCATGAGTCAAAGGGGGCACGCTCAGCACAAAGGCATTGGAGGTTTGAGGCTCTGCCTCTCCGTTACCCCAGTTAACGCGTTGGCAGCAAAGGCCTCTGCAGACAAGAGAAACACCTCCAACTCCGCACGTGTATGAAGATGCGGTCATTGCAGAACCATGAGTATGATTTAAAAATCAAATCTCTCACAGATACTTCATTTATAAACTATAATTTCCCTATACGGGTTACTCAACTTTTCCTAGAGATCTGGCATCTCCGCGGTACAGCAAGTGCAACAGAAAAGGGCGGTGCAGGCAGCAGGGTGCACGGTGGCTGCGTAACCGCACCGCGTCACTTGCTGCAAGAACAACCACAGCAGAAGCGAAGGCACACCGCAGTGCGTGGCACTTTGAAAGAAGGCGTAAGAGATCCCTACACTAAGATCCTTCCTTTCTTAAAGGAAATGGAAAGTTTAGACAGCAGCAACATCACACAGCACGGGGACTAGGAAAGTTAAACTTCAGAGGGAGCGGTCTGCCACTGACATGAATCTGTGACAATCCTTGAAGTGCTGGTTTAAGAAAAGAATGCTTTTCTAAAAAGGAGAAAGCACTTAAAGCGCCCTTTTCCTCTTTGACTGACATTTATATGAATCACGGCACTGGGAAGAAAACACGGATGTCAGTTGTATTCGTTTCTCTTCTGCTATGTTGTGACGACTTTAAACAGCCCGTCTGAAATACCATTCGGTAATCTTCATGCCTTTAAACCATAACTGCACAAGCGCTACAAAACTCAAGCTGCTTCCTCCCCCAGATGTGTACCACAGATCTCGTGGCTGGGTGCAGACCCAGTGGAGCTCCGGCAGCCACAGACAAGGTGAGTCAGAAAACAGGTGCTGGGAGGCCAGGAAGAAACAGAGCCAGGGCCAGAGACAGAACTGGGGACAAGATCCAACATACATCATCCAACGCACATCATCCAGAGCAGCTCCAGCCAGAGGACAGCCTACCTCCCTCCCAGGTCCAAGGCCCATCCGTGGAGCCGGGCTGGAGAGTAGCAAATCCAGCACACCTCCACGTAGCAGGACTCAATCCCCAGGCTGGGCCCGCATGGGGCTCTTGGGCAGTGGGTGGGTGGTGGAAGCCCCAGGTGAGCTGGTCAGGGCAATTAAAGCTTATTAGCACCCTCAGAGCCCTCTGTGAGGGGGCGGTGGTTACAGCTGGTGCTGCGTCAGGTATTCCAGTTTTAAAACAGGAAGGCTAAATCTTGGTTCTCCTCTAATACAGATTTAATCAGTCATTAAGCACAAGGGCTACATTCTCTGGGAAACAAGGAATATTGTCTGTCTGAGCACTAAACTTGGGCTGTGCTACAAAGCTACATAGTGCCTGAGCTGTCATAAGCACCATGTTGTTGAACCACAGCTGACAACGGGTATATAAAAGGAAGGAGCTGACAAATTGGAAAAGTCACCACACAATGGGAAGTAAAATACACAGGTATCAATGGAATAATAAATGCTCTGATAGCATCTCGGAGAACCCTGAAGCCATCACACCATTATTCAAAGTATTAGTAGCGTGAGCAGTATCTTCACAGGAAGATTATCTTCATCTTCCTGCAACATACACTGCATGCCATAAGCAAAGCTACAAAGTCCTCTATATTCAGCTTTCCGTCACCATCTCCTATGGATAACTTTTGCAAGTCAAAGCCACGCAGTAGTCTATGAAGTCTTTCTTTTGCTTGGCTTTTCTTAGATAGAAAGAAAGGAAACCACAAAAATCCTTTTCATTCATGGCTCACTTTATCCCTGAATTTGCTCTTTTTCTTGGGAGTCAAAATACATGAATCAAAATGTGATGCTTACCTCAGTAGGGGAGGACACAAACAACTTCACGTCAGAATCTCTAAGAAGTGTGTCCTTCTGTTTTGACACTGCAAGTTCTGTTTTTGAACTGGTTTCTGTGATCTATAATATTAGAAAGTACGTTCACCACTCCCCATGTAAAGGATTTTTTAAACCTTGCCCAAGTGCAGGTCCCGAAGTCATTGTCTCCAAAACACGTGCAGCTGCATATGGCAGAGCAGGAAGGCAACCCTTTCTTTGTGTAGGCTGTTTTCTTAATGGTATTTTAGACAAAGTATTTCTTAAAATCACATTACACAGCTTCAGATTTATTGTAAAAATACCCCCCAGTAATTGCTTTTACCAGCAGACTAAGAGAAGCCATTAGTATGATTTCGGTTCTGTAATCACCACACACTCTCAGCCACACAATTCAGTCTGACTCATTCCCTGCACAGCCTCTAATTAACTTCCGAAGGAAAGCCAGGGGATTCCTGTTAGAGTAATAATGCTATTGAGACATTATGCAAAACTTCACCTCTAGGAAACGATCTTGTCTAACTGTGATTGCATCTCACCAACAAAGCAGAAAGCTTTCTAATTTGGTCATGAGGAGAATATAATCAATCTGTTAGCAAGAGTCAGGGAAGATTCTTTTTTTTTCTTTTTTAAAATGAAAAGATATCCAGAAAAATGATTGACAAAATGCCATAAATAAAGCTGGATCCTATGTTAAACGCTTTGAACCTACACACTATATATTCAATTACCAAAAGAGGAAGCCAGTGACTGTACGCCCCTGAAACCTAGCGCTGCTGAGGCTGCAGTCACCAAGAGTCTGCCTCTGCTAATAGGGGGGAAGAAGCGTCTCACACAAATTATGTTACACAAAGGCATGGAAATAGTGCACATCACTGGGAAAAAAACAACAATAACAACGAAGCAAAACAAACAACGAAAAAAATCCAAACTCTGATCCCTGAAGAATATTTTTATTTAAATAATAAATAATATTTAAATACGTACGGGAGTGGTATTGAAATTAATCTTTAACAGAGAAGCAGGCCAAAAGATGTCTAAGTTCACTTATTATGTCTTTCTTCGGTTTTTGATCTCTTAACTACATAAGAAACTCTGCAGTTCCTTCTACCTCTCCTATCCAGTTCCAATACCCTATATTTACACCTTGTCTGCTTTTGCAACAGAGTAAAAAGCCTCATTTTCACCTTGCAAGCCATTCTTGAACCACATTTAATTCCTTTCTTGCATCATTATATCATCAATCTTTTTTTTTTTTCATTGCTTCTTTTGAACCAAGTTTTTGTATATCTTCATTATTCCCATCCATTGGCAGGTGGTTCATTTTCGACGAGCAATTATCACAATTTCATTCTGTCCTTCATTAAAAATCTCAGCTGGCACTAAATGTAAGAACTCTGCGAATAAGATGGACAGACTACAGGAAGATCAGTACAACTGTAAATAATGATGAAGTTCAGGCAATTTACAGCACAATCTAGATCATGTAACACGTTTGGCCCCTTCAAAGAAGGGCATTTTTTAAACAGCCAACTACATTTTACACATTGGGGAATGAAGACTGTAGGGCATAGTTGCAGAATGGGGGCACACATCAGGCAAATCAGATACTCTGAACAAGACTTGAGATGGTCCACTAACTTAATACGAGCCCCAGGATACAGTCCTATGGGGAAAGACGTAATGTGAGCCTTAGATAAATACGTAAGAATGTAATGACGGGAAAGGGAAGTGATTCCACCTCCAGATGTACCACTAGTAAAGTGGTACTGCCTCCAAATTTGATGCTTATAACAATAGGACATTAAAAAAAAATCCAACAGGATGCAGAAAATAGGCAACAATGGTACAGAATTTAGAGGACAATCATGAGATGATCTCCTCACTGTATTTAACTTCTCAAAAACAAGAGTGAGGTGATACACCTACAATTTATGGGTATATGTCCAAAGAAAGGAAATATCAGCAACTAAAGGGCTTTAATTTTGCAGAGAAAAACTGGTTGAAATTTAAAGCCAGACAAAAAGATGGAAGTTAGGTTCTTTAAAAAACAAACCAACAAAAACCCCAGCAGAACACAGAAAAGCCATCACTAAACAGACGAACAGGTGCCCTAGAAAAATGATGGATATTCTGTTTTTCAATATTTTCAAATGTATCTTTCTGGAAAATTCTGCTTTAGTACAGTAAGGTGCTACGCACAGTGCTTCGTAAATGCGTACAAGATTTTATGTAGCACACGAGCCTTACCAGTCACCTTGGAATACCTTTACTCTAGCTCTTAGTCCATCAGCTCTACTTTTCATAATTTATTGATCACATAATTATAATTTCATTACCACCATTACTATTTTTAAATAATACGTGGAGTTATCAGTTTTACTCACTGCAGACCTGCAAGAAGAAGCAGACAGCTATTGAAAGCCTCAGGAAAAAATCCTTAGAAGATATTGAGTGGGAAAAAAAAAAAGTTGGAGATTTTACCAGGCGTATAAGAGCCAGACAGTAGTTGCTGTACTCTCACCAGCACTGTAGAGGTTCTGGGGGGTTCTGGTTTTATTTTCCTGAATGCTACTTCACCCAGTCAAGAACCGTTACTTTTTCTTCCCTGACTTACTATGCAATCTTTTTGTTGATTGTGATCTGCACTTCCAGCAATGCCATTCCACATAAATAAAATCTCACCATGGGTAGTAGCCTCTGAACTGTGCAAAACACACATCATGGTCAGGTAGTCAGGTAAACCCCGCGGGAGCCCTGAATGTCAAAAGGCAGCTCCCTGGCTTGAAAAGGGGAGCATCGGAGGGACCAGAGTACTCCACCGTATCCATCACTACCAGCTCAGATTATTTTCAAATGCCAGAATAACTATTTGGACTCTAAGCAATGTATTTATGCTGTTCACATACAAACAGACTGTGGGGTTTTTGTGTCCATGTACACGTGATTCCAGGTTAGCATGTTTTATAAGGTTAGCTAAAGAATCAGGACAATCCAGCTTCAACTCAATATACTCCATCTGTCATCTGCTTTTGGAGAAAAAAAATGAAAGAGTAGAAAAAGGAAAAATAACAATAATGATTTTTTTATAAAACATCATAGTGTTAAAGTGTGTGGGGTATGTGTGTGTATAAGATTTGCCTAGTATTATAAAACTAACACTCTCATCATTGCTTTCCAATACAATCTGGATTATTCTATGATCCTAGGAATATTTTTTCTCCCACTTAAATACATTTCCCTGTCACTGAAATGATAAACAATTGTTTCAAGAATCTAGAATGAGGAAAACAGTTTTTGTTGTTGTTTCCCTTAATTTTCTTTTTCTTTTTTTAATCAAGAAGGGATCACTGTAAATCCAGTCATCACTTAGAGTGATGCAGGTCCACAACACTTCCAGAGAGAATTTTCCACCAGGTGAGGACGGTGGCTTGATTTTTAAAAACAGACTGTGGCTTGAATTTTCATTTGCTGATGAAGCACAAGATTTTACAGAATTCAGAGTTCTTAAAATGTGTTGACTGTGTTCTAATTAAGGCTGCAGGTATTCTGCAGAAATCAAGCTGACAAGCAGAACTATGCAAGGCAATTCACATCCTTGGCAAAAGGAAGCAAACATTACAGTGGTATGGGATCAGAGCAAATTCTTCTCTACGGCAAACATTTCTGAGAGGAGTACAGACCATACCAATCTATCCACACAAGAAATTTAGGATTTAAAAAAGTTGATAGGTATTTTATTATTTGAGTCAGTTACCTCGACTTTCTGACAGCTTTATGCTATGCTACCCCTTTGCCCCAACAGCTGGGAATCTGTACGAGCCAGAGCTGCACATAGCTGCTTATAGTCCCACAACTCACACACAGAACAAAACAAGAAAAGAGTATTTTGTTTGTTTTTTTCCTTTTTAACGGCTATTATCATCTTTCAGAGCATTTCATTTCATGGTACTTCTCCAACGTGAGACTGCACGTAGCTTCCTCCCCTGCTCCATCAGGGGAAGCACGCAGAAGGGTCCGTGCCCTCCCTGCAGGATCTGTGCCCCGTCTGTTGAGCTTGTAAGAGTGTGCGTGGAGCCATGCTGTAAGCAGGCTTAATGACAAGATCTAGCTTAAAATCAACCCTGAAGAAAGAAAAGGAGGACAGAGAGGCATTTTTAGCACAGAATTTCAATGATTCCATTCACAGCAAACTCTACATTCACTTGTTACCAGTGCAATCAGGGAGACAGGGACCTTCTGAATTCAATTAATCTGAATTTAATTCATGTAACCTAAATTTTAATTCATCTAATCAGAAGAGAAAACGTATTTTATGTGTTCACTGAGCAGTAAAATAACGATCTTTACTCTTGAGCAGAGATTCACTTATGTACATGGTAAAATCGATGCAGTACAGTAAGTAGTAAATTTGAGAAAAACGGAACATGGCAACACCTTTGTTACTGAATGAGATTATTTTTGCTCAACAGCTGAGCTTTTTGTTTTGGATTATGGGACTAACTATTCCATTTAACTACATCATATCTATTAATATTGTGTGAAAACGTGGCTGACTGATGTTTAGTATGTGATAAAATCATTTACTATGTGAGCTGCCTAATTAAAGCATCAATAATATTGTCTCCACCTGAAATACTGTCAGTAAAAGTCCCCATTATGTCACAAGTAAGATGCAGGAGAAGGCTGGAAGAACTAGCAGTGCTACAATTATCTAGGTTGTACAAGTGAACATACAAAAACAAATTTCAATGAAAAGCATCAAAATTGTCTAAATGAAAGACAAAAAGCAGGAAAAGTCCCACACTCATTTTCTCGAGCTGAATTCTCTCCAGTTACAGCCTCGGTATTCCTACAGCCTAACTCTTTTATCTTCGTTGTTCAGTTGTTTACGTTCATTAGCTTTGGTGCTAGAAATAAATTGTACGTATTTGCGAACGAGATAAAAATGCAATAAAAAAACACAAAGTAAATATTTGCAGGCAGTTTTGTTTGGGATCAAATATATCTTTTATCTCTTTATATCCTGAATTTGACCCCACTGAGATCAGAAAGAAGATTTGCCAGTGAGTAAATCAAGCATTAGATCGAGCCCTAAAAACAAAACAGTGGAAGATACGAAACCAACTGACCTGTCACAGCTATGAAACTCTAAATATAGACACACGGCCTATAAGAAGGAATTTGTGTCTGTACTTGCTCTTATCATTCCACACAGTGATTCTTCCTCCTTGGGCTCACGTTCTCTCTATCGGACTGCTTTGCTTTTCATATAATTAATAGTTTATTCTGAGGCAATGATT
The DNA here is from genome assembly GCF_013377495.2 of Cygnus atratus. Classification (NCBI taxonomy): domain Eukaryota; kingdom Metazoa; phylum Chordata; class Aves; order Anseriformes; family Anatidae; genus Cygnus; species Cygnus atratus. The sequence continues at coordinate 18,735,874 of NC_066374.1, forward strand.
TTCAATTTTTTCCTCAAGTGGCTAACAGTAGGAAAAGGTTTTACGAAGTGACCCCAGGGGGACGGGTTGCACCAATGTCACAGCGACATTTAAACCCCCAGCCCTCAGCTTCCCTAAACGTCCAAAGTGAGATGTGTAAGGCTTCAGCAGAAGCTGTACGTGGACATGGATACTCAGCACACACTACAGTGAAGTTAGCATTGGGTTCCAGATCTGCAGAGGGACTTCCCAAATAATGAAATGCATTAAAAAGCTGTGGCACTCCAGAGAGAACGTATACAGCTAGAAGACTGTAGTAGACTAGCGAGATATTTTGAGATGTCTTTTCATAAGCACCACCAGGCAGAGCTTTAATTCCCTTTCCATCCACACATACACAAAACAAGCTCCATCCAAAACTTTAAACCAAAGTTACAACAAAACTTCTGTCATACACTCTAAAAGGATAGTGACAAATACCCGAGAAGGGCAGTAGCCGAGTGTTTAATATTTCAGCCACAGCGTACTTTGTTTCCACTAACTGGGGCATGAACCCGCAGACTCCCACGGCAGGTGACTGTAAGGTACACTCTTACCTCTTCTTTACGTCTTCCTACAGGACAAACAAAACCTAACACACCGAAGCAAAAGGCCTCTGCACAGAGCTGGATGCTCTATCGGTTGCTGAGCTCGAAGGGGCATTCTGATGCAAGTGGCACGTAGCTCAGGGTGCGATGAAGCCTCCATTTCTAATTAAACCAGCAGTCACTCTGGTCTGAAAACTGATGTTTTCAATGGAACTTAGAAAGATAAGTTGTTATTTAACATATCTTCCCTGCAAAAGCTGAAGTTTCAGTAACATCAAAGCGTTATCATAAATATCAAAAGAACAGATCTTACAAGCCCATACTTAGCAGTGATGAGTTAAAGTTAATTAACGTTTTGCTGCCACTGAACTACAAAGCAGCAGGGAACAGTTTTTAAATGGAAAACTGGAAGTTTAGGAGGTTTTGGAACAGCAACACGATGATCTTCTATATTTATTAAGGCTAGATTTTACTTAAGGATACTACTAGATGGAAGATATGCAGTAACATACAGACGCCAAAAACACAGTTGTCAAGAACAATTACCCCCTTCACACCTCAAAAATTATGGAACATTTTTTTCCATTATAACATATACTGTGGCAGAAATATGTGAAGGTATGCATATTGAAAAAGCACTTCTAAAAGTTGCTAGTCAAAACCACTGAAGAGATACAAAACAATTACAAAGAATTATGTATTGTTTCCCTGCATTAAAATGACCAAAATCCATCCCGGCTGTAAAAATACTCGACTCTGATGTTTTGATCAACCAAAATTAAACTGGTATTTTCATAGTTTTTCCAAAATATTTGTTGGAATGCTCTATTCGTTAGCTGGGACTCTCAAACATACCTGAAAGCATTTGAAAGGGACAATTCTAGTGAATATCTCATATAAGACTAAGACATACTACTTTTCTTCTTTTAAACATCACAAGAGCTATGTGCTTCTGATCAGAGAAAATGTAGCATAGGTGTCCTGTTTATGAGCTCATTGTAGTATCCACTGAAAATAAAATTAATTCACCATCGCCTTAAAACTAAACAGTGCTATCCTTATAGTCATGTATGCAATGTAGTACTCTACTGGAAATGAAACGGGTAATTTTGATAAAGCATTCCTTAAAAAAATAACTCTTGAACTGCTTTACAAAATAGCTTTTTGGGCACCTAAGGTAGCTTTGTGCTTAAACCAACTTAAAAATGAAAATTGCTATAACATAAGCATTCAGCACTTGATACTCCAAGTCCCTGCATACCCTGGTCTAAATCTAACTAAGCATCCTCGTAGTTGAGCAGGTAACAGCTGGGCAGTTCCAATGATCACCAATGACCACACTTTTCACACCTTCGGAGAGAAGCTGCCTGAATTTATCCTCTCAAAAAGAGATCAGGCAGAACCACATAATGGAGACAGAAGTCTGCACCTGAGCAAGGTCAAGCCTTCATTTCTCTTCCATCTAAGATTTCTCGAGCAGATCTGATAGGAAGACGTTATCATTAGCAATTCATCTTTCATAATTAAACAGGATTTCAAAAATTACGTTGAAACTTTTAATAGAAGTGGGTACATCAACCTGCGCATCAGCTTCCCGTTACATTATTAGCAAGCTCATTATTGACACTTCCTGAATACATTTTCCTGTTAACAAGGAGATCTAAAACCAGCTCTCTGCGTTCGTCATCTGCAATGCTCCTAGCCACATCCTCAAAGGTAACTTCATGTCAGCTTTTTCTTAAAAAAACAAAAATAGTCGCTAGCTCAGCAGGAACATGAAAGAGAGTTTGCAGTGTTCAAAACAAATCAAGGCTCAGTGCCATGTCTGAACGAGCACAGAAAAGAGTAATATAATACCTAATGGGGCACTTGGTAAATTATACATAGTGCTCCCAATTTTGGAGGGAAATGTTGCATAAACACAATCATATAATTCTCCAAAGTATGATGCTTTACAGCGCGTGCATTAAAACTAATGTCCAGCAGAATTCCTCAGATATGGGACATAAATGTCAGTAGAATTTGCCAAAATTGTCTGCAGATGTCTGCTGGCCATGCAATCAGGCAGTAAGTCAGCACCAAAATGGTATTTAATGCAGCCATGAAAATCAATTACACAGGACCCCTGTGTTTCTCTGCTTTTTAAAAGATGGCCTGGTTCCCTACACCATTTTGTTATTTTCACTCATAACTTCCCATTAGCCTCGTGAAAAGCTATTTGTTCTTAAATCCATTCATTATATCTGACCAGAATTCTCCAACTGTATCAGCCCCAATATAAAAGTGTGCAAAATAAGTCTTGTATCCTGAAATTTTATTTAAAAAAATAAAGAGGTATAGTAAATGAGTCTACTTGCAAGACAAGACTCATATTTATAGAGCAAGAAGGTTTCTGCCCCAGCTTCTAAAATGAAAGTAGCCAGGAGATCTTAAACATACATTTTTAACTAGCAACACTTCCAAATTGGGAGCAGACACTGACAAATGGCTAGAATTAAAACTATTATCAGAAAAAGAAATCTATGGTTATTTCCAGCAGTAGTAAATACACAGTCCTCCATTCAGCCCTGACAAACAATCTAAACTCTGAAAAAATATTTAAAGACTGTATCAATAGGCAGGTGAAATGAGTAATACACAGGATGAATACTTGTTCATGTTGGTAAAAGTACACTGTAGGTATATAGAAAAAATGTAGCAAATAGATGTAGTTCAGGAATATTTTTTCCTTTGGGGGCAAAAATATACAATGGGTGCTCAGTTAATTTTCCCTTATACCGATTACATATTATTCAAGAACTCACGTAATGCTGAAAATATGTGAAGCTATCATAACTAAGATATAAGAAAGTCTTACTATGCCCACAGTACTTGCAGCATTTAAACAGAAGTACTACTTGTTTAGTTTGCCTTCAACAACTACTCAGGTACTTTGCTTTATTCAAAAAAAAACTCAGTAGTCTTCCACAGTTTTGCCAGAAATGGCTGGAATTATTTTAATTCCTATAGTGGTAGATTCATTCTATTTCATATTCTGCACACTTCAGTAAAAAAAAATAATAAAATTGTATTCATATTTTATGTTCTGGATAAATCCACGTTCAGAAAATGCATTCAAATGAGCACCAGTCACTCCCCTTTCTAGCCTTTCAGATTCAAGCCAACATGTATTTGAAGTGCCTTGCAGTATACTTTAAAATCGAGTTTCTCCTCAACCAGATCACAGAATTTAGCATAGCTTGAAAATGTTGTAAAATAGGAAGCTAAAAGTAAAAAAAAAAAAAAAGAGAAAAGTTGCATTTAATGTAGAATGTCTCTGTAATTATCTCTATAAATACAACAAATAGAACAATTGCGTAACTACTCAAAGCTCAACCCTTCCCCTTGTTACTTTAATATATTTATAGAGAAAATACCATAATCCATGAAAAATGAATTTAAATTTCAGGATGACTTTGTTCATAGCTATTGAGAAACCAGAAAACTCTATAAAGATTACATAGTTCCTCTTGTTTAAGGTCTTGCAATAGAGCTCTGCTTCAAACCTACATTTATACACATTTTGTTGTTCAACCCCCCCCCTTCAGAGAATACTAGTGCCACTCTGCTGGCATGAACACAGAAGAAAAAACTGGAGCATGAATAACTCTTAGAATCACAAAGCCATTAAGGCACTACCACCATCTACTAACTGGGAGCAAGTTTTAGAGATCTTTTAGAAAATATATAGGTCAGCAGCTGTCATTCAGAGTCCTACTTGATGAAGTTGGTATCAGTTCATGTTTTAAAACTGGTCTGTCATCTGGGACTGGTGCTCTACGGATCAAGCAGCACGAAGCCTGTATTTACACGCAGGTAAATCACCCTTCACTTGTGACCATTGCAGATTTTCCCCCTCCGTCCCACCCTCCAAAATAACACAAGAATCAGTCAGCAGGAATACAGTTTTGTTTGCTACTTGGGAAGGAGTTTTGCTCAGCTCTATGTATTTGATTTCTGAGCCAAGGTGGTGATCCTTATTCACTGTGAAGGAATAAATTGGACGTAACTGGTTACTCTATAAAAGTAGGAAGTTTTACAAAGTGTTAATAACCAAATGCTAATCACTGTATGCATTTGGTCCTTAATAAAAATAATAATAATAATAAGTTTCAGGCTTCCAAACCTAAATTTGAGTCTCTTAGCATTGAGACTCTTAGCTCAGAACCTCTGAATAAGTTGCTTTTTGTACCGTTAAATATGACTGCAAAAATGTAAGCATAGCATGCCAAGCAAATAAGAAAGAGAAACGTGGTACCAACATGCTGTTTGAAGCAGGTTTTCATTCCACATGAGAGACCATATACAGTCGTTTTTTACAGAGGCAAGACTGGAACAACGCTACTCCTTGGTCTCCCTGTGCTGGTTGTCATTCCTCAGAGCTGAGACGAAGAGTGGCCAAGGAGCAATGCAATGGCTTTCTGAGTATAAAAACTGAAACTGTTCCCAGGGGATAAACCCATAGGGAAGACAGGAAAGTTCTACCACTGTAGGATAGGAAGCTTTCCTTTACTCCAGGTGGTAGAGAACCGTACTTCAGGACTAAAGAAATCAAGGCTGCAGTCTTAATTCCCTACCTCTGTACATTCATAGTTAATGTATTTGTGGAAACTGTTGCACTGATGTCTTCATTGTAGCCTAGAAATACAATGAGAGCTTAAAAACAGAACACCCAGTAGAAGAACAGAACCGACTTAGCTGTTGTGGGTCAGTTAACTTTGCTGGCTGCCTGTTTATCTGAAGTTATTCTGCATTTGTGTTCACTATGCTGCAGTTTTCAGTACAGACTTTTCATTTATTTGCAATACACTGACTCCTTTCTGAATGCTAAAAAAATAAATTAAATAACTAAAAGAAGATGCCAACACTGCTCTCAGAAAAAAAAATGTACATTCAAAGCTAAAATAATCAGAAGTAGATACAGTTAACAACACTCTTTATAGCATTTTAAAATGTTAAATTTCCCTGGCTTAGTTTTAGAGTTTGTACTCCATTTAAGAATGATTTTGTAAGAGCTGTTTGAGCAGCATGGTTAGGGATTCAGTAAGAGTACTGCCTTATGTTACATTTGGAAGATTTTTACCACAGCAAAATCTGGAAGTACATTCTGGGCAATATTTAATCCTATTTAACACTCATTTAGACCAAATATCAGTGAATATTTACAAACGAAATCTGACCAGCTAAATATTATACACTCTCTCCAATTAAAAAAAAAATATCCCAAAATAAATCTTGGCAAGACGCTGACACGGGCTCTGATAAAGGCACAGCTTTTGCTTTAACGTACCAATTTCAGCTAAGAGCATGATTTTATGCTGGAACCTTTTCTGATAGTACAAGCCCTTGAAGTGGGTTACTTTCCTACAAAAGTGCTCACACTTATTTCCATATTCCTCTTTCCATAGCAATATAACAACAACAAATGACATCCAGGTAACATTGTCCCTCCAAAAAGGAACACTTAGAGGTCTAACCAGGAGCTTCCAGATCTAACAGGCCCTGTAAACGGGGCCAATGTTCCTTTGAAACCCAAGGCATTTGGTAAACCAGCCCCTTTTGTAACCCACATGCATATCAGATTAATAGCTAGCCTAGCAGGCCTCTCCACCTTAACTCAGTTTGACCGTTGTGTGTTTGTTTACTTACAGAAGTATCATCTTTTCACTTACAAAGAGAAGTAACCGGTATAAGATTAATATTTAAAAATTGACTTATTTATGCCCTGGAAGCTCCTATTTAAACAATATATAATCAGGCCTTTGTTTGATCTCTCTCTCTCTCTTTTTTTTTTTCCCCCCATCCCAAGACTCCTTTCAAGTGTTAGACAAATCTCCTCCAGTCTAACATCAAAACATACTGACAGGAATAAGACTGCAAGGCTGCTAGCTTCTCTCAAGCAATGCCACCCATTGATCCATGAATAAATGTTCCAGCTTCAAGGCACATCTCTGTTGTAAAGCTCTCTCGACTGAGATTCAAAGAAGAGCTCCTTGTCTGGTGCCCGGAGATCTGAAAACCTGCTGTAGTAACTGTGGGAGTCAGAAACTGACATCATGGCTTGCAGGGCTCAGTAGGATTTACCATCTCGTTCTCTTGTGAAAAAAATAACAGAAATTTAAAATAATTTTATATAATACTCAAACATTTTTTTTTCACATTGAAATTTTGTTGCCTTTATTTTTTTTACAAGTAATGATTGCTTAAAATAAAAACACTGCCTATTTTCAAATTAAACACGCAAAAAAAAAATTACAATCCTGAATCATAAGGAACTTGATTTTACTTTGTTATCAGATGCTTGTTAGTGATATCATAAAATTAAAAAAAAAAATTACTGGAGCATTTTGTTACCTATAATATGCTAGGAATGGTGAAGCTGTAACTGAAGTGCTTTAGAAACTGTGTCTAACTAACATTGAAAACATTTTAACTAACATTGAAACATCCAGGTGTGTTGCTTTGATTTTAATTCTATGTGATGACCAGAACATAAAATAGACAACTTCATTTTTCTCCAAAAGTCTCTGTGGTGCAGTAGCCTGACATCTTACCCAGACCTTGTTTTAAATCCCACCCCAGAATTAGCTCCTGGAAGCCAAATACATGTAAGAACAGTAGTACAAGTGCTCCTGATCTTATTCTGGATCTTAAATATGAATAGGACTTACATTCAACCTTTATTGGTATTCAGAGCTTCAAAACCTCACCGCCACTGAGGCTGGAAAATATTAAAACCTATACACTTCAAGTGGATACCTATAGTAAGCACTTTCTCCTGAAATTTTGTGGCACTATTTTATTTCATGTCAAGTGTTCCAGATTGTAAACAAACCTGAATGAGACAGTCTGAAAAAAACTAATGAAAAAAAAAAAGAAAAATAACAAACATAACTGGCCTTCTGACTGAACCTTATCTGAAGAGTTGTGACAAATTCTGCTATAATATATCAAATGCCAGTAAACAATAGTCTACTGAAAATGAGTTGGCTTTGGGATGTATTTACTCACGTCATTCTTGGCACACGTACAAAGTATGAGTCAGTCCTGGAACATTTACACTACTTGTTACAGTTAAAATGAGATTCATGTCTGACCGTTAATACCCAAAACACTTTTTAAAAATATTTGTTTTTCTACATGACTATTTCCTAAATTCTGATGTTCAATATACATTTAATTTCTTTTTAAGGAAAAAAAGAAAATACTGTCTTGGAACCAAGAACCTATCTGTGAAGCAAAACTGATAATGTACATTGACTGAATGTGATTAAAATTCATCTGAGCTAAACAATCAAACTGAAATATAGGTTGAAACAACTGCCGACCTGCTTCTGACATAGGTTCTAGCTCAATTTCCTCAAACCTACAATAGTTCATACATTTGCAAGAACTGTCATTAGTTTTCCATGACTGTAAAATCTGTTCCAAAAATCACACCAAGTTGCCAGAACACCAAAAACAATCACCTTTCAATTACCCAAAGTAATTGAGAGTTCTGATAACATAAATGAAGCAAAAACTCATTAGTTACACAAACACACGCATATTAAGCTGCAGAGAGCACAGCAGAATCAGGAACGTGGTGGGCTGCGAAGGCAGAGATCCTGCAGCGAGCACTGACCTAAGTCACGAAAGTCGTGTATCGCAGCACTGCAGCAAGTACAGCTCCGCCGCTTTCACACCCACGCAGCTCAAGGGGAACCAGCTCCACGTTTCTGCACCTGCAGCCTGAATGACTGTGAGGTGATTGCTGATGAAATCAAAGAAAATGAGCAAGCTTTTACTCTCTGCAGAGCTATTTATCACAAAAGCCTAACTGCAGTGTATATAGATTGTAAGAAACTAGAAAAGGAAGGGAAAATAATGGACTAGTGCTTTCCTCAACAGCTAAAAATAATATAATTTTAACTTGAATATACCTCATCACTTTCTAGAAAATTATATACACACAAATTTACAACAAACACTGAATTTAAAATGTGATTTGGATTTTTATTGCATTGCATTCTCTTAGGACTTTAGATAATTATGGAGTTATTGGTACTTTACATATGAGCAGACAGACACATACTGACTAGACCATGGCTGAATGTAGGCATTTTTAAAGTCAATAATATCCAATGGAGAAATCACAAGTATTTCAGTGAGCCGTGCCTTTTAGGAGTATAAAGCTGCTTGGAAGAAGACAATAGCAGGAAATCAAGGTGCACATGAGGTTAGAAGTTTGCGTGGGTTTCTTTTTTGTTTAACAGCTGGTATTTACTCTGTCTATTCTTTGCTCAATATAAGAAACAAAACAGACAAAAAGATGTGACTGACTGCGATGTTTTTAGTAGCTCCTCATCAATATTTGGAAAACAACAACAGTATCTAGTTCACACATAGCTGCACAAGTACGCATTTAGTCTCACCACGTTGCCTGTTTGTCCTACTCCCACCCACTCCCTTCAGCGAGCATTCATAGCACACAACCACTTGCTAGAATTATTTCATCCTAAGCAGCTCTATCACCAACCTGTTTAGCACAGTATCCAGGTACCTGGGCGCGGATGGACAAATTGCTCACAGCGGTGGCTCATCCTCTCGCTCCAGGCCCAAACCCTCTCCACACAGCTGCTCATTACGCTGCTCTCCCCGTTCATTTTGTGCACAGTTTGTGCCCTTACACTTTGTGGCCATTCTTTCTGTTAATGTATCTGTCGTTCTCTTCCTCAGACACAAGCCTGAATTTCTTCCCCTAAACCTCAAACCGCGGCGAGGAAAGCCGCAGGTAAGCTCTGGAGAAGCATGGGAGTCCCCTATCCACTCACCCCAAAGCCCTCCAGGCCCATTCTTGCTCACATTCCTGTTTTCCTTTACCATCCCACTACCCTTTCTCCTAGCTTTATTGCCCAGTGGGTCCACATCATCACCAAAAACATATCTACCTTCCACAGCATCAGGGCTCTATTTCTACACCACAATTGCTGTACCCTTCACCTTCCCCACCTGGCACCAGTCCCCCCGAGGCCCAGCCACTGCCCCACCTGCATCCCCTTGGGCCTACCTTTAGCAGCCAGTTTGACCCTAATGCTGAGCAGCCATCTTCTGAGGAGTGGGCAGGGGTCCCTGGGGTGGGGCACCGCAGAGGAAGGTCTGAGGGGAAGCCCCGCCTTCAGCCTCCTCATGGAGGAAGGCGCTGCTGGGCTTCCAAGGTGCCCTTCAAGGCGCTGAAGTGCAGCTGCAATGCTCTTTGCAGGGTCCCTGCGATGCCTTGGTGGCTGGGGACATCCATGTCACACCTTCGGGGACAGCTCTGAGGTGAGGGAGTTCCGAATTTCACCTCTGTCTCTCCCTGCCTGCGGTCCAGCTGTTAAAGCTGCGGCCTTGGTTTTTCCCATCCCAAACTGGATAAAATACAGAAATATTGCTGTGTGTTTGGCTGTGGAATTGCTTCATTAGTCCCTTCTCTCCGAATGGGGAAAATGAAATTAACTGTAGAGGCAGGAATTGCTTACTGAGCGATCCAATTTCTAAAGCATATTATGTTTTAACTATACTCTCTGTTGTATTTTGCATATCCAATACAGTATACTTTAGCACAACAAAATATGTAGAGGTTGTGCCCATTAATAGATTATATAGGAACAGAAATCTTAAGGAAAATCGTGCTCAGGCCATACGGTTTCATATGAGTTTCATTAGTTCAAAGTGTCTTTTCCTGACATGATCTTGTTGCTGTAAATATACCAGCATTATTTAGTGTGCAATACTATTTTATATATATATATAGTAAATTATTTAATGAGAATAAGCTTTTTTATCCATCAAAAATGCCCAGTCTATTATGCACCTGATGTCCATAAGAAAATCAGGACCAAGTTTTACCTAAGAGCTTTTGTTTGTCCTGGAGATCTGGGCAATTAACTGAATGTCCACGTGTGTTTTATATCACATATGTCCGTGTGTGTTTTCTGTCGAGTGTGTTTTACACAATTTCCAGGCCCTGCCACCTTCAGTCATGAGGAGCAGGGGAGGGACAGAAAAGTTTAGTCCCAGTTACTCAATACTCGTGCATACTTCAATGGTTTTATTACATAATTATTAACAATGAATGTGATTATGGAAAAGCATATAAGGTGAAATAAACAGGCGATTTCTGCTGAACTCACATATACATTTTCTTGGGTACAGAAGTAATCTCATGGGAGCCTCAGGCATCCCAGTGGTGCCGGTGCTCCAGCAGACCCTGGGGCTGTGGTCCCAGCATCCCGTCACAGCCGGGCACTGGGGACAATGGGCAGGGAGAAGCCTGCTGCAGCGATTTCTGTGCTCTACCACAGGTTTCATGCCCACCATCTGTTATTTTTATATGGTATAAATAAGTGCAAATGGCACAAAAGAAACAGAGATAATGCACTACAGCTTTATATAGCTTGTTCGTGTCCCTGTTTTGCTGAAATCTCCGTTCCTTCCATTTTCAAGTGCAGAAATTGATCTGTAATTTCAAGTGCAGCAGGTTGCATCGGAACATGTACTTTATCTGGGAACAAAATACATCTTCTGTTAAACAGAGTTTGTAAAAAAAAAAATAGTAAGAAAGTAGTACAAGGTGGCACTGTTTTTATTGATACATGCAGCACTTACCTGAAACTGATGTTGGTTTCCTGAAGTCTCATTTATATATGCACCAGGTAAGCTAGTTATACCATGAAGTTCATCAGTGTTGATCACGGCTGTTGCTTTGGTAAAAGGACCTTGAGATGGCAGTGAAAAGAAGAGTTTTATTGAACCGTCCCCTCACAGATTTCTCAGTTTGCTAGAGAGCAAAAGGAAGGCCAAATCTTTTCAGAGCAGCTTTCTGGAAGCTACAGGGAGCACCGGTTTGTAACCGTCAGGATCTCTTCTGCTCTTACAGCGAAGATGTTTCTATATGCTCAGGATATCGAATGTATACCTCAACAGCAGATTGCTTTTATTTCCTGAGTGTAGTTCAGTGTTAGTTTGGGACCTATTTTGCAAACATAATCATTAAAATATGGCTTCTTAGAGCCAGGTAATTTTGGTTGTATATTTAAAATAGTGCTATTTGCACAGAGACATATCCTGTTCAATTGCCTGAAAGGAGCAAATCAAAATCTGTTTTTGAGAAAAAAGTAAATACCAATGAAATTAGCAGGCCTTCATAATTACATTTTGTGCAATGCTAACAATTGCAACGAACTAGGTAGATACTATAGATAGATTTATGGAAGTTTAATGGCTGGTAGGCAAGTACTATTCAGCAACCTACCTCAGCCCGGTGCAGAAACGTTATCAGACTCTTGACATGGATTTTCTTTTTCCTAGACTTCTGGAATACAGTTTAAGCACATAAGAATGTGTAATACGAGGCAGAAAATAAAGCTAGGCAAATAAGATAGAGACCTATACACCCATATATACACCTATAGCATCCCACCTCTGAAGTGGAAGTATTGTACTGGAAAGAGAGAATTAAAAACTGAAAATAGTTATTACTCTTGCATACTAAAGACCATGGTGGACAACTTGGATAAATATAAACATATTTGCTTTTGGGTCAACTCATATTGTGCTAGGATGTCTGTAATTGAATTGGCCTAGTTTAAAGGCAAAAAAATAAAACATTTGAACACTGTAGGAATAAATAGCTCGTTGTAAAGAAAAAAGAATTCAGAAAAGGAATGTTATGTTAGAGGACTTAATTATTTTATTATTTTTAAATTGAATATGACTTTTTAGGACTAATTTCTTTTAATGATTTTCATAAATCCATTTATCAGAGTGGCAAATTATAGAAATATCATTGGCTCAGAGTTTTACTGTGCCCTTAACTTAGTCTCACTTTTTGTGGCAAAGATAATTATGTGTATACTCAATGGTCCTTTTGACCATCAAGTCAACACTTAGGGAGGTACAAGCATTTTATTTTATTTAAGACTATTTCTTACTATTTTTATGATTTTGAAGTTATTTACACAAATAAGGGAATCTAAGGAAAGTGGATGAGACAGATTAACTGGTCAAGAACCATCTAAGCAAGTTTGAAATTTAAAGTGAGTAAAACCGAAAAGGAGGTCTTTCAGCTTTCATACTTAACATTTAGACCTACAGTGTTTAAGCAGTGAGCTGTACCATCTTTTTTTTTTTTTTTTTCTAAAGGATAAATTTAGCTAAAAAATAAATACTGATGGCTGAAGCATTACTTCATTTTTGCCAGCAGCCTGATTCAAAAGTCTTTCTAAACAACCAGGTTAGGAAATAAAGAAAAAAGTACTCTTTTTGAGATGAAAATGAATTCAGTAAAAGTTATCATAACTGCCAAACTAGTAATGTGATGACTGTGGTAATTTAAGCAATTGTAAGCAAAATCAATTTTAATTTTCCAGGCAGATGAGCCAAATGCCAACAGAAAGTATTGTATCACAGATATTTCTTCAGACTGAAGTCCTCTTCATGGAAAAGGTAACTTTTGATCCAAAAGATACAGTCTGTGTTCTGAAAATCGTTCAAATTGTACTTGTGGAATTAAATGTGAACAAGAAATATTGAGTCTGTAAAATGCTAAAAGTTAACTGCTAGGGAGAAAAAAAGTTTGATGATTTTTGTTAGTTATGGGTCAATTTGATACAGACTCCTCTGCACAATATATGAAAGTCCTCAGTTCCACAAATTCTTGTGCTGTTCTTGACCAAATATCAAAACAGGAAGCAACTAAAGATCCAGTTTACATTATGACTGCAGCTGTAACACCTTCTGCAAAGTGTTCTCTTCAATGATCCTAGCCTTCTTTGAGGATCTCACCATTCAAATTTAGTAGTAAGTGTATTACTAAATAAGAACCGTGCTTATTCCACAGTTGCTGAAAATACTGTGATAACCAGATGCTCCCAGTTTGGTACTAGGTTTGGCACTGGAAAGTTGGTGACGGTCACGTTAGTAATGCAGTGGGTTCTGGTAACACAGTTCCTCTGTGCTACTCGAGTACTTTTTTGAGTTGTAAATGTTCCTAAATGAGCCTGGCTTTGAACTAGCACCACAGTGAAGACAATGTAGATACACAGTAAGAGCTACTGACCACAACGGTGCAACAGATGTGTCTGAAGTAAACAGTACTGTTTTCTAAGCCAGTGTTTCACAGAAAAGCATACAGCTGGATTATAATCGTACAGAAGGTTACCTTTAAATCTGTTATTTTTTCTTCTGGAATTGACAAATGATGTGGTCAGTCGGGAGCCTGTAAGATTTAGGAAAAGATGTATCTATCGAACCTATAAAGAAAAGTACATTCTGTCATCTTTTCTGAACTGACCTTCCATGTAGTTGTCATCTGTCAGAAGGGACAACCGCAGGTGCCTGCATCAGAGCCTGCAGGAACCATCAGAGAAATCGTGCACTGGGATCCCAGATACTGTACAGTTCTGAGGGGTGTTGATCTCTGATAGTTGAAATGCAGTTTTGTGATTCTCAATACAGAGAAGTTATTTTGCATAGCAGTTGTTCATCTGTGCTTCCCCTCGTGACCCTTCTGTCATTTCTTTTAGCAGCTTGATTCCTAAAAGCCCACTTGCTGTATATATCGATTTCTGCTCTAGTTGTTCCCTATAGCTTTGTGGTATCACTTTTATGATGCTTGTAATAGCAATCCTCTTTTGCAAAGTGTAGATCCCATTTATATTTTATATATTTACCTATCTGAGCAATCACATGTGTTTATTAGGTTCTGTTCTCATGCAAACCTTGCCTTGGATGAGATTCTTCCCATGGTCCAAGAAAATGGAAAAATTGTGACTTTGAGCAGGCTTTTCTCCAGCCTTTTGTACTTCTGAAGGCCTGTATGAAATTTGTGATTACAAGAGCTGATTCAGCTTCAGCTGAATTCTGTAGGAGATTGAATTCAGGAAAAAAATAGTTTACATGCTTGTTCAATAAAGAGAGTTAGGCTGAGTAGCCTGTTTTGAACTGAAATGCAAAGAGTGCCTCCTCCAGATTCATAAACTAATTAAAATCTACAACGCAGAGAGTACCAAGATAGATATGACAAACTTTTCCTACTCAGTTAATGGCCTACACTGAGTATACTTTTATTTTTACCTCTTAAAGCCTATGCAGTGCATAATTGGCAGGAAAGTAAGCAAAGGTTTTTTACTCTATTAAATTACTAAACCAAATATTTTTGCGCATAGGACTGGTTGTGAGGATATAATTCTCCACTTCTGTGTGTTTGTGCGCTGTGCTGTTAGAATAACTTTCTGCCTAAAAAAAAATCCGTACTTCCTGGTGAAAAAGGGTATATAAAAAGAGAAGACTGAAGTGTTTTGCTGGAGATGAGGACAGTCAGAACTTTCTTGTCGTCCTCTGTGGCAAAGGATTTTTCATTTTGCTGTAGTTCTCCTTTGTGGTGCCTACATTATTGGCTTAGTGTACATACTGGTTGAGGAGAGATTTTCTTTGTTTGTTTTGATGTTTGTTTGATCTTTGCATCTTCTCCTTGTGAAAATTATCAGCATTCTAGGCCAATGCTTTCCACAGGGTAACGAAGTATATTGCAAAGAGCCAGCTACATCTTTCCAAAAGAGTTGGCTGTCCAAACACGACGTTCCAGAATTGTCTGTCTTTTTTGATGTCTTCCTCAGGCTGCTCCTCCTCCTTTCTGAATTTCCTGCCATGAATTTTTTTTAAGGATAACATCAAAGGAGCCCGGATGCATGTCAATCCCACAGATACTTAGCACATTGCTAGCGTTTATGTTATGTAAATGGCAGAGAATCGCTGCTTGAGAGAAGCGGCTACAAAGCAGGTAGTGATTTAATGAAAAGCACGGAGATTGAAAGGGGTTTGCCGGAGCCCTGTGTGATGTGAATGTTAAGAAGCCCATTGGCGTCATCAGCTTCCCTGCTGCACTTGCTATTCTCCCTCCTTTTTCAAGGCAGCTTGAATACGGGGACTGCCTGCTAGGGAAAACCTGAAACTAAATGTATAATCAGTCCAGCCACAATCAATGCAGCACAGTTAATCATTTTTATTAACTGAATTAGCTTTTCTTTTTTGCTGTTTCTGCATCTCTTTTGGGATTGGAGCAATGTAAGGCATATTTAGAATGTTGTTGCATTTGGAAAACTTTGCTTGCACCCAAAAATAAACACAAGGTTATTTTTCCTAATAGAAATGTTCAGGTAAAATATATTTAAATAAAAAAGAGTATGTCTAATGCATCATTTAACGTGCAAGTTTAGCTCTGAAGATCTGATTCTTCTCTTCAAGCACTGAAAATATGAACTAATGCAGCTGAAAACAAATTAGTAATACTGTAAAACCACTATTAAATGAGTTTGCTGGAGTCAAGGAATTTCTGCTCGAATTAGTTATGGGATTACAGCCAAGCTAAGCCTATAGGTGTCTGAAGGTACACAGGAACAGACAAATGATCACCACAAGAGCTTTATAGGTTCACAGAGCCAATATTTTCTTGGCTCAGTAAGTTTACAAATTCTACATTAAGTCTTCTTTGAAAAGATAAAAAGTGCCTTCGCCATTGGGGCACTTCACTGCCAGCAAACTGTCCATTTGTTAAGTGTGCTTGTTCACAGACACAGTAATATACTCACTAGTAGAACGTGCTGCAGGTGATCCCGTTGATTTAAAAGGTCCATTCAATACAGGTGATGTTGATGTTGTTGATTAAAGCAGTTTTAATTATCTGACATCAGAAACTGAAGTGGAATTTCCTTTACATTGAACAAGAAAGGATTCCCTCTGTTTCTAAAGCAAAGATTTTTGTAAGCAGTTTTTATAAACAATGCCGCAGAAATCCATTGGCAGCTTGATGCAATGGTTTACAGTAAAAATATACCAGTGATTTCCAGTGGTAGGACAGTGAGGCATCTTATCCCTGTAAGCGCTTTTTCACAAATATGTACTCTGGTTACTAAATAGTCCATGGCAATATACTTATTAGCATCTACAGATATTATCCAAACTGCTGATTTAATTTGATGCTGCACTTTGCCATAGACTGGAGTAGTTTTCCCTTCACTACACATTTTATCTGAGGCTCTGCTTTGTTTTGCTAGTATCTTTGCTCTTTTCTACCGTGACTACTGTAACAGAAGGTTGCGCCTCTATTTCTATTCGTGTGTATTTAGGGATGGTCCAAAACCAAATTCACTACTAAACGGTCAGAGAGAAATCAGTCAGTTCATATGGGAGTTTCTAGAAATCTCTTGCTGTCTTGCAGCCATTTACTGATGGGATAAGTGGATCCCAAATACTAATACAGGAGGAAGTTGCTGTAAACAGACTTTTGTCTTTTGGACTAATCTGCAATGCAAATAGTAACCATATAAGCCTATTAGGAATACTTTTCATGTAGCCTACTCAACTATGTAAACGAAAGTTTCTATTACTCTCAGGTCATTTCAGTGCATTGAAACAAGGCTTCTGTTTTTTATTTCAAATGGGAAATTGTTTTGCATTCAAGTATTCATCCTGTGTCATTTCTAAACTAAGCAGTGCTGTAAAGTAAAATCACGTAACCTGCTGAATCCTTCAAAATAAATACAATGGCAATAAATGGATACTAAAATATTTCACTTCATTAAAATTTGTGTTGGTACCACATGACGCTGGAAATTAATACTTTTATAGAATTTTCTGAATTTTCTTTTAAAGTAATTTGACTGTAGTATTTAAATGCTTTTGAATTCCAAGGGATTTGACAAACCCAAGTGTAATTTAAGCCTTTTAAAATTAATAAATATTTTATAAAAATACAGAATATATCATAATATAATTACTTAAGATTTTTTGTCCAGTATCTGGAAATTTTTCTTTAATTCTTATCCACCTTTTAAATAGAAAAACCTTGTATCAAGAAAGAGGATAGATACCTACCCATGTACTTCCCATTTATTTTCTCTTATTCACATCTTTTTTCCCTCACCATCCTTCTCATCCTATGCAAATCAACTCCTTGATTTGCATGCAATACTTAAATTTCAAGTCTGATGAGATTACATTGTTAAATAGAATTATTTTTTTTTAAACAGTGTATTCTTTTTTTGGCCATGTACCTCTGCAGTGGCAAATTTCAGCTGAAGTCAATGGACACTGATTTGTAACCGCTATGTAGAATTCCAGATTTCTTCCTGACTGACCTGCTTAACATAATTAGCTTTTTCCTTATGCTGAGCTGACAGATACCTGAGAAACAGCAGGCATTCTCAATGTTAATAATGCTATGCAGCCCAAGGCTTTTTTTCTTAAATTACTAGAATATAGAAGATTGCAGCAAGTCATATTTGTTGAATAAATTGTGAAGATGTTTTAGCTTAACGGAATCAAAGATGAAATCAAAAGGCATTAAAAAAGGAACAGAGAAATAATATATTTTCCCAGAGGCAGTGGTCCACAAAGTACTTGGCTTATGATGACCGGACTATGTGATTTTGTTTCTCTGTATGATTCCTGTTTAATGCTGAGGCATGGATTAGTATGTGCCCTGTCAGAGATGTCTGGAAGGGTTCTTTGGGCTTCAGCAAGAAAAAGGTTCTCCGTTACGACTTAGAGGTAACTTAGCACAGTATCATTAGGTGAAGAATCGGCAGATATTACTGAATCAAGTTTCCTTATGCTCATGCTGCACACATCCGTAATAAGAGGTCGTCTCTTTAGCATAATGGGTTGCTTTCTAAATGCACAAGGACAGGAGAGAATGGCCACAGGAGAGACTCTCTCCAGGTACCAGAGACACTCAGGAGCTGTGCCAGAACTGTCTCCTCATTTTCCTTTTCCCTAGTTCACCAGGCTTCTTGCTGGGCCATACAGAATACAGCTGTTGTGCTTTCCCTAGCTTACCTTAAGACACATACCCATTTACTTCTTCTAATAACACACCTGAACATTTGTACCAAGTCTTATATTAATACATTCACACTAGGTACGTTTGTACTAAGACTTCACATTGCCATGCAATACAAACCCAGAACATACCCACAGTTAGAAGAGAAGACAGTTCACCACACAAAAATCAGGGCAGCGTAAATTTTTTTGAAAATTAGTTTTGACAACAGATATGTAAGTTATTTTCTACTTTGAATATGTTTCAAAATAGTAACCTCTAACTTGACAAGCACTGTAGTTGAATTGTTCATATGCTTTTGGAGGGCTGCGAGGCATAACAGGGATCGTAAGGAGCCTTCATTCAAGAAGAAAGCACATGCAGCTAGTCTTCCTGAAAGCCTCAATTCTATCATTAAAAAGACATTTTTGTTTTATTTTTGTAACAATTAGCTAATGATTCCCAACCCATATGCTTGTACCAGCTGTCTGAACCTTCACAGACCCAATCATATTTTTTCCTTCAGAGAAACCATTTCATATTACTTAATAACAATAGTCAAGATCATTATTTTAATTCTCATCACTTCAAGTCCAAACACAGCAAGTATGATGAACAATATGCTTCAGATTTTTCCCTTGATTAATGGGCTGGATGTGTGCAGAAAACCATGTCAGTCCTGAAGCTGTGCTTTCCCCAGTGAAGCAGCTGCCGGCCAGGTCTTACTTCCTGAAGCAGTTTCCCTGCACTATGGAGCAACGATCGTGGCTCTGAAGTACAAGCACCCAAAACGAAATGTTATAACTTTTGTGTGCTACAGAGGCTAATGGTAATACCTGCCATTTCCCTGCATTTCACCATGTCTCCCTGTCACTATTTAGAATTGTTGCTCTTGAAATACTTATTACCCGTCGAGCTCAGAACCTTTATCTGCATCATACTTAGTTTGAACTTCTCGTATCTCTTTCAGTCCCTACCAACTCTACCTGTCATTGTGGGCATTTTTTAGCAATCTGAAAATGTCTCGAACTATGGGATATACCAGAGCCCAAAAAAGCTCTAGTAGTCCCCAAACAGCACTGTGTATAACGCTACCATTACTCTTTGATAGTAAATACTGCCTTGACCTAGGTTACTTGATCTGAAAAAGAGAAGAACCTAACAAGCAGCAGGATGCTAATAATGATCCTACGTTTGCATAGTGCCTCTCATCTCAAAAGCGTTAAGCTCTGTCATAAAAGCTGTACAGGAACAATCTTATCCTTAAGTGAAATGCCAGTTGTGGACCAACCTGTGATTGCTGTTTAGGACAGAAGTGAACCACACAATACAGACAGTAAGAATAGACACCGCAATCTACCTTCTAGTTTTCAACAGAAGTAGTCAAAGGTTCTCATTTTAACACCATTTTCAAAAGCATTTTGACTGCTTTTTATTACCTCAGGCTGCTGGAATCTCAGTTTAGATCGCGTGAGCATGTACTTTCATCAGCATAGATGTGCAAAAGCCACCGTGATGACTTCGGTTAATATGGATTGAGAAAAATGGTCATTTTCTGAATCATAAACATCATCTTTATTAGGCTAGAATATTCATTTCCAATCTGATATATCTGCAAACCAGTGCAAGTGCATCTGAACACAAGCAATGCTTTTGACTTTCAGTAACCATTGTAATTGTGCAACTGGGGATGTGTGCTTTATCAAAAGTCAAATGTGCACTTGCCCATAGCTGCACTAGACTACTACACCTTCTTTAAATGGTTTTCTACACAGGTTTTTTTCAGCTCTTGTCATTATACTCCTTGTCTGTTAGCATTTATTGATTTTTAGAGTCAAACCAATGAGTTAAAACACAGGAGCTGGAAACGGAAATTGCGCAGGAGCAAAACAGAAGACAATGAACACTGAAAGTAGGTACGGCTTTAATAAGCATTGCTTCTTTACTAGTTGCTAGTTGGATACATCAGAAGAATTCTTGACAGATCACTATACCTTTTAAATAAGAAAAGAGAATACACCAGTGCATGATGGTACTGTGAACTAAAGTGTCCCTTGAGAGCATTTCTTAATTATATTGCTTGATCAGTTTTATCACCTTCCCCAGAGCAGCCAGTGTGCAAGATATACCGACGTTACTGTAAAAGGAACGCTACGCTGTAATAACTGATTTCATTGTGCATAGTTGTCTCTCATTTACTAGCCTGATTTTTGTGGGCCATGTCTCACTGTATGCAAGTTTCACTGATATGAACTCAATGTCAGTTAGCTTTAGGATGATCTACTACAGAAAACTTAACAACAAAACATTCTCTTCTTATGCTGTTTTAGTCATCAAGTGCTATTGACAGTCATTTGGACTGAAAGCAACGCAGATGGTAGTGCATCAGTAGTATGTGAATACAATAGAATTTCTAGTTTTTCAGTAAAAATCTCAGATAATGCCCCTTTCCTGAGATTTCTACAGATAAAAAGACTGTGGGATCAACTTTAAGGAAGACCGCATGCTTTTCTTAAGTACACATAGGCAGCTTGCAGTAATTTTGGGGCGTCATGTGAATTTATCACGGAGCTCAACTGGCTATCTAGACTTGTAAATCAAGTTTATTGAATAATCTTGCCTACAGAAAGTGGTGAAATGACCTTCAGATCAAAACAACACAAAATAAGTTTACCTTCAATCCCCTCTGTACTTTTTGTATGTAGTTTGGAAGCCTTGTTCATTTTCCACTCCGCGGTGAATCACAGTTCCCTTTTCAAAATGTACATATTTAGAGTAAGAAGTTGGCCAGTATTTTAGCATATTCACTGGTTTTGTTTGTTTGCTGGTTTTTGGTTTTTTTTTGGTTTGGTTTGTTTTCTGAGAAACCTTCTCTGTTCTTTATCTGCACAAAACTCATAAATGCAGATTCAGATATCATTTAGGCAATGCTTAGATACGGAGCTTCAGTACCCTGTTTTGGAGATAGCAGCTGTGGAGTACAGAAATCCATCGGATCCCTATTTAATAGTGATGGTCTGATTAGACCATCATGATTCATTCTGGTGTTTCTTGAACTGCTGTGAAGATATACTGCATATTTCAGTATTTTATGTAATTTATGAATTTTGTATATAATAGTGACCTGCTCTTAATCATTTTCATTAAACATTCTCAACAGCATTAAGACAGTAATCCAGGATGTGGCTTGCACAGATAAAGTTAACTCCAGCTTGCATGAATGCCTACTAAGCTTAACCATAGATGCAGATTATTTGCCTCTGCTCTTTCACCATTGTCATGGCTTCATTATAAGGACAAACGCAGACTCTTCCAGGATGGCATTACATAGCTTAACGGCGTTCTGCGAGGTTTAATTTTGCTGGTGACATTGTCCTTTTATGTGACAGCTTACCAGTTTGCAAACAAAAATTTGAAATACTGTCCATCGTTTCACCTCAAATATGGGATATTAACGAGATCTGAAAGAACAAATTTTATGAGAATTCCAGCAACTCAAATTAAGTATGGCATTAAATGGGAAAAAAAAAAAAGGCACAGGAGTGAATAATTTCATATGCCCTGCAATCAGCAGGACAGACTGACATTACACAGAAGAACCAAACAGTTTTGGTTCACATGGAATTTCTGCCTGGACATATGACATGGAAGCTGAGACCTGTCAAAGGCATCAGGAGATACTTAAATACCTTTGAAAACCAATGTCTTCAAAAATGCCAAGGGTTATGTGGAATTAATTTATAAGAAATGCCAAGTTTCCTTATATATCAACATACTTTTATTGCAAAAGTTGTTCATGAAAGAAATGTAACAGTACAAAATATTTTAAGAATAAAGTTGCTAAATATTTTGCTGCTAAAGGAGCTCATAAAGGAAGCCCTACTAAAGAAAGAACTACAGAACTACCTTTAGATATGTAAAATTTGTGGCACTTAGCAATGGAGAGAACAATCTGGGAGCAGCTGACAATAATAGGGGTTAGGAAAGCTTTTTTTCCATGTTTTAAGTAATCTTGATGGCTTTTTGGAATGAATCAGAGATTGAATTAGACCACTCTTTTTAATGATCACTTGAGCAATTTCTTTTCTGGTTAAAACATTTCCTCATTGCTGGTATGCAAGTCATTACTTCTGCTGTCACCACAAAAGCTATTGATAATTTTTTCCTGAGGATCATCAGAGAAACAAGAAATAGCAAATAAGATATCCCAGTCCATCTTTCTTTCAATGGATGATGGTTTCCTTAGCACATTTCCTAGTGTTTTTAAGTCCACTTTTGAAAGTCTCAAGAAGTGTTTTACTCCATTTTTATAAGAAAATTAAAATGATCTAAACTAATCCCCTAAGTGTCTTTTTATTACCTATATGAAAATTTCCTCTTTCTCTATTTATGGGTATAATTTCTCTGTTTTATTATTTCAGTGAATTCTTTGCTGTATTTTTGATGCATTATTCGCTAGTTCTCTTCATTCTCCAAAATTTCTTTCTGGAAATGCATCATCTCTGAACTACTGCACTAAGTGGATCCATTTCTTTTTATAGGAAATTTAATTAGTGAATATTCTAAACTTCTCTATTAGTTCTGAATTTCTCGTACATCTATCTACTAGCTTCTTCCAATTATATGGTTCAAATGCAGGGTTCAAAGTGTTTCTTCTCTGCTTTGCATGCCTTTTTCCTCTGTAAATCATGAAGTTGTTTTCTGCATAACTAAGGAAGATTCTCAGTGTGGCTTGGCAATGAACAATTAAAAACTCTTGACAAAGGGCAATTAAAATCTCTCCTTAGTGTTCTGTAATTTAGGACATTTTCAATATGAGCTCATTGTTCATGCTGAGCGATCAATAACAGCTGCCTACGTGTGTCCTTCCTGGTGTTAGGAACGTGCCCACTGCAGCACATCCCTGCTTCGTACAAGAGATGTCTCCACCCATTGCAGAGAATTTGGGAAGTTGGTATTGTTGTTGAACCACCTCCCAGGGACGCAAAAGTTCACAGTCTGAAAGAGAAGTGAGAAGATCCTTAGCATTCACCGTGGATTTTAACGTACAGCTAATGAAACTGTAACATAGGATTTCTTCCAGCTCCACCTTAAGGCTACCAGCAGTTGCACTAGGGCTCTTTAGGCAGGTTTTTCTTACTCAAGTAGGAAGTTTTAACTTTCTGTAAGCAATATGAGGCTGTCAAATCGGTAGACCTCCGGTTATAAAAGAATACTTGGATGGAATTGCCCACATTTGCAATAGACAGAACCATCTTTGCTTTGCCAAGCCTGAGATCAAAACTTGCTGATGTCATTTGTTTTTTGTTATCTGCTAATGCTTAGTATGGACACGTCTCTGTTGTTTTGGAAGAGTAGAAGTATTTGCATTTCAGGACAGGCAGCAGAGCACAGCAGCTGAGGTTTGTGTTTTTTAGTAAACCGCCAGAACTCTGTCCTACAGGACTGTAAAAACTCCCATGCAGGTCCAGACACAGGTTGGTGAATACTGGGGAGAGGGGAGAAAAGGATTTTATCATCCCCACATTGTGTCTTCCATTCTTTTCTCCCTTTGTTCTCCCTTCGTTGCTCTCCTCTGGATTTTTCACTTCCAGATCACTGCAGCCCCCTACTCCCTAAGATCTGTAAGCCCAGAGCCAGTATTTTTCAGTGTGAAAAGAATGAAGTACTTCACAATCTGATGCTTACTCTCCATCTGATTATGAAAGAGGCAAGAAACATACTGCTAGAGAATAATATGAATAAACAGGGGGAGGGAGAATAAAAGAGAGCAGGGGAAGCTGGTGAAGAGAGAGAGCTATAACATGCTTTTCATTCAAGTGATAATTGCTATGTCTGAGTTGTCAGGCTGATGACACTACTGTCTGTCTGAACTCAAACAGGTAGTTTTCCATATAAACTAAAAAGCAGATGTGTCAAATTAATCCTTTCTGTAGTTGTAGTAGTTTCAGTACGGTTACAGAAGACACAATTACTGCCTCCTAAAATCTGTAGATTTGCTGTAGCCTTTGCATGATGTTTAGAATGAAAATGGTGGATATGTTTCCAGGGTATAGAGCCGAGTGTATTTTGTAAAATTAGCATCTGCTACATTTTTATCTTAAACCTCACCCACGCGATAACTAAAATGCACCACAGCATTTTTATAATTCATGTTTACTGGAAAACAGCTGTTGAAGACTTCGAGTAGGGAAAACCAAATTTGCATTGGCCTTGAATTTTTCTGAGTGCATCACTATAGAAGGTCAACAAGGATACTTGCTCAAATGCCTCCCAACATTAGTTAATCAGGAATAATTTCATTTTGAATCATCACTAGAGCTCTTCAAATACAACCTTACAATTTTTTCCTCTGACTCTTATAATGATAACTCGCTATGCTCCGTCTTTCCAACTCCTGTCAGCAGTACATAGCGTCAGGGTATCACTGGAACAGTTCAGATTGATTCAGAAAGGTAAAATGCAGAAGCAGCATTTAGAAGATATCCACAAAATTAAGCTGGATGGAGACAATGAATGTACATCGTTGTTCAGCAATATTCCATGCCATAAACTACTAAACTTAACAGTTTAGTAGTGCAGTGCTTCATTTAGTATCATCAATGTCACTTACTTCACCAGCAGAACTTCTTTCCTTTTTTTTTTTTTTTTGCTTTTAAACCCTTCTAGGTGTTAAAACTATTGCTCAAAACACCTCAGGACAAATTGTAACATACTTTTTGCTTTTCTGGCATTTGAAAGTGTTGTAATATTTATTGTGCCTCATGACTTTTTTTCCTTCATTATAAATAGAAATGTAAGAAAGATTAAACCTGTCAAAACCAGATGGATGGACTGACTGCCTAGTTGCAATGTATAGGGGAGGTTTAGGTTGGATATTAGGAAAAACTTCTTTACCGAAAGGGTTGTTAGGCATTGGAATGGGCTGCCCAGGGAAGTGGTTGAGTCACCATCCCTGGAGGTCTTTAAAAGACGTTTAGGTGTTGAGCTTAGTGATGTGGTTTAGTGAAGGACTTGTTAGTGTTAGGTCAGAGGTTGGACTAGGTGATCTTGGAGGTCTCTTCCAACCTAGACGATTCTGTGATTCTGATTGTGTCAGTATTGACCGCATCTTTCTTCAGATTCCATGTAGGCAGTATGTGATGATGGAGCCGTGCCATGCTTGCCAGGTCTTTTTGCCAGTGGCTTTTATAAATACCTAGTGATATGCAAAGTTTTAGAAGAAAATGAGAATTAAAATGCATTTAAAGAAAATCAAGGCAATGAAAGAGAGATTTAAAAATTAAAGGAAGGATGCTAAAGATAACACCAGTGTATTCTCATACCATCCTTGTTCATCACGAACTCACCTGGCCAGACTTCCTTTCTGAGAGACAATGAGCTGAGATCCTGAACTTTTAGATGGCAGTTGCTGTATGATTTTTTTCATGTTCTCTCCTAAGCAATGTGCAACTGCTCCCCAACCCAGTCTTCCCATCGACAGGCCCTCTCAGAATATTTGAAATGCAGACTCATCCCAGGCACCTACCTATGTCTGCAGGTAGGATACTCTTCTTCCACAGGTGTTCTGGAAAGTACAGACCACGAAATACCCAGAAAGAAGCTAGAGCCATGGTCTCTTTGAGACTACTTCACATGTTTCAAAGATGAGAGTCATACATACGCAAGAAACCATCACAAGCTCTTGTCTGACCTGGCAGAAGCCTTGAGAGGCGTTAGGCTGTTCTGCAGACAGGCCAGGTACAGAAACTGTTGCAGAAGGGTATTTGTCTCAGCACTCTTAGCTGTGTTCAAAACCTCCTGCAGAGGAAATGTCCAAACCTGCCCAGCAGCCTATTCCAACCCTTAGCTGTACCTGCGTTAGGAAACTGATTCTTGAAGTCTGGTCTTGATCACTCACATTGCAAAGCTGTCAAGTAGAGGTGTGCTCTGCTGGCCGTCTTAGATCAAATACCTTAGCATGTAGCTGTCTTTTCGATGTGGGTAGAAGCATTGTTTTTACACTGTACTCACTGACTCGGTAGCTGTTGATTATCCCTTTGGGTCTGTGTTATCGACTGCACACCTTATCCCAGCTTCTTTGAAGTTCCTTCTCATTTGCTACTCCTATTCTATTTCAGTTTTGGGTGAGGTCATTGACTCAGGTTAATGGCAGAAACTAAACGTACAGTAGGCTGAACCAGGTGCTACGATACCAGTGTGGTCTAATGGGCATTTCCTCTCGCTCGGTATTACATTTCTGTGGCAGTTCCCACAACAGAAAGCTGAGAGACCGAGTTCGTTCTCGTGCCTGCTGTCCGTACAGCTCCATACGTGTGTGTAAGAACACATCTACAGTTAACAGTCTGTGAGGGAACTGCTAAAAAAGAGAAAGCAGTGATGGTTAATATAAAGATCATTCAGAAATATAACTGGTCCTAGAGACCTGAGATTTTAGCTGCACAGATCACTGGTGAGCACGGATTAAGACCGAGCAGAGCGAAAATAGCCAGTGCCTTTGGCAGCAAGCTGCTGCAGGCGGCAGGCAGGCAGGTCCCCACTTCGGGCACGGCAAAGCTCTGGAATCACACGTTGTTGGTGCTGCCCTAGAGAGGGCCCAAAACGTGCGGTGCAGTGGCTGCTGCTGGAAGGAGGGCGGCAGCTGGAACAGAAACCCCGACTCCCCAGGGTCCCAGCGATCCAGCCTTCCAGCCTCGCTCTTCTCTTTCTTTCTCTCCATTTCTGTGCCACTCCCTCATCACTGCAGAAGTTAGCTTTTGTGGCTAATTATTGAGAATCCTGGAGCTCGACTCGTCAGCCAGGTATTTATTAGCACCAACTCTGCCTGTTTATTTTTTAAGATACCATAATTTTTCATTGGCAAAATACAATGTTCATCACAGTAATTGTTGCCAAATTTTATTACTAAAAGTATTACAGTTTGAAACTTTCAAGAGGAACTGGAGAAGAATTGCAGACAACTCTGATTCGATGACTTCCTAGTGACAATGGGAAATGTGGTACTAGTAGAACACAGAAATCCACCGGGGAGCCACAGCAGTGGATTGTTTGTTTCTGTTTTGAAATTGGTGAGAGTAGGAGGAAAACGATGAAACCTTTGCTTTAGCAGTGCTTGAAAATTCAGTGCTAATTCTGAGGACATCTCTATTTGTGGCTCTCTGTCAGTTCTCCTCCAATCCTATTTGTCTATAGAAAGAACCAAAAGGATGCTATCAAACCTACATTTTTCTAAATAAGGTATGACCTGGGTTATCTGCTCAAGCTTCAAATTGTATCTTGTGAAGTGGAGTTCTTGCATTACGGGATTCGAAGGTCACGAAGGGGGATCAAGGCAGCTAAGTATCATCCAGCTCAGTTCCTGTAAGGCTGCCTTTGCAGCAGATCACAATATTTAGCTGTGCCTCCAGTACTATCTAAGATTTTATATATTACATTCTGTAAACAGAGGAGACTCCCTGTTCATGACATACTGCTCCAGAACAGGTAGTGATCTAACGAGAAGCAAAAGGAGACTGCGAAGGGGTTTGCCGGAGCCCTGTGTGATATGAATGCTAACAAGTCCTCTCACGTCATCAGCTTCCCTGCTTTCAGCTCCCCCCCCCTCCCCTTCCTTTCTCTTTTATGAGCCAGCTTGAAATCAGGGAATTACATGCTAAGGAAAACCCTTCAGCTAAACATATAATTATTCCGCACAGGATCAGTGCAGCACAGTTAATCAGTTTACCAACTGAATTAATTTTTATTTTTTACATGTCTGCATCTCCTGTTGAGAGTGGAGAAATTCTAGGTTTAAGGAGAAAAAACTGGTTGCAGTTGTGAAATGAGCATCTGAAGCATTATGAGAGAAACCTCCACTGCAGGCTTGGAGGCTTGGGCAGGCAAACCTCACAGCCAGTCCCCAAGACTTTGAATAAAGGACTGCATGTGGAATTGATACTTACAGGTACTGGAGAAATAACTGGTTTCCTATTTTAATTTTTAGCTGTTTAATAACACTCTATTCTCTGAAAGTCACAGCTGTATTTCATTGCATCGTATTTCATTTTGTTTCATTGGATTGTTTTGGAAAGTTAGTGTTTATTTGTACACAGGCGTCACCTCACTGTAAAAGAGTTCACGCATTAAATGACCTACTTGTAAACTGCTTCATTTAGGAAGTACAAAATCTTTAAATGCTGTTATTCGTAAACGTACAGAGCAAGCCTTGTAGATTCTGCTCGCAATGAAAACACAAACCGGCATGCACTTAGTAACTGTAGGTGCAAGAGAGAGCCAGGAGCAAGGTAGCATAGCTCCCCTCTCCCCCTCCATCCCCCCCCAAATTCGGAAGGGTTACCTTCCGTAGGGCACACATACATGTTAAAACAGATGGCCTCTGGTTCAGGAGTGCTCCCTGGTAATGTGCTAGCAACTGCAGAGTGTCTTTGAGTTTCATAGCAAGTGCAGGGGTTCATAGGCCAAGAAGTATTCCAAGTCTGCAGGTCAAAGCATTACAGATGTAAACATTGATGTGTTTTTTGTCATTTAATCACACTCACACGATAATCAGAGGTAAAACAGAACCAGCTTGAAAAACACCGCGATTATGAATACACTTGCAAACTTTACAGGTACTATGTGTTTTCCCAGCTGTGCCAAAATGGAACTTGAGCAAGGCAATGTAACGTTCTTTCTCTTAAAGTAATTTTTGAGGCCATAGTACATATCCCCAGGAAAACATTTATGTACAAAAATGGATATAAACCAGGAGATATACTGGCACATATACTGAAGTGAAAACCATTTACAGAAATTTAAAATTTTGGGGAAAAAAAAAAAAGGAATAGGCTGAAAATGTTTGTTAAAAGTAACTTCACAATTCATGTTATCGGCCCCTTTGAAAACTTCCTTTTTACCACAGTGCCTTCTGCTGTGTATTTACTAACCTGTACAGAATATTTTTGTACACTCTCAAGACAATTTCTTTAGTACAAAGGTACCCCGACCCTTAATTTCCAGATCCTCTATAAGCCTCAAGAATCAATTTCCGAAGACTCGCATGGCCTTTCCAGGTTGTCCAGCACACCAGATGCCGCGCCCAAGTTTAATTCCAGATGAATGCGTTCTTGAGATAGGAACCACGGGTAAATACAAGATGCCAGCTTGTCATAATAATGTTTCTTAGAGCCTAGTAAGTTTTACTTTTTTTTGGCAAGTAACATTTCCTTAAGGAACAGAACAGAAGGGTGTCTCCTCTTGGTTGGAGCTTGGGCTGATAATAGCACCCCGTGACCAGGATGCACTGTGGGTAGCCAGGTCTCAAGCTATTAGCATCATTGCTGTCTTTCTCCCATCTTCTCCCCAGTTACTAGATGCTGCTGGCACTCACTACTAGTTAATTTCAAGCTTTCAAGCTGTGTACCGTACTAACAGCTTTTAAAACTAAGTTATAATAGCTTAAATAATTCTGATAAATGCAAATAAAAAAAAAGAGATTTTTCAGTGAAATACGATATAATTTGCAACCTTTTACCTATAAAGCTAACTGCCTACATATTTTTAAGGAACAAAAAGGTACATTATGCTTGCAATATTAGATGCATTGTTTATTAACATGTTGCTTTCTATAGTAAAGATCATATGCCACATTTATAGTGTGGCAATTTCCCTAAAATGTCTTCACTGTAATCCTGCTAAAGAAGTGTACCTTTCAGTATAGATGACATATGCAAAAGCAATATTATCACTTGGATATTACTACCTGGGCAGGACTTCGACCTCTCTGATGCATTCGTAGCTATTTAGAGGAATGACTACAGCTAATGGAGCTGACATACAGAATACAAATGGAGCTGACCTACAGAACGTACATGAATTACAGGGAAACACTGGCCACAATTGGGCAATTTTTGTGAAGTTAGGGATTTCCAAATAGTTTTAAACTAATTTAGGCACACTTCCATTCGAGTTTGTTAGGTCTTTTCTTTGCCTACAATTGAAGAATGAGTTTTAAAGTAACCATTGGGATAAAACTGAGGCTTCTAATATTGGCATGGTGAAAATGGGTAGATGTGCAACTTTACTGGTCGTGGATTTGTAGCACTCACGTTACCAAGGAAA
The DNA here is from genome assembly GCF_013377495.2 of Cygnus atratus. Taxonomy (NCBI): domain Eukaryota; kingdom Metazoa; phylum Chordata; class Aves; order Anseriformes; family Anatidae; genus Cygnus; species Cygnus atratus. The sequence continues at coordinate 18,766,420 of NC_066374.1, forward strand.
ATACCTATCCTGTGACTACTTAAATGTGTTCATTGCATTATATTTGTGCTTAAGCCCAGAGGCAAAAAACTGACAATCCTGTCTGCTCCTGACTTCCTTATGGGTGCAGGATGCAGTCTTTGTATAGAAATGTAACTGTCAGACCAGTCAATGTATTTAAAACCCTTTAGTTTGAATGATCTTCTTGCTTCCTCTGGTATGTACTACACATGCTATGGCCAGTGTTACCCAAGATGAAATTAGTTTACACCAAAAAGGATAAAAAAGAAGCAGGGAGTATTTTTAAATTTAGCAACAAGTATTACACATACTTTGACGTTTAATTTACATTATAATTTAACTCATAAGTTAAAATACCATAACAATCTGTCTACTTTTAAAATCTTTTACATACTGAAAATAAAGGCGTGGATCAGCAAACTCTGCTCTGCCCATACATTAGGTATTGATTTCAAGTAATGGCATTGGAGTATGGGAATCAATCCTACATCTAATGGCTTTCGGATCCATCCTGACGACCTGCTTTAGACCTCCCAATTAACCCGAGCTGACAAACACCTGGGGTACAAGCCACATACATTCCCTCAGATAGCATTCACTTCCCAATACTGCGTGCTGGTAAAAGAATAGTTTGCTCGTAACTGCGATGTTCCCGATGAGCACCTCAGCAGCCCAAATCCAGTTAAGGATGGAGCTGTACCCCAGCAAAAGGAAATGTGAGCCATTCCCTCGTTAAGGACAACGCACCGAAAGCCTTAAGGACATTATAGTGGGCATCCAGCTCATCCCTCCAACAAGTTCAGTAATCACATTACAGAAATCATTTCTGTGAGTAACATACAAGCCAAATTTGCACCTCTTTTCCTTATATAATGGAGATCCCTTACAGCAGAAATCATTTGTCTCCGAGACAGACAGCTCATCAGAAGCAGCATATAACAGCAGTGCTTTCTACCGTGTCAATACATTTTCCCCCACTCAGGAGAAATTCAAAGCACTTAACATCGTGAGCGATTCCTCGCCCTCCCCTCCGAAGCAAGCGGTGTGTAGCACAGCTGAGCGTTATAAAGCAAAACATGTCACAGCTTATGGCTGTGTTGTGAAACTGCAAATGTGCCGGGAAATCGTCGTTCTGCCAAGTTATCCGGGAGAGTTTCCCCGGCGAGGCTGTGCTCAGCCCTGCGCGTTCCCCCTCGCACGCCCCACACGCGGCCGGGCTGCACTGGTCGCGGTGCCGGGGACCGTGGGGGCGTTGGGCAGAGCGGCGGCACGGGCAGGAGGCGCCGGGAAGCCCGAGCAAACCGGGACCTGTCACCAAAGGATCAGAATTCCTCCGTCCAGCCACCGGCACTTCACGCTCCTGGCGTTACCCTAAACTACACACGAGTGCTGCACAGCCACTGCATCAGATCACCTGATATGAGCAAAACAGACCTAACCAGGGCAAATTTAAAGCAGCCAAACATAATAACACTACGCTGTGCAAGGCATGATGGAGTCATGAGACACAAACACTTTATGTCTGCGTTTCCCAACAAATGCATCAGAGCCCTGCTCAGGGCTGGGCAGAAATTCCGACAACATGCTGTACGGCTTAAACCGCCTCGCTCTTCAGCCGTGCCTCTGAAAACTACTGTGCAAAGCAGCATATGGGTGATTAGAACTGCATAAACTCGTCCCAAAACAAAGAACGCAGGAGCAGACATGTAAATTGCAAGGATCCGAAGTACAGACAATACATGGTAATAAAGGATCGTACCTTTCATCCAATCCACTACTTGCTTGGGCGTCCACTTGCTAATAGGTTCCATAACGAGAGCCATCATCGGATCACTTTATCATTCACACCAAAATCAGAAAAAGGAGAGCAAAAAACGTATCAGAGCATGGCTGGGATAAGAGAGCTGGAGGATTTTACAGTGCAGTCCAAAGACAAGATGATGCTTTGTCCCTCCAGGTTTCTCCTGCACTGATTCAGTAATGTATAAAATTACACTGCTTGATCAGCTCTGGCACCTCCCCCACTGCACACAGCCTGCAACACACTGGAGCACACGGAGCCAGGAAATGGTGCAGTACGTATAGACTTACAAAAGCCTCTACCCAGTGATCTACTTATTAGACTGGCACAAATATAAAATTATATTACACAGAAAGCAATTTGAGCTGGAGCTATTCCAGGCACTGAGTTTTAAGGAGCTTTATTCCAACAAGCTCTGGGATCTTCATCAGGGAAAATATCACTACTGTAACTTGATAGCAGATTGTCTTGGCTTCATTGTGAATATGCTGACTGTCACTCAATTTAAAAAGAAGATAGAAATATCAGAATATCACTTGGCATCTGGCAAAATGCTGAGCATCTCCGTCTTTACAATGCAAAATGTTGCTGGAGTGTTATCCTATATAATCATGTAATCAGAATGTCAAACACAGAAGTCTCACCCAAGATAAAACTATTGGAAGGAAACTCTTTTTTTTTTTTTTTCTTTTTCCCTGGCCACATTCAGAGTCAGTATATTTCCTCCTAAGAGCTTCTCATTTTGTGGTGAAAAATGACAGCGTAGAAGGTTGGAGTCAATTCTTCCTGCTACAGCACCCTAACACAGACAAGTGTAGCAAGTATTTTGATTCAAGGCACTGGGACTATTAGACAATCTCTCCCTTTTGTTAGGGACAAAAATGTTTTAAGTATTCCTAATACTGAAGTTTACTACCCTTCCAAAAGATGAGGGTGAAGCATTCTAATAAGATGTGCTAAGCAGCACTTTCTGGACCCTTTGGTGATTCTTTGCACCTCACGCAGCATGTGTTCTGCATCATGTGGTTGGAGAGGTGCGTGCGTTCTGTTCAACCCATTGTCTGAGATATGCAGCCCCCCTATTTTATCTTAGAGGGGAAAACTCAGACTCCAAAAAAAAAAAAAAAAGGCAGAACAAAGCAGTTCCACCTTTCTTTCCAGCAATCTTTCATCTGTGCCTTTTCTTCCTGTACTGTTTCAAGTTCCACCAGCATATTGGAATAAGAAAATGATATTGTTACCATGTCTCCCTCACTCCACTAGGGCTGTGTTAATTTACCCAGGCTGAGATCTCTCCTCTCTTTCTCATGTGGGGGAACATAAAATACAAATGGAATATTTATGCTGTGCTGTTTCAGGGACCTTCTTTAAGTCTACATAGACAAGGATGCAGACAGGCATCCTTTTCCCCCCTGAAACGTCTCCAGAGATGTACCATTCTCAGTTCAGTGATGCGCTCTGTCCTTTTTTATTTTTCTTTTGCTTTGGAAAGTAGTGTGATTAGTATTCTGTGATGTATTTTGAGTGCTCAGAGCACAGATCTCCTATTCAAAAGGATTCACATCAATTCTCCTTCAAGAAGGCTGTTTGCTGTTTCCAGCTGAACAGCATGTCAGCTTCCTCTATGAGTTTTGGGAGACCACTTTCAGTAGCTTTAGTTGTGTCTAAATAGCTGTTTACAATGGACATAATAATGACAAAGATTTCAAACACACAATACTTCTCTTTTTAGGTAATAGTGGACTGAAATTGAGATATGCAGAATAAATATTTGTTAGCTATTGGAAGCTGTGCAAGCTGTTTGGTTTAGGGCTATTCTTTCTTAAAATTATTTTTACAAAATGATCATCTCCCTTGAATTCTTTTGAGTTTAATACAAGCGTAGAAGAATTTGGGATAAACTATGTTGTGTATGAATTTGGTATTTGGGCATAATTACAGGAAAGTATCTTCATTCATGATTGCTTGGACTACTTCCTTAATTCCTGTAATTTGACAGACGCTCTGTCAATGTCCTTTTGTCTCACATTTCCCACCCATGCTTGACTGGGCAGACATTTTTTGTATATTTTGACATAGTTTTGCAAGAGGATGGAGCCTGAATTCAAAGCTCATCAGTGTCAGTGGGCATACTTCCATTCATTTTAATTGTGTTTGGATGACAAAAGAAGCTCAAAAACCATTATTTTAGAATCATTACTTCCATTTTCAGAATGAGATTTTTTTTTTAATCTTTTTCGTATCCTGTTCCCGAGCACCCCCACCACAAAGACGGTGTGCATTTTCATTTACTTGCAGTGTTATTCACCACCATGTTGATAGTTCATCTCCTGTGTTTTTCTTTCTTATTACTAGCCACAGTTTCTCTGTATTTTGGGATTCTGCAAACTTTTGGGCAACCATCTACTTTTTGTACTACTTACTGGACTGAAATATTTAAAGTTGTGAAAAGTAGGAACTTCCTAAGCAGATGATTTATTCCTACATTCAGCTTCATTATCTGTTGCACAGATCAGTACGCGGAGCTGTAGCTTGTCAGTAACCATTCTAAACCCAGAAAAAGGCTCCTCCAACTTACTTCATGGATATGTCCATCATGACAGTCCATGGAAGATTGTACCTGGGTACTTCCTCTGCTTTTTGTTTTCTTATTCCAAAAAGATTTATTTCTGACACCCTGCCTTATGGGAATGTCACAGGAACATGGGAAGACCTTGGCAAGATCTGTAAAGTCCCTGAAGTTATTCCATGTGGTTTTCTGTCCATTTATTGCCAGGCTTCTGCCTGGACGTCTCCCCCAGGCGCTCCTGCATTGCTTCCTAATAGCAGCGTAGGAGAAACAATGCGCTCCCATGATTGCGTTTTTCTTCCAGGCTGAGTACAGCAAGCCAACAGAAAAAAGATCAAGGAACATCTTTCTCACTATGCTTCTATCTAGGTCATGTAAATGAGAAATACTTCGTGACTGAAGTCTGCATAGGCACTGGAGCAAAGTACAGCATTTGAAACGGGGAAGGAGACAGACCTCTCCCTGCGTGGCGCACAGTTGTTGTCGGAGGCCTACATAAAGTCATCTGGTCATCTCGGGTCACTGGCACTGCTCTCGGCTCTGACAGCCACGGCCTGAGACCGAACGGGCCGGCTGAAAGCTTTCAGGTCGCTCCGCCTTCACCACAGTAACTCCAGTCGTTCTGGAGCTTTTGAGCATTGCCTGGCATCTCCGGGATCCCTAATTAAACCCTCGTCCTCTGCATCTTCCTGGTCACCAGGGAGGCTGTTACATGTTCCTGTGTATTTCGGGGCCGCTGATGACTTTCCAGTTAATGACTGTGCCCAAACACAGCAGCGTAGTTGGCGGAACGCACGGGGCAATCATTTATATTTCCTACATTTTTCATTCGGTAACTATTCTTCTCGCATTCGTATTTATTTATTTATTTTGTTGCAGTAACCTGTATGTTGTGAAGCAAGCTCTTTATAAGCAAGTAAGCTTACAAAAACCTTGGCAGAGCATTTGATAGCTATTACGGAAAACATAAGCCTGCAGTTTCAGGTTAAGTCATGAATGCCCTAAAAAAGCGGTGTGCAGCTTTATAGCTTAGGACGTTTACAAGTTCCGTTATCAATGGACATACATAGCAAAAGCCCCGTGGAAGTGCCTGTTGAACTCCCGGCTGTCGTTACAGTTCCTCACCGTGTACCGTTCGGTCCCGCACAGCTACATTTTGCTGAAATGAACGCTTCTGTAGAACCCAAACAAAGCCAGGCAGAACGCAGCCAAGCGATTCGTTTCGCCCAGCTCTGAGCTGGCTTCTCCCTGACGCCTCTTTCACAAATCTCCGCACCCGAGCCCCGGAGGCTCTCGCGTTTTGAAGACGGGGGGCAAGCAAACGGCCCTGGGTGCGTGCGGACAGCGCCCCGCAGCCTCTCGGGGGCGGCAGGCCCCGGCCCCGCAGCACGGAGACCGGCCCGGACCCCGCACGGCGCCTCCCCGCCCGCTGCAGCCGCCCCGGAGGCCTTTCGGGCCTGCTCCGCCTGCTCCGCCGCGCCCTCTGCTGGCCCAGACCTCCTCTTCCCCTTCCCCTTCCCCTTCCCCTTCCCCTTCCCCTTCCCCTTCCCCTTCCCCTTCCCCTTCCCCTTCCCCTTCCCCTTCCCCTTCCCCTTCCCCTTCCCCTTCCCCTTCCCCTTCCCCTTCCCCTTCCCCTTCCCCTTCCCCTTCCCCTTCCATGCAGAGGCGTCACCAACACAAAGTTCCTGCAAACTCTGACAGCAAGGAATCTTTTTGCCTTCTGAAGTGGGATTCAAGCAGTTACTGTTGACTGCGAATGTTCATTGCTCTAGCATTTTCCACTATTTTTATAGGAACCCACTCCAGTCTGACATTCAGTCAGAGGTATGGTATTAGCATTCCAGCTTTTACATGGAGCTTCATTAGACATTTATATTTTTCATGCTCCATTAGATGGTATAACTCTTTTATTAATGTGTGTTAGTGATAATAAATGATACCTTACATTAACTTGGTATTAAAACACCCTTAAAATGGCTTGGAAATCAGGAGTAGCATTGCAAAAATGCAAGAAATACTCACTTTTTCAGCATTATAGGAAAAGTATTTTATAATCACTCGCTAAAATAGGTCTTGACATTTCTGACATTTTTGTGCAGTGCTTTTTTCCTAATATATTTTAGAGTTCATGAAAGCTCCCGCTCTGACATCTCTTGAGACTGAAGTCCTCTATTTAGCCACAAACAGGTATATTGTATGGACGGAGGCAGTGCAAACTTCATCCTATCTTGCCATCACTTTTATCATCATCTATTTTTTTCAGGAATTGCCCTTTAGGTATGTTATGATGCCTTGACATCAGTAGTGGTTTATATAAGATGGATTTCCTAGATTATACATTTCTGGGGAAAAAAATAAAACACTTTTTGCACACATATTCAGGGTTTTGAACATACTCTGAGTATGTTAATGGCAAAGGTATCTAAAACTATTCACCCAAAAAATATTAACAGAAATAATATAGTTCCTCGCTAACGTAAATACCTTGATCTTGGTGAAGACACTGTGAAGTTACAGCAGGAATACATTTTTCCCATAGAAGATGAACTAGTTGCTGCTGCTTTGACTAGGATTGCGAATGGTTTTCTGAGCAGGGAATACTGAAATATTTTCATATTAAAGGAAACGGGATCGTCTGCTTTATTTTTAGTCTGCTTGATAATATCATCAACATGTTTACAGTCTTCTAAACAGCTCCTCTAAGTGGGCACTCAAACCTGTGAATCACTGCGACAATCTTCAAAGCACAGACACAAAAAGAAGGTACCTTGAAGAAGTGCATTTGTCAAATCTGCATCTACCTAGTTGGGGAAGACGAGGCTTTTATACAGAGACTTGTACCACTGGAACTAGTCATTTCTTCCTGTGGAAGAGTAAACTTCATGAGGATACAGGTATTTGGGAAATCTTTCTGCTGCTGGAAAACAGAGAGGATTGGTTATACAGGCACCTCATCTGCATAATTTCTCTTTTCAGCCTGTGTAATTAATCTCTTCAGCTTGCTGTCATGTTTCATAAAGAGGGAACAAGTACAGAAAGATCCTTTCTTGTAATGCTTCTGCACAGAATTCCTCAGGAAATAACTACAAAGTTTTGCTAAATTCAGAATGGGCTGGATAGTGTAACTAAATTCCAAAACAGGAGTACCTTGCACCAAAGTCTATGTGAGTCTCACACGCAACTTGTTCCTTCAGAGGGGATCCAGCTGCATTAGGGAGACACGGGGTAGACGATGCAGAGGGCAGCAGCAGAGCTGGTTAAGATCCATCCCGTACAGATGTTTCTTACTAAAGCCAACATCATGATGCCTCAATTATATGGCAGAGCCTCAGGACCTGCAGGTCAGGGATCCGGTGCTGTGCTACCCACCAAGGCGCAATAGTGAGCGTGGTGTAGTGGCATGCGAGGAGGGAAGGGATGTAGCAATAGGGAATATGCATTTTCAAATGAAAATATAGATTGTAAAGTGTTTGTAAACTTCCTGAAGGACCCCCGACTGATTGAACCCAGCTTTGTTGCCAGCCTCATGTGTCTGAAGCATTATGTTGGCAAAGGGGACAGGCAATGGAAGTCCTCTTCTGAGTCAGCTAATGCTTAATCTCCAAAGGCAGCCTCCCTGTACCTTGCAGTAGGAAAAGGGACCTCTCGGGGTTCCTCCCGCCGCTGTTTTCTGCCATTCTAAGCTCAGAATGGATTCACTCTCCGAAGTTGTCCAAAACATAGGGCTTGTAGCACCAAAGTCACAGGGTCAACATGAGAATTTCTGAAGTCAAAACTGGACAATCTCTTTCCAGAAATGTTCCAGCTCAAAGCAAATTGACAGCGTGATGCCAAAATTATTACATATGGTCAATAGCCTTTACTACGTAGGTATTATTTAGATCAGACTACATAACTCCTATTTTGGGGTCTAAAGCCTTTGCATGTATGAATTTTTAAATTGAGTGGCCTTTAACCTCAGCTTATTTTAAGAAAACAGAATATTAGAATATTTATTACTAAGGTATTTTTTTATTTCCTATTCATTCGTATACATTTTCATATTCATTCGTATACAATTTTTGCCTTTCCCCTTCTTCTAGGAAATAAATGGAAAATATTTCTTTGCTAGAAACAGAAAAGTGTTTATTACACTTCCTTTGCAAGAATCACAGAACCATTTATAAGCAATAAAACATCTGCCTCTTACTACATTAGGTAAACCGTATTGCTTTGGAAAAAACCAGCAATAACAGGAAAGTTGACACCAGTAATAAAACTTCCAAACTATTGATACCAGATTCCCTTGTTATTCATTATTTGTTAGCTGGAAAGCAGGCTTTGAAATAAAATTGCCCGAAGATTTTCCTAATGCCTTCAGGGAACACGGTCTGTATATTTTCTGCATCCTTTGTGGTTAGAAGAAAACAGTCCAGCAGCACTGCACGTGGGCCTTATTTGCCGTCGAGGGCCACTCGCTCTGGTGGTAGAGGAGCGAAAAGCTCCAGCTGAAGCAAACAGGAGAGCACTGGAGCACAACGATGTGGAGAAGTATTGCACCGAGAAAAGACACTTTATTCTTTTGCTCTTCGGCATCATCTTCTTCTCTGTCATTCTATGGTAAAATTTGCCTTAAAGAAATATTTGAACATGGGCTTAAATATTAAAAGAGTCATTTTTGCCTCGCAGAGATATCTGATGGGGTCACTCAGGATGTGCTGGCAAGCAGGATGTCAGATTCATAAAATTATAACAATTATTATTAGGTCATCTTCATTTTCCTGTGTGAGTCTCAATCCAGGCTTGTCTTTCATGTTGCCAAGTGACTGGTGACAGGCAAAGCTTTTCTCGAAGGCATTCTCAAGATGGCCTTTGCTTTATCTTAGCATCTCTGCAAAGCCCTGCTATTATTAGGTCTTTCTAATGCCTTGGTTAAAACCTCAGAGATTATGCTCCTACTTTATACTCCAATAGCCTCTTCATTCATGATGTTTAGTTAGACTAAATATTTGCCTGGAGGACTGGCTGTGCAGCGACTACCGAGATATTCCCAGCACGTGACTAGAGCCAATTTTTCGTTGCCTTAATACTGTGAACAGAAAAAAGAGACACAATAATCTGGAAGCTGAAAAAAAAACAAAAAAAACTTTGTGCAGGCTGCTGCTACCTCCCAGACTAGCCAACCATCAAACATTCCCTTCAGCTTTCACCATGTGTACTTCAGAGAATTTAACATATGAGGCTTCCTATCCTGGTCTTCACGTCTGTGAATGACGTGGATAAAACATCAGGTTTAAATGCAGAGCTACAATTTCTTGGTCCTCTCCGTAGTAACACGAGTAACACAGGCACAAAAGAAGGCTGCAGAGTGAAAAGCTCTCTGCCCTTCAACCTGTCTTCCCGAATGATATTTCTTTAACGCAGAAAGAGCCCAAGAAGATGATGGTGATATTTCCTGCTGTGGTTTCTAGTACATCCCAGCAGCCTGCTCTTTGCTCTTAACCAGGAGCCTTCACATTAGCAACTTGTTTTTTCCCCTCGTAATTCATTTGTCAGGACTCTTCCTTTGCTCTTTTCATTTCACACAGCTCTGCTCTGCCTTACGTGCAATGGTAGCTTTGTTTTTAAAGAGCTTGGGGAGCAAACAACATCATGTTTTCCTTTTCTCTTAAAAATTCACTTGGACAACCTTAAGCCCTTTAGATGGTGACAATACGTGCTCCGATCAAGTGGAGGTGGATTTAAACTAATTATCGAGACCTGAGAGGCTGGTAGCTGTGGTTCAGTCAGCTTTCATTTCTCTCCCACTCTCCTGTAGCCACAAATGCACGAGCTCAGCTCCACAATAAAGGCCTGCCCTCCAGGAGCCCTGCCTGTACAAACAGCAGTGTCTGAGACCCCGGCCGTCTGCAGCTCCTCCTCGCCCTTCCTCCTCCCGACCTGGGGCGATTCCTCCCTTCTGCCGGGCGTCTCGGCAGCTCGCCAGCCCGAAGCAGTCCTTGTGTGCCCTGGCGGAGAGGGACCGTCTTGGTGACGTGTTCTTTGGCCAACAAAGAGCAACCACAGCCCTGGCGTTAAAACCTGGGAACAGTCTTTTCATCTTTCTTTGTTTCAGGAGTTTCCAGTAGTTACAGCAATCCTTGAAATGCTCTCTGACTTCTGATGATAGCCAACTGCTGAGTGTTTCCTTAGGACCTGCGTCCTCCACGTCCTTGCAAGAGCTACTCTCTTTTCAGCTCTGCACAAGGAGTTTGTCTTCTCTTTCACAGGCTCTTCAGAGTGATAGAAACCTCTGTTTTAAGCTCTGCTCTTAACAGAGCTTGTCCCTGGCCTAGGAGAATAATTAGAAACGCACCCTAATGTCGGCAAGTATCGAAATACATGATCCTACAAAAGGAGCCAAGACACTTTTAACACGGATATGCCTGAGACTTAGCCTTGCCCTTGGAGTCCTGCTACATGTCCATCAGCAATTTCCCGTGTCACTGACTTTTGCTATTTTTATTCCTCAGGCTTGTGTTCATTCCCCAGTAGCATTCAGTCCACCAGCTGCAGAACAAAGGTTTTCTCTGAAGGAAAACATCTCCTGCCATTGGGGTTGGTTTCTTGTCGTTGTTTTTTAGTTCAGTGCAGCAGCAGCAGCAGCAGCAATTTTTGGCTATAAAACCTCTCTGCAGGTGGTTAGCCAGTGAGCCAGTGCTGTGAAAAGGTGAGACAAACAAGAATCCTGGTAAGAACTTGACCCTATTTATTGGTCCCCGTAGAGAAGGCCCTGGGCCTTCTGTCTGGAAGAGCTCGGATTTTAGTGATTTCACCCTGCTTTCAGACCAGATTCAGATTCCAGTCCTCATGCCTTCTTGGGTTTGCTTTTCATTATTAAGGAATTAAATTAGGATGTCCAAAATGTAGCTGAAAACTTCTCCCTGGGTTTAGCTGAGAGGAGGGCTGCTCCTGCTCGATTCCTCAGCCCATTTCTCCCTCCTCCCTCACTTTGACCTCGGTGCCAGTTTCCTCTTCTATTTGGGATGGGTACGGTGCTGCAGTTTGCAAGCACAGAGTAGCAACAGGTGCTGGCTAAAGGCATGGTCACTCACACAGGCAGCTCCTACTTCAAGTTTAAATAAAAATCTAAGCCATATATTTCAGTATTATTTGACTCTTTGTAATCGTTCCTCCAAGGCTAATCTCGGGTTAATAACTTTTCATCCTATAAGCTACCCGTGTAACTTTTTCTCACCTCTTTGGTGAAGGGGAGTAGCCATGCACCTGACCTAAATTCATGTGAAAGAGTTAGAAATAATATGGATTTCATTCATCTATCTATGAAACTATGAATACATCTATTATTTACAAATTCATTTTGCATTCTAAACTAAAACACAACACCGTTGCTTTTGCTTAGTGCTGGCTGCATGTTTTACTGATGGAGTGCCACGTTCTCAGCACTTCTGCATCCGATCTTTCTAATAAACGTCTACGTTTCTATAATCATGTATCTTCCTAAGAAAGTTCTTACACCTTTTTGTAGCTCACTAATTTTGTTGGGTTGCTGCTTCTCACACTACATCATCACGAAACTTAACATTTTTCATGTTAATTAAATGTTATGCCCATATACACAGATATTCATAATTTCCTTGGGGGAAAAGCTATTTTAGTGTATTTTTAAAGCACAGTTCATTTTCATATTTCTAATTATTCACAGAAAATGCTAAGATAAAAACCAGTTTAGGCTGAACTTTGTGGAAAGCTTTTCTCCCTAAAATTCTAAATTATATTAGTACGCACGTAAACAATAACGTACAGCATTTTGAGACAGGAAGAGGTGACAGAAAAAGAGATTGATTTTGAAATATGTTAATTTATTGCAAAGAGTCATGTGAACCAATTGCTAATACACCTTTGATGAAGTTTTCAGGTAGGACTGTATAATTGTAATATACATCGAAGGAAAAAGTTAATTCTTTTGCTATTAAAATGCCACTGGCATCAGAACTTTCCAGGAATTGTGACTTGTGTTTTTGCTATCTTTCCAGTTTTGATCTCAAGAAAAAAGGATGCTTTAATGATTTTACAGCTTCCTGGTTTCTCATTTGCTATACCTTTGACTCCATAGGCTCAGATTTTCTTTGCACATCTGGCTTTTTGCAAGGAAAAAATTCAGCTGGAGATATTTAGTCTGGGCTTGTTTCACATTCATTCAAATGTTTAAATAAATTGTTTAGACCTCTAACATGAAACCTTTGTTTAAACTCAACATTTCCAAATAAAATACAGTTGAAATTTCCCCAAAGAACTCTTCACATTAATAACTGAATTTCAGATCATTATAAACCCAAAAGTTGGGTGAGTCTGGCTGTTTGTCTGGAGAGGCTCCTTGGCGGTACTTCAGCCCATCACCTCACTAAATGAAGTCATCCTGTGACCAAAAGAAATAAAAAAGTATGTGAGAGCTAGGAGCTGGAGTTACCTTATGAAAAGCACAACTACATATGGCAATTAATTTTATAAATAAATTTTATATAAATTTATATAAATGTTATATTTACTCATATAAATTTTATATACATAATTTTATGAATAAATTTCATACTTTTTTTAAACCTTAAGGAGTGTCTTACAGGATCTTTCCTGAACTGGAGGGTTCTTTTAGCATCCATTCATATTGTTAAATGACAGATTTTTATTTTTTTAATACCAAATCCAGATTTTTATTGTTGATTAAATTTAGGATGTGGCACTGCAGGCATAGGCTGTGACTTGCTTTGTTGAGACAGCATTTTCAAATTCTTTCTTTAACTTACCACAAATGTGTGTCTTTGACAACAAAATGCTCCCCAGGCAAATCATTTTTTTCATGCTTCTTATAAGCATTCCCCTTTGAACAATTTTAGCAGTATCAAGTTAATAGCTCTCAAATATTTGATTTTAATCTTACATTTCATGCTTTGCTACTGAGTAGCACTGAGACAGTGATGCTGATGCAAACTCGGGGCAAACTTTCCTGGCAGCACACCTGCTTACCCAGAGCCTGAGCTTGATCCTCTGCCTGGGTTAGTAACTCTGGGAGCTTCCCGTTCAGTGACCAGTGGCTAAAATGCAAATGTTTTATCCAGAGCACAAAGGTGAACGTTTCACAGGGCCATTTCTGCAACATACAGATCTGACAGCGAGAGGACTGAAGTTTGTACACAAAACAACACAGAATTAAATTTCCATTTTCTAGAACTTGGGTCTGCTCCTTGATGGGTCTGTTGTAGCAGTCTTGTGGATGTTTGCTGGCTTTCATCAGAATTTCCTCTGTATTGAATTTTCTTGGTTAAACTAGCAAATTCCTATGAAAGAAACATTCATCAGAATTTCTCTGACATATTTATGTCCATGAGGAATTTTGTTGCCTGGAGTAAAAAGTCCTTTGGGTTTATAAGCTCCCTTTTCCTTCCTACAGGAATAAAAACAATGGGCTGTGTCAATCAGAATTCATTCATGTATTAATACCACTTAAGCAAGGCGTGAGGGCCTGGTTTCGGTTGGAAAGTAGTTATGCTAATTATCTTAAATTTGCAGGGATTTGACTCAATAGGAACAACTTGACATTTAGTTTGAAAGGTCTAAATGTTTCTGTGCGGTACAGATAACAACACTGCTGGTAAGATACTCCTTTTTTTCCTTTCCCAAATGACACAACAAATACAAAAAGTTAATTTGCAAAATGTTTGCTTAAAATAAAATGGCTTGCATTAAGTCCTGTCGATGCAGCTGACACAGATCCTGCTGACACGCAATCTCAGGCAACAGAGTCTGCCACAGAAGTTGGGCTATTTGCTTTTCTTGAATCCTCCCTGGCTTTGGATGCTTTCAAATCTTTTCTAATCCTTGCTGAAGGGCATAGCTAATTAACCTGGGAACAGTGCTACGCTGCTGCTTTTGCAAACTACAATGACATACCTGCATAACACTGAACCGTGTCTGTAGATGTATCAAGTAGCTCAGGGAAAAATATGTTTGTGGTATGGCACAAAGCCACCTTTCTCTCCCCTCTCTAAGACGCACAAAGGATCTCTCTCCTACCGCAAAGCATCAGAGACATGCAGTTTGCTGTGCTGTACCTACAACATCCAACGGATGGAAAATATGATTAATTTATTTATTTCCATACTTTATACTTACAAAAGCACATTAGTTCTTCATGGCCCGTTCACGGGCCTGTTTCATGGAGCTGTTTTCCCTTAGCAAGCAAAGTGGCATTTGGCACCTCCTTTGTAGTCCCGTTTCCAGTAGGCTGTTAAAAACCTGAGCTTTGAAGCAATGCTTCCTCTGAAATTGTACAAGAATGACGTGTTGACCACTGCTTGACTCTCCATTTTTTTAATTCCCACAGTTAGAAATTGATTAGTTAATGGAAGCTTAAGCTTGATGTGTTGCAGCATGCTGCACCTTTCTTGTTAGCTGTGAATCCAAGATAATCACTGTGATTTAAGTCAGCCAAGCAAATCCATCAACTGCGTAGCGTGACAGGTTGCTGCTGGTTTTCCTTTGGGGTATTTATTGAAATAGACTACTAACAGCTTTTTTTCCATATTATACCAACAAAAATATATATATATATTGTTTTACTCTTCACGTAATTGCAGGGCACAGCAGAGGTGGCTGCTCCCATGGGGCAGGGTGTCACACCAGGACCGAGGCGTACCAGGGGCTTACAGAGGGTGCGTGGAGCCCCCGGTGAGGCTGCTCTGGGCCACTGGTACCTTAACCATCCCGTTAGAAAGACACAAGCATGTCTGGCTGTCCTTCCAGATGCCACTGACTGCACCTTTTCCAGTTCAAATTTTTTAATTTGAATGATTCTTGGAGTCATTCCAGATGAGCTAAGACTCTCTTGTGAATCAGTGCTGTCCAGCTACCCGTACATGTACTCCTACTGTAGCTGCTTAAACATAACCTAAGTTGTTGGATGGTTGGATATCAATGCACATTTGAGTTTTCTACCAGGATTTTTAGAGGAACCCAAGAGACAAGCTGACTAAAGAGCAGATCATGTGTTGGTGGTGCAGACCTTACTCTGACTCAAAATTGTTGCATTTGATCGTATGCTGGAAGGGCAACATATTCCAAACCCCAAGTCTCAGTTGCGTTTTTAACAGTGGCATGACTGTATGCGTCACTCTGTATGCCACTATAGAGCAAGCAGTTTACACATCATTCACCAGGTATTATTATCTTTATGTGTTAGTGTAGATTTTTTTTTGGCAGTTTTGCATCTCTTTAGGAAAAGCCAGCTTTCAGAACAATGGTAAATAAGACTCTAATGCAATGCAGATTTTCCCTGATTTTATTCCCTACAGAATAAAAGAGAATAACTCATACCTTTGCTGAAACTGATATATCCACTAATGTAATACTGCTATTTTTTACCTACAGTCATTCCAAGTAATATAAAATATACTCCTAAAATACATCTGATAATGAAAAGGGCATGTGAATGAGATTATTGAAATATGAACCTTTAAATAGGGACTTACTTTTAAAGTCTAACAATGCTGTTTTGATCTTTGATTCTATTTAGTACATGATAAAAATAAGGTGGAATGAAGACGAGTGATGAAATGTTGTACTGGATGAAGCAACAGGATTCCTGCAACAGAAGACATTGGAGACAAAATGGATCAAAATGTCCGTGTGAGTGTGTAGTATATTATTATTTTTAAATGATAGCATATAAAATACCATTTTTTCTTTGGAAATAGAAGGATCAAAATTAGCTACTGATGCTGATGAACACTGATGATTAATATTAATTAAGAAAACTGCAAGTGACCCAACAGCATGAAACTGATGCACTTTACAAGCCTAAAGTAGCAACAGAAAACCTGTTTCATAAATATCCTAGGTTTCATAGCTGGAAGTTCCCGCTGTGCCAGCAGGCATGTGGCAAATAGCAATATGTTGATACTGTCAGGAAATTCAAATTCCAACGGCTCATCTTTGCTGCAATAAAAATATGATAAAAACAGTATTTCTATTATCTAAAACACTGATTGCTTGAATTACAAATGAGTGGATCACTCTACGTGTGACTTACTCATGGTCTTTAACCCAAAACATCTACGGTCAGCCATTGTCAGAGACAGGATATTAGGCTAAAAAGGCTTTTGATATTATCCAACATGTTTGTCCTGTGCTCCTGTATTCTTATCTTTCTTTTACAAGGAGACAACTCTATTTCTGCACCAAATGCTGCTTTCAAGTGCATCACCAGAGCAGCATTGCCTTATGATAACGAGCATTGGTGACAGCGGCTAAGCCGGTATCTAAAAAAGATTTGGCATCCTGTCTTGACTAAAGAGAGATAAAAGGGCATTTTCTAGATAGGGTTGTTCAAGAAGAAGCATCTATTAGGAACCCAAGAGTACAAACTCTATTGCCAGTAGATAGCTGCAGCGATTGGGAGAAGTATAACCGCCTCCTCCTCTTAAAAATCTTCCCTGTAGTGTTCCATCATTCCATTTTATCTGGACTGAGATTAAACAAGATTATACGCATGAAGTAAAACAGATTGGAATCAAGAATGTAGTCCTGCCACAAGTGGGACTTCTTTTAAAGAAATTGCTTAAACAAATAGTGATTCATACGAAAGTGCCTGCAACGCTTTCCTTTTAATGTAGATAAAGTAAAATCACAGGGTTAGGAGAAGGGGGAAAATTATTTGCCATCAAACCATCAATACTTCAATGTCATTGTTATCTCAAAGACAGAAATGGAAGATTATTTTGTAAACATATTTCTTATGAAGATAAGTTTCTAATGAGTGATAGCAGTTTGTGATGAGATTTAATCTTACAGTCCTTTTGCAAAATGCATGCGATGCTATGGGATTAAACAAAGTAGGATATTTTATCTACAAAAGACAAGGGTTCTCTCCCAAGGAGGACATTTCACCAGGTATACTTGGTCTCACCAAACTTTAGGAACCAGCCTGTGCTTTTAGAAATATACATAAGAAAATAATTTTTTATGAAATAGTTAAGGGTGAAAATGTCTTTTACTGTAGACCAAAAAAACAAACAAATAAACAAACAAACAAACAAAAAACACAAACCCCTGCTACTCTCACATTAAAAAAATAAAGAAGAAAAGACAGTAAACCGAGGAACAGTTCAGGAACGCAGCTGATTTTCCACTTCCAAAAACGTCAAGAGGCATTTCAGTGTGACATACAGCCAGCCTTTTGAAAATGGCATATGGTGGAGTTTGTAAAGATACTGAATGAAAGGTGAGGACGAATTTAAACACTTTAAGTTTGCAGCCTAAAAGTTTTTAGACAGTAGCACTCCTTCTTAGCGCAGAATGCCCGCTGTGTAGGATGGTTTTGCTTCAAGTACACTAAGAATTGCAGGATTATGCAGTAAAGATGGCAACTCTTTGACTTCTCTTGAACTTCCACCTGCAAATTGATAGCTGGATCAACTGAACATGGATGGAAGCTGCGTCTATGATTTCTTTAGCTTCTTGGATTCTGTGGTGACAGAAGTAGGATGTTTAGCTGGTCTTGTCCTTTTGGAAACCCAGGAAGGTCATGTGAAGGCTGTGGGTTTAGCAAGAGCAGTGTTTATATTGTTTTAGCAGTTCCATGCTTTCCATGCCTATGGTAGAAATGTTCACCATTTCTACTTCAAAGAATTTCCTCCGAATCCCTCACCCTTATTCAACATAAACGTGGAGCTGTCGAGGAGCATGAGACGCTTTGTAGTGCTGTATTATCTGCATACTTGATGGCTCTTGTCTTCATCTTTGCTTTTATAATACTCTATCTTTTAGAATTAAATCTACTCTATATTCTGTGGTTTTGTTGCTTTCCCTTACTTTGGCATGCTATGACAGGGGCGAAGAGTTAGCTTCACTAATTCAAACGAGACAACAAAGCCAAGAAGAAATAATTGAATAAACTGGTGGGTGATGGCTATCTCCTTTATTCTCAAGGACTTAGAACAACACTTGTACTTATCCTGTTATTAGGGGGAAAACCTCTTTGCAGGCCCTTTCAGGCTGGTCAGGGGTACAGAATAAAGGTGAGGAGCTGGTGACAACGGGGATAGCCGTGAGCTTTTCTGGACACACAAAAGTGTGGGTCCACAGTTAGAAAAGAAGCAAGAGAGGAACACGTGTGTGGGAGACCTAAATTAAGAAAAACTGAATTAAGGAAAACCTTCTTAATCTCTGGAGAAATATAAATCAAACAAAACTAAACTGCTGCTTAACCTAATAAATGCTCTGAGGAATGCATTTCAAAATTTCCTCAGTTCATTTTTTCAAAAATCATGGGCAATAAGTATTTCTTCTGCTTTGCTCTTAGATGATTCAACTTCCCAGTTGAGTAGGGGATCGCAGTGAGGTGTTACATTACCAAAAAGGGGGAACGTATGGATTGCCAGGGGGCCTGTACGGACTGACATTCGCTGTTATTGATATCACAAATAAACTTGTGTGTGAGCAAGATAGGAGAAGAACCCATTTCATTTTGTCCCATGCATCAGTAGATTGGACTTACGATACTTTACGTACTGGAAGGAAAAATTGTGAGAGTGGTAGTGTGGTTAACCTGGAATGGAGCAAGTTTCGGTAATGGTCTGAAAAGCAGGGAGACTCTGAAGAGTTCCTTTAAACTGGAAACGTACAGCTGCGGCCTGGCCTGGAAAGCAAAGAAATGGAGGCATCCAAAGGAGAGTGATTGGCTTCAAGAAGATTTACTGGTTGTGGGGTACAATTTTTTATTACTTTGGAAAACAAATGCCCCTCTTTTTGGGAAGTCTGTAGTAATGAAGTCTGAGACAGTAGACTGGCGGATTCTGTGCCACACAGTCCAGAAGAATATGGGATTCGTTTGTAAAGGCTTTTTAAAACAGGTCAATTGCACAGGAATCAAAGGCAGGAAAAAAAAAATAGGGTCCCTCCCCAGGTCTTTTCTTCCTCCTGCCCCCACTGGTTTGGTTTTCATTTTTATTTTTAAATATTTTATTTATTTATTTATTTTAAATTCTGTGCTATTAAAACATCTATGCTATTAATACTAATGTGTGGGAAGCCAGTATTCAATAATTCTCTCTCTCTTCACTTTTGGTGCATAGCATTTTTATGTGTTCCACAAGTTGATAATTTGCATGGCTCATCGCAAGAAAAATACTTAAAGGTAATAAAAATAAAAAGAAACCGCATTCTTGATCTTCATAAAAAATATCCCAAGAAGTAAAAAAGTGGAACAAATCTGTAAAGTATATACACAGACAGGCTCCTCTGTGTGTTTTTTTTTTTCCTCAAGCACCAGCTGTTTTTTGCATATGAGCATAAGGGACATATTTGCAGATTCAGTTTATGGGAGCTTTGTTTATGCACTGGGTGAGGATTAACAGTTAATTTTAATTAATGTGGCAAAACCAAGTTCAAAGAAGATGGAAAATTTGTAAATCTCAGTGGACCACTACTTCTGGCTGTGTTTGTAGATGCAAGACAAGGTGCTGTATGGAATTTTCCACATCAACATTTTTACAAAGTTTCACACACTGTAATCATTTCTCCATCACTATTTCACGAGGAACCCCCTGATTTAGCAGTTCTTTAATTCCACCCCTATGCCCCCCAATTTTTAGTGTGCCTTTACAACGTATCTGTAAAACAGACAGCTACCACCGTTGTCATTTCAAGTGACTGCTCATCAAGAAGGAAATCCATGATAAGGCAGGCAACCAACCCCCAAGGCCTGTTTTTCTGAGCTGCTCCCACCTGTGCAAAGCTGATTGCATTGATACAAAAAGAACAGCACGCACATTTTGATGGAAACAAGTAAATAAATAGCAGGCAACTTGGATTTCTCCAAAATAAATCATGTCAAAACAATCCAAGTCTCCTCTTTGACAGAGTAATGAGCCTTGTGGAGACATGAAGCAGTGAATGTCATATATCTTGACTCTAGCCAGGCTTTTGGCATTGTCAGTGTTCTTACAGTGAAGCTGGGGAAACAAAGCCTCCAAACTGGTTGAAGGACTGCTCAGAAAACTGTTAGAATAGTTTTCTGACAAAATGAAAGGCGTGAATGAGTTTTTTACCGTGACCAGTCTGAAGTTTAATAAATCTGCTCTGTGGGTTCAATGTAACTTAATCGAAAATTCAGGATGAATGTTAGCAATTTTTTTTCTAATGGGAAGGACTGTCAAGCACTGGGATAACTGCACTTTTCACTGTTGATTCTTGGATACAGTTTCCCAAGCACAAGTTTGACACTTTTTTGGGGGGACAAGAGGACAAATTTAATGACAGGATCAGGTCCCTTTTTGGGCTGATGCTACGTAACTGCAAGATTTTATGCCTTACTTCAAGGTAAAAGGCAAATTACTCATTTGCAATCAGGAATCATTATACCAAACTGCAACCCAAATTAGTGGTGGTACATTTTACTGTTCCTTTTCACTTGGCTTTCCTGTTCTTTTCCAGATTCAACAGAAAGCCAAGAAATGGTGGTAGCAGTTGTTCTAAAGCGTGTGGCCACATGTGTCCAGGTGTGGAGCAGCTGGTGTAGCTGCTGGGGCCACACATCAGCCCCTCCGCATGGGATGCTTCTTCTGCATCCCTACAGAGACCTGCATGATCTGTTAGGAATCTGAACGTGGCATGAGCTGCTGGGAAAAGGGAGAAGAGCATGGGATGGGGGGTGGGAAGATTGGTGTGATTTTACAGTTTGGTTCCTGGCTGTGGAATACAAAATGGGCTTTTGATCTGTTCATGGGAACAGCGTGAGAGTAGCGCCCAGTGGCTGCCCTGAAGGCAGGGAATGCGCAGCCACAGCGCCTGGAGACTCAGCCCAGTGCCGTCCTTCTGAGGAATTCTTTCTCCACCGTGTAGAAGTAGCAACCCGTATTGAGCCAAGTAACTAATAGTAAGCTGAGCTAATTAGTTTAATGAGCTAATACAAAGTAGCTACATCAGAGAGTCTCTCTTTGATGCTAATTCCCTCGTGTGCGGAGTCCTTTTATGTCCCGGGCTACTGTTTAAACCACTGGACCAATTTGCCAGCCTCTGTTAATTTAAATCTGTTATTAATGAAAGAGAAAGCATGTGGATCTGGTTGCAATAGAAGAATATTTGTTTTATTTCATCCTGTCAGAGCTTTTCCCTCAAGGTTTGTCTCACTGAGAGGCGCTACCAGGGAAGGAAGTAGCTAGTGTGAAGTTCTTTGGGAGCTTGTCACTCAGCTGCCGTAAACAGCGACCTCAGGCACCGCGTGGTTTTAAGGCTTTCTGCTAAAAGCATTGACGTGATGTTCTGAGCGAAAGTCCCCAAGATACAGCTCCTGGCTTCCAGCCTGTCCCAGCACTTTCAGAGCAGGAACCCTTTGACTTGCTTGTCTGTCTCCTACCTTTTTTTAGCCTGTATGTTCAGTTTACTCCTCTATATTTTAAAGTAATTCCTATGTATTATGGAGCGCACCTCCTCTACCCCACTCCTACCACTAGCATTACAGTATTTTTCAACTATCCTTTTTTCCTTTCCTCTTCTCCTTGCTGAATATAGACTTTTCTGCTTAAGCTCAGTCTTACCTTTTATACCGAGACAAATTCCTGTTACTGTGATCCATAAATCTTTT
This sequence comes from Cygnus atratus, assembly GCF_013377495.2. NCBI lineage: Eukaryota > Metazoa > Chordata > Aves > Anseriformes > Anatidae > Cygnus > Cygnus atratus. The sequence continues at coordinate 18,788,407 of NC_066374.1, forward strand.
ATGTGGTCCCACGTCTGCATATTAGATTCTTTGATAATGTAAGTACACAGCTGATGTCTCCTTTAAGAATGGTTCTGTGACTTTTTGATATAAGCTGTAGAAAGAGCACCTGTGAGCCCATTGTTAGTCAGACAAGAGCCCTTGAAGTATTACTTTCTATTATTCAGCATTTAAAAAGTTTAATAAGCTGCATTTTACCAAATATCACTATCTTTTTCAGAGGATTTTTGAGAGACGGTCTTAACCATTTTTTTCCCAAACCCCAGATAATGTGAGAAGAAAATGAGAGCCAGCACCCAGGCCTGAGGGGACCTGCCCCGTCGTGCCTCAGCCTGTTCATGGTCCTACTGGTGGGCTCCTCACCCGCAGCTGGCGGCTGGGGTTTCCGTGGCTCTTGGTCAGGAGGCGCAGAGCGGTCAGCATCAGCTACCCCAGGGGAGATGTGCAGTACCAGGGGGAATTCTTGGAGGCTCATCAGCTGCCTTGGTCCATCTTCTGCCATATAAAGCGGTAAAACTAAGTAAAGTCTGGCACTTCGCTGAAAACAGTATCAGTAACATAAAATCTTTAGCTAAATTAAGCTTTATTAATTGATTGATCGATTTTCCGATGCGGCGGAGGAAATGTAATTAAAACGTGGACAGAACACAAACTACTATTCAACTACGAAAGGCTACTCGCGAAGGATGTACTTCAGTTGTGAGCGAGCGAACACGCAGCGCATCCTGCTGCTGCATGGGAACCCATAGGCAAGACGGTGGAAGTTGAGTACGTCTAAAATTGGTTTTAAGGTCTTTCAACATGACTAATAACTTATTGTAAGTTGAGTATACGCGCATATTGACCGCTTTTTTGCTGCCTACCAGTGACATTCTTGTATTTCAGTCCTACGGAGATGTTGGACAAGGCCAGATTGCCCAACACCATGGCACGCGATTAACCGTGTCTGATAATGTGGGGAATTGTGGCGTGAACTGTTCAGGATAGGAACACGGCGTGCCTGGAGGTTTTGTGGTGAACACAACGGGGCCTCACATCCACCTGAGACTTTCCTGTGAGGTGACAGAGCGCTGGGCCAGGCTGCCCAGGGAGGTTGTGGAGCCTCCTCCTCTGGAGACATCCAAAGCCCGCCTGGCCGCCATCCCGCGCACTGCGCTCGGGGTGCTTGGTGGGTTGGACGGGGCGATCTCCAGAGCTCCTTCCCGCCCGGCCACGAGGCGACTCCGTGCCAGGTAAGGGCTCTGTGTGACTTCGAGGCTCGCTGTCGCGCAGCCCGGCGCCGAGCTCCCCGCGGCCGGGCAGGGGCAGGGGCAGGGGCAGGGGCAGGGGGGGGCCCAGGGCACGGCTCGCCCCGCACGCGCTCGGTGCCGCCGGGCGCGACGCGCCGCTCCAGGGGAGGCCGCAGGGCGCGTGCCCGCGCGCCGTGCGCGCGCCCCGCGCCGTGCCCGCGCAGCGAGCCCGGCCGCGGGCCCCCCCCCCCGGGCGGGGGGCGGGTGCGCGCTGTCCCGGCCGGCGCTGATCTCGCGCCGCCATTGGCCGCTGTCTGCGCTGACGTCACGATCATGCTGAGAATGGCTGATCGGGGCCGCTGATTTCATTGTGTGACGCCGGGACCCGCCCAGCCCCGGCCGCCTGCAGCCGCAGCCCCGCGCAGCACGGTGAGCCCGCCGAGGGGCCGGCGGCCGGGCGACGCCCGGGGGGGGCGGCGGGCAAAGGGCGGGGGCGGCCCGGGCCCCCCCGGGGGCTCTGCGGCCGGGCCGGGCCGGGCGGCGCGGGGCGGGCGGGCGGGAGGCGGCGCGGGGCCGGCGGGAGAGGGGGGGCCGCGGGGGGGGCGCCGCGCGGGCTGGCGCGCGCAGACCCGCCTCGGGCGCGCACGCGCACTGCGCCTCCCCCGGCGGGCCCGCACCCGCCGCGCCGCCGGGAGGGGGCCGCGCGCGCATGCTCCGCGCCGCCGCGTGAGAGGGGGGGGAAAAGCCGCGGCAGGCGGAGGGAGGGCGGCTGCGCGTGCGCCGTGCGGCTCCGGGGCGGGCTGGGCGCATGCGCAGAGAGCGCGTTCTTCCCCCGCCGCCGGGTTGCGTTGCCCCGGATCCGCGGGCAGCGGCCCCGGGCCGGGCCTGGGGGGGAGGGGGGGGCGCGGGCTGTGGGGGCGGCTCGGAGCCGCGGGGGGCCTCGGCTCCCGGAGCTGCGCCCGGGCTGGGTTGTACTGAGCGCTTCGGAGCCTCCGCACGTACAAAAATACCACACGTGTGAATTAAAGAGCGCTGTGCCGCTCAGCCCAACTCAGCTCGCTAGCGTGGCGGTGGGTGTTGGGGGTTTTCCCCCTTCCTCTGGCGTGTGGTGAAGGAGCGCTGCGCTTTGGGGCACGCGCTGCTGACGAAGCACCGAGACGGGTTTGGAGTCGGATGCTTCTGCGCGCTGAGTGCGCGTGGGCATCGGCTCCACGACGCCCGGTGAGCGCAACCAGCGCGGCGCACGGAGCCCTTCCCGCCCGTGTCACGGCTGCGCCAGCGGCGCTCGGCACCCGCGCCCCGTGGAGGGTGGTTGGAGCAAGCACTTGAAGGATGGAGGTGTCCTACACCGAGTGTGTTGTCGTGGAGTAAAACCGTCTTCGAGAGTTCCCTGGGTTCGGTACGGTTGCCTAAGTTAGTGCTGCAAGGGCCTTTCGTGCTCTTGTTCTGTCTTACTAGAAATAATCCACCCAAGTCTACCCAAATAATAATTGAGTACTCAAATAATAATCCATGAGGTCTACTCAAAAAGCCCTATGCCTTACAAAGTTTTTACTAAGTGGCAACCAGAAGTAGTGCAACATCCTCCAAACTGGAGTCTTGAAGCAACTGATGTCCCCAGGGTAAAAGTGACTCCTTTTCTGATAAGGGCCTTACAAATGCTGGTGTACGCGGTTGATTTAAAACGTAGCTAATGCAGCTGAAGCCCAAAGTCTCATCTGCATGCGTGAAGTTGGATGGGATGCATAAACCTGCAGAGCAGATGGCATAGGTCATGATGTTACCAAGTTTCTGAGAGCTAATTTGTCCCTAACGAAGGGCTGAGTTTTATAAGCAGAACTCTAATACCAGATTGCAAATGCTGTACTTAGTGGATAAGGAAGCAGTTGTGCTGGAAGTCATGGAGACTTAAAGTAGCTTTGTGGGACAGGCAGTGTATTGCTCTCACCCGTGGATCAGCGTGATCTGCCACGCGGTCAGGTAGTTGCAGCTGGTATGGCCTGCATGGGAAAGGACCAGTAACCTACAAGTGCAGGGTATTAAACATTGCTGCTGCGTGCTGGATGTCTGCTACCTTCACGCACACTGTGCGATTGTGTGTGTGTGGGGGAGGTTCATTGTTGTGTTTTTGTTTTGTTTCTTAACTTTCTCCTTGGGACGTGCGAAAAAACTCAGTTTTTGCCGGACATGGGAAGTGAATGAACCGATTGCTAGTACAGGTCAGGTTTCTGAAGCTAGTTAATAGTGTCTCTACCGCGGTCTTGTTTTATTTATATATATAGTAGCTTCCTTATTATAGTTGCAGTTCTGTCTCGGGTTTGTATTGGCACTGAGTCTTGTTATTTTGTACCACTGGAGTTCTGTGGATGGAAAGGAGAAATGAAATGAGGAAAGTGCTGATTTTCTTACTGCGCCTGTTGAGGATGGGCAGACTGGAAGAGCAGTAGGCTTAGAGGCTTTTACAAGGTGACTTTTTTTTTTCCAAACAAATTCTTGTATGGTGCTGAGGTTAGAAAACAAAGCAACAACAACAAAACAAAACTGTTTGTTCCCTTTTATCACTGTGTTAATCCCTGACAGTTTTATAATGGTTTATAGTGTAAGAAAAATTTACAGTTATTTGTGGTGGCTCGTACTCTGAGTAAAAATCTTCTTAAGCGTAATTTCAACTCCAAGACTGATTTCTGTTACTGCTTGAAATGAGAAGGATATCCTGAAGTTTTTATTTCCCATCTTTCAAATGAATTGGTATTTTTAACGTAGCATCTTACAAAGACTTACCTTGTAAGTTTACTTGGCTCAGCAATCTTAACATTCCGAGACTTGTTGATGTCTATAATGCTACACATTGTAGACTCACTTCAGACCATAGACATATATTTATTTTTTTTCCTTCTGCTGCTGCTTCTCTTTTTACATTTACTTTTTTCCCCCAGACCTTTCAAGTAGTCATTGCAGAGCACTTTGCTTCGTTTTTTTTAATAAGGAATCATCAGTACAGGAATATTCCCTTTTTCTTACAGTTGTTCCTTCTCTTGTGATGCTCCTTGACACCAAGTTGTTTTCAGTAGTTTCTAAAAATACATCTCTGGCCTTCACCAGGTCTCCCTGGAGAGATTTTTAATTCTGGAAGCTGAATAAAGCAGCTAGAGCGGAAGAACTAGGCAGTTGTGGCAAACTGGGATTGTCATTACGTTAAGTACTTGTTTCATAAAGCAAATGCAAAGTTGCATGAAGCAAACTTCAGAAGCCAGCTTGGCTTTAATTCTCCCTTCTCCCCTTGTGCTCTCTTGCCACAGAAAGGGCAAAAAGATGGATACTTTGGGAAAAGTTGCTCAAATGCTGTCTACAGAAGTTCAGCCATGAGAATAACCTTGATCTCATCTGACGAGGAGCCAGCGTGACAGGCTGAAGTGTGTTAGGATCGTCCTTCCTGAGGCTTCTATTCAGCTGTCTTGGAGAAACTGAAGGGCATGGAGTTCCCATCTTGGTCCTTACCTCTCACAAGCCTTACATCCCCAGGGCCCGACTTCAGCACTTGGGCTATTTACATCTCCCTAACTGCCGCATATACAGAAGGGGTTCTTCTGGTGCTATTATATATATATATATATATATATATATATATATATATATATATATTTTTTTTTTTTTTTTCAATTAGTTTTCAGTTTAGAAGGGGAATGAGGATCAACATCTTCATCTTGATGGGTTCACCAAAGACTGAGGAGTGGGAGACAACCAGACTGGGAAGCTGAATGATGTTTGTTGGCTTAGGACATCTAGCAGTTGTGAAGGAAATACTCAGAGGAAACCTGTTTTTTCACTTGTCATAGGTTATTCTCAGCACTGTCGCTTAGACGTCAGCATACTTGCCAAAGCTGCCTTATTTTATTAGCAGAGCAGGTGGATGTCGAGTCTCCAAAAATACTGCTTTGTTACCCCTACCTTTTGCTGAAGGTTCATGCAATTTCAGTTCTGTAACAATCTCTCTTCAGTTTCAGTGTATTGCCCACCAGCTGGACACCTGTTTTTCCGAAAAGCTCCAATGTGTGTTTTCTAAACTTGGCAAGTCAAACATCAAAAATTAAATCCTGATAAGAACCCATGTGGATTTCTAACTCAGAGTCTGAGGTTCAGGATAGAGGTGAGAGATCTGAAGAAACTGCAGTGCTTTGTGGATACACGATTTGGGAAAAGGAGATTATTCTCTTTGAAGTTACTGAGATTCTCCTGAATGATACTGAGTTCATTGTGAAGGCATGTGAACTTCTGATTACCTTGATACTAGTGGGGCTGCGTTACTGCTTAGCGACGTCGGCACTTTGTAAGTTATCTCCAGTCTGTGCATATTTCCATTGGCAGCCGGGGATCTCCAGTGAGGAAGTGTAAGAATTAATATCCAGTTCTGAATAGCTATGGAAACTGATGCAAAATCAGTAATACTTCTCAAAAAAGCCTCAGTGTAATACTTTGATGAATATACCCTGTATGGTTTTAGTCTCCAAGTCACGTTTTCCCTTTGCGGATGCTCAGTGTACTCAGTGTAGATAAGTGGTAGGTCTGACACGTATGGGAATAAGCAAAACCTGCCTGTGAAGATGGGATGTGCAGGGGCAACACCTCGTGAATTAACATGATCATCACAGAATGGTTTGGGTTGGAAGGGACCTTGAAGCCCACCCAGTCCCCAGTGCCATGGGCAGGGACCCCTCCTGCCAGCCCAGGCTGCCCAAATCCCACCCAGCCTGGCCTTGGCCACTGCCAGGGTTGAGGCAGCCACAGCTCCTGGGCGGCCTGGGTCATGGCCTCACTGCTCACAGAGTGAAGAATTTCTTCCCATTATCTAGTCTAAACCTACCTTCTGCTTTATCAACTGCACCGCTCAGCTTGCTGTCTGTTTGATGCTTTGGGAGTATATATGGCTTTCTAATGGAGTTTCCAAACATTCAGTAATTGGGTTATTCAGCACAGGGTACTGTTCAAGATATCCTAAATAAGTGCTTAAGAGCTGCTGATGGCAAACTGATTTCCATCTAGACTTTACAGATAATGTGCTATCAGTGTGGTGGTGGTTTTTTTAAGGCTTGAAGAGAAGAAGTATTGCTAAATGCCCTGCATTCTTGTGTGAAGACAGCATGAAAGTTATTTTGTCCTATGCTATTGAGGTGGAGTACTCGAAAGTTTACTATTAGTCATAGTAGAAATAGTAGTAATAATCTTGTGATTTCTTATTCCTAGTTAGAAACTATGTAGGCAATCAAAACAAGCAAAGAAACAAAAAAGCCCAACAATTTACCATCTGAAATTAAGGTGATTCCTGATTTCCTTCCTCTTGTTCTTTGTAATTTGAGATCTTCACGAGAAGTTGCATTTCCTGCCCAGCTATGAACATCTTGCGAGGTTTGCTACGTCTGCAATCCAAACAGCAAAAACCACTGCAGCTTCTTGGGGAGACGGAGTGGGTTTCTTGGGCATCATCCCAGACATCAGTGGTGTATGTTGAGGTTATCTATCCCTTGTACACTCTAGAGCTTAACACCTGCTTGTTAGTGATGGTGTTATGCTGAACAACTATAGTTTAGGTGACGGTACTGTGGGGTGTAAGAGAAATGCTGCAGTGGAGCACCACGGAATTGGTCGGTTGGCTTTGGGTAGAATTTGAACCTCATTTTCTGTTGGGCAGGTACAGCTGCCAGCACAAGCCCACTATTCTGCTATTTAGCCCTACATTTTTGTTGCGCCTGATAACAGGCAGTTTTTAAAAACTTCCTTGAACAGGCTCCCTGTTCCCCAGTCACAGCACCAAGCCTGCTGGAGTTCGAGAAGCGTTTGGACACCGCGCTCAGACACATGGTGTGGGATTTGGGTGGTCCTGTGTGGAGCCAGGGGTTGGACTCAATGATCCTCGTGGGTCCCTTCCAACTCAGGATATGCAGTGAATTAATTGGCAGAACAGAATGAATAAGATTGTCTTACAGAGTAGGATAGCTAGTGAGGTTTTTTATCAGTTGGAACTGGAAATAAGAGTATTTTCTTGTCCTTTCTGTAGTTTCGGTAAATGTGTGTGGATGGGTTGGGCAGTGGGAGGCAGTACAGGGCTCTCTGTTGACCTCGGGTTCAGTATAAAATGCAAAAAGCATTAATAAATTATTGCGTGCTCCTTTGAAAGTTGAGCTTACATTCTGACAATAAAGTTATGACTCAGCTTCCATAACTCTGTATTGGTAGTGTCCTGCAATCTATTTATTTAAATCCATTCCTGATTGCCTCTGCACAGATACTCTGAGCTGTACTTGATCAGACTCGAAGGCAAAAGGAGCTAAGGAATCTTACCAATGTTTTAGTGGCAGGTGTAATGTCCAAGCAATTGAAAGGCACCACAAAAATGTGATGGTTAATAAACCAGGCTGTGACCTCTTCTCAGTGTAGGTAGGCGAAGTCTGTCATGCAGTGTGTATTTTGGATTATTATTGGATGACAGGCTTCATCTTCTGCATCAGGAAAGACAGAAGGTTCATAACTATTTCTGATGAGGTCATTCCTGGGTGCTGATCTCAGCTAAATAAAACAGGACCACTGGTACTGGGACAGAAACTGGATCTTGTCCTGTCATCTTCAGTGTTTTTTCTTGGAGGCCTGGCGAACTCAAGTGTCCATTACCATTAAATAGCATAATTATCTTAATAACATGAAAGGTGTTGGGTGTTTGCTCCTGCTTGTGACCCCTTAATGATTTTCTTTATTTGCTGTTAGATGTTCTGTGAAGATTATGTATGTTTCCCTTCTTCTCCTTTCCGTCTGAGATTTCCAAAAACAATAATTAAAACTTGGTAGCTACAAAGGGTTCCCCCCATAGCTTTATTTTCCTGCAAGGTGACAGTGTGGTTTCTTATTCTTTAGTTTGTTCTGCATTATTTTTATGTAAATACTGAAAGTATTAAAAGTAACTTGTGGCTGGTGCCATTTTCCTTTTCTGAAGCACTGAGTCAGATGCAGGCCGTTCCTGGACAGTGCCTTGATTTGTCTCAGCTGGCAGCTTTCTGTGTGAGACAAAATAAAGGCCTCATTTTGGAAATCTTGTGGTGATGGGGCTTTTCCTACCAGTTTTGGTAATACTAATTGGAGCTAGATAGCCAGTGGATTGTATGTTATTTGCCTGTGTAGAGCGTATAGCAAGTGCGAAACCCGACTTTGCTGGTATGGAGTCCCTTCTGTAGTAATTTGCTCGCACTTGGCAACATCCAGCTGTCTGCCTTTTGCAGTCCCGGGTGTGAATTTCACTCGTAAGGAGGCTGCGCCTGGCCTGACGCTTCCACCAGGCCGCAGCCGAGGAGGCTGCCTCAGCACCCGCGCCACGGAGCCTGGGGGGCTGTGGGCACGCTCCTGGGGCAGCTGCCCCGGGTGGCCCAGGCCCTGTGCGGCTGCAAAGGGTCTCTCATGGGGGAGACCCAGTGCTGGAGGCAAGACCCGAAAGCGCTGCCAGGTTCCCATGAGCTCTGGAGGGAGCGGGGGGGGGGGGGGTCTTGGTTCTGGCTGAGTGGGCTGGAAAACTCGGCACCGCTTTGGATAAAGCCATGGGGCAGAAACACTTCCTGAGGGCTGTGGTGCTGGGCTCCGTTCTGCATCCAGCACTGGTTTATACCACTGTAAAACAATCCTTAGGCATTCTTTTTAAAAAAATAAAAAGATATTGCTTTAGGGTACAGTTTCATGGTATCTTTCACCTTTCCAAATGCAGGCTGTGGTTCGTGTGGTCCCTCCTTTGTGTTAATGTTACTGCGTTAGCATTGCGGTGGGCTGGACTGAACCCCCAAAGCCTTTCTGTTTGCTTTTTTGTTTTTGTCTTTCGAGTTGGTCTTCAGTTCTGGTCCTTGATCTTTTCAACCTTGCAGCTGCAAAGTACGGGTGCTGACACAGCAGGAGGAGTGGGATTGACTGGCCGTAATGGAGTGTAGGATTTGCTGAAGTCAGAGACGGTGGAAACTACTCGTGCCAGACTGTAACCTTCATTTTATCTCAGATTGTCTCTTTTTTTTTTTTTTTGTAAGGGGAGGGGACGCAAATCTGCCAATATTGTTGGAACAGCTGGTGTTACTCTGTTTTGCCTAATGCCTTTTTTTTTCCTTTTTTCAAGTGAGAAACTTTTTTCTTTGTCTGAAACCAGAGGCTCTTGGGCTTAGCGATTCAATGTAATACTTGCTTATGAAAGGCTGTCAGTGTTGTTCCAAACATGTAGTTCACCTGCTCAACTTGAGTCCCTCACAAAGGAGTCACTAATGCTGACTGTACCAGTATTGTCTTTTTAGTTTTTTTGAAAGTAAGTAAAAGTATGGGTAAAGGATTCCTTAAAGATGTCAGCACTTAGCATTACCACAAGCATAAATAAGAGCCTGTGCATTCTACGAGCATTACAGTTTTTATTCCAACTTTCAGAGTATCTTCTTTTATTTTTAGATGAATCTGCGTTCTGTATTTACTGTAGAACAACAAAGGATATTACAGCGTTATTATGAAAATGGAATGACAAATCAAAGTAAAAATTGCTTTCAGCTCATATTACAGTGTGCACAAGAAACTAAGCTGGACTTCAGTGTAGTCAGGGTAAGTACTGAGGCCTTCCAAATTTGTATGTTAAAGTTGTACACGTTCATTTCTTTACATAAAATATCTTCAGAGGGCTGAAGTCTTTAACTTCATACATGTCTCTAAATCAGACTTCACGCTTGTATAATGTTCGCTTTTTTCCAGTGAGCCTTTTCATAGTCTGTTTGCTCTGAAATGTCATCACATGGTTGCTGTATTAAGCAGGAGCCTGGATTGCACAGGGAGTATTTGTTTTGTTTTTGTTTCTTTTTTATTTTGTTCTTTTTGTTTGTCTTTTGTTGGTGGTGTTGTGTTTGTATTTTGTTGTGGTTTTTTGTTTTGTTTTTTTTCAATTGAACTGCAAATAGAATTGCCCTATAGAAGCTTTGCGCAATGTCTTGTATCAAAGAAAGGTCATGTTATTAGGAAACTATTCTTAAGTTAAGCCAATTTCTGTAACCTAATGTATTTGGGAAAAAATGTGGAAGTCTTTCTTTTTAACACACTGCCACATTTGTATTCCATGTCACAATCATAAATATTATGCTCACGCGTGGTTATTTACAGGGAGTACATTCTTTTCTTAGAGAAGAAGAATGTCAATAGTGCTAACATGAGCTTTTCCAAAGTCTGTGAATTCAATGTGAAGGGAAAGAATAATCTCTTTATGAAACTCTAGACAATAAAATGGCTGTTGTCTTAGAGCAGAAATAGAAATCATGAAGCATTAACTGAAAAAATAACAGTGGGAGTGGAGCTAGGAGTTACTGTGACACTGGGCATAAAGGAGCAAGAAGTAAGACCAGTCTAGTTCTTAGGTATCTGCGTGTGGTATATTGAAAATGACAACTCCTCCTGCCCCTTAATTCTTGATTCCCCTCCCTCAAAAGGCTCTGGAAATACTAAACTTAACTTTCTCAGCTCAGCAAGTTCTGAAAGTCAGCCAGAAATTCAGACTCCCTGGGACAAACAGTTGTCACAGAAATCTGGATGCTGATGATGCAGTCGGGCCTATTTTTCTATTTTTATTCTGATTGAAGGACCTAGAGGAGGCAGCTAGTCTGCTCTGCTTGCAGTCCTCATTCATTATCCACCTTATTACTCTTCCCTTTTCTCTTTCCCTTACTGCAATAATGTGTCATAGCCTTTTTCTTTAGTTCTCTTCCTTTATCGTGCCCTTCTTTGCAAAACATACGCTCTTCCTGCTTGTGAAACGCAATGGAAACAGACTGAGTATTTGTCCTGCGCTTGTCTTACTTTTAATGATCTTACCTTTCTCTTTTTCATACCTCTCCTTTCTGCCTCTGAATTCCCACCCCTCTCTTTTTTTGTAGAACTGTTGGGCAGGGATTAGTAGTTTGTACAGTGTCTAACGAAGTGATGCATAGGTTGCAGCTGACACTTGTAGATAAGACTGTAATAGGAACGTGAATTACCTAAATGTGTGTTATAATTGAAATGTCATAACTCTACAGATAAATAATTTCCCAAAATGGGATTTCTATAACCTTATCCCATAGAACTACATCCAGTCTTTCTAATCTTTAGATGGATTGAAGAGTCTTATTTATGATTTGGTGTAAACATCTACAGATTTTTTTTTTTTACCACAATACATAAACTATGCCTATCCCTTTTAAAATTAGGAAATGTGGAAAAGTGAGTTCTGGGAAAATCACCTAACCCTCTTCAAATTTGATAGAGATGCATTTGAGCTATATAGGGTTTGAATAGTATGTTTTTGTTGATTAATATTAGCATACTTCTGCTCTTGGTTGCTTTTTGTGTTTGCAGTAAGTATAAGCAGTATGTCTCGTTGAAGTTCTCTGACGATTTTTCGTAGTTATCACCGAATGCTGAGGAGCATGTGTTATACCCTTTTGGGGAGTTACACCCACAGATCATTCAGGTGGGTGCTTTAGGTTATATGGTGTGAGCAAGAACCTGGGGACAGAGTCAGTAGAATGGGACTCTGAGCAGTGGCAAATCTGACTTGGGATGTCTTACGAAACTTTACTTCAGTCCCAAGTGAATAGTAGTACTAGTTAGTTATTTGCATTTCTTTATTTCATTGATTCCTTTTTAGGAAAGTTATGAGATAAACTTCAGGTTTTATTTTAATACGGTTGGAGAAGTTAGGGGTGGGAGACCTTTCTTCCCGGCCCAAAATTTGCAGTGTCTCTAGTTATAATTTCTATCTTGAAAGTTTACTGACTGAGAAGAAATAATGAAAAACAAATTTGATCATTTAAATTTGTTTTATGCAACAAAAGACAATAACTTGAGACCTGTGGCTGTAATTTTGTGTATTTAAACTTGGTTTTGTGAAGCTAAATTCTATCACTAGTAACTGAGGGTTTTTTTGCATACAATGAATCATGCCTCAGATTAGGCGCTTTGTAAAATTTGACAATGAAAATGAGTAGAATGGATTGGAGACTTCAAGATATTTCTGTATGACAGGAGTGCATATTTTGCGTTAGAAAATCTATTTACTTCCTTAGTAGGTGTCAGTATGTGAAGAAAGCTTGCCTTCTTTCATGCGATGAGATGGAAATCCAAGACAGGTACTTGGTGCAGTTGGTTCTTGTGGGGTGAGGTGGTTTATTGATTAAATCAACTGGTTTGGCTTGCTCAGTGTTGAGATCTTGTGTTGGTTTGGTTTTAGGTGTGCAGCAGATGATATCCATAGTGGTACAGAAAACTGTTTCACTATATTTATATATGCATGTCTGATTCTTTTCAGTAACCAACATAAGCTGATGCAAAAGCTTATTTTTAGTTCTTTGGTGCTTGTGTCTTGTTCCCATATGCTGTCACATTCAGTACAAACGTATTGTGGTGACAGAATTTAGCAAGTCTTGTCTCACGGATCCTGTAAGTTCCCAGGAGCAGTTAGGCAGTGCTTACACTTCCAGTGCTAGAGCTGATGCTTCCACCAGATTAATTCTCTTTATCTTGAAACACTGAAGCTAATATTTCCCCTTAAGTTCTTTTAGCTATATCTTAATTTATTACTTGCTGGACAGGCTTTCCTGTCTATTTAAAATAAACAGCAGTATATTTTGTCATGTGTATAACCCCCATAGCAGGGGGAAAAAAATACCTGCCTGAAAAAAGGAATACCGTCTTTTACACAAATCCGTATATTGTCATTGTCACTTTCAGAAATGTCCATAATAGGAAACTTCTGTTGGAATCCAACCCTGGTAGTCCTAATCTTGTCTCTCAAGAGCAGTTTTTGACATCAGATCTTGACTCATGTAGCTGGCAGAAGAGGAATTAGTCCATAGGTTTAAATACTTCACAAAATTGTTTTATAATTTTCTAACAGAAAGAAATGTTCCTGTTCTTGTTTTCTTCCTCTCATCTAAAATCAAGAATTAGCAGTTTCTGTTCAAGGCAGTATTGAAAGTTGAGTCTGTCAAGTTATTTGTTTGAGGAATCTTACATCTTTTAGAAATTTATCCATATATTTCAGCGATGGTTTGGGATCCCACGGTGCTAAATATAAAAACTAAAATTTGGGGGAACTAATCCAGGGGTGCCAATGAAATAAATCCTAAGGATAGCTTTGGGATAGGAAGCATGATACAGTCTATTAGGGTTTTTGAGAAACTAGGGATTTGGAATTGAGACTGGGATTCTCATGTGTATTACCGTGTGAATCCCAAGCATGAAAGACATGGATTTCCACCCTGCATTGTTCAGACTCTGCATAATCAGCAAATGACTTACACGCTTGTAAACTTAGGTCTCAACTTGAACACTTAACATTTCATCAGATCTGCTTAAAGATTAAAAAAATGCCTATTTTTTTCTGCTTATTTAATGCTTTGTTTTGTGTTTGTTGTCGTTGTTGTTTGTTGTTTGCAGACGTGGGTTGGCAATAAAAGAAGGAAGATGAGCAGCAAGAGTGCTGTAGAATCTGGAGGCACTCCCCCAGGGACTGCCCCTACTACTCCCTCAGTACCTCCAGAAGCAGCAGTTAGAAATGTGGTAAATATTGCTCGATCCCAAAGTCAGCAGTCTTCTTGGACCTCTTCTAATAACGATGTAATAGTTACTGGTATATACAGTCCTGCTAGTTCATCCAGTAGGCAAGGATCCACCAAGCAGACAAATGCTTCAATGGCAGAGATACACAAAACCTCTATTCCAAGACTCTCGGGAAAAAATGACACAGACTTTCAGCAGCAGCACATCCCTATAGGACGACAAGTACCACACTGTAAAAATGCTTCCCTATTAGTAGGGGAAAAGACTATTATTTTATCTAGACAAACAAGCGTACTGAATTCTGCGAACTCCATATATAGCCACACTAAAAAAAGCTATGGTGGCTCGTCAGTGCAGACCGCAGAGTTGGTGTTACCTCAGAAACCGATGATATGCCACAGACCTTGTAAAGCTGAACCCGTGGGATGTCAAAGGTTACAAAAACCGGAACATGCAGCTCTTGCATCGCATGTGCCCCCCGGACAAAGGGCTAATACTAGGGACCCTTCTTGTAACACGCAAAACCTGGAAATTCGTGAAGTGTTTTCTCTGGCGGTTACAGATCAACCTCAAAGAATTGTGGGAGGAAGCACGGCACAGAAGCACTGCTCGGGGGAAGGCAGCTGTCTGTCCATTGCGATGGAAACTGGAGATGTGGATGACGAGTATGCTAGAGAAGAAGAACTGGCATCCATGGGAGCACAAATACAAAGCTATTCAAGATACTGTGAAAGTAGCAGTTCTGTTCGAGTAGAGAACCAAAGCGCGGCCTTGCCGGGGCCAGGAAGAAACATGAGCTGTAGTTCTCAGATGGTGAATGCCAGGGACGTGCCTGACAATGTTCTGTATCATAACAGAGACTACCACTTGCCTGCACGGACCTCATTGCATACAACATCCAGTACATTATATAGCAGTGCTAATCCATCAAGAAGTACTTTTTCTCCTCATTTTACATCTTCAAGTCAACTGAGGCTGTCACAAAACCAAAATAATTACCAGGTAATCTGTCAATATATTCATCTTCAAACCTTGAAGACCAGGTCATAGATAAGTACTGTATTCTTTGAAAGCTGGTAGCTGGTAAGGGGTAGGTTCATATTTCTGCAAGCTGTGCTCGATTTACATCTTTCAGCAGCGACGATTCCTTCTTAAACAGAAGTGAAGGGAGGACTAAAGTATGGTAGCATTTAGCTGTGTAGCCGAGCCTGTGGCTGTACTGGGCAGCCATATAATGAGGATCAGTAGGGGCTTTATGGTTTTAATAGGTAAAGTTTGTTTACAAGAGGCTCATACCTATGACTGCTGATGCACGCTAGTCTGTGTTGTCCTGACCTGGCTTGCCAGTGCATGTCACAGCTATTCCCTTGGTTGTTCCTCTGCAGGCATACTTTGCATGTGGCAGAGGGCACAACATGGGATCATGCTGCCATTTGTGTGCTGTGCAGTTGCTTGCCCTTATTAATGTCAGCTTGGATTAGCTCTTCCATCAGCACTGCCTTTACCCACTATGCAGTTGCCAATACCTTGGACCGTTTTTTTGTTAGTTATTAGATCTCTCTCAAGCTAGATAAGATGATGGAAGACACTAAGCAAGCAAATATTCTTCCTCTCCCACAGCATCTAATTCAAATATCAGTTTTACATTCAGTCCTGTTATTTCCTCGTCCTACAACAGAGCCCATTCAAGGATATCGAGAGGGGAAAATTAAATGCAGATAATTGAACAACTACGAGATCTTCAGAAGAAGCTGTAACACAGATACACTTACCTTTTTTATTTTTTTATAAACAAGGGAGAGATAATCGTGCAGGAAACATCCAAATTGATTTTTTAATGGATTTTTGTGCAGTCTGGCATGCCATAATCTATAGACACTGAGATAAGTCTTACAGCTGACAGGATGTTATATTACCCGTGTTACTTCTGTGCTTTTGTCTGTTACATTTTCAAATTTATCCCCAAAATGAACCATATAAAAACATACCATCATTTCTTGTACATTGCTCACTAGTGTAGGGAGCAATACTTTGTGGTGGTTTTTCTTTCTTTTTTTTCCTCTTCTTCCTGACATGTTCCTATCTCGTGAGGATTTGAAAGAAAGTTTTTGAGTCCAAGTGCGTACTACTTTTCACCAGAAATCATCAGGATTACTGCTTTTCTTGGCAAACCTGAGGCTTGAGGAACATTTATTCTCTGGACTAGATTCTGTGTAGTAGATGGGACATCTGCAATTCTTATTTATGGCCTTTTTTAAGTCAAATAATTCGGATGAGCTGTTTTTCCCATCCGCTCTCAGATGGTCTGTCAGTGTTTGCTATTACTGTTCTCGAATTACAAAATTCATTAAATGCTGCTTACTTCTGGAATTTCAGTTTCATGGGAGAAGAAAGCTGTAAATGTGTGCATCTGTTCTATAAAGGGTTGGTAACGCTGCAGAAGCACATACAGTACAGTTCAGGAAACTTTTCTTAAGCTTCACATAGTGAAATACAGGATTGATACCTCCAGCTGTGTGCTCGTGGTACTTTATTTCACTCTTGAAAAAAGCATCAGTGAGCTGTATTACTGTTTTTTAATTATTATTATTTTAATTCTTTTAGAAATTTGAAATAACTTAGATTTGGGATATTTTGGGGGTGTAGGGGCTGAGTCTGTATAGATGGAATGGTTCATGGCAGGTGACATTTTATCCAAGTGGTATGGTGTGGATGAGAACAAGGACATCTCTGTAACTTACTTTGTTGTCGTTGTTTCTTTGTTGTTTTTCCCCGTTATAAAGATGTACCTGTTTGGTAAGTAAGGAGTTTTTTACTCCATTTGACTTCCATGCCTGTCGTTAACAAACCCTGTTCTATGGATTTTGGGAATGCAGCTTGGGCTGGGGGAAATTCTGTTTCTTGTGGCATCCTTTGCCTTTCCCAGTCTTAAGCCTTGGAAAAACTGGGAAGGTCGCCGTTAATTGACTTGGTGCTGTAAGCATCCATGCTGGGAAACTCTGAGATGATACTTGTCAGTATCAGAAAATTTGTGAGAGCAGACAAAAGCTGTGGGGTTAGGGCGTATGGAATCACGGCTCTGTAGCAACTGCAGAGAAGTGTCCTACAGCCTGGGCAGATCCGTGCAGCCTTGCGGAAGTGGTGGTGCTGATTTCTCCACATCACTGCATTCCTTGACAAGAGTCTTTAGCGTGTTACAGAACAATGCAACAGTGAGGTCTGTGTCTTAGGACGTGTCAGTGCATGACAGGGACTCACTTCCAAAACTCACCTCACTTTTACAAGAAACGTTCACCTGCCACCTTCAAAGTTATCTGTAGTGTAGCGCACCCCAATAGGCTGATAACACATTTTATTGAAATCATCAGGCCTGCGCAGCTTTCACTCCCTCCTTCCCCAAGTGTTCCTCTTAAAATTATGAGTTGTCAGCCCTCCTTTTAGCCCCTTTCTGGCCATTTAGGACTGTAGGAAGGCTTGCTCCGATCAAATACTGAGTTTCAGTTAAGAAGCCCACTGCTTCCCCTTTCCTTTCCTGCTGTGTTTTTGCCCCCTGGCTCTGCGGTGGAACACAGCTCCCCTGAGGCATTATTTCCTCTAGACGTGGATTGAAGAGTAGTTCCAGTTTGGGGCTGAAAGCTGGAATTCAGAGGAATGACTTTTCTGTTGGCTGAATTGGCTGTGATTCCGTGATTCTGTGAGTTTAGCAGACCTTTCTCAGCTCAAGTAGAAGGGAAAAAGGGGAAAGAACAGCTCTCCGTACCCAATGCACTCCTTTGCTGTGGTTTGGTTGTCTGTGGTCCTCAGGTCAGGTTGGGCAGAGTGTATTAAGTACTCATTTGCTTCCCAGAATTTAAGGGAAGCCAGAGAAAAAACCCCAAGTCTAGTATGACTGCTATCTCTTGCAGACACTCCCTTTACTTACACCTTAATAGCCTCTATATATTAAACTTCCAGAGACTGTATTTTATGACTGTATTAATTCATTTTTTTTTCTTCTCTAGAGCTTATTTTTTTTCAGGTGCTGTCTAACTTCTTGTAGACGTGTACAAGATCACACTTCTTTTGTGCATAGTCAGTTCCTGTTACTGTTAATGCCCATGTTTAACCAATTTATCAGCCTAGGAATGAAGATCCTTAAACTTAAGGGCATTTTCCTAAATTTAAAAATAGATTAAACCCGAGTTTGCAGGATTGTTAGAGTAGTTAAGCAGCCAAGCAGATGCTTCTTTAAAGGCAGGAACGCGTGATTGGTGTTTTGATGAAGTGATTACTGTTGTACATTGGTGGGGCATCTAATTAGCAATTAGTTATAGCTTCCTTACTGGTTCAATTAATCAAATTCATGTTAGTGTAACCTAAGAATAAATTTAATAAAATGATCAATTTTAATGCCTGAGCAGTTTTGCTAAGCAAATTGTTCAACCTACGTACTTCTGTTAGGCTGGCTTTCAGCTCCCCGAATGAGGGAGGCTATTCTTACTGCTCCTCAAGGCTGAACGCAGATTTATTCTCGGTCTCCTCCCCCTGCAACCCTAAGGGGCAAAAATCCTGTGGAAAGTATGTGTGGTTTTTTAATTACTTTGTTCTACACGCTGAAGGACGGTTAATCTAATTTAGTCCTGTCTTCTTTTAGGGAAAATCCTAAACGCTGCAGCCAGTGCAGCAGAGGAGGATATATATAAGTTGTGTTTGTTTATTACTGAGATCCACTTTAAGGATACTGCTTTATATGAATGAGCTGTAAGTTTGCTTTATTTAAGGAACTAGAACCCAAACTCTCTTCTGTGTTATTGAATGTGTCGGAGTGGTTCGTTTACTCCCTTAGAGATTTTTTGAAGACGCGAGGAGGACTTCCTTGTTAATTTTGGGCAGCACGGCGTTTTGCGGGGCCAACAACATGGTTTTCTCTGCAGAGTCTTGGGCAAAGTGTTTCCTGACGCTCGTTCCTGTAACAGAAGCAGAGCTGCATTTGTCACAGTTGGTGTCTGCCCTTTATTTCTGGGACGAACTGCTTCCAGCAGCACGAGCAGAGCGAACCCGTGGGCCTGCTGGGGAGGAGAGCGGCAGTGAGCAGGCTGCTAAAGCACTGCATGGGGCCTCCCGTAGCCCCAGGAAACAGCACCCAGGTGTTGGCTGGGGCTCTGCAATTGTCCCAGGGCACTGAACCTAGGACAGTGACGTCCCGGTGAATTGGGAGGAGGTTATGCGGGGACCTGTGTTGCCTAATCGCTTGAAGATACAGAACTGGTAACACGCTAGTGTTGCAGTACTTTGGGGCTTTCTGGAGCATCTGCAAGAGTTTCCTCTTAGTCTCTGTTCCCTCTGAGACACAATATATTTTCTTTAACAGCTGCTTTAGGTTGCCATTTTTGCAACTCACCGTCGCTGTTCCCGTTGGAGCAGGACTGGGGGTTACAGCTGCGGGCGTCTGGACTCTCGCTGCTGCAGGAAGACAACCAAAGAAGAAAAAACCTTCTGCCTTTTCACAGAGCCAGTTTAGAATATTTTCACATATACAGTCTTTCAAATAGTTAACCGTTATTGTATTTGGCATCATGTCTGTCAGAACTGGTGTACGTTTGTGTTCCAATCAACTGTTAATGCTCTGCCAGACCAATCCTTCTATTTACACAAAACAGCATTTTTTTTTTCCATAGCCCCTCTTTAAATTTGTTGGTCTTCTGAGGAATAAGAATATAAACCAGCGTTGGGTCTGATGCATTGCTGAAGTAATTCAGTTTAACCTCGTGGTTAACTTAGCAGGAAAAAAATAAAACATAAACAGGAGGACTCAGGAGAGCAAATTGTGTGGATACTCGCACTGCTTTTCTGTTGTGCGAAGCTGTTGTGTGGGGTGGGAAATTGTAACAGACATACCTTGTTTCTGCTTGGTTTCTAAAATGTGTGCAAGTAAGAAATTGATATTTTAGTCAAGAAAGCTGGTGCAGACTTGCTCTTAGGAGGCGACGGTGTTCATTTGTAGCCCTCCTTGTGCTATAATGGGAAAGTGTGTGACATGAGGTAACCCTCAAGCGCTTTCAGCTAAAAGCTTGAAGAGTAAAAGTATCTTATGTGCTTGTACAATGGACAAACTGTACCAGGTATTCTGTATTTGGTTATACTCATGCTGAAAGATGCATTATTAGAGCCCTTCCCAAACACAACAACTATTAGCATAGCTTGATATAGTCATCAGAAGCAAGTAGGTCTTTCTTCCTCATACATAGTGTGTGTAACAACTTGAGATTGATTAATCTCTTGAGCTATGTTTAGTCTGAAGCATTGCTTGTCTGCAGCAGAAGCTGAACATGAAATCCTAAATAAACCTCAAATATTCCAGGCGATGAAACATTGCCCATGTCCAGGGAAAATAATACAAGATTATTTGTGATAAGCCTGGCTCTGGGAATGGTGGGGGAGCAATAGGAATCAAGGAACCTAACCTTCACCTTCACACCCATTCCCCATCCTTCTCCAGCCTAATGTCCCTCGTTTTTCTGATAGTCTACAAATTCTTAACATTTGATGTTAAATATTTCAGTTACTAATGTCCTAGTATTTTTCTTCTGAAAGTTTAACTGATGTAACTGAAAAATATATTACAGCACTTCTGTCAACATTAGGCCTTCGCCTAACTCCGGTTTGCTTAATTTCACGAGCTTTGTGACAGATAGAAGATGAAAACTTTAATTTTTAAAATACATGCTTTGAGATAGCAGAAGTACAGAAGGGTCTGAGTTGCGGTTGTGTTGTCACTCTCACCCGAAGAACCAGTTGTTTGTTAGTCTTATTTGTAAGACTAAGTTTGTAAGGCAAGTGTGAGTGTTTTGCTTTTACATCCTAAACTGTTTTAAATACACTGCTGTCAGAACCAAATGCACAATATTGAAGTCTTTGAAAGCTGCTCACTGTTGTTATAGTAGCAACCTAAACTGTTGTTTTCTGTTCTTTTCCCCTTCCCCTCTACAGATTTCAGGAAACCTTACTGTGCCTTGGATTACAGGTTGTTCCAGAAAAAGAGCAGTAAGTATATTTCCATTCAAGTATGTAATGTATCAAGTAGTGGAATAAAATTTCATGCAAATGCATTTTTTAAAATTTCAGTTTGGTTTAGGTTGTGTGCTTTTTTGGGTGTGTTTTTTTTTCCCTTAATGTTTGTATTAGTCAAAGCATAATCTACAGCTACAATGCTTCAGTTATCATGAAGCTGATGTTGATCTTGAAAAGCAAGTCAAGTAATGTGATGCCCGGGTATATGAATTGTGCTATTAGCTGAAATGGAATGGTTTCTGTCTGAGAGAGAATGAAATGCCCCCGCGAGTAACTCTTTTCACTTACTCTGTGCACATTCACAGAATTAGTCCCTGCTATCTGTAGTAACTTTCTCAAATCTCATTTTATCCGTGTGTCATTTTACGTTAGGCAGAATCAGCCAGGTTGGTGTCTTCAATTCACAAATTACTCCAAGCATGATACAAGGTATGAATCAGCTTTCGTAAGGAAAATATCTGTATCTGACTCTTCTGTTTGGTTACTGTTCGGCATTTTGGTTCAAGAGTAGCCTGTGAACTTCTCTTTGAAGAGCATGTAGAATCTGCTTGCTTACAGTGAAAACGGACCCAAAACCTGCAGCTTGGGTGGTACAAACTAAGCTCTCAAGAGGCGTTTACGTGTTAGTCCAACTATATCAGAAGCAATAGTCAGGGAGATGACTATCATGATAACCGAACTACAAACCATTGAGCTGTGTCATGTCTATTGCTTTGGTAATGATGTCTAGGTAATGGAAGAGCCTTGCCTTGCCTTCTCTTCCCTGCGGCGTACCCATGGCTGTTTGTTGATGTTAATTGTTTTCTCTCAGACTTCTGCTAGGTTTCAACAGTGGCACATTTCTAGTTTCTTCAGACTTTGACAGTATCATTTTTATTTCTGTTTATATAGAGAGTACTTTAGAAGAGCACTTTCCAGAGGAAGATGCTCTTCCTTTTATACAAATGCTGTACAAAATTGTTCGTTGAGGTGAAGGTGACAGCAATCCTGTTGGTCGTTCCATCGATTTTGTCCCTTCCAAGTACAAGCTTTCTTGAGTAAGCTTTTGTAAACGTAGCCTTTTTCTGGAAGGCACCTTCCTGCTCTCATTTAAGACATCGAGCTGGTCAGTGTCCCAGGGTACAGCTTCGCTAGTTGGCTGAGCTGATTTCACAGCACTTCACTGCCGAAAGGGGAAGTTTCCCCCCCACCCACACTCAGCCATGGCACTGGTGCTGGTATCTAATTGCAAGGTACTCCAGGTCGAACATCTGACCTGTCAGATCTATTTTTCTTCTGCTGAGTTTGTGTTTCCCCTGCTTTTAGTGAGCTGAACGTACTTGGGATCAGGTGAGTGCCAGAGCCAGCTCCAAGTAGGCAGCAGGAGCTTGTGGCTGGGAGCAGTGACCTGGTGGCTGACAGCAGAGTTCCTGGTGCTGGCTCTGGCCGTCTGTGGCGGATTCTGTCCTGGCCTAGTGCAGAGCCCTGCAGGACTGTTAAGAATAGCACCGAATCCCTTGTTGTCTCTCCGTTTTTTTTTTTTTATTATCAGTGGATAATGCTTAGGCAGGACATCTTGAACTTTTCACAGTATTTAAACTGGTAATTCAGAAGTTCATGTTTCTGAACAGAGTAATCTGTTCTTTGCTCCTTCAGACTTTGAGACATTCTGTATTCATCTCAGGCTGAATTAAATTCAGATGGTTTTCAGTACTGAATAATGATTGAGCATATTACATTTTTCCTATCAGTTTCTACTTCTCTGTGTGTACCAACTAATGTGTCACGAAGCATTTTATGAACGTTGGCAATTGGCTGGCCGCTTAGGCCTGTGTATGTTCAGTGTGTGTATGGTGGGGAAGGGTGAGAGAAAGTATATGTGGGGGTGGAATTCTCTGCTGCTTGGGAAGGCACAGGAGCACCTCTGAGCTGCAGCTGGCATATCTTTTTGCAGAGAATTGGGGCATTTTACCTCCTGATGAACTACAGATTTGCTGACTAATTCCTTCTGTAGTAAGGGAAGTTACTGTGCCAGGCTGCTCTCTGTTTACAAGTGAAATCTCTCCAGGGGTAGTGTCTCCTGGGAAAGGGCTGGTGGTTCCGCTTTCTTCTGGCATTTTAATTATAGCTGCCTTTCCCCACAGTAGTACTCCCACTCTTATTTGGAGGTAAGCATTACAACTTGACACTTCCCTAGCTTGAGCTTTAGATATTTGGAACACCTAAGGGAAGACTTTTCCATTAACATCAACAGCTGCATTAGCATCGCTTTTCTCCCTAAACCATAACTTTAATCACCTGTTTAACAGTGTAAACTATTTTTTCCAAGCCATTCTGCTCTGAAGTCCCTGTGTAAATGAAATCATTTCTTTTTCTCATTACTTCTCCTGTTCCTCTGCCAGCCAGACTGCAACACCCGACTTAGATTGTTTAGAAAGTTAGTATGCAACTTATGGGGGGCGGTTGGTTTTGTTCAATTTCTTTCTCCTCTTTTTGCTCTACCAAGGTTGCGTTGCCATATGGGGATGCACCCAACTGGAAAATGCAGATGTAAGCAATTGCTGTGGCTGCTGCAGGGAGGTTGTTATGACTGAGAAGGCAACAGATAGAATTTCAAGGCAGCCGTCTTCACAGCACAGAGTGAATCGCAAACGGTGTATCTCCTTTGCTGCGTAGGGCAGAAAGGATCCTACCTTTCTGTCAGGCGCTCCAGATAAGTTACTTCTTAGGGCAGTGTTTACCCTCATCTGACTTACATTTGGATGTCTGACTTGTTAGGTGAATCTATGTAGAAGGTGAGCCAGACAGGGTTGTGAGTTTCTTAATATCTGGTGATCGAGGAACTGGATGCTTTGTGCTTTATGGTGGGCTGGTAGTGAGAGTATTTTTTTTTACAAGAGACCAGGAAAATGATAATGGGCAGGTAGGGTTAGAGAGCAGGTAGGTTTTTCGCAGGGAAGATGGGAGGCTTGGGTGGTGTGTTAAATTGAGGGGCTGTGTTTGGGGCCATTACCCTTTGTGCTGTTAAATACTATGATGGGTAACATACCCAGGGCAAGCTGTCTGGAAAAGCTTTTTGGTAAGTGACGTTCTTGTCCCGTAGAGCAGTGTGATACTGTCCTCTTCTTCCCAGCACTGGATAGGTTGTTGAGGCGTGGTGGTCACGCTAGACATCTGACACAAGCTATAGAAGGGATTTCTGGGATAAGTATAGACCTTTGAGGATTTGGGAATGCCTATTTGTTAAGGATGATTATTAGGGATTTCTTTTTCCTTAGACCTTCTCTCCTGTGTCTTTTTTAACCAACAGCTTTTGCGGTTTGTTGATTAATATAATCCAATTCAACAGCATCTGTTTCCAGATTTGTGGATTGGCTTTTTCCAATTTGAATGCATAACTGTTCTTCTTGAGGAGGAAAGTTTAGGAGTTGGCACTCCAGAGCTGATGTATAAACATGAGTGTAAGAAAACTAAAAAGGGAGAACAAGCTCCTACTTCCTAGGAAACTTTATTTTCAAACGTGAAATTCTTCTGAAGAAAGAGCATGAGGGAACAGAATTAGAATGGATAGAGTTGTAGGGCTGCGATTACAGCAATTACTGCCATTCAAACAGTGAAAAGGCTGATCTGTATTTTATCTAAAATGGAGAAGATTGTCTTTTAGATGATCTGATTTTTTTTTTTAATCTTCTGCTTTGATATTTTGTTTTCCTTGCCCTGTCCTTCAACTGCATCAAGAGGCAAATAAGAGCTATCAGTGCAGGTCTGCAGAAACTTGCTAGTCTGCTCAGCTATGCTCTAAGATGATGTAATCCTGACAGTTAATGAATATTAGTCTAGAAATATCACTCAGTTATTCATGAGAATGTCCTTGGAAAATGTGGAGTTCCATATACTGTTACGGTGCGTGCAGTGCATTGCCCTGTATGAATACACTGATTTATTCTTTTTTCCCCACAGTGTGGTGGAAGGACGAGGATTCAAAGATAGCGATGAAGATAACTGGCTAAATAAAAAAGGGGAAAATATCTTTTATCTTGTTCTTCTCCTTACATTTCAGTCTTAAGTGTATTAACTGTTCTTAAGTCGTGTCGTCTGATGTCTTAACAGAATGGTTAGTGTTAATAATATATCAAATGTGGAAGGCATGTTGTAACTTAGTGTGCTGACAACAGAAACCATTTTTCACAGGTGCTGACTCTAGGTAAGCTGTGTCTGGCTTAGCTGTGGAGTTTTGTTTCTGGAGGACAGCCAAGGGCTGTGGATTTTTTTCTTTTTTGTGTGTGTGTGGGAGGGAGTTTTTTTTTTTTCCCCCAATTTCTATTTAGAAATAGTTCTAGTGGTATTAGTGACTTTGTGTTCCAGACTTCATATTAAGACAACAGATTAAGGTTTTAGAATTATTTCAGCCCGTCATCCTTCAGAAGCAGACATAGTAAATCATCGAGTATGCAGCACATGTGTATTTTGGCTGGGATTTTCAGTGAAATTTATCGCCTTTCATGTTAATGTCAGGGCTAGCTCATGCAAGGTTTCAAGGGGACATCGCCTTCAGTAGAAAAGGCTCAAAAGGGAACTGATTTTTGTATTTCCCTTCCACCTGGAATAATGTTGCATTGTAGCGACGGCTTTGATACCTTGCATAGTGTGCTTCTCAGGTTGGTGAGGCCTCTGGAGGTTGGTTAGCTGAGTCTGCCTAGAGCTTCAGCTGGCATTCTCTGACCTCTCAGACTGGTGTGCAGATATTTTCCCCCAAAATGTGGGAGTCCCCCAGGGCTCCTCTCCTGAACATTTGCATTTTGATTTTAAATTCCTGGTTTAATACAGACTATTTCAATAAAATTCTGGAGATGGAGGCATTACAACGCTCCCCTCAGAGTCGTGCCTGTCACAGAAGGAACACGGTAAACGCACTTTGAATCGAGTAGAGGACCAGATCTAACTCCAGGTCGCTGTGAGACCTGCCACCAGTTATGCTGGCACGTCTGGGCGCAGGGCGCTGACAGCTGCTATGTGTGGACACACTAAGTGGGGTAGGTGCATCGCTACACCTACTGAAGAAAGGACCTCCTTGGGCTCTGCTCTGAAAGCCTCATGAAAACTCCTACTGCCAGAGTAAGCCAACATGCACTGGAGAAAATGTGTCTTCAAGCAGCTTTTAAAGTAAAATGAACACCCCCAAGGGATTAAAACTACTTGCAGTCGAAGTGCACTTCAGTTGTACCTTTTTATTTTAAAACTGCATGCCAATATTAAAATATTTATCAGTCCTGCCTCACTCGGAGCAAACTGAAAGCTTGCCAACGTAGTGGAAAAAGATGCAAAAAGTCTCGTTTCTGGAAGTGTATGTTTGTGTGCTAGTGCTGCGTTAGCTGTAATAGTTTAAGGGTGCCTTTGGATGCTGCTTTTCCTTGTCGTCTGTTTCAGACACGTTTTTGTCTAAAGGCTGTGCAGCTTGCAGTCTTCTCCAGGTGTTATGCTCCGAATGAAGCTGGCAGTAACAACGCCGTGCTAGCTGTTTTGCTAGGGGCCTTCAGGTATGTTTCCACATCCTAAGAAGATTGGAAGTGTCTTGTGATGAGTAGCTGTCTGCCCATGCGTTGAGAAAGGAACTGTCACGTCCTGGGGAAGGGCTGTGCCCAGAAACCAACCAGGATTGTTCTGGTATTTATGGCCACTAGCTGCCTTCTATGTTTTTGTGTTCTCAGGGGAGAAACGTGTATGGTCTTACAGGGTGGAAGTGCGCGTAGTGTACCTGTCTGCAGCACACATGGCTCTTCAAGGGTGCTTTGGGCTGCACTGTTTGTGCGTGGGCAGCTGCGCTGTGTATGCACATCAGTGGCTATCCAGCACAGCAGGATTAGTCACGGGACTGTCACCAAAGTGGGAGGCAGTTTTGAGATCCAAGCTTAAAACCTCAAGTAGAAGGAACGTGTAATTTGGCGTAGCATTAATAAGGTTAAATGTGCTGATAGCGTTAAGGGAAAATACAGACCATCAAAATTACGGAGTGACGTAACAGTAAAACAAGTTCTAATCGCTTGAGTCGTGTCTGACTGAAGACTGGCTTATCCTTTCTATAAAGGGATGCACTATATTAGTCTTTGGAGAAGAAATTGTGACGTTTGCTAGGGAGTAAGAAACTTGGCATGTTTATTGGGTAATGAAATTAAGAAATAATAAACTGAAGAGTAAGAGTAATATTAAATGGTACAGATGAGAAAGCAGGAATATGTACAGAATGATTAACTCAGAAATAACTTCCTACTTACTAATAAGATCTTTACAAATGATTTGATAATTCTCTGGGAAAAAAATCAGCTGGACAATTAGAAGTGTCAGAGTTCAAAGAGCTGAATGCTGACATCATTAGGAACGGGGAACAAAGCAAAATAATGTTAGAAGTACAGAAAATCTGGGATTTGGTCACACCTCGTAGGCTGTTTGCGGTTCTGATCATCCTGTTCTTCCCAAAATATAATAGAGTGATCAAACCGGTGATCAAAGTGACAGTGATCAAAGGCATGGAATAGCCGTGCCGTGAACAGCCAAATGGGCTGCATCTCTTCAGACCTGAAAATAGGTGACCAGGAGGGGGTGGAGGAGCGTGATGGAGATCTTTGAAAGTATGAGAAGTGTGGAGGAGCAAGTACAGACTCATTTATTCCAGCGTAAGAATGGGCATCAAATGAAGCTAGTGTTAGATTGGCTCAAAAGCAGATCTATTTAGATTAGCTTAGGTAAAGAATTTGATAGATATTGTGTGATTTGGCTGCCAGAGAAGAACCTTGAAAGCATGAAAAAAAAAAAAAGAATCATGCTGTGAGTTCTCTTGCTGTTTCTTCATGACAGAGCTGCTGAGTGGTAGCAACTAAAATTTGTCACGAGAAGTTTGTTTGCTAGAAATAACTGTGACCTTAGAATACTTCATCACAGAGCATCACAACTGAGCTGTTGGTTTCGTTAATATAATTCCAGTGGGATTTTAATACATCTTTTTGTCTGTAACAACGTATGTAACTCAGCTGCAGCATAAATGTCATTGCATCTATTTTAAAGCTCCAGTTCTTTCAGTTTAGAACATGCCTCATAATCTGAAGATTCTGGGTAGCTTTTGCACGTGTGGCCTGAAACGCTTTCAACTGATGCATAAAAACTGATCTAAAAGCAGGCTTTAATGACAGACAGGATAAGGACATTCCGCTGAAATGTAATTATTCCTACCAATTACAGCCACTAGATTTGCACCACAAATGCTGCGTGCACAGTGGGTATTACGAGGGGCTTGGCCAAGGGCCAGGAGTGCCTGTAATAAACTGGGTCATCTCTTCTAAGAATGTTGTCATTACACTTGAGAGGTCAGGGGATAAGCAGGGTTTAACCCTCAGCTTGGCAGAACTGCTGATTCAATTTGCTCACAAGGATTGCTTTTCATTGGGAGTTGATGGTCTGTTTTCTGCTGGAAGGAGCTTCTCTCGGCTTTCCAAAACATGGGCAACAGAAGTGATAAATGTAAAGTGTTCTGCAGACAGTTAACGCTCCCAAGGGTAAAGCCGAGCCTCAAATCAGCAAGTAGGGGGTCCGAAGAGAAGAAATGAGAATTGTATTCATAATATTTGTTATAACGAAGTAAAAATAGGAACTGAATTCCTGACTTGTCTTGAGCTACAAAAAGTATTATCCTAAATATGAAGCTTTTCAGTATTATCTTTTGATATTTTTTCATACCCTGTGGAAACCGATGCATAACCATCACTGTTACAGGATTTGTAGGACTGTGGGTCTTTGTTTCCTCAGTTCCTCTGATGATACGAAGCTTGCAGAGGTTATCAATATTAACTAAACTGATGGAAGTGCTGTTATATGTCTGATGCAGGGATTCTCCCCTTTGTTTTCTTACAGAAGACCTTGATTGTTTTGAGAGCATTATGTAATGTTTGAGCAGCACAGAGTGCAGGAGTCCAAGTACCATCTTTGTCAGGGGCGTAATCGTGTAACTGAATGTAGTTCCTCTAAGAAATTCGTGAAAAGGTGTATGGCACAGTCACGCAGAGGAGTTAGTCTGGACCTAAACTGTGGACAAGCCGAAGTGTTATTTACATCTGGTGTGCCTAGGGGTCGGGGCTGATCCCAGCAGCACGGGAGAGCAGCGTAAGGACGTTCCTCCTTTACTCCCTCTGAAGCAGCGTAACGCAGCGCACATGTGCTGGGAGCAGCAGTGCAGGCAGGCAGCTACTGGGCTCTGTTTAATGTGCAGTAACCTGCTGCCTTCTCGCTGACTTGCCGGTGAATCTGAGCCCCCAAACGTCAGGAGTCTTCCTGTTGGGGCACTGGTAACGTTTCAAGTCCGGTGATGGATGCTGCTTTCCGTTGCTGCAGAGCGCCTAGCTGTATGAAGCCGTTACTTCGGCTGCCAGAAGGAATCTCTCTGAAGGCAGCGCTTGGGGCTGTTCAGAGGAGGCTCGATTCCCACCTGCTTGGCTGCTTGTAGCAGGTTGTTCAGCGCTGAGCTTGGTGGGGAAAAATGGCACAAATCGGATACGGACTCAAGAGTTGAAAAGTTAAAGCGGGATGAGAGATCGGAATTGGAGAATACACTGAGTTTGCTGGGGTGGGCTGAGTCCTGCATCACAGTAAGGCTGCTGTCCTCAGCCCTGAGAGGGAACTGACTCCTCATTATAGCTTTTAACTGTTCCCTACTGCACATTTTGTTTATTTATTTATTTTTGAAGAATACCATCTTCTGCTTACTTGAACTTGTTTTTTTCCTCTCAGTTTTGTTTCTGCTGTCTGGACTCTCTCACGTAGTATGTGTCGTAGGCTTTTGGTTTTGCTTTGTGTCTGTCCTTTCATATCAGTTGACTGAAAAAGCTTGTTCTCCATTTCCTTCTGTGACCTATGATCAGTATCAGCGTGATTCATGTGCTGCTGCACGAGTCCTTCAGCACCGAGAGAAAAGGTGAAGTACCCGATGTGACAGTCCCTGCAAGAGCAGCACAAACATATTGTCATCTTAAACACTAGGGAGTATTTCTGAGAACGAGGTAAAACAAAAATTCGAAGTTCTCTTTGCATATTAAGTATAGTAAAGCTCATACGATGCTGTTTGAGTGTAGCAGGAGTGTTGTCAATGACCTCTCCAGCAGCAGCAACAAGCGCTGTTCATTTTTAAAAAAACACTCAATGTGCTTTAGAAGGTGGAGTTGCCCTGAGCTACCTGCCTGTTCAGGAAAGCTGGGGAGGCCAGAGTGACTTGTTTCTCCTTGTAGGTTTAGCATTGCTGTGACATTGCTTCCTGCCTTCCCTTTTTTCAGCGCGCGGCTGCCTCTCCCCGACTGCTCCATGCAGAACAAGGGAGAACTCTCCCAGCCGTTTTCAGAATTTGCAGTCTGTTTTGCCAACAGCCATAAAAAGAGAGATTGTCACAGTGATTCGGGAAATAACCCTGCTTTCCTTCTTTAAAGGTGGCTTGTAGGTAGGAGGAGCTGCCGGCCTGAGCACCCCTGCCTAACGTGTCAGCTTCTGGGTGCGAGGGATGGAGACGGCTCCTATGCT
Organism: Cygnus atratus; assembly: GCF_013377495.2. Taxonomy (NCBI): domain Eukaryota; kingdom Metazoa; phylum Chordata; class Aves; order Anseriformes; family Anatidae; genus Cygnus; species Cygnus atratus. The sequence goes on from NC_066374.1 coordinate 18,818,805, forward strand.
TCTTTACTTGAATGTGTGAAAGTGCAGCCAAGGTTCTGCCACCCCTGTTCCATACCAGAGTATTAAGGAGACTCAGGTGCTTCTCATGTGTTGAGAAATACAATGCAATTTTTGAAAGAAGAATATTGTAACGGTTGCCATATTCTGAGGACTAACAAAGATTGAAATTGATAACTGTACATGATCCAAATTATTCTAGTTCTGCAAAATTTCTTTTTACCGCACTTTAAAGTTACTTCATTCTAACTCTTAACAGCTTTTAAATGAGCAAACCTAGATTTCAGACATGAAATCACAATCATTTCTTACAAAATTAGCTGTTGAAATAATGACAAATTAAGCACGTGGCAACCACTGATGCACTTTGTGGTTGCATTGCCTGCCTAATAGCAGGAAAGATGACAAACACGGGTTATAATAAAGAAACTGGAAATATTAGTTACAATTCTATGCTAAAAACTACTGAAAAAGCTTTTAAGTCCTATTAACAGAATGTTACTGTATGCCCATGAAAGTGGTAGGAAGAAGCAGTAGGAAATCTAGCTTCGTTTCTCAGTTTTACTGCCTATTATCAGCAATCTACTATCCCGTATTTTGATAAATATACACAAAGAGCTGGGGAACTTGCAAATAAACTGTAGAACCAATTTAAACTCTGAAGCTTACCGAATAAACAGTAAAGTATTCCCTTTAGGAACCCAGAATCCTTTGAATTATGCATGCATTGTAGTTTGCAGTAAGATAAAAGAACTTTAGGGGGGGAGGGTGAGAAACTTGAAAAGCCTTAAGGAATAATTTGCATAAATTGGGTGGAGAGAGTAAACAGCACAAGGGGAAACAGTTATTTTCAGTAAGGCCTTATAGAGTGAGATAAAACAAATTTAAAAAATCAGGTGGAGTTTGAAACAAAGCTAAAGTGCTTTGGACTTGCTTTAGCACTGGCACTGTCTTTCAGGCAAATCCCAGGGAACTCTCTACTAGCCTGGATGGGAAACAGCACTTAAAAAAAATCTTCAGGGAGAGTAAAAAGAGAAGAGCCATGGAGACAGTGTAACGTGTTACTGTATGCAAGACCTCTGGAAATTAAATGAACAGTGTAAGGACTTCTTTTAAATCTAACAGTGTTTTTTTTTGTTTTGTTTATCTTACAGTTACAGGACCGCACACAATTTAGTGACCGAGACTTAGCTACCCTGAAGAAATACTGGGATAATGGCATGACCAGCCTGGGCTCAGTCTGCAGAGAGAAAATTGAAGCTGTTGCTGCGGAATTAAATGTTGACTGTGAAATAGTGCGGGTAAGAAATCTGGAGTCTTGCCCTATCTTGTTGCAGAAGCAAAAATAGGACAGATGAAAGCTTTTAAAAATTTCATGAGGAAGCTTGAAATAGATTTCATGTATTACATAATGAATGACCATGTTGGGAAGTGCTCTCTTGTTCTTTCTGCAGTCTATATATAGAAAAAAGCCCTCAGGTAAGAGCCTTATCGATCAGCAGTGGGAGTAGCACTATGAACCATTTGACATTCTCTTTAGATTCAAGTGAGATTTTGAGTAAATGTGATAAATGTTTTTGGAGATATCCTAGAAGAATTAAAACCATTATCATTTCTATTGTGATTAAGATTCAAAGAAACCTCTCTAAAAATACAGGAAAAATATTTTTCCATTAATGCTGATAGGGAAAAATAAACATACATAAAAGAACAAAGGGTTGTTTTAGGATTTACAGCTTTAGCGTCGATGACCTGCTTCCTGAGAATCACTCCACATCATCTGCTCCAGAGGTGGGGAAGTTTGTTAAAGTGTCAGTTGTTGCCACTCTATTCACAATTACCAGACATCACCACTCTGAATCTGTGACTTATTCACTCAGTGCTTCTGTTCTTCAGAAAATAGTCTGACTGTCTTTGCAGTTGGTACAAAAATGTCATTAGTCTTCCCTTCCCATCATAATGGGCATGACGATTGTGACTAGTCCTTTCAGCCTTTGTCGTCTTTTTCCACCTCTCCCTCAAAATTTTGACATCAAAGCAGAAGAGGAGATAGGAGCCGTTATTTGAGAAAGACAGGATGGCAACTAGTAAACTACTCAGAAATATAGGAGGAATATAAGGAAAATGCATGGTAATTTTATTTAATAGAACATAAAGCTTTCATACATAAAAGGTCATACGTAAAAGGTCCTAATCACCTACCAAAGCAAAAGATGAGGTAGGAGCCCTTATTTGAAACTCCTCTTGTGGCCATCTCTGTTGGATAGATATATCAAACTGGTACCAGAGTTGGTTTCAGTATTGAACACTGATCTGATTATTTATTTGCGTGTTTTCCTAAGCGAATCTGAATTAAGAAAAAATTAAATTTCATTTTTTGGAGGTTTAGAAGTATTATTTTTTTTTTATCTTTAGAGAACAAAGCTTCTCCATATTTTTCGAGCTTTTGTTTTTTGAAAGGTGAACCTGTTTCCGCTGAAAACGTCTCAAAATAGACTCCCAGCTCTATAGTACCTTACTAATAGGACAGGAGGATTGACACCCTTTCTTAGCCTCCATTACTTTATTTCCTTAAGAACATCCTTACTGGCACACAGAGGATGGCAGTACGAAGCTCTGTGCACATCTTTCAATGCTTCTGTCTTCAGGGCAGACGTACCAGGCTCAGATAACTCCATAAAAGTCTATGGTGTGTATGAATGAATGAATAAAGAAAAAGATTTCCTTTCTTCATAGTAGCTGATTGTTGTTACCAGTATCTGACCTACCTCTGCCTGTGGTTCCTCTCTATAACAGACTTGAGAAGTTAGAGTGAGATTTAGGTTGGTCCTGCATCATGCTGCGCTTTTTTTGTTTGTTTGTTTCTAAGGGCTGAATTTATGCTACAGGGCATGTGTGATCTTCAGTGCTTCCTGTTGTTGGTCCTCTTAAGGCACACTGTGCGTCCCAGATGTGGATAGGAAATTTCCGTAACGTGCTGTGGAATCTCTCCTAAATTTGTCTCGGGCTCTGTGTAGGCACAACATATTATGCCTCTTTCCTTATGTGCCAGCCTGGGTTTTCTTCAGGAGGGAACACGAATGTCTGGAGATTAGAGTGCAGTGTGCTTGCTTTCTCATAGTCAGGACGCAGCGGTGATGTATTCTGAGGCCTGAGAGAGCCATAAAGTCTGTGCTCTGTACTCCATGCTCAGCCAAGAAGAGTTGCACTAAGAGACTCTTCTGGAAAAAAGCTCCCCACTTTCAGTAAAGGTACAGGCCTTGTTGCCTTTGGGTGTATTTCCCTGCACCTTAAGTTTTAGGTAGGTAGTGTACAACTAGCAGCTGTTTCTCCATTTCTGACGTAACAAAATGAAAGTAAAAATAGTAATAAACACAGAAACATAGATATATATATATATATATATATATATATATACACACACACACAAAACAAGTATATATATATATATAAGGTATGTATTAGAAACATATTGTTTATACATTCATATAAATTTATATTACACATTTCATATTTACATAACTATGTAAAATAGTTGTATATACCTATTGTATCTTGCTTCAAATCAATTAAATGCACGTCTCCACTTTTCCCTTTCAATAGCTTTTTCAATGGAAATTCATTGGTTTTGGCCAGATAAACTTTGCTTTTCCAGAAGTACAAATGATTGATCCTTATGACCCCGTGCTTGCTTTAAAGATTGCCAGTGCTATGAACATACCAGTATTACTGGAAAGGTAAACTTTGCCACCATGCAGAGTTCCACTGGATTTGATCGCTTACAGTTGCACAGGGCATTTGCTGGCTGCTTCTGCCAGGACGCTGCCCTTTCTTCCCCAGTTCTTGCTGCTCATCTGTTCAGATGAAGCAGGGGAAGTTGCTGCTGAGTTCATGATGGGCTGCTCTAGGTAGGCTTAGTGAGTCTGATTACATGTATTTTACAGATGTTTGAGGTTTTTAAGGAGGTAATATTTTAGGGGTATAATGAGAATTAGCTTTTTGTGTGCTTGTTTTGCATTCATCATTGAGGAAATTTGGAGTCGGGAAAGCAAAAATGTGCTAAGCATGTCATTTTTTTCGGCACTGCTCCTGTCGTCTCATAGACACTGTGGAAGGGGAGGAGAGCCAGGTCAAGAAGACTAGAAGTTAAAATAAGCAAAGAAGTTGTTTCCTGGCTGTGAGAGGACTTTTGGATGCCAGTGAAGAATTGACTTTGGAGTAAAGTGTCGGGGAACAGGAGCTGATAAGTAAAGCTGAAACTGGATGAGATATCAGAAGCCTGAGTAATGCAACAAAAGGAAGAGAGTTAAGCGGTAGAGGTACAGGCAACTCTTCCTTCATCATGTTAAACTCTATTTTGAGTCTTTAATAATTTTAGCATAATTTTTTTTCTTTAGAATTTATCAGAGAAAGCAAGTCAGATTTATTGGTGTAAAATGAACCTAGAGCATGCATACCTATCTGGTCATGAATGGGGGTTTCCAAGTTGCCTGGTCCTGGCCCTGTTTCATCTCCCACTACTGTTATACCTTACTGCAAGCAAATTTTCTTAAAGACTCGTCTTCCAGTCAAAGAGGAGTGAAAGATAATGTTGCTTTGGGCTTACTTCTGCCAAAGTGTGTTCCTTCATCAAAGTGGAGTGATGTAGAGCTACCACCTTGGACAATTTATTGTATGCTGTAGGAAATCCTAGAATAGATGGGCCATTTGGGTCACTGGATGCTTTAGTCCCGCTGGAAGTTGTGGAGTGAGAGAGCCTGAATCAAAGATCGTGTGTTAAATTCATACAGTAACTTAGGTAGGGGTGGACCTTACAAGGTCACCTAATCCTACTCTTTATTCAGAGCATGACTGACTTCGAAGTGAGGTCAGGTTTTTCAGGACCTTGTCCAGTAAGGTGTTGAGTACATGCAAAGTTGGCGATTCCAAAACTGTGGGCAAAGTGTTCTGGTGCTGAACTACCCTCACTGTAAAACTTTTTCTTTTTTCTTAATTCCAATCAGAATTTTCCTTGTGTGACACCTGCAGCTGTTGCCTCTCTTCTCTTGCTCTGCACAACTTTCCCTTTTCCCTTGTCCTGGAGGACTAAAACTGAACGCAGTACTCCAGGAAGCAGCCTCATGAAGGTCAAATACTGGGGAATAATCACCTCCCTTGGATTGCTGGCTATGCTCTTGTTCTTAGAGTGCAGATGTGCTAATTTCACTTGGTTGTGGGCCTGTTGCTTTTGTTATAGTTTCTGATATCATTCATGTTTATTTCTCTTGCAAGACGTGGATTGGGAATCGAAGACGGAAATACCGTTTAATGGGGATTGAGGTCCCACCCCCTAGAGGAGGTCCTGCTGATTTCTCTGATCAATCTGAATTTGTTTCTAAATCAGCACTTAATCCAGGAGAGGAAACTGCTACTGAAGTGGGGGATGATAATGATAGGAATGATGAAGTATCAATCTGCTTATCTGAAGGAAGCTCACAAGGTATTTGACAATGCAGTTCCTACTGTGCATATATTTTTAATTTTATGCAGTGTGCATGCTTTGGATTCTCTGTTGTACACAGTCAAAAATGTCTAAAAGTGTCTAACAGTTGCAAGTTATGTACCTTGGCTGTGCTGAAGGTATTGTTTGGTCTCTTCTTTTACTTCTGTATGAGTTTTGTTGATATTTTTATCTCAAAGCTTGCAGAAGCCTTTTTTCATAAGACCTATGTTTCTGCCAGATTCATCAGAAGTTAATCACCAAGTTCGCAATTTGCTGGAGCAACTGAGAGATGCACACAGTACAAATGTACAGGTCTCACTTCCTTAAGGAGCTGGGTTTTAAGAAGAATGCTCTCTGCTAACTTGCCAGTTCTGCTCTGCCGGCTTGAATATCCGTTCGTGTTAGCGTGAGCCTCATCAGCAGTTCTTGTCTTAACAAGCACTGATGGGTGTGAACCTGCTAGCTCGGAGGTGACCAGAACTATGTAATTACAGTTTCCATAATAAACTCATGCGGATGAGATATGCTCGGAAAATATATTGGCTCAAACTTGGGCTTGAACTGAAAGAGCTTCAGACTACGTCAGAGCGTGGCGGAAGGTGTCATTAAGCTGTCTGAGGCGTGTGTACGGTCTCTGGCAAGCAAACACAAATCTGCCGAAAAGATCAAAGTCAGTAGCAGGGGACCGTTCAGGAAGCCTTAGAACTGCACACACAGGGTGCGTGTTTATTCACGGTAAATTCCATGATCTCGACTGATAAGTGTCTTGAACTTAATTCCCTTTTTACTCCACCTCAGAACCGCATGACCACGTTGGCTAAATCTCTCCCTTCCCCTCTTGTACACTGGTGCTCTGGGCCTAGGGTCGAGGAACTGCTGCTCTGCACGTTTCACTAGCTTCACAAGCTCAACTAATTGCTCCCAGTGCTTCTGATTAGAAGAGATCAATAAAGCCTTTGCTCTGTAAACTGAAAGAAAGTCTGATCGAGCGCATGCTATTTCAGCTTAATACGCCAGACTTGATCTTGTCATCTTGTCCGAACAATTTAAAGGAAAGAACTAGAAAATGGAGAACTGCTGGGAATGAATTTGTGATAGCTTTGTCATATTGCACTGTAAAGAGAATAATATGATAAAGAAATGGGTCAAATGATTGAAAGCCAAGTGAGATGCAGAATCTGAGTCCTTGATTTGCCTGAGGTGTAGAAGGAGCTGATGTAGTCAGATCTGTTTGGAAGAAGATGGTAGTGGGGGAAGAATCTGAGCTTTTTGCAGCTTAAAGTGAAAAATAACACCATATTTGTTGAAAGACTTTCTTAAAACAGGGCAGAGCTGTAAGGCTATGAATAAATAGATGGCTACAAGACATAAGGAAGTGTAAGAAACCTATAGGATTTCCACAGCATCCAGAAACCCCTCTTTCATTCTACCACAAGAACTGTTTGTTTGCTCCTGCAGCTGAAAACAGTAGGTTTTACTACTGCAGTTCAGTTTGTTTTGAACTTCCTGGAAAATACTTACAGCAATAATCTTGTATGCTATTCAGCCACAGATGCGTGATTGATTGTAATATAACTTTTGGTCCTAATTAAACAACAAAACAAACAAACAACCCCCCCAACTCTCAAAGAAAGGATATTTTTAGTTGCCAGTGTTGGTGACACTAGCTTTTAAAGAGTAGTGTGTAAATATTAAAAGAGAAGAAGAACAAAAAAAAAAAAAGGCTGTACTCTGAGGCAAAATTAAGCGCTAAGATTCTCATAACGCCTTGCCTTTTTTAAAGGTACGTTAATTGAATCCATAGTTTGTGTAAATGAACACAGCTCTGTGGAGGCCATTACAGCTCTGCCGGTTTGTATTAGCTGAGGATGAATTTTTAAAGACTTTGAAGTGCTGCAGGGAGCTGGATTCAATAGCCAAATGGAGTAAGGGGTGAGGCAGGGTGACGGAGCCGCTGGTGCTAGGGCTGCTGCAGTCCCTGCGAGCGCCTCTTCGGTGATCTTCGTCCTGTGAGGGTGGCCATGTGGCTGTGGGTGGCTCCTGCTTCACACTTCTCCCTTTTGCCACCACTTGCTTTTGTTTCTAGCAGAAGTTTTGCTTTGAAGTTACGGCAGTGGCAGATGAAATTTAGCTGAAACAACTTCGGGTTGCATTGTAGGCGCCCTCCACGCCGCCTCTCCTCTGCTCCCTGCTAGCTGGGCCAGTGGCCCTATGACGAGAGCTCTGCCGTGCATTTCCCCCGAGTAGCCTTCCTGTGAATGGTGGCATTTAAGGTTCTTCGCAGAGCACTCTGACTTCTGTGTTTTGGTGTATTTCCCAATTTGCTGTTTCTGTGAACCACTTTCTTCCGGACTGCACATTAAATGGGGAGGAACTAAAGTAAATCTGAGAAACGTACTTAATCGTAGGAACAAATGTGCTTTTCTCACTTTTCCTCTTGGCCATAGTCAGGGCTGATAGAATCATCTCAGCTTGTGGCTGGGACTGAAGGTTAAGATTTGCTGTCTTCAAGTGCGTACTTTACTTTTACGTATAAGAGACAAGCCTACATTTATTAGGACTTAACAGTTTGCCATACAAGAATGAAATAATCTGCATGATTGGTTTTCTGTACAGAAGTAGTCAGCGCCTGCGAGAAGGGGGTGGGATTCTGACATGTACCCTGTAATTACAGGGCATGCTGGAATTTTCATGTATTAATTTATTTTTTTAAAAGTTCTGGGCACCTCTGATGTGAAACACTTCATCAACTTTGAATATTCCAATGTGAACCTAAAACTAAGAACAGTTTGGAAGGTTGCAAGAGAGTAACCGATACTTTTTCTGTCTTTTCAACCAGAGATTGTCATGACTAGCCTGAAAAACTTATGATACGATGTCTCGTTTAATGAGATATACGGTATTTTTTTTGAGTAGATACTGATAATGACTTTCTTTTTGTATCTAGCAGATGTGACATATTTAGTGGTAAAGACTACTAATGTTTCTTAAGCATTAAATTGAATGAAATCTGAAAAATGATTTATTTCTGCAGAAGAGACAAATGAAGGTCTTCAAAATGAAGAAATTCATCACAAAGAAGATGATCAGAATCCAGTATCTGCTGATAATGTGGTATGTATACCTTTCCTTTTCCACTAATAAGACCTCCGTAATGTCTAATGTTGAGGTTGCTGTCCAACACCAGTGTTTTTCACTAGGTGAAAACTTCGTTTGGGTGTGCTGAGAACCCTTCCTTATTGCTCGAGTGCTAAAAGAAATTGTACTTAAAGTACTAGAAGAGAGAATTTTGCACGTTCAGTAGAAATTGAATACTGCAGATGTTTCTGTATTATAACAGTCTGGTGTTCTTTTTCTGGAGTGCAAAGCACAATGCTTGAGTAGTGTTCTATAAGTATATAGCATAGTAAAACAGTAAGAATGAAATAAAAATAAAAATTGAAAATGTTTTCTGTAGCTTTGAGAAAGTCAGATATTTGCTAGTGCTTCCTCTCTATACCTAACCTTGAATCTGTGAGATAAACCAGGGTGATATGTACTCTTCGTTCCCATAATCTCGATAGGGCATTACTTAGATGATTGTTGTTTTCTCACTTGCATTCGCCTTAATTCAAACACAGTTGTTCTTGCTGTTTTTAATTGACTGCAGTGAGACTAGGAAGGAAAGACAGAGGGAGGAGTCATGGCAAATAATGCAATATGTCCCTTTGTTTAGCCTGCCTTCTCTCAAATTAGAAGAAAGGAGAGGAGGAAGAGGAGAGAAGACCCCAAGTGGTAGGGTATTTTTTATCTTAAAAAGTTATCTAGAGAATGAACAGGGGATGGTTCCAGTTCCCAATAACACTCTTATTGCAGTCAGAGACAACAGTAGCTCAGAACATGACTAAAACATTTGTTTTACTTTAATCACACAAAACCTGAAATGGGGAAATGAACAGGAGCTTCTCTTTCCTTTCTCTTTCCTCCATGTGTGTGTATATATATATGTTAAGGAGAATGTTTAATTTTTTTTTTGTTACTGTAAGATCATCTTTTGGATAAACCGAAATCCCACAGCTGTATTTTCTGTGGCTTGTCTGAATAGAAGCAGCAGCCTTTTTCCTTTCTGTTTACCTTAGCAGCCTGCTGTGACCCTAGATATAATCACTCAGGCTGCTGTGTTTGCTATGGAGATGCAGAATGTGAAATGACAAAGGTAAAGGTTTGCAAAGGTGATGTCCAAGAGACTCAGTTCTCCAGTCTACCTAAACTCCAGCATTATATAACTTGTCACAATAAGAGGAGCAAAAAAGATGACTACTTTTTTCATACTCTGTTTTGAAAACACTAAGTTGTTTTTTTTAAATATTTGCTATTGAAATTGGAATTGCTAAGAGAGTTTTCTTATTTGAAATTCTAATCCATTCTTTCCCCTGCTATCTTAAAGTGTATAATTATAAGACAGTGTGACTGTTTGGCATTTATTTAGAAACTTTTTCTTCAAGCTGAGTCTAAAACCAAAAATATTGAGATCACAGTGTTACTCAGTGTATGATACAGCAGCAGATCTTTGTGACATTAAGCCTTTGAAATGCTGTCACTTCAGCTGGGTTGTCAGACGCTGAAGGACAGAAAATGTGTTTTTCCCTCACTCCCTTCAGCACATGCTGGTGAGCTTGGTGGGCTCTGCTAGTGAGAGCGATAACCTCTCTTTATGGATTTCTCACAGGCGATGAGAAGGAAATTTCCAATGACAGGTCTGCAGGTAGATGGTAGAAGAAACACATCTATGATGTAGTGACGAAAGCTTCTCTGAAATAATACCTCAAGAACTAATGATCAGAGGGTATTGTGTCAGTGTGGGCCCTCACCCACATTGTATTACACAGCATACTAAATAACGTAATAAAATTACTTTAATCTATTATATGCAGTCTCTATTATAAGCATACAGCTACCAAAACAGTGAAAAATAGTAAAAACAACAAAACAGCCAACCCCCTCTTCTTACACTGCCACTGCTTCCCCTCTCAGAGACCCAGTGAAATTTGTAGTTTTATCTGAGCAGTGATCCTTCTGAGTTCTCGGCTAGAAATGCCAGTCTCTTGTTGCTATTTAATTCAAATTTGTTCCATCTGTTTGAGATCTAATTTAGATATGAATAAAAATAAAAATCTTACAGGTGCACTAAAAACATGTAATTTTTGTGTTTTCTCCTACGGAAATAATTTTTTAATTTTCTCACATAAGAAGTCCGTCTTCTGGGGAGAAAAAGCATGATGTGTAGAAGTGAGTGAATGTTTTAAAACTTGAGATACGGTTATGTTGTATTTCTATATTTTAAACAGCATAAAGTTGGCCTTTAACATTTTAGTTTAGATATCTTTAGAAAACCCAACATAAAAATCTCACAAGAATTGTTGCAAATTAAGGGAAAATGTCCGTGTTTATGCATTTGGGACTGTCTTCTTTATCAATGTCTTACACTTTTTAGGGCGTTTGACTTGCCCTATGACCAAAGTAGGCCAAAAGGGCACCTCTTCTATTTCTTTGGCAAGAAGTAGGTCAGTTAGGACTTGCCTGTCACTTGCTGTAATGTCTTTTTTGCTCCAGAGGAATAAACTTTGATAGTTTTTGCTCTCTAGGAAGTCTTCATCAACGGCTTATGGAATAAAATGCAGGCCATAGTGAGCCGGTATGCGATTTAATGCCAAAATCGTGGTGGCACTTAGCTCCTCCTCTGCACACGGCCGAGTCACCGCGGCAGCAGCTCTTAGCACAGCTTCAGCTCGGATTCCTCTTGTGGCTGAGGTGCATGATTGCCACCTAATGGGTGCTTCACAATTCAGAACTGTTCATGAGCAAACAGGTCCTCTTCCCCTCATCCTGTCCCGTCAGTTCGAGATGCAGGTTGCTTGGCTGATTTACACATTGCGTATTTGGAATGAACCCTCTATTTCTGTTTCAGAAAATAGAAATTATAGATGATGAAGAAAGTGATATGATAAGTAATTCTGAAGTGGATCAAATGAGTTCTCTTCTGGATTATAAGGTGAGTAATTTGGGCTGCGAGATGCTCAGCAGGCTAGTCCTTCACAGGAGGTGCTGACAGGTCCGTCTGCGAGGAATTCTGCAGAGGCTTGTGGGAGCCTGCAGCTCCCCTGTCAGGAAGCCATGGCACCACACATCATCCCCGCAATCACATCTCCTCGTCCCATTTATGGGGAGTTTACCCTAATTTTAGTGCAGAGGGAGGCAGGAGAAACTCCATTTGTGTGGAGCAGCTCTGCTACCAGAGCTGCAGCCATCTGCAGCTCCTGCCACGTGTCCCAAAACAAAGCAGCAGTTTCCTTAGCATCTAAAACAAAACTTTATCTTCCTGTGCCAGAATTGTTCTTTGGAGCGCTATGGCATGATTTTAAATGCAGCATGTTGCTGCCAGCTCTGGAAAGGGACATAACAGCTGGAATCCTCTAATAAAATGGAGGGAACAGAGAAATAAGTTATCCTAACAGTGTAGTGCAGGACGTGTCTGTAAGTGGTAGTTGTGGGTTGGAGGAAAATCAGTTGGATACCTGACAGCTGTTGTCTTCTGCCAAATGGTAAAGGTTGTGTGTGTGTTACTGCTCTCAGACGAGTTGCCACAGTTCTGTACTGTGTATTGAGCGGGTTTTTATGCATCTAGCTAAATTTTTCCATTAGGTACAGGTATGCTCTACTAATGATAATCGGTTATCAAGATAATAAATAGATCATCTGTTCAGAACAAAAATTACTCCCTCAAGCATGATTTTCCTGGTAAGGGCAGTGCAGAATGAATATGGATAGGGAATGACCTTTTCATAATGTCACCTGTCACCAAGCTGAAAGGCTTGTTGTGACAGCATGCCCTACAGAATCTTGTTTGTTGTTTTGTTGTTTGACATTGGTGATTAGTCTTTGTGGCGACGTGTTTCGCGCATAAATCTGAATCCCATCTTTGGCTGGCCAAAATCTATTGCTACATAGGCAACTTGTTTCTATCTAAAAGATAGAAGAGTTTCTATCTAAAAGAAAGACATTAAGCTGATTTCCTTATGAATGCCTTAAAATCAGAGCCCAAATATTTATCCCTTACTCTCAGAGCTGTTGTGACCTGAAACAGTACGGTGAGCAATGTTTTGATTGAAGACACCTGAATTTTCAGGATGAAATACAACAAACAACAACTACATTTGAAGGCTTGTTACACACTTACCATTCATCACCCACTTTCACCTTTTCTTACCAACTGAAGTTGAACTACAGCCAGTCTAGCAAATGGAAGCAGGACTATCAGAGCATCGTTCTGTATTATGACAAAAATATTTTTCTTAAAGCAAAATGTTAACTTTTGTAAGTTCAGTATTAGAATCTGTTTATGTAACTATTTACTGCCATCAAAACCAGCCATCAAGGAACATTTTATATGCAGCACTGCCAACCTAATTAGTCATGTGGTTGCCTAATAAGGGACTGCTTTTTTTTTCCTACTTCCTTTTCATATTGAAAGGGAGAAAATTAATTTTAGCTTTACTCTGCTCAACAGATAGATTTAGCATTTGAATCTTACATACCAATCAGTTGGTAAGTTTGAAGGAAAAGAGACACTTGTGATAAACTGAAGTATGTATCAAATCTGAATTTTTAATCAAGATGTTTGTTATTTCTGTATAAAAGAAGTGATTTGCATGCACAGTGACGTATATTTATATGAAGGTTGGAAAAAATGTCTTTTCATCCACACTATATAGAGATTACTAATATTACTCCATTTTTGTACATATGTTGCTATTTATTCTGTAACCTGAGAGTTCCTGGGGAGGTTGGTAAGCTGCTGCTTCATGATACAAAGCTGGGCTGCACTAGAAAATGCTAGTAATGAACGCAGTAATTCTGAAATGCCTTGTCTGCTTGTAATGTGATTTGCCATTACACATCTGTTTTGGAGGGCAGTGAGAAGCGAAATGGCATGTGCCATTTTTTCACTTAGTACTGATTTTGGCAGGCATCATAACATGCAGTTTTACCTATTTTCACTAAAAATAATTGAATACAAATATGTTTAGGTGTCATTACAATGATACAGTACTTATTTATTCAGTATTTATTATTTCCAGAACTTCATGTAATTTTCCCCCACAGAATGAAGAAGTCAGATTCATTGAAAATGAGTTGGAGAATCACAAACAGAAGTATTTTGAATTACAGACGTTTACTCGGAGTTTGATACTTGCTATTAAATCAGATGATAAAGAACAGCAGCAGGTGAGTCTTAAAGTAGAGTTTAGTAATGGGAGGTATTTGTCATTTTGTGTTCTGTCATTTCCTTGTTTTTATTCCTTAGTGCCCAGAGGCTCCAATTACGATTAGGGCAGCATTGTGCTGAACGTCTTGCAGACAAAGAAAAGTTGAACGTATAAAAGAAACATCTCACAGTCTACACAAACAATGACATGGGGAAAGTATTACTTTTACAAAGGGACAACCAGTGCAACAGCATACACTGAGCGAATTTGATTCATCTGTTGTGAGATGGGTCTAGGAAAAAAAGCCAGACTTCTTCAGTTTTACTGCACTGCATTTCATACCTAGCACTTCTTGTAATATTTGGTTGGATCATGTCCTGTATGACTAATGTTCTCTTCTTTTTTCTTTTTTTAAGGGGTTTTGTTGCCTTTTTTTTCTCTTCACCTTTACAGTCTGCAATTTTTCAGGTGTAAAAATAGTAACTATAATTTGCGAGAAAGAAACTTAGAACACCTCCAAAATAAATTTGTCTTCTAGTTGTTTTTATAATTCTTTCATAAACCAACGTGAACTGAATATAAAGAAAAGTGAACTTGAAGTCTTTTGAGATAAATAATGTAACAGTAAAGATCTTGTACACAACATCTATTTCTATCCCTTGCATGCCCACAGTATAGCATGATTATAGGTACATTAAAGCTTTTGCATGTCCGAAATATCTGAATAAAATAAATGAATATAGATCATGTGGTTTTGTCCAGTTTGGGGGAAAAAATATTTTGAGTTCTTTAGAGAACAACTTAAGTAACTTATGGGATTGTTGTTCTAAGATGCTCGTCTTGGACAATGTTCTTCTTTTCAGTATCTGTCAGTACTGACCTTGCGGGGGTTGGTTGGTTGTTTTTAAACCATCCAATATGAATGCTGACCCAAAAGCTCAACAGTTTTTTCACTATATGTTTGAAAGATATTTAATTGCTGATATAAAACATATACCTAATACTGCACTGTAATATTTCTTAAATTGTAGGCACTGCTCTCAGACTTACCTCCTGAATTAGAAGAAATGGATTTCAATCACACGTCCCCAGAGCCTGATGATACCTCATTCAGCTTGTCGTCTTTATCAGAGAAAAACGCCTCAGACAGTTTGTGATTTTTTTTTCAATTATTTTTAACTGACAAAAAGAAACCCCGTGTAACGTGTAGGTTTCAAGAGAACAGCATTTTGCTATCCACTGTTCTTCAGTCCAAAACAGAAAGCCCAAGGTGAAGTAGACCTGCCTGAAGGATGACTGTAGTACGTAATGGCTGCAGTTTGCAGTGTCAAGAAGTTTCGAGTGTTGCTTTTGCTAAATGAAAGAACCGTGTGAGGAAATGTTTCACTTTTAGCAGTTTGGCCTTGATTAGGATAACTTCTGACTTTCAAGAATAACCCTTGCTCTGTAGCGAAGTCCTTTTGAGCAGGGATCCAAGAATGGAAAACAAATATCCTATTATACAGACAGCTAATTTTTCAGAGTAGCTTGCTCACCAGTCCCAGTTTTAATATTTTTCTCCATTTTTACTCAGGTAGGCGGACTAAAAATTGGGAATCCAAATAAAATAATGATTTTTTTTTGAGTTGTGCTTGAACCCTTTGAAAATCTGAAATTAAACTAAAGTGTTCTTCATTACATGACTTCAGATTATTGAATCTTCTATTTTCTGACCAAAATAGCTGAAAACACTTTGAAAGCCTAACTGAATAATTTGAATTACCATCAATAAATTATTAATGTACAGAAGCAGTCCATACGTGTTGTAACAAATTAGATTGTGGGAAACCTGAGAGCTGTGGAATGTGACTTTCTGATATTGTCACAATAGCAATGGGTTTAGATATGTTTACACTACTGCTTGGGGTTTATGAATGTAGTTACAGATTTTCTTCAAGTCTGAATGCTAAAGTTCATTGTTTTTAAGTATCGTTTATTTATTTTTCAACAAACTTTACTCTTTTTTATCAAGACACTGTCTTAAATCCACAGCTGTCATTGTGTCCTGAAAGGCATTTAAGTATTTGGAACTGAGCATTGCAGATCTTCATGTGACCTGTTTATAAGTGTCCCTGTCTGACGAATTTTTTGGCAAGTGCCATGTTACCGTTGCCATCTCTAAAATGTGAGATTGATTGCAGGCAGTGACTGAAATGAATTCTTCCTTTCCCAGCTGTCATTCACATTGAATCTCTTCACTCATCTGAAAGTGGATGTGCAGACACATTCAGATAAACTTCGCAGGGCATGTAGGTGCATGCTCCTATTATTAATGCTCTATAATTTCTAATGTGAATATTCCTCAGCAAGCATTTTTGAAACATACCTTACATCAAATAATGATTTAGTCTGGTGAATCCCTATTCATGCAGTACAGTAAGTAATCCCATTAATTTCAGTGGTAGGTCCTAGGTGTAGCTCAGAAAATTCAAGAGTGTTGGGTGGGTGGGAGTGGGGACAAAAACATTTTTTTTATTTAATACTGGGATTAACTCACCAACTTCAGTTTTTTCTCAGTCTGGTCTGGCCCTCCCTAATTACTTCTGCAGATTTTCTCTTCTTAGTATCTGTAGTGAGCTCTTTTTTTTTTTTTCTTCTGTTTCCATGTTGTCCTTGGACATGGGGAGTTTGTAACTGTACTGTTAAATGCCAATTGCATAAAGGATAGTAGCAGTTTTAAAAGTTTTTTTAGAGAAAAAAACAAAAAAGGTTTCACAGTTCTGATTACTCTACAATTCAGTTAGTATTTGGTCCTCAAAAGACCTCTTGCCATCTATTATACAGAGTAACCCCACAAAAGGATGCTGTTGGGCCTGTATTTGAGTTTAGATAATAAAACTCAACGTAGTAGCCCATGAGGGAGAGAAGGCACTCTGCGTAACCAGTGTGTAAGGGGCACATTGTTCACCCTCTCGCTACCTGAGCTGAAATATCCCATCCTGGCTGCCAGAAACATCCTCATATCCTTACTCAAAGGAGGAACAATATTTTACATCCCTGCTGAAATGACCACCAATCTAAAATTAATTAAGGTTCGTGAGCAAAGATCACAATACTATCCTTCAAATGTGAGATAGAGCTCAACTGTAATTCTGCTCACTGTGGAAAAAATATTTTACAAAGGGTTTTTTATACTGAGTTAACAATGCTCTCTATTACTGTTCTCTTGAGATAGGAAATTTGTGCCCCTGACAATAAAGCCTCTTGTTTCCTGTGAGCTTTGCTGAAATAATGAAAAAATAGTACTGAGATTTGCCACTATTTGGACCCTGTTTTCTTGCTGCTTTTGCTTAAATTCCCGTGACAAAGGGCAGGAAACACTTACGGAGAGTTCTTGATTTTGTGGTCAGTTAAGTTATCCACCTTTATACAAGAAAACTTTCATTGCTAATAACTGGTATTTGCCCTGTCTTGCTTTTATTTGATGTGCCAAATAAATTGAAGTAAATAGTTTTGAATGAACTACTGTCAGATTCAAGCAATTACGCAAGTCCCTTTTCTCAAGGAAGTGGGAATCGTCTTTAGGATGTGCAGCTAAAATACGAGCTGCAGTCACCACCTCCGTCGTCCCTTCGGACATGTTGTTCTTTGGTCCTTTTCTGCTGTAGGGTGACAAGACAAAACACAGTGAAGTAGTCACAAACGTGTGACTACTTTATTAGAGGCTATTCAGGAGGAAGAGGTATGAATTATATTCCTGCGTAATGACGTACTGTGTAAGATCATACTGCACAGCTGTTCTGCGCACTTTGTCCAATATCAGTATGTATTTCCTCTCATAGGTAAAACAAAACTCTTATTGCTATATTACCGTTGCTGGTTATTTAAAATGTTGCAGCAACGATAGTTTTGCAGTTCAGTGGCTGAAAAGCAACGCGCTCGTAACACAAAGTGTAACGGTCCTTCAGAGTTATGGAAAGCACATAGCGAAGTATTGCAGAATAGACGAGCACCACACATGCTTTATGGCTTTGTGATTTCGTTTTTTTTGGGTTTGCTTGTGTCCCTAACAGACTTAATGTGCCCCTCAAATTTGCAGATTACGTCCAGATCCTGGTAACTTGTATCAGTTCAGCTGGACCTTGGAACAGGATGATGGAATTTGGCGTTGTTGCCATCCGTATTCCTGACCAGCTTTGTCTTAGCAATTGTGCTGAGAAGCATCAGGTTCTACTGTGGAGTCATCAGGATGCTCATTTCCATTCCGAGAGTTCTTCAGGTGATGGAAAATGATAGTGATAGCTCTCTGGGCCCATGACATATTTAGGGTTTTGGTTTGTGTTTATTTCCTCTGCTCATAGGATGAGCACAAAAGCACGCATTAGCTGGTTCAGCATTAGCACAGACTTTCCATGACAGAGAAAGCTGATGTCGCGTTGTGTCATGATGAAAGAAATAAGTCCCCCTTGCTGTTTCCCTGGTTTAGATCTTCAACTTGAATCACCGCCGCAGCCGAAGTGCTGTGTATTGATGTTTTCATTGTCTTGCTGCTAAGGCTCTCATTTGTTTGTCCATGGAAGATGACTTGGCAGGCGTTGTTTATTCCTAATGCATCTGTTGGAATATGAACGGCCAATCTTTCTGAAGAAACCAAAGTGGAAAAAGGTAGTTCGGAAAAGACTCTTTACAACAGAAAGAGGGCGCTCTCCTTTCTTAAGGAGCAGTGCAGTTCTTTGCTAGCAAGCTTGCTAATTCTTAAGAAAGCTGCTTCCTGAAGCTATGCCTCTTTTCATTTCCCTGCAGATGTTGCTTCTGTCAAGTGTAGAGGTCTAACAGGAGTAATAGTAAATATTCTAATAGGTTAATTTTGGCAGATTTAAAAGTACGCGAACAGATGTACCATACAAGTGTCAATTTTCTTGAGTACTTGGCTCTTGAAGCAGCACTGCACTTTAATCTTTCCAAGTGTTTCTTTTTCGCTAAGGCAATAAAAAGTCTGAAAATGACAAGCAGATCATGGGCTTTGCAGTCCTCTGGGTTTAAAAAAAAAAAAAAAGCTTCATTTTCTAAATTTGGGAAGCAGCTTGTCAGGTCTATTAACCAAATGGGGACAGTAATATGTACCGTTGTGGTTATAGAGCTGAAATGATAGGACAAATCAACCAGATCATGCACACCTTTATTGTGGAAATCACTGGTTAAAATTCATCAGCTATCTGATTTGGGGTCTCTATTGCACTACCGTATTAGTAATGTTAAAAAGAAGATAATGCACAGCACTAACTTTTCCATAGGTACTATAGTCGTAGCTGACTGTTGGTCTCAGGATACTGATAGAATAAGATAAGAAAATAATATGCTTAAATGGAATAGCACACAGAATATCTGAAACATGAAGAATTAGTAACTTGTAATATTGCAACCAAAAGTGTAATTTACTACCTCCAGTCCTGCTGCCCAGATCCTTCAGGTCAGCCCGTGAATTACAAGGCTGCTTTCCTTGTTGGAGGAACTAGCAGCTGTCTAACTCTCAATTTTCATTTCAGGACTCTACCTTTTCTGCCCAAAAATAATCATAACACTTTAAGTTATCAATTGTGAGGTGCCTGGCCAAAGTTAGAGGATGGTAAGAAAGCTCCAGCTAGTTATTAGAGAAAACAGGAGCTGGTTTACAGCGTTTGATTTATCTGACCAATTAATACTTCAGTACATTGGCCAAATGTTGAAAGTTATGAGCAAAAAATAAGAAGAAAGGTACTACAAAATGCTTTCTGCGGTAGAATAGGGTTTTTACTCTTGACTAAAGAGTATTTGTCTCTCTAAGATAGTGACTGACATTTTGGTCAGAAGACAACACAGAAAAGAGGCAGAAACTCGGGCTCGTGGTGGTTGTTTGTTATTGTTTTTAGACAAAAAAGCAATCCTCTTCAATAAATGATGCTTAAGAATGTTTCTGTAAGGAAAATGGTTTCAGGTCAGTGCTTGGGTTATGGTGAACATTTTACTGTATGACGGAACTAAGTAAATCTTGTCCAACTCTGTATTACGTTTTACACACACTACCTCTGAAACATAACACCACCTTTAAAACCACACAGAAAATGTGAATTTAAAAAAGTTTTTATAGGCAATAAATTATTTCCAACACACATTCTTCAATTTTGTGCTTGTTTTTTAGTTGTGCGGTATGTTCTTTTTTTTTTTTGTAATTTTAGTATATTTTATGTACTTGTCTTAAACACGGTCTGTGGACAGGGAAGTAATAAAGATGTGATACTGGGGAAAAAAGATTAGCATATGTTAACAGTAGTAAATATTTATATAAAAGTTCAAGGGTGATACAGTAAATTTTTGTAGCTGTACAATTTTTGGTATAGCTGTTGTAAGAAATGGATATTATACTTTAGAAATACTCTGGTACTAAATGATTGTCGTAATGTTTCTTAATACGTCGTAGATTAATTTATCAGAGAGATCAGGCAAATAACAAGTCTCAGCAATGTAATGAGAAGGAATAAGATTTTACATTTTCTGAGATAAAACATTTCATAAGAATGTTCTCTTCTTTTAGTGCCAGCTATTATCTTTTTTTTTTTTTCATAACAACATGCATAAAGATCTTGTAGGAACTATTTTGATTTGCTTGTAAGCAAGTGTTAAGTTAAAATGAGTCAGTAGCAAGCTAAGGCTTATATGTAAATGTAGATCATGTTTTGTAACAAGGTCCCTATAATTTTCCCCATCCCATCTCTCTCTACAAAATATATGGGGGGAGGTTGACAGAATGAACAAGCCTCTTCAGGCTGTGGCTTTGGGGAGGGAATGAGATACAAGGAGGCATTTCAGCTGAATGGCAGCAAGGAAGGTCTTGGGGATTTTATTAAAAATATATATATATAAATAAATAGAAAAAATTCTACACCTTGGACAATATGAGCTTCTACTTTATCTCTGATTTTGTGAAGTACAGCTTATAAAGTCATTGGAGAATCCACTAAATCGTGTTGGGGAAAATATTGCTCTCTAACGGGAAGTAATTTCTATGATTTTTAGAATTACTGAGAGTGTATATGAATATATGTATGCATAATTATAATGTGCACAGATATAATGAACACGATCAACCTATTAGCACCTACAAAGATATTTTCACTTAAAATACTAATGTAATTCATTTAAAATATACTTGATTTGCTCTCATTTTTGTAAGTTTTACTATATTGATTACATAGTTCTGAAAGGTTAAAAAGGAGTAAAATACATCCCTACAAATAGGGATGTACAAAACAGAGTTCAACTCTGCAAAACCGGTAACTTTAGGCTTGGAAATGTGTTGAAATGCCCCTAAAAATGGTATTTCTAAGTGCTCTTGGCATATAAACAAACTGCTGTATTTATGAAGAGGTAATGAATCTCCTGCTAGGATAGTTTGTGTTTTAATTTCCCTAAAGGTATTAGTTTGACTTATTTTTTCTTCTCAAAGTTTAAACATTATTCTGTATCATGGATGTTTTCATCAGCTTACAAAGCATAACATAACTGACCAGCTTAGAACTAGTATGATTTCTTTCTGGGCCAATCTGTCAAGCCTTGTAACCTGAGTGTATTAATGACTCTCTGTGAAAAATCAGTATTTATATTGCATTTTTATTATTTGTAACAGTATGTGTAGCAAAGAAACTACTATAAATCCTAAACTGAAGTACCTCCGCTATAGTCCAGGACGGATGATCTTGGCTTATTTGAGAGATGGATGCCTAGTGAAATATTCCATTCATTTATATATATTTTTGTTCTGTATATATAAGGGTATTTATAAATCTGTATTAACAGAGTCATCATAAGAAATGCTTATTTCCTTCTTTAGAAGCCTGCTCAGCTATTTTTATATAAAATGTTGGTCTTTGCCTTATTTTTTTTATTTTTATTTTTTTTGTGAAAAGTTGTGCTATAGGTATTTTAACTTATCCACAGCTGGTTTACAGAATTTGCTTTGACTTATTTTATTATTTTTTTCCTAAAATTATTCTAAATTGTTTTCTCCTCCAAGTGTGTGTCAAGATGCTTTTTTCTTTTTTTTTTTTTTCCTTTTTTTTTTTTTTGTAAAGTTTTGGAAGATATCTTCATATGCATGCTTTGGTAGAACAAGCTTTTTCTCTGTAGCTTATTGTTTATAGTTTAGCAAAACCTTTCATTGAAAAAAAAAATGAAGTAATGCTTGTAAAAATGTATCTAGAATGGCCCAAATGGTCAGAGCAAAGGGCTATTTAGCATTGGTAAATTTGTCTACTAGACTCAAGGATATTTTTCTACATCTGTCAAGTTTGGGACTATGGAGAAATGAAATAAAGGTTAACTAACT
The DNA here is from genome assembly GCF_013377495.2 of Cygnus atratus. NCBI lineage: Eukaryota > Metazoa > Chordata > Aves > Anseriformes > Anatidae > Cygnus > Cygnus atratus. Next base: position 18,840,871 of record NC_066374.1, read on the forward strand.
CCTTTTCCTATATGAAGTTCTCAGTTTCTATATTTACTGTTCATGTGCATAAAACTGGACGCTGCGTTCGTGGAACCTCATTCCTTAATCAGTCCGGATGTCCGTGTAGGTCTGCGTTGTGAAGATGAAGAGGGATGGATGTGGTAGGGCCTGGAAAGGTACGGCCCTTCCCGTGGGTTAGCCGTTGGGTGGTGAAGCATTCAGCTAACCGCTGTCAGTTTATAGAGAGGCTCTTTGGGATTCTGTACGGAACTTGCAAACCTCTGTCTTGAAACCCTTTTTAAAATGTTCTCCCTTTCCATTACATTACACATTGCCATAAATTATACGTTAATTAGCAGGGAGCTACAGGCTTAGTTATTAACATACAAAAAATAACAATTCACGCTAATTCAGGTGAACCATTAATGTTTAAAGTGCTTTTTAAATTATTTATTTTTAAGATAAATGTCAGCTCTAAGTTGCTGCTAATCTTGATACCAGGTCTTAGCACTTAATCTTCAGAGTTAAATGCACTTGCCTCTGACTTCAGCTGGGAATCTAAATAATTGGTTTGACTCGGTGATAGAAATCTGCCAAAACTTGGAGGTGCCAATTACTGTTTGCTGTCTGAGCAAGTGTAGGTGATGAGTATAATAAAACACTACAGCTGTCCTGGAGAGCTTACGTGGTGCTGTGCTGCAAAAAACAGGACTAAGGCGAAAAACTTAAATGAGTTCAAGACCAGGACTAGCAAGAGAGAAAAACAGCTGCAGGAAATGCTGTGTAAAAGGGCTCTGGTTCCTGGGAGCTGGCTTCCACGCATGGCACAAGCCCGCAACCCCTCCAGGACGAGTTCCTGCTGGCGCTGTTTGGGACAAGGCTCCATGAGCACCCATCCATCCGCCTGATCAGTTTTATTTGAGAGGGCTCGTGTTCACAAATGCTGCCAGGTGGCAGTCTAGCTGCGTACATACGCATGCATTGTAGGGTGTAGGCACACGCGCTCACCTCTTTCTGCAGCTGCAGGTGCATGTGAGCCTGATTACTGTTCATTTACAGAGGCTTTGTTAGTAAAATTCTCAGTCCTCTGAAGCCAACTGAGTTCATCCAAAACTTGGCGTTAAGATCCAATCCAATCTCAAAAAACTGGCCTTTGCAAGGGTAAAACTCTTTACATTCAAAATTACAAATAAGCCCCTGCCAGTAGCAAAGAGGGGCTAAGTCGTGCTTTAGAAGGACTAACTTGTTATGGTCTAGACATTCAGGAAAAAGTATTTCAGGCATTTCTCCTCTCTCTCCATGTCCCCACACACCCTGGGGCAGGGCTCAGCACCGAGCGTGCCCACAGCAGCAGCTCTTGTGTGGCCATTCCCTGCTGGGGCAAACCCAAACCGGGGGCTTGTAGGCTTGAGAGTTCAGCTCTGAGAAAGGTGGAAGCCAAAAACTGAGATGATGAAACCTGCGTTCTGGCACTGACACACAGCCGCACAGCTCCAGTTATTCCCCCCCCCCCCCCCCCCCCGAAAAGCTGTAGAGGTCACGAGCGTCGCAGCCTGGTGCTCCTGGTGGCAGCCGGAGCGCAGTTACGGGGCTAAAAGGATGGAGAGGAGGAGATTAAAAAAGTTTGAGAGAGAAAAGCAGATAAATGAAGAGGAAGCAAGTATGTCAGACACAAAAGCTTTAGTAACAAATTTGCCGGTGACTGAAATTGAATGTTTGGGGGGCGGAAGAGAGGAAAAGATGCGATGGCTGTGGCTGCATTGCCACCTGGCGGCGAAAACCTAGTAATTGGGAAAAAATGCCTTAAGCTGTCCGCGCACTGTATTTTTCACGAGTAACTCTTAATTTAAATGAAAAATAAATGCAGTATTAAACTGAGGAATCAAGCATTTAAAAATCAGGAGACCGAGACCAGGCTGAATGTGCAGCCTTAGCTCTGCCCCCCGTTCGTCCGTGGACGTTCTGCTCAGCACCACGTGCGCGTAGCTGGAAAGAGAAGAGGGTTTGGTGTGGAGATCCGGAGCCTTCGGGATACTTTCAGATTTGGTTGTTTCTAATTTTTCATAAGCACCTGCCGAAGTTCAGCCAGTGCGTTAACGTAACCAAGTCAGTCCTACTTCAATGTTTTTGAAATCCAGTGCAGTACAGAAGTAGTAACTAAATAGGACTTTCAGGATAATATCTAAAGAGTCTCGATAGCAGTATTTTTGCTGAGCACGTAAAGAACAAGCATGTGTGTGTATCAGGTAAACCAAATTTCCTGGTTCTGTCCCAACGTGAAGGAAACTCTTCCCAGAAATCAAGCATCCAGGGACTTGCAATATGATGCTGAGCCTTCCAGCTATTTTGTAGTCTTCCCTGTCAGAACCTTGTGTTTCTACAGCAAATGCCTGTAAAAGAAAAGCTATCAAAAATAAGATAAAATATTATCTGCAGTCATCTGAGGAGTACTGAGGAGTTGTGTGTGTAAAGTGCGGGTACTGTTCAAGAAAAAGGTCTGGAAAACTTGCATAAAAGCTGGCATTCAGCAGAGGGATGGTTTTTTCACCAGGAAAGAAGCAGGCGTAGGGTGCCCAGGGAGCTGCTCTGGAAGGAAGTGATGCCTGGAAGCTCTAGCTGTGATGCCAGATACTGCTCAGGATGGTAAGAAGCCTCCCTGTGCCCTCTGTTCTTGTGCCCCCCCCCAGCAAGTGGGCCGCTCACTCCATCTCTGTGCTACTGCTGCAAACCAAAATACTCACGTGGGCGTGGGCAGTGCTGGGTTTGCTCTTTCTGATGTGGCCAAACAGAGCATACAAGGACTTTTACACAATCGTTTGTTCTTCTCATGCAGCAGCTTCATCCACGTCCAAAATATTCTCCAGCAGCTCTTCCCTGGCCTTGCCTACAGGCAGTGGATAAGGGAAAAAAAATAAATCAGAAAGTGTTTTCTGGTTATTTACTTGCAGTTGTTTGTTTCATTTTAGTGGGGAAGAAGCAAGGAGGAAAGGGAGGCTGTTATTCCTGCCAAAGAGAACTGAAAATATCCTGACCTCATCTGTGATTTTATCTGAATTTTTAGATATTTTTCCCTCGCACTGGAAATCTGGAGTAATCTTTGGCCACATTATTTTTTCTAAAAAATAAAATCTGATTTTTAATTTTTTTGAAAGTAAAGTTTTCCCTAGTCCCGATCTTTCTGCAACCGTTTTCTCTGTTTAATGTGAAATTTCAGTTAGTGGTCTGTTACTGGTCTCTTTCTTCAGCAGTGTTTTGGGTACAGCTGGCCTCACAGAACAGGGATGGGGGAGAGGGGAGGATCCTGTGCTGGCACTTGCTTGAACCAGCCCTGTCGCTTGGCCTGGGAGGCCTTGGAAACAAAAATGCACTGTTAGTATTTGGGCAGGAGGCCAGCTGTGTCATCTGCCCCTTCCTGAAGGGAAGCAGGGTTTCAGGGCAAGGGGAGCTGTGTGTAAAGCCCCATCCCAGAAAACAGCATCGTTCCTGGGATTTCATCTGTCGGATCCATGTGAATCCAACAGAAGGTGATCCTTCTGCCCAGGCTGCTGCCTCCTTGCTTCTCCTATGTTGCTTAAATAATTACCCAGCAAAACGCCCGGACGTGCTACACAGCATGCAGTGAGCAGAAGCCCTCTTCTATCCCCCTTTTGCTATTCCCTATTTCACAGGGAATGAAAAGAGACTGAACAAAGTGGGAAATTATGCAAGACTCAAGAAAAAGCCGGTGGAGGTGGAGATCAAGAACAAACCCGTATGGAGGCACTTAAAAGTGAATTAACCCCCCGACCAGCAAGTACCCCCCTGGTAAAAGACAACCTGAGCCTGCAGCACGAGAGCAGCTACGAGCACCAGGAGAGCACGTCCCGAAAGGCCGAGGCACCGCCACGGCACCCGCGAGCAGGTTCTCACCGCAGAGACCGCCAGGGAATTTGCCTGTATTTAAATGTTCTCTTAATGCTTTTGTTCTTTAATATCTGCAAAACCATTGCGAGCAAAATCCCTCCGATGCTGGGCCTTATTTCCAATAATAGTAAGTAAATGGCTCACTGTGATCTCAACTATAAACAGATTTTATGAATTCTGCCAGAAATGTAATATTGAATTATTTCTTTATGCCCACATGTCTTTCCTGCTTTTCTTAATTCTGCCAAATATTTAGCTCAGCAATCTCTTCTCTCAGCAACCCACACTCCCCTAGCTACATAATCCCATTTTTGGACCATTATTTAAGATTTCAGCATTTTCACAGAGCTGGCCAAAGAAGCGAAACTGATCTGAGAGGAATAAAACGAACGAACTTGGTCAGCTCTTATCTGTGGACCGTGGTAGTCACTGCTCACATGCAATTTGGACGAGCAAGCAGCAGGGACTGAACCTAAAATCAAGAAGCCTGTGTGCGCCGTTAACCTGCCCCGTGCCCTGGCCAGCCCCGTCCCTCCTTTTCCCCCTCCCTGGGTGCATGGACCCCTGGCACAGGGACCTTGTTTGTAACCCTTCAGGGAAGTGGAGCCCTGCAATTTCCACTGCTCGCTCTTTCCGAAGCAAGCACTGACCATTTTCTTTTTTTGCAATAACTAGCTCAATGCGCTCTTTTACACTAAATTCTGAGAACTTGGAGGATCACAATAAGTGTTGGTGACCGTCACTGCGTAGCAAAGTGCCAGTCCCCTTCGGAGCACGCCTTTTGCCTCCCAGCTGAGCTAAAAGCCACAAGAAATGGATGGATATCCTGTTGCGTCACACCTCACACGTCACAGTCGCACTTCAGAAATATCCTTTTCTGATTTTAGTTTCATTAAAATGTTATCTTTTTTTTTTTTTTTTTTTTCCTTACAAACCCTGAGCGCTTCCCTGAAAATGTCGTTTCTTGCTGCCATCAGTGGGCTATGAGCTCACTCGCTGCCTGCTATGGTCTATTTCCTCACTGGGAAACAGGCTGAACACACGCCACTTAATTTTCAAAGTGTGTTGCTTATTTGTCTAAATGGCATATGTAGGGAAAAAAAAAAAAACAACAGAAAATGATGCTCACTCTTTTTTGTGTGTTTTAGTTTGATTGCTCAACTATCAAACGATAATGATTGAAAATGAAATGAAAAAAATCCACATTTGTGCAGGCACTCACAGCAAAGAGTTAAGCCACCTGTGTAAATGGTCTGCTCCCGCTGTGAGGCCCTTACACCTTTCTGAAGAAGCCACCACCTATGATGACACCCAAAGGCTTGCTGCAGCTGCTGGCTCCGTGCCCGCAGTCCCCGTGGCTGGTGCCCTGGGTGCAGTACTGGGGGAACGGGGGCATCGGGGGCTGCCAGAGCCCCGCAGCCCCCGGGACGGGGATGGCGGCAGTGCCGGCTGCTCGCTTCTCCCACGCTGAGGCAGTATGTTGATTCACTCTGTAATTGATTTGGGCAGCTCGAAGCAATTGGTTTCCAAGATACCACATCCTTCAGATATTTAAAAAATCATAACTCTGGCAGTATATTATATTTAAATGTCGATGTATAATGTGTGTGTGTGTGTGTGTATATATATATATATACAGACTCATAGGTCTCTGTGTGAATTGAAAATGTGTACACGGGAAGGGAAGCGTGTGTATCTGTTGCATCTCATCCAAGGAGGCTGCTGGAGGTTCGGTGGGTGGCACCTCTGTGAGTCACGGCACCGTCAACATCTCAGCACAGCCTTCGAGTTGCTGGTTTATCTCCTGCACTGGGTTTCTTGGGTAGAGCTCAAATTAACACCCTGACCACATGCAGTTATGAAAGATCGGTTTCAGATTTTTCTCAAAAATACAGGGGCAGTGACCAGCTCGGCAAGATACATATTATTTGCTGTTTCTCTGGGAAACGTTGTGGTGCCTCAGCATCTTTCCCACCTGACACTCACTGTTCAGAGCTCAGTGTCACTGACTGGCCACCACGGCTCTCCTAGGGGCTGCTAGCGGTGATGGGATGGCCTCCCACCTCAGAGGATGTGGTGCCAAACGCAGTTTAGATGTGGTAGCTGTTGGTCATGGGGATGCAGTCACTCCTCAAGCTGGCTCTGCTGGTGCAGGAGCAAGGACAAGTTTGGAAGAAGGGAGATTTCCTGTCCTCCCTGCTTTGTCATTCTCATACAGGAGCCGCCCTTGTCGAAATCCTGAGGTGTGGCATGAGCAAAGCTTAGGCAACGCAGTTTTCCTCCCTTGTTCTGAGGCAAAGACAAGTTGTCAAGTGTATTAAGAATGGAGATAAAACAAAAGTTTGTGACCGTCGTGATTTAGGTTTGAATTTAAAGCCTGGTTCCAAGATCACCCAAACTCTCATCGTATCTGTCTCTTGGGTGTAAGCAGCGGCAGGAGACCACACAGGGACCATAACCAAACAGCCAAACCAGCTGGGAACTGCGGGTAACAAAACCAGATTTAACCGATGGACATCAGTGTAAATACATAATGAGAAAGAGAAGCCTGTAAAAAAAGGGCAACTGCGTGAGACATGCAAATGCAGTCTAAGGAAGGGTTTGAGTACATGAATGGACTTGTGGAAGGAAGAGCAGCTTATTGACAGCAAGGACGGAGCACCACAAAGGAGGTGAAGCATTTGCCTTAGTGTTCACTGCAAATGGAGAAAGGTTGCAGATGTACCAGACGGCAGGGACACATGTACAGGTCTTGGAGGAGAAAGAAAGAGTGGCAGGAACTTGGAACCAAACCGCAGGAGCCTCCTCACTGGGGTTTAGTCAAAGCTGACCTTGGCCATCGCTGCCTTTCCCTCTCCCATCTGCCTTTCTGGGGTGGCACCAAAGGGCTACGGCAGCGGGGCAAGGGAAGAGAATGGGGGAGATGTGCAAAGGGAATCAGGGGGCATCATCTTCACTGCTGCCTTCAAAAAAGGCAGCAGTCAGCATTTAAGAGCTAAGTGGCAAACCCATTACCTGCTGCCTGTCCCTTACCAGCACTTGTTGTTGAGACGGATTAAGAAAAACTATTGAGTAACACCGAAATGCTTCAGTGCAATTCCTGAAAACATGGACCAGTCAGTTTTGATGCTGAAGTGAAATTCACACTGTAAATTAGAAATATGATTGGAGAAGTCACCCGAACATAAGCGTGTCACCCAGGACTGCACAAATTCAGCCTGGCACACACCAAGGAGGTGCAGCATCCTCAATATGAGTCCTGGTGTTGTATGTGTACACACCTCTTTGATGAAGTGGCCTGTAGGTGTATCTGTGGGACATAATAACAGTTGATTTGGGGCTCAATAAGGGAAAAAAAATTAAAACATTTTAGAACTGTATTACATGTAAAAATAAAACGTGTGCACAAAGTAATAATTTGTATTAAAAGCAATACAGTAATTAAAAGTAGAAATTCAATCAGTTAGTAAAACTCCTGATCAGGAGGAGTTTTAAAGGCTGTATTTACACTTATCTAGTACTGATGCTGGGTTACATATTGGTTTCCACATCCTAACAATTTCAAAATGATGAGTATTTTTTCTGAAAGTATGTCTTTTTCAAGGAAAAAGATCTTGAATCAATTCACCTCATGCTCGGAAATAAAGAGAGTTGTACCAACTTCCTCTATCCAGATCTGACCTGATAACTCTAATTTACACTTTTTTGGTGACTCCTTCAATGTATTAGTCATTCAAATATAATGAGAGCTTGTAAATGTGTGTTTTTAATTTGTAGTAAAAGGAAGAAATTTAACTTCTAAGTGGCTCTTGCAAGAACCAGCTGGGAGCCACGGAGCGGCGTTGTGCAGTGCTGGTCGGGCGCGATGCTGACTGCTGCAGAGGGACAGCCTGGCTGAAGCAGACCTTGCCCAGATGCTGTTTCTGAGAGCTTTCTGGACACACCACACCAGGATTATAATAACCCACGTGTCAGACTGGAGCTCTTGAGGTCCCTGAAGACTTTGAATCTCTCAGGAACTGGAGGGCCATGCAAAAAGGTTTTAGCAGCTCTCTGTGAAATCGATGCCAGCTGAAAGATGGACAGTCTGGAGGCAAAACAGCTGACTCGGTAGCACTCAATGTGCTTAATAATTTTCAGCACACTCGATAAGAAATTAAAACAAAAATTGAGAGGCATTGCAGTCTACGGAGACAAAGCAGAAGAAAGATGATTTACATAGAGAGTGGGATGAAGAAAAAAACACAGAAGAGCTTGGGACTGCATTAGGGCCAATCAACATGCTTGTCGTTTGGGGGGTTAAGGCCCTCAGTAAAAGCTCAAAATATGATTTCCTGCTCAAAAACAAAACAGAAACCCCCACACTCACCCACACGCAGAGCAAGAAGCTGAAATGTTCTCCAAGTTAACCCTTCCCAAAGTGAGAAGGATTTGATAATGAAATGAAGTCTCTCAAACCTATCCACTTCGGTGGTGAACACGGCGGGCTGCTTAGGCAGGATTTGGCCCGGTGTCCCTCACGTCACTGATGGGTAAAGGAGAGAGGTGGAGGTGTCCAAGCCACAGAGAAGCTGATGCCATGGAGAAACCCTTGTTCCTTGCAAATATTTAAACGATTTTGAAGTGAAATGCATTGGCAGCAGTTTTGGCAGGTGCTGTTCAGACTGAACCACCAACCTGTGCAAGTTAATCACCCTCTTTGGAGGCACTGTTTGGTAAAATGCTGGTTCAGCAGCCAAGGTGTTTTGCGGGTGATCTCTCTTTTTCCAAATTGTATTGAGTATAATGAAATGTAGATGTCACTTTGACGTGTCAATAGCATTAAAACAAGTGTTCCCAGAGTCTCAGAACAACTTTGGAAAAAGCCAGGAGTGCTGGATTAATGTTCAACGAACAGTCGAACAAACAAGGGAGGACAATTTTCATTTCCCCTGAGCTTTCCGTGTCTATCTGTGGGTTACGCAGCTCTGTCAGTGTGACTCGAGGGGAGTCGGAAGGAAATGCTGAGCACTCAGCGTGATGCTTTATGAAAGAAAAATCTTTTATGAAAAAAACTTTACGGCAAAATATTCTCCTCTACAGAAAGAGAATCCAACACGTTTGTCCCACTGAAGGCCTATCTAACTTTGTAATGCCTCTGCAGGTGCCTTGTGCTGGTTCTGTGCTCAGATAAGCATACTCCTTGCTTGAAAAATGCCATTTCTCAGTGTTAAATGGGCACACGGGCTTATCTGTAGCTGTTAAAACAGATACAATAATCTCTGAGTGAAAATACGTACCATCCCATGAGCTAAGTAAGCAATATTAATAGCCGGATGTAAAATGTCTGTAATACCATGAGATACTTTATAACTGTCTTATAAAAGCACATTAAGCAATGAGAACTTTGTCATAACAGAAGAAATATGTTACTTCTGTTGCTGCAAGCTTAATAATTATGCTTAATCACCCATTGTTTGGTAATTCAAAATTTAGAAGGGTGTTTTGATTTAATTTTTAAGAGTTCTCAGAGTTCATGTACTGTAGAAAAGAATCACTGGGAGGCAGTTACGGTACTCTACAGACCCTAATTTAGCTTTAAATCCCAAGTTCCAGAAGCACTGTCCCAGCCGCATCCTTCCTAAAGCCCTTCCTGCTGAGCTCAGCGGCTTCAGCTTTCACTTAACGGGGCTGATTTTGTTCTCTGAGTTGATTTGAACTTCAGCCCTTTGTCATCTACCTCTGTTTGTGTGCATTTATACATACATAAATTTTTTAAATTCATATTTCAATATGGATATTTAAAGCATTTTAATTCTGACTATCTCTTTCAATGGTTCCTATAATTACAAGGTACATCATTCATTTCAGATTTAAATATGCTTCCTTCCCACACAAACCCAGCATTCTTTCTTTCTTTCTTTTTTTTTCTTTATATTACAGTTAACATATTTTAAAAGTGAGTCTTTTTTTTTTTTTTTTTTTAATTTTTGTATTAAGAAATCAGTTCCTCCTCTTTCTAAGAGTCCTGCTTCATTGCCTTCACTGCCCTTCCAAAGTTGGTGCTAGGTTGTGTTGGTTGCAGGAAAAAATACCAGCAGCTCTTCTTTTATTAGATAAATGTTGATGCTCAGAATTACAAGTTTAAAAGCCCAGCATTTAATAAAAGCAGAATTTTATTTCCCCAGCTATAAGATACACTTGTGTTTCTAAACTCTAGGGTTTTAAGCGTCCATCCATTTATGAGATGGTGTCAGGATCAGCCGAGCTACCCATGTAGCTCAAAAGAGGAAAAGGTGCAACACCAGCCCCAGAGCACTTCCCTGGGGTGTAGCAGAGAGACCTAAACTGGGGGTTTTATTGTTGCAAGAAGGTAATGTAATCACATGGTGCCTGCACTGCTAGAAGAGGAGCAAGCCTGTTTATGAAGTTACTGAAATTTAAAGAGAAATAACATTGCCAGATCATTGCTACAGAATTTAATTTTGACGCAGCCTTTGCCTCCTTCCCTTTCCCTTTAAGACTGTCTGGGTAACAGCAGTGCTTTGGCAGCAAGGCTCTACATCCAGCTCCTTTCTGCTGTTTTTTTTAGCCTTGTCATATCAGCTACAGGGCTTAATTCTAATTTGCTTATTCTCATTGAAGCACCACTAGCTGGTGAAATGCTGTGAACTTAAAGCAGGCCGAAGCTGATCTTTGTAGCTTCATTAGGATTTTCAGGGTACCTCCTCCTAGCATTATTCTTCCTGTTAATAGAAAGTTATTTATTGTTTACTCTGTAGTGACCTGCTGATGTTCTGCTTTGTTGGGTAATAGCCATTCTTTAAAAGTCTGACCTCATTCTATTAGATGCTTCCTTTGTTAAGTGCTCCCATTTCTCACTGAAGCCAATACACAACGCTTACTAAAAAAAAAAAAGAAAAAAAAGGAAAAAAAAAGAAAAAAAAAAGGAAAAAAATAAGAAAAAAAAGGAAAAAGAAAAAAAAAAAAAACAGCCCTCCCATTAAGACCAATGAAAATCTGCCTCTCAGACGGTTTGGACTATATTTTTTTCCTTATCGTTAAGAAGTCTGTTTGTCCGTCATTTTTTACTGCTTTCATCTGTTCTGCCATGGCTACTGATCGATGCCTGTGACAACTCATCATTAAAAGGAGAAGCAGCTCTTTCAGTGTCAGAGTCAACTCGTTGAAAACTCTCTGTAATCTCTTGTCCTCATAGATTTATGGCAAATGAGAAAATATTACAAAGAACTGGAAACAGTCACAAGTAATGTTCTTTTTTAACTTGGCATTCAGCTGCCCTATGACCGCTGTCTCTTATTAAAGCAGTAGAAGAAACAAGATAATGAAATGAACGGTGAAGCCTTTTGTGGCATTTCCCTGTATGAAATATGCTGTTTAAAAATAAATTACAATTGTGATAGCTGCTTCAGATTCGTCCTGGGAAAGCTCAATGTGACTGGGATAAATAGTTCTGACTTTGCTGATGGTGTCCTGTTATCAGATAGCATTGGCAGGACCAAACAGTTAACTCTTGCAGAACAACATGTTAAATCAGAAAGACAAGGAATGAGCAGGGAGGAGTTACGGTACACAGGAACTCTGTATTTAATATGTGGATGTAACGTCAGTTTAGAGTAATGTGAGTTACAGGCATGCTTCAGAGACAACCTTGCATCTTCCCTTAGTGTTTTAAACAAACCGTATGTGACTATGAAGGGTTCTCAGCCTGTTGCCCTGGCCAGGATAGTTTCAAGCAAGTTCTCTTCACCTACCTGCTCGTCTGCATATAATACTGTTATTTTTCTAATTGTTTCTATTCTTGTGTGTTTGGTATGTGAAAATGCAGTGAAGCCATTATGCAGGAAAAGAAAAGGAAAGTAGTTGAGATGATTATTCTGTTATCAGTCATGACTAAGATGAAGAGAGATATACTAGCAAGACATTGTTCCTAAAATAGCTATCTTGCAAACAAGAAATGTCAGTCAAATGAGGTTTAAATTAAATTCCTGATAGCAATTACTTAGAGAATGATCATGTTCCCATTGAAATTATTATGAAAATTTTCACCATTTTTAATGGAAAAAGAATTTGGGCTTCAGATACTGGTTCTGAAACCTATTTCAGAATGGCCTCAGCTTTTCCCATATGTTTATATCCTGCTAAATCCAAAGTTATCCTTCTGCATAATAGGTACTTTGCTGAACTGTGGCTTTAAGAAAGACTCTGCACAGGATTGTATGAAAATGAATTAAATTGAGAAATCGGCACCTGAATGAAGTATTGAATGGCCACAAACAAGTGACCTCACTGGGAGGAAAAGTGATGAAGTGAAGAAATGTGATGTGTGTTCCAAATAAAGAACTGATGAGTCAAGTCATGCCCTAATTGGAACAGAAGCAAAGTCAAGACGGCTTGGAAATAACCTTGATAACAGCAGAGAAAAAATAGCAATCAATTCGAGTTATGTTGACCCACAGAAACTCAGAGAATATCAGTGGGTTGGGAAGGCATGGTGATTTCTCTTTCTCCAGGAGTGGGGATTCTGAAAGTACTGCTGTTACAGCAATTATCTAAAGGTATAAACTAATATGGCAGAAGTGGTGTTCAGCGACCTACTCTGTATTCCCAGTAATACATCTATTACTCATGCAGTCAAGTCCTTTTGTTCCACAATAAGGAGAAAACATTTTCTAAATATAATATGTTAAATCAGTATCTTTATGCTGCAAGACACAAACAGCTACTGCTGAATGATTGCTGACAGATACTAAGTCCCTATTTAATCTTCCAGGTTGAGACATTCTTCTAAGCATGGCTCAGTAGGAAGTTAATTATAATCTTCCAAAACGGGAAGATTTTTCACCTGAGATGATTAGGATACTAGTTTGAGGCATGATATGTGGGCTCCTAGCTAAAGTTAGGGACTGGCAACAGCTTTGGTTCTGTATCATTTCAAAAGTAACACCCCTGCTGTCACAAAAACTTCCCTGGAGACTGAGATCATGATGATTTTAGATGCAATCAATTCCTTAAGCATTCATCATTGTTGATACATTTGCATGTTGGAACATCATGATGGTTTGTTCTGTGCTCTGAGGCAAAATTCACAGCAAATTCAAGCCAGATTTCTCTGATTTCATTTCAGTTTCAAGGATTAAACAGGTTTGAAGAAAAATAATGGAGTAAGTTTTGGAAAATGCAAAAGTATGTGAGATTCAGTTAAAAAGAAAAAAAAAGGATCAGTTGCTTATGGTAAATTTGCTATTTCTTGGTGTGTTCAGACTGCTGTGGTAACTGGTTGCAGTATTTAATTACTTTTTTGACCTGTGTTTGGCTTGGCTCAGCTGAGGTGTTTATATGAGAAATATAGTTGCTTTGGTTTTCTTCTGTAGCTTTTGGAAAGAGAACAGAACTACCAATGAGATTCTTGTTTGATGAGCACTTATAATCAGGTTTGATATAGCTGGGCCTTTAGGTTTTCCACTGCAATCTTTAGGTGGAGGCTGGAGTATTTCTGTGGTTCGCTGCTGCGCTTTGCCAAGCTCAGATTCCAAAACTGTACACAAAGCCTCAGTCTCCATCTCTGCAGTGGCCCTTGTGGATGCAAAACAAACTCCCTCCTTACCAGATCACTGCTTCTCTACCCAGTCCTCGTAGTATGCCTGTAGTTTGCTTTGAGTCGCCTGTCATTCCCCAAAGGACTTCGATAGCTAATGACTGCTCATTACTTACCTTTCCCTTTGTAATTCATGCACGCTATTGGTAGCTATTTAATATTTACTTCCACATTGCTAGTGAAAATGTGTAAGAGAAACTGGAATTTCCCCACCCTTCGTTCACAACTGACTAAACAGCCCAGGAATCTCAGCCCGGGAAACAAAGAGGATGACAGGATGATGCAGGTGGGAAATACACCATACATACAATCACGACCGATGTGGAGAGGGTGCTTAATCCCTCTCTATTGCAAAGTGCAGCTGGGGAACATTGGATAAAACTAAGGAGTAGGCTAAAAGCGAGCTTTTGAAATAAGGCATAGTTGAAGAACTTGTGAGATATTATCTCTGCTAAAAATTTAGAGATTCAGGAGGATTTGGGCAGATTCATGGAAGAAATATCCATCAAGACTATTCAGTACAAGACACCACCCAGGGCTCAGGAAACCTGAATGGCTGGAGGCTGAAAGCAAATTCTGGAAAAGTATTGTTATTTACTGCTTACCCTGTTTGTATTTTCTGTCTGGCATCCACTTTCTTGGCAAGAGACAGGACACTGGGTCTTTAACTTCACTGTAAGTAGCTTTTGGTTTGACAGTATACAACTTCTGAGATGTGTAAGTTGGCTGGTCTGGAGGATTCATCCAGTTCTGCAAAAATATTATGTTGTAGGGTATTTGAATTCAAAATGCATTTTGAAATGAAGAGCAAGTCCAAAGTGTTAAGTGAAAAAAAAAAAATAGTGAGATAAGCATAAAAACATCTAGCAGGAGTTTCACTCACTGTGCCTATATAGTTTTTACTCCCTTTTCCTGATGAAACTTGATCAGCAGAGATTAAATTCATTGTGTTTTCTGCTTGTCCGAGATCCTTTTTTAGCTCATTTTGGATGAAAGTGGCAAAACTTGTTGCTAAATTTGTCCTGTGGGGCTAGCTGGCTACTATTCTGTAATAGCCTGAGAAAAGCGTGATGCTTTGATGGTGAGAGTGAAATAGCAAGTATCAAGGATCTTTCTCAAGGCATTGAACTTGAGCATCATCTCTTAAATTGGTCTGCTTTTTTTATCTGTAAACAAGCTTTTTAAAAACTTGCTACAAAAGTACAAAAGATGTAGATGGAAAAATACAATCATAATGCTGAAGCAGGAGTTCAGTAAGGGCCTCTTCACTTGTCCTTCATATAATCATAAATGAATATAAAAGCGTTTCTTGCTGTTTCTTCACATAATTGACTTCTCTTGCCTTAGTAGGATGGGGCATACTACATAATGAACTGTTTAACAACATGAAGCTGTTTATAATATATTTTATACCACAGTTCTCTAAATACATACATGAGTTTGTCTTTATTCACATTTTTTAAATATCAGTATATACAGGATGGGATACAGACTCTCACATCGCTATTTCGTGTTAAGACTAACTCAATATCGATTGAAGATTTTCTCAGGATACTCTTCCATAACTTAATCCAAATACATAGAAATGTTTAGTATTTTTATATTAGTTTCTAGAATTGTGAAAATCTTGCTGTAATATTTGCCTTATTAAGACCAGATCGATTTATGCTGTGTGTAAATTATCTCCACAGCTTAATAGCTACAACCGTGACCCTGGACTGAGAATGAAAACACTGCACTGTCTTACATCAGTGTGAGAGCCCACCCTCTGGACTGCCTGACCCTTGTGCACATCAGTTCCTGCTCTGGAACAGTTCTGGTGTAGACACAAGCACACAACTAAACATTTTCTGTGCATCAGGACAGTTCTTTTTCCTTCTTGAATGAGAACGAGTCATGCTAATAGAAGCGTGCTTTGTACCCACGTAAATTCAGCCACACAATAGGAAAGAGTTGTACTGCTCAGACAGTGCAAGTGTTGTTGAATTGTACAAAAGATTAAAGGTGAAATAATTCAGAATTTGAATAAACTTGCCCTAAGAAATTAACTGTATCCTCCCCTAGACCACCTCCACAATCGATACTAGGGTTCATATCCTGCCTTGAACGGAATCTACAGAAACTGAATTTGCATTTGTTCCCTTTCAGGGGCTTTACCATTGCAGTATATTCAAAATAAATCTTCAGTCTTGACTTGGGCAGTTTGCTCAAACTTTTCTTTATATATAGTTTCCTTCCTGAGATCTTGCTGAACAAGATACTCTTCACGTATTCCTATATTCACACTGCTTTTTCTGCTTTGCTTTCCAGGGTGGAGCTGTGCTGTACTTGCCATGGTTAGCATGGTTCGGATTCCAGTATCATTAACTGGCGGGAGGAGGGGAAGAGAAGAAACTGGCCTGATCATAGTATTCTTACTTTCCCTTTGTTGGAAAACTCGCTGGATGAATGAACACAAAGGTTGTGGGATCCTTCTGAAATAATCCTGTTTAGGGACAAGGTTGACACAGGTTGACAAAAAACTTAGGAGGGATTGCAGCTCTGTAATATGCTTCTCTGAGAAGGCATATTCCTAGTACTGCTAGGAATCATCTGCAGAAAATTTGCAGGGATATTTTTAACTCATAAATAATCTGTTCTTCATATTTTCAAGTGTATGACTGATACTTTCAGAGAAACTGAATGAGCAAGCTACGCATGGATGCTGTGAGTTGGCCACAGTTGTGAGGTCTACAAAAAGGACAACTGAATGATTAGAGTTCATGTTACTGACACTGAACAGACTGAATTTTGGCTGCAGATCCTGTTTATTATTATTATAATTCCTTTCCTACTAGAGTAGGTAAAAGAGTATTCTCAGCAACTTTGCCTTGTCATAGAATTAATTTTAAAATCAATAAATATTTAGAAACTGATTACTTTGAAATCTTCATCTAATAAATGTACCCAGCAGAGGAAAAAGAGGTTATAATGTCATGCTGATCACACAACAACATGCTGTGGAACATAATGAGTAGAACTTGCTGAACAAATTAAGGGTCTGGAATGCAAAAAGTATTCAGCTGAAAACTGCGCACCAAATGAGATCTGATATCCTCACCTGAAAATTGCACACCAAAGGAGATCTGATATCCATACAGTCATGGACACGGGCGAGATGAGATACTCTGAAAAACAGATATAAAAAACATTTCTATATATATATTATTATTGAAATACTCGTTTGAAACCCAAGACACAAGACCTTGTGTCTAACTTAATGACTTGCTATTATATTTTCGATGTTTTCTTTCTCTATAAAAGCCCATTTCTTTTTGGATCTCACCAAGTTTTGAATTTCAGTGACATATTGTTGCCTTTTTTTAATGAATATCTTCTGTTTCTTTGGTTGTGAAACCTAGAGTAAAAGAAATTCTGAAACTACTTTTCTGAATCGGCCATTATTATATGTACATGTATCACAATTTCACTCTTGTAATCTTTGACAAGAAACGAATAACAATGTCAACTTCTTCAATCATTGCTTTACTCTGAACTTCTCAAATATTATAGTGTTAGGACTTTGGGGATGCAGGGCCATTGTTTGTATCCTCTAAGGGTTTGAGACAATAAAGAAAAGCCTCAGTGGCATTAAAGAAAGTCAGATGCAGAGAAACACCTGCAACACAAATTTTAAACACCAGTTCTTGCTGAGCACTCAAGCACTTTCAAAAAGTCACTTCTCAGTTGATTTCCTTTGTATTTAAATTAAGATCTGCTTCACGGCACTGCTCAAGTACATGAATATTTAATCTCAAAGAAAAAATAATAATAATAAAAAAGCTTTGCCCCTTTGGCTGCTTGTGGACGTACACCAGTAACACTAAGGAGCAGAGGCACTGGGGTAGGTGGCAGTGTGTGAACCAAAGGCTCACGAAGCTGGGGCTTGTCACCTGCTCTCCCGTTGCGTGATTGCTCTAAGAGCTCCGGGTACACATTATCCTACCACAACAAAAATAATGTTTACAAGTGACCTATCCTAAATAGTTCTATATTTAGAACGTAAATTCTCTCTCAATATTAAGAGGTGGTAACTTTGGTCCTACATTTTCTCGTATACTTTTTATTTTCTGAAGGAGAACATTCCTAGTACACATTCCCCAGTCCAAAGCATTTGTCGTCCACGGTTGAGTTACAGACCTTTAAAAATAGGTTTGCAATGGAGATGCTGACATGCCAGCTGGCTGTTGCTGCAATGACACATTCACAATAGGCAACTCTTCAGCAGGCTCGGTGGCAGGGGACTGTAACGGTTAGCTTTGTGAAACAGGTTGCTCGAATTTAACCAGGGATGGCAGCAGCACGGCATCTTATACCTGTTTGTTCGACGACTGGCTTCTGAGTTAAAAAACCAGCAAGGGGAAAGCACTCTGGACTATGGAGCGTACCATTTTGCTCCCTCGGTCATGCTAATTTCATCAAAATTATTTGGCAATTTAGAACAGTTTGAGACTTCCTTTTCTAGCTTTATCTAAAGGGCAGGGCTCACCGAGAGATCGTGCGGCGCTTAAATAAGTACTCGGTGTCAATGAGGCAGTTTTCTGTCCTTAAAAATATGTATTTTTGGTAGTACCGTCTAATGTTTTCCAGCTCCTACCATCAAACAGTGCTGGGAAAACATTATTTTTTCATCCCTGGCCTTTTATTTCCCCCCTCAGGTTTGGAAATACCGTGGTGTTTCTCTCGAAGCCCGTGCCTGGAAACAAAGGCGGCCGCCCACTCGCGGGCGTTTGTAACCAGGGAGAGGCGGCGCGGCTCCCCCGGGCCCGGCTCGTCCTGCTGCTCGGCTCCCCGCTTCGCAGCCGCCTCCCCTTCGTATCCTGCCACCCCCGAGTGGCAAAAAAAAAAAAAAAAAAGAAAAAAAGTAAAAAATAGACGCACGAAAAAACTTTTCTCCCTCAGTCTCCTCACCGGGTACGAGAGCCCGCATCCCGGCAGCCCCGGGAGGCTCTGCCGGCGTTCGTGAGAGGAATTCACGGCACCCCGGGTCGTGCGGGCGGGCTGAGGGGACGGCGGCTCCCTCAGCCGGGGGCAGCCTCGCTGAGTTGAGGAGACGGCACCTATGTGATTATTTATTTATTTATTTATTTATTAAATGCTCTCCGAGGCCTTCGCTCCTTCTCCCCCAACCTCACACAGACCCTCAGGTGCTGTCCGCCCCCACCATGAGGGGACGGCGGCTCACTCAGCCGGTGGCAGCCTCGCTGGGTTGAGGCGACGGCACCTTTGTGCTTATGTATTTATTGATTTATTTATTAAACGCCCTCCTGCCGCTCTCCGAGGCCTTCACTCCTTCTCCCCCAACCTCACACAGACCCTCAGGTGCTGTCCGCCCCCGCCGTGGCTGTCCACGGAGCCCCGCAGAGGGGCGGCCGCCCCAACCCCGTCACGTCCCCTCAGCCCGCTCTCGCTCCCCGCGCGCGGCCGTCACCGGCCCGCCGCGCCCCCTCCCCTCCCCTCCCCTCCCCTCCCTTCCCCTCCCCTCCCCTCCCCTCCCCTCCCCGTGCAGGGATTCTCCGTCCCGCCCTGACGTCACCCCCGTGCGGCGCAGGCCCTGCCCCCGGCGGCCGCCATGTTGGGGGGTGTGCGCGGGGGAGCGCAGCGCGGAGCCGCCCCCGCCGGCCGGCAGCAGCAGCAGCCGTAGCCCGAGCCCGAGCCCCGCCGCGCTGCGTGGGCGGCGGCAGGGGGCCCGCCGCCTCCCGGCCCCCGCGGAATGCGCAGCGGCACCGGCACCGCCACCACCACCAGCAGCAGCAGCAGCAGCAGCCCCAGCAGCGGCCGGCGGCGGCGGCTCCCCCGGTAGGGAGGAGAGCGGCGGCGCGGAGCCGGGCCATGGTGCCGTTCGCTCCGCTGGAGGACGCGGAGGAGCCGGAGCCCCGCCACAAAATGGAGCTGTACGTGAGCGGCGGCGAGGTCAGTGCGGGCCGGGGCGGCGACGAGGGGCTCCCCGCCACAAGGGCACCTGCCCTCCGGGCACGGAGCCGGCTTCCCCCGGGGGTGCCTCCCGGGGCGCTCCCTCCTCGCCTCCCGGTCCCCCCGGGCCGTGCAGGGCCGTGCAGGGCAGGGCAGGCGGCCGCGCCCCCCGCGCCGGGGCAGAGCCCGGCCCCGCGGCTTCCTCCGGCGCCCGCGGCCGACGCCACTTCCTCGCAGCCCGGCGGCGGGGGCGAAGCTCGGGAGGTGCCGGCAGGGCTCGCTGCCCGGCGGGGGCAGGCAGCACGCCCCCGGCGCGGCGTGGGGGGGCGGCCTGGGCTGCGGGGTCCCGTGGTGAAAATGCGGCCCCCGAGCTCGTGAGCCGCCTCGGCAAAGTTAACTTGAACTTGTGGAAAACCGCCTTCGTGCCGCGGGGCGCTCGGGCAGGCGGCTGGCACCGGGAGCCGACCTCTCGCTCCCCGCCGGGGGGGACCGGGGCGAGGGGGAGAAGCCTCCGGGGCACCGCTCGGTGCCTGCCTCTGCCCCTGAGCCGGTGCCAAAGGGGAACGGGGCGGCTCGTCGTGCTCCAGTGCCCTGTTAGCTCCGGAGGACGCGACGCTGGGGCATTGAAACTTTTCCACGTCTAAATGGCAAACGCAGGATCGCATAGCTGGTGTCGGTAGGTGTGACAAATGAGAGGTTGCACCTCGGTGCGTTTAGACGCACGGAAGATGTTATCTAAATAAAGCTGCTCGAAACTGGTCGGACTCGCTTTCTGGGATGCGGTAGGGTTTTCTTATCGGGAGTGGAAAAGGCTGTGGCAGATTCATCTCCGTGTACAAAGTGCACAAAGTTGGCCTACCTGCACGGTTGGGGATGAATGAAGTAATCACCAGCGAAGGATCTTGTTGAAGTTTACTTCTCTGATAATGTCGATACATACACGTAAAGGAAAAATACAGTAGTTCACAATAGGAATAAATCCATGGGATTTCAAATTCTGTATTTATTTTTATTCTCTGCTGCTGTGTCTACAGAGTGCCACATGCAAGCTCTGTAATTACTGGACATGCATTTCTACACCGTGCCTGCTACGCTTTAAGTATTTTAATGGTCTAATACTTAACGCAGTTCATGTACCTTAATAATAGAGAAATCCTAATTACGTTAGTGAAGCTAAAGGTAAGGATTAAAAAGTCAGCAGAAGTATTAAAGCTTATTTGTTACTATTATGGTTTGTAAAAATAGCATGCTGTACTTAAGGTATGAAGATTACTGAATGTCTGAGAATGTTCTTGACACCACTGAGCTATTCTTCAAGAGTATTGCGATATGGTAGGGTTTAAAACACACAAAGTTAAAGTGTTGCAGTTGAAATGTAAAACTTTGTGGTTACTGCCCAGTTCACAGTATTTCTTGGCTGGACAAACACCCCTCCACCAAGGCTTATGCTACTTTCAGCATATTGTGTTCATGCTACTCCTGTGTACGGTCTCTGCCATAAACACTGTATTGGCAGGAGGACCTGTGATAGCTCCAGCACCGCAAAGCTCAGACAGGTGGTTCTGCTGACTGTGGTGACGTCTGAGTTATCTTCAACGCCTCCGTGGGTGTTTGTGAAGAGCCGGGAGCTTGGCAATGCGTTCCTGTAGGAGCCTGGCTCCGCGGTCCTGCTCACCTAGCCAAGGCGGCATGGGGCAAAGGATGGATGTCCAGAACAGCCCTGTTAGCAACAGTTGCTCTTCAAATTGTACTTTCCTCAAGCCCCTACAGGAAATGCTTACCTAACAGTGTCTGCATAAAACTGTTTCAGTTGCACTCTGATTAAAATGAGGCATCACATTTGTTACGTCCTTGTTACATTTGGCTAGCAGCCTTTAAAACTTCATTTATACCAAAAACAGTTTCTTCAGGTTGCCTGTGATGTTCCCAAATTGCATTAGCAAATACTATTGTCGTAGCACTTAATCTAAGTGGAGCTAGGAAAGATGTAGTATTTGTTGGAATTTTAGATTCAGTTGGTTTGGGGGATCTAACAAAGGTAGTTTAGTTTAGATTTTTCACTTAACATTTATAGAATGAATTATCGTTTATAATACTTAATATAACCCTATGTTTACGATCTGATAGGTCTAGGTGACCTTGCACTTGCAGGAACTATGGTCGACTAAGATGGTCCTGTGTTTTAAATACTAAATTATTTGCGCTTACTGGAGCTCTTGTCCATTAGTTGTACCACAGGAGGAAAAATTGGCGAAACAATTCTCTCTGAGGAATCTGCTTGTTGGCTAAATTTAGAATTACATTATTAGAAATAAGTGCGTTTCCAGTGAAGTAGCACTTGTGTCGACTTGATGAACTAAAACCAGTTGGCAAGGGAAGAATGCAATCTTGAAGGTAGGAAACAAACTTTTGTGCTTGAAGGCATAAAAACAACATGAACTTCTGGAGGAAGTTTAAGATTGAATTATTTTGTGCTTTTTCATGTTGGGCTGCTTTTGAAGTACTGAGGATTTGATTTTGAACCGTGCGCCATGAAGTTTTTTGTCTGTTCGTATGTTCCCATGACAGTGTCACTTGTAAAACAGTTCTGTGGCTATGGGAATTCCTTAAGCATATGTAAAAGGGTTAGTGTCATACACTGTAAGCTTCAAATATCCAGTGAACTTTTTTCTTTTGAAATACAGGATTAATACCTAGTTTCATTGTCAAAAAGAGATACAATAGAGGTATTGATTATAAACAAATGTAGCAGATTAATAAAATGACTGCAATCTACAAAGAAACAGAATACTTGTTAACACTTTATTGACCGAACTAACGAAATGTGAAATTACCCAGAAATGGGCAGAATACAGGACTTCTGGGGTTTTCTGCTCACCTAACAGAAGTGGTGTTGCACGCGTTTAAAGTAAACTCTGCACTTGATTTAGCAAGTGTATGCTGTTCACAATGTTAATAGTGTGAATTGCATAAATGCAACTTCATACATGTTTATTTGTTAAATAAGTACTTCAGAAACCAGTTGCTTAATTGGTGGCAAATGACACGGAGGACAAGGCTGGAACAGCAAAGTGACTGGAAATGAACGTATTCAGCTAGAAAGCTGAGCTGCATTGAAAGTTGCAGCCTTCAAAAAGACATGCTCCTAAGTGGAGCGTTGCTGCTGTTGTGTGTAGTCTGTCCGTATCAATTTAAGTAAGTATATCTTTGATTTAGGCCCATCCTTTCAAGCATGTTATGATCCTGGTCTGTCAAAGGCCACTGAATTTTGTCAGTGTTAGGAGTTGCATAACTCCTTTGTGAGTAATTACTGGCAGTGACGTGGATGACTCAGCTACCTAGTTCTGTGCATCTCTGAAAATTTCCACAATTAGGCAGTGTTATGCTAAGAAAAAAACAAGTAATAGTTGCACAAAACTTAAGAATTGAGTGCCATCTTCCATTGCAGCCATGTCCACTTTTTATAAAGACTTACAAGAACAAGATGCCTTAAAAAGGGGGTTGGGGGGAGTAAGCACAATAATACTTTTAGATGGAAAAAAATGGATGTCTTAATGCACTGGAAAGTGCTGCAATAGAATAAGTGTTTTGCTATATCACTTTTGAAGATAGCTGTGGAGTTCTGAGTCTCTGGAAGAGCCAGGGCTCTGCTGAGGCGGCTCACCTCGCTTCCTGCAAGACTGCTTTGGAGAAACTGCCCAGTAACTCTAGAATAGAAGAAGTGTGTGATTTCTTACCTCCTGATGTACAGAAGTTCAACGTGTATCTGGATGTAGTTTTTTATTACATTAGGAATAAGATCAAGTACATTGTTTTCATCAGTTTTCAATCTTACCTGCCACAAAATGACTCTGAGGCTGCTTTACGTGCTTTCGTTGTGGAGCTGCACGCCTCTCCCTGGCAGGCAGCAGCACAGGGACCTCCGGTCCTCGCAGATCCTGGTGTTCACGGTCACCTTTGTGGCTTGTCTGTAACCAATGGGAGACGTGTAGCTCTCCATCTGATAATGGAAAGGATCAAAATGTTCTCTTAATCGCTAATTACGTGCTACCGAAGGTCTGTTAGCTTATTTGAATGTATATTTTCTTTGCCACAGGAAAACAAGTTCGTAACTTTCCCTAGAAATTGATTATGGCCTTAGGAAGTCTTCCTAAAGGTGGATGTCTCTATCTCCTTCTTCTATCTGATCCATTTAAAGTAGGTGTGAGGGAATTTCCCGGCCTGGTCTCCTGAGAGGAGCCGAGCCTAGCAGCGGGGCTGGGCAGGGCTGGTCCCGGGTGCCCTGGCCCTGTGCACCTCCTGGGGCCTGGAGCTGACACCGAGACTTTTAGACATTGTTTTAAAATTAAACCTCTGCCTGTTGAGGTGTACACAGAAAACCAAAATTTCTTAGTCCAGTCTCAGGAAACACAATTCAGTAGGCCAATGTGTTGTTAATTAAATTAATGATGCAAACTTTGCAGATGTAATTCAAAATAAATAAGGAACAAATGTGGTCATCTCAACACTTTTTTTTTTTTTTTTACCCCCCAAAGTTGTTTTTTTCAAAGCCTTTGGAATGAGGGGCTTCTAATGTAAGCTTATGCTCTTAACATTTGAAATAGGTTTTTGAAAAAATACTTCTGTAAATAGGAAGCCAGCTGATTTGTCTTGTGCTCGCTTGGGAGAATCGAGAGGTGTTGATCTGGCTGTAGCTGCGGTATCAGCAAATTAGGGGGAACCTGGGAGGTGCAGAAACTGCTGTTGATCCATACGTAAAGCTGTACCTCTCTGAAGCCAGGCTAGGTTATACATGATGAATAACACATTCTTACTTCTGTTAATAATATTAACATAAAATTCCTGGTTCTGCTTTCTTCCTTATTTTTACTTCGGTATGAGTGCTGTAATGAAGGTATTTAAAAACAGGACAGAGTGAACCCACTTTACTTTCTCTACTGTTTTTCCTTATAGTGAGGCACATTTACTGACCATTTGTCTGTTTGTTTTTTTGGTCAAACCTATAGGTCATCAAACCATAATACATTTACCGTGTAAACAGTTAAAACATCGTCAATATGGAAAGAAATACCTATATTTAGATGGTTCTAATCTTTGGTCATTCTGGGATTCCTCTGTTCTGCTGTAATTATCTGAGGAAAAGCATGCACAATAGTAGTTAAGCCTTTTACTAGCCCACGGAAGCTGTTTAGATATTCTCCCAAGGTAATATGCTATAGGCCCAGCTAGTCATGGGACCCATTGCAGCTATTTAAATTAGGAGGCAGATTGCACCACGTTACCTCAGAGAGAGCTTGGCATTGCAGGAGTGGGTCTTTTAGCCTGCACCTCTGGAAAAGTAAGTTTCTTACACACCAGGTTGTCTGATCTCAACTTCATTCTCGCTTTTTTTATGCATTGTTTTCTGTTAATTTTTATACTGATCAACGGTGTGGAATATTCACTTGAATTTTGAAAATGATTTGGAAAGCATTGACGCTATCCGCCTCAATGTATGAGTTTAGTTTGTGTCGTAATGAAAGTTAATATTGAAAACGTTCAGTTAATTATGAAAGTTTAGTTCAGGAGTACTGAACAGCAAAATGATTCCAGGATGAAAGTCTCCTTCAGAATAATAGTACTTGTTTCCTTTCACCTGCTACCTATAGACAGGTGTTTTCTAATTCTCAGTAATAAATTCACTTTCTGGATTTGTGGATATTCAGTAAGTAATGACTTATAAAGAACAGAACTGTTTTAATTTCTATCTTTGTGTATAAATATTCATAATGAAATCACTAAAGGAGGTCCTAGATGGCTGCAGAAACAGAAATTTGTACTTTTCCCATAAAGCTGGTAATTGAGGTTTTTTTTTTGATAGTATAGGAGAGAGAGTGGAAACTTCTAGTTAGTGAAACTTGGCCAATATAAGTAACAGGGCAGAAGAGTAATGATTTGCTTTTTGTCATTGATTCTTTTTTAACTGAATAGTTAACATTTTTATATTTTTATTTTTTAAAACTACTAGCCTTTGGGTTGTGATCTGACAGGTGTGTTTTTTTTTAAACAGACCTGGTGACCAGGGTTTGCAAACAAATAAGCCAGAAGTGTAACTGTCTGTGTCTGTCAGGCAATAAAAGTAGATTTATGTGCTTGAACATAAAATTCTTTGGACTAAAAACTGGCAGACATCCCAGTTTTTGTAATTGTAGAGAGACTGGACAGGAAAAAAAAACAAGCAACAATGAGGGGGGAAAAGTGTATGATAGGAAATTGTTAATTAAGATGACATTTGATTACCTGCCATAAATATCCCATAACTTAGTATATTTGATTTGCCGGAAAGCTGAAAGTATGCTTGCATGGCGTGCTCAGAAACTGCAGAAATTGGATAGCACGCTGATTTTTTTGTTCAAAAACTGATTCAAGCCATGATAGTGTTCTTTATCTGATTGTCTCGAGTTGAGCTGGTTTTGGTGTATCTGCAGTTCTTTTGGCTAGTGATGTTTGTTCCAGAGCTTAAATTTAAATAACTAAACTTTGAAAATGTTGACGGTATGTAAAGAAAGATAAGGCTAAATGTACAATAAATTAATTTCAAGTTTAAGTCCATGAGTGAAGAATTGTATCTGATTTCTGAACACCTAGAGGGGAAACCCTTTTCCTTACTGGTTTTTGGACAACTTTGGTGGGCTTCACGTTGGTTCACGCTTGAACGTAATCTTACAAAGTTGTGAAAAGTGATCAGGTGGCAGTGAATCACTTGAAATGAGGCTGGAGTTCATATCTGGTCTGAACTTTGGCATCATGCCTTGATGTATTCAATTAATTCACACAATATTAAGTATAGTGGGCGTCCCTCCCCTCCCCACATATCTAACTTGAGAAAAGAATATGCAGAAAAAGAAGTAGTTGTGCAGCAAAAGTAGTACATTGGCTTCTGTAGTGTATGTGAGGTTTCTGAATCCAGGGTAATAGGCTAGTGAATTTTGGCCTTGAGGGATTAAGGTGGCAATGCATGCTGCGTATGCATGACAAACAAGTGCTAAATATGCCAGCTCTTGTTTAGATGGATGGGTCTTCTGTTATGTGCTCATCCAGACTTGCAGTTAATGCAAACAGTGTGCGCGCTGACTGTGGTTAAAATAAATAGAAACTGAGAGAAGAGTGAAAGTAACCGAAGCCTCATACTACTTCCTCTGGTTACTTTCGTCAGTGATGAGGATGTAGTCCAAAAATAAGCGCTAGTGTCTTGGTACAGGAGTTGGAGAGCTATGTTAGGAAAATCATTCATTTAGGACTTAGCTCTTAAATGCTGTACTTGAAATCAAGAGTCCTTCCAGAAGAAGCAGTGCAAGTGGTTGAGGGTTTGCTTAGATGACGCAACCACGATGGCATAAACCTGTCCCTGCAGCCCTACTAGTTTGTCAGGTTTTCCCTCCTTAAATAGGGGCATGGTCTGTAAGGCATTTCGAAAGTCTTTGTAATCCTGTGTTTTACCAATTCACATACCGGTAATCGTACCGTATTTCGGTGTTTTAGGCATGTATTTTAGGTAAATAGGGAAGTACAAGGGAAAAGAAGTCATTACCTAGTTTGAGAACTTGCTTGCTTTAACTTCTGTTTTCGGGGAAAATGTCGTTGTGAGTTTCCGTATCTTATTTAGTATATTCTTGTGTGGGATCCGTGCCACGTGAAGGTAGTGATGCTGAGCAATTAACATACAAACAAATTAGCAGTTATCACTAGCAAAATTCATAATTGTCTTCACCCATTTTATCAGGTATTTCCAGTTT
Source organism: Cygnus atratus (assembly GCF_013377495.2). Taxonomy (NCBI): domain Eukaryota; kingdom Metazoa; phylum Chordata; class Aves; order Anseriformes; family Anatidae; genus Cygnus; species Cygnus atratus. The sequence continues at coordinate 18,868,081 of NC_066374.1, forward strand.
ATAATTAATGTTTTGCATGTTGGGACACAGCATGCCCTTTGTGACTCTTGTTTTTTTAGCTGTTAAACAGCATTGAATCATTTGTTATTTAAGGAGAGATTGAACTTCATCTATAAATCAAACTTTTTCTTACTGTGACTATGGGGTTGATACATTCTTTCTACTGTTGGATGAAGTGGGGTGTATTGTGGTACTCCTATGTAAGAGTGTGCTACTTATTTAATCCAATGTAAATTGGTTGAATTATGAACTCTGCTTTTTCAAAATTATTTAGTCTTAATGTTTTGTCTAATGCATTTTCCATCTTTCCCCTCTTCAGCTAAATGGCCTTAAAATGGCAGATGAGCCTATGGAAGAAGGTGAACCATATTCCTACCATGTAAGTCTCTTTGATAAACGCTCAGTTCAGACACTTGTTAGCCCTACTTCCTTTTGAAGAAAAAAAAATAGGCATTGCGTGCTATTTAAGTTTCGAACCTGTCATTTAATTTGACCAGATCTGAAGAGGCTCTGTCTCAAAGATGTTTTTGAAAAATGGCATCTGGGTAGGGGCCTGAAGTGGCTTGTTTGGGAGCGTTTGCAGCATGAGGCAGTGCTTTAAGGAGAACAGGTTCTCTGTGCCGGAGAGCACAGTTACAGATCTCTCTAGCTCAGTTCAACCTCAAACCTCTTATATTTTGTGTGCTTAATGTTTCTCTTTCCACAAAAGAAGAGGTGATAGTGTATTTCTTGTAATGTAGTTGCTTACATTCATCTAGAAGATAGTTAATACCTGTCCAGTGCCTTGGTGACTTGCATTTTTAGGAGATGCTGAAGATTAGTGTTCAGTTTGCTGGCTAAATCTTGGAATAAACTAAAGGCTAACTTTATGTGGTGAAATGCCTGACTTTGGTAAAACTGGCCATCATTTTTCAGTGCACACTTCTGTATTTTTCAGCAGGATCGTGGAAGAGGGTATCGAGTAGATCTTACACACTGCTTTGTATTGAAATAATAACTTTTTAATTAAGTAGTTTAGAGAATAAACTCTTGGGGATAGAAACATGTGATGCTTGTCTATTTCCTGGTGTGGAGTAAGTAAATAAACCTTCAGCCTGGTCTTCCTCCTGCACGTAGCAAAGAAAGATGAGCAATAGGTTGTGCCTCGGTCTTTCACTGTACTCGAACCAGAAGGATGTTGCTGAGCTTGTTTGTTGGGTGCTTGGAGCAACATACCAGTCAAGCTGTAACTAAGTTAGATGGCAAAAAGCCATAACTGATTGTGGCATTTCTTTCAGTGCTTTACCTTCTGTTTAACCTGCTGGGAAGAGTTACCTCATTTGCAAGGTGGATTACTGAGAGCTGGTACCTGAACCCTGCAGTAGATCTGCTGCTCAAGAGCAGAACATAAAATCAGATAACCAAATTTGCAGTTCATGGAGGCCAAACTAGAAAGGAAAATGAAACTGGCTTATATATCCATGAAACTCTTTACCCACTCATTCATTCCTGATGATGCAGAGATCTTTTTATACTTCAGCCATACCAATTTCTAGAGCTTTAATGATAGCTAAGTAGCTGAAATTATATAGACATCTTTTGTAAAGGCAAAGCTACTTATAAAATTAACTCGTTTAATGCATCTCAAGTTATTCTTTATTTGCATGGAAAACATTTTTCTCCTCAGTCACATTTAGAAATACTGTCTCCGCAGCAACCAAATGTGATGTCACAGGCTAATGACTCAAGGTGGGTGATAAATAGAAGAGCAGATGAACTCTTAAACATCTTTTCTCATGCAAAGGTTCATGGTGTTAAGCAACACAAATTAGGATGTTGAGGTAAAAATGCTTCTAAATGGAGCATTTACATACTTCATAGAAAGAATGAGCAGTTAAGATTCTTCTTCCCCTTGGCGTCTAAGGAGAGGAACTGCTGCTTTCTGTCATCAGATGACTTGAAATGCTAGTCTTCTTACCTGCCTTAAATTCCAAGCATGGGAAGCATGTGTTACAAAAAAAAAAAAAAAAAAGAAGAAATGTGCACCTCTCATGTAAATATGTATATGCAGAGTCAGCAAGATGGATGGATGAAATGAAGTTGGGATGTATATACGCTGTATCGTCAGTGTATGTCAGCTGATTTTGTGAAGAAAGAGGGGAAATAAGTAGCCTAGAGCATGAATTGAAGAATTGACTTTGTTATCCAGCAGTGACTTGTGTTAATACCTACCTTTGCATGGGAAGCAGGCAGAACAAACAGCCCTTTTCCAGAAAGAATATGAAATAGGAGATGTAGGGGAGACTTGCAGTAACAGCTGCACTACAGTCAGTGAATATACAGAGATGTTTGAGCTTCTTCCTTTGCTGGATGAACAAAAGGCAATTAATGCATAGACAGTTAATGCAGTGTGGTGGTTGCCTGTTATTTTTTCATTAGTGTAGTAAGTACATCCACATCTGGATGATCGGATTTTTCTCCTGATCTTCTGTGTAACATGACCTAGAGAATTACATTTAGAAGTGTGTCTATCAAGTCTGATAAGGCTGACTGTAAGCTTTCATGCTTGCTCTTAGGCTACGAGACTTTCTGTAGTCAACCTGACCATGACTGTAGTAAGATGTTTTCTGTTAAAAGTAACCTTTTCATCAAGTGGTCTGTCTGATGTCTTTATCTGTCAGACTCCTTGTTGAAAGAGAGGAATGTGCTGTAGGTCTCTCTCCCCCCCCCCCCCCCCATCTGTCTTCACTAAGAAAAGTTTGAGGTGAAGAACTAAAGCGAAGATAGAAGAATTAATAATTTGGATACCCTAAAGACCTCAAAGTACTGCAAATTGGGTGGGATTTTCTGTTGTCATTGGGTTTTATTTGCTGAGCACAAGAAATTCATTGATGTTCTTGATAGGGCGAAGGGGTACTGTTCCTCTGCATTGTGCAGGCTCAGGTTGCTGTTGCAGGCCTTAGCACGTAGCTCATAGTTTCAAGAGTGCTTATTTTGACACCTCGGTTGTTTTGCCTCACAGAAACGTCTCTTACACCATAAGTTTTATAGGCATGCAATACGTAATCTGATGTGTTTTCATCATGAATGTTTGTCTTTTCACAATTGTAGCAGTTGTGCCCTACTTTGCTAACCATAGAATCATTAAGGTTGGAAAAGACCTCCAAGATCATCTGGTCCAACTGTCCCCAACAAATGATTAGACCAACAGGAAAAAGGCAACAGAACACTAGATCTCTCCCTGCCTCAGAATTGCCCTCAGCTTTCTGATGGAGGACTCCACACGGGAGAGTCTTTCCCTGAGCCTTGCACCTCAGAGCTGCATTTCTTCTGTTGGATGAAAGAATTCTCAGAGTGCTTAAGATGACTCATTTATTATTTATGCTCTTCAAACAACGCATGTTCCTTTAGCTACAGTAGTGGATGACCATATTTATTATTTGCTGCTGTGAAAAGCAGTAATTATCTAAAATGATGAAATTCAATTTAGCTTTCATTAAGACTATTTCAGGAAAGGGAAAGATGAGAAGAGCAATCACTGGGAAAACTAGAGGCAACTAAACCAAAGGTAAAGCACAGAAGGATCACCTCAGACTTGGTTTAAAAATCTGTATGTTAATTCCTTTCATGTAAGGAAGTTCACGTTTGTTCCAGTTGTAATATTTATGACTAAAGAAAATAAGCATTATTCAATTGGGTGAGGATTTGACTTCTGTTTAGAGTTTTAAAACATGCATTTGTTTCAGAAAGTATGGATGGGAAACTTTTTTCCATTTGAATAGCTTTCTTTTAGGCCTTATTAAAACTTATTTTTTTTAAAGGCATTTATATGCAAATCTAATAAGAGTTGATTAATTCCGGACTGTTCATTGTTGTATTTTGTTTGCTTTGAAATAATAGGATGAAGGAAGTGTGAAAGAAATTCCCATTACCCATCATGTGAAAGAAGGATGCGAGAAAGCAGATCCAGCGCAGTTTGAACTGCTTAAGGTTCTTGGTCAGGGATCGTTTGGAAAGGTAAGACACCACGTTTTGTTTTCATCTGACGGCCACTTTCAACCTGCTTTGTCTTATTGATGTTGATGCTAGTAGGAATACACGTTAATGTTTTACTTCCTTTGTAATACTAACAGGACATTTCAGAAATCGTGTTAGGTATAAAGCTAATAAATCAGAGTACAAGTAGATGTGCCTATGGATACTGCCCTGTTTTGGAGGAAGTTACCCTATTTTACTGTTTTTTTCATTGTGTGGTGTTTTTTTTTTTTTTTTTTTTTTTTTTTGCTATGACAGCCTTTCTGGCTTTACATTTTTAGGAGGAATTGACAGTTTCTGGAAAAGCAGCATCTTTCTCTAGACCTGTCTAGACATTCAGCCTGGGAAGGGTTAGCTCAAGAATGTTTTTGGGGCAAGAAGGATAGTGCCATAGCTGAGTCACTAGGAACATTTGAGAAGATATTGACAAATGCAACCTTTTTCCAGTCTTGCTCTGGTGCAAAGGGAGCACTATTTATAGCAGGACTCCAAATCGTACCAGACCCAGATAGGCAACAGCCTCAGTCTCTAGGCAGAAGGGTGAGTCCGTAGCAGCTCTGCAGGTCTGCCATGGAAAGTTCCCGTTTGCTTTGAGCAGGGAGGCATGTTTGTGATTCTTCTCAACTGGTATCTGCAGCTTTGTGCAAACAATGGCACCAACAGCAAAGGATTTTACCACTTGGGTTGTAGAATTAAGTGTGGTTTTTATGCAACAGCTCTGGCACGTTCTGTTTGTTCAATGCCATGGCTATTAGAAATATAATCGTGGTGTCTTCAGCTGCATTAAGACTCTTGTGCACTGTCTGGTGAGGAATTGGAATGAATATCTCTGTTCAGTACTTGTGCGTCCTCTGCTGTTTAGGTTGATGCTTGGGGGTGCCAGTGGTGTAATAAATACTGGTAGACATTTACAGAGGAGATGATGGTTCGTCTTTTACTGATGCTACTTGATCAAGTGTGAATGTTTGATTCTTCCACAGCCCCTGCCTCCCCCCTTTCCCAAATGGGAAAGCTTTATTGATGTAGATACAGAGTTATGATTGTGGTAATTTAGAACTCGAACTGAAGTAACAATAAAGTAAATATCCTCGGAAATGTTTAATTTTCTTTATTTTGCTGTATTTGTCAGGTGATCTACAGTTACAGACACTAAGTGAAAAATTATTTAAATAGGTTATAGAAGAACTGTGGCAATGTTGTGGTAATTTTTGTAATGTGCCACTTGCAGTCACATTGCAGAAATGAAATTAAAAATGTTTCAGACACTAATTTGAAACACATTTATTAAAATAGTAATCCTAGTGTACATGTAGCCAACTTATTTTTTTTAAATCAGTCTTAAACTAGATTTTTTGCAACACTTGGACATTTTTTCTTCTTTGCAATCACCTATACATATTTTTCCAATTTCCTGTTCTTTTGCTGTTTTTTTTCTTTCGTGTCTTGTGGCAGGAACAAACCTCTCTATAGAGTTGCATGAGAGGGGAAAAATAATTTAGACATTAGCTTAAGAAACTTTTATCTGGTGAAGTTGGCTGCCAACTCCCCGTGCGCTTCTTCTCTTTAGAGACTTCAGATACTGCATGCATTTATTCCTCAAACTTGACGTCTCACCCTGTCTTGGGGTTCAGCACATCTGGTATGGACATCTTAGCCCTGCCTCAGTTTGTTTCTCACTTTACAGTGCTCAGGCTTCTGGTAGCCGTAGGAGCACTGTTGCTCAGAATCCCACCAGCTTGGCAAGACGTCTGTTGCAGAGCTTGTAAAGCCTGGCAGTACTTGGTTCAAGAACCAGCTTTAAGAACCAGATGGTAACTGTTACATCTCTGAACAGGGCTGGTTTTATCTAATGTTTGCTGCTTGCTGTTCAAAAGAGAAAACAAACAATGAAGATCAGTAGCTGTTGCCTTCATGATCCTTGTTTTCTCTCTCCAGTTCTGTACCTCCCAGGCCTTTTCCTTTGGGTTTAGCAAACACAAGGCTTGTTTCTTCTGGCCCAGTATAGTACTGCTGCATCTGTGCAGGGTTTAACACTACTGCACAGAAATAAAGGGTTAAACCTGATGAGGTTTATTGAGCTTCTCGGTTCAGCCTTTGCTAACGGTCTAAGGCTTCAGCACCCAGTCTGTTGAAGCTGGTCCTTGCTGAGCCGAGGTGAGTTGCTTTGCGCAGCAGGTGTCTGTCTGAATTCATGTCTTACAGCTGAACAACCAACCACTGCATCTCTGCAAGATGTGAGGCTATGGAGAATTTGGCTGCAAATTTAAGTAGATGGTGCTAAAGGAGTTTTCACCACGGCGGCTGTTTAGGTCCTTAATAGCTTGTGTTTGTAACCGATACATGGATTCCTTACGTGACGAAAAGCTGCTAGTTATTCAGCATTAAAACATTAGTGCATGCTTATTAAGGCTTTATTTGTGTAATAGATTCTGAGTATATTAACCTACAGATGTCTTCTCATTTGGTCATGTTTGAATTACTGCCCTCACTATTTGAGCAACAACATCACATAATAGGGGAGCAATGCAATAGGTCAGCTGTTGGTCACAGCTTTAACAATAAAAGCCTGTCAACCAGGAAACACGACAACTTTCTTCTGATCAGAGCTTAAAACAAAAGCCACCCCTCGCCTAGCCCCGTCATTGGCAGTGTATGAATTTCTGATTCTAGAATGAAAAAGCTTACTAGTTCATTTTTTTTAATTAGTTATAGAAATTTAATCATGTCTAAAGAAGTATGTGTAAATAAATCTAGTATTAAGGAAAGTGTGAGTACAAGGAAGACCAGAGGCAATTTCAGGTAGCTCTTGAATGTAAAAACTGTATTTAAAACAAAACCCTCATAAAAAAAAAATTGTTCTTATAATAGCCATTATTAGAAACAGAAGCACATACTAAACAATTCTATAAACTGAAAGACCTAGCAGTTAGAATATTAATCAATAGAGATATGTATATTCATGCTGCATGCTTCTATTTAAGCATTTCTTAATGTCAAGTTGTGTACCATCTATCTCTAAAACTTCTCTGGAAAGAAGAGAGCAGAAAAACCTGTTGGAGTTGCTGTTCCAGAGGGAAGGTATACTTTCGTCACAAACAGTGGTGTTTCCTTGCTTTCGTCTTGCCACCCTTACAGAATTCATTAGTATAGCCTGTTACGTATTTGAGATTCAGGTCTTAAACCTCAAAAATCTCTTAGCATAAGAGGTGGCAGACCAGGCAGTCCTGCTATTGTCGTTCTGCAAGAAAGTAAAGCAAAAACCACATGGTATAAGAGCACTGTATTTGATGAATACTTAAAGTGTTGGCTATAGGAAAGAATGTATACTTTGACTATCTGGCTACTTAAGAGAAGGTGGTGGTGTATATACCTTTGATCTGATTAAGGGAATTCTGTCCTTTTTTAAAAAAGATGCATATGCTTACGGAAGAATACCTAAAGGTGTCTGAAACTAGCGTGAAGTTTCCAAATGCTTTGTGATAGATGTTTAGTTGATTACCAAGCTTGCTTGTGCAAAATGTCAATTGTGAATATATGACATCTTGTTGTTCTGTGGAGGATTTGAGGAATGGGATGGGACTAAGGGGCATGCTCTCTCTGTTAATGGAGCTAAAAGTAAAGGTGTAAATTAATATAGTTTTTTTTTTAACCAGGCTGATTTTAATATTTAAATAAAAATATTTTTGGCAGTAATTTTAAAGGTGGTGTTTTTCATACTAGGTCTTCCTCGTACGGAAAATAATTGGTCCTGATGCTGGGCAACTTTATGCAATGAAAGTATTGAAAAAAGCATCTTTAAAAGGTATATGTACCTTTTTTATTTAAACTTCAGAAAATAGGTTTTCAGTGCACCTCTCTTAAATGTGTTGTCTAAATATTTCTTTTGAGAATAATTTTCATCTTAAAACTTTTTCAGTGAGTTCAAATCTGGCCAGATAGCTTTAATTATGTAGTAAAATTTATTTTTTCAGTGTTTAAAATTGCATTATTTATTTCTGTTTATTTTTCTTCTACCAGAGCAGATTAATAAACAATTTTCATTTTGCCTTTTAAGTTAGAACTTCACTGTGGCTAAAACTCAAGTCAGTCATTCTTGTTATAGGTGTGACAGCAAGCTAACTTAGTTCTGGCTTTCAGAAGATGCCTTAATGAAGGCAATTGACTCTGTGCAAATGGGGAGTGTTAGCTGAGGAGGGAAAAAGTGATCTTAACAGTCAGAATGTTTATATTCAGTACAAATAGTTAATTCTAGTTAAAGTTGAGGCAAGAAACAAAATACAGTTTTGCTGTCTGAAAATGTTTTGTGGAAGACTTAAAAAAAAATGTTGTTACCTTTTCTAATTTTTATTGCTAAAAAGGTAAAAGTACTGCTTTGGACACAAAAAATTTCCTATATTCTAATTTCTGTTCCATTTGTATTATAATAAATTTTGATACTAGTATTCTTTTTTTTTTTTCCACCAGTTCGGGATAGAGTTCGTACAAAAATGGAGAGAGATATATTAGTAGAAGTAAATCATCCATTTATCGTCAAACTGCACTATGGTTGGTACTTTTTCTTGGTACAGTTTTTCTTTGCTTGAAGACATTGCTGTTCTTGTTCTTGATAGTGAAGTGGTGTGCTTTAAAACACAGCTTTCTTTTTAAGTATGATAAAATAAGATGGCATATAGTTAACTGGCAAGAAGGATAAGAAAACAAGACCTGCTCAATATTGCTGTTGTCCCAATATATGTTAGCTACTTGAAAGCATATGGTCTGGCTGGAAGAATTGTTCTGCCATGATGATGCTCAATGACCTTCAGAAAGAACCTTTAGTAAAAGAAATCTATCAGCATTTCTAAAGTAGCCTCTGCAGAACTGCCTGAGGAGTTTAAACGTGCATACCTTTTGCTTTCATAATTGTATTTTAGTCGTGGTGTTAGGCTTCCTTGCTACTCCTTTTTGTACTGATTCTCTTCATATAGATCTAGTAGCTTGATGTGTCAGTTGTTACCTATGGAATTTTGCCTTTAGCATGCAAACGCACATGGTGTTTAATTGCAAATCTGATACTTTTCATGCATGTATACAATTTTATTCAGATGAAATTCAGATGAGGGTTTCCTTCTGATGATAGACTGTTAAGCTCTAACATGTTAAGCTGGTCACAACTTTTAAATTAACATGTCTTTGGTGCACTGAATAAATGGAAATTTATCTATTTGATTATAAAAGCATCTGTGGTCAATATGTTAGTGCCAATATGGTGGTCTCTACAGCAAGAAATACTTCAGTGACCAAAAACTTTGGAGTATCTCATATTTAAGAGGTACACTTCAAAATAGTATAAGAGCTCTATAGAACTTCTGGCTGGGTTTTCAGAATCTAAATCTAGGCATTCTTTATTATTTACTTCTCAGTCCTAACACTAGCAGACCATCCCATCATTCTCACCATAGGACCCTCTGACGGATGACCTTAGCATTGGTATCTAGTGACTAGCTGGTTGTGAAATGGTCTGTAACTTTGGTAATAGCTTCCCGTGTTTAAAAATTAGAAATCATCAGCTTAAAATATATTGAGTTTGCAGTGAGATAACAGATTCATTTTCAACTTTTTCTGAAAGCTTTTTTAAATTAAAAAACAAACACAAATAGCAAGCCTCAAAACAGAAGGGAGAATACCCAAATTGCATAATCTCCTGAGTTTAAATATGCTGTCAAAGATGATTTAATTAAGAAAATCTTTCCTCACATTTACTTTCCACTTCAGTGCCCAAATTCAGTTCTAGCAGTTTTAAATATCAGGGTTGATGACGGAACCCAAATGCAGATAAGTACATACATTGTGGTTTAACCCAGCAGACAGCTAAACACCACACAGTCAGTCATTCACTCCTCCCAACACCCTGTAGTGGGATGGAAGAGAAAATGGAAAAGAAATGTGCAGGGATTTGTGGGTTGAGATGAAGACAGCTTAATAAGAAAGGGGATGGAGGGTAGGGGGGGAAGGAAAGAAAAACAATAACAATCAAGAGAAGAATAAACAAAGTAAGTGATGCACAACGCAATTGCTCACCACCAGCCAACCGATGCTCAATCAGTCCCCGAGCAACTGCAGCCCACCCTGGCCAACTCCCCCCAGTTTTGGTGTTCAGCATTACGACACAAGGTACGAAGTATCCCTTTGGCCAGTGTGGGTCAGCTGTCCTGGCTCTGTCCCCTCCCAGCTGCTTGTGCTGGCAGTCAGTATGAGAGGCTGAGAAGTCCTTGATTCAGCATAAACACATCTCTGCAACAATTAAAACATGGGTGCGTTATCAGCGTTATTCTCATCCTAAATCCAAAACACAGCACCATGCCAGCTACTAGGAAGAAAATTAACTATCCCAGCTGAAACCAGGACAATATTTTTTTTTTAGATTATGTACTTTTGAAATTAAAAGATTTCCTGGAAAATTCATAGAAGTTCTGCAGAGTCTTTTAGTTTTCATTGAGTGAAAATGAAACACAGTCATTAACGTACTTGGAGTTTCTCTGTTTGGCAAAGGAGAAATAAAAGAACAGTATTTTAATGATCTTTTATGACTAAGATTGTCTTCTGTGAAGAAGCAAGCAAGTAATCATTCATTAAAATTAGTAACTCATGTAAATTTCGTATTGGCAGCTGAACTATGTCAGTTCCAAAACATAAATATTGCATTTCTCTAACTAATCTTCATGTTCTAAAAGCATTTAGATCTGTTTCGTAGATCATCTTTGTCATGCACAACTATTGATTTTTTTTAAAGCCTTTCAGACTGAAGGGAAGCTATATTTAATATTGGATTTTCTCAGGGGAGGAGATGTATTCACGCGATTATCCAAAGAGGTAAGTACCTAAAATTTTACCTCAACTCAGTATTTGGCAGATTTTCTTCGACAATATAGGGTTCTCTTTTATAACTATTTCCAGTGATTCTTGTCACAGTCAGGTTTTTAAGAACTTAGTTGGGTTTTCCTTACATATTGTAGAATAATGAGCTGTAACCTTAAGTGTGTACTGGTTAGTAGCCTAAGCTTTTCTCTGTTATCTACAAAGGCCAGTTCTTTTGTCTAAAAATGTTTTGTTGCTTGGAAACCCAACTGAAGTAAATTAAAATTCATCAAAACTAAAGCAGATGTATAGTTCTTATGCTCACAGTTAGCTTAGGTGCTCTTGGAAACCCATATCTGTAAGAGGTTTCTGCTGCATTGCAAAATTGCATAATGCTGTAATATAAATCCTAACGTTTAATCTCACAAACTGTGAACATTGAGCATTTTTAAGACACCCCTCTGCCATCTAATTTTGGCGTGTAACTGGAACTATAATTTTTCATTTCTGTTTTCTTGGGAGAGAATTTCAGAGGAGGGAATATGATGCAGCCTAGCCTTGTTTTTTCTTAAATTTAATATAATAAATATTTGATGGCAAATATTATGACCATCTTTAAGATTTTATTTTCTTTTTGCAAAACTTTCATAAAGCTCTAAATTTTTAATGGCAAATTTCCCAACGACTTCACAGTTAAGAGACCTTTCCGGTGCTTTCACAAATGTGAATGTTTATTGCTAATGCTTAGGAAAAGATAACCCAGTTTTCTGATTTAAGAAAGTATCTGGCTGATTTTTTTTTTAACGAAATGTAGGTCGTATCCTCAGTATGTTAGGCCACGAACTCTCTCCTTCCCCCCCCCCTTTTTTTTTTTAAACAAAATCTAGTTTTACTTCAGGAACAGGTAAAAGTGAAGAAAGAATTGAAAAGTTTTTTTCTCTCATTTTTAAGAAAGCCGACCTTGGTAGAACAGTGATCGTGTCTAAGAATTGAGCTCAAAATTAATTAAACTTGAGCTGTAAAACCAGGGGATAAAAACTGTTAAAGGAATGGACAGGCTTGTAAAGGGCTATTGGGACACTAGGTAGGAACAAGGTCACTCTGCTCTCACGTAGGCTGTCTGATTATAGGGGAAATTCTGGTATAACAGAACTATTCTTTTTTGCACCAACACAGCTGAGATTACTGACTATGCAAAATCCTTAAATTAAGGGATGCGAGTCTATGTGTAATAATACTAGCTAGGTGAAAGAAGTACGTACTCTCCTTGGGAATAAAGAATTAATAATTGTGAGATTATTCTTAAGTTTCCACACGTGTGTTGTGGTTATTTTTGGAAGACTTCATTTACCTTCTGTGATGGCATTTAAACATTTACTGTATCTATATATAGGAAAAAATTGGGCCTTTTTAATTCCTAGTAGGAGGAAAAGATTGCAAAAATGCCTGGTAATACAAAGACAGTGGATAACACCAGTGTAAATTACCCACAGTGTTTCATACTTTGCATACACGAGGATTATTTAAGTTAGTAGGGTTTACTATGAGGTTATTAAAACACTTTTGCTAGTGTTTTAGTTCTAATGCAGGTATGAGAGTTTCGGCTATGGAAATGAAATGAGTATTTATTGAAGTCTTCTGTGGTAAAATAGAATGAAATTGACTTGCACTGTGTTTAATTTGGCACAAAGTAGTTTGTAAGTGAAATTGTTACTCCAAGGCTGTAGATGTGTTGTATTTTGAGATGTGCATTTTGGCTATCCCAAGGAATAATGACATTTTTCCCTTGTGAATGGAGATGAAAGATTGTATCAACATTGCCCTTACAAAATTAAGGTGAAACTTCTATGTGCTGTTTCTATCATGTAACAGCTTTATTGTTCATAGTGTATTGATAACTGACACTGTGGAAATTGGAAATATTTCTGTTGCCAGTATGACAGGTCACATATTTTGTGTGCAATACCAAGTATTGATCAGTGTATTACTAAATCAGTAAGCCCAAATATGGTAGTATAAAGTTTTAAAAGGTGTATACTGTGCAGTTGAGAGGGCTCTTCTCCTTACTCCTGGTGTTTTCAACAAATAGGGAATAGTTGAATTAAGTTTTGGAATTAAATTTGAGGTTTTACATTTGAGGATTACTAGTTTTTCCAGTAATTTGTGGAACACGGCAAGAGCCAAAGTAAATAGTCTTGTATATGAAAATTAGAAGCAACCTGCTGAGTATTTAGGACAGGAAAGCATCTGTATAAAATGCTGTGTAGGCAAGGTCGCTTGGTTCTTCGGTGTCTTGCCTAGGGATTTTAGGATTTTTAAAATTTCTTTTGCTAAGAAGAACAGAGCAGGTTCCTGCTTTAACTCACTGCTAATTTTCTCATCACGGTTATTTTTACAAAGTATTTTGTTTAGCATACTTTTTACTATTTTTTTCTAAATATTGGTAATGTGAGGTGAGAGATGCACAATGAGTGACATAAAAATAGCTGTTGATATATCAAATTTTATGATGCAGTGGACAGCAGTTTACATTGGATTGCAACTGAAAATGCTGGTGGTCAGTAACACCAAATACAACAATTAAATTCATTATCTTAAAAGTTAGCGCCCTGTGGTAACTGCAAATGTTTTTAAGTGTTGCGGATTGTTCTTTTACTTGATGTTTACTATCATGATGATGAGCGTGTATTATTGTATCATTTCTGTTAGGTCAATTCATGAATTACCAGTTCATAGGGTACTTCTAAAATTTATTTTGAAATTAAGGCAGACAGGAGTATTTTTTTTTAGTTTGCAGTTTTAAAAACTGAAGACAAGATCAGAAGGTAAATCTATACAGTTCTTATTAGGTTATGTTTACAGAGGAAGATGTGAAATTCTACCTCGCAGAACTGGCCCTTGCTTTGGATCACCTTCACAGCTTGGGAATTGTATACAGGGACCTGAAGCCAGAAAAGTAAAGTAAAATGTATTTTACCACTATTACGTGTATTTTGCTTGTTGCTTTGCATTTTCTACTGTAGTCATGTAAAAAATTAAAAATATTTTTACATTGTTTGTTTACATAATCTTATAAAAATGCGTTTGTGACTAAAATGCAATAATACTGGTTTGTTAATTTAATGATGCAAGTTGGAGATCAAAATTAACTACTATATTTTAAATGTTATGCAAACATTCCTGTTTATGTGTATCGGTGAATGTGAATTTTAATTTTCAGCATTTTGCTTGATGAAGCAGGACATATCAAGTTAACAGGTAGGTAATATTTATTAGTACAGCACTTTCTGTGTATATCTCTGTATAAGCTTATAGTTACAAACCTAAGATATGTATAGTGATAGTTGAAGCGTGAGGCCAGTGCTTTACTGCTTAGAGAATTTCTTATTGGTCAAAGTTTTTATAATGAATCAGTATCTCTTTCATTTATAACGATTCTTTATGTACCATTAAGTACTTCTGTTGAAGCATTTTTAGATTACAGGAGACTGTATCAGATGATTTCTTTTACCACATCCTGATGTCCATGCAGTTTCTACAGAAGTTATTTTTTGCTTTGGCTGATCTTTGTATTGATCAAGTTCCAGTATTAGCAGTAATATTGCTGTAAAATGCAGATCCTAATTACTGTGGTTAAAATAGAAGAAATATAGCTGATAATACAAAAACAGCCATTGAATGTGATTTATTTTAAATGAACTTTAGTTCCAATGGTGGTGTTTTAGTAACTAAAGTTTAGAAAGTTTCTAAGCTGTTTTACTGTGAAATGCCTTTTAGTTGAAGATCAAGAAGTTGTTGAACCAGGCTTGAAGTTGCTGGCTGAGACTTTTTTTTTTATAAAGGGAATATAAAGGGAACAGAGATTCTCTTGGTATAAAAAGCTCTTAGTGCAAAATAAGACCTCTTCCAAATTACTATTGCATTTCAGGATTATCACTCTTAAATGCATATGAAATCGCAGGGAAATGGTTTATAGGGAACAACTGAAATATGTCTTCTGAGAAGTTACATTTAAAGTGAAACTTATAAATTCATTACATATTTGGATCTATAGATATTGCTATTAGATTCTGAGTGAAAAAGAAATTGTTTAAACTCTCAAAGAGTTGAATGATGTTGGAAATTGTTTATAAAATGCACCGCTTTAAAAATTTCTGAACAATACGCTTAAATCCAATTGAATCTTATTCTCACTTCCTTCTGAAAGTGGGAAGACTGAGGGTATCGTTGATTAGCAATCACTTCCCCTCTCGTAAAAGGGAATGTTGAGAGTCTT
This sequence comes from Cygnus atratus, assembly GCF_013377495.2. Taxonomy (NCBI): domain Eukaryota; kingdom Metazoa; phylum Chordata; class Aves; order Anseriformes; family Anatidae; genus Cygnus; species Cygnus atratus. Next base: position 18,883,208 of record NC_066374.1, read on the forward strand.
GTCTTGAGAGCTGGGCCAGTATCAAGGACTTGTTTCAGCAAGGCCATTGAATAGACAAGGAAGGAGAAAAGTATTCTGGCATTTAAGACTTCTTTACTGAACTTCTGATTCACATTGCAGAACTGTATTGTCTTATACAACGTTATTTTTAGTCTGACTTTAATTCATCGTTCAGTAGTAGCAGAGCATGCAGACTACGATCTTTGAAACTCATTTATTTGCATGCAGTCTTTTGTATGGATAAAGCAGGTAGCAAGCAGAAAAAGATCTTTTGCTTATCTTAAGGCTCTGAATATGTAACCTTTTAAATATTGAAATAGTAATATTTTAAGTAGTAATATTGAGGGCTAATTTGTAGCTTATAGAATGGCTTTGGTGGCATGTTTGATGCCTCTCTAGATATCTGCAGCTTCTTGTTTCATGAAGCATTAGGATAACAGCATAATGTTCCTGAACACAAGCAAACAAAAGCTGTCAACGCTTTCATTTTGAAATGCCATATACAGTATTGTTTTTTCCTGAAGTTCTTTACTGGCTATATTCTTGTAATGCTGTTGTTGTAGACTTTGGACTCAGCAAAGAATCAGTAGATCAAGAGAAGAAGGCCTATTCTTTCTGTGGTACTGTAGAATACATGGCACCTGAAGTAGTAAACAGGCGAGGGCACAACCAGAGTGCTGACTGGTGGTCCTTTGGTGTTCTTATGGTACTGTATGCTTTGCTGCTTACCTCGCTTAAAGGTCACAAATATGCTGCATATGTCTAAAGTGAATGTGAAATAATGTGTCTAGAATAGGCTTGTCCAGATTTAATTAAGAATGCTGGGGGGGGGGGGGGGGGGAGGGAGAGAATTTGATGACCAAAGTGCTACTGAAATAGCAAGTAATTTGAATAAAATTTTACTTTTTACCTGCTTAGGTAAGGAGTACTTACTAGGAACCTGAAAAATCATGCACCTGGTCAATTTAGTTGTTTTGAATAGTCATTGTCATAGTGTGAAACTTCAGTTTGTGTATTTATTTTCCAAAAAATAATTGAAGAAAAAAAAAAGGAAGACTTGGTTTGATGGAATATTAATTGTTTTTGTAAGAGTAAGTTTGAATACTGCTGGAGTGGAGTAGAGTAATGAGTCAGTAATGCTAGCACTTATGCTTTTGCTGTAATGCATTAGAGAACCCAACTAAAATATACATACTGACATTAAAAGTAAAATACTGTTTTAGAACTCTTCTTGCTCCCTTCATAGTGCAGCAATGTCTAAAATTAAGGTATGGAGGGGTTTTTATTACTCTAAAGTAGCTCATGGCTGTGAAATGTCCCTAATCATCATTACAACTGCCACTGTTATAATGTGAACTAACAGTTAAAAACAAAATTTTAGATTTGTGAACTTTTTTGGTAATATAATCTCTTAAAAGTCAAGTCAGTTTGCCTAATGTAGCAATAGGAAACAGTACAGTACTTAACACTTTGAGCAACTGGGGGAGAAGTGTTGATTTAGATTAACATTTGTTCTTTTCAGTTTGAAATGCTTACTGGTACACTACCGTTTCAAGGTAAAGATCGAAATGAAACTATGAATATGATACTGAAGTAAGTATGTTTTATTACTCTTTAGAATATCAGAAAACATAATTTAAACGTGTTTAACAGCTTGTTTTAAATACTTGTGCTTGAGAGCATTAAAACTAGAAGAGAAACAAAAAAGCCACCCCATCGCACTGCCTCCGTGCACATGCACAATAAATAAGGTTTAGATCCCAGACTATGGAAATTCTGTTGAGTATCTGCAGAAATTAAAATCATAGGGATAAACTTCTATTTTCATTGTAGGTGTATAATAATGATAACAACATTACAGTGAATTGGAACAGCATTACTTGCCATTCACGTTGTTATATACTCTTGCTACTGTTATAGCATACCTTATTTTGTAAGCAGTAGTTAATCAGGTGTTGCTTTATGAACATATATATGGAGACTGCACTTACGTGCTCACATTTTCATAATACATTACCTCAGTTGCAGCACAAGCTGTCCGACAGGACAAACTGGGTAAACTGGTGACTTCTGAAGCAAGTTGTTAGGCAAACATGTTCTCATCTTTATTTGTGCTTAGTTAACAAAGACTTTCCTTTGGACCACATGCAGAGCCTTGGGCCTTTTGAGGGGGTGATATTCGAGGAAGGGATGAGAGAGAAAGCTTTCTTCCTTAACATATGGCAGTTTTAATTTACAGTGATACTAACTGTCAAATGTTAGCAATCACTTTAGGGGCTAATAGCAAGTTGGAAATAAGTCTGCATTTGGTGAGTCTCTTTGGGCCTTGTTTCTGGTAGACATTTTGGTGATGACTTACTGGTGGCATGAAGATATCTTTGAAATACTTACGTGTTCCTGAGATAATTGCTTTACTCTGTTTTAGCATGAAGCTTGTTTTGGGGTCTCAAAGGGAGTGGGTTTTTTGTGTGGTGTGGGTTTTTTGTTTGCTTTTGAAAACCACTCATGTACAATGTGAAACTTTAAAGCTAATGAGTTAAATGTATACACCAGACGACTTCAGAATAGGTCCTTAATACACCAAATTATGCAGTGAAGCTTATGTACACGTTTTTTTTAGCAAGATAAATTTCTTTCTCTTACTCGCTGTCTTTTTTCGTTTAGGGCAAAACTTGGAATGCCTCAGTTTCTCAGCCCTGAAGCTCAAAGTCTTCTGAGAATGTTATTTAAAAGGAACCCATCAAATAGATTAGGTGGGTTCATTTCTTTGGATCATCGAAATAAAAGTAGGTGGGCTGAATTTCTTATTTAAAGAAAGCAGTTGCTGGAGACTCTTCAAGCTCCAGTGTTGATGGTCGGTGAGACTTGACTTTTGATACCATTTCATGTTAGTGTGGATCCTGACTTTCTGGGTTTGGCTAATGGATGGTTACTTTCTTGAACCAGTTACTATTAGCAGCGAGAACAAAGCTTTGACAGTGTCAGAGTAAAGGAGTATTGACACTGTATTTATGGGCTGCTTTTATTCTTGTATGTCTCATCAGGGAGGCAAATGTGCTTAATCAAATATTTTATATGCCTCATATAACCATGCCTGTACAAATTAAAAAAACAATGATATTGCAGTTTTGTTCAAAGACTTTACCCTCAAAATGTTTTAAATTCAGTGTTTTCTTTGTTCAGGAGCTGGTTCAGATGGAGTTGAAGAAATCAAGAGACATCCTTTTTTTTCTACTGTTGACTGGAATGTAAGTAGGAAATGATCTGAATGATGAAACTTTTTAATTTTTGCCTACCTTGTAGCATATAGGTATTTGCCTGTGAATAGGGCACAATAAACACTGCACTACTGCTGACTTAGATTCTGGCCTCTACTGCAACCTTACTTGGCATCTGGAACTGTATTTATGGTATAAAGAGTAACCAATTATAAATTGGACACTTAATTGTTTAATAATTAGAGTTGCAGCATTCTAAAGCTTAAATTGTCAGTTACAACATTTGTAGTTGGAGAGCATGTTGGCACTCCCTGTGTGCAAGAATCATCCTCTAGAGCAGGTGTCCATCCAGTACAAGCATGTCTCATGCCTTCCATGCAGGTCATAAAACTTTGCTGTGACTATAGTTCTTTTTGACTTAACTGTAGTTAGCTGTAGCGCATTCCTGTCTTATCAGTCATATTCCATGTACAGTTGAAGTATTGACACTCGTGCTTTGAGGTGATCGGAAGTCTGTGCAAGTCCATGGTTGCTTTCTTAATTTTTAACAAGCACGTTGATGTGGGGCCTTTTGAGATGTGTTGCCCAGAAACACTCACAGAAACGAGGCACTCTATATCAAATATATCTACTCTGCAAACATGCCTTTGCGATAATGCCTAGAGAAGGACAGACGCAAGGAATGACGTTGCTGTGCTGATGTGACTACATGCAGTGCTCATTACTGCTGTTCTTAACTGGTTCTTTAAAGCCTGTTAACATGATCCTTTTCTCTATCTCCTATATTCCCTTCTGAGAAGGTGGCTTTCTAGCTGTGTTTATGCAGCATCTACATAGTTCTGATTAGCAAGCAGATTTTTAAAGTATCAGGAAAATTTTATTTTATGTGAGTACACTTAGTAAGAGAAGGCTGTGGTAATGTGGTTTCAGGTTATCTATTGTTTTTGTTGTTGTTTTTAGGGGACTGAATTCGAAATGAATACCATCAAGCAAATTCAAAAACTGTGGAGTTCTAACTTTTATATTTATTTAGCTATAATGGTACTAATGAACACTTCAGTACTTTATTTCATTTTCTGTGGGGATGAAGTCAGTTCTCTCTTGCTTGTATGTTCTTGGTTTTGGGTTTTGTGTGTTTTTTATTACATGTATGAGGTCTGACAGCACAAGAAAAATGCAAAAAAAAAAAAAAAAGTTCTCAACTTCCTGAACTTTGCGTGGGACTTTGACATAATTTGACATGAAATTTTCCATAAAATGAGACTCATCATTGTAAATGTGACTTATATTGCTGTTTTGATAACAGTTGGCAAAGTGATTTTCTAAAGCATGTTGAGTAAAGGAGAAGAAAATGAGGAGCCTTTTGTTCTACTTTTCCTTCCCTCCTTCCGACTTAGTTTAGCAGGTCAGGAAAAACCTGGCGTAGTTTTGGGAATTGGCAGTTCCTTGCCAAGAGGGAAACCTTTGCTTGTGAGAGTTATTTCTATTCTGGGTCCCAGACAGAGGCAAAGACTGTATTGCATACCTTCCCTTTGGAGTAGATATTTCAGGACGGTAACAGCTGTCCAAAATAGCAGTGAACTACGTCTGAGGTGACTGATAGAAGATGTGCTGTGGCTGTTCTCTGAATAAGCCCGAGATGAACTGGTGATAAATGGCAGTCTGCTACCCTAGCTTAAAAAGGACAAATCTGGTAGATGAGGCAGATTCAAAAGAGCAAGAGCTGTGTGTTGTTTGACTTGCTTGGTACCATTTCGCTTAGCATTTGAAATGAAAGGTACGTAAATATAACTCTGTTTTTGCATATGTAATTGAGTTTCTCTAATTGCTATATATTATTCAGTTTTTCAGAAAACTTTTAATACAATGACATTTGAGTTGCTTACCCTCTAGCTTGGCAAAATTACATGATGGAAGCTTCATTCACTCTTAATTAAATGACTTTGTTCTACTTCAGAAATTGTTCAGAAGAGAAATTCAACCCCCATTTAAACCTGCTTCTGGAAAACCAGAAGATACCTTTTGTTTTGATCCAGAATTCACAGCAAAAACACCAAAAGGTAACTGTGCATCCTCCATTTATAAGCTGGTGAGGCTTATAGCACTATAGGGGACAAATGTTATTTTTTTTATTTGGTATTTGTGGACTAAAATAGAAGACTGGAACTGGTGAGATTTGAATTTTATATGTAGTGAAAGAAAAAATATGTAAACCCAATACCTTCTTAATAAAGTATCTGTAGCATTTATTATTAACGTACACCTAACTTTTTTCCTTTAATTATGGTTTCCCTAGATATAATGACAAGGAAGATAGAGGGCATGTCCTGTTCTGCTATAAAGAGAATACCTGTTAATTTTGTCTTAAATCTGTCCAGGCTTCCCTTTTCTTTTATTGTCAATACCTAATGGAATTTGTTTGAATGTGAGTTTCAAATATTAAGTTCCCTTTTGTGTATAAAGTAACTCCTGGAAGTTCAGGGCAGCACACTCAGTGCACTGAGGACCTATACTATTAAATTATTTTCAAAGACATCTCAACTAGTTTCCAGAAGCCTATAAAATTAACTTTTAACATGTCTCTTAGATTATTGCGCTAGGAAAATTTCTAAGTAAGTGAACTTGGAAGAAAGACAGTAAGTGCTGATTTTCATTGATTAGCATATTCACTTCAGGTTTTCTTACGTGATTTTTTTTTTCTGTACTATTGCATCCAACTTTTAAAACCACTTGTCATATTTGTTTGGAGAGTGTCTGTGGTTCTGATAGGCTACACAGAATTATCAAGCTGTGCTTATTTTTGAAATTTCAAACAGTGAATTCAAAAGTGCACATAATAAAGTGCACATAATAGAATCTGAGGTAAATTTGTGGCTTCATATTTTTTGGTTTTCTGATTTATTTTTTTTTTACTAATTGAATTTTTTTTTTATTGCTTCATTTCTGCCTTATCTGCATATATACTGCTGAGGTAGCAAAATGTATGGGCACTCTTAGGCAGTCCTTGAACATAAGGTTATGAACTTCATTTTTCATAAATAGTGTTGTGCTTCAGTAAATTTCTTCCTAAAAACATGTGTTCTTACACTAATTTCTGCAGTTTTACGTGAAACATAGAAGTAGTACTTATGTTGTGTGATGCTGAAATACTGTAAGACAGATCACTGGATAGAAGTCTTAATTCAATGTCTAGTGCTACTTTTGTCTGTTCCCTCAAAATGTTTCTTCTAACATATCTGTACTGAATGTTCAAAAAAAAAAGCTTTGCTAAGCTTTAGTCATGCTAATGAAATGTGTGTGCAACTAGATTCTCCAGGAGTCCCACCTAGTGCGAACGCACATCAGCTCTTCAAAGGATTTAGTTTTGTTGCAACTACTACTGTAGAAGATCATAAAATATCACCACTCACCAATATACTGCCAATAGTACAGGTAAAAGTTCTTTATTTGGTAAACCTTTTTTCAAATGCCAAATATTAACCAGTATGTAGTGTTTGCAGTTTGTTCTTTTCTGTTGTGGAGACTATTATAAAATGTTATTAAAATCAATCCACAGGGTATCTAACTACACAATTCGGGGTGCAGGGAAGCAAGTTGCTGCCTTTCTGGAGCAAGGATTCAAAAGAGATCATGGGCAAGCAAGAAGAACTTTTGCTGCTGGAAATAGTGTATAGATTCTTGTTGTTTTAGATGACAATTTGTATGTGTTTGTTTTTTAAAGCAACTTCATGGAAACAGTGTGCAGTTTACTGATGTATATGAACTGAAGGAAGATATTGGTGTTGGTTCCTACTCCGTTTGCAAGCGATGTATACACATAGCTACAAATATGGAGTTTGCTGTAAAGGTACTTTTAGTAACTTTATTTTTGACTTACTGTGTAGCAGATGTTTAAATGCATGAATTCTATAGTTACTGTAGCTGTTTATGTGCAGTGAGAAATGAAAACAGTTTTCTTCTTCCACTGAAATTGCATATTGGCTTCTGTAGTTCCTGTTTTTGTGGGTAAAGTTGTGGCATTGAAGAACTAATTTTGAAAGTACAGTTTTGAAGTCTGAAAATATTGTATGATGAGCACACCTGAAGTAAAATAAATGAGATTCAGTAGGTTGGGACTGGCCTGCAGGGAAGTGATGCTTCAGGCAGTCAAGTGAATTCCATTGTCCACTGGAGCAGATTAGGCTGCGTTAATGATAGATTTAACTGGTAGCAAGGATAGAACAAGAACTGAGTAAACAGGGATGTGAAGCTGGAAGATGAGTTAGTCACAATTAATAAGAAGTAATGAACTCTTGACATTTTTGAAACTGTTGCAAAATTTGTTTTCATGTTACTGTATTTTGCAGATAATTGATAAAAGTAAGAGGGATCCCTCAGAAGAAATTGAGATTCTCATGCGTTATGGACAGCATCCAAATATTATTACTTTAAAGGATGTATGTACCTATCTCTGCTACCTCTTATTACACACTAGTCAATATATATTTATGTATAAATATAGATGTAGGGAGTTTATTGGGGTTTACATTTCTTTTGCACAGCAAAATATATTGACAGCAGTATATATAGTAGAGTATTTTAAGTGTCCTGATACTAACATTTTAAAAAGATTGTTTAATGAACTTGAAGTGAGAAATGATGTACGTGTTAAAAAGTCATATTTCTTCTAATTTCAAATCAGTTAATGTGTTGGTGATCTGAATCTGAAAAAGCAGTTGGATGTGTCGTGTATGTGCAAAGTATCAGCAGCTAAAAATCCTCTGGAGGGGAAGAGGAACAGGGAGTGATAGAGCTAGTCTCCTCTTACAAACAGAAGTTCCTAGACTGAAGAAATGTCATTCTGAGTCATGATTTAATAATCTATTATCTCAACATCTCACAGAATGACACAAGCTTTCTTTAGACTTCATGCTTTAAAGCTCTTGAATTGCAGAATTAAATTTGACAGCCCCTGCTGTTTGCACTTTATGTTCATATACGTGAATGGGTGAACAATCTAGTCTGTAATTTTCAGATTTTTCAGGTTCTATAATTATGGATGATCTGGATGAATATGTATGTGTGTATATATGTGTGCTTGTTAAACTTCTTCAGGTGTATGATGATGGTAGATTCATATACCTCGTCACTGAGCTGATGAAAGGAGGAGAGCTGCTTGATCGAATTCTCAGACAGAAGTTCTTCTCGGAACGAGAGGCTAGTGCTGTATTATACACTATAACTAAAACTGTGGATTACCTGCACTGCCAAGGAGTGAGTGATTTGTTTTATTCACAGCTCTTAGAATTAACAAATGCTATTGGTTACGTGCTTTGAGAGGCTTTTTTTAACAGCAGAAGGGAGGATTTGAGTATTTTCTATAAAAGACGAGATAAGTGACCCATGTAATTATTCTGCAAGCCCTTTTAACTCTGCTTTTACTTATGAAGCGGCAGATGTTTGTTCTATGCTTGTTTGTGAGTTGGTTATGTTTAGTTCCAGTTGCATTATGAGCCAGTATGCTTTTTTATGAGGTTACTGAAATATATTTTTTGTTACTTGAAAGTTAGATAATTGTGTGGAAGTGTTAGTCTCTAGCTTACTATACTTGTTATTGGTTATGAATTGTGAAATTTGCATGTATGTATGTTTGTACATCTTTGAAATAATAGATTTTAACATATCTTTTTTTAAAGGTAGTGCATCGAGACCTTAAACCTAGTAATATTTTATATACGGATGATTCAAATAATGCTGATTCTATCAGGATTTGTGATTTTGGATTTGCAAAACAACTTCGAGGAGAAAATGGACTACTTCTAACTCCATGCTACACTGCAAATTTCGTGGCACCAGAGGTATCTTAAGCTGCCGTGCATTTTGTCTACACTGGTTTTGATGTATCAAATACTTAATCCTTTCAGTAGTTTTAAAAACAAAACAAAAACCTACCCTGCTAGTTTTCCTTAGATGTTTCTATAAATACTAGTACATATGTGTTTATAATAAGTCTTTTTAAAAATAGTAGAGCCTACCCTCAAAAATAAGATGGATGCCCGTTGAGAATCCTAAGATGACTTTCTGGGAACAAGAAATATTGTCAATAGTTACTATAACCTGTATATTGAACAAGAAATGATGAAGCCTCTGAAACTATATTGGCACTGACTTATCCTTCCTCAGCCTGTGTGTGTAGTGGTTTGGGGGTGAGGGATGGCTTTTTTCTTTTTTTTAAAGTATATGAAAAGTCTCTAACTTTTTTTTTTAAAAGGTTCTCATGCGACAAGGTTATGATGCTGCTTGTGACATATGGAGCTTGGGTGTTCTTCTTTACACAATGTTGGCAGGGTGAGATATTAGCTTATTTTGTTTACCTAAAATTACAGCATGCTGCACGAATCCATGCTTTTATTAAAATTGTAAGATATTACCTCACTGGTTTGAATGCAGAATAACAAAGACTCTGAAGAGGAACAAGAAGCTGTGAGTTTATAAATGTGTACATAAACAAGGCTTATCTTGCAGGTAGTTTTGGGGCTTCTCTCTTCCCTAGTACATGACTAGAGGATGCCAAAGACCCTCCCTAGCTTGGGGGAGAGCTCTTAGTCTGGAAAACCATGTGTTGGTTTTCTTTTTTTTCCTTCTGCACCTTGTCCTCCCCCCCTAGCCTTGTAGTCCATCCTCTTGTATCTCTTTCCGCAGCCTTAATTCATGGCCCTTTTACAGAATGAACTGGCTTGTAACCTCTTCAGTTTCCTAAACTTTCATTAAGGACTAGAAAGTACTTCAAAAAGTAATAGCGTTTATCAATTTGCCATTGAATTCTGTTCTGACAGGTAAAGTATATTTTTTCCATCTTTATCTATAAATACTGTCTTCTGGAAACTTCTTGATCATACTGTACTTCTCCCGGTAAAATCACTACCACCACTAGAGTTTTGTCATCGAAACTCAGTTTTCTGTATGATTTATATGCAGTCATGCAGATCTTGGGCATTACCCTGCCTGCATGTGTAAGAAACATTGTCTGAACAAAAGACACAGCAGGTAACAAGTAAGGGAGAAGAATGGTCCAACTTGATTTCCTAGCTTTCCATTTTGTTCTCCTTAAGCTCATCATCTGAAGTACTACAACTAAACTGGTTGGGATACTTCCTAAACCTTTGATGTTGGTTGACTTCTATGTAAAGCTTTCAAAGTACTAAGATACAACGCATTAATATGTATTACTGCTGTCATGCTGATTTGATATCTGAGGGGTGTTATGATGTAATTCATTTGAGTGAGATTTGATTTTTTAAAAATTAAAGCTAACTTGGTACTAGCCTATGACCATAGGAGATGCCAAAACATTGTACTACTTCTGAAACTGTTAAAAGGTGTATTTTTGAATGTCTAAATGAATGACTAAAAAGTCATTAAGATAGGGGTTTCAGACTTGCCAGTTTGATTATTTTGTTCTTCACAGTAGGATTTATAGGAAAATAATCTGAATTTACAGGAAATCCAGTAAGCTATTAAAAGCCTCCCAAACCAATAATCTTGTGGTTTAAGCCTCCCAAACTCACTTAAAAATAAATAAAAACAAATCTTGATTGATTTGTCTTGCAGCTTTTTCCACAAATTGTAGATGTAAATACATTTTGCTCATTCTTTGTCAAAATGTACGTCCATACCCCAAACTCTATATTACTCCAGCTTCATTAGGTTTTCTGTTGGGGTGCTGTTCTAGGTTTGGATTACTTAATTGCTCTGGTTGTCTAACACAACTTTTTGTTTATGAATCATTTTCACGTGATGTGAAAGTCTGCACTAGTTAGAAGGTATTATTAAGATACTTACTTAAAACATCTTGTTAATCTGCATTACTATTTATTCTACTTGAGTAACAGTCGAGTAACAATTATGGGGAAAAAGAAAATAATAGTTTCAAAGGTGAAATGCTAATTTAATATATGCTTTATTTGATAGTATAGAGTGTGTTAGTGTCAGTAGTGGAATAACTTGTCAAAATGATTAATGAGGTTTTAACAATTTCTTAATTTTTTTTTCCCTTTCAATAGCTATACTCCATTTGCAAATGGTCCTAATGATACTCCTGAGGAGATCCTGGTACGAATAGGCAGTGGAAAATTCTCCTTAAGTGGAGGCAACTGGGACACTGTTTCAGATGCAGCCAAGGTATAAATATGTTTCGTTTTTTTCCTTGTATTTTGTAGAATTCAAACAAACATTTATTGAGTGCCATAAAAAAGACTAATCTAACACACGAGTTTGCTAGTCTTGTCTGCAAAGTTTATTGCAATAAAGGTCACCAACCTCCTGCTCAAAACAGGGTCAGCTCATGATCAGAATAGGTAGCTCAGGGTTTTATTCAGTCTGATTTTGAAAACCTCCAAGGGTGAAGACTACAACCTGCCCAGGCAGCCTTCTCTTGACTACCTTAATGAGGAAGAAGTTTCTTCTGATTTAAAGCCAGAACACTTCTTGTTTTATTTTGTCCTCTGTCTCCATTTCTTTAGCTGTGCTGACTGAAGGAATGCAATTGCCTCCCTCAGTGTACTTGCTGTGCTTCAACCCAAGATGCTGTCTGCTTTCTTGGAAAGCAGGTCACACTGGTAGTTCAGCTTGCTGCCCTACAAAGACCTCCGGGTCCTTTTCAGCAAAGCTGTTTCCTAAACAGTCACTAGCTTGTATCTAGGCAAGGATTTATTCCTTCCCAAGTGGAGAAATTTGTGTTTGTCCTCATCGAATTTTGTAAGGTTCTGGCTGGCCCAGAACTCCATCCTGCCTGGGTCCTCTTGGATGGCTGCCTGGCCCTTGAACTCGTCAGCTCTTTACACATACTTCTTGTTCAGTTCTCATTGCAAACATGACAGGTGTGCTCTGTTGTTTCACCCAGGTCACTGATACCCATTTTAGATAGGATGGGTCCCTGTATAAGCTTTCCTAATCATTTAATTCATTGTTTATATTGGACCAAAACCAGATGTATGTGGTATTACTTAAATGGAAGGATGTCTTTTTACAGTTATGTTAGTTATAGTAGCCAACTAGTTTTTGTATTAATATTTTTTTCCTGTAGTATAGGCTCACTCTTTTGACTTTTTTGACACTGAAGTTATCAGGTCTCTGTGTTTTTGTTACTACTTTCAGCAATTAAACTAATAATTTGATATACCTGGATATTTTGCAAATAGTCTCTGTCAGCTTGATTACGCTGCTTTGTTTAAAGATGCTGTCATGCATTGTGTATCAATTGCTGTATGTGTTCTCAGGGTTTCGTGTCGGCCTACTCTGTAGGTATCTTAGTCACTATTTTTACCTTTTATAAATCTTGGTGTTAATATTTTTTTTTTACCTAATCCTTTGGGACTGCGCTATTTGTTCATCCCAATAGGAGTGATTCAGAATACTTGCTGGCTGATTCTGTCTTAGCACAAGTAATTCAATTCTGCATAGTCAAGAACATTTAACATTTTGTACCTAAAACAAAGGGAACATTCTGTCAGCTTGTTCATATTTTGTTTTCTTTCAAGCTATTCCTGTCTTTTCTGTGTACTTCCCATCCAGCTCATCTTTTGACCGACACTACAATTCCTAGCTTGTTACTAATGCTTCTAAACAGCCAAAAACAAATGTTCATTCTTGTTTGGTTTTACTCTTTATATATCTTGAAGGAAAAAATCTTTGGTGGTATATAGCGAATATATGTATACGAACTCAAGTGTAATACGTTGCAGACCCCAAGTGCATAGTAGGAATGAGGAAAGGTATTTGCCAATAATATTCTTCCATAAGCACTTTCTGTTAGATTTTAATAGTATTTCTGGTCTTTTAGACATGTTATAAACAAATTGAAATATGAAACATGGAAACAACAGTAAGTTTCTTTACAATAAAGGCCTGCTCTGTTAAACTGATTATAGTATACCACATTGTTTTCAGACTTCTGCAGTGTCAAGGCACAAAATGATCCAATTTATCTGCTGATTTGCGTGTTTGCATTGTTTATCCCTGCCACATAAGATCCTTTTTAAATTACTGCCATAATTAATGTCTTACAGTCTGTATTAAGATTATTTTAACTGAATAGTATGTGTTTGTTTTTATCTAGGACTTGTTATCACATATGCTTCATGTAGATCCACATCAGAGGTATACAGCAGAGCAAGTATTAAAACATTCGTGGATAGCATGTAGGGACCAGTTGCCGCATTATCAACTAAACAGGCAAGATGCACCACATCTAGTAAAGGTAAACCTGGGGAGTGAATATGGCTTGAGCTGATGGATGTGCAATGATTTGGGTCACTTCTGAAGCTACAGGCAAACTGATTTTTGTACTTAGCTTTCCTTTCTCTTTGCTAGTATGTACATCCTCACTTACGTTATATAAGCAGACAAATAATCAGTGAACTTTTTTTAGACTTTTCTGTTTGTTCCTTTTGTGCTTTCAAAGATTAAGGTAGCTTTGGCCATACAGGAACCAGCTCAGACAGTTATCTGAGACTTCCACAGGTCCCCTAGCGTTCTTATTCAAGAAATTCAGGCACTGAAACAGGTTCCCCAGGGAACTGGTTATGGCAAGCTCAAGAAGCATTTGCACAACACTCTCAGATAAGTTTTGATTTATGTTTTTTTCTTTGCGTGGTCCTGTGTGGAGCCATGAGTTGGACTCGATCCTTGTGGGTCCCTTCCGACTCAGGATAGTCAATTAGTCTATGATTCTACGAAACCTTTTGAGATTTGTTTCAAACTGTATTACGGTCTCCTGACAACAACAAAAATTAGCAATCTAGCTACAATTTTTGCACTTGCTTTATCTGTTCGTTTTGTATCTGTGATTCTGACCTGGGATGCACAAGCAAATTCTAATATATGCAAACAGCTTTTAAGACTCCATCAATTTTGTAGGATTAAAAAGCAAAGACCTGTGAAAGTTAGTCTTAATTATGTTGTGTTCATAAGTCAGGACCTGAATAGCCACTTAAGTGGCTGTATTTGATAAATTGATGCTAATATTGCTTGGAAGATACTGATTCTGACCCACATTGAGAGGTTACTGCTACATCTAAGGTATGTAGAAGAAATACACAGGAAAGAAAAAGATGTCATACACCCGTGCTTAGAAACCTGAAGGATTCAGCAATACATCTTTTTTTCTTTCAAAACAAACTTTAGAAAATGTATATGACCTACTGTAAGCCCTATTTTTATAGAATTCTGTAAGAATTTAATATTGAATTGTTTTATCTTCTGATGTTAAAAAAAAAAAGACTTTTACAACCTTTTATGTGATTCATTGTTCTCTAGGGAGCCATGGCTGCTACATATTCTGCACTGAATCACAAGACATTTCAGCCAGTGTTAGAGCCTGTTGCAGCCTCAAGTTTAGCTCAACGACGGAGCATGAAAAAGCTAACATCTACAGACTTATAGATCCACTGGGACACCTTAGCAAACAGAAGCAAGGGGAAAATCCAATAAGTGGCTCTACTTTGCCTGACCTGTGATCAAAAGGCATCTATGGTTTCCTGCTACACTACTTGAATTCTGTAAAAGTCCTTTTTTAAAAAAAAAAAAAAAAAATCCACAGGTTCATACTGTGCTGTTTTACAGGCTGTATCTGTTAAATTAATTTAACATCAGGTACACACCATAATGAATTTCTCTACACTGTCCTTTAAGAGATCTGTTGCAAATATTATTTCGCATTCTGTAGAGTTTTGCTGGGTTCATTTAAAAAAAAAAATGGTTTTGGGGACCGTTGTCAATGACCAAGTTGTACATAAAAAAGTGTCAGTGTAAGTTTTTTCATTTCTTCACATATTTAAATACTGTTGTGAAGGACAAATTCTTAATTTTGTAATTGGACACTTAACTGATTCAACTTAATTCATTTATCTTTTTCATTACTTTTATGAAAATCTGACTGATGTATTGTGCCAATATTAAATGCATTAATGCTAATTTGGCAGGTCTGTGTTTGCATGGTGCCAGTAACGGATAAGTTTATGTGGAAAATATAAACAAAAGCAATGTGTAAGGTCCTGCACTTTACCTGTAAAATCAATTTGATCACTTGTGACTCGAGAAAAATGCTGGTTAACTAATGGCCTCTTACAGGAAAATGAACACTTCTAATTATTACCATGAATGGTACTGTGTCCTGCACTGAGCTGGAGAAAGTAAGTATGTGTATAAACAGTCAAAATTAAGGATTGAAATAATATTGTTATTTTAAGACAACATCATGCAATCCAGTTTTGTTTAAAAAAAAAAAAATTGCCTATCCATTTGTACAATGGCTATATTACTGTTTCCTTGGCAGATATTTCCACTGAATATATCCAATATTAAGTATATTTGGTGTATGAGACAAACTGACACTTTGTTATAACAAACTTGGCGTGTGGATTTTAATTTTATTTATTTGGTTTTTATAGAACGTTGCTTCTATCTGAATCTCTAGCCGCATGTACAAATACTACAAAACATAAATGCAAAATTCTATTTGCCTAACTGTAGGGGTAGCTTGGGAAAATAAATAAGCCTTGCAGTGTGCCCAGATAAGGGAATTTTGACCAAGAAATTTCACAGTTATGGGCAAGTTACTGACAATATCCCGTTGCCGGCACTCACTTGTTCTCTCTGTCTTGGTGTTAGGATTTCAGCTCTTTCTATGTGCTGTGATAGACAGGAAACAAATCTCAGGGCCAGAATCACCTTTGAGTTTTGACTCAAAACCAGTGCTGACTTGCATCTGCTCGTAGACTGGGAACTAATACATTCAGAGATAATAAGCTTAAAGTAAAATATTTTCACAAGTTGTAGACATTACTGTACAATTGTATTGACATAGTAGGATGGTACGCATTTTAAACATTAGGTAAGTATATTAGTGACCAACAGTTAGACTGTGAAGAGTTGGAGAATGCAAGTGACCAAAAATTGTAGTTGACTGATTTGCCATCATTGAATTTCCTGTTCCCGATAGCTTTGGCGAATTACAAGACATCTACGATGGCAGAACTCTGCATTTTGAGACAGGAAGAAAGGGAAGAAAAAGCTTTCCGAAGAATTCTGGCCTAACTTCCAAGAATGGCAATAGTAACTCGGATCTTAAAATGCAGAGGGTGCTGGCTGGTTTTTGCTTATACCTGTGAAGTACTTGGTGGCATTGAAAGTACTGTTAGATGAGCTGCTTTCTTCTGTTGTGGTGGGGGAAGATGGAAATTATCTGGCCAAATAGTTAGGTATGAATATATGTAGATTTGAGACTTAATGAATATAGCAAACATAGGTGTGCTATTTGTATCATGCAGAACATACCCCATACTCAATTTGAGTGTTTGATAGATGTTGGAAGCATACTGGGGCCATTTGTGCCAGATTTTGAGGTGCCTGTTTGAAATGCTTGAAAGCTATCAAAGAACATGACTGCTTCCTGGAAAGCTTATTGTTTAGTACCAAATCTGCGCCTTATGCAGTTGGTTCATCCTTTTTAATACCAGAGACCTTGGCCCAGAAGTATGTGTGTAAACCTCTCACTTACAGTCTGTGTAATTTTGTTTGTCAACTTATAAATAACTACCAGAAGAATTTGAATTCACTGAGTAGAGAGGGGTAGACTAAATGTGGTAGAAATAAGCTACCTTGACCAAGGTCAAGCTGTAACGTGGGTTGTAATGCACTAGTAAAAACTACGTTGGTAGAGGGTAATGCAAGGAATGGAACAGAACTAAAATGTCAAACTTGAATTGTCTTCAGCTTTCCCGTAAGGTAGCAGCTGGTCTTTAATGGCTTTATTCATGAATCATTTAACAGTGTTTATATTGGTATTTTCTTTTAGCTTGCTTAGAAGCACCACATTATAAGCACCTTAAAAGCATTTTGCACAAATACAGTTGTAAGCAGCTGAAGACACTCAAGTTCTTGTCAAAAGAAAGGTGGTAAGAAGAAATACGTGCAAACAAGATGGATATTCTGATTCTTAGCAAAGAATTTTAAACATCTATAAGTTTATCCCTGGTGTGTTTTTATATCATTACTAGCCTTTAGTGCAAATGGTACTCCTGGGGCAAAGGCAAGGTTTCAGCGACTGCAATGTTAACAAGTTGTCTTATCACAAGGAAAACATATGGACAAACATCTTTCTTATATCTGACAAGACCAGCGTATTCTGGTATGCCGATTTTTAATCCTTAAATCACTTGAGGGGAAGAAGTTAACTTGCTATGAATATTTCAGCATATCAGTTTTGAAACATTTTGGATATACAGGGATACAAAAGAGTTCTTACGCATTTACTTCTAATATGGTATTTAATGATTATCTTTGATATTTCTTTTGTAACTTCATATTTTTTTTCAAGCTCAGATTTTGTTCAATTATTAATACTCACAAACAGATGATGCATTATCAGTTCAGTGTTTGAAATGGAAGAACACTTATTTGAACATGCTCTTGGTTGGAGTGAAAGGTTAGTGTAATGTTTCATTTTCATGTTGTCTCTGCACAGTTCAAGATTAGTTATGATCATACTATAATACAGAAATTTTCTTCACTGCTCTGATATTTTGGGTGCGATCTCTGTTACTGCCAGCACAATGACGACATCTCTGATTTTGATAATGGCAGTTATAAATGAGCGCTAGCTCTCACTATCAGTCTGATACAGTTCTCACTGAAAGGAGTAGATACCTACAGACCTGAACTGTAGCTGGAGCCCATACTTGACATATCTGCTTCTTTTTCACTCTTTGGATATTGTAATTATTATCTTCAGTTTTTCTTTTGATGAAAACCAAAGAACTCTATTGTATTCTTGTATTGTATTCAAAAGCTATACAGTGGCATCAACATCTGCCAGTGGTGCGTAATGAAGAGTGCCTGTACCAGCGAACATTAGCGTGGGTAGATTCATTTAAGCTGCTGTTCTGTGGCTTGTCTAAATGCTGTTGTTAGCATGTTGTGTATTTTTCCCATTATGCTTGAAACTAGTAAATTCTTCTTGACCCTGTAAAGAGCCTAAGGTGTAGGTGGTCTAAGCATACTTCTAGTTGAGGCCCATGTTCCATGGTTTTAAATGTTCTGCTAGCATTCAGAGAAGGCATCCAAAACCTTACCCAAGTCAGTCATACTGAGCTTGAATTGTCTTCCATGTTTTAGTTCATTTTCCAAAGCTAATCTTAATATATGTATTGAAGAAATTAATATGTCCAGTAGTTAAAATTACACCTAGCAAAGCAACAATTGGAAGTTACTTGCAGTATACACCGGTCATTTGCAGTGACAGATGGCTGCATCTACTGTTCTTCTCTCTGCTGTCAAATGTTGCAATTAAAAAGTTAGGAGAGCTTATAAGGATTGAGTTAAATGAATTACATAGTAATATAGTAATTATCCTGATTCATATAAGTGAAATAAGGCTCATGCATCAATGCAATTATGGGGTTTTATGTACTTCTGTAGCACTTAAGTTTTTTAATCCTATCAGAGTTGAAACTTTGCTGATGTTTGTGGGAGGGAAAGGAGGAGCAGATTTCAGAAGGCTTCTTAAGCCATGATAATAGGGTCCTTATGTAATGCTATCACAGCTCTACAGGTTTTTTTTAAGCTGCTCGTTGAAAGTTCACTCACTTTTTTTTCTTGAGTATGTATTAGTATACCTATTGGTAACATGCATACACTGTTATACACCATGTACCATCCTTATGCATTAACTTCTCTTTAGTTAAGTACCCTCTGAATAAATCTTGTCCCTACTTCAGTGTATTTTCTTAAACATTTACTGCCCCAAATTATTTTGTTGATAAGCCTGTATTTTCCTTTGAATAAAACAATACAAATCCAAAACAAAACAAAAACCAACACCCTAGCGTATAGCTAAAGTTGATTTGAGTATTACAGTATCTTACCTAAATAGAAGTTGCTCACCTGCCCCATGCCCCTCCCCGTTAATCAGTGACAAGCTTTCTTGAGATTTTCTTATATAAAGAAAGCAATTTTACTTTGAAAACTTTAAATGATAAATATCTTTGATTATGTCTCTTAATGATTAAGATTTGGGAGATAGCCTATTACCAATAATGAGTTTGAATAACATAGGATCCGGGTTTGTGGAGTTGTTCTTTTTTTGCGTGTGTGTGTGTGTGAGAACTGAAAACATGCTCAAGGTGGATCTCCTTTGCAGGACAAAGTGTTCCTATTTTGTATGTTTTGCATTAGGCTTACGAGCAGCATTTGCTAAGTAATTGCAGTGTCATAATATCCCAAGCACTTTGGCATCTTGCACTGATACTCTGATTAGAGCTAAAACTATTCTGGCACGTGACTGGCTATAAATCTCAATATACAAAAGGGCATTAATTGAAAACAGCGTGCAATGAATCACATGCTCTCTGAGGTACTTCAAAGATGAAACTATACAAAAGGTCCCCGTTATCAGATATTGTAACTGTCATTTCTTTCTCTAAGCATATTGTGGATTTTGTATCATATTGTATTTATTTCATTTAATTTTAAAAAATGTTTTCTTTAAAGCTCTGTATATATTGACATTAAAGTTTGCATTGTACTACGTTCTCTTCTCCTTGTAAGGCTGAATCTAGTAGTGCATTGTATGGTATGTTGTCTTTCTTTGCACTGTGCTGCTAAAAGATACTATTGCCTTGAATTACGACATGCCAAAGACAACCTCAAAATTGTATTTATTTTTGTTAAACTTTGTGAATAATGATAAATTTAGTTTTAAATAGCTGGCAGTTCCTTGAGTACTGGAATAAAAAGGTTGCAAATTCATAATATTTTATAATTGACAAAAATAGGTCATTTATGATTTGGAAGTTCAACTCTTTTTTAAAAAAAATGATATAAAAATCAATGAGCAAACATTCCTAAATTAAATGTACTGTGAATTGCATTATTTGGTAAGCCTTGCCAAAACAACACATACGTCAAGAGCTGTTTATAAATTTATATTCACAGTAAAGTGTTTCATGCCACACTTTCAATAAACCATACATCCACTGATAGGATTGATGTATTACTTTAGGGTGGGATAATCTACCTTCTGTACGTTTTTCAGGTATTCAGCTTTGACTTCATGTATACAAGAAGAAATAATTTTTCTGCAAAGGTCTGGTCCTTTGAAATAAAGGCACTTACATTGCAAATGAGAGTAATCGCATTAACAGCAGTGACCTGTGCAAATGGTTAACTATCTGCATCAGTGTTTGCCACGTCAGGTCATAAAAAGTTGTAGTGAAAAGCTCTTCCTACTACTAGTTGGTTTTGAATTTAAGATATATTGCTTCAGCTGATAGAATTCTTTTGTCCTATATCTGAGCTATTACTACACAGCCAAATGTTGATACATCACTACTAGGTGGCAGCACACTTCGCTATGTAGCTAATCCCATCACAGGATGAGTATAAGTCAATGTAATTGCACTGAAGTGCAATATGTGGTTTTAAAATAAGGTATTTGGTAACTAGTGCTGCAGTCTTGTTTTTCATTTACCGTATCGGTACAAATACACACAAAGGATTTTTCTAAAATTGCCTGAAGTAAATCCATCTCCCAGCTCATGTTTGTTCCCCCAAGGCACTTTTTAAAGACTCCTTTAGGCCTGTCTGGTGGCAGGAGTCACCCGGCCCTTGGCATGGCCTGCTGAGGAAGGAGCCCTGAGATAACTGCTGAGCAGTCTGGAGAGGAAAAAGTGTGCCAGATTTTGTGATGTTTTCATTAATAAGTCGGTAACTGACATAGGAAGGGAGAAGCAGGAGCTAAATTGAGGACCGAGTGCCTCGTGGCAGGGCGTTGTTGTGTTTCCCCAGGCAGCCAGAAGTGTGCCCAGGGGCTGGCCATGCGTGGGGGGCTGCCAAAGCTGCTACGGGGGCTGGTGGAGGGCTGAAGCCCCTGGTGGTGCCTGGAGGGATAGTGGAAGCCATAGGGGAGGCAGCAAGAAACAGGTTTGCAGAGGAGCGTGGCTTGCTCCATTTGATGGTGGTGGTGGTGGTGGTGGGGAGATCAGACTGAAAACTTCCAAAAAAACTACCAACAACCCCAAGCTCTCAAGTAGTGCATTCTTTAGATGGTTGATTGAGACTGACTGCTGCTGGGAAAAGAAGCAAGGCATGGATTAAAAAAATAAAATTGAGATGCCAGTGCAGAGATTTAGGAACAAGATTAAATAAGGTACATTCTGTATTGCTGTGCTTTCTTGCAAACCTTGGCTCTCAGAAGAGCTCAGTTTTGCTTGTGATTCATCTCTGAAGTTTTATGACAATGAGGTACCTTCCCACTTCTTTCTTTTGTGTTTTAATGGGGTAGAAAATGTTAAAAATGTGTTTTGAGAGCATTTTTATTTTCACCTTAAAATAGGTGCTTGCTTTAGCTGAGCAGCTTTCCTCAGGCAGCCACGGAATCAAGTTGCCATCGCTGATGGCACAGTGTGGCGCTGTGCTGGAGGCGGCGGCACATCGATGGGCAGAGCGGCCTGGGAGGGCCTAGGCCGGGTTCAGTTTCCCTGCCCTGAGGGATCCTGCTCTGAGGGATCCTGCCCTTCTGGGCTGCTCCTGGTCTGGTGCCCGCACAGGCTCTGCAGGGCTTCATGACAAATCATGACAAACTTTCTCCTCTCCTGCGTGTTAGAAACACAGGTGAGTGAACAGGATAGACGGTAGTTTGCCTTCCCTCATGTGTAACGCGCTTTTGCGACGCTAGCACTTCGTGGCGGTGTCCCAGTACCGAGGGGCTGGCCCGGGGCCGAGGCGGCCGGGAGGTGGCGGCAGCCCCGCACGGCACGGCCCGGGCTGGGGGCACGGAGCAGGGGGGGCGGCCCCGGCGGCCGCTGGCCTTGTGATCTGCTGCTTCGTTTGTAATTGCGAGGGCTTGTTTTATAGGGGGGGCATTGGGAGCTTCTGATCTAGAGGAGCAAAAACCTAAAAATCCACGAAATAGAGATCAAATCTCTTCATTTAGTGAACTGGTCAAAGCTTTTGGATTCTGCTTCAGCAGAACTGGCGTAGAAGTGTACTTACGTGCCTGTAACACAACGTTGCACGTGTTTGCTATTTTGATTAGGGAACTTACTGCAATTTAATATTCCGTGATTCTGCAGGATTCAGCATTGGGGTAGACTCTACGGTAGAAAAGTTCTTACTAAAGCTTGCTGATGACAAGACAATACTTGAGGGAATAAGACAACTCTAGGAATAAAAATTATTTAAGAGCTTTCCTGGCGGAGTTACGGAAGCGTGCCGGCTGGTTTGCTGATTGGCGACGGGCTAGCACTGACCTGTGTCACCATGTCCTGTAAGGCCCAGCATAGGGGGAAGCCATAGTAATCCTTTGGGTGAGGCTTCTTTCAGGTGCATGTCATTTCTTATACCTTAATTTACATTTATTTGTATCAGAGGCTGCCTCTGTGTGGGGCACAATCACTTGCTTTTGACACTGTGCCACTTGTGCCACGGTAAAGTAAGTGGTTTCCTCGCAGGTCGGTGAGGGGCACAGAACCGTTGCATAGTGTTAATAATCGGCCTCGGGTAACGAACTCCCCCCGCACTGAGCCGGGAACATATCCTTCAGCTGTCTGCTTAATTTTCTGCGTCTCATGGAAAATGATCAAATTTGGAAACGGCTGAAAGAATTCATTTCAATACATTGGGAGTGGTTGTCAGTGATGGAACGTACTATCAGAAGGGCAAATCTGAGGAAATTAGTAACATAACCGAAAGTTCCTAGCAAACTACTGAGAGAGGCAATGTAAACTTGGTTTCAAATTAATTACCACAAATAAACATTTGAAATGCTACAGGCCAAATTAATATTTCAGAATTCTTTGCTATTTATTACTGTGCTTAATTTTCTTACTTAAACATATTTTGGGCCTTGGGCTGTTAAAAATTTAATTTTTGAGGTAGTTTAATGAATTATAAAACATGCTTTAAACAGAAATGAATAACTAATAAATGCCAAAAGTGATTAATTTTCTGAAACATGGAAAGGCCTTTGTATTTAATTAAAAAAAAATAATAATATTGCCCTAAATTATTGGAAAGTGAAGAGAAGGAAAACACAGAGTGGATCAATGGAAGTTTTGATTAGCTTACCAAAGGATGAGCAGCTCAGCTTTTGGGCCACGGCAATGACTCCCAACCAGGTGGTGGGGCCTGGAAGGCGGTCTGCCTTCCAGGACTTTGCACATGTTCATTGCTTAATGGAAAGGGATTTTAAAGATATTTTGCTACTGCTAAGGGCTGTTGCTGCTGATCTTACCATCACAAGAATTGCCGCAGCTGCTTTTAGGAGAATGCTCAGTTTTCAGAACTGTTGCTTTAGAAACGCTTGTAAAATGCTTACTGGTTGAACATGACCTTTGTTAGCAGCAGAATTTCAGTGTTAAATTACTTCCTAATTCTATTAGCTGGATACATAACTAGCTTTTGAGTGTGTTTTATGGCTGCTGTTGGGAACTGCTCCATTATCTGTACAGCTCCAGTGTTAGGCAAGCTGAGTGAAAAGCAAAGTCTATGGGAAGGTCGCTTTTGGAGTGGGTTGTTTCTGCAGGAAGGAGGCACTGTCAGTATTGGTGCCATTTAACTATATGCATAAATGGATTTAGCTAGGTGATACACAGACATTTTAACCTTTGCGTGTTAACAAGCAGTATGTCATTAATGTCTTGCACACGGCTTTAAAAAATAAAATAAAAATCAAAGCACTCTTAAACTGTGAACTGGCCAGGAAGAGCTGCTGTGTGCTTCGAGCTGTGGTGTCCTCGCAGGATCTGAGTGCTGAGGGGGGCAGGTTTCTCTCTACAGGAATTTGTGGACCCACCTGGCTCCAGGCTGTGAAAGAAGAGATGTCAATCGTTTCTAAGGATGTTAATACTTGGGTAGGTACATACCCATGATTTCATGGCGTTTGGGGATCCCTGGGGGGCATGTGATGTGCCACCCTCCCACTTGGGTACCGCCACGATGGATGAGGGCCACCCCCAGGGGATCCCAAGTTCTGCTTCTTCCCTTCAGCCTTACCAAGGGTGCGGATCTCGGTGCTCGGCCGCCTGTGGGGACACCCGCTGCCTCGGCCCTTTTGGATGCAGCGGCCCCTGGCAGGGCCTTGTGGGGGCTGGCAGGGCCTGGGGGCGAGCGACTTTGGCTGAAGGTGGGGAAGGCCTTGACGGCGAAGCCTTTCTTCAGCGAGATGATCTCCAGGCAGGGAGGGGAGACGCTGGCCCTCGCTGGCCCCTGGCTGTCCTTGGGGGCTGCAGCGGGGGGCTGGCAGGTGACCGGAGGCCCCTTGGCTTTATCGCAGGGTGAGACCAGCTGAGGGGAGCAGTTTGCACGCTGCTGAACATGTCCCCGCTGTGGGCTTTGCTGCGTGGGGGGGGATGCCGGCTGGCCCCGCTGCGGCGTTGCTTTTATTTCTAAAGAAAATGAAGGATTTGGCTCCGCAGGACTCCGAGCAGCCGCCGAGGCCGGTGCAGGAGAGGTTATGGCTGCAGCCGCAGCGAGGGGTGCCTTTTTTTGCTCGAAGACGAAGAGTAGTGGCTGCTGCCAACCAGCGTCGGGCCGGCCTGCCCGTGGGCTCGGTGGCCCCGGCCGCTGTGCGCTCACCACCAAAGGCCGGGGTGGGCGGCTGGAGCCTGCGGGCTCCCCCCGGGGCTGGGAGGGGGCGACTGGTGTGGCAGGGGCTGCTCGGCCAGCCGGGGGCCCTGCGTGCTTCTGGTGCTGGAAGATGGAAATTTGGCACGTTACTGAACAGCCCCACGCTGCTCACTTTGCCCCCCCGTCCCTCCTGTGGATGCAGGGACCTGCTCCAGTCCCTGCAGGCCCCGCACGTTGTCAGATGCGAGCCTTGGGCGTACTCACGTGTAAGTCTGATGGCTTCGATCTGGGCTTTGACCCTGGTCGGCACGGCTTCGAAAACTTCAGGGAAAAATTCATCCGTGGCTGTTGCATTGGATTAGACCTTTTGGTATCTGAAATTCAAACGGGAGAGAGGGGAGCACGGAGAGAAAAAGCTTTACCTTGTACACATGATAATCAGGCCTAGGCATTTTTGGGCGATGAGACATTTCTTGCTGCTTTTAAAACCAATGAGACAAAATGGTGTTCGCTCTGAATTTTTCTAATGTGCTCTGTCTAAATAAGTGGCAAGTCATACACTGCTAATGACAGTAATGCGTGCATGGTATTTTAAATAAAAGTAACAACACTTTAACATGTTGTTGGATTAAAATTGCATTTTTGATTAAATAAAGGCTGTCACCCTCTTCCACTCCAAGCTGTATTTCATTTAATCTGTGACAGAAACACACAGGATATAGCCCCAACAGAGCACAGTTGCGCTTTGAGGAGCATCACGCAACAGTTCTTTACAGCAGTCTGAAGAAAGCTGCGGCATGGGGGAAGACCCCTGCCTCTTTGTGGGGCTGTGGACGGGTGAGTCTGGGTGCCTGCGTCCATCCTGCCTCGCCTCGGGGTCGTGCTGCTGCTGGGACACGTGCCACTGCTGGCTGGGACGCTCCTCTGCCCTGCATCAGGGCTGGCGTCACTGCTTTCTCTGCTATTTTCTTCTCTCAGCCCCAAACTCATTGGGCATATCCTTTAGATAAGGCAGAAGAGAGCAATACAGAAGTAGATACAACCTTGTTCTGAATCCCAGCTAGCTGAGTGCGTGGCAGCTCTTAGGACCGCAGTTTACCCAATCTAGGCTTAACTGAATTTTTCCTGGGCTACTTCAAAGACAAATTATTTTGTATGCGCACATTTTTCTGACCATTTAATGTGTTTTTCTTAAAAGTGAAAAGATTAGAATGGAGAGGCTTTCCTAGTTTAAGTGAGGTTTCCCTAGTTTAAGTTTCCTAGTTTGCGTTCGAATCTGGGGCTTGTGGAATGCTTAAAATTATACGAACCTCATCTTGACATGGGGATTTATGTGTATGGCTTCCTGCACGTTGAGATGAGAATACCTATCGTTAATTTTTGTGGCTTGAAACCAAGCTTGATTTAGATGCTTTCTTCCCAAGGGAAGAGACATTTTATAAAATCACCGCAGTGGTAACTGTTTTGAGTTCAGAGTGAACTAACTTAAACTTCACATGAATCAATTGTGTACAGTGAATGATTTATGCCCTGGTACATGCCTTCAAATGTCCTTACAAATTATATGGAGCTAAGAATAGGATGATTTGCTGCCAGTGATGCTTTGTGGTACATTCAGCAAAAGTGTGTGCTTGCACATCTCGTTATAGGAATATCCTGATAATCAGTGGGGTCGGTGAAACAAACTCCTTCCAAATGTTTCCTTTCTTGAGTGTGCAGAAATAGACACGTGTACATATACAAACCCATATACAAAACCATCGTTACCTCATTAAGAGGGCGTTGGTTTTACATGCTACAGGCACTATTCCTTCTCAGCAGAAGAGAAAATACTTTGAGAACAATAAATGTAGATGCTCAACAAGGCTAGAGGTCTGATGAAGGTATCCTTGCTAACAGTTTTCCAAAGGTGTGAGCATCGGGGGGAGATTATTATTATTTGGGATGCAAAGATAAAAAGCTGCATGCAATTTAGTACTCGGATGAAACTAGCAAAGGGAAATTTAATTTAGAAGATCAAACAAAATTTCTTAATGTCTTAGAAGATAAAGCTGAGAGGAGAAGAAAAAGGTATCATCAGGAAAGAAACACTGGAAAATCCAGTGCAAAAATGTATTTCAGCATATCTAGCTGTGAAGTCTCGCATGTCTTGGCAAGTTTCTATAATCTGCTGTATTTTTTCCCATACTTTATCTGTTTTCTATAAATCCTAGTTTAAAAAGTCCTTTTATTCTCTGGGTTTTGAAATTTCCTAAATTCTTTTTACTTTGAAATTATTTTGCTTCAGAGCCTTTAGAATGCTTGAATCGATTTCTGTTTCTTTTCTTATTAATGAAACCATTCATCCAAGAAAACTTTGGAGAAGAGAGATCTAATTTACAGACCTACCCTAGTGAAAAGAAATAAGGTGAACAATCAGCATGACCATCCAAGGGATTATTACTATTTCAACGTAAGCTGTTTAAGAAAATGTCTATGGGGAAATATCTGGAAATGTAATAACTTAATCCTAAATATCATGAAAACAAAGCAAATAACAGTATATTGCAGAGACTGAGAACATGGGCAGAGACAGATGCTGATCAGGGAGGTTTGTTTTAGGCAGGCAGAAAGTTTTTGTTGTGCTGCAGTCAGTCCCTGGAAAAAAAAAAAAAAAAGGCTGTCCTGAGGCTTGCCATGATGGCACGCGGTTTGCTGTTTTACAGGTGAAAAAGCTCTTTCAAATGTCAAAATACCAAGGATCCTGCATGCCCCTCTTTGTTGGTACGTTACCTTCCATTTTAGACGTGTGAGCGTTGGTATTGGGTTGTATTAGGTCAATGATCATAATCTGCTAAAACTGACTTCAAATCGTTGTTGTTTAAATATTTTCTTTTTTACCTTTAAGCAGCTGCTTTCCTCCTCCCTTTTCTTAGCTCTGCCAAAATATAGCTTCTTTTTGTAGCCAGCCTCGGGGAGTACAGGAGGTAATTTCGGGGCCTGAAGTGGAGATGGATGCAGCCACAGAGTGACAGCCACCGAGTCCAGTCACGTTTGCTAAGTAGTTCCCAGCATATAGAGGTGGCAAAAGCCCAGACAGACAGAGACGTCCCTTGTCAGAGCTTCACCGCTGATCGATGGAGGAGTCCTGGCAGCGAGACTCGCTGTAGGATTGTGCGTTACCGATCGCGCGTCTCTGCTAACTTAATCCCGGCATGGTTTCCACCACCCACAGCCAGAGGAGTTCTGGCCTCGTCACGGCGGTTTCGCCCGTGCGTTGGGTCAAAGCGGTGCTGCAGCTCCCTGCAGCCGCCCCCGGCAGCCGCGTGGAGACGTGGCCGGCCCGGCCCCGCCGGGGAAGGAGCTGAGCCAGCCGGGGGCGATCAGTCGTTCTTGAAGAGATGGCAAGAAAACCTGCGCTCTGCCCATTGCCAGGCCCTGCACAGCAATTATTCATGCTGGAGACCCAATGCTAGGAAACATGGGCTCAGTGAGGGGGAATGTCTAGTGCTGGTAGGACGAGATCATTGTGCTGCAGCTTGAGTGAAAGGCGTTTTTTTTTTTCATAACAAAGATAAGACAGGCCGTGAAAGACACTTTTTTCCACGAAGGAGGAAAGCGTTATCCCGCTTAAATGATTTAGACAGACTTTATTTTCTAGGAAAGCCAAGAGTCTCTTCATGGATCATTGTCTCCAGACTGAGTCGCTGCTCAGTGAGACCTTCCGTCTATGGAAAAGAGAGCGAGTGGCGAGAGCTGAGCTGTGACCTTCCACCACTGTAAGTCAGGAACCATAGAAATGTTTGTCAACGCTTTGAAAAGAAATGGTTGCACTTGAGATGCTTTCCTCAGAAAAAAAAAAACTTAATGTGGAGCTACAATGAGGCCAGATTGTAGCACAGAGCTGCTGGTAGGTATAGATCTCTTAGAAGTAAGTTGTGTTAGCAGAGTTTTTGGGGTCGTATAAGGAAAATATTCAAAGCACCATTTTTATTTTTGACTTGGGTGTTATCATCCATTGAACCCTGTGCTAACATCAGTGAGCAGTGGATGTTTCTGGCACACCAGCTTGACATTTGCAATACTTGATAATTACTGTTTTGCCCCAAACCTGTTTTTTCTCCCTTTTTTCCCCGAAGGTGGGACTCCATCTCAGAGCCCTGTGTCACAAGCTGCCCCCACTCCCTGAGTGCTCTCAAGTACTTACTGTCCTTGGGTGGGTCCCTCCTGCAGCACTGTGTGACACGCGGGTGCCTGTGCCACGCGTCCTTGCCGCAGGAGGTGACATCATAAGGAGGGCGTGAGGGCAGCACGGGGCTCCTGGGCATGCTGGGGGGAGTCAAGCAAATTTAAAGACAAAACTGCATTAAAATAAGTTCTACAATGCGGTATTTCTCTAACAAGTGAAATATTCAGTATGGCAAGATTAACATACAAAGTTTGTTTATTCGTTTGACGTCAATATGGAGAATGTGAAAAGATAAACGTTTTGCTTCATTGTGACTTAATCGTCAGGCTTTAAATCTCTACTGATTAGTTCGTATTTGTGATCTATTGAAATAAATGGGTGAAGGGGAGATGGGCTTTGGTTTGCTTGGTGCTAGGCCCGGCATGGTGCTGCGATCCCACTGCCGCCAGGCATGCCAAGCAGCGCTGCTCGGGCATCCCGTGCACTGGGACCGACGCGATTTGTATGCGAGGCTGCAGCCAGGGAAAGCGTTGAACAGTTGCCCATGGGATGTCTGAGAAATGGCTTTTTAAGAAAATCTGTATGAAAATGCAGGAGACGTGCTGTCGTATATAGAAGGTTCTTTTCTGTGCGAGATGATGTGATTTTTTTCAGAAATGACTGGGCCTAGTTAGAAATTGCCTTGTTGGGATTTGTAGGGTAGAATATCATTTTCTCGTGTTTCATTCACACATCCTTGCTGTTAACTTATCCTAAATAATCACATCGATATTAGTGAGTTAGCAAATAATGACACAAAGCCCACGTGGTCACTCTCTACCTCTACGTAAGGCAGCATTCAGTGGGAAATGAGTTGTGCCGTCTTCATGTTGTTTTAAAATAGGATGCGACTTGAACAGAGCGGGCTTTTCGATCAAAGTCTTGTACCTGACTTGTGGTCAGATTTGCTCGCCCATGGAACAGACAGCTACGCTTCCTCCAGTGTTGTCCACATAGTGAGCACAACGAGAGGCTTCTGTTAGTCAAGTAGTTCTAATCCACATCGATCCCTCCCCAACAAATATCAAGCTGGAGGGGATTACCTGCAGGTTATCTGCCCAACTTTTGCTGTTGTATACAAACTGTATGTACCATGTACAAAGCTGCATATGGTTAACACTTCGCACCACAGCACAAAAAAAAAAAAAATCAGTCACAGAGGTGGATTATTTGTTTTATTCAGACACTTTGTTGGAATTAAGTGGTGTCTCCTCAGAATTTCCCAGTGGGCGGTGGTTCTGGGAGAAAGCAGCGATAAAACAAAGTGTGCTAAAGTTAACGTCCTTCTCCTGGCTGGTGCTGCCCAGGTGCATATCACACGTGGTGAGCTGTATTTGTTCACTTGCGAAGAGCAGCTCTGGGGCGGGTGCAGGAGGAAGGAGTGTCCGACCAACGCACTGGATGTTTTTGTGCAGATTCCCTCCCGTTGCGAGTTTTCAGGACTCCCGCTTTCGCACCCTGGTCTCCTTTTTCATCAGTCATAACGATCTTCAATTTCAGAAAATAAAAGTCTATTAGGAATATAATAAGGTATTGAAACCTAGGCTGTCATGGGTTTAAAATCCAAGTGATTATTTTCCTTCTGTTATACAAAAAAAAAATTGCAAAGTATACCAGGAATGCATATGTATTATGGGACCACGGTGGCATCCAGGAGGCTCCCAGTACACTATTTTCATTTAAAGAGAATGGTGACTGCTGAGGTATGTGCCTCAAGACAATTTAATGGGTCTCTTTTCACCGTTAGCGATCAGGTATTTGACAGTTGCAAAATGTTTACCACAACTGCAAAAGCACAGACTCTAAACAAGTCTGAGATGACGATGAGCCTAGTGAGACTCGTGGATCAAAACCTCCATTGCCTGCTGCTAGGGAGGGAATTTCTACAGCATGGGGAGTTTGTGCTTCGGACGTGGCAGCAGTGACCATCCTCGAACAGCGTGGAGCCTGTGGAGCAGGTAATGGGTCTGTGGGCAGGCACCGATGCCGTCCCCTTTCCCCAGAATGCCTTCTTTTCTACCTCCGGTGACCTTTTAACGAGCAACTTTACGAGAATTTCCAATACAATTTTGTCCACCTGTTTCTCTTGTTTCTCCTTTTTTTTTTTTTTTTTTAACAATCAGAATTTTTGGTTGGTTAAGACATTGCTGTTTACGAAAACGTGTTTGATGTTAAGTTGTTGCAGGAAAAGAGGATAGCTATCTCTATGTATTTGCATTGAAATATGTTACGTCAAAGTTCTAGTATTATGTTATATACTTGAAAATACGTCTTTGGTGGTTCTTAGGATATAGCGATTTTCCAGGCTGTTTTCAGTGCTAATTTGAGAGTTGCGAATGAGGATGGCTTTTCTGAAGATAACTACCTTCTCCATGGTGGAGCTTGATCGGTAATTTTAAAACTTTGCGTAGCTTTTACTTAAAGTCCTTATGTTGATTTGCTTTCTGATGAAAGCACATCATGATCAGCTTTAGAGGAAAACAAAACAAGCAAATGAAATTAGTGTCCTTCTGCATAGCACACCAGGTCTACATCAGCTGCTTACCTGTTTGTTAATGGAAAGGGGACAAAGGCTGCTTGATGGCTTGTATGACATCTTCGGACGTGGAGGTTTTGCAAAGAGAGGGTTGGTCTTGATCAGTGACTTTGGTGGCAACTCGCCAAAAATTGAATCTAGATCTAGAAAAGAGTCACAGTTTGAGAAGAGGAAATGTCTGTTTCTTTTGCAGTCGCATCTCGACTGCCATTTTATAGAATACATCTCAATTTGAGAGACATATTATTGATGTTATTTGTTAGAGAAATTTCAGTGCAGCATTGAGATGGATTTAAAAGCAGAATGGATTTAAAAGCTCCGGGGAAGTACAGAAGGAACTTGTCCGATAGCAGAGGAGCTGCTCCGAGTACTGAGTCTGTACTGATTGGGCTCGCCCTCGGACACACGTGGCTGTACTCTCACTCTTGGAAGTTCAGTTTCAAAATTGAACCTAAAATGACTGCTCCAAGGATTAGAAACAAAGAGCAAAATAGAACTTATCAATGGCCCTTTCTGTAACGCATCTCTTCTGTCATCTCCTCTGTCATTTTTTCTTCACCGTCGATTTTCCCGGTAATTCAACTGAGAGAGCCGTTTGGTTGGGTGTGGTTGCTTCAGAGTGGGGAAGGGGAGAAAACTGAGACAGGGAAATTTGGAATGGTTTCACCTTATTTACATTAATTTCTCTGCTTCCATGCTTCAAGTTGTATTTCCTAATTACATTATTTTCTGAACTATTAGAATGGTAATAAAAAGCAGGTTATTAACAAAGCTAAAGTGGAAAAAGGCCAAGTTTCTATAAAATTTCAGCGTTGCTGCCAAAATAAATTCAATGGCTTCTTATTGGTGTTGTTTTGAGTCAGTTTACCCCCAAGGTAACTGCAGCCCAGGGTGAGAAGATGCTGGGATTTGTATTGTATTGGGTAATCGTGAAATAAAATAAAATGGGGAAAGGAGGTGGCATTTTATACAGATTATTGTAGGAAATGGGTATGCAGAACGTATTCTGTCTTACATGGTCCAAACCTATAGTTTTCACAGAGCTTTGCAGCAGTTATTCTGGTCTCTGAGAATGTCGGGATTCTTCCTATTTCTAAGGTATGTACATTTTTTTTCGTCAAGACTATAGGATGTTAGAGATTTAATGTATTACATGATTTTTTTCCTGTGGTTCCCTGCTGTGTGGTTAGCCCTTCAGAAGAATCTCTCTTGGCTGTGGGAGGTGAATTACTGCCTGTGTCTAAGAAGTCTGGTTCCTTCTTTGTGCTTCTATCTACTTCTTCCTTTGCTGCTTCGTCCAGGTTCTCATGGTCTGGGTCCCATTCATAAACCTCCTCATAATATCTGGGGAAAAAAAAAAAAAAGTAGACTGTAACTTAGCTCTTGGGCTCAGAAGAGTTATCTTATGGTTTTTTTTGGCCTTTAAGGTCCCTTCCAACCCAAGCCATTCTAGGATTCTATGATTCCGTTTGTTAACAGAACAGTGGGAAGGTCCTAGCAGACAGGCACGCAGCCTCAGATGGACGAAAAGCTATCTAATCTCTTCTGAAACTCTCACACATCTCTTTCTGTAAGATAACAGCGTATTTTAAGTCTTTTTTGGACCTGACCAAAGCTCATTAGCATTGTCTTGGCCTTTCATGTCTGCATCTCCTCCCTTTACTGGGGAAATATAATAGTGCTGCTGTATGCAAATATAAATTGTTTACTTTCTATTGGAGTTAATTTACTGAAAGACTAGGCACAGCATGTGAACATACCCATTTTCTTTCTTTCCTGTTAGAAAAAGCAGGTTTTAATTTCCTAAGTGAAAACTTTGATCTATAAGCACTCCTAGCAAATAGAGTGAGGAAAGTTGTGCCCTGTTGTGACTTACTCTTCTGGGTTCTCCATCATATAGGTGCTCTTCTTCGGTCAGCAAAATTCATTCCTGTGAGCAGACTTGAAACCAAGGGCTGTGCAACTGGCACGTGCAGCATTATTGCATCATTACATGATAAAGCATTGAGTTTACGACATCACGTGTAACTTTTCTGGGTTTTAGGCAGCCGGGATAGCAGGAGAGCCAGGGAAGTGGAATGCAGCCCTGTGGCAGCAGCTGCATTGCTCTGCGGTGCAGTACCCGGAGTGCAGGCTTTGCTTGTTCTTATTGCACCCTTGTCTCAGAGGTGGGAAAACTTTAGGTTGAATGAGGTATTTGCGTTAGAGGTGATATATCGTTTTATGCTCTAGATGGGGCAGAAGACTGAAAAAAACGAAAATTTGGTAATTTGATGGCATCATTTTGAAGTGGTTTTGAGTGTATATATGTCTAGTTAGCAAGACTGATACAGCAATGGTTATGACACTGTAATAGGTCTCTTGTTGCTGGGTGGTTTTTAAAGTTCTTAAAAAAAAATAAAATAAAATGACAATTCTCTTTGATGGCAGCATTGTGACTCATTGAATGAAAGGAGTAGGGAGCAGCTAGATGCACCCAAAAGCTCCCAGCTCCCTCCTGCCCCTTCCTCCCACCCCCAGCTTGCCACCCAAGTGTTCAAGCATCACCTTCAGACAGGCTAAGCCCAACTGATGCAGGTCAGACACAAACAATGCACATATCTGTGTACTTAGTGGCAGCCTTTCTTTTAATGTCAGACCTCCTAAATCAGGTGTTCATATCTGGCCTCTGATATAGCTGCAAACATTTCTCTTTAGACATAATTTATTTGCAAGAGGTGATTATATTCGGAAAACACAAACGGTAAGGGAAGAAATATTTAAAGGATAATCCTTGAAACCTTGGACCCCGTCACTGCATCACAGAGCAGATTAGCTCATTTATTTTTATTGTACAGTGCAATGAGCAATATTCGTACTGAAAAGCAAACGAGATTTGGAGACTGACTCCTTCTGAATAACTGTAAATTTTATTAACGACATAGATTTAAATAATGGTTTTGCCTGTAGTTTTTATCCTGTTTGTGTCCCTCTCTGCTTGCCCAAAGCTGTAAATCCTTCCTTCATTTGATCGCTTGTTCAGAATTGATTAAAACTCATTACTGTTGCTTTCCCGTGTAGACTGAATTTTCCGGATCACCTTCTTCATTTTGCTCCTCGGACAACTCATGCCCTGTCCTGCTCAGGTGGCGGGATGCTTTGGGAGGAGCGTCTCCCTCAGCTGCACCGTGTGGAGCACAAAATGTAGGCTGGGGAAGCAGCTGTGAGGACTGCTGGGGCCAGGGACCTGACCAAGCATCGGGGCTCCTCCAGAGCTGCCTGCCCTCCGGTTTGGCCACGTGCATAGCCCCGCAGCAGCCTGGCACGCTTCCTTATCCACAGGTAGCCAGCAGGTTACAAATGCGAAAACAGTCACTGGTGGTAGTTGCTGAGGCATTCGTTGATACATACAGTTGTTGCTTTGGGGAGGGAAAAGGGTTACTCTGTCCCTGGGAAAGTCTCTCGTTATTACAAGTTGGTATTTGTATTGGAGGTGGGAAGTCAGTGCGCAAATGCAGGTGAGCCCATCAGCATCTCAACCTTTTGGACAGTATTTAGCTACTTAAGATACTAGAATTAATAACTAGTTTGTAGGAAGTTTTTGGTAACATCTACTTAATTATTTATTTAAAGTTTTTGGTAATAACTACTTATATATTTACTTACTGAAGTTCCTTTCTCAAAGGCTACACAAGACTGTGAGTTTCACAGAGCTCATGGGAGCTAAAGGGTCTCCCTCCTTCAAGCATTGCTCCTGCTTTAGGTTCACCCTCCATAAATCTACATTCCCAAAGGGAAACGTTCAGATGTCTCCTTCTTTAGGTGGGTGTCTCCCTGCAAGAAATTTTGCACTTGACTGGGGAGACTCTGCTTTTGAACAGCTATTTGCTGCTTTCCTGGTTTCTTGTTTATGAGGAAACCATAAAAACGCATTCTGCACTTAAAGCCATTCTGGTAACGCTTTAAATTCTATGCTTAAGGATTCATTTAATTAAAGATTGACTATGGCATAAACTGTAGGTTAATTAAATACCAATCAATTCATGTATAAAATAAATATAAAAGGGCTTTGACTCAGGACGTAAAATGAGTCTCCAAGAAGAGATACCCCTCTTCCATGCTGTGCAGCTGCAGAATGACTTCCCACTGTATCTGCCTGTCAAAATGCTGAAGTACCTGTGTAAAAGCTCTGTTGGTGGAAACAAGGCTCTGATTTGATGTGGTTAGAAGAGATTCACGGAACCTTTTCCATTGACCACTGGGATTTCAATCAGGTCATCACCATTACTTTGTTATGGTATAATTGCACAAAACTCTAATTTAGGAAGGAGTAACTCTGAAGTGCTGTAGTTAATTTTTTCCAAATATATTTTGACAAGGTCCCTAATCAAATCTTGTAGAATCAGTACCATGAGGGACATTAAATGAAGCCAGCTTGTCCAAAACTAATGGAAAGAGATGGCTTCTCATGAAACAAGTAGTTAAACTGCAGGAGGCTTTATCGTAGGGTGTTGTGTATGCTGAAATTTAGGAGGGCTCCGGGGAGGAGAGGAGTTTTGGAGGGTCTGGAAGAGGAGCCCTATGTGGGAGAAGCCCTGTGTGATTGTCCCAGCGCTGTGTTCCTCTCCGGGCCCCTGAGGATGTTCCAGGGCTTGGGTTGGACATTCTTACGTTTAGGCTAATAAAAATGGAGTCTAAATACATTGGTTTATTCAGGAAGAAAATTATTACTATAATTTTGAAATATTTTTAAGTACATGGTTCCATTAAAAGCACCATTGTTCTTTTATTTCCCGTAAGCACCCTTATATCAACGCTTTCCCCAGTGAGAGGTGTCCATCTCCTCCTTTCAAAAGCTCTCTTACGTTGCTACAGCGCTCGAGGAGCTCCAGGAGCTCGAGGCACCTGGTCCGCGTGACAGGACTTATTAGAAGTATTTCTCCAGTTTTGCAGAAGGAGAAACGGGAGCTAAAACCAATCTCAACTCTTGTATTTGCTCCCTCCTCCTCCTCTTTCATTCTGTCTTCATGCCCTGGCTCCGAGCTGGCTGAGGACCGGAGCGAGGTGCCTTGTGATCCCTGGGTCGGAGCCAGCCAAGCTGAAAGCCCACGGAGGTGAAGTCCTCCGAGCCCGACGCCACCCCGTTGCTTCCTGCTGGTATCGTGCCTGCCACGTGCATACAAGGTACGAGTTGCAAAACTGAAGTTGCAAGTTAATTGTTCTTGCTGCTGAAAGGCCTAGGTTAGTTGCTGTCATTACACTAATTTTTATACTGTCTGAGTGACCTTCATATCATATTAACGATTTTATATTATGTTAGCAAATTGCTCAGTGAGAGCTGCTAGTCTGATTGCATTCTGAAGGTCATTAATATGATATGAAAATCTTATTGTATTCTCCGCTTTCATATTTTATTAGTGATATGGAAAGCAATAAGGCGGCTGATTTTTGCTGGGAGGTTCCCCGGGGAAACGGGCTCTACAGCAGTGGTGTCCCACATTGGCTCCTAATCCAATCTCAACGGGAAGTTCAATTTCCTCATCATTAATTATTTAGCTGTATTTAACTGCTGTAAATTCTCAGATTAATTTTTTTAACTGTTGAGCTTGATGACCTCTAAAGACATTGGCATTAAGCAGTGCAATATGAAATATAGTTGCTTAATGCAAATAAAAGCTAACTCTTCCACGAGGATTTGTGTGAAGGCATAATAACGGCAAATTTAATTTTTCCGCTATAACAGTGAAGGCTTATTGTATTACCACCTTTGGTGCAGTTCAGTATCACAAAATGAAGGATGAAGGCAATCGCGGCTGTGCCGTTCCCTGAAGGTGAACCAGGCCAGGACCGGGGTGGGCGCAGGATGCTGGAGCTGTCCCATGGGTGTGCTGCTGGCCACCAGGCAGATTTTGCCTTCCGTGAACTTCCCGGTGCATTCGACTGCCGATCGACTGTGCTGGTACAGGGGAGAGTTAACATAAGTCAGGGCCCAGTTTGGGTTCCTAAAAAATTTTATTTCTCAACTAATGTAGGGCAATAAAGTCCTAATGAGTGTGTAGCGATAGGTTAAAATGTTATCAGTCACCTAAAGCAGCCAAATGTGAAGGCAATAACCTTTGGGCAATTTTTGTCTATTTAAATACGATGGAGCTTTAATCTTGAAGAAAGTTAGAAACAATGGAGACTTAATAGAAAGGAAAGGTCATCACTTGCGAAGACAAATGATTTTCTGAGTTAACAACGCACTATATTAAAATGACTTCAGCCGAAAGGATGACTTTGTTATTAAGCAGCAACAGTTACGTGCTTTATGCCTTAACAGCCTCGTGGCCCCTTAACTCACCCTTAAAATGACACACAACAGTGATTTATCGGATGTTACCAACAGCGATATTGAGTTAAAGGTAGCACTTGCCCTCCTGCGCAGACACCTTCCCCTCCTGGACACGCTGCTGGAGGAGCGTTCGTGTCGCTGTTCTCATCCCTGTAAGACGCAGCAGCAGCGTTTGTCAGAGAACAGGGAAGGATTTGTAAAGTTTCCTTACCGAGAAAAAGGCACCATAGAACCAAGTTTTCATTTTCTGCTCCCCGTGCAAAGTTAAGAGTTAAAAGCTGATAAAAAAGCAAGCCCATTGCTTTCTGTGTCTCTCCACCCACCCTCTCCAGGCCACGGAGGCTCAGCAGGCGAGGTGTGTTTCGGGTGCCAAGCCTTCACCTACAAGGCCAGATTTTTTTTTTGACCCTCCTGATCATTTTCTTCCAAAACCATATTGCTGGTATGTCTCAGAGCCAGGACACAGGTAAGATTTTATTTAAGTGTTAAGTGCTTTGATGACTTGTGTATGAGTTGAATCAGGCTTATGGTGTCCGAATGCTGATTTTTTTTTCTAACAAGATTGTTCCACCTAGTCCATTTTAATGATTGGTTTCCCCTTTTTTCCCTGCCACGATATGAGGCCGCTTTGCGTTCATTGGCTTCAGTGACATGACGGCTGCAGCACAGGTGAGATGTAACACCTCAGGTGCTGGGGATGCACTTCCAAAACTAATTTATATTTTGTTTGGTAGGAAGCGCTTGCAGGAGAGTTAGTGGAGCTTCCTGAAGCCTGGGGAAAATCCCATTGGGTTTCTCCAGGGCTCTGCGCAGCTCGGGGGCACAGCGAACAAAACGCATTATAAGCTCGCTGGATTTCTGTGCTGAGGAATGTGGCCTGAATTTATAGCAAGTGGTACTGTGCAGTGGCCACTGGCCTGCCTGAAGTATTGAAAAGCAAAATCTAAACCAAACTGTGGGGCTCGATGAAAGTCTGAGCAAGCAGTGAGTTATAAAGCTCTAAATCTGACCTAAATAACGTTGCGTACAGCTGATGCGGAGCTTGTGTGTCGTCCGCACATCCGCAGCGAACAGATTTAACAAGCGTTATTATCGCGATTATTATTTTATTGTTGCAGTGCTGGCGGCCGTGCTGCAGGTGGCGATGCTGCACCGGGGCTGTGCAGCCCCGGCTCGGTACCATCAAGGCTGCTGTGGGACATGAGCAAAGTTCTCTGGCCTCTGTGGGACATGAGCACGTCCTCCAGCCTCTCTTGGACATGAGCAAGTCCTCCAGCCTCTACGCAGGAGAGAGGACCACATCTGGCATGGCGCTGGTTAACGTTGTCTGAGACAACGGCCTGAAAGTACCGAAGGTAAGGCCCTGTGGACTAAGCTATATTTCATCGCAACCGGAGCCCTTTAACCAGCAAACTTGTTCTGGGAAAGTTTCCAATTCAGACAATCTCTTGCGTTGCGGGGTGTGGGATCTCTCATGCTAGGAGCATCAAAGGAGTCTCGGGAGATGTTTGAAAAGAGGACGGGAGCCTGGGAGGGAGACTTCAAAATCCTGGCAAGTGTGCAAATAAAATACACTTCGGTCTTAAATTAATGTAAAATATTATGAAACTGTCTCTCAGAGATTATTCCCAATGTGGAGTTAAAATACAAACATGCAAACAAAAAGAAAAAAGCTGGCTGGTGTCCACAAAGAACAAGTGGTCTGGTTCCTAACCTCTGAATGATGACAGTTCTCCAAAATTCACCTCTTTGGGAAGATTCCACTTCACAGGTTTTTATCTGTTTTGTCAGTTTAAAAAAAAAAAAAAAAAGGCAAAAAAAGGCACTGCTTTGAAGTATCACAGGTATCTGAGAAAAACAAGAACTTGTCCTTTGACCTAGAGGGGCTTTGTTTAAAAAGTTTGTTTTTCCTTCCAGAAATTGGACACGTGTATGTTGCCAAGAATGGTCAGCTGGAGATAAATCACGCCTGAAAGATGCTCAAAAACCTGTTTTGGAGGACCTTGGGTATGCTTGGCCCATTCTGCAGAAGGTGAACATCTCCAGGAGGGCTTTCCTCTTGCTGGCACAAATCAGCATCCCTGGCTCTGATGCTGGAGGTGATGCTTCCCCTGGTAACGGCCACGCCAGCTCTGCCCAGGCTTCCTCTGCTCTCCAGACCCACTCTGCTTTTTTGGCTGTTGCTGCTCCACACTCGTGAGTAGCAAAACTGAACCCTAAAAGCCAGCTCTCCCTGTCCAGGTTGGAGTGCAAAGTTGGGCTGTGTCTGTCAGGGAGCAAATAAAAAAGATAAAGCAAGAGGACAAAAACAGACAGACCTGAGCAGAAAAGACATTAAAAGAAAAGATAATAATAATATTATTAATGACAAAATTTAATTAATTGGCTTCTACTGAATTTTATAAGCACCATAAAATTGCCATAGCAGCCTAATTGCCTTGCCTGCCTTGCCAACAGCCAATGAGAACACAAAGTGCTGTAATCCCCTTTATTTCGGCGTGGGAGGCAGCGATGAAGGGAGGTGCGCTGAGGTGCCGGCGGCTGCGCGGGCAGCTGCTGCCGACCCAGCTGCAGGTGGCACAGAGGTGGCCCGCAGCTGTCTGTCCGGCTGCCCCCAGTTGATTTCCAGTGTGCTGTAATTCTGGAAGAAATGTGGAGAAGTTGTGGTTTTATTGCAGCTGCTTTCACGCTCTCCTTCAAACCCTCCAACCTCGTATTGCCTTCCTGAAACAATTTCTTAACGTAACGGCAGCACAGATTTTTTTGCACTTGCTTACTCTTCATAATAACCACACACTTACACTCCTCAGTGACTCGGGATGCAGAGATAACAGTTCCCAAAACTGCAGGAGCATCTGTTCCTCTCTGCTGCTTGAATTCCTTCGGAAGAGCACCAAACAGGGAGGTGCTCGGTGACGGCGGGGTTCAGGTGGAGCTGCCTGCTGCGGGCTCTGTGTGGCCAAGCCCTGTGCCGCTCTTCGGGCGGCGCCACAGTCTCGCCTGAAGCAGTTCTTGAAGGAGCTGGTGCTTTTAATGTTTTATCATTATCATCCAGCACGGAAAATAAGCAGCAGGACTGCTAGTATAAGACTGGAAGGTATCCACCAGCTGTGCTCAGCAGTGAAAATTTTATCAGTGATTTTCTTTTTCTTTTCTTTTCTTTCCTTTTCTCTTTTTTTTTTTCTTCTTTTTTTTCCTGTTGTATCTCTGGCAAAACACTTCTGAAGCCCTTTGTTAAGGGAGACAGGACATTTAGGAACGCTCCAAACGTTTAAAGGCATCAACAACCAGAGTGACCCATCACTGCCCTGTGCAGCTGCAGCCCGTAATCACCTTCCTCATGGATGGAAACCCTTTGCTCCAGCCACCTACAATGTGTTTCTTACTTTGTGATTGCTAATGTGCACAAAACGATTGGGAAAAGTGGTTTTACTGACTGTAGGGAAAGATGAACTGTTTCTCCTGTGCTGTTTTTGGCAGTGATACCACACACTTGCCATCGGTTCTGTAATGAGCCATTTGGATTTGTCCCTGTGAAGCCCTCTCATTGAGGGATGGGAAAAGGGCTGCCACTGTGTGCTGGCTCTGTTTTCAGGAGTTAGTCCTTTCTTTCCTAAAAATGGTAGTCAAGTGAGATGACATCATCATTTGCCATAATCTTATTGATTGCCATAATCTTATTAACATTTCATCTCATCCCATAATTTCTGAAGACAAGAACAAATTGCCGTTTCGGGCAATATGGGTTCTGTATGGTACAGCAAAAATTCTTCAGCTATTATTGCATGGAGTTTTGCTGCTGACTTCTCTGTCTTTAAGTATTCATACTTCTTCCATTCATAACAAACATGTTCTTTCAGTGTACATCTTTGGCAGGAAGATGATGAGGACCAACTAAAAGCATCTAAACATAACCAAAAAAAGGTGAAAAATACACCGTGTGAGCAAACCTAATGCTCTTCCTGCTTCATTAGAATTTAATGAAGAAATGCTCAGTGCCCAACAGGGCAATCCTAATTCATTATGTCTTTTGAATTCTCATTAAGCATATGTATGGTGACTTCCCGAAAACAGCTCCCTTAAAGCTCTGCTGTCCATTACGCTGGCTGATAGCTCTGTTGTCCATTGCTCTTAAATGCTGATAATAAGAGAAAGCCATGCAAGTTTTACTTCTGTAATTAATTTTCACTGTTTAGTTCCTGGCTAATTTCCAGCGTTGCTCTGGTGGTGGCTGAATCAGAATCTGTGCACGGGAGAGGTTAGGGCTGCTCTGGCGATGCTCTGAGAAGAGGATGGGCCCCACGCCTGCACAAGGTTTCCTCTCCCCAGCCCAAGGACCCAACCTTGGACCGAGTGAGCTCTGACACTTCGTTATGTGGGGAAAAGCTCATTATGCATGTAAGTGGTGTAAACTGAAGGAACAGTTTGGGCCCAGTATCTGGATGCTTATAGGCGATGTCTGGTGCTGTCCGGGAGGTATAATGCTTTGCGTAGCTTTCCACCACTCTCGGGTGAACACTTCTAAAGGAGGCATGTGCCAGAAAACATGATATTACTAAATGTTTCTGACTTATTATTTAGCTTCAGGCAATGTTTAAAAGCTGCTTAATCATTCACAGCTATATTTTAGTTGTATTATTGTAAGTGGCAAAGGAGATACTCATTCCTATATTTCTTCGCAGTTATTAACGCTCTCATTTTTTACCTTTATTACTCAAAGTGGTTAATAGCTCTGAAACAAGGAATCTTTAGGGGTGTCACAGTCGAGAAAGGCTGGTTCTGTTACAGCTGCTTTCCGGAGATCTTTTTTCCCCTGCTCCTTGCAGTCTGGCTCTGTCAGCATGCGAGGAACCTGTTACAAGCCTTTTGCCCGTAGGCTGCTGTGTGGTGGACGCCAGCCCCAGCCACATTCCCAGTGCTGCTCTGTCGGTGACTCCACGTCGCAGGGACATGAGCACTCTTGGCCTGACCTTCCCAAGCACACGTGCCTGCCGGCCACCCCCTGCTTCGCTTAGCACAGGTGAGACAGCGCTTGATAGCATCCTGATGTCTTGGCAAAACTCTGCCCCAAAGGGTTTCCTGGTTCGGGAGAGGGGCGGGTGGTGGGGACTGGAGGGTCAAGGGACGTTTTATAATAGTCACTAAAATTAAATCCATACTCAACATTATTTATCACAGAAAAAAGCCTTTTGGGTGTCTGAAGAGATCTCTTTTCAGGTTCCTCACAAATTTTCTCAGCAGATTTCTTCCTGATAATCTCGTGTTTCCTAATTCCCTTAGGAAGATGATGCCAGCCCCCAGAAGCTCTGACTGTATCCTTTACAAGCTAACTTGAAGTCAGTTAATATTTTCGCAGTGGTGATAGCTGTCGAAACAAAGTGCTCTTTGGTGCATGTAAAGTAATCTGCGTATCCAATCTGAAATCTGTGTGAGTAATTAGAAAGTTGATCCAAAGCCGAAGTTAATGGGTGTCTCTCGATCAGCCTCAGGGGCTCTCCCCCCGCTCCCCACCACGACGGCACCGCAGGGGAGAGCCCCCCGGGGTGGCGGAGCCTTGTGCCCGCGCGGTGGCCGGCACTGCCCGGGTGTCACCCTCAGCTTAATGCACTTTCCTGCTCCAAACCGCATCTGCTTTCCCAAGACGTGCGTATTTTCTCAGGTTTTTATTGCTTCATACTGGATTTTATTTTCCTTATAGAGGTGAAAATAAATGTAGTAAATCTCTCAATAAAAGTGGAGCGTATTTGTTGGTGTCTTTTAACCTATTGGCTGCTCTAGAAATGCCCTTAACGCACATTCTTGCTCCCCGATGCCTCTGCACAGTTAAGCATTAGAAATTACTCATTATTTGTGTCATTCCAGTGACAAATCTCCGCTATAATGAGTTTTTATCCTTTTAAAACAAAATAACTTTTTTTAATTCCCTGAATTAATAATCGAAGGCTTGACTTTCAAGGGGGGGGAGGTGTTTGTTGTGATTAACAGCATGCATTCACTGTGCTTCACCTAACTTTGCTAAATCTTAGCAATGGTGTGGGGTCAGTTTCACTGTTATTAATAGTAATGATAATTATATCTTTTGGAAGCT
Organism: Cygnus atratus; assembly: GCF_013377495.2. Classification (NCBI taxonomy): domain Eukaryota; kingdom Metazoa; phylum Chordata; class Aves; order Anseriformes; family Anatidae; genus Cygnus; species Cygnus atratus. The sequence goes on from NC_066374.1 coordinate 18,927,173, forward strand.
GTCAGAAAAGTATCTTTTGTACAAGTCAGAGCAGTGTAAACAGACTGTACAGGCAGGCACTACCCTTTCCATCAATAGGTAAACAATCTTTGTTAAGCTCATCTTGATAGTCTTATTTTGTTGCCACATTTTAATTACTCATCCTGTCTGTTTATATTCCGTTGTGTTTTGCTGAAGATACAAGCTTTAAAAATCATTGGTATTTAGGAAAATCCAAAGCTGGGGTGATGCATGCTCAGGTGCTAATTTATTTACATCAATTAATTTCAGGCCCCTGATGTAAACCAATTAGTATTCAACACTTAATGGAGTCATTATCTGTCAGATTAGCTTTTAGAAATGCTTGTCACTGCTACAGGACCAGGCAGCAGAACTTTGCTAATAAAACTAGCAGAATTAATGGAGTGAACAGCATAGATAATGACTTAATGTGGAACATACAGTATAGAAAAGAGACTGAACAACTGTCTTCAAGAAATGAAGATATCATTGAGCTAGCTACTTTATTCCAAAAATGAGCTTAGGCAGTGCTCTTCAGAAACATCAAAGGTGTCTAGCTAAGCCTTTGCAAAGTTATGTTCCTTAATAAATAATTTTCAACCTTCGTGCCCTCACAAACGCACAATCTGCCTCTGGAGCTCGATGTGGCATGCAGATAAGTGCTTCAGATGGCACCACCCCCCCGTAACTGGAAGCTGTTACTCTCAAAGCACGGAGTCCCTGGCAGGGACAACATCCACGTTACTGAGCGGCTTCCGTGGTGTCACCTCGCAGCAGCGTGGGTGCCACCTCTCTGGGCGAGACCTGCTTTGTGCAACGCACTTACTGCCCAGCCTCAGGGCTGTGGAACGCTGCAGAATAAATGATATTTGAGAAAGCCATCCAGGAGATTAAATTCTATAGGGAAGCAAGACTGACATCGGACCCGCAGTAATCTGGCGAGATCTGCAAGGAGCAAAAAACCTCCAAAAACCTTTGCTATGGCTATGTAGGTTTTCAGAAGCTTTCCTCATGGGCGGAAGATGACCGTATTTGTGTGTCGTCTTGTTCTCCTAAGCTGTTACCTCTTTTGTGTTTCACTGAGGAAACCTTTGCAAATCCTTTCTTTGTGGTTTTTAGCCAGTCTGGTTATTCCCACACGTCAGTGACAGAAAGCAACGTGCTCCGTGTCAGGCGTGGTCCTCGCTCGGGGGACAATCACACAACTGGATTCCAATACAAGCTTTTGGAGAAGAATACAAGTGCTGTTGAAAATTATACATAGTGTATTTGCGTAGTAATTTCCATGACTTATACTTTACCAGGAACCATGGCACGTACTGGTACGTGAGCTCATGATAAGGGTGACCTCGCTGGCTGAGGGGACAGTCCTACAGTCCTACACCTTTGCTTTCATGTATTCTCCTTTCAGAGATACAGATTGGTGTGGGGACCCTGTGGCCAGTTTCTTGTCTTTGGGAGGCAAATCTTCTATAACTGAGCTCCATCGTTTCACTTCCAAGGAGGCTTTTGACTGGTAAGAAATTCTGAAGTCATTTCATTTAATTAATCTCTTGTTTAACAATGATGAAACTCAGGGAAAGTGAAAGGCAATGAATGTGAAAGCATCACAAGGCATTTTTTGAAGCTAACACATAATTATGTATGTTCCATGTAACGCGTGGAACTCCTTGCCCGAAGAGGTCAGCAGGGTTTAGGCTGTGGGAGAAGTCAAAGAAAGACTGGGCATAGATTTGAGTCATGAATATGTTCCTAATTGCATGGGGAATTCCTTTAGAGTAGAGATATTTATGGTTGCGTTTGAAGAAAAGTCGCTTATAACTGACTATGTAAGTCGAGGTGACAACGTATGTATTCCCTGGTGCCTTTGCTTTCAGATGTTTGCTTGTCACAGTACCAAAGTTTGAATTCCACCATACAATAAGAAGGAATAAAGATATTACTGTGTTATTTACTTTTCTTAGTATAGCTTATAGTCTCATGCCAGTTTTCTTCCTGTGCTGCTCACTTGAGCCTGAATGATCTCTTGTTCTTGTCAAGCAACCAGATTAGTTTTTATAGTTTTAGGTTATGCACCATTTAGGTAACACTATGGGATAGCTGTCTTCGACCTTGGAGATGATGCCACGTCAGATATTTTTTAAGTCTCCCTCCTTGAAGAAACTGCACCTTATACAAGTAGCCTATCACTGTATGGATGTTGTAGGTGAGCACTGATGGCCATATGTAAGTAATTAACTGCTGACTATAATTTTTTTCAGCATTGGCCCTCCTAGTTCTCAATACTGATTTTACACACATACACAGAGGGACTCGGTTTATGGGGCAAAATCAACATGTACGTTTGGTTTTCCTCATGGCACGTGGTTGGTGAGGAATAGGTGACTGTGCAGCTCCCCCTCCAGAAGAATTGCCTTGCTTCAGCTCTGCTGCTCAAGAAACTTGCTCTCCTACAGACCCTAACATTTCCTTCCAGGAGTGTCCTTGGGAAAAGAGAGACTTTTTTTTTTCCCCTCTATCTTTTGGTGATGTTAAAGTTTCCCTAATTTTCAATATTTAAAAACAAACAAAACAACAACAAAAGCACTTGGTGAAAGATGGATATAAGGTAGCCTTTCCCTATCACATCCATCCCCCACGAAGCCATGAACAGTTGCTATATGAGCACCCATGTGACAGCGGTTTCAGAAATATCGGTGACAGAGAATATTTGCAGATTTATGTTTTCAGTAATTGCAACAGAAAATCCTTGGCTGTGTGACTTTCTCTTTCAGCTGCTTATCTACATGATCCCTGGAGTGGGAGAGCTTGGACCACAAGGAGCGAGGTGTGTTGGCAGCCAGCCTCCAGGAGGTACCAATGGCAAAAGAGGGAAGTCCTGGGCATTTTGGTAAATAGGGCAGGAGTTTTGGGGGTGGAGGGCTGAAAGCCAGAGAATCTGTATTGCTTTTGTGGGCAAGATAGAGGCATGAGAAACAAGCTGATTTCATGGACTTTGGGCTCAGCTGAACTCCATTTTAATATCTGTAAAGAAATTTAAACCCAGATTAACCTCAACTAGACTCAGATTTCATTGTGAACATTTTTTACAGCTGTTCAGAGTTTTCTGGTGTTCCAAAGAACAATTAATTCTGGTATTAATATTTGTTTCTTCAAAGAGTATATCCATATGGCTATCAAGACAGTTTATATTTCCATAATTGAAATCATATATGACTGCTGCAGGATCCATGAAAGGGTTTTGGAGATATTGTTTTGTGTATTTTTTTTTCCTACTACATTACTTAGCCTTTATTTGTCAGTCTGAGTAGTTGCTGGTCATACTTCGAAACTGGTGATACGACCCTGCTGCTGTGCTTCGTGAATGTACAATACGAGATGTTGCGATTCAGATCCTGCTTTGTGGTCCTACCTGCTGGAGATGCCCCCTTTGAAAGGAAAGGAAATTGCTTTTGGATAACATCGCTATCCCGTCACAGCTGGTATTGGCTGGTGCAGATACGTGTTTACATTTTGCTTTGAAAATGTAAACACTAATTAAGCATTAATGTTAATGGGTCCTGGTTCTGGCAGGCTGGAGGCAGGGCTCTGCTTCTGGCTCTGCCCTGGCTGCAGTCCATGTCACCCCACTCGCTATCTGTGTTTCCTGGCACAAAATAAGGATAATTATTTCTCCTTTTCCAAAGAGGGAGGGAAGGGACATCGGGGAGGGTCGTGTAAGGACAAAATATTGTGTTGTTGTGAATAAAACTGAAACAGCAGCCCTATGAAAGAGGTGGGAGCGGTCTGTTGTCCCCAGGTTCCCGAGCAGAGGGGCCGGGATGCAAGCCCCGAGCCCCTGGAGCGAGGCAGCGCTCAGAGAGAAAAAATCCTTCACCTTTCCTGCTCTCGCTTCCTGCACCCAAACTCAGCTTTCCTATGCAGTTTATTGTGAAAAACTCTATAGAAGGCCATAGTGTGAGTGTAAGAGGCATTGAGCAGTTTTTGGCGTAGTGGAAGGAAACCAGCATCCAGTCCTGCTGCAGCGTAGCCAGTCCAGATTTCAGTTTTAATTTTCTCTATAAAAGACTTCGTTATCTGTGCTCCTAATGTGTTCCCTTTCCATGTAGCACCGCGGAGTGAAATGGTCACCGTGGTGCCGCCGCTGTTGTCTGGTCCTGGCATGGTTTTAGCCATGGCCAATTCAGGTCTTTGCTGGCAGATTTTACATTTTCCTTTGGATGGCTTCGGCACGCCTGCGAGAAGCAAACAGCAGCTATTCTAATTAGGCGAGCGTAATTTCTCACAAACGGGTCCTTTCCCTTTGTGAGCCCATAGATCTTCAAAAAAGCATAAAAGAGCACTGACTGTCGCCTCCTTTCAGCCCTTCCACTGATGAGGAGTGTTGCTACACCTAATAAATTAAAGGACACAAAGTTAATGAATTTTTCATTTGAACTCACAGCTAGGTATGGATTAGCGAGGCTGACGTTACTGAAGAGCTCAGAATTAGGAAGGGTCTTACAGGGACATTTTCCTCCTTACTGAAATCTTTTCATTCACCTTTTCAAGCATTATCTTGCTCTGTAGAAAGAGCTCTTTTCACAACATATAGCCTGTGGGGTCTGCTTTCTGTCCTCAGCATAAATGTGATCATTCATTTTGTTTGTCTAATGGATAAAAATAAAGGGCAATGTGAATGACATTCAGACAGCCCCTCTACTGAAAGAGAAGGGATTCAGATGATCTGGAGCAGTACTCTGGAACAGACCTTCATTAAGCATAAATGGTCCCAGTTCCTGTAAGTTCCAGTTTACACCATTTACACCAGCTGAATGTCTACTCTCCTCCCCCTTGAGGAGTGATGTGAGCTGCAGAAGGCTTGGGCTTAGAAATAAAACTACAATCAATTTATTTAAAAAAAAAAAAAAGTTAATGTCCAAGGGCCTGTACTATTTAGAATTATTTTCCTCAATTTCAAAGGATTGTGGTTGTTTTCCATGCGCAAACTGAGTTCTGTCTGAAGCTTCTGCTTCCCAAAGTGGCTTCAGTGGGAACCAGCACATGCTGCTTCCCTACGAACAGCTGCATTCCGAACCATTTTGCATTCCTATTTTTGGGGTACAAATTATGTCCTTTGGTTTTAATACTTGCTTGCCTTTTGATTTCCTGTAATAGTTTCATTAAAAGGGTGAATCAAAACAAAACAAAGCAACCCCACCCCCTCCAAAACAAAAAATGAAAACCAACCGAAAAACCACCCTGGTAATTTCCCCAGGCTCCTGCAGAGCCCCTGCTGCCCACAACGTGTGATTTTGCAGCCAGGGTAGCCCAGCCATCTGGGGAAAAAGGGAAAAGTCAGGATGGGGAAAGAGCAGGGAGGGCAGCAGGATGGAGGTGATGGGGACGACTGCCTGCAGCAATTTGGTTATGGAAACTCTTCCCAGAGATCTGTTGCTTGGTCTGGGAGAGGGTTTGGGACTCTCTAGATGATATTGGACAACGTTCTTAAATACAAAAACAAACAAACAGCGATGAAAATAATCAACAAAAAAAATGCCAATTTCCGATCTTTTAGCAAGTTAAAAAACAAAAACCCCATAGATGGTGATGAACATTAATTGGTTCTTCAGATTTGACTACACTTGCATCTATCAAGTGGGAGCATTTTGAAGACTTTGGGGATGGAGGAAGGTAGATCTAGAGAGAAATATTTCTCTAAAGATTTATTTAAATTAAATTCCTCTGTGATACACTGTATGGTCTGATAATATAACTAGCTTTAGTGGCAAGGGAGAAAGTTCCCTCATCATGGCAGACGTGATGCCAAGGGGAATGCATTTCCTGCAGGCTGATAGAGAAACACAGACATTGTGTTTAAATAGTTGTGCTATTTTACCAATACTGGAAAGTATTTGCCATTGAGCACCTTCTCCAAAACTTCATCTGGACACAGTAGAAAATGTTTTTTCCCGTTTTTTAAGGCTTCTGTCCTTTTAATCATAAAGTTAAAGTATAAACCAGCATTACTAGAATGGAGGAAAAAGCTGTACATGGGACAGAGGAGACAGATAAAGCCAAGGTTTGCCGTGTGCTTATCCTCTCTAAGGGCTGGGGAACTCGTGTTTCAGACAGGAACTCGCTTTCACTCTCCGGCTTGTAATGCCCCTCGTGGCGTTACACAAATAAGAGCCTGAGGGCTTAAAAGATGCAATCCCCAACCCTCTCTCTGCTTCCCATGGTCCCAGAGCAGAACTCCGGTTTGTACTAGAAACCTTCAAGTTCCCAAATTTGGGTGCAGAAATTAAATTAGGCAAGGATAAAAAAAAAAAAAAAAAACTAATTGTGAATTATGTATCAGAGATTAAGATTTCTGTGCTTGTAGATGTGGTTACCTTTTCATTTTAGCTTTTTTTTTTTCCTGATGTGAGAAGAAAGTTATTGAGATCTGTTGATAGGCATCAGCACATCAGCATGGGCTGGGAGTGATATTCCAGTGTGTGCTTCTCTTGTTAAAATATTTTCCAAGTGCTGCTGGTTTCCTCTTTTCCAAAGATGACTGCTCTTGCTGAGCATCCCTGTGGGTTTTTTTCAGATTTTTTTTTTTTTTTAATGAATATAACTTTGTGGATCAGACAGAATTTCAGTGTATACATTTGTGTTATGGCACTCACTAATCTGTCTAGGCTGATTTGCAACTCAAATACTAAGAAAATATAATTATGAATGTACTTCCTAATGGAACCAAAACAGATTTCAGAGGGTATATTCACAGACAGCCAACAGTTTTGCATCGTAAATGTGCTGTGTTTCTTCTTATTTTCTCTATTCATTATTACACTTGCAAACAATTCATTATTGATAATTAATATTAATTTCATACACTTAATTGACAGTATTACCAGGGGGTGAGTAGATCAGCTTCCCAGTATTAAATAATTTTTACCAATTTGTACTGCTCAGCTTGCTGCTTTGCTGATTTCCCAGTTGCTTCATCTCTTCTGCATCTACAGGCAGACACAGGGGGAATCAGAGCAGTTCAAAATCAATAGATCAGCAGCGAGAGCAAGAGAAATATGCGCGTTTGCTGTGTGACCATGCGTCTCCGACGGAAGAGCTCTGAGACTCGGAATATTTGATCACACATCCACGTGATCCATCTTGCCACTGGAACACCAGATGTTTGCACAATATATTGCTCAGATGCATTGCATAGATGTTAAGCACCGTTAAGAAAGTACAATTTTTGTCTAATCATAAGCTTGTCGGCTCAGTTCGGCAGCTCTTCGTTTTAGGACCCCGCTTTGATTCATGCTGGTATATTTGCAGATTTGCTATGGGAACGCGTTACGTTAATACTTTCAGCCTCAAAAGGATGGCAAAAATTAATGGTCAGCCTGCATTTCTCTGTGGAAGAGCTCAGAGACCCTAAAATATGTTTTCAGAAAAATTATTTGTGCTATAGAACTGAGCCCAAATACTCTCCTTTGAGCATAGGAAGGAGTGGTAATTTTGCTTGTTTTCAACAAGCCATTTGGAAAAACTCTGACTTTGGGATTTTATTTTCCCTTTTAAAATTCCCACTGCCCTTCCGCAACATCCCCTGCCCCAATTAAAGGTTTTCCTCACTTTTATTTCTTGTAGGGAGGCTGCCCTCTGAGAAACCTCCCATCTCGCAGGCTGTGGTGCTCCCGTTTTCCTCCCTCTCTGTCCCCTCTTCCTCCTCGCTGGGTTTGGCAGAGCCCGAGGCGTTTCTGCTGCCCCAAAGGGCTATCGGGGCTTGTCATCGCGGGGCTGGGCTGCCACCCACGGAGCCGCCTCGCGCGGGGCAGCTGCACCGGGGAACCTGGCCCTAATTGGAAATCTCACGACATTTCAACACGGTAGGCAAACGACGGGTGCGGGCCAAGAAATAACGTTGAATTCCCGTGACCGGGTTTACACGGCTGTGAAGTCTTGTGGGACTGACTTTCTCAGAACGTCTGGTTTTCATAAAGCACTCGTGACGTAAGGCTTGCGATGGCCCGTTTCAGCACGCGCCTTTCCTCGCGCAGCTGCCTCGTTCTGTGTCCTCTGCTCCTGTGTCGCGATACCTCGGTCCTTGCTGGGGCTGGCACAGGAGTTAGCTTTAAATCAGGCATTTCTGTGTAAGTAATGCTAATCCTGTTGTTGTGCCAACACCATTTTTTTAATCCCTTGCCATATAGAATACTTTATGCACATAGTTTTTTAATACTCTATTATAAAACAAATAAAAAAGCGTTAGTGCTCCAGCAGAACATAGAACAAATAGCAATGGCATCGTTATATTTGATGTCTTGTTTCTACTTCTTTCGTGTACTCGTAATAACTGCTACTTAAATGACCTGTTATTTTCATTACCAATTATGAGATCAAAAGTGATTTTAAAATGGAAAAATAGTTCAATTTTCGTGAGCAATCTCTTTGAGGTAATAGTAGGACATAATCCATTTACTGATTTTGCATGTTTTATTTTCATGGCTGCTTTTAAACAGAAAGTACTTCAGGGAAGTTCATGCTTTGAGGAGCTCAGGAGAGCACGAGATACTTTTTCATTGGGAGTATTTTTGCTTCCTGGATTGGTATCTTCATAAGTTACAACTGGCAAAAAGGGACTTTATTTTTATTCTTTTCCCAGGAGAGTTTATGTGCAAATACAGCAATTCACGGTGACAGAAGTTTTACAGGGTGTGGGATGAGACCTTATGAGGTTGCTCGGATCCCCAGCTCCCTAGGCAGCAAGACCCTGCTGTGCTGTGTGCTTCGTCTTTAGGGAAGAGGTGTTGGGGTTGGTTCCCGTTCAGTGAAATACTGTTTTTCAAGGTTTTACCATTTCTGAATGCACTCAAACTTTTCTTAGAAGTTCATTGACAACAATGTCCCTGTCCTTAAAGAATTCAGTGGGATCACCACCGTGAAGCTGAACATTAGCAAGAGGTTTATTAAGCATGATGCCCACCAAGTAAAAAGTTGAATTTTAGAGGAAAGGACGCTTGCGTTTGTATGATTTTGTCTATGTATTGTTTTGATACATGGAGAGCTGCTATAAACTAGCATGATTGAGTTCATACTGATGGTTTCCTTACACAATACAACTACTTGGAGTTTTTCAGGACCCACAACTTGGTGGGTAAATCCCTTCCCCTTCATCCTATATGTGGGTTCAGGGCACCACTGGGGTGGTTGTTATTTGTTCTGTAACACATCCAAACGTTGGTAAGCCTATTTGACTGAGGATTAGCAGTAGGTGTTCTTCATTTGTTTTCTCAGCCACCAGGCACACTGTGCTGTTTCTGAAGGGTTAGTTAAGCAGAATACTGCTTCCCCTTTTGGGGACCATCCTAAAAATGTCTTTGTGTAACTTATTGGCCAACTGTCTTTTCATTTGACAACCCCCTGTTGGTCTCTTTTGCCCTCTACTCTGCTGCTCTTCTACGCGTCCACAGTCCCCCACTGCTCGCTCTGCAGTTTGGTGTGGTTCCTTTCCTCCCAGCTTTGGTTATTTCAGACTTGAATTTGTTTCCTGCTAGCTCGCTCCCATTCTGACTGCACTTTTTCCAAGTTTCCATCACCTTTCCAGGAACCGTCCACCACTGGGAAGTCTGCAGTCAGCAAGGGGCACCAAGCCAGCACTCTTATTTCTTGGTGCAACCAAGGACCCGGGACCTTATGACACAGAGTGGCTTATGACACAGAGTGAAATTAAGGTGTGATATATTTAGAACAGATACAAAGAAAACAAAAAACATATGCATAGTGTTTAACTGGCCTATAAACCCTGCTGTCGTGTAGAAGTGAAATGGATAGCCTGCGGTGGTCTGAGCAGGCTGCGGGAACAGGAGCGGTGTCCCTCCTCTGTGTCAGGAGTCTCCAAAAAGATTGGTTTTTATTTTTATTTTTTCTTCCACATTTTAGCTTAACAACTCTGAGGGCAGAAGGAGACGTGAAGTCTCTGTGTAGGTTTCTGCTGGAGCACGCGCTGCGGGTCCATGCTGGAGATGTAGATGTAGATGCTGGGTGAGGCGGGTCGCTGGGATGTTGTGCGTGGCCATTTGGTGGTGGTGGCGTCGTCTGCGTCACGTTGGTGGCATCGTCTGTGTCACATGGGTGGTGTCATCTCTTCCTTTCTGGCTGCTTCAAAGGGGAGAATTAATACCGTGCTATTGTTGTGGTCTCATTACAGATTTTGCCTTGAGAATGGCTTCATGCTTTGCCATTTTCTGTTCTCGTTACAGTGTTTGTTATGAGAATGAGAGATCATAATTTTAATGCCCAGTATAGCCTGTGAAAGACTATAAACATTTAATAGACTCATAAACATAGACTTTAACCTTTTCAATATTCGGCGGTCTGATTGGCCCCCGCTGCACTGCATCCCCACAGGTTACCGCTGCGAGCACGAGGGATGGCCGCGGCGAGTGAATCAAGCAGCAGAAATCCCAGAAAGGTCAGCGCGGCGCAGCTTACTATTATCTTCCTTAGGATATATGAGGCGTTACAACCCTGATACCGCGTTTCTGGGGCTTGGGCTGGGGCAAGAGGGAGAAATGGCCTGCCGTAAATCTGTTCCGAGGACAATCGTCGTACCGTGGCTGGAGGCGAGCACCTCCTGAACCCATCTCCCGTATGGCCGGGCTGCTGCCTGCCCTCCTCGCCCCGCTTCCCGGCTGGTCCCACAGCCGGCACGCACAAGAGGTGGCGGCAGCTCCCAACAGATTGCTCCTGGCTTTTCCTTTGCATCAGGAGAGAGGGAACCCGCCCCCTCCAAGACATTTTTGCAAAAATGGTTGTTTGGTGTTACTGCACTTCACATGCTTTATTTTGCATAAAAGAGCAAAAGGGGTTCTGTAATCGGTGGTGAAGAATGTCACAGAGATGTACACGGCGAGACTGAGACTTCAGACATGGTGTAACTGGAAATGATCTGACATTTGTGGGCAGCACAGTGAGCGGCTACGACATAGCAGGCAACGCAGGCTTTAGTTTTTAATCTGCCTTGAGGATGACTGCAACAGGCACTCTCTTTTGCTGAGTTGGGCTTAAATTGCTTTCTGCGCACTTGCATGTTTTTGTGATAAACCATTTGCAGTCACATGAGTGTGTGTCTTCACTTCTCCCCAGATCCTGTTACAGACAGATTTACTTAGACTGTCCTACAGCCTTACCATCGTATGCAGACTATATGGTAGTATAACTTATGCCATTACTTTTTCAATTAAAAAGTTACCATGGCTATATAATTTGGGGTGCATTGTATTCTCTCTCTGCTGTGGTTATGAGAAATTTTGGATGCCTGAGCAGGGCAGGATCTGGGAGCTGCGTTCGTATTTGCAAGGTGCCGCGTTGTTCCTGCGTTCTTGTTGGGCTGCTGCAGGAGTGCCCGTGGTGCCGCTGAAAAGCAGATCTGTACAGCAGGATTCGACCCTGCAAAATCTGCATGCGGACTGAGCTCCCGCGGCTGGGTTGTTTCCTTCCTGAGATGCTATATCAAAGGTAATAAAGTTTTAAATCAATAGAGTCTAAACATATGCAGAGCTATAATCTTCCTGTAGGTTTAGTAATCCCCCATGACATTTACAGGACAGTTTCTGCAAGCTGGAAATTCTAGCACTGAATTAGCATTTCTTAGCTCTGAAAGACCGGCTGTGTTCGTACAATGTGTGCGAAGCCAGGAGCAGAAATGTATAACAAACTAACGTTTCAACGGCATTTGTAATTCTGTGATAGCAGCTCCATTTTCGGGAGCCAGAAAAAAAGCTTGTGGCTAATTTTTCCCGCCTGCAAGTGTGTTTTTTGTCGGGATTTTGACTTTACTTCCCCCCCCTCCAGCACGGAGCCTTGCAGAAGCCCCGTGCCACGAAAGCCCTAGGTTTGCCGCAGCAATTGCACGGAATTTGTGCTGCGGAGCCCGACTCCCAGCACCTGCTGGGAGGCTTTCAATCTGGTTTAACTAGATCACAAGTTCCTAACTGTAGATATATGTAACAGAGGCTAATCCCATAATCTGGACAGAGCTACAAGCCCTGAATGGGGAGGCCTGCCCCACGGCTCATGTTACCTCCGTGTGCACTCCAGCTGACACGGCAGGAAGAGTTCAGGCGTTGCCATTCGCCCCGCTGCACTTTATGGTTAATCAGATCCGCAGGCTGATTTGTGTTTATTTATTTATTCGTCTTCCCAAAGTTGGCAGATAAATATGCAAAACAAAACTTCATGCCTCGGCCAAAAAGGAAAAGAGCTGCAGCACAAAAATGGCGTTTCTACGTTGGGTAAATATTATTTGTACTCGAGGTGCAGAGTCAAGGACTGGCACCGTTTAAAAAGAAAAATCCAGGGGCAAAAGAATGGAGTCGCATTTTCGGTCCCTTGATAGTAACCAACAGTGGTGAGAAAGGCTGCTGCCTGCCTTCGAACAATCACTGCTAGAAATATTCGCGTTTTTAAAAATCCTTTTGCAGCAGCAGACTTCTCAGTGCCGTTTTAGTGCTGCTCTGTGCCGCCACTTTCTGGTATAAAATTGATCAGGGAGAGCGCGAGGCTGCGGAGCCAGAACCCAGCAATCGATAATACAGTCAAACGCGAGCCAGCAGAAGTGATATTTACCATTAGCTTTTTAACTTCTTGTTGGCAGGCTCTTACCAACGACGCTCTCTTCCCCCCGTGCTCTCCCAGGATTTAACGCCGGGTTACCGATGTAACAGAGGACCTGGTCCTACCCATGGCCAGCAGCCGGCAACGTCACCCACGGGTCACAGGTACAAGTTTAAACCAAGGTACCGTGCACATCACCACCGCGTAAGAGGGTAGCTTGCCCTGCTTTCCAAAATCTTCAAAAACTCACCCCAAACTCGATTTGGGACAAGATTTCACATACCCGTCGTCGGAGCAGAAGTAGAAGTCTTGCTTTCTTTTCATCATATTAAACCAAAAGTTATTTAGTTTGGCCCTCTCCGTATCGTACAGTGTTAACAAAAATAGATGCTTATTGCTTTAATAACGGTTCTGATTTGGAAATTATTTACCATTTATACTTTGTACACTGTAATTGCTTTTGATTCTTCAGAGTATATATAATGGAAACCAGCTGAAAGACTGTGGTTTAAAAATGGGCTCTTGCACATTTGAAGTAAATTTTATCCTGCAATCAGTCATAAAGATCTTAACTGCAGCTATCACATATCCTAAATATGTAATTGCTGTGGAGCCTTTCTGGTCTATTGGTTACAGGACGCTGGTTTAGGAAAAGGGGAAAGCAAGTGCAAACGTGGGCCTGACCTCTGCTTTCAGGGGTACTCGGCAGGATCGCTCACCTGCCTAGGATCTTGGTTTCTAGGACGGGGTCTTGGAGTTGGGTTGTGCGAAGACACAAATGAATAGCTTCGTTTGCATGGCTGATCTCCCGAAAGTAAATGGAAACCACCCTGGTGGGTGAAACGATGAATTGTGTCTGGGGACCGGACCCTCGGCCGAAGGGCTGCAGCGCGGACCACCTCCAACGCTGCGTGCTGCCCGGCTGCTGGGGAAGGATTTGGGTTTGAACCCTACCTCCGTTTGGGTGCGGGGCTGTCCTAAAAATCAGCCGTGTTTTGGCACGCCAGTGCAGGGCCCAGTGTGGCCAGATGTGGTCTGCTCTGTCTGAAGCTATAAAATTACTGCTTAAAAACAAAGAAGGAAAAACTCCAACTACTTTCTTTTGAAGGATTTTGAAAGCCTCTTGGTCAAGTGCAGTCTAGGTATGGATTTACTGGTCCCTATGGTGCGTGCATGGTGGTAAGGACTGCTATAACGTCAGCCAGCATCTCGGCTTGCTTTTAGTACTTTTGCTTTCAGGTGAACACCCTCGTATGGTCCTGGCCTTCTCTAAGGGGGAGGAGAGCACGGCTTGAGAATTTTTGAGAATTAAATACGAAGGAAGCCTCCGGTTCTCTTCTGTTCGAATAACTTAAAAGGCAAAGGAGATTCAGCCTCAAAAATTGTTAAAGATGCTTAACACCCTCCACCAAAATCACAAGAGCAGTGCAATTCATCGCTACCAGAGAAATGCGTTCCTCCAGCCCTTTCTTCTGCAGGAGCGCGTGAGGTGTCTCAGTACGCAATCAGTACCTCCATTAGTGTGACCGGCTGCAGGCACGCGCCATAAATCCTGGCCATGCCACAGCCGTGCCGGGGGGCACGCCACGACCAAGGGCCCCGGGCCTGGAGGGGAGCTGGCCGAGGAGCTGCTGTAAGCCCAGGGCTTCCCAGCCAGAGCTGGGCTCCTCGCGGTGGTGGGCAGCTTCCCAAAGCCTGGATGTGCTCCTTCTGGATTCGCTCTGTCGTAACTAAGACCTAATTTGGAATCTGTCCTTCTCATGCTTATTCCCCCGGGCTTCCTTCCGCCCCCTCTCGGTTTATTTATTTATTTTTAATAATTTCCTGAATTCAGAAGAATCCCTGGTCCTTGAGAGCGAAGCCAAGGCTTCTTCCGCACCCGGTGCCTTGGGTGCTGTGCCTTGGGTGCTGTGCGGGGGCAGCACCCTCAGGCCTCCCGCGCACATGGCGTGCGGTGGGCAGCGAAGACAACAGTGATGTGTGCTTAACATTAGGTGGCACAAAAGAGTTTCCTTTTGCTCGCAGGAATACTGAAGTGCGGGGGAATAATGAAGGGAGAATTTCCTTCTCTTCATTTAAATGCCGTTCTCCTTCCCGATTTTTCTGGCTTTCGAGTAGCCTTTGGAGCACTTCTGCTGATAAACTTTATTTCTTCGTTCATCGCCTCTCTTTGGTCTCTCGATGAGATTTGTTGCAAAATAACACAAAACAACCCCGCGCTCGCTGTAGTTGTATTTACAGAACGGCCGAAGGGCTCTGAAATGGGTTAATTTCAGCGAAACGCCGTCCGTCCGAGCCCACGCTGGCTGTAGGGGCTTTACCTCCGCGGCCCCTGGGTGTCCCGAGCCGTGTAACCGCTGCGGCTGGCCTTGGCTGGGGAGATTTTCCTCGGCTCCGTAGCGGTTGCAGCCGGTGGCGCTGAGCTGGCGGCGTGGCACACGCTGCTCGGGGCCCGTTCGTTTTGTTTCTGGAGCCGGCTGCGAAACGGGGTGTTGGGGGGGGGGGCGGGGGGGGGCTGTTATTTCCTTCTCCTCCCGTTTTAACCCTTTTTGCCCTAGCTGCGGCTTGCCGTCCCAGGCAGGGACGAGCAGCGGCATCCCCTCGCGGAGCGGAGAGCGGCACGGCCAAAAGGTGCCCCCCCCGGCACCGCCGGGGGCCGGCCTGGAGCAGCCGCAGCCTCCGGGGGCTGCCCGCGGCCCCCACCGCCCCCCGAGCCCCCCCCCCACCCCCAGCGGTGCCGGCTGCGGCGCTCGCCCGGCCCCGGTGCTCGGGGCCGAACCCCAAAGCGTGGCCCCATTGTTCGGGGCCCCGCTGCCCCTCCTCGGGGGGGGGCTGTGCCGGGGGCGGCCCCCCCCGGGCATTGTGCGCCCTGCCCCGGCCGGGCCGTGCCGCCCATTGTTCCTCCGGGCCGCCCGGGGGGGGGGGGGGGCCGGGGGCGAAGCAGCCGCGGCCCCGCCGTAACCCGCCCCCGGCGGCGGAGGGGGGGCGAGGAACAAAAGGCAAATGCCCCCCCCCCCCCCCCCCCCCCCCCCCCCCGAGCCTCGCCGAGGGATGGCGAGGAGCGGGGGGGGGTCCCCGGGGGGGTCCCGCGGCCCCGGCAGGTGCGGGGAGGGGCAGGGGGGTACGGGGGGGGCGAGGCCGGGGCGACCCCCCGCCGCCCCCCGGCGCTCAAACAAGGCGGCACGAAGCTGTCCGGTCGGCTTTTGTAAAAATGTTTATTTAAACCTTTTTTTTTTTTTTTTAAATTTTTGTTTTCCTGTTACAACAATAAAATATTGCGTCGCTATGAACCCCGTGACTGAAACTGGGCGACCACCAAACGTTACAGCGGCTGCGTGTTCCGTGATTTCTTTCCGACACCCATTTAGGTTTCTGTTTGTTTGTTTGTTTGTTTTCTTTCTGAAACGTTTTTTTTTTTTTTTTAAACATAATGCGGAATTTATTGAAAATAAATAATTGTTGGCAACTGCAATAGGCAATTTTGGATAAAATAGTTGAAAAAAGCAACCTTTAATGAAAATAGCGTTTATTATACATCAGTTACTAAATGAATAAACTAAATGATCTTTCTTTAAATTAATAACTTCCAAAAAACGTTTAATATACAAAACTGTACAGTTATAAAGTTGGCAGAAATAGGCAAGTCCTCAGTGTCGAGTTGTTTTTTTTTTTTCTTTCTTTCTTTCTTTCTTTTTTTTTAATTTTTTTTTTTTTTAATAGCGCTTACTGAAAAATACTTGAAAAATATAAATGTCGAAAGGAAAAATCTGACAGCCGGGGGGGGGGGGAATCGGGGCTAGAGGGGGGGGGGGCCCGGCCCGGCCCGGCCCGGCAGCCCCCGGCCGGGCGAGGCGCGCAGGCCCCGCGCAGCGCAGCGCAGCCCCGGGGAGCCGCTGCGCGGGGCCCGGCCCGGCCGTGCCCGTGGCGGAGCGCTGCGCACCCGGGGGGGGGGGGGGGGGGGTAGGGGGGGGCGGGTACAGCTCCGCGCTTCCCTGCGCCGAAAAAAAATGGGTTAGGTCGTTAGCGTTGCGTTGACTTTTGCTTTGTTCGTTCGTTTTTTCTCCCTGTTCTCTCTTTATATATATATTTATAAAAGCTTTCCAACAGATCCAGCAGCTCCCTGTGACGCGGAAACAAGCTCAGCGTGAACCGAATGCGGGCGGTTTCTGCCCCCCTCCCTCCCTCCCCACCCCCCATCCCCCCGAAATCGATGAGACACCTCATTCCTCTCCACTACCGAAACAAAATACAGAGAAACTGATTTCCGAAGCCGAAGCGCAGAATTACGAAGGTGTTTTACTACAGACCTCTCAGCCTGGCGCCGCTCAAAAAGCCCAGCTCATCTCCGGAGAGAAAAGGACCGGCAAATGCCGCGATTTTGTTTGTGCTGCTTTAGTTTCGGCTCCCTCGGCAATTAGCGTTAGCATCTTTTTGTTTGGTTTGTTTTTGTTTTGTTTTGTTTTGTTTTTTTTCCCTGGGAGAAGGGGGGGCGGGAGGGCGACCCGCCCGTCTGGCGGTGCTCGGAGGTCCTCGGGAAGGCAGGGAAGGAAGAGCTGCGCCCAACGAGCCCCGTCTCGGGGCTCCGCGGGGCTCCGCGGGTGCGGAGGCGCCGAGGGGAGCCCCCGGCTGCCGGGGGGGGGACCGGGCACGGGCACGGGCACGGGGGGAGGAAGGGCCGCGGCCGCCGTGCCCCGTCCCGTCCCCGCCCGGTGACATTGGCGGCGCGCGGGGAAGGGAGGAAGGTTGGGCTGCTCGATCCGATAGAAATTAGGTCACAAATATTGTGTACAGTTTGTAGTAAAACACCTCAGACATTTAAAAACGCTATAGAAGTCTTTAAAAATGCAAAACTAGTCTATTGTAAAACAGATTCACCTGAAATACAGCTGATATAACCAAGGCGCTGGAAGGTTATTCATAGGCACACATCTGTCTTTCCTTTTTCGTCGTCGGGTTTTCGCTTTTTCCTCCGGTTTTCGCGTTCTTTTCCTTTCCGTTTTCAGTTCTGTTTATTTTTGTTTGTTTGTTTTGTTTCGTTATTATTTATTTCCCCCCTTCTTCCCGTTTTCCCCTTCGTCCCGGCGGGGACCGAGAGCGAGCCTTGTCCGCGGGTCCCCGCCGCGCTCCGGCCCGCGGGGGGCGAGGAGGGAGGGACGGGGCGAGGAGGGCAGGAGGGGGGAGGCAGGGGGGCACGGGGGGGGGGGCTGCAGGGCAGCGGGGGGCCGCTGCCGGCTCCCCCCGGCGCGCACAGGTCCGAGCCCGCGGGGCCGCCGCCCGGCCAGCCCCGGTCAGAGGTCGTGGCAGGCCGTGTCCGTTTTGACGCCGTGCGAGTAGACGTCGTGCTGCTGCTGCTGCTGCTGCTGCTCGCCCGGCGGCGTCATGCGCTTCTCCTTCTGCCGCCGGTTGCAGAACCAGACCCGCACCACCTCCTTCTCCAGCTGCAGGCTGTCGGCCAGCGAGGAGATCTCCTGGGCGGCCGGCTTGGGGCACTTGAGGAAGTGCGTCTCCAGCACGCCCTTGACACTCACCTCGATGGAGGTGCGCTTCTTCCTCTTCCTGCCCTGCGCCGCGATCTTGTCGATGCTGGTGGGGCTGCCGGTGGAGGAGTCGGCCTCCTCCAGCCACTTGTTCAGCAGCGGCTTCAGCTTGCACATGTTCTTGAAGCTGAGCTGCAGGGCCTCGAAGCGGCAGATGGTGGTCTGCGAGAAGACGTTGCCGTAGAGCGTCCCCAGCGCCAGCCCCACGTCGGCCTGGGTGAAGCCCAGCTTGATGCGGCGCTGCTTGAACTGCTTGGCGAACTGCTCCAGCTCGTCCGACGTCGGCGTCTCCTCGTCCGAGTGGTCCTGGCAGTGGTGCCCGCCCAGCTCGCCGTGCTCGCCGCCGTCGCGCAGCCCCGGGTGCAAGCCCTGCGCGGCGGCGGCGGCGGCGGCGGCGGCCGCGGCGGCGGCGGCGGCGGCGGCGGCGGGCGGCGGGGTGAGGCCGCCGTGCTCCAGCATGCCGCCCACCGCGAAGCCGGCCTGCGGGTAGGCGCCCAGGGGCTGCCCGGCGGGGGCCAGCGCGGCGCTGTGCGCGGGGCTGGCGCCCCAGGCGCCGGGGTGCGTGGCGTGGGGCGAGTGGTGCGCGACGTGGGGCGAGCGGTGGTGCGCCACGGCGCCCAGCTGCAGGTCCTCGCGGCCCGGCTTCACGTCGGGCTGCTCCAGCGGGCCGCCGGCCAGCGCGGCGGGCCAGGCCCCGGCGTCGCCCAGGCCCGTCACCCAGTGGTGCCCCCCCAGCGGGTGCCCGCCGCCGGGGACGCCCTGCAGGTACTCGCCCTGCAGCAGCTTCTGCGGGCCGCGGAACGCGCCGCCCTGCTGCATGCCCGCGCCGTCGGCGGGGCCGAGCGCGCCGGCGCCCAGCAGGCTGTAGGGGTTGGAGGCGGCTGTGGCCATGGCCGCCGCGCAGCCCCCACGAGTTATACTGAGCCGCCGCCGCCGCCGCAGCCTTTGACATCCACCGGCACGGCGGCCCGGGCAGCGGCCGCGCCGCGACTGGCGGCCGCGACGCCCAATGGGGGCGCGCCGCCGCCGGGCCCGCTCCGCGCCGGCCAATGGGCGGCCTGGGGGGGCGGGGCGAGGCGCCGAGGGGCGGGGCGAGGGGAGCCGCGCGGGCCGCGGCCAGGAAGTGAATCACTCCGCCGGCTGCGGGGGGCGGCCGCGGCGCGGCCCCGCCGCTTAACTCCTTCCGCGCTGCGCCCCGCGCCGGGCGGGAGGGGGGGGGGGCTGGAAGAGGGGGAGCCGGGCGGGGGGTAGGGGGGGGGGTGTGGGCGCGGGGCACGGCTTAAATGCGGAGCGATTAGCGCCCGGCAGCGCGACGCACAGGTTAAGCGGTAGCGCCCCGGCGGCAGCACGGCGGGACCACCCCGGAGAAGCCCGGCCCCGGCCCCGTGCCCCCCCCGCCCCCACCCCCCCCCCCCGTGCCCGCCCCGTGCCCGCTCCGTGCCCGCCCCGCGCTGCCCCCGGGCCGCCCCGCGCCCCCCCCCACCCCCCCCCTCCCCCGGGCCGTGCGCTCCCGCGGAGCGAAAACAACGAAAAAATCAAAAACTCGCCCCAAAAGGCGCTTCCCGAGCGCCGCGGCCGTAAAGCCCCGCGCCCCCTTCCCGGCCCCGAGCTGCGGAGCGGCCCCGCCGCCGTGCCCCGGGGCTGCCGGGGGGCACCGAGCCCCGCTGCCATCCCCCCCCCCCCCGGCCCCGTACCTCGGGCCGGCTCCGAAGTTAGCGGCTGACCTTTCCCTGCATAATTGCGGAGGTAGCCCGGCTGCGTAATTGTGTTTGCACTTGCAGAGGGCTGCATCGGAGTTCCCTTATTGGTTTGAAATTCCATTAAATATATTGCAAGAGCTCCTAGGTTAAGCTTGATTTAAATTTGCATACATTTTCATATATTTAGCAGAAATAAAAGAAGGCTTGCAGCTACCCGAAAGTCATTAAGGCATTAGTTTCTCTGAGAAGACAGATCTGAAGAAAATTCAAGAAAATAGCTAGACCCAAGGTGAGCGCTCCTCCGCTTCCTCCGCAGCCGGGCACCGCCGCTCCCGGCCCCGCAGCGGGCAGCGATCCGCGGGGCTCGGGCACGCCGCAGCCCGCGGCCGGGGCAGCTCCGGGGCCGGGGGGAGAGGCTCCGGGGCCGGGGGGAGGGGGGGGCGGGGGCGCTCCGGGGCCGCTCCCGGGCCGCCCGCTGCCGGCCGCGTCCCCCCGGCGGGCCCGGGGCTGCTCGGAGAAAAGTTTGCAGGTAGCCGGGAGGCGCTCGGCGTGCTGCGGGAGGGGTCAGCCGGGAGGTCAGGGGTGACAAATGTCCCCGCGAGAGGGGCTGCGAGCCCAGCCCAGCCCAGCCCGGCCGAGCCCGGCCCGCCGGAGGCGCTGGGCACGGCGGGGAGGGCACCCACGGAGCCGTATGGGCGCTCCGCGGCTTTCTGCTCGCCTCTTTTCTTTTTTTTTTTTTTTTTCCTTCCCCCCCCCCCCCCCCCCCCTCCTCCTGCACGAGCTTCGCAAAATAGACATCACCGGAGCCCGCGGAAGAAAGAAAGAAAGAAAGAAAGAAAGAAAGAAAGAAAGAAAGAAAGAGAGAAAGAGAGAAAGAAAGAGAGAAAGAAGAAAGAAAGAAAGAAAGAAAGAAAGAAAGAAAGAAAGAAAGAGAAAAAAAATCCAGGCTGTATAAAAACGTAACTAAATTATTTAAAATTAATTTGCACTTGAACTTCCGAAACAATTTGTCAAATCCCGTTGCCCGTGAACAGAGATGCGCAGAGCCGCCGTTCGGTCCCGGCGGTGCGGGGCAGGGGACGGAGCCGCAGGGCTCGCTGTACCGGGGCAAGGCAGCGCTCCGCTCCCGGCCGAGGGGCTCGCACCTCGCCCGTGGGCGAGCCCGCCGTATTTTAAAGTGTTTTTATCTGCATATAGTTAAATCTTCTTGCTGTTCTAACTAATCTGCTGGAGAGGGTTTCTTTAGCTCTTTCCTGTCAGTCTAACTTCCCAAGTGTAACAGATGCCGCTCTCAAGCGGTCCTTTCTGCTGCTTTTCTTTATTCAGCCTCGCATATTTCTCCCCATGATCTGGGTTTCCATAGAGAGAGGAATAAAAGGGGGACCATGGCCACAAATCCCCTGCCCCATGCAGAATAAAAGAGCCTTATTCAATAGACGACCCCGTCTGGACATGGGAGAAAAATAAGTACATGCAAAGCTACTGTTGCAAGAATTTGTAACTTATTTTTCATAGACTGAAACCCATTAAAGTAAAAAAAGTTTCGGGGTCCGGACCGTGCTCCGCAGCCCTTTGGCTCCGGGTGCCTTCGCGCTCGGGGGACCCACGTTTCCCCGGCGGGCGCTTTGCCTTCCTACCTACTTTTTCTGCTAAATCTTTGGCACGAAAAAAGATCACACAATAGCTGAAGGCAGCCTACCGTCTTGGGGCAGCTAGAAGTCGCTATAGAGAAAACCCGGCTTTGAAGTGGAGGAGCTGTAATTGTGTCGAGTCCCCTCGCCCGGCGGAGGCACCGCGAGCGGCTCGGGGCAGCCGAGGGCCGGGCGCAGCCTCCCCCCTTTCCCCCTTCCCCCTTTTTTTTCCCCTTCCTTCCCACCCCCCCTTTTTTTTTTTCCCCCGTCCCCTTTTTCCCCGTCGTGGGCACCGGGCTGGCGGCGGCGGCACCTCCGAGCGGAGCCCGCGGGGCGGCGGCAGCGCTGGTCCCGGCTGCGGCGGGGGAAGGAAGGCGGGTGGGGGGGGTCCCCGGTGCCCCCCGGTGCCCCCCGCACCCAGCCCCGTTACGAGCCCCGGCCCGGGGGTGCCTGCTCCCAGCCGGCTCCGTAGGCGCCTCTGTCGGGGTAGGGAGCTCGGGGGGAGCGAGCCGAGAAGCGCCGGGAACGGTTTCGTCGGGGCTGGGGGTATTATATTTTGGAGACTTTTCTCATTGTTCGTCTGCGGGAGGAAAAAAAAAGAAAAAGAAAAAAAAAAACAAAAAACAAAAAACCTGGCCAGAAAGGGGTTCGTTTTGATTGTGTTTAATACGGCATGAAGCTCGGAGCGGTAAGCTGTGCCTCGGTGTCATGACCTCTATATTGAAAACTTCACCTTCAACACAAGTTCACTTCGGAGACAGGACGAGTTAGATTGCGCTTGGTGGGAACAAGTGCAAATTTAAAAACAGAGTCAATCATAACGGGGGTGGGGGCTGGGAAAGGGCAATTTAACCGTTTCTGGAGCCAGGAGTTAAGGTTTGCATTGTGTACGCCGAGGCGCTGATGCTAACGCTGAAACCCAGCCCCGCATCGCTCAGCAAGCAGAGCTGAGAAACAGGCTCCTGGATCTCCGGAGATGCTTTGTGAAAGCCTAGCCTGCGTGGGGGAAGGTTAGGAGGAAAAGAGGAATTTACAGAGTATTAGCAGAAATTAGCCAATGCCGACACAAGCTCAATTAGTTGTTTTTTTTTTTTTTTTTTTTTTTTTTTTTGGCGGGGGGGTCTCTGTTGGCTGTTGTCGAACGTGAGTAAATGCCGTGCAGGGAGAGGGAGAGCCCCAGCACACTGCCATCTCAGAGCCGCAGCCAGGAGATGGACTGACAGATTGCAAATTAAAAGAGTCCCAATGTCAGACCGACCGCAGCCCCCGGCGCGCAGAGCCCGGTAGCGCTGAGCCCGGCACGGAGCGAGCGGGGCTGCGGCGGGGCCGGTCCTGCGCTGGAGCAGGGCTAGGCAGGGACAATAAAGCCAGGCACGGGCAGAGAAAATCGCAAGGTAAATTGCATTCGTGTTCTAACCGCTGCGGTTTCCAAATCGTTGTGCGCACCTCCTCGCTGCTCTGCTCGAATCGCCATTTATGAGTATTATAATTTTTATTTTTTTTTTTCCACGCTGTTAATGCCTGAAAAATGTACTTGCTGGGGAGAAAAAGATGTCGCTCGTTTGTGCGCTACCACGTCACGGGCAGGTCACTGCTCTCTGTAGCTCGGCGGATGCGTGGCAGGTACTGGAGCGAACATTTGGTTGGTTTGCTGCCGAGAGCCAAAATATTCCGGGAAGTCTCTCCAAAGCGCACTTAAAAAAAAAAAAAAATGATTATTATTTAACCGTGGGACCGGTCCGTCTTGCCGTGCCTTAAATCCAGGCGGTGAAACGTCGGGGGCGGCTGCAGAGCAGGGCGCGGGGCGGCACGGCGGCTCTCGGGGCACCTCGGGGGTGCTGGGTCCGCGCAGCACCTCGGGGCGCCCCCTGTGCGCTGGGACCTTCCCCGCGGAGCCTCCCCACGCGCGGGGCTCGGGGATAATTCAAACGCAGGTCCCGAACGTGCGGGATCCCGCTCAGACACATCTAAAGGAAGGGGACTGGGTTTGAAACCGCGCCGAATGGCGTGCTGCTTAACCTCTGTTGGCTAACGAGACACCGAAGACAAATGGCTCTGTTCCTGGGCTGACAAATACCTGCCTTGCTGTTTGGTAGTTTGCTGAATAATTTCAGCGTGCCTATGATTTTTTTTTTTTTTTTCAACCGTACGTTTTTTTCCAGCTCTATCAGTCAGCGTGCAAATTGCTCGGTGATGTCCGTGATCCTGCAGAGGGACCTGCAGGTCCCTTGCACTCCGAGGTGCCTCGTCCTTCCTAGGGTCACGTTCAGAAAGACGCCCGTGGTGCCGCTAATTCTTTGTTTTCCCGCAGATGAAATGGTTCGGGGTTGGCGGAAACTTCGCTCCCCGCTTCACTCGCGCTGCGCCCATCGAAGC
Organism: Cygnus atratus; assembly: GCF_013377495.2. NCBI lineage: Eukaryota > Metazoa > Chordata > Aves > Anseriformes > Anatidae > Cygnus > Cygnus atratus. The sequence continues at coordinate 18,951,008 of NC_066374.1, forward strand.
CGTTACAAAAGCCGCACCTCCAGGCCAGGCTGGGCTGCTGAGGGATGCTTCCTTCGGGAGCAGCTCTCGGGGGACGAGAAAGCGCTGAGGGACACGAGGCAGCTCAGCCTCTGCTCGGACACGGGCACGGGGCCGGGGCAGGTGAATGCCTGGCGCACCCCGGTGCCGGCCGGCTGCGGGCGGCGCAACTCGCGCCCGGCTGCGCGCAGGGCACACAAAGGCTCAGCCCGGCCCCCCCCCGGCCCTGCCGCCGCCCCCTGCCGCCCCCCGGCCCCCAGGGGGTCGAGCCCCGTCCCCAGGCCGGCGCTGCGCCCTGCCTCGGCCCCGCGGAGGGGGCGGCTTCCCCCAGCCGCCCTCCTCTCCCCGCCTCGCCTGGCATCTCCCGGCACCTCTTTTTATTTTCACTTTATTTATTTATTTATTTATTTATTTATTCCAGGGGCAGCCTGCTTAAAGGCGCTGGAGGCTTCGCCGCCCCTTCCCCCGTTTCCTCCCCTCGCCTTCCCGCGGGCAGGGGGCGCGGGGGGGCAGCGGGGCCGTGCGGGCCCTAAACCGGGGCAGTGCCCGGGCCGGGCCGAGACACGCGTGGGAGAGCAGCCATCAGGCGGGGAGCCGCAGCCCCCCGGCTCTGCCTGCCCGGCAGGAATAAATCCAAATAAATCAAAGCTGCTGCGGCCCGGCCTCCCCGGGGCAGGCGGAGGCTCCCCCCAAGCGGGGCAGCGGGGCCGGGGATGCGCTCCCCGCAAACTTTTCCTGAAATCATCAAGATTTTGGTTTCTGCTGGATTTTGGGCGGCTGAGAGCATCCCCTGGGGCCGGGGCGGGAGGGCGGAGGGGAGCGGCGCCGCGCCGAGCCCCTCGGATTTGGCGTTGTTTCGCCTTTTAGCGTGGAGGTGCTGCGGGGAGGTCCGAGGCATCCCGCTCACGCATGGGGGTGCGGAAACCACGGGGACCCACCCGCCTGTAGGCCCCTCGCGCAGCCCTGGAAGCGCGGCCTCGCCGGGGGGAGGCTGTGCCGAGAGGGAGGCTGTGCCACCGGGAGGAGGCTGTACCGGGAGGAGGCTGTGCCACCGGGAGGAGGCTGTACCGGGAGGAGGCTGTGCCACCGGGGGCGGGGGTCCGGCCCCTGATCCCGCAGCTCCGCGGCTGTTTGCTGCCGCCCTCCGCGAGTGCCACCTTCACGTGCTTGGCTTCTTCTGCCGAGTGCCTGGAAATTACTAGTAGTGGCTAAGTAAATTGCAAGTAAACCTAGTGAATTAGGATGATTCTCTATCGGTTTAATTTATGTTTTATAGTTAGTTTAGCCTTCTGATTTGATTGCCTTAGTAATGTGAATTGCCTACAGCTGCTGATGATACAGCTTTAATTCTGTTTTAAAGGTCATGTAAACATGTGCCTGTAGCATAAGGAATGCAAATTCAATTCCCTTTTAATGCTTCCTCGCATTCACTTCACAGCCTTCACCTCGAAAATTAACAGGATTTAATATAAAACTCTTTTAATGTTATGATTTCATTAAAAGCCCCCTCTCGCCGGCCCCGCCGCCTCCCACCGGGGCGGGGGGCCCCCGGGTCCCCCTGGGGCAAGGTGGGAGCGGGTCTGCGCCCCCGTGCCGGGCCGTGCCGAGCCGTGCCGAGCCGTGCCGAGCCGTGCCGTGCCGCCAGCTCGGCCCGGAGCTCGGTCGAGCTGCAGGTGGGCACGGCGACACCGGGACCCGGTGCCACGAAGGAGCGGGGCCGCCGTGCAGGTGTATGCGCGGGGCCAGCCCGTCGTGCGGCCGCTTCTCCAGGTTCATTTCTAAGCACAGCCAGCCCCGGGCTCACGAGGGATCGCCTCGCCCTCCTGTACTTCAGGAAAAAAAAAAAAAAAGAAAAAAAAAGAAAAAAAAATTAAAAAAGGCAGTATTTCCCCCAAATCCCCCCTCCCCGTTTCTTTTCAAAGGGTTTTAAGTGAAGTTGCTGGGAAGTTTGGTCGGGGAAGCCTTTGAAACGACGGGCTCTAACGAGCGGGGAAGAGCGTCAGGACCAGAGTGGGGGCAGCCGCTCGGAAACGGGAGCGCCCCGGCCCCGCACGGCTGCCCCGGCCCGCACCGCGCCCGGAGCCCTCGGGGGGGACCGGCCGGGGCCCCTCGGGCCGCTTCGGTGCCTCAGGGCCCCCAGTGGGGAGATGCAGAGCCCCGAGGAGCCGGGGGCAGGCGGGGGACTCTGCCCGGGGCCGCTCCCCCCCGCCCCGCGAGTCCCGGGCCCCCCCCCCCCAGCCCCCCCCGGTGGCAGCGAGGGGTCCCCGCGGGCCGGGGTCCCTCTGCGTTCGGGGAGCGAGCGATTTCTGCGAAATCTGAGTACTTGGAGCAACAGCTCATGGGTGATTCTGTTAATGTTGCACACCTCATTAAATAGCCCCAAACAGAAGGAGGTTTAAATGACTTTATTGAATTAAAAATAGCATAGAAAATCACCTACGGTCCTTTCATCAAATAATTAATGTAAACCATATACATATAGCGAGAGGTTCCTTTTAACAAATCTGTTCGTAAAATGCGCAGGGGTTTACTTAATGGCTGAAATAACTCAGAGCAGCACAACTCGCCCGAAACAGCGAGCCACACTCGTGCACTTCCTAATATGTTCTTGTGTGTTTCCCTGAGTGTTTTTCTTCCTTATCTTTTTTATATCTGAAGTTCTATTCCCCTCCTCTACTCCATGTATTTGATCATTTTTTCAAGTCCCTTGGCTGAACCAATCTCTTTTCATGCAGAGGATAAAAAGAGAAAAACTTCAAAGTAGGTTCAGGTAATTAACAGCTGAGGGGAATATAATCTAAACCATAGGCCCTGCTTTGCACCCAGGTCTGCTTTCAGAGCCAGCCGGCAAGGGAGTGCCTATTCCCTGTAGCATCCAAATCTGCTTCCTCTGAACAGCTTTGCCAGGCCTCCAGTTATCACATCTGCATTTCAAACACCATGTCTCTGGCATTAATTATTAATTAGCCTACAGTCACCCCAGAGGATTTAAGTTCCAGCCTGCACATACTTATTCATTGACCTCTATCTTAGTTTTTGTTGGAAAAAACCCACTAGAATGCTTAATAATTTCCTTTCTCTCAGACCCTCTGTTCTAGTTTCATGGAGGGGAAACAGTATATTTTCAGAGATGGAAAATCACAGGGTTGTCTAGAAATTTGTTTAGAGAAAAACGCTATGTCAAGAGTTTGAACAAACCATTTCAAAAGATTTAGCAGGAATTTGGCGTAAGTATTTTTACCTTTGACAAATGAATTTATGGATTTCCCAGAACTGAGAGGCGGTGGATACAAATACGATGCGCTTTAGCTCTGCGCAGGGTATTGCTCGGTGTGCACTTTAAAAATACAAACTGGATTTAATTACTGGGTAGCACACTTATATGATCAAACTAATGCAAACGTTTATTTGAAAGCTCTGGGGTTACACTGCTGTTGACACTAGTAAGAATGAAAAAATGCCGTTGCAAGGCACATTAGTACTTGGGCATTAAATATGCACTCCATCCTCAGGAATATGCAGCCGAAGAAGTATGTTTTATAACTATTTTGCATCGTTCCCAAGGTAGTTTGGAGGTTGCTCTTTAGCCAGCAGAATAACTGTGTGTCATGCTACTGCTTTCTTGAGCACTGTACTTCTTGACATTAAGCTTCCAGAGTTAAACATTTGGAGTAATCAGGTAGGAACCAGGTTATGTGTTTTTCTCTTCTTCGCAATGCTACCCGAAATTCAAAGTGATTGTGAGAGTTTCGCTGGACTGCATACTGGATATTGCCTTTTGTTAATGCGTTTTAATGTTACAACGTCCCAAACCTCTGAATGAGCCCTATTTTACGGAATTATCCATAGATAAACTTCCTTAAATATTGCCAGGGTTTCTTATTCTTTATTTGTGGTACTGTCTAAAATAATAACTGAAACATAAAATATTCCTACACTTTGTTTCCTAAAGAAGTGTTTGCTCTGTAAATCACAAGGTCAGACCGGTTAACTTATATGCCAGCCTAGAATTGATTTTTGAAAGCATTTAATCTTCGCCTAAGACTCTTTTGAGTTTCTATTTAGTGAATGCTATGGAAAAGAGGTTTGATGCACAAACATGCATGCGTAAACTGCTGGGCTATCTCAGTAAACACAAATACATTTTCCAAAATTGCAGCTAAAGCAGCCCTGTAGGTAAAATCACGAGCCTCGTGTGCCTGTGCTTCAGGAAATGATCGCCTGAAAATAAATGTGGCGACTAATGCCAAAGGCTTCCACGAGGTCTCTGTCTCCCTGCCTTCCCTGAGAATTTTGCAGATTTGGCTGCTACTGGCCTTTTATTGTTTTCAGATTTTATGAGCAGATCTGGGTAGTGTTCAGCATTGTATAGTAAATCTTCTTGCCTCTGCTTCAGGTATTTGGACTTGTTCTTACCTGGGATTTTCCTAGCAAAAGTACTTCTATTTCAGAATGAAGAGAGGAGTAGGCAGTACTTCAAAGTCCCTTTCAAAAAAAGATTATTCTTGTTTATAAAATAACAGAATTCATCCTGATGCTGAAGAGAGGTGTAGAACTATTTTAATAACATGTCCAGGACCTTTAAATCACTTCTGCAGTGATACTAATACTAGTAATAACAGTGATAATAGAGAGAAAAAAAATCCTAGTGTGAAACCAGGGCTGGAATCTGTTCTTCGTAAATGTCAGAATGTTTCTGAAATTAAAACTTAGCTGTTAATGTAGCTCTGCACCCGATGAATATTAAAGAGGAATAAGGACTCCATTTCTTCCATGGCAGAGTAGAGTGAGATGGAAAACAAATCACACGGCAGCTTCATTTGCAGCGATGTACATAGTGTGTTTTAGAGGATGTCTGACTCCTGGGCATCAGGGAGATTTCATAGCTTTTGAATAGGGGCTGCTTCTGGGCTGTGAGCTCGCTGCTCTGAGGCCTCTGGTGCTGCCTGTGGACGTGGCGCACAATCCCGTGCCGTGCTGTGATGGCAGAGCGTCTGCTGCAGCTTCGCGCTGCCTGCGGTCACTGTCCATGTGCAGGGGCTTCCCTTCCCCCTGGCAGCTGGAGCCGGGCATCTCACGGGCTGGTGCTTTAAGACACCCCCAGTAGTAAGGGTGGACTGGCTCTGGCTTACCCAGGGCTTGCTTGATGTGGTTAAAATCGCAGTGATTATATATGGCAACACAGGGGAGTCTTCCTGTAGTTGAGAGCTTTTTCCAGCCTGTGCAAACTTAAATACGGCAAAATAAATACATTTTCTCCTACTGTCTGCCTGCTTTCCGGACTAAGATTGCAGGTTGAACCAGGATCTTGAGATATTGGCTCCGTATCCCAAGGCTGGAAAACTGTTCCCAGTGCCATTATGTAACTTTTTTGGTGGTTATTGTGCCTGGAGTGAGGAAGGCATGAAAGTACACGTCCAGCGGGTTTGACATGTTATGAAATATGTGTACCATTCTTGTTAGGAGGCATGAATTTCCATAAGAAGCTTATTTTATGGTTCATTTTATATATATTTACATTTATATTTTTCCATTAAAGCTTAAATGTTTTACTTCCTTGGTAAGACCTATTCCTTGGCAAGTCTGGAAGTGCTTTAACCTCTGTTTTTATTATACCCTCCACTGTAAAAAAAAAAAAAAGAAAAGAAAAGAAATGTACACGATAGTTTTCCAGTAGTGACTAGCATCCACAAGGACTGAGCTGTAACTGGGTTTTGTGTTTTCAGTGTTTCACGTGAGCATGTTTTGAATTCAGATTTGTCTGTTGCGGATCACTTTGTATCTGGAGAAATCACATGGGTAATTCTGATTTTAAATTACTTGAACAGTGATTATCATAAAATGCTGCTGATTTCTTGTGCGTCTGAAGTCCACGGACATCTGTTGGTAGAGCCCCGGTTGCTGGGTTGAAGGAATGTTACCCACCAATGTTACCCACTTGGGCACTTACCTGTAGGTGGGAAACACTCGCATGCAAAGGAGGGTAGGTGAAGCCGGAGATCACTACAGATATCCTTGTGTCAGCAGAAATGGGTTCAGATTAGATTAAGCATATATTGGGCCAGATCTTCTGCTGACATAAATTGGTGCTGTAGTGTTGGTATTCAGGAAGTTAGACTGAGTTACATGGACTGGAGATTTGCTTAGCCTGAGCAAAAGATTGCATGAGTGATATCAGAATTAGTTTGCATAATGTCTGCAATGATCTTAGCCCGGATGAAATAGTTTGCCTTCCTTATAGCGTAGTGTGCTAATGATGCAACTTGAACTCCAACGTGCAGCGTACCCAGCACAGAGATTATCGGTAAGAAGGCAATGAATGCCTCTGACACAGGAGATGTCACAGGTACTCCAACTGTGACAGCAGCGAGTGTTGACTTCTTGTGGTGACCATTTCCCAGGGTATTTCTGCAAGCGCTGCAGAAACGTGTGCGCTCTGAGAGCAGCGGTCCACCCTCAACTTGCCTTTGCCCCGAGTAGGACCGTATCGGGACTGTGCTCTTAAACTTTGCTTTTAGCCATCTCGGTCTGAAAAAAACAAACGAACATCCTTAGGCCCCTCGCTGACCACACTCTGGTGCTTCATTACACGGCATAAAAACTGACGCACTTTAATTTCTAAAGAAGCAGTGAAGTGCTCTCAGGATCTGCCTGGCAGTGCTCCAACGCGCAGCCACCCTGCTTGCAAGGAGAATAACCTGCATATGGGCCGTACGCCGGTGACTGCCAGGCAGCGTGTCTGTGCAGACGCACAGATCATGCCTCTTGACCCGCCAGCTCCACCCTGAAACTCCCATTCATCATGCCTGTTGCGAAGGGCTTTTAAGAGCAGTGTTGTGGCAATCATGTGCAGCCTTTCCTCTGCCTGGAAGCTCTTTTTTTTTTTTTTTTGGCAGTGCCTGGATGTAAAGTTTTAAAAGACTTTATAGAGCTCCCATTTCCATTTTTTTTCCTCTGTGTGTAAATAACTGGAGATTATATTTTTTTTTTTTGCCTGCCCTTGCTGTGGATTTGAGTCTGTACCAGAATGAGTTAATGGGGCTGGGTTGAAACCTAAGGTAAAGCGTCACAGTTTGGGTGACTTTCCATCAGCCAGGAATCCAGCCCACTGGTTGCAGATAATGCGCTTGTTGCAATTAAACACTTCAGTGCCACATGTGAACAGGATATTTAAAAATTGTTTGTACACATAAAACAGTGCACAAAACCCAAAGAACGTGAATTTTTATCTATTATTATTATTATTACAATGTTTTTAATCATAAAATGATATGTATGTGTGTGCTGTGTAGCTACTACTACCAAATCGCATGTAACACTCAATGGTAATTGTGTTCATAATTATGGAGTTAATTGAATTTCTGTAATAGTAAAAACTGGCATATAAAAAGTCTCTCAAGATTAAATGTTTTAGTTAGGTAAGAATATACTCAATTGCAGTATTTAATATAAAGAAAGTAGCCCCATATGCAAGTGAGCCTGAGCTTAATAAAATTCTCTCTGAAAACGAATCTTCTCCATAAAGGCTGTTCCAAACAAAACGTGGCATCACACACACACACAAAAAAACATGCTTTCTCATACTGCTCCTGTTTTTGCCTCTGAAGGAAAAGCAGTGTACACTGAGGTATTTGCGAACTGGAGAGGTACATTAAAGGAGCCTTCTGGTGCAGCTTCATCATCCGCATCTGTCAATCTTATAGGATATGAGAAGTGCACTGGAATTGCACTGTTCTGTGTGGCAAAATTAGCACTGCTGTTAACAGCTTAATATCATAACAGCACCACGTTAGAAAGACAAATTTTGCTTATAGCATTTGACCTTAAAGGAGTGGTATCTTTCTTCTTTCTCTTTTCCTTTTCCTTTTTTTTTTTTGGTAATCCATTAGGTGTTTTAGTACCACTTAAGGCTAACTTCATGGCTGATTTACAACTCACTGATTTCACAGGGGAGTCACAAGATGTAATACAGAATATTGCCCTATGTGTCTAGTACCTTTGTTCCATAGGTTATCTGCTGATTCATTTTTTAAGAGAAAAGAATAAGGTTAAGAATTCCAAATTTGTAAGATATTAAAACATGGGCAGTCAGCCTCCTGAAAATGAGAAAAGGATCAATAAAAATGTATTGGAGTTTCTTCTCTTCTCTTCTCTTCTCTTCTCTTCTCTTCTCTTCTCTTCTCTTCTCTTCTCTTCTCTTCTCTTCAGAAAAACACGAAGGCAGATACTACTTTATTTGTTACAGCTCTAAATTTAGCTCTGGTTTAGTATTACTAAGACTATATATATAATATATATATATATTTTTTTTTCTAGGCAGGAAAGTCTCTTTTTAAGTATACTTATTAAAAGAATTGTGGCAGCTGAACATTTTTAACAATGAAGTAATATACATTTTGAAAAAAGAGCCTCAAATGTCAGCTAACACAGTAATGACCTGGCCCTGTAGCAAATCTTGCTTTAATACCTCTTTTCCAAAAGATCACGTATCGAGTTTCATTATTTTCTGCTCAGATTCATGGGAGACTGTTTCATACTATAGCATGTTTTTATCTATGAAGAGATAGGCTTGAGTGTGTACAATACAAAATATTGATAATTAGACCTCAGTTCCCTCATCTTTAGCAATGCATAGTTTCCATTCATGATTTGTTTTGTTTAAAAAAAAAAAAAGTTGCTTGTTCATGCTTGGTTGCTACACTATATTTTCAATATTACCATTGTTAGTTTATGTAATAAAAAATGTAAAGTGCCCCCGAACTAGCACGAAGTGTCGTGGCTTTATTTTTGTTATTTCTCACTTCCTCGCAATCCCTGCTCCCCTCCCCCAGCCGCTCCACTACAAAGCTTGTTGTACAGGGACTCCATTAATCCTACATTTCCTAGATGGTATCTGAGGCACAGTGGGTTTCCACAGAAATTAATTTGTCCTGACAACAGGCCTAAAGATTGGAGTCCAGGGATCACTTGGCAAATTCCCTTTAAACTGAGCACAATAATAAACAGAAAGCTGATAACGACAGTTCTAAAAGACCACACAGAGGAAGGACCCCGAGTAGACTTGCTCTGTGTATATCTGCGAATACCTCTGATAACTAGCAGACAGAAGCTTTATGCTTGATAGGAAAATGAGCAGACTGATTTATGCACGTTTTAATATTACAGCACCTCGCAGAACTAACTTCATCTAGCAACGTACAACCTAAACTGCTTTCTGCAATAAGAAAAGTTCAATGTCGATCTGGCCAGCTGGTTTATACTACTCTTATTTAATATTTCTATTAATGGCTCTGCGACCGTTTTTCATGTCTTTCGTATTTTAACATAGCTCTAATTTTCTCAGTACATCTTGCTTGTGTAAACATTTAAAAAAGTTGAATAGGGGGTAACAGTATTTTAAGGACTGAATCTGGAAAGTTAGCCATCTGCTCTAAATATACTTTTTTGTAACCTTCGAGATTATGTTCATTTTTGTTTTCAATCATCTTCTGTGTAGTAATTCCTTATTAAGGAGCAAAGTGCATTTTAGACAGCCTTATTGCCCGTTTGCTTGTTTTTATTTATCTTTGCCTTGGGTGCATATTTAGATGTTGTTTTCCCAAAGCTAAGGTATGGAAACTAGCCATGTTGGAAATATATACTAATGCAGTAAGTGAATAAACAAGCATTCATTCAACATTCTAGAGCTTGTCAAGTGCATTTCAACCCTTGATTTTTGTCAATATGGAATTTAGAGCTTTAAAGATAATTAGAATTTGTGGTGTGTCAGTAAACTGCTGCCAGTTACATTTCCGAAAAAAGCCATCATAATATTAAGAGTTAGGATTGGTAGAGTGATGTTAAGTAATATATATGCTGCTTAACTCTTCACCACTTCAGAGTAGGGTATGTAAAAATATAAATAATGGATAAAAGAGGAGGACAACTTAAAAGGAGGTACAGAAAATGGATTTTGGTTATTGAAAGATACCTCAAAAGTAAAGTCTGACTTTGTTTTCAATGCCCCAAATGCATTAGGAAACAGGATACAGACAGGAATATGCAGCTATGTCAAAAGAAGACAACTAGTATGCCTGACAGGTATGGTCATACCTGAATAGCGTGAGTCACGTTTGATTACTTTTAATAGCTCTGATGTTTCTTTTAAGATAGAAATTTGGTAAGGGAATTCTACAGGATATATCCAAACTCATCAACAAGCATTGAAAACAATGCGCGGTCCGCAAAATTTTCTGAGTAAAGAAATGCGCACATGCTGGAGATTATCAGAAATATTAAAACTGCAAATCTGCAGCGCCCGGGGAAGGCAGAGGGGAGGCGGGTGCGGGTGCGGGTGCTGGCGGGCGCGGGGCACGTCGTGCTCGCTCCTGCATCGCTATGCGAGGCCGGGTGGCAGGCTGCCAGCGGCTGGGTAGTTAAGGGCTTGGAATGCTGGCTGCCCTTGGCATTTGTGATACAGGGAGTTTATATAAAAAAAGTTCTGTCTTACATGCTTTTCCGGCACAGCTAATGGGCCCAATTCTGCTTCTATTATCGGTAATGACAAAACTACCATTGACTTCAGTAAGGGCAGCATCAGACTCACTATTTAAGAGCTTAACTAGCTGAGAGGTGGGGTTCTATTATACTGCTGGAGTGTGATGTATATACCACGCCTCCCTGCTGAAAAATAAAATCTTTTGCTCTCATTATTGGCTTTAAATTAGTTTGTACACTATGAATTAATCAATTACAGCCAACATACTTTGGAAATTAAATTCAGGATGAGTAGTGCAATTTATATTTGTCACACTTAAAGAACTCTATTGTATGGGAATGTGGAAGATTTGAAAACAACTAGTTTTAATGCTCTCTAGCTCCTCTTCCTAGGTTCTGGTGCAAGAGCAAATCGACTTGCTGTGCCTTTTAGTTCTGTAAAAGAACAAACCCAAACACTCCCCTCCACTTTTCCCATCACAATCATTCTATGCATTTCAGTGGACAAGCTATTAGGTTTTTTGAATTCGGATCAAATCAGGCGTTTTTCCCCCAGCAACTAGTACTCTCGTGTGCCTTATACATTTGATTTGAAGGACTGTGTGTTATTTGATGTTCTTATGAGATAAACAATAAACTTTTGAATATGTTTTTTCCATTTGAATACAAGCCTAGGGATGCTTCACCCTGCATCCTAAAGCCTGATTTCCCCTGGGACTCATTATCATGCAGCTCACATGTTCAGTCACCTACACTGTTGAACTTACTATCAAATAACCTTCGAAACGTTACTAGTTATTACGTGTCAGAGGGCAGATTTATGATAAACTAACTTTGAAACAAAATAATGAATTCTCAGCGTTCTGTTTTCCAGCAGCATTTCTGGTAATTTTGTTAGATTTAAATTTTAAAACAGTAAGTTGCCTTTTTCTCTTATTCTATCATATAAAACAGCTCCCTCCCCTCGTGAAATTCCTCCCTCCTTAAATATGGTTTATGATGATTTGAGCACTGACTATAAAGAATAAAAATGAGAACATTTGTCTGTGAGCTACCAAACTGCCCACTGGAGTTCATTTGCGATTAAACTTTCATAGCTTCCTAACTTGGTGAAAGTTAAATTAACTTAACCCTTAGCATAGTCTACCAGTGTCATTGGCAAGCACAAATCTTTTCTCCTTGTGCTTCATAGTGCCAGTATTTTAAGGTTTCAAGCAAGGTTCTTGCATACCAGTGACAAAAATCAATAGTGTCATCTTCCCAGAAAACACAAACGTTTTACAGTGGACTAGAAAGGCAATCCAAAAAGGTTTCCCGAATGCTGTGCTGTGTTTCAGCCCTTAAAGGCCATGCTCAAGGATATAAATAATTGGCAAATTTTCAAGAAAGCTGAACGTGGCTTCAATAGCCACTCCTTTAAATGGTAGCCAGCACGATTGTGACTTTTAATGAGATTGTCTCACAGGGATGAAATTCGGGTAGATAAATGCTGTATAATCATTCTGGAGGTGATCAGAATAGCAAACGTTCACAGATGAAATGTAACCGTACACCATGTCAAAAATTAAGTCCGGCTAATTTGGATAAAAATTGGTGTAGTTCCTCTTGGTATCAGTGGAATTTTTTTCTGCTCTATTTTAGACAAATATTGGGCAGATTAATGTCATCTCCTACTGGGCAAAGCGTAGGCTTTGAGATATTGCTCATCTATGATATTGCATGGAAAGCGCCTGACCTGGGGTAGCTCTGTGAAGCTTAGGGATAGAGCCACCACCTTCAGTACACGCTCTCATCTCTTTTGCTCCTCTTGCCGTGATTATGGTTCTCCAAGGGCATTACGGGCAAAAGTTCCACATCAGTCTGTCTATTAATATTTATGCAGCAATTCAGGAGGTAATGCATTGTTAAAATACAAGTTGGAAATCCACCAAATTTAATCACTTTTAGTACTGCAAATTATCTATTTCTACATCAGATGGAGGGGAAGGGGGCGGCTATCATTACAAGTTTTTTTTACCAACTTATTTGCCAGTTCTGAGAAGGTTTGAATTAAAAGGGGCAGTGAATGCTGTTGTATAGCTGATGTGTTTTAAAAGGAATATAAGATGTATACATGCAATTTAATGTGAGGCACGCCAAAATATTTAAAGTAAATGCATACTAAATAGGTAGGTCCTCTGATCACTCATGCTGATTTAGTTCATCGCTATCTTTGTGCATAAAGGACTGCTTGTGTACATACAGGCCAGTAGGATTTGCCCTTTCCTACTACACAATTCCTCCTGCCTAAATGCAGAAAGAATATTTTTTATCACTGGTATCACTTTGTTTTTGCAGCTGTCTGCGCGCATCAAGTTAGTAATACAAACTCTGTCAAAGACCAATCTCTCCCTTCCACATGCTACAAATTCTACAATTATTATTTAGAGTTAACCTCATAAGAAAGTGTTCATTATTTAAACCGTTCAATCCCAAAAAGAATTGTTAGCTATTGTTATCTAAGGACCTCCTGCAGTCTCCCCTTAGTCAAATAAGGCTCCTTTTGTTTTCAATGGGAGTTTTTTTTTCTGAGAACTAGCTCTGAGCTTTCATGCAAGCAAAATAAATCCAGTGAAAGTAAAACATTAATTAAAATGTATAAAAAATAAAAAGGAGAATGTTCAAGAAGACTGGTACTCAAATAAAACACTTTTTTTCAGGTCACTTGGCTTTCTGATGTCATTTCTGGCAGATTCGTTAGCCTGGCTCCATCACGTTATGTTCTGAACCATAACGTGATGGGAGATGATCAAAGTGAGAATGCTAAAGGCTCAGGACATTTAAAAAATGTTCTATTCTGGAAATTGTTCTAAAACTATAAACAGATTACATTAAAAATCTGTGGTACTGAACATGGTTGCTCATCATCTTTTTTTTAGAAGGAGATACTGAAAAGTTTGGGTAAACAGCATTGAAGTTTTTATGATGGCAGGCTGAACATTTCTCCAGAATTTTAGGCAATGCAAGCCTCTCTGAAATGTAATATAACCCATTTCTGCTTTTAGGCATGTTGTTTTAATCTTTATACTTGAAAGTAGTAAGCATATGGGTCAGATCACCCACTCCTGCTAATGGACAAAGTTCCATGGACTTCAGTGTCCAATTATGCCAGCTAAAGATCTCACCATTGCTGGGTTTTATTTCCTTATTTTTCTTGTCTTCCTGATCTTTGACCCCTTATCAAAGGAATGCCATCTGCAATATGATAATAATATGAAATTCTCTGCTCACTTTATAACAGCACATGTCCCAAAGAATTGTAATGATCCTCACCTTTATAGAAAACGCAGCTTATGAGGGATTTCAGTGCTGTCATTGTCTTTGGCTGGCAGAGGGGTGACACTCAGGTAGCTCGGTCTGCCATTGCGTTGGAATATTCAATGTTTTTGCATTTCCCTGAAAGACTTGCTCTGTGGGATGAGTGAGCAAATAAACTCATTGGCAAGTCAACATACTGACAGGAGGTCATTTTTCCTAATTTTAGATGCATTTTAGTGCTCAGGAAAGTGAGAAATAGTAGTGCTGATTTTTGAGTTTTTAAGGTTACACACTCTGGTGCCCTCAATCAGTGCTAGGATGTGGGGTGGAGGCAGAAGCACATAGACAGTGTGACACCGTAGGTACATAATGGAGCTACACGAGAGTGTAAAAAGGATTTAGATCTATAAGCAGGATTTGACTACTGATTTTGATTTATGAGCTGAATATAAGTGTGTATTTTAAGGAGCCTTTAGAGTTTGTGATTTGAAATATACAGAGTGTGGGTTTCCCCTCCGTGTTGTGCAGGAAATCATGCTTCTTTATATTAGGTTTGTAGCAAGAAAACCCTTAGTTTCAGACTCTGTACACCACGTAAGCAATGGGGTGGCCAGGAACGGCATGATCCATCACTTCCACTGCTATGCTTTCTGGGAGAAGAGGAGGGAATGCTTACACTGTGCTTCAGTGTACAGCTTGTATTCCAGGTGTGTTTTTTGGTAAGTCAGTGCCGCTCGAAGAACTGTAGCTGTTGATAGGGGCCACACAAATGCCTGAGAAGGGCTGGGGCTTTCGGGGTACCCGCGCGGTGCAATAAAGAAGTGCTTGGTGAGTCTGAGAAGCGGCGGTCAGCTGGAGTGCGGTTGGAAACGTGGCTGTACTAAGTGGTGTGAGAGGCATCCCGGGGCACTCGCTTGAAAAGTGCAGCAGGAGCTTTTGGCACCTCCCAACCTCCCCTGTCCCCCATCCTTCCACCCCGCTGCAGGCGTGCAGCTCCTCTTCTTGGGTGGCAACAGCAGTTGCAGCTGGTGACCCTCATTTGGTGCCCTCTGGCTCTGCCTTTGCTACAGCTCTTATCATTTGGACAAATGCTGCTCTTGTTTACAATAATGTAAATTTGGAGCAACCCCTCTGCCATTTCTCCAGCATAAATATTGCCCTCTGTGTGATTCCTGTCTCCTCCTTCACACAGATGGGGCCTGGGAGGCACGGGAGGAAGCCTTCTCTTTCTGAGTACCCATGCATTGATCTTTTGGCTGCAGGCCCCAGGTGACTGAGCAGGCCATACATTCGATCTATGTAGATATGGGAGCTGCTGTTTGTCTTTCATTTTTTTTTCCCTCTCTTGACTAAAAGCACTTCTCTTCCCAGCTCTAAAAATGACTTTCTATGGGAACCAAGGATGCAGCCCACAGTTTCTTTACTGCACCTCATTACTGCTACTCCAGTCATGAGAAAAGGCTGTCTCGCCATGACAAACTGCGTGCTGGCTCTGTGATTTGTGCAAGCTCAAATTTTGCACTAATTCACTTATATATACTAGATGGAAAACACAGCCTCAGGGCTGCTATAAACTATGCTGCTGGAGCCGTGGAAGAGCGCTCTGCCAGCTGGGGAGTCGCTGGAGCGTGCCTTGCACGGGGCTGCAGGAAGGAGGGAAATGGAGTTTATGCACTTGTCAAAAAAGCTGCAGCAGGGAGAGATCCAGCGCGGCACAGCACAGCTAACAGCCCTGCAGCCGGGGCACCTGTACCCGGGTTAACGCGGTGACACACCGGTTGCATCGCTGGCAGCAGTGAACACCGCGTCCTGGCAGCCGCCCCGGCTCTGTCCACGTGTCGGCTGCCCAAAATCAGCGGCTGCTTTGGACTGTTCGTTGAAAAAAGTTGTCTCTTTTCCCCTTTGCTCCCCTGCAGCCTCGATCCGCCCTTGTGTTTTGTTTGGTGCTGCAGTGCAGTTCTGTAGCTTTAGTTTTCCGTATAGCCTGCTGGAAGATAATTTAAGAACGTTTTCTTTTAAGAACAGCAAGAGTGCCACATTAGCTGACTCCCAAAACGATTGCTTGTCTGGTTACAGATAGCTGTTGACCTGTTCCTTTAATGTTACAAGTCTGCATCTCACTGCTCTCTCAAGCCAACCTACTTCCTTCTTTTTAATGAAATTGTCCCTTTAGCCTTTTTCCCGGGCTGGCTTTTCAACAATAACATTAGAAACAGCCTGCTCAGTTCTTTCCTCTGCTAATGCCTTGCCCAGAGCTAACTTGCAGCTTCACTCTGTCAGCTGTAAGATATAGGTATACTGTTGTCTTAATTACTCATATTTCTCCTGCTGCTCATAATTCTGCTTGTTCCACCAAAGAGCTCTTCAGAGAGCTTTACTGCTTCCTTTTTCCTTTCTTTGGGGGTTTAAAGGTTGTCAGATATATAAACGCTCCTTGTTGCAGAGCTTTGGTGGTGACAGTGTCCTTTGTAGAAGAGATTTAGGGGGATGGGAGAACTAAATATGAATGCTTTTACACTAAGTCTCTGTGGAAGGAGAGAACACACGTAGCATTACCTTGCATAACAGAGCATCAGGAGTGTGTATGGCAAATCCCATCTCTAACGAATAGCCAGGCAGCTATTCCTTCCGCAGCTTCAAGTGCTGATGCTGGCTGTCAGGAGTAGGGGTTTCTTTGCTCTCACCGTCCACCGCTGACTATTCATGAATTGATCTGGCCTACTGCTATTCCTCTAAAGCTACTGTTGAAGAAGGACTGGAAACTTAAAACCCACCATCACTGTGCCACGGCAAAGCCGTAGTTCTTTGTGGTTTCAGCTCTCCCTTTTATGATTATACGCTACTGCTTCTGTTACTGATATTAATTAAATAATCTGTCTGCTACTGCATGTAGAGTCACCTAGAGCAGACTGACAACATGACATTTGTGGTTTTTTTGGTAACGGTTTGAACCAGCTTTGTTGCAGAAGCGAGCTCTGTAGTGGGCGACACCTTTGGCCAAAATCCTTCTCTCCTGGCTGTTTGAAGTCCTCTTTCAACCTTAGCGGCCATCAGCTCTATATGGGGAGGTAGCTTGTTGGCAGAATACATCATAGCACTCAGCTGGCTGTCATAGTTCAGTTTAGTTCAGCTGGCTGACAGGTTCAGGAAGCAGTACTGTGAATTTATGTTAATTGAATAAATTAAGAGCCTGTCAAATGGCTGTGGCTGAGCCTGTTTCTACCACCGAGCTTGTTCAGCTGGTGGTATGATCTGAGGTGGGACTGAGCTGGATGAACCTTCCGCAAGTGTGACTCAAACCCTCCACTCCAGCTTTCAGTTTGCTAATTTTGTTGTGGTTGCTTTTGAATAATTACCTGGAGAAAATGCTGTACACATACACAGGAAGAAACAGAGCAGTGAGAGACAGCAGCATCAGAGAATTACAACTCTTAGAGGTTTAAAGTAGAAGTAACAGGCCTACAAACAACAGGCTGCAGTAAGTAAGGACCAAACTCATCAAGTAGCACAGATGTGACTAAAGACTCTGTTAGAAGAAACAAATGGAAATAGATGAGAGAACTCGGTGAGAGGCATTAAAACTAAAAAGTGATTCTGTTCTGCATGGAGGAATAGCATGGAGAAAATAGCTCTTCAAGCTAGTGCACTGCTCTAGAGGAGCTAAAAGGGAGTGGAGTAGCTGCCTCAGACAAGGCAAGTTTCAGGCAAGGTCACACAAGTTAGGACACATGGGAAATAGAAGCAAATGACAGCTCATTTCACACCCCTGTGTATGGGAAGCTCACAGCGAAGGAAGGCCATATGAGCAACACATGGTGCGGCTCCTGCCCCAAGAGTGGGCGAGAGAATTGGTGAAGGTGGCACTACTGAAAACCCCAGTTCCCTGATGTTTGCCACAGAATTTGGTGCAGGGCAAATGGCCATGTGGTCTGTGATGCTCAGCAGCAGGCATCTGCACTGCTCCCACCTGCAAAGTGAGTTCTGCCTCGGTGAGAAGAAGGAAACACTCTGGGAAGCTGGCAAGGACCAGGGGTGGTCAGTTCAGCCTGATTTTATTGCAGTGGCCAGTGGCACAGCTGGAGGCTGCCAACTGCAGTTGACGAGTAGTTATTTGGCTCTGTTTGCTCAAGGTCCCCTCTGGGAGCCCCAGCACTGTCTCCTGAAAGCAGCTCTGAGGGTGTGGCGGGGTAAGCATGTGGTCATGCAGCTGCTTTAGCACCTAGTCCTTTCTGGTCAATCTTCTGCGGTGATGCTGGGCAAATTACTTGACCTTGTGCCTCCATACTCCAAATGTAAGGATATTTCCTGATTAACTTCTGTCTACAAAAGCAGAGGTTGTTAAAAGAAGTAGGTCTTATGACTGTGTCGTACTTGGATGCCATGGCAATGTAATTAGCTGCACAGCAATTTTACTAAAAATGTCTTTGGTGGAGGAGAGACCAAGGTGCAGGGCTTGTTCAGGGGATGGATGCTGAAGGGGAGCAAGTTTCTAGACCTGTGGTTTCACCACAGCTTGACTGCATAAGACAGGTCATTGAAGGCAGATGTGGCTGACCCAGAGATTCAGAGTATAATGTTTACTACATGTGTTCATGCGAGATACAATGCAGTACAAACCATTTGAAGTGTTAATACATTACATAACAGCTTTCCACCCCCAGCAAGCCTTTTGAAATTTTTATGTGGTATCTTGGGCTAAAAATCTTTTTGAGCTGATGTATACCTTTGAGTGAACTTCAAGAAAGTATTACTGCTGTCATTAAGTTCCCTTTTTCTCCCTCTTTCTCTTCAAACTTATATATGCATTCAGGAACTTCTGGACTGCTTAATCCAAAGGAGAGAGGCATGGGTTTGTGCACGGAAATCTGAAAGGCTCAGAGCAGGAAAGCTGTGCTGATGATTCGTTTATCTCTGTTACTCTGCCAAACCCCCAGACTTTGGCTGCCTGGGTCTTTTTGCCTTTTTATATCTGTTAGGTCTTTTTTACTCCCTACCCTCAGAATGACCTCTGTAGCTATGGTTCCCAAATGTTACCCCTATTAAATATGAGTATGTGTATCAGCATCCACAAGGCACATACTTCCAAGCTGTTCAAGCCCTTGCGTTGTAGCAGCAGCCTAAAAACCCCAAAGCCTAAAGCTTTTGGAGTTAATAGCTCTAGTTAGCTGAAAGTTATTGTGACTACATCCTTGCTACTCCACTGAGGAACAAATTTGTTCCTGTCATTTATGGTTAACCCTAGTGTAAATCTACCCAAGAATTGATAGGCTATTTTTGTTGGTTGAATGACGACTAACCATAGTAATAAAAAGTAAGCTTTCATAGCGATATTTAGAACATATTTTTAAAATTCAGTGAGATAACGCAATGATGTAATGAAGGGCGAACTTGGATCGGGTGGGATTTTGGTGGATTTCTTAATTCAGATGTTTTTCTCTTGTATTTGGATTTTCTTGCATGTTAGGATGAGGCACAGTCAGACATATTTTCCATCCTGATGAATGAAACAGAGCTCAAGGAGTTTAGCTGAGATTGGCTTCCCCTGCAAGAAAGATTGCTCTTTGTTGCCTGGATCATAATTTTAAGGCATGAAAACTATTCATCAGGAAAGCAGCATTTTAACTCCTTCCATCTTGCAGCCTGATCTTTGCTGAGTTAAAAATCCTCATCCAGAGAAGGTGATCAGAGTTTGCTATGGGCTGTAATAAGTCTATAGGGTCACCTTGTTTACTGTACATCAGTGCTGTTCTAGCAGTATGTTCCTGATAAGCCAACCCATTGCCGTGATTTAATCCAAATCTGTTTAATCATATATAATCCACATAATTCAAACATACTCACCAAGGATCCGGTTTTATGGCTGTACCGGGGGGAGGGAAATCTTGTGTTGTCACAAGTCATGCTGACATCAGTGGGGTTTCTTATTGATGTAGGACTTAGTGCTGGCACATGCAGTTACAGCAAATTTGGGGTTTTAGCATATTTGCAATTTGATGTATTTTTAGGAGGCCATTGCTTTGAGTTAAGTGAGTAAATGAACTCTGGGCCATGTCCAACAAAATCCCTGACTGAGAATTGTGCCCGGAGGTCATTTCGAGGAAATATGTACAGTGGTCTGAAATTATTTGTTGTGCAATTAAAAAATCATAAGCCTTTTGTTTATATTTCTGGATTAGAAATTTCACTTTATACTTTGTATGTCAAAAAGAGCCTGTGCATTTTACAGGACATTCTTTATGGTTTTATGAAATTTCAACAAAACATAGATGCTTTTCAGCATAAGTAATGTATGGACATTATTGCAATGGTACTGGTGACAATCCTTGTGTTCAAGACATCCACATCAGGTCCCAGTACATTTATGTAGCCATTTGCTAATGTGATGCACATGCACCCTAATGCCTCGTAGCTTGGAATCTGAAAAAAAGTGCTCAAACCCCTGAGTAACAGTAAACATCTGAGTAATCCTGTTGAAGTCAGCCCATGCATCCGTTAACAGTGCAAACTAATCCTTAGAAAAAAATTATGAAAAGGGCAAAAAGACGACACTGTTCTTTCCAAGCCAATGAAACCCCACGCGTGCTTAACCTTAGATACTGGACTGAGTAATCGGTGCACGATCTGAGAGACTGAACCCGTACTTGCAACCATGGCTTGTGAAAACATACTATATGGTGAACTTTTTGCAGCTTGCCTACTGTGTCACTTCTGACACATTTCTGATGACAGTTTTTTTTCTTTGTGACCATTTTGAAATTTTCTATGGATTTGTTTTGATTGCAAATAGGCATACACATTAGCTAAAGCCAGATAATTTCTTCTGGCCAGCTTTGCCAGTAAATCACTGAGCTATGTAATTGGGTTTGTATAAAATTATGCATTGTGAACTTGGGAATAAGTAAAACAGAAACAAAAAGTTGATTTTTTAATAGTATCATCTTTGTGCAAATTTTTTGTTTTGACCCTGTTCTTCTGCTCCCTAACATGGTCATTTTGATTGTTCTTTCAAAGTTAAATGAAAAGCAAACTACAGAGTAAGTTCAAGTAAAACTGGTAATAATTTCTGGTTTGGCTTGTAGGTGGAGCTGAATACAATGCCTGCATTTGTGGCTAACTACAAGCAATACATTATGAAGATGATGGTATTCAGACACACACCCAAACAATTTGATTCAGACAAATTGGATACAAGACTTTGACCAGCATAAGAAGAACAGGTGAGAACCCTTGAGAGAGGAGCTGAAATAATAAGGATTCTGGTGGTCAGGAAAAATATTTTTCCTGAAACACAATAGATCTTCTATTAGAAACTCAAAATACTAATTACAATCTGCCTAAAGACTTACTATAAATGAAGTGGAGATAGAAACATGTTTATATTATGGGGAGGCTTATTTGCAGATAAGCAGGAAACCAGTCACACATCTTCACAAACATAATTTTAGCTGTTTTAATTAGCAGGTTTGCTTTGATTTAATTTAATTCAGCGATTCCTTCTATCTTTACTGACACATGTGCAAATAAAATGCTCCTACCTGACTTTTGACATCCAGTTTCCTTTTTCATTTCTGTTTTTGTTGTTGTTGATTTCGGCAGTGTTTACAGTGAAATGATGGGGTCAACACTTCCTAACAGCGTGGCCAACAGATGTAGCGTGGAGATGACAACTGTACATTTTAGCGATCTTTTGTTACCTCAGCACTGACTGATGGCTGAGGAGCTGGAAGCCAGGATGTCAAAGGCCATCAGAAGTCCTAGTAGCCTCTAGATCCCGTTTCTATTAGGGGTTGGGATGACAAAAATATGCCTTTTTGTGTAGCTGTGTGTAAAAGCGCAGGAAGCATTTTGCAAGAGAATGAGACCCTTAGAAGAAGCCCCATGTGTGCCTTTAGTAACTTCTTATAGCTTGTGCACAAACTTCGGGTTGAAAAGCAAGATTTAAGAGCTGTCAGAATTCATATGTTTAATATTTGGAGATTTGGTGGCTTTATCTAACAATGAAAGCAGTTATTGACAGAATAAGAATGTGTAATCTGGCATAAAAATATGACATTAACATGATGACAAAAAAAAAAAATCTGCGTTGACTTTGCTGAGCTTTGGGTTGGTCCGAGTGCGCAGAAGCTGTTTTTATTTCTTTATGTCAGAAAAACAACTGCTAATATACCAGGTGTTGTTCTCCCTTCTCTCTCAACCCCTCCCTTTTTCAGAGTCTCACAGCTGTATGATAGGTAATTAAAACAATCACGGAAATGTTTCGAAGCTGTTGTAGCCTTTAGTTGACTTTTTAAAATCCGTATTTGAAGAAGAATGGTAAAATTAATTTGTATCTGGCTCAGGAAAGTGCTCTTTACTTGAGCAATGGACTTTACAACATTGCCAACAAAAAGAATGAAATTAATATTACACTTGCCTTTATCTAGGGTTATTCTGTTAACTGTTTTATACTGGAAATTAATTTCAATATCATACAGACAAGTCGTGAATGCAGCAGTTCTAGCATACAGTCAGATAGCTTCCTCTTCATAAAAATGGTAAAAATAATAATTCAAAAGAAGTAAACTTGCCAGGACAATTAAATGATTCTGCCTCTAGATAAAGGAAAGAGGAAGTTCATAAGAATGGACTGTAAAATACATAAGATTAAAAAGCATCATTAAAAAAAAATATTATGTGGCTGTTTTGAAAGAACAGTAATTTTACAGGTTCATCTTTCTACTGAGAAAAATTACCAGGGACTATGAGATACAGATAATTCTGGATAGGTGTATTTTTGATGCTGAAGCTCTCAGTTTTTTTTTCTTTCTCTCTCTTCTGTTTGTTGGCATATTTTTTTTTCATTTTTTTTGTGTTTCAGTTCTCTGCTTCAGCAGTTGGCTTTATAAAACTTGCAATTCATCCATTATTTTTGGTCTGTTGGATAGGATTTTATTCTTAAAATAAACTTCCTTGTTATATATTCTTTTTGATCCTTAAGAAAAAACAACCCTTCATCTTTACAAATGAACGTGTTACGTCAGTGTAAAGTGGATCATGGAAACTAAATAGCACAAGTGAACAACAAGCCCAAAAGCCCAATGAGCAATGTATATAAAATGTAAGAACAAGAGCAAGAAAAACTGTATAACCTAAGAATTAAACAGGAAAATATTCTTGAAAACATGTTTTATTCTCTCAAACCTTGTGAGGTTCCAGATATTCACACATTTATTGATAAAAATGGCTGCATTTACAGGAAAAATTGTGCCTCAGAAATAACAAAAATATCACACATGATGCAAGGAGAGTTTTAAGCTTCCCCTGTCTAAGTACTGAGTTTGTAGGTCCAGGCAGAAGCATCCCTCCGAGGTCAGGTGCAGGCTCACTTTCCTTTTCTTGTTCTCAGAAGTATATCTGCCTTACCACACTTCTCCTGGACTGCCTCACAGAATTCCTCTTCTTCTTTTTGCCCTCCCCCCTTCCACTTTGCTTTGTCCCTCTTTGGAAATTTAAACTTACCCGGCATGAGCATGAGCAGCGACAACTGCCGCATACAGAAAATACAAGTTTGGGAGTTTTCGGTATGAATAGAATTGGTTCTGCCATAGAAATTACTAATTTAAAGAGAAACATGTAGGATGATAGATTTTGCATATTCCTCAGTGGTTTGTGGGGAATCCTTGCCTGGTGCATATATAAATATGCACACAGAACAAGTGCTTTTATATATCTAAAAATCTGGAAGATACCAGCCAGCAGTGGAAACCAAAAATGTTAGTACTGGCAAATCTCCATACTTACACTACCCATTAATTAAAAAAAACACAACACACACCAAAATAAAAACAACCTACAGCTGTTTGTACAAATATTTCCTATTCATTAAAGATGGTATAATCTCTTCTTCTTCTTTACTCCTTTGTGAATGCTTCTAACCACACACAGGTACTGCAAAGAAATTTACAAATGAGAATAAAAATAAGACTCAAACACTAATCTGCATCTTTGCTTCAGCACAACTCAATTTGACAGTATATTTTTGCCAGGTGGAACAAAGAGCAATAAATTAGTTTTAAACATTTATGATCTTGCATTATAAAGACTGCAACAGACTGTGTTCAAAATCAATTGTCAGAGTGATGGGGGATTAATAACTCTGGTACTGTAACCTTTTACATATCTGCAGACCGGGTAAGGGCACATTTCAAGATCAGCTGCCATATTTCATTATTGCAACTTATATTTGAAAGACCTTTTTGATGCTTAAAAAAAGAAACAGATTAGTTTTTAGTAGAGCTGGATGAATAACTCATAATTAATAATTCATTCAGTGAATTTTGCCTTTTATTCTGTGGGAAGAATAAAAAAAAAACAGTTGTCAAAATTTTTCATGAGTTCTATTGACTAGCTGGTTTTCTAATCAAAACTGGAAATCAGAATTCAAGGTGTGTTACTTGTTTGTGATTGGTAAGTCATGTGGTATTGGTTTAATTCCCCAGTTAATTGAGGACAAATACTAGAATAATTTCATGATTAAATGTTTGAGGATAGTGTACTTAAAAATCACTTGCCACATTCATGCAAGTTGAAAACCAGTTTTTGCAAGTATCACTGAAAGTAAAAATCCAAATGTATGAAAGTCATTGAAAGGAAATGCAAATGAAGCAGGAATATGGCCAAACTAAATTCATTACAGGACACAAATGAGTTTATGTAGACTTCTACAGTATTTTCCAGCTCTAGTTTTTCCTTGTTAGCTCAAGCATGCATTTTGAGAGAAGACCACTAAATATTGAGAATAAATATGGGAGCAAGGTATATGAGAGCTGAGGTAATAGGTTTTGTTCATTAGCAGCTTTATTGAATTTCTCTAGCTCTTCAACTATGGTATTGTATTTTACAATAGTGAAACATTTTATAACAGTGAAACCACTTGAACAGTTGTCATCTTTTGGCTTTTTCTACCTCTCAGCTGGCAAGTCTGAATCACACCAATGCAAGCTCTACTGGGCTAAGAGGCATGTATGGATTTTTTTTTCTTTTTGCATTTCTTTTCATATATGCACTTTATTTTGGTTTCTTCCTAAATAGAGGAAAAGTAGTTAAATGTTTCCCAACAAAATACACATATGCAATTTCCAGGGCTGTGCATACCATCTAACTGTCATTTCCTTTGATTAACCTTCACCTGACCTCACTCCCTAAGGCAGTTTCAAATCCTTTTGTTCCTCCATTTAAGTATTGCACTCTATCAGGTGAGTACATCTTTCATTAAGGAGCTGGCCATTTTACTAGAACTCAGCAGAGATATTGTGCTGGAAAACTATGTGTAGAATCTGTCGCAGATTAGACAACCTGGTCTGATGCGCAGAGCTGGTGCCACTGGCTCGATGCATCCTTTCCAAATGACAAGGAAGTAGAGTTTGTGCAAATGTAGTTGAAGATAGCTGAATTTTAAGAATCTAGTTCAATGAATATTGAATTTTAAGATCAGAAGAGGATCATGACTGAGACAAACTGGACTCTTCTGTTGCAACTCCTTCATGTTTTCAGGAAGTGCCAGTTTGTGGAGATAAAATTACTAACAGGAGAGGGTCAGATTTAACGAAGCGCCTCCTTTATAACAGTAGAGTTTGGCAGCTGCCTAGATAGTCTGTTTTAGCATTTTGAAACCCACCAGGTTGGTGTTTAATCTCATTTTTTCCTTTCCAGACAGCAAGAAAATGAAAATTTAAAAGTCCAGAAGAAACAGAATATTTCAAAGCAATTTGTGCCTCTAAGTTTCAGTCAATCCAACATGAACTTTTTGTGTGGCTGTTTGCAAGAAATGTTGATGCTTTGTGTCACAGTTTGGTACAATTCTTATTTTTTTTAAATCCTGGAAATTTGCCTAGGGTGAATAATGTGAAGCAGGTAGGACTCCAGTCTGATCACACATTTGGCTGACACCAATGAAGAGCAAAGCCTACACCGATTCCTTCTTTTATATTGGAGAATGCCTTTTGAAATGATAGTAAAAGCCATGTTTGATGAAGTATCTCTGCATCTCAAAGTAAGCTGTCCAGGGGATCCTGGTTGTTCCTCGCAGCTAAAGTTGTGCATTCTGCTTCTAGGCTTAATTTGATTGTTGAATTTCTTATCTTTTCCTGATAGATTAAAGGTGTGCTATCAGAATATTTCAGCATTGTATCAATTCCTATGGATGATGATCAACTCATCCCTTACCTTAGTCTCTGAAGAACTGAATAGGTCAGACTTCCTTGTTATTTCATAATCAGCATGTTTCATAGATGTTATATTATTTCTGTAGATGTTTTTTGCCTTTTCCAGTTTGTCCTTTTTTAACATACAGTTTGAAGTTTGGAGAGCACGGTCTAATTATGCAAACATTTCATGATTTCTACTCAAATCTTGAAGGATCCAATCCTTCTGCAAAGGATTTATAATCTATTTTTCAGCTTTTATTCATGCTGGCATTTTTTCCCATTCCAGTGGGCAAGTTGCTTACATTTTGTACCTCACGTGGAAGCTGACACCGTTACAGCTGCAGAGTGGTGTTTGTAAGAGCTGCCAGCACGCCGGCATCGGTGAGTCTGTACCAGCCAGCAGCATCGAGATCCCTGCCTGGTGCAAACTGGTGTGGTCCGATCACTTTATGACATTTTAACTAATACCTAGAAAAAGTCATTACATAAAGCCACAGGGATTCTAAAATCTCAGTTTTGGAGTAATGTGACCTGGTTCTGTCCCTTTCAAGGTTTTGCAAATGATTCTCCAGAGCAAATATTTTCTATGAAATCCTCTCCAAAAACAATCTGCTCTCTGTGAATGTGCTTTAGTGACAGAGAGGTACTCACCTGATGTACTGAAGAATTTAAATGGAAGAACAAAAAGAAACTGAAATTGCCTTAGGGATTGAGGTCAGGTGAAGGTTAATCAAAGGAAATGACAGTAAAATGGCATTCATGGCTCTTGGTACATTTTTAATCATTCCTCTCTTTCTCCCTCCCTCTCATGAAAGACACACAGGATGGACAACTTTTTACTGTTGTATTTAGCTAGGGGAGATTTTTATTTTTGTCTTGATTATTTTAAAATGCACTTTCTTTTGAATTTCTCCTGTGGATTTAGCTCCTGAAAACTTGTATCACAGTGTCTTAAAATTGTGTGTGGGAAATAGAGAATGTGTGTGGGGGAAGGAGAATGTTCAGAAAAGCGAGTAATTTCCCCCAGAATCTCTTTCATTTTATCGTCTCTTTCTAATGTAATGTATTTTGAGGGATTTCTAGAAGTCATGAGTGTAGGGAGTAAATACTTAGTAAAGCCAAATATTCAGTCTTACAAAAGTGTCAGGCTAAATGAAGTCCATAAAAGCAACTATTGGAAACAAGAATACTTTCTTTCAGACTGCTAATCTACAAGTAATTACTCTGTTTATGAGTGTAGATGTTTTGTATATTTTTTAAAAAGTTATTAGAATAACCTTCATAATTACAATAAAACTTTGAAATCATGCCTCAGTTTGTGGGCTGTCTGTTATATTCTGATTTTGTGTATGTGAAAAGGCCCCATTTAGAAACCCTTGTTTTCAGAGTTTGGAGTTGTCATTTTGTGCTAGTCACCTTAGATAACTTTGGCATAAATGCAACAGGAACAGGAGCAACTTTATGTAACTTATAACTGCCTGAGGCAGCCTTTAAAAAATGTGAGCAATGCATTTTTTCCAAGTATGTTTATATAGCTCCCTTCCCCCTGTAATGTAGAGAGTCCTAAAGGGTATATATTAAACCCAAACAGCTCTCAACTGTGGTAACTTGGCTGAAGCAAATGTATTCTCCCAGCTCTTCAGATCTTATGCTACGAAGCATCACGCGTTGGGTACCTTCAGTGATGTGGCTGGGAGCCAAGGTCA
This sequence comes from Cygnus atratus, assembly GCF_013377495.2. NCBI lineage: Eukaryota > Metazoa > Chordata > Aves > Anseriformes > Anatidae > Cygnus > Cygnus atratus. The sequence goes on from NC_066374.1 coordinate 18,978,690, forward strand.
TGCGAGACCTCACCATGTTAAACCTCCTGAGGGGAATGGGGGACTTAAAGTAAACATATTGCTGGAAACCCATCACCACTGCAAGTTGCAGTAAAAAAAGTGATGTTTTATACGTATGCTTTCTCCACATCTCGGGGAAAAAAAATCTGGAACTCATTTCTTTGTGTGTCATTGTGCTGTTTACTGCCGTGATTGCTACTGGTAATGTGGCACTTTTCTGCCTGATCCCACATGCTGCCACATGGGTGCCATATGGGATTTTTGCCATGGAGCTGATGAAGGAGGGAAAGCCCTGCTCCACAATGCAAACAATGCTGAGAAAAGAGCATCAGACAACTATTTAAAAATACAGAATTGGTCAAAAATGGGAAAAATGTATCTGAATTGTAGTTGAATTCAATTTACCTCTTAATTTAGAACTGCAAAACCCAAGTCCCAACAGATATGCAAGGGAAGAAAAAGAAACAGCTGTAAAAGCTGAGCTGTGCCCTAGCTCTGATGGCACCACCATCAACAAGCAATTGCTTTTGCAGACACAGATAGATGGGTAACTTGAGCATTTCCATGTTTACAGGACTTGACTGTGATTTTATGATGCTGTAACAATATCAATATTGTTTATAGACTGGATTTTTCAAAGGTACTCAGCGTCAGCTTGAGCAGCAGACTCTCTCACCTGTAACTTGCCTGTCTTGTAAAAATTCCATATTAGTAGTAGAAATATAAATAATTTTTGGTGAGTCTTTGGCAAAACAGGAATATCTGTTTAAGGAAAAGAAAAGTAAAACACGAGAGACCATTTTAAATCAAAACTGAATACCTGAGTTGAAGGCAGAATTAACTACTGACAAGTAGAAAACTAGTAGAAAATTGGACAGAGAAAATAGGATATTTTTTTTCTGAAAAGATTTTCTCAGATTTTTTTTCTGAAGTAAATACAAATGAATCATACCGAATCATATATCTACTCTTAAAGCATATAATAAAAATATTCAAACTATTATGTGCCCGCACACCCAAACTATTCAAATAGAGGAAGCAATAAATGGGTCTGAGTATTTTTATTCCAACCATTCAGACTGGCTCCCAGAATTAGTAACTTTCTTCAAAGGTTTATTTTTAAAAGTTGCTAAACTTGTTTAGTGTATCATTTTCCAAAAAAGCAGAATTTACTGGAAAAAGTACCAAGCATAACGGTCAACGGAGAACTGAGGCTGAAACGAAATCTCCCAGATGTGTTGTCTGCACATATTTGATTGCTGTGTGTTTTTCCTGCCTGGACTGGCACTTGGATAATGAGGCTGGGGGTGTGTTCAGCCCCCTACCCCCCATCCGAGCCCCCCAGGACTACAGGGACCTATCACTGCCCTTGTGCGTCTGTGTGTCTGTCTGTCCCGCAGCAGGGCTTGTGGTGAGGACAAAGCCTCTCATAGGAATGATCCTAGATTAATGTTTTGGGGTTTTGTCCATTTTTCAAAATGGCTGTGGGATTAAACATGAGCGTTTGCAGTTTCCCCTGTGGGCAGAAAGTGGTGCTTTATGTTCAACCTTTGCTGAAACTGCGGTAAAGGCAGTGAAGTGGCCGAAGATCAGAGGGGAAGCTCTGCTTGGTTTGGTGTCTTGTACTTTTGCAGGCTGGTTTTGGCATCCTGTACCAGATTAACAGCACACCTGCCCTGAGAGGGGAATTTCAGAGTGAGGAAGCTCATTCGAGCATCAAAGCAATATGATAAAGAATGATGGATTAACAGCAAAATCAGATGCTTTTGCATTTCCTTTCACTTTCTGTTTTTGGAACTGGAAAGAAATGTTCTGTGAAACTGTTCTCAAGTGATGTGATGGTGGCTCCTGTTGGAATATATCGGTTGTCTCAGCTCAGTCCCCCAAGACTTCTGATGAAAATAACTAATTTCGTACCTTATCAATAGCTTCAGCAAGCCCACATGCTGACCGGTATTTGCTGTGTATGAGGGATCATTGTAGGTCAGTGATGTACCGAGCACAGTGTCTCGCGTACTGCTGTGTCAGTGTCCTGCTGATAAAAGGTGCTTTGTGTCTGGTGCTCTTGGGTTTCCACCTTCATTTTATACTGCTCCACCAAGATGCAGTGATGCTGAGGAGGAAATTCTTGCTACCTAATTTTAAACATCCAGTGCAGGTTGTTTCTGGCTGTAGCAGAGCACAGCCTCTGCTTGCTGTGAGTCCAGAGGCAATCCTTCCATCGCAGTCAGCTTATTGCTCACCTGGGGGCATGCAGGGCGCAGGCCGGAGCATGGCCTGTGGCAGCCGGAGCAGGCCTGTGGCGTCTCTGCCACGGCTGCTCCCTGCCAGGGCTCTCAGCGGGGTCTGGGTTCCTCATACGTGCAGAATCAGTCTCTTCATTCCTTGTAAGGGCTTCTCTGATAAAACCTTGGCATAATCAACGCTCGCAGAAAGGTTTTGAAAAAGAAACCAAAGTCTGCGAAAATATTTTGCAGTGGGTGGAACTGGGCGGAGGCTCACATGGTCTGAGAGGGTGTCAGTGCTTTCTGCAACAAAAGGTTTCACCATGTGCCAAGTCAGTTGGGAACAAGCTGTGCGTTAGCCTTGTGCCCGCTGGGGCATTTCTGGTCAGGTGGAGCCTTCTGCAGCCATTTTGCACTGTAGGTCCTTGCAGAACCAGAAGCAGAAGGTGGCCAATTCTTTTGTTGTATTAAGTGTTGTAAACACCCTTTCTGGATTTTTCTCTTCCATCACATGAAATTAATTTAATGCTTAATATGTGTCTAAATGGGGGCTAACTTCTTTTAGGAGATTTTAGTCTGAAAATGAATTTAGAGCAGTTACTCGCTTGCATTCTCTGTTGCAGAAGGATGGGCGCTGTCTGAAAGAGGAGCAGTGATGTTTCTTCAGGGGGGTTGTTCAGCAGTATGAACCACAGCAAGAGTTGGCTCAAGGAGATACCTTTACATTTAGAGATGTTGACCGGATGAGAATCATCAGAAATTCAGGAGTGCAGTAGCTGCCTGGGCAGCCTTGAGAGGCTTTGGACAATTTGCTGTGGCCACCTGTGGTTATTAGTTTAGAAAACATGTCACTATTTTACCTTGGCATCTGTTCAAAGTACTAATTCTGTGGATCAGTGTCTTTCAGATGAAGAAAGTAAAATCCTTTTTTGCCCCTGGTGTCTGAGTAAATTGATATCAAATACGCTAATGAAAAGACAACTGTTGTCAGCAGAGGCAAGCAGCAAGAAAATCTGGGACAGTAGGTAACTTCATAATGTATTCTTCATCCTTAGGGATTTCCAGTGCACTGAGGATTAATTTTTTATTACATCCACATGTGGGGCTTTTCTTAAATACACTTCCACTAACAACTTAATACTTTTTTCAATTAAACTATCATAAAATGCTACAACGTTTTGTCTTTCTGTCACTTAGAAGACACTTCCAATGTTGTGAGCATTGTTACTGCCTCGTACTTTTTGTTAAATGAAGCATCTTTTTGCTGTCCAACTGAAGCTGCGTATTTGATCAGAGAGGATACTCTGCACCATGTTGTGGATACAAGCAAAAAAAAAAAACAACAAAAAAACAACACCACAGAACACAACAACAACAAAAAATCCTTCTGGAACTGCACTTCTGCAGTGATTTGTTTGTGAATTCTCATTTCCGTGATAGCTGACTTAGTCTTCTGCAAGTACACTTTATATTATAGAGACTTTGCCAGAAATGCATCTTTTCCTTATTTTAGTTCCTTTGGTTCAGATTAATTTCACATGCAGTAACTCTATGAGCACATTCAAGAAAAAAAAAAGGATCATTTTCACCTGCTAGAGTGTTCACATGCTTGACTACAACAGGAGATTGAACAAGAACAAGACAGAGCAAGCAACAATTGTATACCACACATAAAGATGAATTGTGCAGACTATAACAGGTTAAAGCCCATGTTTTTTAAGTAAGTTGGATTTGGATTTAGGTAACAATGGGTTACAGCCTATTGTAGGAAAGTGGTCAGTAGCTCAGATAGTTTGTAGCTCTCCATTCAGAAATGTAGTAGGTTGAAGAAGAAAAAATAGATAGCATAAGGATGCCTGAGAATTGCCTCTGCACTGATGAGAGCCTGAAGTGTTTGTGAGGCTATCGTCACCTTCAGTAAGATGGATCAGTGTTGCCAGTCACACAATATCACTTCTGGTAGAACAAGGCTTTAGAGGGCTTCTTAGCCTGGGGAATTACTGAACCATTTTGATTTTGTTGGCACCAACAAGGAAGAGACGCATTGATTTTACAAGACAGCTCACAAAGATCCTCACGGAGTTCTTTGATTTTGGAAATATCAAACTAACTGCCCATCTTGAAAAATAATAATTGATTTAAAAAATGATTTTATAGCAAAATATTTTAAAGTCACAAACAAGATGAATTGAGAATTAGAGACGATGTCTGTAGAAGGGGCTTAGGCAGATAGTGAGTTGCACATACTCCTTGTGAAGGCACAGGGCAGGCTGAAATCAGCATCTGAATTCCCCAGTCAGACTAAGGACGGGTCAATTGAACTGCTGGTATCCACTGGCAAATAAGGCTGCCCAGCTGCTTTTCCACACATTTTCTCTCTGTCTTCTTCATTGAGAGAAACAGGTAAAATCCTTTCTGAGGCAATGTTTATATGAAACAGAATCATCATGTGTCAGTGTTCAGAACATAAACTAATCTGAGTTAATCTTCTCTGTTTTCTTCTGCACCTCCATTTTATAAAATAGAATTGGAAGAAAATTATGGTCACAAAACCTGATTTTTTTTCCTCAATTCTGGTCTTCATACAGAACTACCTGACAATTAATATTTGTGTATACCTTTTGAAATATCTGACCTTTGGGGAGTTGACAGAGCTATAATATTAGTCTTTGTATGCTAGCCTGGCTTTTAAACTCCCTGCCTAGTGGATGTAAGTTCAGTGGATACAGATCTGAAACTTGATTTCCTCAGTATAGCTGCATTAGCATTCAGCTGTGGGTATGTAAGATAATAGTATTAAAAGCAACCTTCCATCCTGTTGTCATGGATGCAGCACAGCCCAATCCTCGTAGCAGTATACCACCAGTCTTTGTACAATCTCATTTTTATCTACAAATTTTAATTTAATTATACCAGAAATTCTTTAACTGTATATAATATATGGTTTTATTTTCTATTTCCATCATTAAAATGTAAGAATTGAGCAGCTCATGTTCTTTGTCCAGTGCTCATTTTTTTGCATTCCAAGTATCTGTCAGTATTAGTTATGAGACTGTGTGAAATAAGTAGCCATGAAAGATGCCTGCTTTTATGACAGAATGAGTGGTTTCATGAATTTTAAAGGAGCACATTTGTATTTTCTGTTCTTGAACTACACGGGCTACTCACAAATATGACAGAAGATAATTGTTTGAGGAATTATGATGCCTTTCAAGATTTTGCAGGATATTACTATTTTCATAATCTTTCATTTATCAGGTTATATGAATTGATTTATTTATGTGTGTAATTTGGAAATTAAAGTACTCCCATTCTGTCAGCATAGGTACATGTTTTCTTCATATAGCTCATACTCCTGTTAGCAAAAATAATGAATGTGCTAATTTTTTTGTCAGTTACTAAAGAAACGCGTCAGAATTGGAGGATAGTCAGGTATTATTCTGGACCACGTGAGACAATATGGAACTGTACGTACTGCTCCCTCAATGCCTTAGGATCGCGGCAGCGCGTATTTCAATATATAACACTAACAGAGTCGCCAGACAGTGCATGTACTGCAGTTTGTTAAGATTTAAATGAATGCATTGTTAGTACTGACTTCAGCAGGGATTTTGTGTGAGTGAGTAAAGGCTTCAAGCCTTTAATTGACTAAGAAAATCTTTTTAGTTGTGATTACAGGGACAGATACTCAGCTGGTGAGAACTGATGGTGCTCCATTGAGTCAATTTTCATACCCCGTCTGAAGTCAATGGAGCAGTGCTCATTTATAACCCGGTACCTGGCCCATTATTATAAAAAGACGTTTCAAGCCTGGTATTTGAGTGGCACGGTAACCTTTTATTGCAGAGCTGCTTGACTTGTTTTAAAAATTTCATCAAAATCAGTGGTAAAATCCTTGGGCTAATAAATTCAGTGTCATAAGCTATTTTCATTTTGTTAGGAGCTTGAGTGTGGAAACCTATGACTGTGTCCTGTTTACTTGAAAGCATGGTGGTGTATCTGCTGTACTTTTGTATTTAGCATGCAGTTGTCTTTTTAAAAACTAAAATGAAGCATCTCTTTACCTACCCTCCTCTGTTTCAGTCACGAAGTATTTGCATGTTTTCTCTTGGCAATATTACCACACCTTCCATCCCATGCTAACTGTATAGTAGGATTTTATGGTAAAAATTTCTGAACATCTTTATGTATTATGCATGTTCATAACATCTGAATTTTGTTGCTGAAAATCTCCTCTCAAAATTCTGTGCATGCCCATAATTAAACTGCTCTGAAGGTGCAGTCAGGAAAACCAGGCACCAGCATTATGGAGTGAAAATTAAAGAGGCAAAACATCAGAGTGTCTACTGTATGTGCCTGCTGTTAGACACTCAAGCATGGAGAACAGGATACACCTCTATGGATGGATAGCTTTCCTTATTAAAAAAACACAGTAGGATGCACAGTAGGGGAACACACTAAAACAAGGCTTTGTAGTAATTTCCTTGAAAGAAATTTCCCAAGATAGCAACTTGAAAAGCTTTTAATCTTATGACTAGCTATATAGTGAGTTTTACTGTAGGTGGTATAAAAAAGACCATTAGATTACAGCCGATCTGGTAGGGTTGGTCCAAAGCTCGTTTCCTTCAAGTCCTCCCTCACCCTCAAGAAAAGGCTTAGACTTTGCTTGTACCAAAACGAGTTTTGAATAGATTGGTGTTGATTTATAGATTGAAAATAGATTGGTGATGATTTATAGCATATTTAATAACTTTAAATACATGTCTCTCAAGTTTGAGATTAGTTAGTTTCTATTTTCAAGCTAGAAAATGGAAAACCCACCCTTACCATCTGAAATACATGACCAAACTGCTGCAACTGAAGTGATCCATGACATTAAAGTTTCTCCTACATAACTATATTTGAAACCACTGTAGGACTTTTCCTACTGTCACTTGTATGTTTGAGCTGATGTCTGGGTCTCTGATGATTTTGGGTCTCTGAACAGTGTCCTTTTGGAGGAACATAAAAAGTACTTCTCATAAACTCATGAGGAGAGGGCTCTCGTGACTGTGCAGCAGTAGCTCCATCCATGCACAGCGGTGTGCTAGCAGCATGCTCATTGGACTTTCCCCATCTGTGTTATTTATTCAACATGACTATTAAACTTCAAAGAAGAAAAATCTGGAGGAATTCCCATGCAAATATGCTGGAAGGCTGTTACATGTGTTATGGCCTCAGCATGCCGGCCCGGGTTACCTGGTACTCCTCAAACCAACAGGCCTGTGGGCTCTGTGTTGTGCTGGGTGCCTCTTAACACATCAAGGGCCCTTCTCTGAAGGCCTGCAGCTCTTTCTCAGGCTCATCCTTCTGTGTTTTGGTGTCATGACTATGAAGTGCTAACCCCAAAAGCTCGGTATGGGAGGCTGTAGGCGCAGCACAGGCGTTGGAGCCAGCGGGAGCTGAGGGGCTCAGCACCTACGTGCGTGTGAGCATCAGTGGAGAAGACCTAACATTTTGTGTGTATCTTGTGTCAGCCACTGAGAGCTGAGAACAAGGAACAAACATGTCTGATAATGTGTTTCACATTGAAATAATTAAAGAGAATTGTTGCTTGAGGGAAATGTGCCTTTAAAAATTAACCCTGACATCTCACTGACAATTTGGCTTATTATAGAGATTTTCTTTTTTTTTTAGTTTTTACTAAACTTGATATGCATTTTTCAGCCCCTTAGAAAATGTAGAGCCTTGGAAAACTTCCTTGTATGAGTAGTCTATACTTATGTGAGCAATCCCATCCATTTTTCACCGGGCTACTCGCAGGACTGATGTTTAAAGGATCAGGTCTGTAGTAAATGACACATTCTGCTATGCCCTGGAGCCTGCGCTAGTTATTATTGTTTGAATCTATCTCTTGATTGCATATATTGCAGTCTTCTATCACACAGGGTGCCAGTTTTGAATGTTGTTCTTCAAATAGCCATCAAGAAGCTTGCTTTTTTATTTCTTCTTATAGTGAAACAAGTCTGTGGAAATTGAAAGTCCTAATTTCCATAAAGCGCTAAAAGTTTAAAAACATTATTCTTGTTGGATCTGGAGTATTTGAAAACAAATAAAAGGCATATGGAAGTGCTATTATTTATTTTAAAAATTCTAGATATGTCTAACAATTATATTCATGTTTTTGTGATTCACGGGAAGTAAAAACCAGATTCAGGTATTGGTGTTTAGGAAGTTTGTGTTGATTATATCATGGCTATAACAGTTATTTAACAGTTCAAAAATTGTGCCTTTTTTTTTTTATTGGGGTGAACTCCAGTATTTTCAGTTTGCCATCTGATCAAAATTTGTTTATCCAGGTTTGGGAAGTTTTGAGTTTCTCTGTTTGTTTGATCATTTTCTAACTAATGTTAAGCTGCATTTAAATAGTATAAAAAAGCATGTGAGGTGGCAGGATTGGAGGCCTGATGTTCAGGCTGCTTTCATCTGTTTGATGTTGCTTGAACTGCCTCAAATTGTGAGCGTGTGTGTGTGTGTTTAAAAGGGCTCTCTTCCTTCGGTGTGCCTGCCAGTCAATGTGAGGAATTCAAGTACATTAATCCAGCCGCGGTGCCTTGGAATTGTTCAATTCTCCATCCTGAGGAATGGCTGAGGTGCTGTTAATACATTTTTCAGTTTCAATTCTGCAACTAACAAAATAGACATGGAAATTCTCCTCCTTGATACGGTGAAAAATTCTTTTTTTTTTTTTTTTTTGGCTTTTGAATAGTACCATAACGCCTGACTTCCCATTAGGAAAACACAGTAAAATACATAGGAGCTAGAAAATACTTTAAATTTGTATTCTGTACATTGATTGGCATGCCCCCATTTGGTATAATGCTGGTTTACACCAACTGAGAATTTGATTCCTGGAGCTGGCACTTAATTCCTTCCTTAGTCGGGGAAGAGATTCAACCCCTTATCTTCTGTCCCACTGAACTTGTAATAATTTGGTGATCTTGGGTGCAATCCTTCGGGATGCTGAGTACTCCCATGGGTGCTTAAATCAGGGTAGCAGATGGCTTGTGATACTACTTAGAACTGGGCACTTCATTAGCTAAAATTTAAAACATAAAATACTTTAAAAACACTTCTCAAAAACATTTTTCTTGGCTTAGGAAGGATTTTTACCCTTTTTATAAAAACAGCAACTAAAGAAGTATCTGTTAGTTACTGCGACATTTGCTATAAACCTAGCTGTACACAACATTTCTGTTATGTTCTTTCTGGCTATTAAAGGCTCATTAAAAAAATTAAAGTCTCCACAACTTACAATATTTTCCATTGAAATAGCGTGTTAACACATTTCTTTAATCAGTGTGTAACTGTCAAGGGAAAGAACAATTCATCTAGTATATGCATACATTAGAAAAAAATTATCAGATTTAATTTTATTTGTTTTATATTCAGGTCTTTTTTGAAGAAATTCCTGCAGGGAAATGGTTAATCTATTTTTAACTAAAGCTTACTTTTGTAATCTATCCAGTGCTTAGAGTTCTGTCATTGATCTATGATTTATGTGATTTAAACCACCTCTTGGCTGTAACATTGGTTTCTATCCAAGATGCTGAGCTGAATACTAATTACAAGATCAAATTTATGCTGTTGGGCTAAGCAGCTGAAGGAGCTTTCCATGCAGGACTCCCTTAAACCATGCCACCATTGAGCATTAGTGAAATATTTGGTGGGGGGGGAAGGGAAAAATACTGGAAAAGAGAAAAATATTGCAGGAAAACTGAAGTGTCCTCTGAAAGCTTTATTTTTAGTTCTGTCGAATGACTGTACAGAGCTATACGCAGATATTCAGTGTGTGTAAGTCTGTGAATATGCACATGGTTAGGTATTTCCAACAGAATCTGACTAATTCCCCCTAATGAGTGGGAAACCCATTGAGAAAAGCCAAATGGCATAAGTAAGCAAACAAATAAATAAGATTGAAGATATTTTATTTCAAAACATACTTTATGCCTTTATTTTGACAAGTATCATGTTGTCAGAATGATTTATGATATTTCATAGCGTATCAGTAAATGCACTGTAGTATGTTTTCTTACAGTAAGAAGGTCTCGGGTAACAATAGCTTTGCTTTACCTCTCCTTACAACGTCTTTGCTGAGAAAAAAGCCAAGAACACCAATTTTATAGAAAATACAGGTCTTAGGGTTTCCTTCTGTAAGAAGGAGTAACACTGTTCCGTTTGCCTGCATCACCTTGGCAGAGGAGGTCGCAATGGCAGCGATATTCTGGAGCATAGGCAGTCAAAACATGTTCAAACAGCTCTGAATCCAAAATGCAGTTTGAATAAAAATGAAATTTTCTATAGGAATTCTGTTGATCGTTCAGTTTTGAGACAAAATATTTTCCAGTGACTCGTTTGACTTTCATCTGTGTTGGTATAATGTTGATATGTTTCATTTTAATGATGCTGAAATGTTTTAATCTGTTCAGGCTTCCGTTTTGTATTTGTGGTGCTGTTCTCACTTTTACTGTATGCTTTGGTTTATGTTTTGTTACATTTGGATCATTTTAACAGTCACAGACTACAACAACTGCATATTATTAAAATGTAACTATTTCATAAAATGTCCTCATAACTTCAATTTTACAGGAATCTTTTAAGATTTCATTTCCCTTCTGCACAAAGGGACTTGTCAAAGTAAAGGAGTTTCTCACAGAACAGAAATTTCCAGATCTTGATGAATTTTATTTTATTTTATTTTACTTCTGAGTGGTGAATTGCTGTGCCCTCAGGGCTTTGGAGATGCAGTCTTGGCCAACAGACTAATGTATAGGATGCAGGTGATGTAGGGAGAATGATTAGGATACACTTTTGTTTTCCCTGTGACATCTGTGTTGCCCTGGGTGAGGGTTGTTTCGAGATCCCCTTTCTCCCCTCCCTGAGGCTGCAGCGGCCCCCCCTGCCGCTGAGTCAGGATTTTTTTATCTATGCTATGGTGTTTTAAAGAAATTCGCAGTCTGCCTACGTATGAAATGATTGTCTTGAACCTTGTTCAACTGGATGTGTGAGCTCGCATGCCTCCACTCTTGCAAAGGTTACAGCATTGTGCCTGGAGTCAGCAGGCCATCGTGCTTGGTCTGTAGGAGGCCCTTTAGTGTGGAATTAGTTCCCTTTTATCCTCATTCTTGCTCACTTTAAAAACAAAAACCAAAACAAATAAAAAAACAGAAACAGAAATAAAACAAACAGAAAACCTTGAAAAAGTTTCTTCCAAGGGCATTTTTAGACTAACACTCTCTTGTTGCTTATCTGTTGCTTACTGTCTCCTTCATTTCTTGTTTCTCTCAGTGTGGGGAAGCTCTTATTCCAGTTAGACTTCTTGGCTTTTAAAAATTACATTTGCTTATATTCCACTTGATGTCATACTTGCTTTTCTCTGTGCATTATTATAAATATTTTTCAATATGAATAATACGCATTGCATAAGTTTGGTCAAAGGTGAATATATGGTGTATGTCATGGAAGTGAGATGTGCTTGGAAACAGTTTTATTAAGAGGAGCCACAGTTCATGATTACTTTCCTGTATATTACTCTCCTGTGATGCAGTCCTTACCCACCCCATCTGTAGGTACACTAGGTTACATATCTGAATGCTGCCAGCAGTGGCAACGGATTGCCTTACAGTCTTACAGCTGCAAAATGGAGGCTATTAAAAAAAATCAGGATGAGCCCAGGCTCCTCGAAGAAGCTGAACGTTGTGGCTGTAATTGTGATCGGGTCATTCTGCGAGCTCACTGTAGCCGCAGTATGTGACACACATTCCCTTACTGTTTATGCAGGGAAATAATTTGCACTATCAGTGGTGGTGTTGATCTCGAGTGAGAGTAGGTAAAAGAACACAAGTGAAGATGGGTCTTCAGTTAATTGCTGTCATGGTCTGAGGGACTTCAAAGGAATTATTTTACTGAAAGCCTCATTAAATGGATTGGATATTTTAGTACACTGGGCACCATCACAGCAGTTCTTTATGGCTGGCTCCTGCGCAGTCTCCCCCGTCCCTCCAAGCATGCAGGTTCCCACCCCTGTCCCAGTCCCATGGTGTGCCCTGACAGTCGTAGCCTCCAACACTGAATCCACACAGCGAGTCTGAGTCCTTGGCTGTCTGTCATGAACATCTCCATGGCCCTGGGGTACTGCAAGTCAGTGGGTGCTCCAAATGGACGTGTTCGAACAGGAGAGCAGCCACTGGGATGCGGCAGGGACAGCTGGGGCTGCCCTGCAGGACAACCCCCACTGTGGCGTCCCCCCCATCGGTGTGTGCCTAGGGATGGGGAGACAAGCTGGGGGACAGCCTGTGTGTTCGTTTGTAGCTTGAACAGTGCAAGTCTCTGACATTTGGGAGTGCTGATGGAGAGGGAGAAGGAGGTCTGGGAGAGCAACATGGTGTTTCATGTTGTGCTTTGACCTTGCCCATAGCCACCATGTAAGCTGGAGATGTGGGGTCAGGATTGTGTTAGTCCATCCCTCTGGAGCAAAAGCTGGCAGGACTGATGCTATGGATGTGCCTGCCCTCAGGACCTCTGTGCTGTACAGCCGGGGGTCTGGGTGTGAGTTGGGCCTTTCCTCCCTTCACCAGGGCTCAGCCTGCATTACACTGTGCCTTACTGCATTTCTACAGAGCAAAAAGTCAGTGAAGTGGAAAGAGGTGCCGTATGTTATCTAATAAAATAACATTCTAGAGGTAACAGACAATATTTTGAATATATGTGTAGTAAATGTTTTCTCTCCTTTCTCTTATTTGCAGTAGAGCTGTTAAATTAATGATCGCTGCTTTGACAATAAGGTGGGGAGATTTCCACTGAAGTTATGAAAATTAATATCATGTAGATTTAACATATACATATGTGCTTGCATATACTTAAAATGTGATTCCTGTATGCCATTAAAGCTGATTCTTTGTATACCTTCATGTATACAAACATAGAAATTGTACACAACATAATTTATGGGAAGGGAAGGCATTTTGGAAAGCTGTTGTGGATAGTGCTTAATTAGTGCTGCCTGTCTTGATGATGTGAAGAGGTCGTAATGCACCCTCAGGAGAGCCCTGCTATCGCCTTGATAAAGTCACTTTTCCCAGGTTGAGAAGAGGAATACATCTGCAGCCATTTGGGGGATTCTTGTGCAGTTTCTAGCTGTGCTGCATACATGCACACGTGCTGGGGTGTGGTTGCTGACTGCTGTCAGAAAGTCTTTGGCTGGTGTCAAATGTCCCATGGCTTCATCCTTCCTCTAAAATTTTTGCCTGTTCCTCTCAGAAACCTCATGTACACTAGCTCTAATGTGACCTGTGAGACCTTAACTCCCTGCCTGTTCCCATAGTATATCAGTTTGTCTGCACAAAGCTATCAAGTCCATGGTGACAGTTACTTAAAGCTTTGTCGAGGTGCCACATTACCCTCAAAACTCTGAAATTTTCTCTGCCTGGCTTCAGGAAAAGTTTTGGAATGGAATTCCTGTGAATATCATATTTTCCATTCAACCAACAAACCTACAGATTAAGCTTGGATAGTGTGCTGGTGTGTGAATTTAATCTAATGCAGCACTTTCTGTAACCGCCAATTCTGTCGTCTCTTCCTAAAATTTTATTATATTAGCAAAGGGAAAAAATTGTGATTTTTTTAGGAAAGGGAGCAAAATCCCACGCTGCATGGTGATAACAATATGCTGGCCACCCATTTTCTCTCCTCTCTTGTGACAAGAGAAGTTCAGATTTTCATAATATTTCTCTATCCTTGCTTAAGAAGGGCTGCTTACTAATCCCACAGATGTAAAATTGTTTGAAGAGTAAAAGGATTGAAGTCAACCCAAGCTACTGAACATCCAAAAAGAGAAAGACCTACCATACAAATCAATTGTTTGCCCTTGGGAATGCAGTTATCAACAACAACAACAACAAAAAGATGTTTCTCCTTGAGTTTAAACACTAATCTTAGCGAATAGAAACAACAGAGGAATATAAGTTACAGACAGCAATGCAGGACATGGGATGCCCTTCTTACGGAAGAACCAGCACCAGCAGGCCTAAGGCACTGCTTGGTTTTCAGGGAAAATGTATCCAAGTTAGGATATAATACATAAATAAGCACAGAGCACTGTAATTTTTGCAATTTCTATTAATTTCTGCAAAATTAATAGAACCTAGGGCGAGTTATTTGATAAATTTGAGCAGACAAAGTGTGTGTAACTATCCACAGAGTTGCTGACATGATGAATGATGATGGATCTAAACTCATCTGAAGTTCTTTAGGAATAATAGCAGCATAAAGTAATTTCTATAGGGTGCTTAAATGTGCTCGAAACATAACAGTATATTGAAGGTTGTGCATTATGCTAAGAGTGACAAGTATTTATGATTGGAAGGTCTCTGTGTTGGTTTTATCACTTTTTGTGTAACTTTTCTTGGTTCTTTAATCTTTTCACTCAAAGACCTATCCAGAGATAAAAAAAAAAAAAAGGCTAGTTCATGTAATTGTATTGCAGAGATAGTAAATACCCTCTTACCTCAAAAAAATCAGCGGCCCGATACTACACAGGTGTTTTTCTTCTGGAGTAATGAGTGCCCTCATTCAAGAACAGCTGGTGAGAGAGGTGCCTGGTGCTAGTGTAAGCATGGCCCAGCGAGGCAGCTGGGTGCGTGTGCTGCTGCTCACTGCCTTCCCATCAATGAGAAAAAAAATTCTAGCATCCAATGCCTGTTGCATCTAGCGAGTTTTATGTTAATGCAATTGCAGATGTAGTTGAAGAAATTAAAATAAAAAAGTGTTTTTTTAATTTACAGTCACACTTGTGGTTAAAAGTGGCAGCTGAAGAAAAATATGGCTGTAACTATATTGAGTTGTCAGAGTACTGGAAATCTACAAAACTATAAGGGGGCTGAGATGGAATTTTAAAAGAGGTGCCTGTTCTGATAAACTTCTTGCCTTCCAGCTGTCTTTGTGTCTCTGGGATATTGTAGGTCCTGCTCAAAAGCAGGAGAATGGAAAATCGCAGTCAGTCTGTTTTGCCAGTCCTGTCTGTTTCTATTTATGGCCTTAACAGAACATATCTGTGATTTTCATTATTATTATTATTTTTAAATATGTGACAAATACAGTCTATGTTTCTCTTGAGTATGATGAAAGGGGAGAAACTTTTGTGTAATACATAGACCAATTTGCAAGACCTTAATGTTCTTGGTTTTCCCTAACCCTTTCTAACCTACCGCAGCAATCTGTACTTTGACTGCTAGGTCATGCCAGTCCTCCTAGGTCTACAAGAGCCTTTGAGACAGAGCTAATTTTTTCAGTACTGACTATAGAAGCTTGTGATTGTAGATCTGAATGTCCCTTTTTCAACTCTGCTACCAGTGACCCACTGCATAGTAAGTGTCTTGCATTATAAAGTGGTTATTCACAACAGGGCTTGACCAATGCTATCTGGAGGGTGGGAGATGCTTTCCTGGCAATGGGATGTGAACATCATGGGGCAGATCTTCAGCCAGTATACATCCTGCTTGGTCCTGCAGCTCAATGGACTTCTGTTAATTCATGTGGAAAATGTACGGCCCCAGCAAGATCACAAAGTTCAGTGTTCTTGACTGAGAGCAATACTTTGCAGTCAAGATCAAAAACTCTTTCTACAATTCCCCTGAATTTTGACTGTTCCATATGTCCTTTACATTGTTATATACCAAAAGCTATGATATTGTCCACGAAACCTTTGAGGGAAGTTTTGCTTGATCTTTCTTTCTCTTTTATTAGCTTATTGCATTTCCATACGAGTAGGAATACTGAGCCCTGAAAGCACACCTGGACCCTCTGCTCATGCCCTGTATTCATTTTGTACGGAGATTAAACTCCACTGATTCTGGCATGCCCATCATTACCGTAGCAACCATTCAGGACTTTATTTGCTTATTCTTGAAGAGCCTCAATCTTTTATTTTTAATGTAGTCTCACTGAAATCTTGAGGAAACTCTCCTAGCTGATGGATTGCTCTCTAACAGCCATGTTTGCAGGACAGACTGAAGTGCCTGTGCTGTGGGCAAATTTCTCTTGTGTTTTGGTGGTGATGAACTGAAGGTTGGAATTTCCTTGTGCTTGAACAAATCCCATGAGACAGGATTTGCAGCACTCCTTTAGGTCAGTGCAGTGCAGCCAAGCACCCTCCAGGCGGTGCAGCCTTCCTCTGCTCCCTGCGAATGCAAGCAAGGTATTTGGAAAGATGAATTGTGTTGTTGTATGCCTCTTCAGGCAACGATAAATTGGGTAAACATGTATGAAGCTTTTATATCGCACCAAAGGGCCTGTTTTCAGCCAGAGAATAAGCCCTTTGTCTTTCCGTCAAATACATCAGCTGAGGGTCTCCCCTCTTCTGTAATCCTCACTCCCGATTCCACCAGCACTGGCAGTGATGCTGCCGATAGCATCGGTGTTGGCAGGCATGGAGCAGGCTCCCGTGAGGTCCCTGACTTCTGTCTCAACACATGACTTACTTCCCCTTTAATCCAGTCATAAGTACCCAAGCACAGACGTGTTTCAAAGCTTTGCCATTTTTGATTGCTTCCATTATTAGTATATGCAGCTGTACAGCTTCCTTATTTAAAATTTATTTTACTTGTTGCATGGATGCCTATAAATGCATCTCAGAGACCTTCCCCTCTTCCCAGGCACACTTATCTGTACTGCTGTGAAACATCCTTAGGGGATTTTGTCAACTTGAAATATAATCAATGAAAAAGAAAAGAATCAGTTTCAGGTAGCAAGGTGGCCCTTGAGTGCCCCAGTCATGTTTTGTGTTTATGCACTGATTTTCTCATTAGATTTTTTTTTACATGATTTTCCTCACCTTGTTACTTTATGCAAGTCCATGTGAAAAACAAAATGGAATGGTCAGGACGGAATGTGAAAGCTGGTGGCACACCAAATGCTGCCAGATGCAGAAAGCAAGCAAGGGTACAGAGGTTTATTATTTCCCTGCTCCTCCATTCTCATCTCTTTGGTTCATAATAACTTATTACTTGAAGAAATACTGGATACAGAAAAGAGCAGAAAAACTTGGCTTTAGGAAGTTGGCTTTTCAGTGTGAGTGAACTTTGCCATTATAAAGCTCTGTCACCATTCATGCAAAGACTAACTTACAAATGGTATCTACGCAGAGTTAAATGTCAAATATGTGTTGTGAGCATGTCACTGTTGTGAGCAGCGTGCATTATAAATAGTTATAAGCCTATTGATTTGTGGGTGGCTGATTATAAAAAATCTGTTTCTCTATTGGACTCTGGAAAACACATCTGAAAAAAGGCTTCTGTTTTCCCAGCGATCAACAACATACATCTGAGCTGGAAAATCTGGCAGGTTTTTTCCTAGAAAAATGGTGGCGATGTTATTGAAAATTAGTTATGTACATATACAGAGTTCTCGCTTCCACTGGAGAGGTCTTGGTGTTGCGTTTTGTTTCATTTCCTCACGGTGAGGGTGACAGAGCACTGGAACAGGCTGCCTAGGGAGGCTGTGGAGTCTCCCTCTCTGGAGATATTCAAGGCACGTCTGTATGTCTACCTGGGCAGCCTGCTCTAAGGAGCCTGCTTTGGCAGGGGGGTTGGACCCGATGATCTTTCAAGGTCCCTTCCAACCCCTTTGATTCTGTGATTCTGTGATTTCTTGTCTTCTTGAGGAAAACCAAGTGGCGGCCAATTCCCTTCAACCAAGCAGTGGTGCAGCATTTGTGTGTGGAGTTGGGCTGCCCTGATCTCACCCGCAGGTCCCTGCTCTGGGTTGGATCAAGAACCTTAAAATTGGGATCTATTTTCAGCAACAGGCCCATCAAATATAAAGCTCTGTACTTATCTGAGAGCCATTTATGTCATTAGTGACATAAATGAGCCAACAAGTGACACAAAAGCCAACTACAGCTGTAGGCACATAACTACTCCTTTCCCAAACATTACTCCAGAGCATCCATTATGCATAGTGATGTTCTCTAGGTCTTCCTCCTTTACACAAGCAAGAAGCCTTAGCTCCAAGTCAATGTGAACCTTGCTGTCTCTCCTGGCTTACCTTGTATTACATATTTTCTCTTGTTGGTGCTATTTTGACCTTCTCCAGCAGAAGGTGTGATAGCCCTTTTTCAATGGAGTGCTGTGGGTTTAAGGTCTCCTTATTCAACAGATGAGCATCCTGCTCAAGATGCTTCCTTTTCTCTTGGCCTAAACTTAAGGATTATGTTGCTCTATTGCAGTCACTTCTCTCTGTCAGTGAACACTGCTCCTTGAAAGCAGCAGGCTATACTGTATATTCAAGCTTTGTAGATTCCATTAACATTTTGTTAATGAAATAGTGCTTTGTCAAAGAGTCTTGAAAACTTAAAAGGGTATTTAAGCTTCTTCCATGAGTCAATACCATATAATGTCAACATTGCCACGAAGGGATAATTCAGAGATGTCACACAAAGCATGTGTTATGCCATTTGCAGCGTAGGAAAACAGCTCAGCATTTATGTTGTTTAATCCATCTTCAAAAATCTTTTGTTCTGAAAAAGTTGAAGATCAATCTTGTCGGTATTTACTGACACAAAGCTGATGTAAGTCGCTGTGCTCCTATTGACTTCATCTGAGTTGCAGTGATTTACCCCAGACTCAAGACCAAATTAGGCACATGAAGAACTTAATATCAAACTTCTGAGGAATATACAGTTGCAAATGGAAATATGGCTAAAAGTAGAGTGAAGTAAACAGTTTGAAATGATCTGGGAAGGTACAGAAACAATTTGTTGATACTTAGAGAAAAGCAACATTATATAAGACTTTGCACTTATGAAATAATGTACTTTTCTGGTTGGAAGTAAATATGAAATAGGGAAATAGAGAGAGAGTTCAGACATGAGCTCTGACAATGAGGTAGGGCACGCCGACTTTGGGACTAATTTCCAAAATGTGTCTGCTGCAGTATCCTGGGTTTGCATCGCTGTCTCACTGAGTCTGACTGAGGTGCTCATGAAATCCCTCCTT
Organism: Cygnus atratus; assembly: GCF_013377495.2. Classification (NCBI taxonomy): domain Eukaryota; kingdom Metazoa; phylum Chordata; class Aves; order Anseriformes; family Anatidae; genus Cygnus; species Cygnus atratus. Next base: position 18,997,945 of record NC_066374.1, read on the forward strand.
CCCTTTCTCCTTCCTTCCCTCCTTCGTTATTGGAGTAATTCTGTAATCGCACCCACCGTGCAAGGAAGGAGTTTCATCCCACTGAATATTGCAGTAATGCTGTTTGTTTTACCCTTGTACTTTTTATTCCTTTTCCAGTAAAGCTCTATATAATGTAGTTGAATGTAACGAAAGGTACCCTCAGCTTTCTTTGAAGAAAATAGACTGCCTTACTTCATATTTGGCTGAATATGAAGCACTTTCCCATGATTATTCCTTAGCTGTGTTAAATCTTTTTCTGTTTCAGACTTTCCAGATTCAGACTTTCCAGATATATGGGGTCACTTCTGCAACACGCAGAATGATGTAAAGTTCTTTAAAAATAATTCATGCATCTCGGTGGCGAAGGTTTGTGTTTCATTCACATTCAGGATTTTTCTTTCAACCCAGGCATTGTACAGACAGGCAGCAATGCAGACCTGCTGGAGGAGCTCAGCAGGAGGAGAGCCCGTGCTGCACCAGCAACGTGAGCGGGGGCAATATCCTCGTGCTGTATTACTGCTGGCAGGTCAGGTATGCCGAGGTAGCTTGCAGGATCTTTCTGAGTAAGGGATACTTTCTGGCTTGATTGCACACAGCAGGAAGAAAAATAGTATGAGGCTCCTCATGTGTACTTTTACGCTGTTTCACAGCCTGGGAAACATATGGAGCATAAAACAATTGCTCTTTCTGTGAAGAGCTATGGAGGGCTTGCAGCCTCATTGCTCCAGGTGAGGTCACTGCAAGAACAACAAAAATGAGAATAAAATATGGGAAAAAAACACACAATGAAAATACAGGCTTTAAAACATTCTGAAAGCACGTTGTGCATATAGTGTGTGTGCTGGCAGCCTTAAAGTATGAAAGGGTCTCAGTATGCTAAGCTCTTCTCAAGGTCTCCCTCACAGCAGCCATACACGATGACAGTGCGTGCAGTATGTACATAATCTTACATCAAGTTCTTGAAATTATCTCCCAGATCCCAGCATACTTGATCAGATACATTAAAAAGTAATGCATTTGCAGTGCTAAGTAGGAATGAAAATTTAAAAAAACCACAAATGTTACCTAAGAGTGGAATCGGACATAAAGTTTACGATCCATTTTGGCCTGCTGTTAGAGACAGAACTTGGAGTAAGCCACTGAATCTGGAATACTGCAGTCAGCACTGCAGTAAAATGAAGCATGTGGAAATGGAGGCAATGCTTAAGATGAGTTAGAAAAAAATAAATAAAATAACCCACCAAGTATATACTTTGAATAAAAATAAGAAATTGTACAGGGAGTGATGCAACTGTATATGTGAAATGCTACTCAAAGACTGTCCCAAAGGCTTTACAGATTTTAATAAGACAACTGCAATGTAAATACAAGGAGTCTAAGAAAGGAGGGTGGAGGCTGCAGTGGAGGATGCTGCGTATTTTATACTAGTATTTTTATAAAAAAGAAAAGAAGTTCTTGAAGACCTTAGATACTGAAGAACTGTTACAGATGGTGGAAACAGAGATGGGGTATGTATCTGCAGTAGTAAACATTTGAATAGATGGGGAGGTGGCTAGTGCCAGATGGGTGATGGCAGTGGGAACTGGGATAGAGCCCTCTAACTTGGGACAGCGTAGGATTAAATGCCCTAGATGCAACTGGCATCTCTCAGTAGCAAATATGAGTCTTGCAGATGCAGAGCTACTTACATCTTATCAAAAAGCTGGTGTTACGAAGATTTAATCTAAATTGTTTTTAAAAAGAAGTCAAGTGTTTGGTGCAAAGCCTCCATAGATAATCTACAGGACTATTATACTTCTGCTTCACTTAAAAATCCACTTCTGATTTCCTTAACATCATCAGTGACATTAAACATCTGTTGATCTGTTTGAGCATGAACCCTGCATCTCTCCTTGTCTCAGTTCTCCATGTGTAAAATAAGAACTGTACTTCTATACTTTTCTATGTTTCCTGTGTAGATGGTGAACTCTGAGAAAAGCAGCTCTGTATTACTCTGTGTTTAGGCAGCACCCATCCTTGCAGACCTCTTATTTTATCCAGAGGTTTCTAGGTCTGACCACACAAAACAGGTAATTGCTGTCATTTATGAAATGAGTGGAATATTTCCTCTACATGGCATTAGGGTAGTTAAAAGAAACCAGTATTTGTTACCACTCTCATATGTTAAACAAGAGCTTATTCTCATTTACTTGTTTCAGGTGGTCTGAACAGAGGTCTGTGGTGGTCCAGCTCATTGGAAACTTTCATGCTTAAATCAGGAGGATGCTATAGTTGGAGCTAATCTGCGAGTAAGTTTTCTGGAGGCCATTATGTCTCCTGTGGTTTTCGTTCTTTTTTCTTTCTTTTTTTTTTTTTTTTTCTGAAGGAGGCATTGCTCCGTGTGTGTCTGTGTGTGAGGGAAAGAGAGAAAGAGCATTGCCTAGAGGGTTTCAGTTATCACACTGTCTAAATATCCCTTATTTTTAGTTGGAGTCTTCTGAATATGAGATCCCACTACAGGTAGGTGAAGTGACCTCATTGGGTTTGAATCTGCTCTTCCCTGGCAGATGCAAGGCTGCAGCTTTGAACAGGAACCCCCTCCTGCTCCATGCAAAGCTCTTTGAATTGCCCCTGATATGCTTCTAAGGCTCCCTGGTTGTGCACGAGGCACTTTGAAGATGAATGCCCCAGCATAAGGAAAACATGAAACAAAACGTACTCCCTTATGTCAGAGTGTGCTGCAGATTTCTCAGAGATCTTCAGTACAATGGCTGCTCTTTGGTGGGTGCGAGGGAACAGGCTGGTTCACCAGCTTGTCAAAGCAACAGAGCAAAATTGCACAGGGCTATCCATTGGGTGGTAGATCAGGCACAAGAAATGAATTTGAGGGTCTCCACGATATTCAAGTCTGGGAAATCTTAATTCAAGTTGACTTCATTGGATCTTACTTAATGAAGACAATTTATTTTTATTATATTTTTTCCCCCTGAAGTTTGCTACATTTTTTTTTAGTGACCCAACAACAAATCCAGCCTCCATAGGTACAAGATGGGAAGATATTGGGCAAGTATTTGAGAAGTTGGAGATGGACCATTCCTTCTCCCTCCCCTTGTGCTTACCTCTGATAGTGTACATATATATACCACCTCTACAGGGACCTGTGGCTACTAAATGTGGGTGACTTTGAAGGCCAGGTGAGGTGGCTGAAGAGCAGCTGCCTGACTTTTCTGCCTGGTGTGTGCCACAGAAACTTCTGTGTTTAAATCAGGCAAAGGGCATTTCAGTTGTATGGCTTCACTAAGTGTCTACAGAGCAAGTTGGCAGACATGCCATATTGAGGGGAAATACTTTTCTATGTCTCCATGGAAGTGGTGGAGCAGAGCTCCTTAGGTTGTCTGTTGCCATCAGAATTGTCTCATACCACTGTGATGTGACTTAGAGACCTGGGAGTTGAGGGATCAATGGATCCCTGGGAGAGTGGTTAAAGGGCAGGGAATTTTATCTTGTCCGTCTGGCCTCAGTGAGGGTGGATGTATGGTCCAAAAGTTTACTGTCAGATGAATGAACTCATTTTCTTAATGGGTTAATGGGCTTAAAATGTAAAAAAAAAAAAAAAAAAAAAATGAACTGATGTCCCAGCAGAGACTATGTGCAGAAACAGAAGGGAAGAGGAAAAAGTAAAGGAAAAGAAAATTAAAAAATAGAGACTGGTTAATAGAGATTGGTGACATTCTTTTCAGCTCTTTTTGGATGACTACAGTGCAGACATTCAAACTCCCTGTAAATGGAGAAAAGCAGAACCCTCTGGGCCACAATTCTTCTCTGTATGTGACAGATCCCCTTCTTTTCAATCAATTAATTGTATCCTAAAAACATCTATTTCTCACCATTGACTTTAAAGGGATTTTAGATGACTAGCTCAGATATAGCTGTCTACAGAATAAGTGATTAAAGTTAGGTTAGATGAGCTGGCAAACTATGTGGATTTTTTTCCCCTTTTGTGCAAACCCTAAATCAAAGGCATCTCATCAGAGAATTATAAAACACAACCTTCAGAGGGGTAGTCATCTACTTCCATATTCTGGCCTCTGAAGGGAGGAGGTAGACTCTCATCAGTTTAGAGAGAGGTAAAGATTTCATCTCTCCACCTCTCTCAAAATCATGGCCATGTTGGGAAATTCAGACATTTATGAGATTTGCTTAGCCAAATGTGGATTTTTCTGTTTGTCTTTATGATACTGTAGCAAAAGCAGAATAGTCACTTTTTTTTTTCCTTAGACTGCAGATGCAGTCCATGTGACATTATAAACTGAAGTTCGTAGTGGCCCTCACCCTAACTACAAAATACGCATAAACTGCATGTGCTTATTGATGGGAAACCTCCCAAAGAAGCATTTACCAATCCACCAAGAAAGGAATTATCACAAAAAAAAATCCATACAAGTTTTACCCATTTTATGTTTGAATTTTAAAAACAGGTAAGGTTGTAGGTGGTTTAAGCGTGACCTACAAGCTTCTGGCAATTGGTGAATATTTGCTCTGGGTTTCAAAAGTTGACAAATCTGATGCATATTGTATTTCTTTTTTTGAGTCAATATTAAACTCCAGGATTGGAGAAAGCAAAGCAAGGGATGACTTAGTTTAGTTTTAAATCAGAAAGGGACTCACTGTGACACAGTGCATGTATTTGTTTCCTCTAATTTAAATGTTAATTTCTTGACATAATGGCTAAAATATCAAATTATTATTTAAACCTACAAATAAAGCGAATGTCCCTTTTCCTATCTGTAAGTAATGCTCTTCTGCCAAATGATAGGCATGACTGTATTTTTTCCTAATCAAATCTGCATATCTTTTTCTCTGATAGTCCGCTGCTGAATATTGATGGTTGTAATAATTGGCTCTTTATTGCTATATTGTGATTTCTCTGGGATGTTTCAAATTTCTGCAGTAAATCCTCTTCAGTTTTACTTCTTTTGTGGCTTGATACTCACAAAAGTTGCTAATTCTGGTGGAGCTGTAAGGCTGTGAGCATGAGTCAGTATTTTGATTTGTTGTGTAAGTCAAGTATCGGTATCTAGTATCTCTCCATTTCTCTTTTCTAATAGAAATACCTCAGTTGTTACTGGCTATATTTAGCAAGCGAGCTCAATCTTTCTCCTCTGTCTGTTATTTTCTATCTGTCCCTAGCTTCAAGGGTTGGTGGCACTCTATGGTGGCTAAATGCAAGAAAATCTAATAATGCCTTTCTAATATACCCATTTATCTGGTATCATATTTTATTTTAACTCTTAATGCAACTGTATAATCATTGCTCCATTGCTGTAATTGGATTTGGAAGTATATTTGTGCAATTAAATGACATCTATAGCATTTCTATAAGCTTATTCAGAGTAATTAGTAATCTTAGAGTTTTTATTGGAATCATACTTTATATCCACTGTGCTCATTTTTCTCTTCAAATTCTCCAACACATTTGCATCAATTTTTCTTTTTGCTCAGGAATTTCTGGCATAAATAATCATTAAGATTTCTTTTTCTCCACTGTGAATGTGAACAGAGTCTAATCCAGCTTGCATTGAGGTCAATGGTAATCCTTTCATTTGCTTTAGTGGAAACTGGATCAAGCTAATAGGTTGCAAACTGCATTCAAGGCAAACCCACATCTTGTTGAAATCATTGAGTAACGAAGGACTGTATATTGATGGAAGATATAAAATAGCTGATTGCTTACAGATTTTCTTGCCAGAAAATTTATAGATTCTCTTATTCACCTTTATTACTTTTTAGCTCGTGAGTTATAGTATCCCACCATTTTTTAAAATACTAATTTTAACTCAATGTTTTTGACAAATAAACAAACCCTTTCAGCTAAAGATTTTTGCCAAGGAACTAGAACTCTGCTTTCCAGACACCAAGTTATCTACCTGTTCATTTCATTTAGAAGAGCTTTAAAGTTGGGCATTATTTCAGTTAAAAAATAATATTTTTTGTCTTCAGTTTAATTGAAAAACAAATATTTTATAATTTTTTAGCATGTCACATCAGAGCTATATTGGTCCATTAATATAATTGATCCTCTTGCTGCTGAATAAGAAAACCTGGAAGCACTTCCATCTAAAAACACTATTCTGCCAAATTACTTTCCCAAATAGTTACAAATTTATGTTGCACACTTTTTCCAAGTTTTATTTTCCCACTGCAGAGTGCTAATTATATGTCCCAAATCATGTAGATAGATGGATATAGATATATGTATGTATTTTTTAAACTATTGCAGCTTGCTTGCTAAGGTTTTATTTATTTTTTTATTTTTCCTGCACAGCTCCCACTCTGTTGATCAGGGGTTTGTTGCTTTGTACCATCTCTCTCTCCTTCAGGCAATTAATGATTGGAGACTACTCTCTAACCTACAATTTTGGGAAGGTTATTGAGAAGGTGATATGGCAACAACTGTAATTGTTTCTGGAGTTTAGAAATGTCCTTAGTCTTTGCAGGCCAGGTATCAGGTCCTGGAGCTTAGTGGAAGTGGTGCTGGTGTCCAGGAATGTTGACATTTTCCTGTGTTATTTATTCAAAAATCATGTCAGACTCTGAGGTTGGAAAGAACATTGTGAGAGATGGTAAACTGCTGTTTAATTCTTGATAAATTGTAAAAGTGAATGGTGCCTATCCCATCCCAGGTAGAAGTTGACCTTTGTAGACTTGAGGATGATCCCCTTGGACCTCCAAGGAGACCATGCTCAGCTGGTGGAGGGGTGGCTGGTAACTCTGGGCATGACTTTAGAGCCTCGGGAGCCTTTGCATGCTGGAGTGTGTTTAGTTTCAAACAACAGGATGACATGTATTTGTATGTCCGTCCTTGTGATTGCAAATGGGTTGGTGAGACACTGTAGTGGAGATTTTGTAGTAGTCTTTCAGTATGTAGAAGAGTTGTTTATGAGCCTTAAAAGGGAAAAAAAAAAAGACCTTTAAGTTTAGTCATTTCATTAATAATAATTAGAATGAAGCAGTGTGTGTGAGCACCCATGCAGCTGAAATACGAATCCTAAATACATAAATTATTTGCATATTGTAAGTATGCCTCCCCACTAACACTAATGGGAGCTGTGTTCCCGGATCAAGGGGATGCTCCTCAACAGAGGTCGGATTTTGCCAGTAGATGCATGTGAGCAATTTGTACTGAAATTTTGTCGAAAAATGACTAGTGTTTTGCCACTTTAAAACCATGGAAACATCACAATGTTCTTTTAGAAATGACTCCATGAATTAATTGCAAATTATTTATTAATGAAACAAATATTCAGCTGTCACTGGTACTAAACTACACGATATGCTTAATGATTATTTTTTAAGAAAACACTTTTGTGTTTGTTTGATCTGTGTAGTGCTAACAGCAGTAGAAAAAGAGGGTAGAATTTGGTGTTGGAGTGGAAACTTGAAAGTGGCAGAAAGAAGAATGGGAGGAGAAACATCAGCCAATAACTGCAAAATAGGTTAAAACACAAGGAAATTGCAGTTCCTTAAAAATTACATTGGAAAACCCTCTTACTCTAGGCAGTCATGGTTAAGTCATGAGTAGAGAGTAAAATATGGTGACACAGCCCAGGAAAGCTGGCAGTGAAAGTTTTCGCAGTGATGTTAATTCAGCCACACACCACGTCTGTAAAACAAGCATGAAAGAACTGGCCTCACATGGGGTGGGTAAATGTTTGCAGACTACAAGGAAACTCTCAAATGAATGCAAAATGTTATCTGTATTTTTAAAAATCATAATAAAAATTAACCTTGGCGCTTAGGGAACGTGTGGGGATTTGGTCTAGGACAAACCCACCGGAGCACTGAGCTGTGGTGTGCAGCTGTTCCCAGTGCAGCGCTGGGTCAAATCCCGCTGGAAATGGCTGAGCAGCAGTGAGCCTAACGGGGCTTTTTTCTCCCCTTTGCTCTCAGTGGCAAGGGGTGGATATAAATAGATAACGAAGCCTTTACTCTCTTTGCCGCGCTACTGATGCTGTTTACAAGACAAGGAATGCGGGCCAGTGTATGAGCAAGGCAGGTACGGCTGCATTCTAGATAAATCTCAGGTGTCCTTGTGCTGTTGCTGCTAAATTATTTACTGCTCAGCAAGCGTGTGCCTGTGTGAGATATTTAAAGGAGGGTATTTGAGGTGAAACCCCATCAGTTTACCCAGAGCTGACACTGGAATATTCATTATCACATTAAATCTAACCACAACGAAAATGAAGGCTTCCGTTGATTATGTGCTTGCATAAAAGATTTCTTTGGTGGCAAGCCTCTGTGACGGAGATCTGAATATAAAATCTAGTAAATGGAAACTATTTCCTTTATGGTAAATTTGCCTTCTTGGAAGTTATGAGACTTGGCAGATTTAAATTCTGTTTTAAACCCATGGTGTATTATATGATTTTTAACTGGCCACAAGCAATACGAGCACACATTATGTGTGCTCAGCCCCAGCCATGAGCATGGTTCAGGATTTCCTATACAGGGAAAAAAAAATATCCTGATTTGATAACCAGAGAATGGTATGTAGTTATCTCAGTTTAACATTAGCTTTGGAGGTTGGATGGTGGCCTCCTCTTCTGGAGTGCTGGGGCAAACAGAGTTATCTGCACACACCTGCCTTTTCTTGTCCCCCTTCATCCTGACTTCATGCTGGAGCAGAGTGAGCAGCAGAGCTTGGAGATGTGTTTGAGGAACCCTTTGGTGTTGTAATTGTGGAAGAGTTCAGTAAAAGGCAAGGGACTGGCCCCAAAAGAGATGAAAGCTATTCCCTCTCTCTCTTCATCCATCCTCTTTCCCTTCCTGCCTCCTCTTTCCCGGGGATCCTGTTGAATATAAAGATTGAATTAAATCTTCTTCCCTGGGGAACAGAGAAAATAACAGAAATGATTAAAAAACACTTTGAAACACCACCTCTTGAGCAGATTGTCCCATAGGGAAACAGGAGGGCTGCCTGTTCGAGTCCACCTAGCTCTGTAAACTAAAAAGGTGTGAGGAAAGCAGGCTTTGATGGAGGTGAGCGTTTACAGAAATAGGAGAATAAACACCTGTTCCGTTAATGCTAAGAGTGATGATCACTCAGTTAGTAATTGATTGAAATATGCAACTGATTACATCAGCACAAATAATTCCACCCCATCAAAAAAAATTATTAAAAAAAAAAATCAAGTTCCTTCATTCCATAATACTTACAATGGACTTTCTACTCTGGCAAATGGCATGGAAGCAACATCATGATCTGAAGCCAGGCTCGCTTAGTCATAAATGGCAATTGATAAAGCTTGATTTGAAGTGTGGTTGCGATGAAACCATCGTCTTCCAGAATAACATCAGCTTGCTTTCTAAGAAGGCTGAAGATATTTTATGGCACATTCTTCTCTTTATGCCTCGTGTTTTCATCTTTAGTTATAAATGTACTTAGTGTGCAAGAATAAAATACAAACATACAGTAAATACAAATGTGCCAAACACCTTCAGCTTTCACTGATGCTTGTAGAGAGCATAGAACAGAAACAAAATGATCTGTAACTATAACTGAGTCAAAAAACAAACAAACAAATAAAAAAAACCCACCCAACAATCTATGTTTAATCAACATTTAAAGGAGATATTACATGTGCCAGAACTCCCCTTTTATATTGCATTTAACATCCTCTTACCTGCCCTTTAGTTTTCACAGTTTTCCTTATCTTATCCTTATTCCTTATTGTCATTTAATCATTATTTCAACAGGATTTGCTTCCTCGCTGCCAAAACAGTTATGCACCGCATTCTGTGCTTACAAACCTAAAAGAATATATATACTTTTGATGCAAACCCAATCTAATTCATCATGTAGCTGTGAGTTAGTCAATGGATCATTGATCAGAACAGGTCTGTTAGTGGAGAATTTTAATTCGTTAATGGGAATGTCTCCAGTCTGGTGGTGTGTGAGCTGGCTTTGGTGGAGTGAGCCAAAGGGGCCAGGTGCTGCCAGAGTGCAGGTAAGGGAGGGTGCACAGGAGACAAGCAGAGGCCAGGACAGAGTGATGCCTGGGACAGACACTAAAAGGGCAAGTTTAGAGGGGCTGGTTGGCTGGAGGAAGACTGAAGAGGTCCTGTTCGAGACAGATGTGACAGCAAGAGGGAAGACATGGGGGAAGACTGGGAAGAAAGCAGAAGTGGATGGAAGAAGCTGAAGCAGAGGCTGCTTCTCAGGCTGACAGCTTGAGGAGGAAAGGGCTGATTTGGGTATGTGGTGAAGAAAGGAACACACAGAATGTGGGGGAAGAGGCTGGGAGAGGAAGTGTGGGGCTGATGTCTGAAGATGAGAAGCCACCGCCAGGTTGGTCACGGGACAAAAAGAGATAAAGAGGTTAGAAAAGAAGGGATGGCTTTAGTAGTGGAAGTAGGATTTAGCAAGCAAATGGAAAAAGAATCATTTGAGCTTTATGGAAAACTTTGTTGTTATTATTATTATCACTATCATTACTTATTAATTTACTTAAGTATGGTTTGTTTTTTATCTTATAAACAGCTTCTGTCAGAAAGAATAGAAGGCAAGTTTTAAATGTAGGCATTTACTTCTGCTTTGTTTATTAGAGAAGAGGCTTGTTTTACTAATATCTTGTAAGTAAACATAGTGAAAACATTCAGTGTGATGGAGATAGATGATTAAGATGATTAACCATTGAAATGTGGTTCCACACTGAGCATGTAATTGGCAATTAATGCATTACTTTATTTTCCACTTGAAAGTATATGATTTTAGGTCTTGATCTTACAATGCTTGGCACATAGGCAGAGGCATAAGAAGTCAGCCAGGCTCCCCAAGGGTGCTGGACTCTTCCTGTTTGCGACACATGTTCAGATTGTGGCTTAAATAGTACAGCTGCTCCCTGGATCAGGTACTACCTCATTTATTATATGTGTAGACTACCTTCCCAGTGGCACCTTGACTGTAGATCAGGGACTGCAGCATCACTCTTGAAAATAGCAATAATAACAGAAACACTACTAATAGTTAGTAAAAATGGCACTGTATTATTTATGATTAATTTTAAAAGACAGGGAGTTCATTTTTGGCCCAAAGCAGTAGACGCAAGCATCGAAGCAGGAAAAAACCTTTTAACAGAGTAGAAATTTCAGCTGTAAGATGTAAAAGGAAGTTGAGTTGAACACTGAGAAAAATTCAAAAAGATAAAAACGATTTCAGTTTGGTAGTTCTTCACTGGTTTTGCAGTTTGGCAGCTGTCAACATCTCAAAATATCATCTCACCCAAACTGTTGAAAGAAAGAAACCCTTTGATTTTTCCCTTGAGACTCTGAAGCTGAAAATGGACTCTTTGTAGTCTCAGCCTCATTTCAGACAGTTTTTTTTTTTTTTTTTAAATTCTTGCTGGCAGGAACAACTAGTTCATAAATAGAGTCTCTGTTAATTAAATAAGTTTTATCATTTAAACTTGCCTTGTAAAACGAAAAAGAGAAAGTAAATCTCTAGCATATTTTCTTCTTTATTACAAATCTTAAGAGAATAAGCATCACATTTCTTGCATCATTAATAATGCAAATTAGTTTTTGTTTGGGTCTCACATAAGTTTATAGTTAGAAGTAAATATTTAATGTACAGATCAGAGAAATCAAATCATATATAGCATAAATTTTACTTTCTAGTTATTGAAAGTTAGTGTAAGATCGGAGACACTGTGGTTTCTGTTTATTTAACCTCTCTTGCTCTTGCTTTTCTTTCAGTAGAACTCTTTGTAACTTGTCATTAAACACTGTTATATTCCTCCAGTATCTGTTTTTACTATCTTTACAGTAGCCACAGTGTTCAGCATTTAATACCATTTTAAAGTAAAGGTTAAACATATATAGCATACTTAGGGCTATAAGGATTATAGTTTTGGTCCTGATTATTGGCAGGAAAACCAGGTGATTATTTACAATAATACCTAAAAATGTGTTGACTTTGCAGCAGTTTTTCTGTGGTTTGCTTAATGAAGCAATAGTCAGATAGCCAAATAAGATTAAACGACACTCCAGGCCCCTATATCTCGTATAGTAATGCCTCACGAGCGTGAGAATAAAATGATTTGACTTGTTTACTTGTTAACACAGGGATAGTTAGTGGCTAGTGTATAAACCCCATAGGCTTTCTGCCTTGTGTTTTACACATTATTCCCAGAAATATTGTACCTCTCTCCATATGAAATGTCTGTAGGTGTGATACTTCACAGCACTGCAGGACACCCATATTGGCAATACCAAAGTATGTGGTAGCAATGACGTGGTACACTTAAGTGAGAGCTGATAAGTCTCTGTTTTAAGCTAATAATCAATATAAGCTGTACACTCTCTATACAAGTGCTAGATCTTCCCTGCACTCACACGTGCTTCTCCATATGAATTACGGATATTTCACAAAGACATCTGTGCTTTCTCTTGTGACTTGCTGTGTGTGTGTGTGTGTGTGTGGTGGGTAACAAAAAATAATAAGTATCCTGTTATTTTGTGCATGAAATCTGATAGCGAATAAGACACCAGAGAGAATTCTTCGCTGATAAAAATTTAAATAGATCCATTTATCAATGTGACAGAGATTTGACCTGAAAGTTAAAGTGTTTGAAAGTTAAGTGGGGTTGTATAAAGGAAGTTGAGGCTGTGCTACAGATAGACTCTAGTTTTCGTAAGTTATTAAATCAAAATAAAAGATATTGACAAAACAATAAATTGCTCATATCACCCCATCTAATAGCTTCTGGGAGCACTAAATACATTCTCCACACTAAAGATGTGTGAGGCCCTTTCCTTTCTCATACTTTTGTTCTTCTACTTGAAAACACTCGTGCCATGGTTGGCTTTGTAACAGAGCCACAGAATTGCATGGGTGAGTACTTTGCCAGGCAACTTGCTTGGAGCAGCATCTTGGGGAGCAGGAGCGGTGGCACTGCTCTCGTGTCAATGTTACTGCTGAACTTTGCAGATGTGGTCCTAATTATGCTCCCGGGGATGAAAAAATAAAACGAGGGCACTGCTATCCACTACACGAAGGGAGATCGTGCTGCGGTGCTCTCTGCTCTCCTTGGGAGTCCTCGGCAATGTTTCCACACTGCAACCCCTGGGGATTTGTGGAGTAGCAGTGTCAAGGAGCAGCTGCTCTTCGGGGTGCGCTCCCCGTGCGCGGGGCTGTTTTTGGGATCAAGGAGCCATGTGGCAGTTAATGCTGCCTGCAGAACGACGCCAGGCGAACCCTCCGCAGCGGCTGTCGCCTTGCTCGGCGGGGCCGGGGGGGCAGCTCTTCCTCCCAGCTTCATTAGCTGGAACCCGCTTCATCCTCTAGCTGCTCAGCCTCCACAGGGTTATGGGGGCATACCCCCCACCTACGGCTTCCCCACCGAGGAGAGAATGAGCCTGGCTCTCTTTGGCTTGAAAACGACACAGATTTGAGACTATTTCCCCTCCTGCCGGTTTTTCCATGGAGAGGAGCGGAGAAGACATTACTATTTATAGTGCACAGTGCGTGTACACAGCATGGCATCCACTGGCTTTTCAAGTGAGCATCCTACCCGTTTGGAGGGGGGGCTCTCCCTGCGACGTCCGCAGCGGGCCTCGGCTGCTCCCGTGGGAGCTGCCCTGGTGGCAGGGGGACAGGCACTTTTGGAAATCTCCCACCTCCCCTCGCAAAGCCTATAGGTTTCTTTTACTTCTGCTTACCTTAAAATACTTGCCTCTCTGTTCAAAGTCACAGCAAGTTATTCTCCCAGCGTGAATAAAGGGAGAGTTTTAAGGGCAGGGAGAGGGATTGCCCTAATGCGCTGAAGGTACCAAGGGGTTGCAGTGCATCTGCATCATCTGAATTTGGGGACGGAGCACTCCTCTGCGCTCACAGCCTGGACAGCCACAGAAATACCTAGATTTGCACTCCGAGAGGTTAGTGCTTCTAGGTGCTATGGCACTCATATGGTGCCTGAGCATGTTCAGTCCCATCTATGCATCCCACTTCTAAACAGAAAGGTTGCTGCTTTGCTATTTGTTGTCTAAAACTTCCAATATAGTAGGGGTTTTATGCAGAAATGCACTGGAATATGTTCCTACAGCCTGAGGAGCCCTTTGTGCAGAATGAGTCCCATTCAATGACCATGTCTCTGCCCTACAAAGCATCCAGGTACAGGGGCAGAACAGCCAAGGGGCTAAGGCTTTTTAGGGAGGTTTTCGGGGGATGAGGGCCAGGAGCAGGACTCGGGTTTCCCCACTGCCCACTCAGTGCCTGGCTGCTGGGTGACGTGGCGTCTCCTTCTGTTTGTTTATGGCTTCAGAAAATCAGAGCGTCTTCATCCAAGCTCCATTCTTGATATGAAAAAGATAGCTGACAATGGCAATAAAAATAACAGTAAGCGGTTGGAAAGGCCCAGCTCAAATCATGCTCTGTCAACAGCTTTGCAATCTGTATAAATATGAGTGGAAAGACAAACAACTCTGATTTCTCTTTAAGAATGTGAGTATCCATTGTCGTAGATTTAAATTAGGATGTTTTACTTGTACTGTATGTAAATTCATTCTTGGCAAATAACCCATGTCCACTAATGTATGTGTATTTTGGGTCTGTATAGTTTTGGTCTCTGTGAAATACAATGAAATTTGATAGCACACAGAAATACTTGCATGGAATGTCACATTTTTTGTGTGTGCTTCTCACATATCCATAAAAGAGTTTACACATTTCTAATTACTCATTCAAAAAGAGACTTTACAGCACTTTTAAAAGAGAGCCAATTTTTTCCCTACTGTGTTCTGTTTTTACAGCTTGTGGAAAGCTTATTTAACGAAAGTTTAAGTAATCAACGAAAGTCATTTCTGAGAAAAGACTGACAGATATGAAGCCTCTTTTCACACTTCATAAGAGGTGGAGATAGTAGCCATAAAATTTACAACTGAATAGTACTCTGTTTAGCTTAAGTTATAGAATTATTAGTTTTTCAGGCATGTGATAGATTCTGGAGAGGTTAAGTATTATAAATGATTAGATATGCTTTGTATAGCTGAGATGTGTGTGCAATACGAATGACAACCTACCCCTCCAAACCCAGTGCCCTGTACGCTCCTCCAGGGCTGATATTGTGCTAAAAATATGTGTTTGGAGCTGACTTAGGTTCGTGGTATATTAATAAAATGCTAGCAATATGTTTCCTTCATAGAGACTAACCTCCGGCTATGAATGTATGAATTCCCAGGCCATGGAAATGAAAAGCCAGGGCATGTCGGGTGAGAAATGAGGCACCGGGGAGTTTAGCTCCATCATCGTGTCTGTCCCAGCTCCTGCAGAGCGGGGAGACTCAGGTTTTACTGAGGTCGACCGCTAATTTTACCAGATCTTGCTCAGCAAGAGGAGAGCTCTTCCTGCAGCTCAGTCTTCGGGCTGGAAGCCCCGGGGTGAGCTTCAGCTCATTTCTGATCATTTCTACTACTCAAGGAAGGACCAAGATTGAGCAGAAGCCTTGCTATAGAGTGACTGAGGGGAAGTGATTTCTTTTTGCAGGTCATGACCATTTATATGTAGAAAGAGCTGAATAATGAGGAAGACCTTAGTTGTATTATGAGACTGAACAGTTCTTGAGAAATCCCCATTTCAGCTCATACAGATTTGCATGCCTTTTAGAGATAGTAAGAGGCATGAATCTTTTTAAATATTATGAGATGCCCAGATGTTACGGCAATGGGTAACACATCCAAATACTTACTGTGACATCTAAATAAGCAAACAAAAGCAATTACTAAAGGCGTTTAAATGTTAATCTCTCTGTATCATCCTTTCATCCCAGAGTTTTTGTAGTGCTTTAGATGTAACTGCTTACCCAGGAGCAAACAGCAGAAAGGTTTTCATAGTTCTTTAAAACAACAAATTGCGTGAGCCCGAGTCTAGTCTCATTGCAATCACTTTGAGGTTTGCCGTTGGTTTCAACAGGATGAGAACAGGACATGCATTTGCCAAATCAGGGACATATCGTTCATCCTCACTGTGGCAGCTGGAGTGTAACATTAACACAGTGAAGTGGCTCACCATACAACTTGCATCAATATGCAGTTTAAGTGTAGCATAATGTTTGTATTTGTTTTATTCACTTTTATGTGAGCCTAATACAGCCAGCCTCATAAAGCTCACTCTTGCACCAGATTAAAGGGATGTCTGTGTAGCATTTACTGGTTGTTCAGAAATGGTGGTGGCACTTTGTTACTGTCCACAAGTTGGTTTTTGGGCTAAAGGTTTCAGTCATTAAGATGTACAGAATTATCTTGGGCATAGGTTTAGTCCTGGAGAAACGATGCTACGAGGTGCCTTGGTACGTATGGCATTTGTGGAAAATGGTGTGTGTACAGCGTGCCGTTTGAAAGCTGATATACACGATACCATTAGCTGCTGTATTAACAAGCACTTTAACTAAATATACAGAAAATTCTCCTGTGTATTTATGCAATGCAGGAAAAGTACTTATCATTACCAGTTTGCAAATTCCCAGTGTTTACCTCTGATGTCTATCTCATCTCAATATAAGGTTTTCTGGGCTTTGAACACTTAGATTTCAGGTACAAATCTCAATTACAGTAGAAGTGCCTCAATTTGTCAAACCTTACAGGTTTTCAGCTCCGGTTGAAATATCAACAATTCCTAAATCCTATTCAGTTCACTCTGAAAACTGTATTCTGGGGGCGTTCAGCGATCCTGCATTCAAATGGTTAATTTGCAGTACGTTCTGTTAAAGAAAAGGAAAACTGTCACCCTGTCATTTCAGAGTCTGACACTAAGCTTGTCAAAAGAGACAGCTGTTAAACTGAATTACTGTTGACATGCAGAGAAACGGCCCTTGCCAGATGTAAAGGACATCTGCGGCAATGAAGTGGTACAGGGTGGCTTTTAAAATGTGGTCATACTGGTATTTGAATTGAGCGTCTATGGCATTAAAACGTGGCCTTGACTCAGACAGTTTAAGGCAGCGAACCAGAGCCAATGAGAAGCACAAAGAAGTGCTGATCTGTTGCTATATCCATAACTTATGCATGAATATGAAAACACTGCGGTGTCAAAGCTATTAAGCTCTTATCTTGTATCCAGGAGGATGTGGGTTTAAAACACAGTAGGAAATATTTTGTATTTCTGGGTCCTTGAATGTACGGGTAGGTGAGGTGTAAATTCATAAGGTGGATTATGCAGGGAATGAATAGAAATAAGTCTTCTTGTCTTCAGCTAACAACTGCTCAGACAAGAATTGCAAAGGGCATTAAGCTTGTGAAGTGAGTGCTGGATGTGCCTCGCCAGCGCTCCCGATAAGGCTGCCTGCACGCAGAGCACATGGGTGGGTGGTGGGGAGGTTGTTCTTTGGAGGGGGCAGCAAATAAAAGTGGAAATAGCTACGTGGAGAGGCTGGTAAAATTTTGTCCATGTATCTTAACATGATTTACATAAAAAAGTCAGGATACCAAATTCATTTTGTATTAAAAAAAAAAAGTAGGGATTATGAATATTTTATGATTTAGCAATTGAACCGACAGTAGGGAATTCTGCGCATGATATAAGTGTGTGAGTCTTTGATTTGTATGTTTTTAGGGTAGAAATAAAGCTGTTTTGGAAAAAAATGTATCAGTTAAGCAATTTTGCTAAATGTATGAAAAATGAAATGTTATGAGATGAAGCATGTATTCATTACGAAACGAAATTGATGTTTGAAGCTAAAAAAAATTGAGGCCAAACATCATTTTGAATATGTTAGCAGATCATATCTTGATGATTTATTTGTATGTTTAGTGGTGGCAGAAACCAAAGAGTTTGCCATCTGTAGGGAAGAAGGCAAATGATGATATTTCTAAATCATACAGGCTACACCGCTCCTTTCTGCAGGAAATCAACAACAATTTGTTCTAGGCAGCAAAAATGCTGCAAAGGGCAGGTATGAGAGGTGTTTTCTCTCTTTGTAATAGGAAAATTTGCTTCCAAAGGACCTGGGTTTCTCCATGCAGGAAGGCTGATGTTGGCTGCATTGAGCTTGTTCTGAGAGCTTCAGATCATCTGAGCTGGAGCCCTGCATTGCTCTGGGAGCATCCCTTTATCCTACAGAACATTTAGCATCATGGTAGTGTGTGCTTTACTGATGTGATTCACTCTACACACCTTGGAGGACAGTGGGGTAGTGCTGCTGCCAAATCTGACCAAATGGCCGCTTGCACATGCCATAAGCAGTGCTCCCACCAATCCTTACTGCCCTGGTTAGCTGGAGCACAGCAGGAGGCTGCCTTACAAGTACAAATATCTGGGGTCTAACACAGTCCTTCTTGAAAACGCATTTATCAACAACTTCCAGAGGTCTTCTACGTATGAGGGAGGTGGTAAGTAGAGTTGGCATTCAACCACCATGGCACTGTGCAGGACACAGTGGCTGTTGACTTTCTGTGGTCTCCAGGAGTCAGGGTCTCCTGCTTTGTCCCAGTCTCTGCTCACAACCTGAATTAAAAAGTTTTGAATGTGTTCTAGCTTCCAATTGACAGGAAGGCAGGCGGCTACCTAGCAGGGCTGCCACCGTTTCATAGGTGTGCTGCAGGGACTGCAGGAAGCCACGAGGAGTGCCCAGCCTGCTAGGGACAGGGTGAGACAGACCTAAAAGGGAATTACTTTCCATGAATTTTCTGCCTTCCTGCTCAGATGCTGTGTGCTGTCATCTGTGCTAAACCAGCAACACTGGTGCTGAAGTGCTCTGCAAAGGCAATGCCATTGCAAAACCGTTCCTGTGGCTGTGCTGGGATGGGGCTTTGGGTGCTTACCATCACCCTGACAATCTCAGAGGAGTTATCTCAAAAAAAAAATCTCAAATATACCTTCATCAGAGGGCTGGCGTATGCTGCAATAAAAAAGGCTGAAATCTCAATATTCACTCTTAACTGTTCAGGTAGATCTGCAGCTCAGTTTTGTAGGTTTTATCCAGTGCAGACTTGTCTATTTACACAAGTTTAGTTATGCTGTAATTATTAACTTTTTACAAAAAAGCAGGAGGTGGACCACTTAAATAAACAGCAACAATTGTGTTAATAGATGGCAGGTTTGTCTGTGATAGCTCTTGTAATACCATCATTAGTTTATTTAAGCTTACCATGAGAAATCTTTTTCTCCTATTCTGAGCTCTTTCATACAGCTTCCGATTTTGATTGACACTAACATAAAATAACTAACCTATAAATTATAACGTATGATTTAAATGAGGTATAACTGCATTATTTGTAAATCACTGCAAGGATCATCAGTGTGCAACATGCATGGTTTTAAGAAAATAAAAAACATATTACCAAGATGATAGTACGGCAGAATGCAGCTCTTCCTGTGAAGCTCTCACCACACATATTAAGTGTAATAATCCAACAAACCAAGAAAAGAACCTAATGCCATCAGCCATTTGAACTTCATCATGTGATCAATCCCAGGTCAAAAATTAACACCTGTACATTCATCACAGAAATGCACCTCACAATCTTTGCTAGTTGTCAAACAACTGTCACTGAAGCCACCCCAGAATTCAGGTTTGTAAATATGTTTGTACTCACCTGTTTGCTGATGTTGGAAGGGCATCTTTCTTTCTCATTTTATTCAAGCCAAGAAATGAAACTTTCTGAGTGTTGTGTGTTCACTGGAAGATGCTTTCCGCCTGCTGTGTATTGGTACAGCAAGCAGGGCTGAATTACTCCAGCTGAAGATCTACCCCCAAGCTTTAGTTTCCCACTTAAGTATCACAGACAGCACTGGGTCATTGACAAACAGAAAATAATGCACAATGGCTTGTTATAATCCATCCATTTGTTTGGGAAACCAGACATCTCCAGGGAGCGAAAGGACTCCACATTATTTTTTAAGTACCATATTTCAAATTAGTGTTTCTAGTTCAGCTTTTGCATAGCCTGATAACTGTTCATTACTGTGAAAAGGATTTCACACAGTACTTATGCTGTCCAAGATCATCAGTACCATGGGCTCCGAGTTTGCTCAGGAAGGCCATCATGTAGTATTAGTGCTTGGTGAGTACCATCAATGTGCTTTGAATCTGACTGTACTGTTCCCAGAGTGGAAGATGTGGCTCTTGCCCCTAGGGGTTTGCAGTGTAAAATGACTTAATAGCACATTTCAGGCTAGATCTGAGTGCATATTATAGATGACTAATTTATTTCTTGAATTTAGGATTTTCCCCTGCTAAGAGGCATTGTGATTTCTATGAATATTTTGCCGCAGTCCTCTTTTTCTCTTTCTCTGTGGTATAAATTTACCAGCCGAAGTGGTTTTTGCTTGAAAGTTCATGGCATGTTTCTGGCAAACACCTAAAGCTCAGTTTCCAAGGCTGTGGACAGCAAAGGGCATGTCTAAGAAATAAAATGAGACTGATGGGACAGCACGATGGGAACCCTTCTCAATGTTGAAAGCCATCAAAAGAGCTAAGACATGCACGTGTGCTGTAGCTCCATGTGTGATCAAAATATTTACCTGGGTTTTGTGCAGTTCAACAATGGAGAGAGTTTGTGATCGTCATAAACTGTAACCCCACCATCTCCCAAACACTTTCAGTGGTGCATAGTCTTTTGTGATCTAAGCTAATTCGCAATGGGACTAGTCTTGAGGTAAGGTCATGAGGAATTGTTTCTTTAATGCAGTTTTCTCCCGTGTGCAATTCTTGAAGGCCAGCTTCAGACTGACTTGGTAAACTGTGTTCTGTGTAAATATGCTGATAAATACCCACTGTTACTTAAGGTAAAGAAGAACCAGAGATGTGCCAAGAAGGAAATTGGCTGCTGGTCCATCTTGGTTTACTCTGAGCATATTTGTTATTTCAATGTTTCGTTCCTTATAACTTAATCTTTTTGTAAGCACTGTGAAAAGCCAGGTAGTATATTTAGCTCTAGCCCATGTCCATAAAAATATTTTAAGATTAATTTTACAGGTACAACCAGCTTCTCCAAACATCAGCCTTTTCTCTGTTTAACCATAAATGTAGGTATCCAGTTCTTCCTGCTTTGTTCTCTTTTTAGAAATATCATTTATTACACTGAGATGAGTGACCATGGCTAAGTTTCCTTTAAGTTGAATGGAAAAACCACTTGTACATATGTTTTCTCATGTAAAGCTATCATCTCCTTGTAGGTAACCACATTTCTAGCAGAGGAACAGAGTTTTGGTTATTTTTGCTTTTTTCTATAATGATTTTTCATATTTTATAAAAGCTGTAGGCATAGGTAAAGATGAGCATGGGTATTGGTAGTGCTCACTAAGAAGCTGATTTACAGAAATGGAAATCCCATGGGGCTGACTTTCAGCCAGGTGACCAACACACTTTGCATTTTATTTATTTATCTGGCTACTTAGCCCTTCTTACAGTTTCTCTTCTATGAATTAATTTACCCTATAAAGCACCACTTGCAATAATCAATGACTCATTACACTGAAAACCAACAGGAAAGATTAATTAAACGAAAAGTATGTAAGAGGAATGTTCAACTGTTCTATTTTGAGTGACCCAGATATTTAGTGCTTTCTTTATGCTGAATTCTCGTAAGTTATAGCAGAGGTTTTTACCTTGAGCCACAGGGAGTTCAGCTGGCTTAGAGTGTAGTGATATTTCCTAGACACACTGAACCAGTTCATTTATCATCAATATCCACAGGAAATAATAATCTGTTTATACATCACATTTCTCTGAGCTCTGCAAGGTTCTTGTTATGAATTCTTTCCAGCTGCTTTTCTCATTCCCACAGAAGAATTGCATGTGAAGGGTTACTGCTTACCCATCAGTTACTGTAACAATTATTGACTGATAACCACTGGTAATTCCAACTCTGTGACAATCTTTGATAAGGATTTTCTGTAGTTATTATGCTCTAAAACGTTGCCTCATCTGTAAAGGTCTTGAACTTCAGGTTGGGTAGCTGACACAGCCGCCTTTTCTGGATCCTTGAATAGAAAGAGGTTAATAATATGGACCATGTAGCTTCTACAGTTATAGAAACACCGTGTAAAACTGGGAGTCCATTCAAAGATCCTGCTTCCCATCACACAGGAGCAATTTCATCTGGTTGCCTTTTGGTAAGTGATGCCTGCCAATCAGCAGCAGCTCAGGAGACAAGTGACTGAGGGAAGAAATGTTTGTCACCTCAGGGCTTCTTCTGTTCTGTCCAATGATTTCTGGAGAAAGAAAGACATAAATGAAAGAAATTAGAACAAGGTTAAAATAAATAAATAAATAAATAAGCTCATGCCCTTTACCTTCTTTGCACTCCTGGTTTTGCAGTACACTGGCTCTCAGTTTGTGTTTGGTTTTCTCTCTGCATGCCCAGTCTCTGCTCATCCCTATTTATTTCCTTTTATCTGTTGCAGATTTATGTTTTAGTTAAGATCAGTGTGTAACTGCAGTCAGTCAGACTTGCTCCATAGCAAGGCACATTTGCTGCTCCCGTTCCAGTTTAGCATACTATCAAGTGACAGTCGGGGAGATTTCCCATCCTGGGAAGGTTCAGACCAGGCGTGCAATCCTCCAGGAGCTGCAGATGGTCCCGGGATGTGCTGACAGTGAAACTGGTGCTGCTGTAAAGTGAAGGGGAAGAACAATGCCCCCACATCCTGACGAACATGCCAGGTGTAATTACTTTGCTTTTAAAATAATCTGGGAAAAGAAGGGGAATAAAAAGGAGGGGGATGATTTCTCTGTTCAGTTTTAAAACAGTAGGATTTTAAGTCATTTTAGTGCAACGTGTTAATTATTATGTCCAAAGAGTTGGTAAAGTACAATAACATAGAGGATAACTTCAAATTGTAGCTGACCGACAGAAATCTGGATGAACATATGACACTGCCTCTGCTTCTAGTTGTCAGCTAATAAATTGTGTTAAAAATGGTGCAGACACATGAAAGATTTTTGCAATATTTTGTTCTCAACTGTAAGCATTTGTAATTGCTTATGCTGCCCTGTAGGGCAGGGAAGGCAGTATTGTAAGGATATGCTGGAAAAAGATTTCAGTCCCAAATGGATGAAACCTGAGATACAAATGCGTGTCTCAACCCCTAACTGTGGGTTTTCAGGGAGAAAAACTAAATGGTATTAGTACTGGATTGAATCTATTTGTTTTGTGAATCAAAAGCTTTTTTTTTTTTCCTTGCTCCTTTGTAATTTTATTGAAGTAAAACCATAGAAAGCTTTTGCCTTAATGTTTTTGCCCAGTCTTTTCAGTGCTTCAAGGGACTGATATAGGTTACATAGCTGGCTTTCAGGCTAGTTTCTTCCTCACCAACCTTTGCAATTCAATGGGACTGATGGGTTATAGAACTTTGGAAATCAGGCCCTAACTTCTGGTATCTACAAATCATAAAAGTTTGAATTGCATATATTTTGCCCTCAACTTACACTATATACCTTGAAGACAATTGCAAAAAAAAAAAAGAAATCATTTAAAATTGTCTTTATTTGGAGATAGTTTAATATCTAGAGAGACTTGCTTCCAGCTAAGTAAACATTTGTTACAGAACTAAAAATGTTTGATACAAGGTTGTATCAGATAAACGTTGTTCCCCAAACTGCTGCTGAATGATGTTAGAGAGAAACAAAGGTGAGGAGATGACCCCATCTAGAAACTCTCAAGTCACTGGAGACTCCTGCTTTAGTTTGGCACAGGGGGAGAAAATCCAGTGTAGTGGAGGATTCTGCCACTAACTGCTACATAGTCTGCATGTATATTCTGTAATGTACACTGTTGTACATTGAAGTTAGGAGAAGTGATCACTGGAGATTTTAAGACAGACGGAGAAAGTTCCAGGCGAAAGGAGAGGGGCCAAAGCTGGTGAATAAACTGGCTTCATGTGACAAGATTAAGACCATCAAATTGTAAAAAAGAGCTGATGCTTAAGGTGAAGGGTTGTCGCATCCAGAGTCAGCCAGTCCTGGATGATTTCAGAAGTGATTAAAAAGTTGAATCTGGGAATAACCTTAGAGGCAACAGCAAAGCCACCAAAGAAAGGCAGCAGAGGAATTTGGCAATGAACTCCAGAAAGAAAACGCAGAGCCACAAAGAAGGGGGATGCTTGGGCACTTGTTGTGACAGCTGTGACTAAGCATACGATGACCAGATCAGAGTGAATAATGAGAGAATCTGCTCATTTAAGAGTGTATATACAAACGCAGCAGGGACATGAAACTGTTTTGCTTTGTTTTACTGATAATGTGTTATTGGAGTCATGTCTCTGACTGTGTCCTAGAGTGGGTTCAAAACAATTACTTATATAACACAGGATATATTTAAGTCAGGGAGGTGTGGTAAGGGAGAAATGAATGTATCTCAATTTCTGGTTTAGAATCAAAATGAAATTATGTTTTTCTGAATAGATTTATTGATTTCCATTTATCTAACACAGGGATATCCTCCTCAGGGTCTGGATTGCCCTTGCACAATTTGAACTGTAACATAATTGATGAGTCAGATTAAACCCCATATACATCTCTTGCCAGCTCCTGGTTCATACCCTAACCTGAACTTACAATTTTAAAAAATAACCCCCTTAAAAATAACCAGAGTCAGTTCCATCTGCAAAAGTTCAAGCCCGTTTCCAGCCTGTGTGTGGCTCCAGCCAGAGAGAAATTCTTGGCTGATCCACGGCACTGGACTCCCCTCTTCTAATGCTCTGCTTTAGAAGTAGGTAGGCATGTTCTGGATTAGCTTGGGGATTAAAGAACATGATTTTTAAGTGACAAATGAATGCCTCTGGCAAAATTACACCCATATGTGAAAGAAAATTGCCTTTGCTGCTCACTTATAGAGCAGAGTGATATGCAGGACAACATAAGGGAAAACAAACGGAAAAATAAAACCCAACAGAGCAGTTCTTTGGGCACCAAGAAATAGCACGGTCTAATGCAGCTGCCCACATTGCAAACCTGACTGACAAATAATGGCATTCTGTGCAAGAACAATCGCTGCTACTTTGATTTAAAATGAAAACCAGATTGAGAAACTTTGACTAAGAGGACAGGATGTGTGGAATATAAATATCTGGTGGGTGCAGCCAACCAGCACAAAATATATTTGGAGGGAGCTGGAGCTCAGTCCCTACAGGAGCATCCTGTGCTTACAGATCATCATGTACAAGGAATAAATTACAGTAGGGTTTGTCAACTAATTTGGTGGAGGTATGAATTCTTTATCTATTAATCAATGTAGGGAAGCATGAAGCACCTATAAACCATTCATCTCACTTTAGCGTCTTGTTTGAATTTAATTAGAGTTGGTCTGATTTGATTGGAAAAAATAGAGGTACCTTTGAATGTAAAGGTGTCAAATGGAGAATCTTAGATTGCACTTACTGCTGCAAAACCATAAGGTAATGAGTCAAGTAGTTCAGATATTTTTTTCCAAAATGAATAGCCATAAAAACCGTTACAGGGTGAGACCCCTCATGCACAAGTAAAGAAAAAGATAATCAAGGTGCCAGCACCTCGCCAATGTGAGTGGTGGTTGCAACAGTGTGAACCAGTTCATTTCTCTCGTGCCTGCAGACCTTTTCCCCTCTCTCAACAGTTTGTTTCCATTCCTTTATTGTTATATATATACGCACACAACAGTGATATTTAATAGGAAAACTTAATTTCTTCATGTTTTATCCTTATCCTAACTTTTCTACTGCTATCAATGTTAAAAATTTCATTAACTGCAGTAGAAATAGAATCAGACCAAAGTTATTTTTTAAAAAGTCTCTCACAAAGCTGTTTACCTTTTCTTTCCATAATTTCCACAGGGATTATGGATAAGGCTGCAATACCTGTACATACTTATGGTATTTTTATACTGCACAGGCAGTATGTGATGCAGATAGTTGCAACTGCAACTGTAGAAAGCTCCAGTGGGTCACTTGCATTTCATTCCTCTTCAATGTGACTTTAAATCAGTGACATTTGGTTCTTATTTTTAATAAGATAGTTCTTTGAAATGCTTTTTTTTTTTTTTAATGAAAAGTCATTGCTAAGCCTCAGAGTCCTTCATAAGCCTTAGAGTCCTACATGTGAGATTTGAAAACTGCAGCTTCACTAAAAAGCATGCACTAAATATGATACACATTGATGCATGCTTATCATGGATAAATACTGTTCTCTGGGTAGTGCCTAGAAATTTTAATTAATTTCAGATACGCCCTATTTTTGCCACGTATGCAGATTTCAAATCTGTGCATTCGCCGATTTTGACACAGTGCGATGATGTATCCTAGCTTTCAGATGTCTGGCTCTTGGAGTTGTGAAATGATAAAACAAACAAAAACAACAGTTTCAGCCTTGTCAATCTAGTTCTCAGTGGACAGATGCCCTGGCGCTAGAAAAGCATCATCCCATGCAATACCTTTTGGCAGCATTTGAAAAAAAGCTTGAGATCTTTTAGATGTAAAAGTAAAGCTGGCTTCTCATCTCTAAAGGATTCGTGTTTATGGCCATGCTGAAGCTCCTGGATAGGGCTTTAAGGGAGACGTGCATAACCTCTGCGTGTTCTGCGCCTGATTTGTGCACGAGTAAGTGATTTCTGGTCTCCCAGATAATCAATCTGATCTGCTTCTGGAGCATGTTGCCTCTGGACAGTGATGGATTAATGGGTGAGGGTCCAGGCTTGTGCATTGAGGTTTTGGGAATGAGCTGGGTCGATTGTTACAGTTTGTGGATTGCATCATTAATTAATGAAATGGTATCATTAATTACAGATTTAAATGTTTTATTGGATACTTATCCGGCGGGAGTTGCCTAAACCCACGAGGAAGATGGGAGGCTTTGGGTTTACCGTGGCCCACCAGCAGGACCAGCCCTGTCCCACCAACGCGTGCCCATGGCTCTGTGCACGTGAAGGCCACTCCTGGAGGCCCCAGCCCAGCTGGCCCAGCTGTGCGAGGCAGTTCCTGCCACAAAGCACAGTACCATACCGAAAGTCTTGCAATATTGGTTTAAAAGCACAGAGAACCCATGGAATTCGTAGTACAGAAATACTGGCTACAACTGAGAAAGGAGATGGTGAATTGCTTTGGTACAGATGAGGTTTTCTTTTGGCTAATGATTTGTTTTTAATGTCACACACAGTATTGTGAGAACTTGCATCATTTGGGCATTTTTAATGAATTCGTATTGCTTGCATATTAGTAGGAATATTTCCACTGCAGCAAACACCATAAACAGTTTCCACACTGGGGTATGTTATACTGCCACCAGAATTGGTTCTTCTGATGGTTCATTTCTTTTATGCTGAGAATTCAGGACCAATTCAGCTTGGTTTTATGCATCATTAGAGATTTACAATTACTTTGCTATAGTTTCTTTCTGGAAGCCTATCTCTCATGGTTAATGCTATGGGAGCCCTGTTGTGTAGAGGCTGGTATTAGCCACCTTATAGCAATAAAGCGTTTGAAAAGGGTTTAGAATTATGAGTGGCTAAATTCTCCATGCAGTGACTGCAATACTGTTATCCCTTGCTGAGCTTGGGTTGAAACATTTTTTTCTTCTGCTCAAATTAGAAAAAAATGCTGTTTCTTCAAGAGGTTTTGAATCATTTACATGTAATTTTTTTGTTGAACTACTGCAGTCAGAAAAGAGAAATTGTGAGAAATTCCATTTGGATTTCATGATGCTTAAAATACATTTACATTGCATTAGTATATAATGAAAAGAAGGACTCGTCATTTTTTATCTCACTTTTAAAAAGTGTAATCAGTATTTGAGACTTTCTTTTGTGGTTTAGATTTTATGTGTGTAACCAAACTCAATAAATTTCACAGGGTTTGCCTTTGGACAATAAGTAGTGGATTTGTATGTGTTATAATCCACAAAATTCATGTTTTAGATAAATGCAGTCTTGCACTGAAACAAACATGATATGCAGTGAATAATATGGGCCCGATCTAAAGCCCATTAAAATCAATGAAAAGATTTCAAATTAACTTTTATAGCCTTTAGATCAGGCTCTAAATGGGCAAATTACAGTTATGGACTTTCCCATTTACATACCTGTGTGATGCATTAATATATTTTATGGAATTGAAATTACTTGGTACTCTTTTTCATGCTTCTTTTTTTTTTAGGATAAGAATTTGCCGAGGGCATCAACAGAAGTTTTCCCAGGCTTAAGAACAAGGATTATGTAGTCATTCCACAAATGACTCAAATCTTTGAAAAAACGGACATGGTTATCAGAGGGGCTTTGACAGCAGCAAGGACGGGAGTGCTATCTGGCATAGTGCATCAGAGGCTCTTATTTCATCTCATTAATGCACTCAGGACATCAACATGGGCCACCAGTCCAGGGGAATCAGGTACAACCTTTAACAGAAAATGCACAAGATCTCACCCCTGCACTTTTTTAAATAGATCAAATCAGATGTGTCTTGTATAAGGTTAGAAGAAAGACCACGGCACTGTAGCAGATGGGGGAGAGATTCAAGTGTTGCAGGGAATTTTCAAGCCCATTGTTAGAACCTGGTGATCTTTCTTCTTGCACGGCGTTTCTTGAATCCCACTGAGAAGGCACCGAGCTGATCTCCACATCTGCGATAGCTGCAGCCTCCACGTGTGAAAAAGGAGCGCCTCTACCTGCTCCTTCTGAGCACCCTTATAATTAAAAAACCCTTTTGGAGCAACACTAGAAATAAGCCATCACGGTATCTGATTAAACCTCTCAGGAAACTGTCACTGATCACCTTCTCTGGTCTTGGTGGAATACATTTATGCATTATAAATACACTTCCTGTGTGGATGCTCCATAAATCACATTTAGCACTTGTATGTGATGTATAAGCATATTCTATAGAATACACACAAATACAGATGCCAAACTCCCACAGAGTTCATCACTGGAAAATGTTTGAAGGATCTGATCCTTAATATTTAATGAGGAAGATGCTATTTCCTTCCTCAGCTTTTATCTCTGGTTTGGCATAGTCATTAAATTTCTTGTTTCCTTGCAAGATTATATAATTTATGACCTAATTTTAGACTTTTGTGTAACTGTTCTAAAATACTCACGGAGTATCCGGATTTCTTTGTATGGAGTGTTTTGGGATTAGGCAACGGATAGAACACGACTGCTCAGCCATGAGCTGCCGTCAGTACGGAGTTACAAGCATTAAAGGAGAACAGCACAGCAATATTCAGATAGCATTACAGGGTTGTATTGTGTTTTTATTTTTCCCTGTAAAAATATGATTTAGCAGCATTTCCAAATCCTACTGTATGCAGTGGTTGCCAGGAATCCCCAGGTAATACAGTAATTGCCCAACAACTGCTATTAAAATATTTTCATGTAGCAGCTTCTGACTTTCAGGCTGTTCTGGGACAAATTCATGCAGCCTTAAATGCAGGGAGGGTTGCAGGATGCTGGGGAAGCAGGTGGAAAGTGACAGGTAGGGCTTTAAAGTGACTTTCAGCCTCCTCGCCCTCTGAGCAGCCAATTTTTGTTAACCATGGGGGGAGGCAGGGTCTGCTGGGGTCCCCAGCTGCTGCACAGCAGAGGGAAGGTCTCAGGCTGGCCCCAGGGCTCCAGGCAGCATTGCTTCCAAACCAGCACCTCCCAGCTTAAGAGCAAGCTTTTGGCTTTATCCCAGGCTTTGGGCTAAGAACCAAGAAAGCCTCTGCTCTGTGGTGTCAGGCTGGCTGGGGTGATGTTCTGCAGCACGAGGTGTTGCCAGATAACTCCTGTATGAATTATGCTAAAGCTGCAGCCACAGGGTTTTTGCGTGCCTGTGTGTCTTCTGCGTGTCCAGAGTAATTCAGCGGTGTCATAAATAGTGCCATGAGTTTCAGGTGTTTGTCAATTTAAACCATATTGTTTGGACCAGCCTTTCATCAAATTTAATATAGCGGTTATCGCATTAATGCACTTTGAGAGCACTTTATTTGGAAGTTTAAGCACAAAGTGGCTGGCTGCTGAGTACGAGGTTAGCTGCACGCTCCCAGCCTGCAGCACAGTGAGGAGGCTTTGCCAAGGTGCACCTCTTCTCCTGCCCCAGCCCCAGGTGCCAGGCAGTGCTGGGCGCCCTCAGGGCGGGCAGCTCTGCTCACCCCTCTAACATCGCAGCCCCATGCAGCGTGCAGGGCGAGGTGGGCGAAAGAAAAATAATCCATAGGAGGAGGTGACATTATTTCTTGGAATAAGAAAGATTGGAGAGTGGATCTGTCTGGCTTTAATGGAGCAGTTCCAGGAAAGCAGCAGCGACAAAAGTGTTTTCAGTATCACATAATTCAAGAGTAAAATCATAGTTCCAATTACCATTTCAGCCATTTCTGGCCTTGGGAAACCTATGCTAATATTTATTATTATATGATTGACCTATGATTTCTTCATCATTTACATTAGCAACTATGGTATTCATAGTAACATCCTTTAAATCATATAAGCAGATGTCAACAGTGCATGATGAAGTCACATCCTGCAGATTTTTTATTTACTTAGTCTCTCTTTTTTTCCTGATAAAATAACATTGTGAGATGCATAATCTCACCTCCACAAGGCCTCTAGGGGCATATATGATCACAGAATGCATTTTCTATAATCTCACAAAATGAGTCAATTCTAGCTGAGGTACAAACAGTTGTACAAAGTCAGTATTTCACTTCCATCACTGTCTGACATCATCTTCTACACAGTGCAAGAAAACATTTACTTAGCTCTTTGACATGAGTTGCCACAAAGCCTTTGAAAAAAAAAAAAAAGAGAAAAGTGAGGAATTAAAATGGTAACTTGATTTAAAGAACTGTTTTAGCCTCTGTTCTAGGTGCAGGATTTAGGTTTGTAATTTTGTCAGATACATTCTTGTAATAGCCAGACTGGCCATCCACACCTCCAGTCTCTGTTCTTCTGGGACCTGCCTACGCACAAATCAGAGAGTTGTGTAGACCATCCAAGTCTAGAAGCTGGTCCTCCTTCATTATTATTATTATTATTATTATTATTATGATGATGATGATGATGATGATGATGATGCACAAGCTAGCATGCATTAGAATTAAGATACTGCACTTGTTTTCCAGGAAGCCTTCCTAGGCAAGCTGTTTCTGATGCTTTCAGTGGAAGGCAGTACAGAGCAAGCATGTTTGCCTCCGGTGAGAGGCAGAGCCTGCTCCCAGGAGGACTCATGGCTTTGATCCAAACACAGGATAAAAGGCTGTGCATCCTCAGCTGCGTCGGTGCGGGGGGGTGCTGATGGCCAGCCACGGCTCCTCTGCCCCTCCCCTCCTCTTTCTGCTAAATCCACATCTGCTTGGTCTACTGGTAATGCTTGGCAATAATCTCCCTGAAAACAGCTTCTTGTCCCATACAGGCATTACCAGCTGTACTTCTCACTGGCTGTAAAATCACTTTGGGTTCTTTCTTGCCCCTCCCAGGCCGCGTTGGACTGGTGTTCACACAGCCCACAGCGCGCAGCCGCACGTCCCAGCAGGACAGCTGGCTCTCCGCCGTGCAGGTGAGGTGCCAAAGGGATCCCGAGGCTTGTCACTGCCTTCAGGTATCTTTGACCTCATTGTATTTATTCATGAAGGGGCCACAGAAAAATTTTCAAGGTTCAGATTGTTCTGGCGACATGAAAAAGGTTTAATTTTCCATCCATCTCCCATATCCACTCTGTTTCTTCTGTCTGGATGCAGTCCCTCCTTTTGATCAATGGCAGAGAGCACAGCCATGTTTTTCAGCATCTCCTCTGGAAACATGCTTCATCTGCAGGGCTTGGAGAAGTGGGACCCCCTCGGGCCTTTGATTACCTTCCTCTTCATCCATCCCTTTTTTACTGAAGTTAAATTCTTCTGACCTTACATTGCCTTTAAAGGTTTACCTGGCTCAGCAGGTGCCAGGTTTAGGATGTTTCAAATAGTTTTTGGGTCAGTGGAGGACAAATTTCTAAGGTTAGTGTGCCTTATCCAGGCTGTCAGGCACACAGACTCTTTTCTACTCTCTGGTCCTGGAGCCCTGAAAATGCCCTCTCATTTCTAGATGCAAGGCAAGGTAGAAAGGTCAGAATAGGCTTGTATTGTGTTTCTGAAGATTGGCACTGTATAACAATTATTAAAAGTTTCTATAATGATGCATGTTACAAACACAGAACCAAACACCTGCAGTGAACCTCCTCAGGCAAAATTCTCATTGACTTCAATAGTGTTTTTCCCCGAGAAGAGGCTGCTGGCTGTGCTCAGGGCATTAAACATATTCCTGACTTAAGAGGCACTTAAAATCTACTGCTAAGCAACTTATTAGCAATGTAAAAATGATTTTTAAGCTAGCAAAGTATTCTTCCTGGAAGAAATATACTTTTTGTAAGATTAGTTTTGCTGACAGAAGTAGTTTGGCTAACTCCTTGTGATTATGGATGTTGTTGTTGCCCCTTATCATACCAAAGCAAATGGTGTCAAATGCTTTGAACCTTGTAAATAATTGTTTCCAAAGTGGTTTTTTTTTCTCTATAAAATCTTTAGAGAAAAGCTGTCTTCTAATCCTTTCTCTTCCAAGGCTTTACAGCTCTGCTTCTTCCCACTCTTGCTATTCTTTTATTTTCCTTCTTTGGGCTTTAATATATCTTAGATATTATAAAAGTCTCTTTTAAAGGTAAATGCGGAGCTTTTGCTCATATTGCAAAAAGGCAGTCCTAAAGCTTTAATAAAGTGGAGAGGAAAAAAAAAAAGACTTCATTTCAAACTGCCACAGCTGCTGGTGCTGGGACTGCCACCCGGAGCTACGGCTGGGACCTGCACCCAGGGAGGGACGAGGAGGAGGAAGAGGATGCAGCCTGAGAGCCTGGCCAGTGCCTGGAGTGGAGGTCCTCGCCATCAGTTTTAGCAACAAATATTAGGCCAGACAGGACATAAACCTCTCTCAGTGCATTATTAAAGCAGCATCGGAAGCCCAGAGAAAACCCACAGTTATTATTTGCATAAAAACAAGCGAGCTCACGAGTGTGGGAAAACTGAAATGCTGGAAAAACAAGACCTAACGATTTCCTGACTTCCTTGAAAGTTGGCTGCGATTATTTTTAATGTCTTCTGTCTATCTATATGTCTACTTATTTTGGCAAAAGACACAACTGAGGAGAAATGGATGCCTCTATCCAGAGCAGTTACCTTGCCTTGAAATAATAGTGTGTGGCCATCTTCTCAGAAGCAGCAAGGATGGGTTTCATTTGGGCATACCTGTGTGGTGCAGAGTAATAAAGAATAACAAATGACCATCATCTGCACAAACATTTCCACTGGAGCAGCGCCGGGCATGAATTTCCCAGCTATCAGCATCTTGCAGCACCTCGCTGAACCACTCTCAAAGCAAAGATAAGAAAACCCCATCCGGCCTCACCAGCCCTTCATCTCATCAAGGTCTGGCCCTGGCTGGGGGATGCCAGCTGGATGTCACCTCTTTGTGCCATGGTGCCCATCCCCAGCTGTCCTCCCACACCGAGGGGGAGAATATGGCTCCTGTTAAGCCCAGCGGAGAAACTTGTATTTTGAATCTTTGGGTAAGAACCGGATGGTAAGAGGCTCCTAGCAAGGCTGGGCTGCCCTCTGTCCGCCTTCTCTAAAGGCAGCGGTTTCAGGTTTTAGGTGCCGCTCTAAATGAACTGCGCTTTTTGGCAAAGAACTTCACATTTCCAGATCTTTCTTGTTTTTAATGGGTATGATTTTTAAGAAGACACGTTACAGCAGAGCCCAAATGGGAACACTTACACCTTTAGCAACTTTCCCCCCGCGTTGCCAGCTTCTTTGCATCAGATGCCACCAAGGAGCGCGGAGGGCGTGGTGGCCAGGAGGAGCTGCCAGGCGGTGCTGGCACTGCTCCCTGCCACCCAGGGGATTTCTTCCCTGACAACTTTTGGCTCCCTCGGGTTAGTTTGTAGCTGCACGGAATGTGTAATGTTCCACGCTGGCGGAGAGGCTGACAGGGAAGTTAAATACAGGCTGCAAAGATAGATCATCTCCCACCATCACTTTGTTTTTTTGCTGCTCTAAAATCATTTTGCTTGTTCCTGCAGCTCCTATAAAGCCAGAAGAGCTCTCTATATTTGCTTTCCGGATGCCTTTTTCTCCTCTGCTTACAACTATAAAAGCAGCTTTTCATGCTCCAAATCAGAGAGAAATTGAAATCACTGCTGAAGAAATAAAACACAAGGCTAATCAAATTGTAGCACAGGAAGCAGCCTTCAGCCAGTGCATTTTTGAAAGCTATTTTTAGAATATATTTTTATTTTGTCACTCCATATGGGAAGTCAAACCCATATGGTTTGGGAGAATGGAAGGTTGGGCTTTTATAGAGATCTCGCAAACCGTCCCTGCTCAGCCCTGTACTTAAACATGTGCTTAAATCCAATTGTCTGCAGTGGGAGTTGAGCGCATAAACTCCGTGCTGGCTGGGGCCTCGGGCCCTGTCTGAGGTTGTCGCAGTATTACTCCCTCCTGAGATGTAAAACTACTCTATATTCGTTAAACCAGCCTCCAGTTAACTTGGCTCTTCTTAATTATGACATTTCTATTTCATACATCTTCCTTTTCTTCCCCCCCCCCATTTTTTTTCTTCATTTCTTCTCCACGGTCTGGATGTCCTGAGGAGTTCAGTTGGTCCTTTCCCAACCAGGGTGTGAAGCTGAACATCAAGAGCCATCGCCCTCCTGCCCTTTGCACTGACCATGCTGCCCTGCCAATGTCAAGACTGATGGGGAGAACAACTAAATTCTGCCCCCAATACTTCTGCGTATGCTGATGAAACAAGAACCGACTAGGAAAGGTACTGTGCAGGTGATAAACTAAATGTAGAGAATGAGAAGTTCCCCTCACTGTTCATCCAGCAGGATATATTGGAAGGAATACCCATTCTACTTGTGTTTTGTGTTGTTCCGTGGGAATTAACAGAGAATTATCTTTCCTTTAAAGAATTTCATGGGGCTGTTAAAAACACCCACAGAAAGTTTCCAACCTGGTAAATTCCAGAGGGTTATTTTGTGCATCTTTTCTACCGTGATCTTGGGGTTTCTTCCCTGTGCAGTTCTGTATGTTTTCTCAGAAGGTGAAGTTCAAAACAGTAGTTTTAAAATATCTGATGTTTGTCATAATTTGAGAGGAAAAATCTACCTGAGCCTGTATTCCTTGTGCTCCCAAATCTATCACTGACTCTGCTAATGAGATACGACTTTTTACAAGCTAGTAAAGATGCCTCTATAAGAACAGCATGTGTGGTGACAGTCATGGATTGAGCTGAGTTATTCAGTCTTACCAGGTCCTTATAAGTTGCAGTGGAACCAACATCTCCCTCTAACCATGAGAAGACCCCGCAGGTCTTCTGCTGGGGAGCACAGCATCCAAACTCCTCGTAAGACGACTGGACTTCACACGGGTACATAATGCTTGGGAAAGTCAAGCTGCACAACAGTTAGACAATTAGCATGAAGTACTTAAATAACCATTCTAGTATTTCTGAGAGGATAGCTGACTTTGTCTGCAAGTGCTCTGCAAGATTTATCAAAATACAGTGCAGATGCTTTTATAGCTAATATGATGGGCAGAGGCTCAGAAATTTGGGTGGTGTGGATTACACAGGTTCAGCATAGCGAACACCCTGCAGAGCTGCTTTCTGACTAAAGGGGAGGTCATTTTCTGTGTCACTTTTGATTCGAGAGCTGTATTTGGCCTCCACATGGAAGCAGAGCTAAAGGAGGAGCACGGCATTGCCTGCAGCACTCAGCCTTCAGCAGAGCCACTGCACGCAGGATTTGTTCCCTGCAAGGGGACTCCTGTGAGTGTCTGTGCTGTGACAGGCACGGGAGAGCAGGGTCACCAAATCAGCAGCCATGCCTTGGCACCTGCTCCTAGACGGGGTGAACAGGAAAGCAGGCAGGAAGGTACTGATGTGCCTGCCGCCAGCCCCATGATGGCAATGGGTCTGTCCTGTCTTTGCCTCTATATAATGGAAATGTATGGGATTTGTTGTATGTCTACTGCCATTTAATATTTGTATACTTTTGTTTTTCTTTAGGAAACAATTCTCCTAACTTTTTTGCATGAAGTGCAGTGGGGAGTGAAGAATTCAATGAAGAATTCAGCGTGGCAGAGGAATGGGAGCGTAGGGATTTCTGATATGGTTTGGATACTGCTGCCACCATATAAAAGAGATCTCATAATAAAAGTGTTGATCAAAGCTTACACCACATATTGATTCTTTCATTGGAAAGTCAAGAAAACAACTATTGTGTGGTTTTTTTCATGAATATAAAGCAGAGATCTTGGGTGAGAGGAAAAATGTTAAAATAACGAAGCACCAGAAGGGGTTAAAAGGGAAGACCTGAGTCTAGAGCAGAAAGAAGGTGCCAAAAGTTAAACATTAAAAGAAAATTCATGAAGAAATATTTGTATTCAAAATCTATGACCATTATGATATCAAAATAACTACTGTTCAATTCCATGCTTATAGTAGCTTTGTAGTCAGGAAAACTGCCATCACTTGCATCCCACTATTAAAATATATTCTATACCATTCCAAAATCCCAAAAGACAATAAAAAATACCTGGATTTGGGAATTAGACATAAGTTGCTGTTTTTTCCCAGAAATATTTTATCAGAACATTTGAATAATGTGGCGTTTAGATCAGGTGCCAAACAGTCCATGCGCTTGGGCTGTGTTTATGACATGGGTACGTGGTCACTGTGAGATGCACGCATGGCGTTGCTGTTCACCTCCTGTAGCTGAACATCATGGACCCAGTAAAGTCAACACAGAGCTTGCCATTGACTTCAGTGGAGCCCGAATTTCATCCCAGGCCAGGAGCAGCTGATGGAGGGTGCCACAAGCTGGTGACCTGCAGCAATTTCAGGTCAGTGATACAGAAGCAAAAAAAAATTCCTTGTCACATAACCACTGTAGCTCAGACAACCCGAATTTCACTTTGGATTTTCTACTGCATTTCCGTTCACATCGCAACTCTATAGATAATGTGCTAAGGCATCGTTCTTAAAAAAGAAAGATTTAACTTTTTTGAAGAGATGGGTGATTTGTAGAAGACATTTGTGTAATTTTGTATTCTAAATGTGATTTATTTTTATAAATAAATTTGCATAAAATCTCCAGCCCTCGATGTCATAGTTCTATTTTATCTTTAATTCAGATGCTCAAGAAATGTAAATTATTTTTACAGCTAAATAAAAGCTATACAAAGCTGCCAGGAAAGAATAATGAGATACACATTGTGCCACGCAGCCATGATAAATCCAGCAGCACCATGGTTACAGTCAAAATGTGAGGCCATCAGCAACTAGGGAATATCAGCGCATATAGATTCCTCTGACTAGATTTAGCAAACTAATCTTAACTGGGGAAGCTCATGACACTAGGTCAGGAAGAGAAAATATTTACCTAAAAGATAGACAGGCACCTAATAGGAGGAACAGTTGGTTTATAGAGCAAGGTTTTATTATAGAATATCATAGTTGGGCCATGCTTTGCCTGCATGCTCTACAGAAATAAAGATATCAGCAAATTACTGGTGGGTATCCTAATGGTTGCACGGGCTTATAAAGAACAGTCATGAGAGGGGTCCCAAGAAGAATGTGTAGTCACATCCCCTTGGTCA
This sequence comes from Cygnus atratus, assembly GCF_013377495.2. Classification (NCBI taxonomy): domain Eukaryota; kingdom Metazoa; phylum Chordata; class Aves; order Anseriformes; family Anatidae; genus Cygnus; species Cygnus atratus. Next base: position 19,035,573 of record NC_066374.1, read on the forward strand.
GCGTGGCCAAAGGCTCCCCTGCACATCTGGGGAAGAAGAGCGCCTGCCCCATGCCCCAGCACCCCACTGTAAGGCTGCCCCGTGGAGTAAGAGGTGAGCTCCCCTCAGCAGGGATTAACTCACCCATGAGCAGATAATTATACAGAACAAGGGTGTGAGGAGCCTCAGCTGACACTAGTTAAAGGGAAGTGAATAAAAGGTGCTCTGAGGGCATGGGCTGCTTTTTTGTTGAGGAAGGTTAAGGGCTAGCTTGTCTGAATTTGCAAGAAGACCAGTGCTACTTTCCATGATCAGCTATTACTGATACAGGTAGGTCTCATCATTCTGTTTTTGTCTTGTCTTTGGCTGCATTTCATAATATTTTTTTTTCTTCCTGCTGGAAGCATCTTAATCTACGCTGCTCTCTGGAGTTTAAATAATTCTGATATGCATGCACTGCTGACTTGTTGCTATTCCCTATTTGCTGAATTATAGTGTGGTGTTGCTTTAACTAAAGCTGGTATTCAGGTCAAACTGCTCCAAAAGGAGCTTCCCAGAGCCCAAGAGCTGGGTGATTGCTCCAACACTTTGCAGGAGGAGGTGTGCAGAAAGCCAGGCAGTGATGAATGGGTGCTTGCAGTGTCTTGTGGATAGCAAACCACGTGGGATTTAAGGGAGACTGGGCTCTCAGAGTCTTAAGAACTGAACCCTGTGATGCTCAGTTTCCCAAAGTGTGGGGGCAATGGTTTGCAGTGAATAGGAATAGCCTAAAACTTTAATCAAAAGCAGTGCTTTGTTTTTGCTGAATCAGGGTGGTGAATGCACGTGCATCTTTGAGAGCATGGACAGCCCTGTTGACTCCTAAGGGACCACTCATGTGCCTTAATTGAGTACGTGCATGAATGCTTAGCTGGTTGGGATCAGCATAAACATCCCTGAATGTCAAGTTCTCTTCTGCCTCTGTTTTGTGAGGCCAATGACCATCAGGTATTTAAAAACCTGGTTTTGGTCACCTTAAAATATAATATCTTTTTTTTTCCGGAGACATTGGATCATAGAAAAATGGAGAGCTGTAAACTTTATGCCCTTGAAACCTTAAGATTTTTTTTTAATGTGTGTATTCAAAGGAGCCAGATAATGCTGCTTAGAAACATTTAAAAACAAAAAAATCATGCTCAGCAGACAGCTCTTATGACAAGACTCTGCCCAGAGTGAATTTTTATGCTTGAGTTATAAACCCTTGAAAAATGGGGATCCTAATGCAAAAGCTGACACAGCTTTAACTAAAGCAGCTCTAGTAAGTGCTGCTATAATTATTTGCTCATTAATTACAAATTTTGCAAGACATGAGAGTAACACAAATTGGAAAATAGGAATAATTATCAGTAATAATGCCACAGAAGCTGGACACATTGAAAGTATCTTCCTCTTTAAATTTAATAATAGCAAGACAGCTAGGAAACTAATAAGAAATACATAATTGAAAATTAACCTTGCAAATCTGCTGTTAATAAACCATGGTACTCTTGTGTTACAATAATTTTACAGAGCCCTTAATTTGCATTTGAAGTGTTATCCCAGGTAATACTTTGTGCATTCACAACAATTAGTATGTCTCTTATTTAAAACAAAAACACAAAGGTGGGATTTAGCGTAGTTGGAGAGTATAGAATGACACGTACTGCTGTTCTTAGTAGCTCAGAGCCAGAACGATTGGAAACCAAACATACAATGGTGATTTTTGTGCCTGCTGTTATGCCTGAATGCTGTTTTGTTATTGTTGAATTGGAGCATTGTAGTGCTTCGTGCTTTCATCCTTAACTTGTTTCATGTTTGTGTAAATATACCACTGTGACTGCTGGATTGCTTGCACATTCTCATTCTCTGAGGTGCGAGGTTTGATGATTTAGGGATGCTTGAAAACATTCACTGCATTGGAACAGGTAGCTTGTGGCCTGTGAAACACTCCGCTGCAGTGTGTACTTCCACCATCATCTCTGAGTAGACTGTACGGATCTTGTGGGGGCAGGCTGCTGGAGCTGGTGGGGTTGGAGCAGAGGAGGTTTGCTGCAGCAGAGTAACTCAGCATAGCCTGTGCTTCAGTGCAAATGTGCTGCTTTTTTGCAGGCATGTTATGCAAGTGGGCTCCATTCACAAAGGAAAATGGTGCTTACCTATCTTTTTAGATCTGTTGCCAATTAACGAAATCTACAGAAATTAACAGCTGTCAATAAAAGCATGTGGTAATCACTTGATCAATTTGTAAGTAATGATGAAGAGAATTATTCAAAACTCAGGCTGAGTTGACTGATCTTGCTGAAGACCTCCCACTAATAGAATAAACCTGATGTGCATTTCTGACTGTGCAAATGCAAGAAGCATTCAGCAAACTTGCACACTCATGGCCAAGCATGCAATAACAGGGGTGCTCAGATCTGCATGGCTCGAGTGCTCAGCTGAAAAAAGGAGGATGGATCATCACAGAGGGGCTTCCCTGACTGCGGGCTTGTACTTGTAACAGTGTTGATGGCAGTGGAGGTATAGGCAGGGTTTCAAACTTGTCTGTGACCAAGCAGCTTAAAAAATAACCCTGAGACCTACAGTGTTTGGCATCAGTGTGGAGGAACATTGTACACAAACAATTGGGTTAAGAGTGTGTACTCCAAACAGTCTTGCTGCACAATTCCAAACTCCATCAAGGACTGCATGTAAAATGTTGGCTTCTTTGTGCAAACCCACAAATCCTAGGGAAAAGGCCATTAGGGGTCAGCAATTCAGCTGTTTGTCTGTTCACTTTATGTAAGAGGTTAGCAGCAGTATGCTTTTTGTCCAAAGCCAGCAATAGCAGGAACAGCTTGTTTCTGAAAGGGCTGTGGCTCCCCTAGCAGTGATAGAAGAAGGGGTCCTGAAATAAACCTAGAATGTGGATAGTCTTTGATTTGACCTTTTGTCCATTTATTTGGCTATAAGCGTATGCTTAGCACAGCATTTGACTCCTGTCAGTCCCCTCTAATGTCCTATATAGCTCAAGCACCACAAGTGCAGATGCTTTTTTCCTTACCAGTATGCTTCAGGGAATTCAGAACAACCTATTGTCCCACACTGCAATGTTTTCTGGTTGCCCAAGCTCTTTCTCCAGAGGTATTCAGGAAAAGCAAACCTTCCATGCCCTTGCAGCATCTCTCTGAAGTGCCAACGGCATAGCAAATCTCCATGGCTTCAGTCCATGGCAGAGGAGGACAGCATGGTCTCCCTCCAAATGCCGTTTGAATCAGATTTCAATTAGTCTTTAAGAGGTAAACTGACTTGCATGTATCTCCTTTGGGGGCAAACCATGGAAAGGTCTCAGAACAGTGGTGTAAATCCTATAGTGGCTGACTCTGATAGTGTCAGGAGACCTTCACTTCATCCACACAGCCTTGCTCTGGAGACAGAGCAGGGTGAGGATGGCTGTTCCTCAGCATAGTCCTGGTTGTGATGTAACCACTGCATTTGTGACACAGTTCTCAGTACAGAGCTGAGAGATGACCCAGTGAAGGACCATACAAGACTGGCTAGTTGGGTCCTTAACGGCTATCTCTGGGTCCCATCAGCTGTTCACTGCAAGGCCAGAGCAAGTGCTGGGGATGTGCTGGGCCTTCCCATGGAGCTATGAAGCTCAGCCAGCCTGTGAACAGAGCTTTGGGCAGAGGTGAGTGTCAGGTAGAGAAGGCTTTGAGACCTGAATGGATGAAGAGGAGCATGGAGGGGGGGCAGTCACTGCCCCAGCCTTGAAAAAGGAGGCAGAAACCACCTCCCCTTCCAAAAAGCAGGAGGCTCTGGGAGAAATGTTTCCCAATGATGTTCTTGATGCAGCCTATTAGTGATTCCCAATCAGTATTCTGTTCATCACTGCTTTCCCAAGGAAAGCCGTAAAGGAACAATTTAGCCAGAGGAAGCTATTTTTAGAAGACAGATTTTTTTAAACTGTTCTGCTGTTATTTATGTTGCATAGATCTTGAGTTATTTATTTCAGTGGGAGCTGATGCGAAGTAGGACTGCGTTTAATGTGTGGAAGGATGGTGAAATCTATCCTACATCTGTCCTTGCTATTTCAGGGTGAGGCTTCAGTAGTCTTTTCTGACCTGCAAGGTGGATGGCACTTTGTCTCCATCCCTTCGTCTTTCCCTGTGCTGGCCACGCTGTGCTGTTTGTCACTGCAGTATGTTTTAACCTGCCACTTAACTCGCTGATACGAATTTTTAAGACACGAAGAAGCAACAGATAATCTGAAGTGTGATCCAAGCTAAAAATAAAAGATGTTAATACTTTGCACTGATCAAAACTAATTTATGTGAGCTGGGCTCTGCTCACAACTATAGCAAGGTAGAGCTGGTGACATCACTGAGCGTGAGCTCTGCCAACCTGGGTTAGTGTTGGAGTGACAACGCGGTGATTTAGCTGTTATGATCTCACTTAATATTACATACTTGAAATGTAGCCTAACCTGCAATTCAGGGTTATATGAAGTACATATTGTGGAGTTGTTTCAGAACAGATTTTGACAAAACTTTGCATTTAAAGGAAATGTTTGAGTGGCATAAGTGCTTCATATGCTGTTACTTTGCAAGGCTGGTAGAAATCCTTTCAGAAAAGACATTCCACAATAAACTTTCGTATAATATATGTGCTTGTATATATGCACATCAACACAAAATGGGAAAATCTGGAATGTTGTCTTAAGCTTTCTGATATGAAATCATTGCAGGAGAAGAAAATCACTTGGCTGGAACAAAGATAACTACAGCTTTTAAATCCAGAAATCAAACACCATCCTCACAGCGATGAAAACAACAAAAATACTGTAGACATGACGGGTCATGAGCTGAAACTTCTAACAACAATTTTATCTTCGAGCCTCTTTACAGAAACAGTGCTAAAGTGACCTCACATCCAGTGAGGGAGGCATTGCAGCTGCTCTGAAAAAGCACCAAGTAAAGCAGTGGGAGAAGAAAAGCTTGTTTTACTTGATGCTTTGGCTCCACAGGTGTGCAGCTGATGGTGGGGGGAATGGGATGTGCTTCCCCTCTCCATGCTTCAGTTCCAGCCTTTGCAGCTGGAAGTCTTTGGTTAGCTTGCTCAGCTCATTTTTTTTTTTAGTAATTTCTATGGCAGTTAGAATAACAAGGCTCACCTATTTTAACACGTGGCGAGGAGAGGCAGGTTGTAGGCTGAATGGTGGGGGAACATGTTTTGGGATAAGATTTTTTTCTCTAGGAATGTGGTACTGTTTGCATCTGCAGTTCAGCTATGTCTAAGGTACTCCAAGTTTCATTCTGCATGAACTTAACGGTCAGTGGTGCTGTTCCTCTTTGCAGGGAGAAAGGGCAATGAGTATCCCAGAAAGAATGGTCATGGCTGGAGTCTGCAAACTGCCTTCTTGCCTGGGAAAGTGGCTCTTTTTCATCTAAGACTGTCTTGTTCTGTATCGTGAAGCCAGGTCTGGTTGCTCAGTGCTGCTCATATTTGGAAACTCGTTCAATGGTTACTCAGCGTGGCTGAGACTTTGTGCATAGGCATGGGAGGGTAGATTTCACTGGATGCAGCTTCAGTACCAGTGGTTGCAAATGTTTTATGAAGAAAATTTCTATACCAGTGGAATGACTTTGTCACTGCTATAAATACTTACCAAATTCATCCATTACTAGTTTGAGTATAATAAATATAGGAAGTATTCATCAAGGTCTTTCAGTTGTGTTAGAATGAGAAAAATGAAGGGAGCATGCAAATCCAGAATTTCAGAATTTTTGGTTTATTTAAATGTTACTTTAGGATTATTCAATCAAGGATGGATTTCCAGGTTTCCATACAGCTAGTAGATTTTCTTAAAATCAGAATTAGTCTAGCCCACTAGAAAATACCCTTTGTTCCTATATTGATAGAAACCCAGTATTCTTCCTTCCTGTTTTGCCTTTCCTGCCCTGGATGCAATGGGAGTAAACACAGTAGCAGGATTTGTATCACCAGCAAAGAGGAACAATTGCAGCAGTGTTTAAATTTGCAAGGTTTGAGGGTTGTAATTTGAGTTTATTTGAGGGAAGGGAGTGAAATGTTTATTCCACTCTATTTTTAGAGGCTCTCTATTGTGTTATCCATGCTTATCACACAGGGACAAACGTTTTTCCATATAGCAAATATTTCTGAATCTATTCCAAAAATAGCCTAGGAGCCATGAGATCCTAGGAATAGGCTTCTCCCTCTAGTGGCGGCAGAAGGGAAGTTACAGAGCTGTCAGATGAGGCAGTTATGAAAAATAAAAAGCAAGCTGTATACATGGTAAAATATCTGCGGTCTTTCCAACTTCAGAAAGATTCGTAAGGCAAGAGATATGTTACCACTTTATGGTTCTTCTTAGCCACTGAAGTACTCTCGAAATACTTGTAAAGCTGAGACATACCAAAATAAGGATATGTTTCATTTTTTTAAAAAAGAGCGAGGTTAAAGTATAACTGAGGCACCTTAGTAAACAAATGTTAATGAGTTTGCTGTCCTACATGTCTAACAGCAGCAAACTTGTGTGGTGAATGTTTATTCTTCATGGGCAGAGATGGAAAAGAAGTTTGGTTGTAACCATACTGCTGTGTCCAATCTGTCTTGTGCTGGGGGAGCAGCAGAGCAGGCATTGTACCTGGGAGTAACCCCTGGAGCTTGCTGAGCATCTGTCCCTCCAGGTAAAGCCTGGCACTGGCTAGCATGTTTCCAGAGCAGTTATTGGAAAGAAAACAAGGTAAAACACTGCTGTGGTTGGCGTGCAGCTGAGCGTAGGCACCAGGTGATGGGGGTTACCTTTGTGGGGCAGAAGCAGAGGTGTCCCTTGCTGGGCTGGGGCAACATGTGTGTGAGCTTGCGTGCTTTCTCAGTGAGCCTCCACGTGGGCTCTGGCAGCAGAGTGCTTCATCGTGGAAGGTCCAAGGGGGAAAAACCATGGCCAGTGTCTGTACTGCAGCTAATTATGTGCATGGTGTCCTCTGGGATGTGGGAAACAGGACCTATAAGGTCATGTGCGTTGGTCCTTGAGTTTTGAGCTCTTTTGTCAGAGGAACTCTAGTGACTTCAAGGTAAAATGTCAACTGTTTCTTGTTGTTAGGATCGTGCATGCCTTTCTAATCAAGTTAATGATTTGGAGATCCAAGGTTTGGGAATAGCTTTTTGAATTGTTTCATTTCTTGGTGGTTCTTTGAATTTCACTATTCTGAAGGCAAGTGCTTGCTCTCCCAGTGAGAGCTGACCTGTGGTCAAGTGATTCCAGTGCTTAACAAAAACCACCAGGGAGTGCCTGACTCCCAGTGCCACCACAGACCGGCAGGGCAGTCTGGTTGCAACCTTGTGAGGCAGCTAACCCACAATATCTCTAGTGGCTGTTGCTTTGGAGTCTGTTCTGTGTTAGGGCTTTCTGAGGACAACTTCTGTCTTGGTGTAGGATGCCCTGGTTCCAGCAGCCCTGTTTGTGCCCACTGGATGGTTACGGCTGCCTGAGCACACAGTTTGGGAGACCTTGGCAGAAGGATGTTTGTCTGATACATTTACCCAAGAGTAGATGAGCTCATTGCAGGCATCTGCCCAGCAGCCATCATGCTGCCTGGATGGTTCCTTAGGATATTAATTACCAGCAGTGCAGGAAACATGGTACCTTTTCTGCACTGCCTTCTCATGTGAGAAGGCTTAAATCTTAGGTACTTTCCAAAACATAAAGCAGTAAGTCAGTCTCAACATGGTCATTCCTTTGCATAGCATCTTGCCCTTACTTAGCTCTGGCAGGTACCTGGTCTGCTCTTCCAGCCCCTTGCTTCTGCACTGTCCCCAAAAGCTGTTCTAATTTTATCTTACCTCCCCGTAAGGTTTCCTTTCATTTGCTTCTGTTGCTTTTCTTATCACTTTTTATGCTCTCAATTTCATTATGCAATTGTTCCAACTGTGCTCAGTATTTGATGTTTTATAACTCGTGTCTGCCTCTTTTCCCCATTGATGATTACTTTTACACTTCTGTTCCTTCACACTGGCTTTAAAAATAAAATACAAAAAACAACTTGAACGTTCCCCATGCAATTACTGTGAGGTGTTGTGCGTAACCCTTGGGCATACATTAATTTATCTTTGAACACCTATTTCCTGTGTCCTTTCACTCCCTGGCTTGTATTGAATTTCCACCTGCACTTACTGAGCCTCCAAACTTTACTCTGCTAAAATGTAATCTACTTTTAACTTTTTAGTTGAATATTAATCCTAGTGAAATCCTTAAAGACTGTGGTCCCGATTCTCCCCCACACCTGCATCACCAGCTGTGTCACAGAAGCCTTGTTTAAGAATTACTCCTGACAAAAAGCCATCACTTTTTTCAAGCTTCTTATGATGAAAATGATACTTTCAACCAGGCCAACTGTAAGACTGCACAGTAAGGAAATATTTTTTCCCAGCATCCATAAATTCAATGGAAAAATGGGTGTGGGAGCAGATCAGGTGCAGCACTGGCTCCTCCTTGCCAGGCATGGAGGAGCGAAGCAGCAGGGACACTGGAGAGGTTCTCACTGATCTGCAACTCATGGGACTCACGCTAATTAGTGACATTTTCCCGAGGTGCTGAATTGCTGGTGAAGGTGTTCAGTGAGGGATGCTCCGCGGAATGAGTGTAGAGTGTCCAGCCTTTCCTCAACACAGGAGGGAACAGATGTGTGTGTATATACTACAGACCTGAGAGCTGTCTTCCGCATATGACTTCAGCTTCTCTAGTGAGAAGCCTTCTGCAGAGTGACTTCAGGGCTACCCACACATGGCTGTGGTCTGTCTGAAATACCCCCATGTGGTGAGGAGAGCTGTCCTGGCCATGGCAGTGTCCCTAACAAGTCTGCTGAAAGGCACCTGTGTGGGATGGGATTGAGGTCACCCAGGGCAGCATGAAGCACAGAATGATGGACAGATGTCACAATGCAGAGTGACAGCCTGGGGGGAGTCACACCAGCAAGAGAAACAAACTGCCCAGATGTGGGTGGTTGAGCAAGGAGTGGAGAAGAGGATTTCATGTCCCCATAACGTGTAGCTGTGCCCAAAGAAAAAGGCACATGTATGTGCAGTGAGTGGGAAAGGAGACTGGTCCCTGAAGAAAGGGAGAGTGGCTGTTGTGCACCTGCAGTCATGACACTTCCATCAATCTCCTTCAAAAGCCACCTTTGGTAAGCATGGGGTCTACTTGGTGGTCAACAAAGGACTTGAAACACCTCAAGCGAGTCCTGGATTTCCAGGCATAAGAATTCCTGGAAATCGTCAAACAGCTATTTCCATTAAATGTACCTCTCTGTAGCCGATTACTAATGCACATGAAATAGTATCGGTGTTGAAACTTTCTGAATGTATCTGCCCTGTTCTTCTATAGCTTTTATCTAGTCCTTGTGTTACTGTATGTAATTAACACACCTAATAATACATTGACTTTAAGTGACCTTGTTAATGTCATGGATTGAGTTTGTTTTCATGTAATGTTTTCCTCTATTGAATAATTACATTAATTTATAGTAACTTCTGAGTACATATATTTTGGAAAATAAAATTGAAATGCATTGTGCTTTCAAGAAACACTTCCAAGTACAGCAAGTGTTGTATATTGGTATGCTTCTAATAAAGTGCAGCCTGAACACATCTGTACCTTCCTTGTTTTCTCTCTCACATACTGCATTTCTCCATAGAAAGGTAGCAGACCAAAGAGTAAAGGAGATTTCTTGTGCAAAATAAAGACAATTTGCTTAGCCCTTTTTCACTTTGGCATTTCATTGCATGTGAAAATTCATGATCACAACACATGCTTTCAGCTCAGGTTGAAAAAGTATTCTTCGCAAATCGGTATTTGTTTGGGGGGAGAAAGCTCTAATTGTAAATATTAGTTCTCACAATAAATATTTCTGTAGACTTTGACTAATCATCACTTCCAGCAGAGTGCAAAATCAGACCAACCCACATCTTGTTTATTTACATGGCCAGCTTTAATTTATCATTAGTTTTATTGAGCAGTAAAGCTTTTTGTGCAAAAAAAAAAAGTTTCTTAGTTTAATTTTTTTTTTAAAAAAGCATTTCTGCCATGGCTAACATCATAATGATAAACTTTCCTGAGTAGAATTAGCACTTACTGGTGGCTTATGGCTGGGTGTCATTAAGTCATTAGTTCAGCAGTACCCTTAGCCATGGAGTACCCTTAGCCATGGTATGCTGTGATCTGAAATCAGTTACCTCATGTAGTAAATATATTTCTGGTTTGGCTGAACTTTTCATTAAACCACTTTGTGCCAGTATATTCTATAGGATTTTGACCCAGCTCACTGCATTTTTTTGGTTAGAAGATAAAAACAATCCAAGGTAGCCTGTGAGTAAAATTGGAGAGGCACTCTGCATCCCTGTATGCGGTGCTCTCTGAGCAAGGGCACGGAAGTTGTGCCTAGAAGGAAGATTAAATAAGTGGAAACAAGTTCTAGAGCAAATCATGGGAAGAGAAGAGGTCAGGTCACTGTAAGAAACTTTATTTTGAATTGTAGTGAAGGACTATGGGCAAGAGCTGATTATTCAAAGCAGTTTTTCTAGGGGCTAGAACTGTTTCTGTAGTCCCTGAGGCACAGATGTGTGGGACTGAGCCTTTTCACAGAGAAACCCTTTTAATTATGGATACAACTTTGCTAGAACTCTTTACACTGAAATGTTACGGAAATCTGACTTCAGCTTTCTTCCCACCCTCTGATTTCCCCTTGCTGGTTCATGCAAGCATCATATACCCTTTTTTTGTTAGTGTGTGAGGATATTTATCAATGGTGTCTGGGCTGAGATGCTGGGACAGTGGCAGCTGTTTAGTGAGGATGGCTGTGCAAAAAGATGGACCTGAGCTCACCAGGCTGAGGTTTGGGCAAAAACTTTGAATTAATGCAATACAAACTGAACAAGTACAACATGGCTGGCTGTGCTTTTTGTGCTGAACGTGGACAAAACAGGCTTCCCATGGCTTTAGATGGATTTTGCTTCAGTTAGCCCATGTTCATCTGGGTTTTAGAGCTGTTGCTCCAGAGAGACATCTCTCCAGCTGCTGCTGCTGAAACTCAGAGCTGCCTACTGGGATGTGGCCAGGGCTGATGGTGGAGGGGATAAGAGGGCTTTGTTCTGCTCTTTCCAAAGGCCAGAGTGTATTTCTGACCTGAAACGTGGAGCTCCGGAAACGTGGAGCTCCGATGTGGCTCTAGATTATTCTCCTGGCATGGAGAAGCATAGTTCGCATGTCTTCCTCTTTTTGCTATAAGAAAACGCTTTTAAAAAAAAAGCTTCCCCTCCCACAAATATCTACGGTTTTGTTCTCTTTTAATGATCTCTTATGTATATATAATAGTCTAAGGCTTAGTATTTAAAAGTTTAATTTTTGAAAAAAATAACAGAGGGCTTTAATATTTTTCATACAGTACAGACTGCTGGGAAGAAAAGTAATATCCAGAGACAGTTGCGTTTTCACTGATGTCCAGAATTGAAATACATGTTGATTCTTGGTTTTTTTTTTTTGGCATCTTCTCTTCTTGAGCAAAGAACTTCTGAGTGCAATCAATTAAAGAAAGGATCTGATTTGCTTTGTAATTGTTTTTCTGTCTGTATGAATGATGTAAGGGCATATTGGAAGAATTTACTTCACTACTCTGTCTTTTCTAAAATAACAGGTTTACTGGTTGATTTATGGGCTGTTTGTTTTGTTTTTGTTGTTCTGTCTGTAGGTGAGAAAAAGGTTAATTTGCTTGAGAAATCATGTCTATGCCAGAGAAGGTCAACTTGTTCCATCATCGTGTACTGCCATGAGAGGCTGACCTGAACCTAAGCACGGTGGTTTAATGGAAGCATTAGGCATCCTGTTTTTCTGTGTGCTCTTCCCAGCATTTGTTTTTTTCTTGTTTTTATAGTTTCTCAGAAAAGGCAGGAGGGTGTTACTCAGTAGTTAGTTTCTTATTCTCACCAGAACCGATTCTGCTCCCTGTAAGGTTGTTTTTGATGTTCTGCTTCAAAAAATGTCAAACTTGTGGCTGTGCCAAGTTCATGGTTTCTCCCATCCTCTGGCTGACCAAAAGGCAAAATGCCAAGAAGCAGAGATGAAGGCATTGAGATGTTGCTGGGCAGCTGGGCTGGGGAGCACTGCTGGTATGTGCAAAGGGCATCCCAGTTTCCAAGGGAATGGGCCCTTTCAGCAGGGTCTGTGTGTTAAAAGCACTGAGGAAATGCACAAATATAACAATTCTGAAACACAGAATATAAAATTTCTCATACACAGAGCTGTCTATGAACATAAGAATGTGCAGGCTGATGGGGTGCCTGGGGAAGTCCTCAGCTCCTCTTCCTTGGCTGCTTTGCTGAACTATTCTGGACTCATAGGATCTGGACCACAAAGGATGAGGGACCAAAGCATTGTTGGAGTTTAAACCTTTTGCAATGCCATCAAAGCTAATTAAAATGAAGGGTTTTCATGTTGCGTGCTTTTTTTTCCTAGTAGAACAAGTTTAATATTAATGAAACAGAACTGGATGTCTAGTTCCTTGCTCTATCAGCCATTGCTCACTGCAGCTGAATGCTAAATATCAAAGTGTTTGAGTCTCTTGTTTTTTTCTGCTCCCTTTTTCTCTTCGTATGTTATTTAAGTTCATGTACCTAATGCGTACTTTCAATATGTCTGATCATGTGTGGGAAAGCATAGTGTAGTGATAGTCTATTTCAGAGCAGTAGTTTGAGAAATTAAATCTCAAATAATTTGGGTTCTATTTTTTGGATATGTGGTGAGATCAAGAACTGGTTATTGGGTTTGCTCTTATATTTTGCCCATATTCATTTTTGTAACTTAACTACGATCGTTATGTTTTTATTTCAGTGTACTTTTTTCCCTTGTTTTATATAGTTACTTGCAATATTTTTTGTAATTTTATTTTTGTATTTCCTGGGGAAATCTATTCTGACCAGAAGCCTGGTTTCTTGGGAGCTGCCAGCCAATCTCTGCTGTTGTAAGAAAGTGGATGTTATGTAGTCTGTTATTTCTTGAAAGGAATTGGATGTAGTGGATTTGGGAAATGGAAGTTTCATCTAATTTATTGGCAACCGAATGATAATTCAGTAGTAATGGTGTTGTGTTGGTAACGCATGAATTTGAAACGCAAGTCAACAGGAGTCCCTTTTGCATGGATATATTTGGTGTGTTCTCGGGCGTTTCCTGTGAGAGACCCAAAGAAAAAGAGAAGCAATTCAAGAAAACCCATGTTTTTTCTAGCTAGCCTCATTCCTGGGGTCCTTCTCTGTATTTTTGTAGATGTGCAAGTGGTATTAAGGTTCAAGGGGTCAAAATGAAACAAAATACTTCATACTGCCGTGGGGACAGAAAATAAAATACTTCTTTCTTTTTACTAGTAAAGTATGTAAATTATATGCTTGGAGTTTGTCAGTATGGAAACAAATGTCTTAATTTACTTGCAAGAGCTCTCAAGACTTCAGGATCTTCAACCTTTTCACGTATAAAACCCCCTGCAGTAACAAGCGCGTTTACAGTTTTTTGCATAATTTACTATTTTTGATGAAAAATTGCATCAAAGTGACACCTAAGGCACCACATCCATTACCCTTTGATAAGAGACTGAAGTTGGTCAATCCTGTTCTTTTCATTTATTTGTACTGTTTCACAGGGCAAAGAAATGACAGTTGGGAAGGGTTAGTTATGAGGTAACCTCTGAACTATAGAGGCATAACTGATATAAAAGACTCATTTCCTTTAGGCTCAGAGCATCAGCATATGCTTATGGTGGTCTCTTCATACATGTGCAAGTCAAAACATTTGATATTTCTGTTTTTGGCAGTTTCTCATATAAACTTCTGACTTTTAAGTATTCTTTTTCTTCGGTTAGTACCTAAAGCATTCTTGGTGATTTTTCTTAAACGTTTAATTTGCACATACACTTTAAATTTTGGGGATACATAGCACAACACATAACAGTTCCTATTATAGCTTTTAAAGATGTCCTGAATTGTTCTTTGCCTCTGAGCAGATCATGTATTGCACCCTGTTTAACTCTATCAGGATGCCCAGGAAGAGATTTCATGTATGCAGAGGCAATCAGGCCTCTCTGTCCTTGAGCCTGCATGGAAAGGGTGTATGGTTTGGATTTTTCAACTACATAGGATGGGGTTTATTACCAGCGGAGTATGCATAGATCAATATTCAATATAGCTGTACACATGCATCCTTCAGATGTGTGTGTTGCCTCAGCCAGCTGTGAGAGTGTAGAATTTACTAAGGCAGCAGCAGCTTTTGAACTGGCAGGGATATCTCCTGGGACCAGAGAGCAAGAGACTGTAAAAACGTGGGTGATGGAAATAGCTGTGTGACTCCCAAACAGTCATCACTCTGTGCCATGTATACTGCATATGGTGTGAAGGGTGCAGAGCAGCTTTCCTGAGGGATCCAAGAGTGATCCCATCACTCTATCTCTCCAGGTGCCAGAGTGCAGCTATCACAAGACAAAACACATGAGATTTGGCAGAGATTTGAGTATGGTTTTTGTTGTGACTATTCTGCATCAAACACAATCCAATGCTGATCTACTGGGGCACAGTGTGAAATTAAATAAGGCCAAATCTTTAGGATAAGGTTTCTCCCAACCCAAGCAAGGTCTTTATCTTGCCTCTAAGTCTGGAGATATGGATATCTCCCATATCAAAGTGGAGGTGGGCAGAGGGGAATTTGTCCTTGGTTGTAGTTCTTTCATGGAGGGAAAGGAGAAGAAACTGGACATCCTCATGAAAAGTCCAGGTGTGTGTCTGGCAGTGCTGAAATCCTCAACGAGGGCTCCTGCCTGAACAGAACCCCTTGTAAGCCCACATCTAAAAATAGGAGATACCCTGGGGCACCTCGTTGGCAGTGTCTATTTTCTTCACTCCTCCCCATTCTGAGGTTAGATTGCTGTCTCTGGGAAATTTTGTTTTGCTTTTGTGTTGCTGCACGATCTCTTCTTCTGTTTAAGGTTGCTTTAGATTGGACAGGGAGTGTCTGTGGGGTCTGAGGGCAGTCAGTGCTGTGAAGCTTTTTCTCATTATGGAGAAAAGGCTTTATCCGAGTGCTTATGGTGTGCTAGGAGGCCTGTGTGAGCCACAATTGCCAGGGAATAAAGCCGTTGGCATTTCTCATCTAACCCACTTCCACGGCACGTACTTCAAGTGCCATACAGAACTAAACAAGACTCAAAATAAAACAGGGATTTGTTTCCCTGCACATGAATTTCTTGGTTTGAGATGTCGTGTCAGGCAGGCAGAAATAATTATTACTGGGAGAAGATGGGAATTCTTCCCTCAAAGATGCTCATTCATTCATTCACCAGGAGAACAATTAATGACAACTCACTAATGGCTGCAACGTTTTATTTTCTATTTCCAGTGGCATGTGCAGGCCCAGGCTCTGAGCGCCTGGGTCCTCCCTCCCTGGCCCCAGTTGCTTTGGCAGGGAAGCGCGGTGTACTGCAGGGACCGGCGCTTCCCCGAGCAGGCGGTTGCCCAGCCAAGAGTAGCTTTGAGCTTTTGGCACTGAAGTAATGCATATGAGTAGCACTGGGTAGGAGAAATCGCTGATTGTTTCCAGCAAAGGAATGGCAGTTGTGTTTTAACTATGTAATTAATTACCGCCAATTAGGGGGAGGGAGGGAAAAGGGTGTTTGGGTTTCATAGCTAAACAGAAGTATGGGAGACTTCCTAGTAAAGGACATGTTTCCTTACAAGGTAAAAACAAAATGAAACATGCAAGGATACAGAAGGGTCTTAAAAACAAGACTTCAATAAAATAAAAGAATTATTGCTCTCTGTCTAGTTTCCGTGTCAAGCTTTTGTCCTGAGCCTGTGTGCCATGTCAGATGGTCGATCTCCCAGCATTCAGACGCGTTGACTTGGCTTTTACTGCCTTCCATCGTTGCTTATGCTGGTGTGATGAAAATGGAAAAAGTGTCTCCAACTCTGCCAGTGTCACCGCTGATCTTTTGGAGTGCCTTTCCACAGCTGTAAACGCAAAGGTGTTTGGCTCAAGCCAAGGAGAGGCAGGGGATTAACTGGGGGTCTGCAACTGTGCGTATCATGCCTGTGCAGAAGAAAAAAAGCTGTCTGGGACTCCATCACAGGGTAGCGGTCTGGGAGGGATCCACATCCCTTCGCTTGTTTTGCTGACCTGGGGGATGGGGAATGGAGCTGTACCCCCAAGCCTGGTGGCGGGCAGCAGTGGCAGACCTGGCTCAGCTGGGGACGAACTGCACCCTGTCCAGCCCTTCTTCATCGCTGGCTTGTTGCAGAAGTGGCGAGGCATCGAGTCCAAGCTGTTTAAAGGAAATCCCATTGGATAAGTGTGGTAGCTGAATATCAAAGAGATGCCAATGGAAGCCGGCAGCTTAAGGCTTTCACGTCCATTGAAAAATATCACTTCTAATGCATTACCTCTTCAGACTTGAAAAGAGAAAACCCCAATGCTAGCTAATAATGAAGTGATTAACTGTAATAATATGCTGCACTTCTGGAAGCGAGGTGCAGACAAATCAGGAATGAATATACATTTGCCCTGCAGTTTGCAAAAGTGTATTCTAAATACACATAGAAAAGTATATTTATGACTTAATTACCATTCTAAAAGCAGCTGCTCAGAGAAGGAATATACTGTCCTGTTGTTTGCATTACTCTTGCACAAAGACACATCCAAAAGTGGCTTGTAATCTACTTTAACTGATGACTTCTGTATAATTTATTTATTTCTGGGCTGCCTTTTTGACTATGTTGCTATGGCTGATCTTGGGAAGTGGAGGATCGAGTCTGAGCTCAGGAAGGAATTGTTCTTTATCCAAAAAGTGCTGCTGTAGCAGAAGCAGTCTTTGATCCCGGAGAGATGATTGTGAAATTTAGGGCTTGTGATGTTCCCACTGCTGAATATGTAATTTAGGTCACTGAACTATGTTTTGGTGGAAGATACTTATCTATTCCACTTCTTGCTGATGTCATGTGCTGGGAAATCAGATGTTAGAGTGCAAAAATACATGAGAGGCCAGCCTTAACAATCACATAAAATATAAATGGCTGCATGATTGAGTGCTTTCAGTGTGGGACAGTGGTTGAAGGGGATGAAGGTCACATCACTTCTCTGCTTCATTGTCCTGCTTTATTCAAACTCTGCTTTTTTTTTTTTAAAAAAAAAAAGGGCTTATCTCTGCCTTTGATTTTGGTCTCTATATGTGCAGAGTGTGAGCAGAAAATCCAAAGAAAACTGTCCCCTACTTGCTACATAGAAAGTATCTCTGTTGTAATATCTCCATTCAACTTAGGGGGAGGTTGAGGGGATGTTAAATTTGGAAGCTGTACACCGTCTCCAACAGAGGTGTTCACTAAGAGCAAGAAACCTTAATTTAACCCAATATATTTCTCCCAGAGAGAATTGACTTCTAGATGCGTGGCAGTGGGACTTTACCAGGTGACTGTTTGCATAAGTCAGGCTTCCCTAATCTTGGAGCTAGCTGTGCATACCTTATCCTGGTAAGCATTAGTTAAATCGTTTCATTTTTTAACACAATCAGCAGCTGACTGACCTGCTAGAAAAGTCTGTCCAGATTTATGTAGCTTCCTGAACTTTTTCCCTTTTTCTTTTTTTTCCTGGAATCTGCTAATTTTTTACTTGGGGGAAATCGTTAACAGTGAGCAAACTTTTAGGAGGGTGTGTAGGTGCTCATCTTAGTTGCAAAAGTACTAAAAAAAGAAAAGGTACTAAAAGTTCAGCAGATAATAGCAATGCAGATCTTAAAAAACAAAACCAACCTCCACACCAAACTAGAACAAACAAAACCAACAAACAAAAACCAAAACAAACAAAACACCTCACCCTTGGGTAACAAATGGAAAATATGCCTCCTGGATAATTCATCAGGCAGAGCAGTGCTCAGAAAACAGCAAGAGGCAAATATTTTTCCTAACTCTCATGGTACAAGACAAAACAAGCAGTCTTCCTCTAGAAAAAATTCAACAAATAGTGATCAGTAATGCAGCTGTGAGAAATATCAACCATTTTTGCCACCTAATGTTAGAAACCTCACAATTTACAGCAGCAGCCGATGTCAGTCGGGACTCTGCAAATCAATTTTTGCGTTTGTAGTTGCTAAGATCTGAAGAATCAGAGCTCCTAAATTCACATTTTCTGCAAGTTTTTATCAGATTCCAACCTAACTGTATCTATAGAAGTAATCAGCTTTCTCATTCTGTGGCTTTCAATGACATATGAAGGTGTGTAATACAGGATACCTAAAAATCAATAATAGTGCACCTTTTCAGTTAAATCTGGAAGCTTTAACAAGTTTGGAGCAGGATTTTGTTGTGCTCTTCCTATCCCTGCCCCAGATGTGAATACCGTATGAATGTTTGTATAAATAACATAAATACACGTTAGCATGTATACTAATAATCATATTCATATTTATTATTACTTGAATGCACCTTTTTGTGCTTCCTGATGGGTGATTAATTTGGCCAAAGCTCACAAAACTAGTGATATATATTACATTAAGTTATGCACTAAATCAAAGATATTGCCCTGAAATTTACTGTGAAAGATTAATTGCTGAAGTTATGAAGTAGAAGGTATGTGCAGCTTGGCATAATTTGTAGTTTATTTAAACAAACAAAAAACCAACAACCTGCGCTCTTACTAAAAGTTACAGGATTTACAGATGAGTTGATCTGGATTACCTTTGTACAGTAGTTAATTATTGGCTCCTGGGCTACTAGCTTTCCCTTTAAAATTAGCTCCTTGCTCATTCAGTCTTGCTTTTAAAAACAGTTTCAGAGTATGGAATGTATTTGCTACCTCAGCTGCAGCATTTATCTTAGGCATTGGTGAGTCTCTTAAACTGCACTAAGCACTTCCAGCATGCTTCAGAGTGAAGCTGTCGCTCTGAATTTCTCTCTCTCAAGAATTGATTAAAGTGATAATTCTTTAGCAGTTGTGGCATAAATACTGCTAGTAATCTCTCTAATGGACGAAAGGCACAAATAACTACTGAGTTCAAATAAATTTGCAGAGTTTTTCCTTCATTGGCTTGTTATTCTGAAATAAAAACAATGTCCAAAATAATTGGCAATTGTCAGGAAGATTTCACATAGCTGTCAAAAGGCTGTGGAGTCCATTTCCAACAGCAACTCAAAACGTTCCTGCAAATCTTTGAACATGCATCTGGCTGCATGCAGCATTTCTGCATGCACACAAGTACTGTGGCGTGGAAAACAAATATTGGAGATTATTCACCAAAATAATTTAAGCTCCTATTACATGAGACGAGAGTATAATTTTCCTGCCAGGGTGAGAGAAGGTGGAGAAGGAGAAAAAACACATACAAAGATTTTCTGTTTAGTACTGCAACTACATTTCTAAGTTGAACATGTATTTGGTATTGTGCAAAGAAAAAAATATTTTGGAATACCTTATCTCTCAATTATTTTTTATTATTTTTTCCCAGATTGTAGTAACTTTTTGTTCGCCAGTAGTTACAGTTGCTTTAGCAAGTAAGATATATTGAGACATAATTCAAAATGACAGGAAAGGAGTAACCAATATACGGCGCACAAATGACTCCCTGTTAACATGTCACGTATTACATCCTTTATTAAAAACAGCCCCTGCTCCGTATTGGCAAACAGTGTTTACAACCACCACCCTCAGCTCAGTTTATGATCGATTGTCTTAAAGCTTACTAGTATGTGTAGTAAAATATTAGCATCAGTATAAATATACGATATGGTTTATATTATCTCTTTCTTTATATTGTCTTAGTAGGGATTTATGTTCAAACAATCTTTTTAATCACAGCTCACAGTTTTAAAGGGGCTTCCTAAGGCAGTCTGAATTCCAAACCACAGAGGTTTTTCAGCATCCAGCTTCTTCATATCCAGTTAATTAGCTGAGGGTTAAGGGCATACCTGTCAAACTGGTGTCTGTCTGTCTGCATCAGGTGTGCAACTTCCTTGCATTCCTCTATCCCCATTTTACGTACAGCTTCCTTAGTACTTGTGAGAGTAATTTTTAAAATACTTTTTTCTTTATTATGTTATTTGTCACCCAACTTTTTGTTCTATAAAAAATTTAAGCTGTGCATAAATGCTGAGTTGTTATACAAGGATTTAAAATTCCTGGATGCTCTGCTCAGTTTTACCATTTGTTTTGAACTTTTTTTCTTTGTGCTGAAACTGGAAAATCTTGACTCTTTATTCTGGTGTTACTGCAACAGATGTCTCTCGTGAGCCCTGTCCTCAGTGAACTTTTCTCAGCCAGCCAGTGAGTAGACACACTGTTACTGCTGAACAAGGGAAGACTTAGAAATACGTGGCTTTTTAAAGCCTGTGTATATATTTCTAGAGTGTGCATGTTTACACACAGATGCCAGACAATGTTTTAAAACCAGCTGCTAGTATAAACAAGTGGATATGCTATTATTTATTGATTATGATAATGCCTCATACACATTACAAAAGCTTTCATCAGAAAATAGGTTTTGTAGGGGCTAATCTTTGCAAACATCCAACACTCAGAAAGCCAAACCCGCCGGCTCTGTAAGTGCAGGAGGAGGCTGATGGACAGGGAGGACCAGCCCCTGCACTGCAGGCTGACAGGGGCCATGAGTTTGGTAGTGCTGGCAGGGGGAGTCCACCCCACTGCACACTGCTGGCAGTTTTCCATCGCGTGGCAACACCACCATGCTGAACAAATGCCATGTTGTCTTGGTGGGAAAGGTGATGGTATGTTTATCGCACAGCGAAGAAATAAATGGTAGCCATTACAAAGGTGTATAATTCGGCAATTACAGTTATTTGTTTTTCTGACACCTCCTGCAAACAGTTATCGCTTCAGTCAAACATAATTTGATTATCTTTTTTTTTTTCCTGGTACTGTATATTAACAGGGCAAATAAAAGGGAAAATAGTGTGGTCCCTTGTAATAAAGAAAACAGCAGCAAACTATTAATGCTCTTTGAAAAGAGTAGTTTTAACAAAGTAAGCAAGAATCATTTTCTTTGGTTGAGTGTTGATTCCCTAGTGTGCTCTCAGTAAGTAATTAGAATGGCCCAGTGAATGTCAGCATCAGCTTGTTTATTCTCATTATTTTATCATTTTAAAAACCCTCTAGGTGATGAGACATGCAGTATAGAACATAATTACCATTATTAGCATACTAATTGGACACAAAAATAGGCCAACTACAAGGTAGCCAACTGAATAATTTCACATTAATCAAACACCATAGTGAATAAGCCTATTGTTAAATTGACAGCTACAATAATTGGCAATATTTCGCTGCAAAATATAAGAAATTCCTTGCAGTATCTCTGCAACGTTATATAATTTAGTCATTTCCCATATTTTCATTCTTAACTTTGTACACGTAGTTCAAGTTCAAGAAAACATCATGATAAGATTATTAGTCTATTATCAAGTGGACGTAGTATATAAAGACCTGCTTGTTAGCATTCAGGAACAGATTCACATGATAATAGCACAAAAAGGATACCAATTTAGTTACTTGTTGCTTCACCATTGAATATGCATAAAGGTTCATAAGACTTTTTAAAACTGTATATTAAAGTCTAACTCAAATCTTAGAGGGACAGAAAATGGCAAAGAAATTAAAGGGGAAAAGAAGCAAGTCCTAAAATGAAAAAAAAAAAAAAAAAACACAACACAAAACAACAACAACAACTAAAAAAAAGTGTGATCTGTGACTTTCATCTTGTAGGGTAATTTTCTGGCTGGGGCTGATGGGTTTTTCAGTTGTGCATTTGTATCTGTGCCGCTCCTGTCTGATTGAACAGCAAGCTGGAAAGTTGTCGAGCCACCAGCAGAAGTGAGAACTCTCAAAATGCTGGATTCGTGGCAGGCAGGAAGGGAATGCTGGCCCTGCCTGTGTTTCGCTTTAAAACCCATGAGGGAAATAGGACAGGAAGGGAGCGTGTGGAAAGGCAAGGAGAAACAAAGAAGGGGAAGGTGTAAGCAGGGAAAAATGAGGGTTTGCAGCAGAGGGAAAGGAGCTGATAAGGAGAACAGAACCAGATGGTGAAACAAGAGGAGCAGAGCTAGGAGAAGACGAGAAGAAAGAAAAACAGTGAGGAAGAAAGAAAATAGTCTTCAGGAAAAGGGAGGAAGAGAAGGTAAGGTGAGAGTGGGGGAATGGAGTGCAGATTTGGAAGAATATGAAACAATATTCTTCTTTTATGAACTCGGAGGCAGGGGGAAACAGATCTCACTGAAAACACCATTTCCTTCCCACTCCCTGGGCTTTCAGACAGGAGGCTGGGAAGAAAGGTGGAGAGGCTTCACTTTGAGTTGCTGTTTATTTTGATAGGAAAAATGTTTTAGAAAATTTAGTGTAAAAACTGTTTCATAAGGCTATTCACATGGCTATCGGGTGCACATAGTGGATGGGCACTGAGGCTTCGGGGGCACAATGGCCATAATCCTGTTTCTGACCCCTGGATATTTGTGAATGGCTTCTCCGGTACAAATAAGCTGATCAAAGCCAAAAACTCACGTGGGTAAACTTAACCGATGGCATAGAAGTTAAAGAAACAAAAGGAAAGGAGGGTGAGAAAGGCAAAACGCTGGCATAAATAGCTTTTATGAAATGCCTGCTTTCACAGCCCCAGCCCTGGCTCCCACTGCAGCGGCTGCAAGGCTTTGTGTAGGCCTCGGGCCTGGCCTTTCGTTCAGCGCTGGAGAAGGGAGACTGGGGCTTGAAGGCATTCAGAGCAGGTCAGTGACTACCTGAAATACCACTTTATTGCAGTTAAATTATTGAAATCTCTCTGTGTCAGTCTCCAATCAGGAGAGCCTCCTTTGCTGGGTGGCAGACGCTGCCCGGCCCTGGGGTGGATGCTGAAGGGCGCTGCGAGCGCTTACGCAGCCGGGCAGGGCTGGCTCTGGAGTCGCTCTATTGATTTAATTAAAAGCAGGAGCAGCTTACTATACGAAGTGACCTCTAAGTTTGTGTTGAAATTTCTCTGCCTTATTTTGATTTAAACTGTAGGTATGTATTGATTTTTCAATGTATGATTTTTTCCCAATTTTTATGGAAATAAAATTTCCTTTATTTTTTTTGATTTTATCAAATACATGATTTCTCCTGGTTGCTCTTTGCTTACTAATCTGATAGCGGGCAGTTTTCTGGTAGTGAGTGGGGATGCTAGTCTATCGCAGATTGCCTGCAATCCCAGTTTATTGATTTTTTTCAGTTTTATTTCTCTTTATATAGCCTGTCTCTTCAGTAGTAGACCCACAGTAAAAAAGCACAACACTAGTGCAGATATCTCTTGGTGCAGAGAAAAACCACCATGGGAAAAGTTGGGTGGTACAAAGTAGGCTGAGGTGTGCAGTGCATGCTCAGGCTTTTTTTTTTTTTTTTAAGCATGAGTATACAAGATCTTTGATCTACTCACTGAACATGAGAAATAAATCTCTGGGCTCTCACTGTGTGGAAGTCTTTCCTTTAACAAAGTCTGTATTTAGCAATGACCATAATACCTGTGACGGGGTGGTGGTGAAAAGCTCTCTCGAAGTGTTGCCATCCGCCTTTTATCGACGAAAAGTTAGGGGAAGGATAAAGGAAACAGCCTGTGCCAGGTTTGCAGCAGAATTAAGGACAACAGCCAAGGCTGTGTTTTTGCTGATAGATGACGATGGCTCCACAATGTGCCAACCCTGTAGCTTGGAATGAAGAAAATGAGAAAACTGAAAATATCCTTGACAAGACATCTTTTAACACATCACGAGGCTGTCCAAACAGCAAAAAAAAAATGTTCGGCAGTTCCTTTCCTTCTGTTGCGGTGTCTGTGCTTTGGTGGTTGGAGTTGCGGGGCTCAGCTGAAATGCTGCCTGTTGGATTATGCTGGAGTAACAGCTAAAGGACAGCGTGTTTACCAAGCGTGGGGTCTCACCTGCTCCTCTCTATGCCAGCCATCGAGGGCACTGCACAATCATGAAAAATGACTTGGCTGATCCAGCAGCTAGGTCTGGGCAGCACGTTTGGCATAGGCATGCATATCCATCGTACATCACGACTGTTTCTCTTATAAAGACATTGCGAATCTGATGTTTTCTCATCCCTTAAATACATTGGGGTGAGTAATGAAAGCAATACCTAGCTTCCTACCTCAAAAAAAAAAAAAATCAAACTCCACAACCAAAAGCCAAAGGAAAGAAGGGTATTTTGTGCATTCAGGCACAGTAAACAGAAGAAAAACACTGGGAAGGATAGTTGTTGAATACATTTGAATAACAAATACATTTGAGGAAATCCCAGTCTGCTTGGGGACAGAAAAAAGGAAAATAAATTCATCACATTATTCACTAGAAATTATTTGTTCAGCTCTGCTCCTTAATGTGTCAGCTAAAGATGATTTCTAAGAGTGAAGATTTTCTTTTCTTGCTCAAAATGACTCAAGAAGAAATGAATATTCCAGCCACCAAGTGAGGTTAATATATGAGTTTCATAGTCATTTACTCAGCACCGCTGTTCCCTGCAGAGTAATGGCAATGAGATGCATTCTGGGATTGCCAGAGGTGAAACCATAGTAGATGTTCTTGAATAATTTAGCAATGTATGAAAGCTTATTTCATCACCATCAACACAGTAATACCTTGCACCAATGGAGTGTTGTACATTTCTGCTCTTCAAAAATGTGCAAGTATTCTCATTTCCACTTCTCAGGTGTGGAAACTTGAGAATGGAGAAACAAAATCATTTTCCAAAGGGGGCGAGGGCAGTGGGAGGCCTGGGATAAACACTGGTAATTTTGAAGTGGCAGAGCAGGTTCATATCCAATTCTTTCCATGAAAGCAGGCTATGGTTGTGTTGTGGAGTAATTATTAACGTTAGGCTAAAGGAGCAGAGAAACTCTCATGCCTGTATTTGGGCTGTTTAAACATGCATGTAGTTGGCAACTTTTTTGTGTTTAAGGAGTCTAAAATCTCATCAGTCTTATTCTTCCCTGAATGTAGATTGGTCTTTAATGAGATCAATGAATAGTGCTGGTACTTTGCTGGCCAAAATTGTAAATGTGCTGTTGTTTCCTTTTTACCCTGTAGCACAGGGATTTCAGAGCGTTACTGCTAATGTGTTTTGCATTCTATTGCTCTCCCACAAAATTTATGGCCAGAGAGAGACTGTGGAACTGGTACGGGCAGAGCTAGGTTGTATTCTCTGTATTACAGTCAGATTTATTTTTTCCAAAGTATATGGTTTCAAAATAGTCAAAGGGAAAGGGAAATGCAGAGCAAAGAGGGAGCTGGGAATGTGAAAGAATTTGAGACTGGTTTCATAAAAATAAAATTTTGGTTTCTGAGCTATGTCAGATGTTGAAGAAGAAACGTATCTGGTACTATGACTCTAAAATGCTGAGTATTTGTATTTTATGGTGTTTTTGTTGCTTTTGTCCATGACCCACCATCCTGAAGTGGCTCCAGTGAAGTTGTGTCCCACAGGACAGACTTTGCCTTAGAGTGGAAAATTTCTCTATACCAGGGAATGGAGTCATCACTGAACATCCTTTATGTATTAATCTTCTGAGACGCACTAGAACAGGTAAAAACTATAGTCCTGACCGAGTATGAAATGGGTAATCAGTACGAGAGTTGAGGTAGGATGGAAAGGGCTCTCTTGGCACATTTGGGCGAAGTCGTATGTGAATCACGTGTATGTGAATCAGTGAATCATGTTTCATACTGACCCACAGCATCATGCTGGGTATGCAGGGGTGGTGATCAGAAAGTATAGAAAATGTAGAGGATTTAATTCAAATGATCCAAGGAGGTGGGCTCCTCACAGGGAATCTAAGAGGTCTGAAGCAAATTGTGGATAAGAGGAAAAGAATCCTGAAGGAAGCAGAAGGTGTACATGTGAAAAATCTGAGAAAGATGAGAGATGCCCAACAGATGAGCAACAGGAATCGCATGTGTCAAAGAGCAGCTGGGGAGCACGTGTGCAGATGTGTAGGTCAGTGCTGCCTGTGCCTCCATGTGAAGCTCTCCTGAGCTTGCCCATGGAGTGAGCAGTTCATCACCCTCTAGCTCTGGTATTTTCTAGCTCTGCACCGTTTCTAAACATCATTAGCCTTGCTGTTATTGTACTATTCCCAGTGACACTGCCTGTGAAATAGTACTCGACAGGTGGTAGTAGAGCTGGATAGGCTGTTTGATTAACTCCGTGAAATGATTTCTGGAGCTCCTGCCTCCCAGATGAAACACAGTGAGGCTATCCAGGGCCCTGCAAGTGGACTGCTTGCAAGCGCAGTGTTGTTAACCCTGCCCAAACACTGCAGTCTATGGCATTCTGTCTGTTATCCCTGAATCTGAAATGTGGAAAGGGCTCTCTTTGAAAGACAGGCAGAAACGTGGAGGTGTTGAGCAGTCAGTCAAATCGACCACACAAAAATTAACTTGGGAAACGACAGAGAATGTTATTGTATATGTTATTGGTGAAGGAAAAAGAAAAAGATATTCTGAAAAGGGCCAAACTGCTGAGGAAAAACAACTCTGCAGATCCTGAAGCCTGGACTGACCACAGCTAAATGCAGCCACAAAATTCTAAGGGTCCACTGAAAAATTTTAGCTGGGCTTGATGGTGCCATGCCTCTCTGAAGCCAGTAGAGCTGATTTTCTGAGAACGTCCTTGCTAAGAGGGATCCCTCAGCAGCGAAAAGCAGATGGGTGGCTGTTCCCCTCTTGCTCTCCTGGCTCTGGCAAAGACAGCAGAGTAAGGAGCTGGGGCGTAGGAAGAGCTGCTGCGGCCTGGTGGTTCCTAGAAGTAGCACAATGGCAGGTTGGGTTTACACGTGAGAAGAGCTCATCCACAGCAGCTTTACGATTTCTTCCATTGCATGGGGGCCAAACTGTGGCCCAAGCTCAGTGTTGCCTTTGCTTGATGCAACTTTGCCAGGTCTGCAAAGTTGTGCTTCAGGATGTGTCATTTTATGAGTCAAGTGGAACAATGTAGGTGGTGATAGGAGAGAGAAAGCAGATAACATTTTGAACAACTTTTTTTGAGGAGCTGGTCTAAGCTCTGTTCTTGATTACTGTGGTAAAAAATGGAATAACTCCTTTTTACTTGAAGTTCATATTAACCTTAAGTGATTGTAGCATTTAGCTTTCATCCTCCAAATAACATGGCTTTCTATGCACTTCTTGCATGTTGGACATCTGTTATATTTTATACCACTACCCAAGTTCCCTCTGCAAAGAGCAAAGTTTCTCTCTGCTACTTTATGCAGGATTTAAGTGTGCATCCTCCCTTTAATTCCACACGCTTCCTTTTTTAAAGTCTGTCTTTCCATCCTAAGTATCACTGAATAGCCAGACAAAACAGTTATTTTTCATATTACAAGACGATCGTAATGGATTTATATAAAACTCAGACAGTGGCATTGTTCTTGAAGTCGATTTTATTGTAATGAAGTTCCACTCTTAATATTCCATGATCTTCGATGTCCTTTACAAGTAACTTTTTATAAATTAATCTATAATAATCTAATTCAAGTCAGTTAAAGTGGATAACTGTACTCCAATTACAATATTGGGAAGAGTTTTTACATAATGGGGGCTTTTATATAGATGGTTAACGCTAATACTGTAGTTTACAACATACTGTATGAATCACTAATTAAATGCCTAAGTAGCAATAATGGAAGTGGAACTATCAATACAGAGAAGATATCAATGATGTAAGGCATTAATAAAACTTTATGGTACCATTTAATCTTTTTTTATGGGTACTCCATTATGTCAGTGAAAAGAAAAGGCAGGGGAAAAAAAAGAAAGAAAGGCTGGAGCTGAAAGGGACAAGGAAATGAAAAATAAAATGTTCTTTGTATCTTCCCCACAAAATGGGCCAGATACACAATTAATGAGAACTACCCAGGAGAAATAAACTCATCACCTCTTAAAAACGTAGCTCTTCATTGCACTTGGACAGTTTAAATGCTACTTAAATGACCAGTATTCTCTGAAATAAACCAAGAGCAGCATAAATAGTATCTTCAAAAGAGGAATGTAAGTTTAGTAACACACCGCCCGAAAAGGAACAGCTAAACTGTTGTTTTCCTGCTATTGGCCAGCAGAGATGACTAGCAGGGTAAATATATAAACATTTATATTGGAAGGAAAAACTATTAACAAAGGTATCTTATTTTTAAGCCAAAACACAAACTTGGCTCTCAGCGCTGCCCGAGGAGCAGTGGAGGCAGCCGGGCTGCTCTCCTGACAGGACATCTCCTCTGTGTTCCTTGGACGCCTTCCAGTGTCCCCCGCAGGAAAGCAAGCTGCCCATTTGCATATCAAAGCAGAGGAATAAGCCAACCCCAGCAGACCTCTAAAGGGAAGTGAGAGTATATGGGAATTTTTAGTTTTAACAGCTCTCAATAAAAAAAAAAAAAAAGACCACCTCCATTCCTTTCATGCAACAGTCGCTTCGAATGCTTTTGTAACACATCTGAGCAGAAACAAGCATTAACCCTTCCCATTCTCTTGCAGGAGCTTTCAGTTTCCTGAAAAATCAGAAAATCCATTTGCTTATCAGCTCTATGCAGCGTTTTGAAAGTGATTGCACTGAGACGTCCTCCACACCACACTGCGTATGTGTGCAGTAGCCATGTTAGCGCTTCGTGCTCACTGTTGTTGACGTGACAAGTTTATTTAGTGCAGGACTTCTAGCCTTGCATGTTTCTTTGCCTCGTAGGAGGAGGTATTTGACATCTGCGTGGAATACGGTTGCTGAGGTTTGGCTCCGAGCTCCACCTTTCCTGGGTGTCCATCACTGCCCAAGCACTGGGCAAACTGGAGCTGACAACCTGCCTTGCAGCTTCTAATAAAAATAAATCTTTTTGTATTATTTTAAAACTGACTTCAATATGAGTAGATGAAGAGGCTATGAAAATTCTTTGCCAATATCAGTGAAGATTAGATCCAAGAAATAATGTCTGTCTGTGATAGGAAATTCATTATTTCCCTTGCCCATCAAATACAGTTGTTGGCAACCTTCTGCCTTAAGTACACGAAGATGAAGACATCAATAATCCTGCAAATTTGCGAGTGAAACCCAATCTTTGCACAGCCCCCCCCAGCGTATTGCTTCCTTTCACATCCACGATGTCTGCTCCGTCTGAACACCTTTGAAGAGCCGCAGGAGTTTAACTTCACTATTACATTTCTGGCATTTAAAGCCAATGCTGACTCTGTTGATTGGGCTTTGATGCACCTGTCACTCAACAAAACACAGCTGAAATGCACGGATGGATACAGGTCCATTTCTTTGTACCACCAAGCTCATCCTAGGCGTATTATTAATAGTATGATCAAACCCCAATGGTAATTAAAAGGTATCTTCAAAAGTATGTGGGGTTCCTCTGCATAGATGCTGCTGTAAGCGCCAACCTTGGCCTGCATCATGTTAGCAGAGCTTGTCCCTGGTGAGCTGTGTTTGTCCTGACTTCAGGTACATCCATCAGCTGTTACTTGAGCAACCATTAGCTACTGTATGGCGTGAACAATCAATGCCAAAATAAACTTACTTGAGATATAATCATTGCTTTAATCATTTGAAGGGGCTGTAGGTTTTTCTGGACTTACCTAGAGCTGTAAAATAGAGGAAGCTCTGATTGTCCTTGTTCTGGAGTTTGCTGGAAGAAGTTCTACCACAAAGCTTTAGTCCTTCAACACTTTCCAGTCTTTCAATAGCTTTTTTTTTTTTTTTTAAAGGTTTCTTGGTAGAAAGTAAAGAAAAAAAGGAGAAAAGATCTATGGAGGTTTGCTTCGGTCCAGTAATCTTAGCCACACTGTCTTTTCCTTCGCTAGAAATGACACGAATGGACAACAGGAGTCTAGAAATGACACGAACGGACAACAACAACAAAAAAGGGGGCCCGGAGCCTGGGCCATGTCGGCAGGATGGGTGTGCAGGATGGCAGCAGGGGCTGGCACCAGTTTTGTTAGTGCAGTGACAACCGTAGGTTTGTGTAAATAATGTCAGGACATGTAGCTACTACCATACAGCTGTGGATGTGTGGTAACGGCTCATCTGCTTGTTAAGTTTCTCCAGTGTGAACAAGTAAAATTATTAACCAGGTTAGGTAAAATTATGCCTTGTACAACTTTGTGTAACGTGTTTTGCAATATGGACTCGGTGCCTATCTATGCTACCTGGGCTATGCAGGTGCCATAGATCACATTGGATCGGAAATATTTAAGGAAAGACAAATCAGGAGGTTACGCTTTTATCAGGAAAACACGTTTTTGCTTGCTGCACCTCCTGGGGCCTGCGTGTCTGTTTACATAAATTCATAATGCAGTGATTTAACAAACTGAGCCTACCACCTGAATTCTATCTCCACTTTTTACATGATTTTTTTCTTTCAGTATCGTGTGGGGACTATCATCATTCTTTGTCTGGGAAGGTCTGCAGGCTTTATACAGGGTCAAAGTTAAAATAGGAAACAGGTTCAGCTGGATCAGAAACAGTTTGCTTCTTTTTATTTTAAGGAGTGTTTGGATATACCTTGAGATTTTCAATGCTAGTTGTTATGATGGGATCCTGGTGCCTTCAAACACACCTAAACATTCAGCATCACCACCATTTCGTCTGTAATGCAATAAAAGACGTCATGTTTAATTTTATTTATGGGCTCAATATTCAAGTTTTTCACATGTAATTTTTCCCGTGTGGACATTTAGATATGTTAGAAACATCATTATCTTTTGATATTAGGAGTAATATGTTAATAAGAAGATTAGCATCTCACTGATGGACAAAAATACTGTTTGAGCACTATGCCAAGGCATGCACATCCAAAATGGGCCACAAAGCAAAGAGTACAGGCTGTGGATGACTGGAGCATTGTAATATTTTGTGCACTACCAAATGCAATACTCTCGCCTGTTTTAATATTAAAATATCATTTCAAATGTGCATTATTAAGAGTCTCTGCCTGTTAATAGGCTTCCCCACTAATAGGTGGTCAAAGGACTTCTTGACTTCAGCCTCTGCTGGAAGCAGGAGACATCTGTGTCTTAGGCAATCCTCTTGCACACATGTGAATGAAATAAACTTGTCTGATACTTATTCTGTGTTTTTTTTTGTTTGTTTTTTGGTATAATTCATCAAGAAGCAAATCTGGTGCAAACACCCAATGTAACAAAAATTAGTTTTCTGTGCTGGCTGCTTCCCAGAAGCTTGCGATATCTCTGTTGGCTGGTAGAGGTGGGGCTGTCCTCAGAGGCTGTTCAGCCTTCATCCCCATGGTACTTGTGTGCCACGTGCTGCCTACAAAACACCACTTTTGGAGCCATTTAGGCTCTTACTAAATGGAACCTGTTGCAAGTTCGTGACTGGGGTTGACAGGGTATGGAGAGCAGCTGTGATGTTCCTCTATAGCTAAACGTTGCCAGTTTTGCATAATCTGCAAAAATATGTTGTCGGGCCCAGGGCTCCAGCTGGCACCCTGCCACCATTTGGGGAGAGGGGCTTCGTCTCTGACACTGAGATGTCAGCCTAGCACAGAAGAGACCCCTCTCCGTGTTTGGAAAATTTCAATTCTTGCAAAATGGCCACTGAAAAGGGAACAAAGCGGGGTGCAGTTTCCAGAAGCAGCGTGCTCGTTCTGTGATGCCCGATGTAGCTGTGATGGGAATAGCGGGGCTGCTGCGTGCTGCGGCGTTAGCATGTGTGCACCACAATCTTCTTAATACCCGTGGTAAATCCCACTGCTTGCTACGAGCTCTGTTCTGAATGTTAGGCTTGTTTGCCTTCTGTTTTTTAAGCTTATAAACACTTTGGGGCTGAAATTCCCTCAGAAGGTAGCAAGAGTGAGGTTAACCCTCCGAAATGGTCTATTTAGGGGATTTATCTTGGGCGAGTGAGGCAAAAGGACCAATCGAACAGGCCTCCAGGTTAAGCTGTTGTTTACACCTGAGCTCTTATTTTTAAGCACGCTGCTGCTGCTCGTGGAGGATGATGGAGGGTTTGAGCCAAGTTTGCCAGGATTATGCGAGCTGCATTAAGTAGGTAAGGCTTTGTAATGTTATAAAATGCTTTTGCGCTCCGAGAATGTAAAGTTCTCGTGGAGGTTGCAATTAAGCAGATGATTTGGCACGGATCCTTGCTCCTGGAGTTGTACCAGAAATCTTCCGCCTTTGATGGAGTGAACAAGGCATCAGAAATCCCACGTGAAACCCCCACCACTGTTTTTTAAACAGCCTGCATGAAGGTTCCACTTGGTTATTATTTTTAATTAGCGTAAAAGAAAAGATGATGCTAATATCTGCAGTCCTTTACCTCCTAGATCAAAATGCTATTGGCTTCAAAAGATGTTAGACCTAGATAGAAACTCAGAAGAGGATGACAGGGTAGATCTGCTGGTCCAGCTGGGGCAGCCTTCTTGAAGCAGCTTTGGTTTTGTGGCAAGATGCATGGAGAGTGGAGGATATAAATTCTGCAGGAGGTGTTCAGGAGTGGTTAGGGCCAATAAAAAGATTGGTTTAGATTTTGCAGTACTGTTTCTAATGTCTATTAATAAATAAAATTCCCAGGAAAGTTTGGTGAATGGTGTGTTGAAGCTTTTTCTTTTTTTTTTTTTTTTTTGCGTGCGTATGTGTGTAAATGCTCGGTCTGTAGCTTGGGAAAGAGAAGGGGGACTGGAGTCTGCCTTTCCCTTAGCTCTGGCCCCCGAGAACGGTGTCCCCAGAGTTGCAACAACATTTGCCCGTCTCTGAGACTTCCCATCCCATCCTGCATCCACAGACACCTCCCTGTGGGCAGCCAGGCTTCGCTTCCCCACACACACACCTGCCAGGGCAGTGCTCCTAAATCTCACAGCGGTGCTCTGAAAAAAGACCTTGCTAAGCTACCGTGAGACTATATCAACATCAACAATTTGTTCCGCTTTATTTTACTTAAAATAATAGCAAATCCCTTCTTTTATTTATAACCACGTAGAATGTGCAAATACATATTGTGGAGCGTAGTGAGGAGGCTGCTGAGACGTTGCTTGCCCTGTGTCCTCAGCAGATTGATAGCCAAATCTCCCCCAAATATGTGCATCCATCTTTGGGTGATTCTTGCAGTCTGTTTTATTTGCTACCAAAATATATATTTAATCTGACGGAAACCTGCACAACCCTTTTTTTTTTTTTTTTTCCGTCTGACTGATTTCCCTCCTTTGGGTTGTTTATCCTTCAAACGTGTATTAAAGGAATGAGGAAAATGTTTCCTGAGCTGTTAAAGATTGGGCCGTAATCAGGAAAAAGAGTACTCACCATCCTCCCTTGGCAAGTGCATTTCAGCACATCTCCTAATAAATCACCAACATGAATTGAAGGTGTGAATAAAACCTTCTGATGTGCTGCAGGGTGATAAGAAAGTAATGTTTCCAGAGGTATGGTGTGGAAGATGTGGGCTTTCAGGTGCGCAGGTAGGAGCTGTAGGGTGTTGCTCTAACCAAGTTTTGCCCCTCCGGGCATTTTAGCTTATTATTTGAGACATTTGTGTTTTGATATCTACAGCATTGTATCCTTTGCTGTATGCTACTGGTAAATAACTCGGTGTAACGAAGCACCGATGACTGATTTATAAAATATTTTAAAATCCTCCTTGCTGGGTGCTTCTGTGATGGGCAGCGCGCAGTGGTGAGGCAAAAGGTGATAAAATTATCTCCTCACGGACCACGTCTCTGTGCTTTTTGATGGGCACGTTTGTGCCCATCTTGCAAAAACTTGGCCAAAATGCCATGGGTGAGTGGGGCTGGCCATGGCTGAGAGAGAAGCACGTGCCTGAGTTATGTTGAGGGCAGTGACCACTCTTCTGGGAGGGAAAGAAAAAATAAAGCAAGTTCTTTAGAAACCTGCAGTCCTAAATCCATTCCAATGCCATGAAACGGAAAATAGTTTAGTGGTCTGACTTCATGTAGCTTTTGGACAAAATTTTAATCTCAGGTACCTCATGTTTCAAACAGTATTCTTTTTTTTTGTTTTTCCTTTCAGTGAGAAATTTAATTACATGCCTGTGTTGAGCAATTTCTGTCAGGATTAGCAGTTTCTTTTCTGCCTGCTCTACGGTTGCTGTGTGTGGAGATGATGATTCTCATTTGCAAATAATTTCAGCATTTGTTCCTATCTGCACGGCTGAGAAGGATGGATCAAAACAAAAAGTGCTTTCAAACAGATGCATGCAAAACAATCCTCTCGCAAACAAAATGACTCAGAAAATACAGTCCTTAAAAAATTCTTGTTATCTCTTCTCCCTGGTAAATGTTTATTAGAAACCGATAACGCAACGTTTTAAATGTGAAATCCAACAGTATCTCAAAACACTTGTAGAATACCCCCTGCTGCTCTAATATAATGATCTGTAACAAAAGATTTTAGAAACATCCTTTGTCACATCAAAGGAAAATAGCACTTTTTCTTTTTTTATCCATTCTTCTCCCTACCAACTAAATTGTCCCCAAAGTTGTTATTAAATAATGAAGGATTGAAACGTTAGAGGAAGAAAAGGCTACATCCACTATTGTTACTTCCAATATACTGAGCTTGGTTAAGGAACTTCAGCTTTTTCATTTATTTAATATATCTCAGATTGGTATCTGCTTAAGTCATAGCAGCTTACCCCAGCCAACAGGCAAGCTCTGCAGAATTTACTGCAGTAAAATGCAGGCATGCTTCACATAGCCTTAATTTGTTTTGAGATCCCATCTTTTATCTATGGAAACCTGCTCTCTCAGCAGGATGAACTTCTCTGTGAGAAAGTAAATTGGTTGTAATGCGGCGTAGGTCCCAGCATGCAACGCTTATTATAGCTCTCCCTTCTGACGCCCTGCAAAATGGGTGGAAGAAAGAGTTAAATCAGCCTTTAGCATCTTGCATAATTATTCCTGGCCAATTGTCTCCAACTGGAAACTCACAATTTGTTACCACTTAGTTGGTTTCGGTGAATGAGGAGGATTCATTGCTTTTTGCCGGCATTCAGACCTTTTGTTCACAGTTTCGAGAAAATTGCAATCTCTTTTCTTGCTAGTGTTCCAGGTTTAGCCATGCTTGGTTAAGTCAACGCTCAGGTTTCTCTGGAATTGTGTGTGCTAATCCGGGAGCGCGCAATTTTTATTTTCTTTTTATGTGATTTTGCTTGAGTGTTTTGTTCCTAAGCCGACACTAGCAGAGCACTTATTTTTACAATCCGAATATTTTTATGGTGACTACGCTCTATCTTTATTGGGTGGGAGGGGGCATTTACCCGAATCTTATGTTGAAGTTTTCTAAGCTTCACAAGAGACCAAGTAAATAAAAACCAAACCAGGGGTATAGGCATATGGAAATAAAATTGATGAGAAACAGCAGTGGCAACTTGCACAAACCCACATCCGTGTGCTTGTTTGTAGGTTAGTTAACTTTTGTGAGTGGCACCGGTAATTCGTGAAGGAGAAGCATGGCTTGTGTCTTCACTGGAAAGCTCCCAGAGAATCTAGTAACTGAGGGGTTATTTTCTTTAATAAAAACTGAATGAGTTGTAGTACGCTGATTCTGATTAACCAACTGTGACAGATGGTAATTCTCTTTAAATGTGGCTTAGAGAAATTAAATCCAAGGTGATTTGAGAACCACTTAAGAACTTTTGAAGCCAACTTAAAGAAAAAATAAAAAAGGCAAGGAGAACACCTTGAAGCTCGCTTTGTGTGCTCTTGCACAAACGTCTCTGAGGGCTGGAGCCAGCTTCCTTCCCAAGCGCTCGCAGCGATGTTTGCACTCAAATGTAGTTTCCAGCACCTTTTTTACTGTACTGTGCTACTGGCCCAGAAAATAGTTCTAGTCGCATGACCTTCTTTTGACCTAAAGAATGGTAATTTATTGTCATCCCAGGAAATCACGCACTCGAGATAAGCATTTAGGAGTCGGGGATTGAATTATTACACATTTGCTAGCAGACTGGTTAGCTGAGTTCCACAAAACTTGTGCTGTATGTCTTTTGAAAGCCCAATTTTGGGGGCTTGGTTCAATACAGGGGACTGAGGACTTCCAATTGTAATACTCAGAGCTTCAGTTTGTATTTGAGGTTTAAAGGGGTCTCAGTTTACCACGGCAAAAACCAGCTGTGTTATCTGGTGTCAGGCTAACAGTCTATGAATAGCAATAGGCTCTTCTTCATTAAACTGAATCATCATAAAGTATAAATACATTATCTCAAAAGGGGACTGAATTTCACTCTGAAGATATCTGCTTTTGCAGTCCAATTAGATTGTTTAAAACAAAGAGTATGAAGTCTCAGACTGCGGAAAGCTTGCATTTCTTTGGGCTCTGTGTGATAGGTATATGCCTGTGTAATGTACAGATGACATAAAACTGTTGTTTGTTGGGTTTTTTTGCTAATTATGTTTCTAGAAATAGCACACAAATACCAGACTTCATATTTATGGTTTTTTAAATCACAAGGAAGCGATTTCTAAGAGCTATGGGAGTTACGTGCACCTAGTTGCTAGGACAGCAGCTCGCTGGCTGTTCCTGCTGGAGCAAACCCAAGATTAGAGGGCAGGAACCCCTGCAGCAAGACTGAGCCTTGACATCACTTGTTTTGCAGATTGCTTCCACAGCGCTGCATGTGTCCCTGAGCTTGAACAGGTCTTGAACACATGAAGAAGGAAGTGAGGCAGCTCTAAGGGTGCAACGCACAAGGTGGTAAAGGTTTCCCAGCTTCCCAGGATGGCTCTCTTCAGCTTTTACTCTTTGTGTAGCTGAACTGTTCCTGTAAAAACATAAATCTTTTTGTTTAGAAAACACAGTGTTTCAGCTATTTTGTGTTATCTTGGTGTCAGTGGTTTCAATATGATCTCTTGAAATTGCTTTTGTCAGCTATCGGGTAATACTGCTGTGGAAATGCGTGTTTATTTATATATATAGCTTTACACTTCACTCTACATGTGCACGCACACACATGCACATATATATTTATACCAGATACTGTTTTCAATTAATTTTTAGTCAGATTATTGCACCAAGTCTATCAATTAATAGAAAATGTATGCACCATGCAGAGTTATTGATGATGGTAATTTTTAATTTTTTTTAAGCTTTTAAGTATTTCAGCTATAGAATGTGAACCATGGTTTGCTTTGCTTGGTCATGAATGACATATTCATTTTTCCTTTTCTGGATGGATGAGTTTATCCCTTAAGAGAGGTTTCTAGGGTGCATGTTCACAGGTATTAGTTGGAAATAGTCATTTTCTGCAGCTATTCTGCAGTATTCACCTGAACGCTGCTGATTGCTTAAACAATCTTGTCTCTAACAGGAAAGGAAGTTTTCATTTTTTCATAGTAACTTTTTTCTGTAGGTCTTGTGCCATGTACATTCTTTCAGAATTATCCCAAACTGCACTGTCTCCTCACTGATGGCAGGTGTTATTGAATGCTGCTGTTCGTTCAGTAGCCTTCTGCCTTCTTTCTGCACCTATAGGTGAGGGCTATCCTGGTATCGGGAGCATCCTCTGTCCAGTCAGTGCTCTGCCAGACTTTATGAAAGGTGCTCTGATGGACTGTGTTGGTCAGGGTGGCAGCCCGTAACCTCTCAGTGGCAAAGCTGGGTGCATCGTGTTATTTTTAAAACTTGCGGAATGATTTATTAATACGTATTATGTATGCATTCTAACATCTCATATGTGTCACAGAAGAGTATTACAATTGCTATCAGGCAAATCAAACAGCCAGTGCTGAGCTTATTTAAAGTAGTGCAGCACGATGTAACAGTCATATTAATGGCAAGCAATAGCATTTGTAGTCTGAGATTTAAATATATGACAATTTTTGTGAAATCATTGTATTCTGCACTTCGAGGCTTTTTTAGGAAGAAATGACTGACTTAAAGTAGTACTTGGTCATTATTCTTCTATCGCGCTCTCATTACTTCATGAGGATTAGCGAGATGGCAATCATGTATCTGTATTCATGTGTGCCAATTCAACATTATTGGTATTTACTCTGATTACCCTGCTGAAGAAAATACTTTGCATTATCACAAAATGGTCTTAAGTGGAAATATTTTTGCCACAAAGCACAGTGGTGCTAATCTGATGAGATGTTTTGAAGTGTTAGTATGGTTGATAATCAATATTTAATAAAAAAATATGGAAATAGATATTCTTTGGGATGAGTACTTAGTGATTGTATTTGATTTTGATAGTTGTTTGCTAAATCTGATGGATTATATATGTTTCCTCTTCTGCTTAGAGTTCAGTTTCCAGGCGAGAGTGAAAGAAACCAAACCCTCAAGTCTTTATGAATAATTCTTCCAATTAAATCAGCGTGGTCCTCTATCTGTAGTGTGCTAGCTACGGCAGGCTATACAGCTCTTCCAAAATTTTGTTTCCGTTTTTTGCACTTTGTTATTTACTGTAGAGAAAGGGTGGTGTTGAAAGTCCCGCTTCCCTCCTTTGGAGCGGTGTTTTCTGGTACTGAGTGACTGGGAGAGACTGCGGCGTGAGGAAGTTCAGCTTTGTTTGTCTGCTACCTGCAAAGCGGGTGCTGAGTGCTACGGGGAGGCTGCAAAGTTCATTCTCTCCAGCAAGGTTACTCTTCTTGATGAGCATTAAAAGATAGCTTTAAGCCATTCACAATTATGACCTTGACTAGGAAAATGTAAGTTAATAAGGCTTCAACAAATTATGGTCTTTTTGGTCGATTTGCCTAGTGAACTGTTAATTGTAAAACTGAAAGACATTATGTTCAGCTTTCTCTATCACATCTTTTGTGTTTTAACAGTGACACTTCATTGAGTGCAATTAACAAAGCCTAGGAGATTTATTAACACACTTCTTCATGGCCAATGATCCATTCCACTTAAGACATAACACTGTAAAATGCACATTATCTCCTTTTGGCACTTACAATAATGCTTCATGAACTAGGAAGGCATATGTTAAAGCAGATAAAATAGCATTATTAGCTGACAAATCTTACAATTTATTAGACAGTTAATTTATCAGCTTAAAAGACACTTAAAACAGCTGTGCATTTAATGTCTTTTTAATGTATCCAGTAAAACTTGCATAATTGCCTGTAGTGCAATTTATTTTTAGCTATGTTGCAAAATGTCTGCATTTACTGTTTACATCTTCTTTAATTTTTCCTGCAAGGCTCATCACATCTAGGCACAAGCCCTAACAATGAGGGCAGATAATCAGATAAAAAGACTTCTCGTACAAATGGCTGCCCATGAATGAACTATTCAGAAGTGCACGCTGAGCCGGACCAAAGACTTCTTGCATTTTATCTCCACCCCAAGGGCAAGAGGGAGAAAGAAGCAGGGGTGCCTCATGGAGGGCGCAGTCATGGCCTGCCAAGCACGGCGCATCGGAGGCTGACAATGCTCGCCTTCCCTGGCATTAGCATTTGGAGCCCATTCGGAGCCACATGTCTGGGGTGTAAACTAACAAGGCTCCGAGACTGCATTAGCAGAGGTGTTTCATTTTATAATTAAGGTAACTGCTCCCCACAGATCAATTGTAGCAGACCTAAGTGCTATCTGTGAAGAAAGTGTTGGAGAGGATACACATTTAATGACTCTGATGCATAAATTGGCTGTGTTTGTTTATTGCTCTCTAATTTAACGGAACCTTTTGTTAAATCTTTCTGGCTTCTTTCTTTCTTTCTTTCTTTCTTTCTTTCTTTCTTTCTTTCTTTCTCTCATACCACTAGTAATGATTTCTGTGCGAACAAAGGGTGTCGCTTATTAAAATAAAAAGTCAAACATTGCTGTTTCCATTAATTAAATGTCAGATTAGCTTAATCTTTTTATAAATATTGGATATAATCTACTTACTGAGAGAAAACAGGACTGCAAATGCCGGCACGTGGAGGAGGAGTGTAGAAGCGCAGTTCTTGTTTTGCAGCAGGCAGGTAGGGGTGAGAGCTGCGCAGGTCGGACCTGTGTCTGCAGCTGGGCTCGTGGAAAAAGCAGGGAGACGGTTTACTAAACATGATGAGTACAGGAATTTAGGTTAAAAAAAAAATAATACACAAAACAAACCACACCAACAGGGCACTCCTGCCAAAAGGAAAAGTACTCTTTTGGAGAGTTTAAGCTCAAGTTTCCAACCTCAAGTTTGAGAGTAGCACAGTCCCTCTGTCTGTCTGCAGGTGATAATCCAACCCATGCACAGCTGTCTCCCAATGCCCGGAGAGTTAAAAATGTGTGGCATCCGTTGGCACGGGCTGTTCCCCCAGAAATAAATAGAAGGAACAAGACATTTTTTGGGGAGAGGGTTGAAAGAAAGGTGGTAAGATTTCGGTCAGGCAGTGAGATCTTAATGATATAGGAAGTCGGGGAATCCAAGGCTAAATCCTCCTAAAATCCTCCCGTCATGTCAGTATATCCTTTGTTTTACTTAATGTAGTTATCCACTCAGAACTGTTGCGTTTGATGCAAGTTTACAAAAGCAGTGAGTATCTAAGGTGAGAGCATTATAATCCTAATCAGCCTTGGATTTATCATCAGAAACTTTTCCCCCAGGTGACTTCTGTTAGTAAGCTGACAACATGATAAATTGTCCTTATGAGCGGATGTGAGAAAAATGGATGAATTATTGAAGTCAAGTATAGTAGAGGCATATGGATACCTATATTCATTACAAGAAATTTTTATGTATTACATTTAATTAAACCTAAACATGTAATAGAGCATTATTCATGCAGAGATAGCCATCTAATGAGAGCTGCCTCGTAGTTTGATTAGTGCAGCATTGTTGACTATTTTATTGCTGTACAGTAAATTGTTGGAGAGTTGTCTTCATCCCAATTAAACTGAATTCTGATTACGTCAGGTTTCTGGTGAGGAGTAACCTAGCTGGCAGTTCTTGTGTTACAAATCCGAGATTTTCAAGGCTACTACTGCAGAAGTAATGTGCTTTAAAGTCCTCCCTTATATCTTCTGCTTTCTATCAGAAGCACATCGTCATCCACTTCATGTTCTTTCAATTTGTCACTAACAGTTGAATAGCAATTTACTTAAAAGTAAAATATGTCCAGGTAGGAAACTAACAAAATCTGTCTTTGTTCAGGCTAACAGCAATGTGGGGCAAGTGTTTAGCTGGAGTGAAGCTTTGGGTTTTCTGTAGTATTTTCTTACAAAGAGAAAAATCTAACTTTTGAAATCTTGTTGGGGCAAAATCTACCTTGTTACAGTAATAGTCCTTTATTTTGCAGGCTGGTGAGGTTATGTCATTTTGTGAACAGCTTAAAATTAAACTCATCTGTAATGACAAACACTTCAGAAACTTTTTACGTTCCTGTTAGAAAGTTTGCAAGCATGGAAAGAGGACAATTTGTTCTAAAATGATAGGCTGAAAGTACAGTTCTCATCTGGAATGTTTTCTGTTATTTAATAAACAGTAATATAAAAAGTTAAAGGAGAAGGGAGTCTAAAGAAATGGTTGCTTTTTTGTCAAAGCATTGTGAGCCTTCTTCTCCATGCCTTGTGGGTCCTTAGGAAGTTGTTTTATAAATGAGTTTGTTTGTGATTTCAGACTCACCAAGTCCCCTTCACTGAGCTTGTGGTTTAAAGTGTAAGCTCTGTTCAGTGGCTTGTCTGTCTAATGAGCTACTAAAACATGCGGGAAACACACATGTTGGCTCTGAAATTCAGACTTTCATTTGAGAAGTAAAAAGCCAATGTACTCTACGGAAAGCTCCTCTTGATATGAGAGGGCAGAAAATCTTGATATGTGATTTTGGGAAGTTGGGTGATGGAAGGAGAGAAAGAGCTGGAGCAAAGGGGCCTTTCCCCGGTTCTGTAGTTCCACCGGATTATTCTTTCCTTTCTTTCTGACTTGGGACCATGCAACATGGAGAGAGAAGGAAAAGAAAAGGCTGGAAATGGCTTAAAAGTTTCTCCGTGGGACTGCTTTAAATAACTAAAACTTTAATTCCTTTTTACATGGGACGGTTCACTTCCATAAGCTAGTTACTTAGACCTTGTGTCAGAGCCTGAAGATAGCCGGGTTTACTGTCTTATAATAGCATTTCATTAGAGATTAGTTACTAGGAAAATATGTATAATTTCAAGGCTATTATGCCATACCTCACTGTCTCATTAGGTGGGATTTGTCTTCCCTGATGTGTGAAATACCTCCTCCTGCCACCGTCCTTTTAGCAGTAATCTTTGTAAAAGTTTGTTTTTAAAAGCCTACATTTGAGCGGGCAGCGCTACTTTAACGAGAAACACATTTGGCTTTGTGAGGGAAGCAGGAGCATTTGGAAATCTCTTTCGGGGAAAAGACCGCTGGGGACTGGTGATGCTCTGAGCCCATGCTGGGGTTCCCCAGAGCACTGGGTACTTGGACAGCTCTGTCCTCACCACGCACTGGAGGAAGGAAAAAGAATTCTTCCTACGGGTTTTACGAGGAACAGTTAGAAAACCATATCCAGTGAGCTTCCCTTACAAAATAGCTTAATGCACGTTATATAGATCAGTATGTACCTCATTCCATCCTCTTTAACAGTAAATAAAATTTCTGTCCTTTTTTCTGCTTCTCTGTGAATGTAACCTGTACTCATAGAAGATGAACCTGTAGTTAACACTGATCTTGGTTCGTGTTGTTTTTCCCCCTGAGCATCAGATGCCAGATGTTTTTGGTGAAAAGGAAATTAATGGCCTAAATAATTAATATATTGAAGTACTGTAGCCACAGTCCATCTGCTGCTTTAGGCTCTGCTCTTAGTGAGTCAGGATCAGACCCTCTTTTAATTTTTGGAGTACATCTTGATACATATTTTGTAAATGTGAATAAAACAGATTAGTTTACTCCAACCAGGAAACACTGCAAGTACTCAAACTTTATTTCTGAGAAGCTTGTTTTTGTTATGATCCACCAGGAAGCTGTTCTGACTGTTTTAGAGCACCCTGACAATAATTTTTTACGCAAGAAGTTGTGTGGGTAGAGACTTATGGAGGGACAGGCACTGTAATAGAAAACGTCCACATAGTCTTCAGTTTGGTTTCCTGGAAGTTTGTTTGTTTCTAAGATTTTTTATTTTATTATTATTATTTTTTTAATGTGATGCCTTGAGCGGCAATGGTCTTTCCAGCTGGTCTTCTCTTCTGACAGCTTGGGTGAGTTACCGGTGGTCTTGTTCTTTCAGATGTACTATGGCAGTGACTGGGTTCAAGCGCTTTGCTTTCAATGCTACTGAAAATCTTCGTTTTGCAACCTTGGAATTCACCTCTTTACAGTTCCTCTTTTGTCCTTGATTTTACGGCATGCCTAAATCTCTGCCACCAAAATAGCCAGTCTAGCAGAGTCCTACCTTTCCATCC
The DNA here is from genome assembly GCF_013377495.2 of Cygnus atratus. Taxonomy (NCBI): domain Eukaryota; kingdom Metazoa; phylum Chordata; class Aves; order Anseriformes; family Anatidae; genus Cygnus; species Cygnus atratus. The sequence continues at coordinate 19,078,962 of NC_066374.1, forward strand.
CATTTTTATATCATTGTGACCAGATGCGTGACTTACCTGGTTTTAACTAAGGTCAATTCGAGTAATGACAGGACTCTGAGGTCACACGCTCGAGTACTTGGTTTCAAAAGAAAGAAGAAAAAAAAGACAGTATCAGTACTTTTCGTCATAGTTCATGTCACTGCTTCAGTTTGGAATTGAGTTGTTAGAGCAATAGTGCAAGTAGTGAGCTGGATTCACATATCCAGGGATGTGTTCAGCATCGTGGAAATGACAATACGTGTCGTTCAAATGAAGAGGAGACTGCTTCCTGCTCTGAATGTCTAAGCACAGCTACATTCCAAAACCATGGGCCTTCTCTGTCAGGTTTGGCGCACAGAGGCGTGAAGAGGGTTGTATTTCTATCGGTAATGGTTGTCGCCCAACACTCACTGAAGGAGCAGGGAAAGTCCTGCTTCTCTGTGCAGCAGCTATGTAAGTGCTGTTGCACACAGGTGTTTTAGGCCTCCAGTGGGTATTACACAAAAGCTTTAAAGGCTTAAGGTTAAAAGACAGTCTTTTCTTGTAAAGGTACCTTTGAGTTAAGGGGCCCATCCCCATAACCTTCTTCCCTACATCTTGCTCTGAAGTGGCTCGAGGTCCCTGTCACACTCTTTGCGTTCTTTGAGTTAATGCTGGAGAGCTTTGTGAACAGTGCCTGGCCACCAGACGGTACGTCGTCCCATCAACCGCTGTGACAGCAGCACTTCCAGCAGCCTGGGCACTCTGCTGGAGGTGCAGCTTGCTGAAGAGCCTGAGGTCAATATGCTGGGGAAAAGGCATTTGTTACGTATTGCTGCAGTCTTGGGTGAGGAAGGATTTGTTCGTTCTTTCCGAACCAGCCACGTGCAGAAACTCTGTTCCTCTTCTCCTCTGTGAAGTACTTCACGGGTTCTTAATGGAGGTGTCTCTCGTTTCATCCCTTAATGTTATTTCATCGATGGCCTAACATTTTACCACGCTAAACAGTATCAAGGTGGGGAGAAAAAATATTACAATGATTGATGAGGTTCGGACCAAGAAAAATATCCGAATGAGGTAATATCTCCTCAGAAAAACACTCATTTGGAAATGCCATCTCTGCAGCAGAGTATTTTTAGCACCAGTCTTTTGTATAATTTATTTCACCCATGTTTACTGAGTTGTAAAGATACTTATACGTAAAAAGATAAAGTTTTCAACCTGTACTCAGTGGGCTTAGAATTTATACCAGTGCACACAGTCTGCTGGGGATTTAGGGTCATTTAATTATGATTGTCACCAACTTTATTTGAGGCAAAGAGGAAGATTGTTTTGCGATGTGAAAAAAAAAACACTTTTTTAGAACTAAAAAAGTTCTAAAAAGTTCTTTTTTAGAACTAAAAAAGTATTCTTGGTGTAACTATTTGCATCTGATGACACATGGGGTTGTATTTCGCTTTCTCATTCAGCAAGTCTATATAACATGGCCAGAATAGCTTGTTATAGTGTACTGTGTCATTACTTTTCCCATCATAAATCAAATATTAAAATCATATTACATCAAACTTAATAACAGTGGAGGATTTCACCTGTATTTTCTAAAGTTATTCACATCTAGCTCCCACTGAAGGTCGGTGGGAAGCCTGCCTTTTTTGTCCCCTGTGGCTTTTAAAGGGACTGAAGCAAAGAGGGAATGTCTTAGGACGTCGTACACAGCCCAGTAACTCAATTACTCTCCTGCTTCAGAACACTGCATAATACTTCAAACTGTGGAGCCTTCCTTTCTCCTCTCCCACTCTGACCACATAACAGGGGTTGGAGATGCCCCATATGCAGCATCCATCCTCCAGCAAAGCTTTGGCCCATCCAGCTCTGTATTATTAGAGTCCTAAATGCGTATGTAATGACTTAAAAGCCTTTACAAGTTGCAGTATTGCAACTAAGTGTACGTCAGACATCTCAGAAGTTCAATTTTCTGCCATTCTGCACCAAACCTAGAAATGTTTGTCTGTTTGTTGAAAGTCTGTAATATCTTCTCTCTCCCTGGCTGATTTCAGTGTGCAGATGTTCAAAGGCAGCTTCTTCCTGGTTTCTGCACCCACCCAGAGCAAAAAGCTGGGTTTTGTGCCTTATCAAAATGGCCAAGGATACAAAATTAAAGAACAGAATTAAAACCACAGGGTAAAAACCATTTTTTATTCGTTTTAATCTTGTAAGCCAAAAACTGTTGCTTGTAGAGGTTGGCAAAAAGAAATACGTCTAGTGGGCTGGAAATCTGTAAAACACACACAGGTATAAATGGCAATTGAGAATTTTAATGTATATAGTGTTTATTTATGTTTTGAAAGCATCAGGGGGTCTGCCTGGGTAAGGAACTTGGTGCTCTCAGGAGTGGGAAAAGATGTACAGTAATTCTTCAAAGTTGTGCTGGTTTGAAAGTCACAGGAAGGGAAGAGGTCTGCATCCTATGGAGAGAAAATATTTTCATGCACCAGGTCAGTGATCTTCAAATGAAAAAAAAAAAAAAAGTTTTTTAAGTAGGTTTGGAGATATTAGAGCATAACATCTCCCAAGAAATTGTTTCAGAGAGTTGGCCGAATGGTCTGAGTCGACAAGATGCTTTTGTACAGCCTCGGGCTCGGTGCTGGTGCTGATTGAGCCTGCTTGCACTGCTGTATAATAACCCTGTATTGCTGCGCAACCTCGGAAATGCTCGTCTGCAGATTTGGAGTTGGGAATGTTTCTACGATCTGTAGAATACCGACATGTCTTCTGGAAGCAAGGCAATGCAATGACATAAACCACTGGTGTATTATAAAAAGTGGGAATTTAAGCTGGATAATTTAAACCCTCGTTTGTGCTCTTGTACCATTCCCTTGACCCCAGTTTTGTTCAATTGGTACTACTGTGTCAACCTGGATTTTCAGTCCATTTAATCATCTGCCTCTACCTTTCCCCTTGTTTGTTTCTATCTCCACACTAAAAAGACTGCTTCTAACATGTTATTGAATAAGGCAGTGCTCTGTATGCTGCAGAGCACTTTCCCTTAGTGGTGATAAAATGGTGATAAAAACGAAAAGTGACACTTCAAAAGCGAGCCTGCTTTTGAGCTTCAATGCATATTGCTTTTTCTTTCCCAAACCCAACTCTGTATTTTTTCTCTCAACAACTGATCATTTTGAAACAGGATAAGAATGCACATATGGCATGGGAAGTCTTCCCAATATTTGGTGGTGTGATCTGTAAAAATGATGCGACCCATCAACATAGTGGAGCCTACAGTACTGCAGAAGCTGCTAATATTTAGAGAGAGCAATTTATGTGCTAGAAAGGTTTCCACCTCTGTTGTTCCTGTGAGTTGGACTGTGGGTTCTGCAGTCTCTATGGCTGTTCGACTTTACCCCTTTGGAGGGCTGCAGCAGCTTTGCACCACCAGAGCAGCACAAAGGAGCTGATTTCAGGTGCATTGGCTCCCACCTTCTCTCTGATGACCTAAACTAGATTAAGAGTTGCTACATTAATTATTCTCTCCTTTTAATTAATTAAAAAGGCACAGAACATGCACGTGCTGAAGTCTGGCCGCGGGGACAGTCAGGGAGAGCTCACTCAGGAGCAACGCAGAGCTACTGTGCCATTGCACCTGAGCTGCTGCCTTTTTAAGCTGTCTTGGCTCTATTTTGTGTACAGTGCTTTTCCAGACCCTCGTCCGGACTTTGCTCATCTTTTCTTTTGCTTCTGGTTGTCCAACAGTTTTTCTGAAAGAAGAAAACACTTCTTCGCTCCCCATTCGCTCCCTGCTGCTCCTAAAGCAGGGATCATCCAAAAGCAGAGCTGGGAGGTAATGGAAAACCACCACAGAAGGCACCGTCCCCTGTACTTTATTTTGAAGCTGTTCTTCTCATACCTTTCTCTTTGTGCTCAAAACGTTTTCCGAGATGCCTCTGCTATTTCTGAAGCCTGGGGGCAGGGCAAGATTTGGCGCTGCTGTGGGCTCAGCAGCATCCATTTTTAAACACTCTTCTGTAAGGATGTTGTGCAGAAATCAGAGCTCTGAGGAGGACCAAAACTGATGAAAGATTCAGAAACAGCGGGTCGGAGACAGGGCTCAATGAGCTGGGTTTGTTCGGTAGAAAAGTCAATATCTCTTTCTCCCTGTTGGGCTTAGGAAAAGAAGAAATTAGCTTAGTTTGCAGCAAGGATTTTGGATAAAAAAGCTGGTTAAACATTAAGACAGCCCTGCTAGGAAAGCGAGGGATCTCCTTTTCACTGAGTTTTTGCAAACAGGCTTGTCAAAGTCCTGCTGGGAATAATGCAGGTGATCTCCATCCCCTTCAGCTAGCTGGGAAGGTAACTCAAGTTTCCTGCCTCCTTTCTGTGCTTCTAATGTCTACGTAAACAGGAGAACATAAAAATATGGCTTTTTTTCTGAGCAGGGCTGTGAAAAAATATGTATGTTACAGTTAATATTTTATCACTGCTCTGAGCTATAAAAATTTGGCACTGCTTCCAAAGTTGTTACAGAAAAGATGGATAATTTATAAGAAAAATGCAGGGAGCATCCCGTCTCCTGTTTTCATATCTGGCAGGTTGGATGATGCTATGATACATGGACAAAGAGTGTCTATTTGTATTTATGGATAGGTGAAGTTGATGAGTACACATACAATTGTCATGATAACCTTGCAGAAAAGTACATTAACGTAAATCCCATGGAACTGTCCAAAGATTTTCTTCTCCTGCGTTAGACACTTAATGCAGTGGTAGCCCATGGCTAGCAAAACTGCAAATGATTCTTTAAAGTGTTAAACGACATTTGTATGAATGTTAATTGATAGCTGGTTACATGAAGGTCTAATAATATATGTCCATATAGCCTTTAAAATTTTGGTGTTTGAGAGTGCTGCATTTGCAACAGTTTGTTGTGTTTAGCCCCTCTTTCCACTGGACACCTCTTCTTTCACCTTGCTTTATCTACTCGAAGATCCCGTATCTTGAGATGAGGAAAGAAAGAGCGAGTTCTCTAGAATTTTTTCCCCAGTTCTGTCATAACCTTAATGCAGATTTTAAACTGAATTTTGCATTTCATGAGTAGTTCTTCCCACACACACACACACGCACATATTCCCACTCCCCCTCAATGAGGTAATTGCATGACAACTAGATTAATATCTTTTACATACTTATTAAACTCAATAAGTGGTCCTGCGCAAACAATTGATATTTAATTACCGTATTATCATTCTACTAAATTTTAATTACTATTCATTTAAAATACCTCATATGTTATCATTCATGTTAATGCGGATTTGTTTCTCTGTAAATGTTTCTCTGTAAATCCTAACTTTAAGTTGAACTAACCTGCAAAGTAATCAGGGTTTCTCGAGGTAACGTTGTGTTTACAGCAAGTATGAGGCATTATCATACACTATCGAAAGGGAAAATGCAACACTAGCCAGTATTGGTTGCATTAAAAAGCATGTGCTTTAGAATTCACAAAAGGCTGAATGACTTACCTTTCACATCACCTTGCAATGTGATTTCAGCTTAAAAGATCTTTTAAGCAGCAGAAATTAATATTTAGCAGCTGACAATAAGCTGATTGTTAAGATCCAGAACAATTCCAAAGTTGGCAAAGTATATAAAAAAGACTAAAATCACAGAGCTACGGTAAACTTGCCTGTTCCACTGATCATTGTTTTTACCTCTGACAAGTATCGATTTTCTAGATCTCATCCATGAGTCACTTAATTACTCCTCAGAGAAAAGGAAAATACATTATAATTTTTGTAGTGAAAAAACAGCCACCTATGATGGCTAAAATTGGCTCCTGCAGCAGAAGGCAGAGATTATGGTCTCATGATCGGGTTTGTTCAGATCTCTTTGGATTTGCAATTTACTCATCAAGGATACTTAAAATGAAAACACATTATTTTCTATATATGATATGGTGAGGCTGTTCCTGACACTACCAGGAAGGTCATCCAGTTTGACTCAGAGCCCTTTGGTCAGCCATTTCTCACTGCTGGAAATTTCTTTGGGTAGCTCTTCAAATCCTTTGTGGTTTTCCCAACATGCTGTAACACGTATGTAACAACAACATGTAGCACGTAAAAGTGCTAATACCTGAATCCCAGCAGCAAGATTCCCCAAATTCCTGCAGAATCTCTATTTTCCTCCTCGCTTTTTGCACTTCCTATTGGCATGTTGATGCCATCTATTCTTTCCATTGTGAAAAACGGAGATTCAGCTTGGTTCTTGTAAAAATCATAACTTTATAAGGCCTTTTTTTTTTCCTGCCTAATACATAGATTATAAGGAGGAAGTTTAGTAACAGCTTGGAAAAATCTTCCACGTTGTTTGGAAATTTTAGGGGAATTCAGTTTTGTGGTGCTATTTTTGTTGCTGTTGCTTAGTTATCTTCCAGAAAAGTTAATGTAAAGGATTACTCTCCTTGTATCAGTATGCTAAAAATATACTTTATTTACTGCAACCAGGAGATTTTTCTTAGGCAATTAATTGTGTCATTCAGTCCCATCAGCTCCTGTAATGACTTTATAGCCTGTCAGTGATTTATAACCTATTGACTTTCCTTTGGTTATACGACTATTACTTTTCTGATAACTAAAGGTAGCCTGCAATGATTAAATCAATCTCCTTGCCTTTATGAAGCTCTATTGACTAGCTGATCTTTTAAGGACTGATCCAAGGGCGAGTGAAAGCATGGCGAAGAAGGAGCAGTTTTCATCTTAGATCCTGCTCCTGCAACGAGCTGAACACAAGCTGGACATTCCACGACTCATGGCTCAGTTCCAGAACAGACCTCACAGGCACTATGATAAGTAATAATTATATATGTTCCTATTGGTTTATTTATCATTATGGAAAACAGGCAATTCTGCCCATTCACAAAACCTCAGAACTGGGTTCCTGTGGGAATCATTGCTTTATTAATTACACCAGATTTTGTTCATATTTTACTCAGGCAAATAGCTCCATTTCTTTCAGCTGAGTTTATTGGGATGAATCATGGTGCCTCTGGATTAAGCATTTCTGTTAATCGGTCAGAAATACAGGATTGTTTCTAGCCTGTGTATAATGGGCATATTAGAGCTCTAATTTTCTTAGAAATATTTAGTAGGCAAACAATTTCACTGTACTTTGGAATGGAATGGAATTTGTGAAATTTATTACTGGTAGGAGCTGCTGAAGTAAAACATTTAAACCCGTGTTGGACTTTGGAGGAAATTAATCATGAGGCAATGAAGATATCTGTTGGCCAGAGCCTCGCTGCGCTTGGGAGGTGCGGTGAAATCCAAGCTGCGTTGCCACTACGTGCATTTGGGCTGAATGACAGAAAAGACAAATTTACTGACCTGGCCTCCACTGTGCTTAGACCCCACGTATTGTAATTTTTATAACACATATTCACTATAACACTTTAACTAAGAGAGTTTGTGTATTAAATGATGTTAGATTACAATATTTAATGGCTTATAGAATATAGCTAGTACCCGGGAGGCTAATTTGTTTGCATTAGTTGGATGGGTCAACTGCTTCAAACATGCAGATTATAGAACTACTGGTAGATTGCATTACACAATTTAAATAAATAGTAGCAATTTGTCAATGTCATCTTAGCTTCAACATTTTCCTTTTAAACCCCAGGAAATAGTAGTTCCAATTAAATTGACCTTTTCTTTTCTGCATCTTCATGTTATTAGTAGATAATGCTTAGTCTTTTAGCAAGTTAGAAAAGAAAGGAAAGAAAAAAAAAGAAATAAAAATACTTCCAAAGCAATGATGCACTTGTAGTAAACTTTCCAGACAAAATTACCTTCTTTATAAACAAATGAATCAAATTTAGCCGCCCAGTAAATTTTACAAGTCAGATATGTATGTATATGTCAGTAATAGATTAAGACACATGAATTGCTGTGTCTCAATGATTAGGTCTTTGGTTTCAGGGGACAGCTGCGGGTTCTTGTCACTTTAAAGTTGTAGTATTCATTTTTGCAGACAAAGCAGAAAATAAATACTTAACAGCTGAACTGCCCAGAAGTGAAGCCCTCTGAGCAAATCCTGGATGTCCAGTATGCGAACTTGCTTTTGGCAATGGGATGTAGGTACCCGATTATTTTGTCTTGTAGCAGTAAATGAAATGGATTTCAAAACTTGGACCCATGAAAATGGTGAAATGCCTAAATTGTCGTGTAACACAGAAGAGTTTGGCTACGTGCACCAGCTGTGTGCAAATACCCTGTAATCCCATGCACTGCATGTTTTCCTACGCCAACGTGCATTAAATAGTATTTTATCCTCTTGATGTCTTCCTGGCAAGCATTAGCAGTTAGCCTGATGGCAGCAGAATTGGATTTTGCCACAGTTTTGGTAATGCAGATGGTTTTGAAGGAATGGCAGCCTGAGGTTCTGGGGCAAGTTTGACCAGAGGAAGCCTTCCCAGTGCTGAACAAAGTGCTGGGACAGGAGCTCCAGGGTAGCTGTGTCCCGGTGATCTTCAGCTGTGAAAGGAGATAGTTCTCTGTGCACTACAGCATCTCAAACCTTCAGGTTTTGCTGAAAAGAGAGAGATTATTTTTAGTTGGTAAGGCTGAAAAGTGTTTTTGAGCTACTTTTGGATTCTCATTTCTTCCTTTTCTTTTTTCTTGCATGAGCAGTTTATGACTAAAACAAGAACAAACAAAATACGGAATCATTAAAAGTGTAGGGTTTTCCTTCCCTCTCTCTTGGGTTTCCAGTTGCCTCTGGTGACATCCTAAAAAACAACACAAAATAAAACAGGCATGTTGTTGTACCCTATCTTCAATGCCATGAGCAGAGTGACAATGGGCAGCCTCATAAGAAAAGCCAAAGTCAAACTGACCTAAATTATAAATTGTCTTTATTCATCTGTTTTGTTGGAAAATAAAGCAGGTTTATTTTCTGTTTTCCAGTACTTCCCTTTTGGGTGGTATGCTAGGCATATTTCACAGCTTACTCTTGCTTTTCTTCAAGCTGCATCAGTTAACTTTCATGATCTTGACGTTTGGGTTGATAGATTCCCTTCCATTTCTCATACCACATAACAATAGATCCTACAAACAGAAATGAGCTGCTTCCTCATGCTGCCCATTCTCACACCTTCTGGTTGTGTAACACTTTCCTTTCATAGTGTCAGGAGCACCCAGCAAAGTTCCTTCCTTTCACATCACCAGCTTTTCAAAGGTTACAATATCATCAAATTTGTATACTCACTAATTAAAAGGACTTTTTGCCTTCTGAATGTGTAGAACTAGCACTTTCCAAAACTGAATGGTGCACACAGAGAGAACAGGCATATTTAAAGTTTCTCTTTATTTAGTATTCAGTATATATCATTCAGCAACTACCATTTGAAAAGAGGCCAGAAAGCAATTTTAACAATATCTCATGTGAGAAAATGATTCAAAGTTTTGGAGGGAGAGAGAATTCTGTAATCTGTGTGATCTAAAACTGAACAAAGGACGTGACCTGGCATATTAAATAGAGGAGAAACAGATTCCTGTTACTTTCATTTCTGACTCCTCAGAAAGCAGGCACGGTAGGCATACATCTGAACTCACCATAATATGACATCTTTAAGCTGGGTGGCTGATCCTCAGCACCAATCCCATTCAAAATAACCCAGCAAGTGGCTGAAAGGGAAGGGGCTGACCTTCCCCTTCCCACTTTTGACTCGAAGGACACCACATTTGGATGATCCCATGCACAAGGTGTCAGTGTAAGAACTATCTAGGCTTCTGATGTGTTCCTGTGGCACCGACATGTCCAAAGAGTGGTTAGTTTTTGCTGGGGAACAGCTGAAGAGAAGTGAAGCATGAGAACTTTTGGATTATTTTAGAAGCAAATCAAGGCAAACATAGCCAACAAGAAAAACTTCAATCCCAAATTTCAGAAGACAACTATTAACAAATACTTCATAGTTACTTGGAGGGTTGTTGCTTGCACATTTTAAATGTAGTATTTAATGCTGAAGATGGTATTGCATATCTTGCCGTTATATTTGCACACTCTGTTTCATCAACTATAGTCCTTTTATTTGGTTTCAGATACTAAAATGGATTTGTTCTCTGCTTTTGCCGTTTTTGTGGATTTCACAAATTTCTCAATTTTGATCAATTAATGCTTTTAAATTTATTTCAAAGTAGTAGCCACATAGTTCTTTCATAAGGGCAAAGAGAAGGGCAATACATTTTAGGAGGCCAATCCTGATTGCTTCTGAGTATTGTTGGCCTTTGGCTGCAGTCTTCATAGGAAGATTCAAGGACTCAAGGCAAAAATGAGCCTCACTAAAAATATTTTATTTTTTTTATTTTATCTTATTTTACCTTATTTTACCTTATCTTATCTTTTTGTTTTGTTTTGTTTTATTTTGTTTTGTTTTGTTTTATTTTATCTTATTTTATTTTATCTTATTTTCTTTTATCTTATTTTCTTTTATATATTTTTAACTAGTCAGCATGCTTAATCTAAAAGGCCTGTTCATTTCTGCTGTTATCTGAAAAATTTCATCCAAGATCCTGAGTCCATACCCGACAGATAATCAATGCTGCATCCCCTTAAGTGGCTGCTTTGGTTGGTGGGTATCAATAGCAGACTTTTAGGGCTGACACTTTCTTCATTTATATGTGCAGTGTACGGACCTCATCTATTCCTAGGTAAAACACACTTTGCATCAGTGCAAACTCTGTTGCCTTCAATAGAGACAGATTTGAGTTGCCGTGGAATTAGTTAGCAGAGAATCAGGTCCTGTGTATATGCCACTCTGCTGCTGTCACTATTCATTGCCAAAGAGCTATATCCTGTTATTATCAGCTGGCACCAAAACGAGAGAGATGCGTACTACGGAGCAAAATAAGTCAGCACCAATTAATATTTGCACTGTTTGCTGTTCTCTAAGAATAGTTTAAGGATAATTCTGGAAATTCCATGGTTGCAGGATTTCTGAGATGCATTCTCCCTTATTAATCATAGGCAACTGAGATGAGAGCAGAGCTGTAACTGAAATGAAATAGCAAATACACAAAGGTTAGTTGGTAAATTAAATAAATAGGCATTAATGACTCATTTTTCTCAAGTGAATCCATACTCTACTCTGTAGCACTTGTATAAAGAAATTTTCTTATTTTCCATGTTTCTGTGGTTTCTGCATGCCCAGATAAAATAGCATGGCATCGTGTTAGTGTGTTACTCAGACTGGACCCGCATAAACTATGGGCTTTGATCTCTCTGAATCTGTTTGAAAAGAAATTATTTTGGTGCCTTTCTGAGTATGCGTGAATGTAATGATTATAATTTCCTTTTAAAGTTCAGCACTGCTGCCAAAGGAAAAGTTGCTCTGTGCAGGGAATGAGCAAACGGTAGCTTTTTGCTTCTACATCGTTTCATATAAATGAAATGTTTTAACTGATTGTAAATGCAATTAAATAGGTTTATATAAATTGGTAGACATGTCTGCAAATAAACATTGAGTATGCCTGAGCAGGCTTCCTTCTTTTTATACATATAGCGTCATCACAGCCTTCGATTTTGTGACCTATGTATGAACTGCTCAAAGCAAGCAATTCCTTCCAGATCCAGACAGATCTTCCCTCGGGCACACCACAGCTTTTCCAGCTTCTGTTTGAGCCAACAGTAATCATGCTGGAGCATGTGTAAGGATCTTTGTGAACCCACTATTCCTTAAATACTGTAGAAAACAAATATGTTTTCTGTGGCTCTGATGTAATGGACAGAATTAGGAGCGGGGTGAACCATCCCGAAGCAGGCAGATGAATGGAGAGAAATAAGGCTGGAGGCTTGAGCTTCCCCCTGGCAGCTGTACAGGTGGAAGAAACATCTTTAAATCAGCTTCAGGTGTCCTGCACATACACCAGTGTGGGCTGTAACAAGCTGTGTACTTACAGAACCAGGGTGCAAATAGAGGTGAGGAAAGAGGCTGGTCGCCTTCTCGCCTTTTGGTATGAAGATCAGCCTCAAAGGGATTTACCAAATTGCGGACACTTCATTCGCACTTCTTTTTCATGTTGGTAGTCATTGCCAAGTCTTGATTTTGTATTTGGTTCCGTGGGGTTTTGTTACTCTCTTTCCTCTATATTAAGCTACACCGTAGGGATTTTTTTATTCTTATTTAATGTTTATATTGATTTCTTTGAAGAGTGCATTTTAAAGAATTACTCCTCATCAGCCATGCTGATATAAAAGCATAGTTACTATAATAATGGCCTTTGAATACTGTCCATTAAACTTTGACATTTAAAGTGTTTACTGTGAATACATATTAAGTTTCTCATTAAAGGCAGGGTCTGGCTTTCTTGATGTGACTCTTAGATTAAATCAGTCTAATCCAAAATAAATACGAAGATGGAGAATTCATAACAAGCCGTCTCGTAGATTCTCTGTGTGTAAAACAGCAACTGCTTGTGGCAGAAAGATTTCATTTTAGAGTCTCCTCGTTGGCCCTCAAGAGAAAAAAAATCTATTCGTTGTGTACAAAACCTTTTGCACTTTGACATAAGTCCTTCCAGCAGAATCCCCTTTTTTATTGAAACAAACTTAAACCATATTCCGTTTCACAAAAGCAAAATGTGCTGAACATGTGCTTTTTAAAATAGAAGCATGTGCATCAACTACTCCACAAGAAGATACTTTCTGCGAGTAGTCTCCTGGGAAGGTCCATTACCCAAAATCCAGTGAGCACAGGAAAAGGGTGAAACAGTATTAGATCAAGCTTTACTAAGCTGGATGGCCCAGGCTGTGGAATAAGTGATATTTAATATGTGCACTTTGAGGCTCCCGTTGAGTGCCCTGTTTGGTAACCCGGATCAGGATGCTTGTTTAGTGGATAAAAGTGTAACTTTAGAAATTGGCAGGAACTTTCTGTGCTTGGCCACCTGTATTCTCAGCCAGATATGGTGTAAGGAGACTCAGACAAGCACACTTTTCAAAGTTTGTTCTGTCTCACTTCCTTACAACTGCCAGGTTCAAAAGAACCATTTATTTAATAAAATAAAAAAAAAATCCTCAGTTCAAAGATGCATTTATAAAGCTTGCTAGTCTTTATGATCAAGCTCATACTTTGTCTTCCCGTTACTAAAATAATACTTTTATCCTGCCCTTTTTTTCCCTTCTCATCTGTTTCGCTGTAAAAACATAACTCTAATGAAGGTCTCAGGCATTGTATTTTCCAGGCAGTGTGACACCATAAGTAATATAAAATGACAATTTTTTGTGTGTGTGTGGAGTTTTTGCTGTCAATAATAATAATAATTGTATCAAAAATAATGTGATCTCCCAGCGAAGCCTGCATAGTCAATCAGCATAAAGTATTAGCACTTCAGGGACACAAAGGCTCTGAGCCTGATAAAAGAGATTGGACTGAGAATTTTGACCTAAGAATATAATAACGTCTTCCAAGATCTCATTATGCCCATGCCCATTCGAAACCATCTGGGGCCCAGAATAATAAAAGGAGTGGTGTGAATTTATGAACCCATAGATCTAGCCATGCCCCCTTGGATATTGTGTTGGATTAGTAGATTTACTGCTAATCCAAACACTGTGGGCAAAATGATGTCTTTACATCTGCACTGCGGATCTCCGAGAACTGTAGTAAGTTAAATGTCTGAAGGGTTGACAGCAGCTCCCCTGCTTCAGGCACAATCTGCTGGCGCTCTGCCACCTTCCCAAAAGTGCACTTCCTCGGCTGCACGTCCTCCACGGCGCCGATGGCAGCCCTCCAAAGGGAGCTGCCGTGCAGCGAGGGGAGGAAGGGGCTGGTTAGCAAAAAATCTTGCTGCTGCTGCCGCCTCTAACAGGTGGGAGCGGTGTCAGGTTGGTGCAAAAAAGGCACGGTTGGCACAGGATCGATCCGTCTTCTTAAAGTTGCCTCAGGTGCAGAGGCAGAGGAGAAGAGTCGCTACGTTTAATTGGGGGTGTCTTCAGCTAAATAAAATAGTCAGATGCAAATCCTTTTCCTAAGGGGCAGCCATGTGGACTTGTGACCTTTCTTTGAATGGTTTGGAGCCCAGAAATCAATGATTACACTAAATCCATAATTATATTCTTTTCATCTGTGGCAGGGTACTGATAGCGTGACAGATGTGAGACCTTGAAAGCATGGAAACTTCAAAGCCCATTGAGATGTGTTAGACACCATGGACATGTGGAGCAGTAAGAAAATAAAATTAAAATTAAAAAAAAAGGCTGCTCTACCAACGCTTTAGGTGATCTCTCTCCTTCACACACACACACATATATGTGTGCAGACATTTATGCACACAGCTTGAGTCCCTGGAATCCCTAGGGAAGAGCAGAGGGAATAACTGCTGTGAATCAGCAGAGAGGCCAGCTTTGGCTGGCCAGAAGAATTAAATAAACTGCTGTCTTGTTTTGGTTCAGGAGGTTCACAAACAAAGGGATGGGCTGGGTCGGGAGCCATGGTGGGAGACAGTGCCTGGAGTTAAGAAAGGTGAATGTGCACAGGTATCAATCATGCTGCTGCTGGGTCATAGGGATGAGCTGGCTTCTTCTAGTAGGAGATGCTTCTCAAAAATATATTTTTGCTTTCAGAGAGGTTGAGCTACACATTAGTATTAGTGTCTGATGAGTTGCCACAGAAATAAACAGTGGGGCAGTGTGAGGAGGGCGCTTTGCGGTGGACTGCAAGGGAAGCTCAGCCGTAAATCCTTAGTGCCAGGCAGAACGATGCAGATTCCCACCTGGGGAAGGTGATGTTTGATGTAAAAGATGTTGTTAACCACAGGTATCTTTTTTTTTAATTTTTTTTTTCATTTTATTTCACTTTATTAAAGCACGAGGAAATCGTAATGTCTCAGGTCTGTCTAGGCACCATGTTGGAGGGGAGGAGGGTGGTCAGTAACGTAAAATACAAGGTTTGCAGGGAGGCAAAACATCTTGCATTAGACCAACTGCGTTAGAAAATCAGATGCTTAGGTGCATGCAGGATTTCACATTTTTGTACCGCATTGTACCATGGCTGCTAGTGTGGTGAACATCACTGGACCGTCACTGCTGCCATAGGCGCATCGTTAGCTCCAGTAAGTGGCATGCTGCATGCCTACGGGTATTGTAATTTTTGCTGCAAGTATATGAGATGTTGGCTAGGGAGAATGTGTTATTTGCAGAGGAAAACAAGAAAAGGATTAGATGGGTCATTTCAAAAAGCCTTATACCATCTTTTTTTGTTGCTGCCTATGGGTTAGGTTACATATGGGCAGAAGAATGCATGTGAAGTGGTTGGGGAATTTAAAAGTGAATGAATAGCGATATGTTACATATTGGTCAGTGCTAAGGCTGGGCTGCAGTAAGTACAGGGGTCCAGATGCCCCATAACTGAGAGGAAACAAAAGTTACCATGGTAAGAAATCCGTGGAAGGAGGTAGTGTTTCCCATTTATCCCAAATTCAAGTTTGGGTGGTTTTTGTTTTGGTTTGTTTGTTTGTTTTTAATTCCAGTATAGTGCCTCTCAGTCTTTGCAGGTGGAAAATAAATGTTTTAGCAGGGAAAAGGAAATGATGTTCCCAACATTTCATTGGTATTTGCAGCTGTAAATGTAAGTGACTTTCTTACTGTTTGTCGTATTGGAGTAAGTGAGGGGCACATCATGAAAAATGTCCTTTATTATAATTTTAACAAATAATAAAACTCTTCAATGTCAATCCATATGAACTATTAATAATTGCTTCTTGAAATTTTTTTGTGTAAATGGGGAATTTTGTGAGTATTATTAGTAATTAATTTGCCTTAATTGTGCATACTAATGTGTCAAAACACATTATTTTTAATGTGATTTACATGGAATTACATGTTACATGGATACTCATAAATGGTGGAACTGATGGCATGAAGTACATGGACAACCACCACAAATCTTCAGTTTACGTTACAGTCAGTACAAGAAACTTTATAACTGTGTAATTCTACAGAAATAAGTAAGTTGAAAAAGATTAGGGTCTTATTTTTTTTAAGATTTGGAAATTTAATCGTAAAGTTGCATTTTGAGTTCTGGCGTAGAAATCTTGGAAATAAATAAACGGTTAATCTCGTGAGCCTGATCCTGAGAACACAAATACTGGGCTGTCACTGGTCCAGGAGCCTGAAATGCTGGAGTGGAACTCAGGGAGCTGGTGGATAGAAAGCCCAGACTGGGAGGGAATATTCCTTACAGGGATTTCCCCCCACACACACACAAATACTTGCTGTTTGAGGCTGTTTGGGTTCTTTAAGATACAACGTGCATCATCAGGCATGCACTGAGGGAGTGTAGCACAAATAGCCAGGAGTATATAAACTTTATCTCGTATCTTTTTATGGATATCTAGTGTAGCTTTTGAAAAGATCTGAGTTTGAAGACAGCAGCAAGTCCAGCAGCGTGTCTGTGCTCTCCAAATGCCCTCTCCCTGCACTGGTGGCAGGCTCTGTCGCTCCTGCGGCGTTGCCCCCAGCCTGGGGCAGAGCCCATCTAAGACAAGTCCTTCCTGTCATCTCCTTTGCCATTTTAATATCCACTTAAAATTCATTTTTCAAATGATTTTTCAGTAGTTTCCTGCTCTATACTCATCATGCTACTCCAACGGTGCTGCTTAGCAGGGATGCCAAGCACTTCTCTTTTTGGCCACCAAAGGAGCATCCTCTGGAAGGCCTCTTGCAGAAAGTCAGCCAGACGCTTGCAGCAACTTGAGGGTACCTGGGCAGGGCCAGTTACTTATAACTGTCAGCTTTCTTCAAGCCAGGCTAATTGTCCAAGTTATTCACCCTTGCGTATATGTTATATAGTCATTTTATCACTTCTGTAAACTCTGGTGAAAGGAGTATCAGACCCACTCCTCAAAATATTCCGATCTTACCTTTTCTGACTAACACTGGGGCACCAAGATGAACAAACTAGTTATACATGCATGGAAAGTAGCAAGCTGAAAGTAATTGTGTATTCAGTTTTAATGGAGCTGAATCTCCTGCTGAGATTTCAATATCTGACAGCATTGCTTTCATTGCCCCAAATGCCCAACCTTTTTCTAATGTTTGACCTTGGGTATGATTATATTTCTGTATGTGTCTCGAACGATGCAAAATCATTTGCCTGTACCAGTCATCTCCCTGATAGTCCTGTTCCAACTTGTGGCAGAAGAGAACAAGTCTGATGGCAGTGACAATAGCTAAAATGAGCTTTGATAGATGGTTCTCCCCTTTCAATAGAAACATAAAGCATCTCTATAATGTCATTTTGTTAACTAATAGACAACAAAAGAAGGAAGGCATTCACTTTTAACTCTATTGCGTGTCATTATTTTCTCGTTGGCTTACTTAGTGTGTATAAGTAATGCGGCCTGCAGAGTAAAGGACAGCGCTGCTGCTTTCAGCATTGGTTATTTATTCTGCTGCATACCCACGGGCCCACCTGTTAAATGAAATGAGAACGGTTCAGGTGTGTGTACTGTGGCTCTGCCACAGCCATTTTGCCCCAACAGACTGACCCACTAACCCGGTTCTGCTCTTGGCACCTTTGGTGTGTGATGAAGAGGTGCCTCCAGCACTGGGCAGGGGATTTGCGAGGATAAAGGGACTGCTCTTTGAGTGCAACCCAAACAGGCAGTCTGAGTGTGATTAGTGTTCCCGTACTAGTAACAAGAGTGTATCCCTAAAGAGAGAAAATCTGATAGCGGCCTCTTTTTCAGGGCTGTGTAAGCTGGGCGCATTATTTTAATAGTACACCGTTAAGGTATTTATTTTAATTTAAAAATAATAATTTTTCCCTTGTTGTTTGCAATTGCCCACTAGAAACGAAATCCCTTTCCTGACCGAGGATCCTTTACAATCCTGCACTGGTTGTTATTGCAGGTTGCCTCGGGAGTACCGAGTTACTGAGGTTCAGACTTTCTTCAGAAATGCTGAGGGGATTTGAACAGCAGTTGAAAACGCAGATAAAGAAATACATGGACCGTGCAAACAAAAGTAAGTGGAATAAAAAGAGATGTGTTTACTAGAGTGGTGGAAAAAAAAAATTGTCCACAAAGAAGCCACTTGGTCTGATTACAGGACTCGTTAGGGATGCAGAGCACTAAACAAGTTCACTGGAGTTTGAAATCCCAAGGGCAGTTTTGGGTTTCTTTCTGCGGACTCCAGAAAGTGATTTAATAATTCATTTGAAACCGTGCAAAACTTTGTTGATTTATTTTGCTCCCTGCTCAAGCAGATCTTTAGTTTTGCTTGGAGATTTTAACCCAGTGTTGAGGAAGGCTAAAGAGATCGAGATCTAAACCCCCAGACTAAACCAGAGACTTTCACGTGTGTCTGGGTGAACACGGGCAATCTGGCAGCTGCTTTGGCTGAATTTGCAAAGAAAAGAGGACGTGGGGAGACTTTGAGAGACTGACTCGTTTCATGCTGGCCTGCCTCTGCACAAGCTCCACTCTTCCTGAGAACGGGGACGATGCAGAGTTAGGGGAAATGCTGGCACCGGTGTGCGAGGGGCAGGGGTGTTGGAGGTGCATGATGTGCCGCATGTGTTCAGGAGCGAGCACAACCACTACGCTTGTCTAACACGATAAAAAGTGTGCTGCACGAGCCCAGCTAGGCAGCAGCAAGTACAACAGGGCTTCGGGGATGTCGGCATTTAATATTCTGCTCAAGAATACCAGCCGTAATATCAATACGTTAATACGTTCGTCAGTCCAGGAAAAATGTGCAGTTTAAACATAAGTGAAGTGTTAGCAGTAGAAGAGAGACAGTGGTAAGGTGCTAACTCTGGCCCCGTAATTAAATGTAAATACACCACAAGAGCAAAGCCGGGGGACTGTGTAAACAGGTAAAGGGGGAAATATGGCTCTTTTCTTAATGGCTTTGCTTGGCCTATAGCGGTAAGAGAAGATTTATTAATCAGAATAAAAAAGGATTCTGTGAAGAATTCATTTATTTATGCATTTTATGCAAATTCAAGATACTGCCTTTAACATCTTTCTGCTTTTACTGGTAACAAATCTTTCCTGGTAAATTTATATTTACTTCTCACTTGCAAACATTAGACTGTTTCGGTGGTTATTGTTGCTTGTGTTTTAATACTAACAGCTTCTTCCTGAGTGTCTTTTATTGTGGCATATAATCATAATAGTTTGTGTAAATTCTGACATTTCCAGAGAAATCAAGATGTTAATATTTATTGGCCACTTACTGCATTCCAGTGGCTGCCTCAGTTGTGGCAAAGTCCTCCACTTCAAGGTAATGCATTAAAACATTCAAGCTACCAATCACTGAGGTACCACAAACATTCACAACATGCAATTTTTTTCTGCTTGAATCATGGTTTTAGGTGGTTTTCCTCAGTTTTTCTTCTCTCAGGGATGAAACCTGGCTTTCAGTAAGCAAGCAAAGTTACATGATTTTCTGCAAAATATATTAAGAAAAAAATCCTTTTGTAACTACATCTTGGAAATAAATTCTCTAGTAGAAAAGCCTTTCACAAAATAAAGGGTATTGTTTTAGGGAGGAAAAATGTATATATAGATGACATCTCAGATAAAAATACTACTGTACTCGGTCTGTGAGTAGCTGTCCAAAAAATGAAACATAGCCCATGGTAATTTTTTAGTTGCATGCATGTACATTTCTGGTGAAAAATGGAAGTTCCTATGCAGAAAGTCAGAACAACATGTACAAGCAGCCCAAATTGGTTTTGATTAACAAGGTTTCCTGCCTGTAAGTCACTTTGTCTTCATCCCGTTAGCTAGACTCAACAAAACAAATGAGCCTAATGTGTTAGGCTTAAACACAAATCTTTGCTGTGTGAATGCAAGGAAAAATCCTCTCTTAAGAGTCATGCAGCCATCTTATATATGTAATAAGGTTGCTATTTTTTAATATTCTCTAAGTTTGTATGAAGGGAATGCAAAATATTTTGTCTCTTTGCACTGTTGTTGAGCTCATGCCTGTTATTCTCAGGTATGAACAGTGTGGTGTAGGGATGCATTGACTGGTGGGACATAACATTGAGGCCCTTCGATTCTCTGCTGTACAGGTTTTGTAGCTCTTATCCTTTTAATAAATTAGGTTATTGGGTTCTACTTTTGGAAAAAGGCCATGTGAATGTGATATATTTTTGTCACGGATTGACAGGTAGGCAATGTTGCTGTGTGAAAATGTCCGCATTCCATGAGGAGCACCTCTCACCAAAGGGAAAATGTGCTAACCAAAGTAAAAAAAAAAAATAATATATATATATATATATATATATAATTTGTATACATGCCTTAGTCTATTTTTCCTCTTTTGCAACTGTCTGTGGGGAAGTTTATTTTTCTCAAATGTTATTTCAAGTTGCATGCTTGGAAAGTCAGGAATAATGTAATTTTTTTCGACCATGCAAAAATATGCATGTTCATACTCACATTGTGACTGTTCAGTAGTTAATGCAAATTTCAAATTTCCAGATTGATCAGTTATATAAATGTTGGTAATGCTCACTATAGTTGCTCTGTTTTTGTAAGTACTCCAAATAATCTCTTTTCCATAATATTAATAGGTAGCATACATTTATGCTATATTTTCTTGGGGGAGGAGAAAGAGGAGTTGTGTGAGTATAACCAGAATGCTTCAAGGCATTTTGCCCTCTAATTCCAGCCTACCCTCACTGTATCTACTATAGAAAATGTATTTAGATTCAAAGTCATCTTGGGAACTATTAGTAGGTGCCCTTGAAATCATTTGATGTTCTCTGTAAGTAAATATGAATATCCAGACAGAAACTGATTGTGTACCATAAGCGAGATTATGTAAAAGCTGAAGATGACTGAATTTTCATTTTTTTGGTGCGTATATATATCTATATATTTTAAAATTCTCTGAGCTATGTAATACATAACTTTGTGTTATTCTTAAGGAAACAGCTATCGCTAGAAAATAGCAGATAGATTGCCACCGTGTTCAGCAGAATTTGGAACTGTCTTGTCTATCTCACCACCAACAGAAAAATCATGTGCTTAACCAGAGTGCAGTATCTTCACTGGAAACCTAGCGGGAGTGCTAGTGCTTTTTCTGGTTATACTTTAGTATATTATCTAAGCCAAATAGCTAAGAGAATAAATTTGAACATAATCTGTATTTCCTTAGTGTTCATTATCTTGTTACTTAAAAATTGCCTGTGAAAAAGTGAACACATTCATAGAAACATGACTAAAATACTCAATAGAAAATATATGAAAACAAAATATTATTCAAATTAAAATATACAATTGCAACTTGCACTGTTGTGTTCAGCTCCAGTAGGCACACTGAATTGTCTTTTTTCCAAATGGATAATTTATTTAATTAACCAAGATGCAATGAATTTTAAATTGTATATTTAAAATAGAAAAATTAGGTAGTTAGGAAAAAATATGATGTGGTTTACATAGATAATCACTGTTAAGAAATTTTTTATTGCATGATTAAAAATTGCAGATGGCAGTTTACCGTAATACAAATTTTGTTTAAAAAATTCTTTTCCTTGCCCATGTTATCATGATAGGTTTGAATAATTTCTGAATATTTTTAAAATTTGAATTAAGTCACCTTTAAAAATTACTTCTTGCTTGGGTATAACTTTTCATAATGGATAGTGAAGATTTTCCTTTTTGGTCATTGTTTGTCAGTTGTGAATAGATTATGTAAGTGTTATACTGTATTCTTATGTCAAAAAAAATCCATGTGTACTTTATGTATTCAACATTTTACATATAAGACAGAGTCAGTGTGTACAAAGTTCTACCAGAAATTTTCACATAAATTTTATTCTGAAATTTCTATCAAGGACTGTACTTCATTGCAGTACACACTGCTTGATACTGTTTATCTACATAATTTAAATGCAACCCTGAAGGATATAAACACAGTGACAGTTTTTAAACATACTTTCTGATAATCAGCACGAACTATTACTTGAACCTATTCAATAAAATAACACTGACAGACGGAATTCAATGACCCTCAATAACAACAGATACAATCTCATTGTATAAAATTATATTATGACATGATTGTGTTGTCTTGAGTTATGACTTTAGGTTGTCTGCAATATGGCATGCTTTTTCTTTAGGAAAAAAAAATCATACTTATTGACATTGAGATAATGCAGGATCTAAATTGTTTAGCCCAAGATTCTGTAATGAAGAAAAAAAAAGTAAAAAGATGTGTGCATTCAACAAATAAATAAACACTAATTTACTGTTGACAAGTGTTTTGTTAGCGAGGATATGAATTTTGCTTTATGAAAATTTCTTTGAAGGGACAGATTCTTCTGTAGCTCACTTTGACACCCAGTGGCTTGATTCAGTTCAGTTTCCAGCATGGGTAGGAGGACGGATGATGGCAAGGAGTTCTGCTAGTGGGAGCTGGCAGGAGGTCTCCCTCCATGGGATCTGGCCAACAAAGCTCAGGCAGCATCCAAGTGGGTATTTAATGGTCAAAGAGCAAAATAACTTAAGAAAATAAGGTTCCCTTAGCTTTGGGGGAATTCATACGACTCACAAAGATGGTGACGGTTCTTGGCCAGGAGAGCCAATGTTCTCACCTTCTGTCCTCCCTCTTCGGCTGAGCTCCCAACTCCAGAGAATGAATGGGGAGCCTTGCAAATTTGGCATCCCATAGGGTATCTGTTGGGGTAAAATTGCTGAGAGAAGAGCCCGAAGGACATCTGTGTTTCATGTGGCCCACTATCGTAAGTCTTTAAGCTCCAGATAACGTGCAAACGAGTGGGGCAAGTACTGGAGGGGCTGCTAACAGGGGTAAAGCCAGGCCTGGCCAAGTTTGTGCTCTTGGTGTCCCACAATAACTCCATCAGCACTGGGCTCACTGGTTGTTTGTTTCCCTTTCAGTGCAGAAACTGATAAAATTATGAAAATGAGATTGGATTTAAAGAACCAGGAAATTACTTTAAGGTCTATGTTCCTTTAGACTCATGGAAAATCTCAATTGGAAACTGCTAACTGACACCTTAGAGATTTCTGGACAGAGACACGATTCTGCACTGCCACCCCCCAGTGAAACAAAACAGCATAGCCAGTATAAAATAAAATACCAATTTCTGCATCTTTAGAAGACGGATTTTGGTAAATAGTGAGAAACTTGCAAATGTCTTCAGTCAGCCTGTATGAGGTAAAATAACCATCAAAAGGTGCCCACCAGGGTAATGCTTTTTCACTTGAGAGGAATAAATATTTTTGTCAAAAAAGCCAAGACTTCTGAACATTGAGATTCCCAGCGCATTCAGATGTTGAGGCTTTTGGTTTTGTGTGCCCATATCGTGCAGTATAGCCAATGATTGTATAAAACTTCATTATTACAAGGAGGTTAGAAACACAGAGCTTGTTTATGAATAAATAATTTGGTATCTGTTCTGCAAGGTAGCAAGGACACTTAGGACATTCTGCATCTCTAAGGATGCAGTGAGCAGGAGGCATATGTGGCAGGAAAACAGATTTATGAGCAGACAAATATAGGGAGAAAAGGGACATGAAGAACATATAGCATTACTTAAGTTTATACAGAAACATAAGTGAGACGGATATGGTAGCTATAGCTATTGTATGCACGCACAGGTTAAAACTTTTTTTCACATCTGCTTTGCTGGCCTGGGAGCATTCAGAATGCTTTCAGAGATCCATTACCAAAGTAGGGACCCCGAGTGATGCTTGGCTCTCCGCTGCTGCCCCATTATCTGAGAGGCTTTGCTGGGAGCCAGGGTGTCTTCACCGTTGCAGCGCTCCGGAGCCACCCTCCCCAACTGATACAGGAATAACCCTGTTCACTGCGGCCAGCCAAGTTGTTTGGAGGGGTCTCCCCACCGCTGAGTCCATGTAGGCGTGGATGCATGTGTTTCTCCTGTCTGCACGGCACTGAAACGCAGCGATGCTATTGAACACCCTGCCCAAGCCCCGCGGTGGCTTGGCGTGCTGTGCTCCCGCATAAATAGTCTCTCTTACCTCTGAAGTTTCCCTCGTCTCCTGCAGCAGTGCCAGGGGTCAGGCACACAAAGGTGCTGTCCCCTGATTGCAGCAAACACCGCCATGTGTTGTATGTTTGATGAATTAAAAGGATGCTGCCAACTTAATTACACTGTAACCCTTCAATAAAGGAAGGGCAGAGCTGATTAACTAGTGAATAATTGGGGGCTGATTGATGGCTTTCTCCCTCACTGCTAAAGGCTGTATATATAATTATTTTGCCTGTGGGCCTAATTTTGCCACTGTTAGCTTCCACTTTTGTCATCAGCTGTAATTTATGGATGGGGCCTGAAGCCTTAAAAAAGGCTGGAAAATGAAATAGCCCCGAATCCCCAGATATGTCACCTGGAAATGGCCAGCAGGCAGCCTTTAACGTCAACATTTGCAGCCATTTAGCAGCATTAACACCTCATGCTTAGCCGGAAAATAATATTATCATTTGTCAACAACTATCATAATATAGATTTTTTTCCTGACATGTAATAATGTTGCATCACTCACACCAATGATTTAATATATGTTTTAAATGCAAGATCAATTTGCTGTAACTGAATAGAAAATTCTTCTATTAATGCACTTTAAAAATAAAAAGAGAGCAAGAGATGAAGGAAGAGCCATGTCCCCTCACTGCACTGTCAGCTCGGTTATGGATTCAGTTTGTAAGTCTCTCGTGAACCCCCCGAATCAGTGCAGGTGGGGAAACTTGGTTTAAAAACTCCTTTTTTCTTTGGACTTCGAGAGATTCAGTAGCAGTTTCAGAGAAAGTACAGTTAATAAATGAATGAACTTCTCTCCACCATACTTAAAAAACATTGTGGGACAATTTTTCATCTCCTGTCAGTCAGCACAGCTGCATCTGAGCCTGTACAGCTACTCTGGTTTGTACAGGATGTAGATCTGGCCTTTTGTATTTTAAATTGAAATGAGATTTCTTATTTTTTTCAGAGACAAAAGCTAATCGTTAATGCAGCAGTGATAGTAAATGTCAATCTGTTTTGAAGGACTGAATTGCTTCAATGGCAAAGAAGGGAGATGCCCCCCAAAAGAAAAACTATTATGGGAAAATACAACATCCTGCTTAGAGCTGCTCCGGTGGCTGCATGCGAAGAAGCACTGCCTGGTTTAGATTCCACAAAGATTTTTTTTCAATGAAGTAATAACAACTTAGATTCCCATTTTTTTGAAACCCACATTTAAACATTGCAGAGAGAAGGCTTCTAATTTATAAGCCAAGATATACAAATCCTCTCTCTCCGATTTCCTTTGTTGTTTTGTCCTCGCAGAGCGCTCCCTTGCCTATGAATCACATAAAGATTTGAAGAACCTTTCAGTCAAAGCTCAGTAGTGTGCCAGTGGGCACTGGCCAGGAAAAAAAAAGATTGATATTTGCCCTCTCTTCTTATCTGCACTTGATTTATAAGTCAGTGTGAGTATGCAAGAGAAATAAAGGCAAAGACCTTGATGCCTCCCTGTGGAGAATATGCACCATTTGGATTGAAGGCATGAAAGAGGAGAAATTAATGGTAAGCTGTTCATCTGTCACTACTGCCAGCCTGATGGTTTTGCAGAGAAGGAGAGGACTAGATGACATGCCCTCCAGTCAAGGGCATGACTGCCCGCTGTTCTCATATTATAAACACAGTGCTTTGGGTTTCTGAGGGATTTAAATTTAAATTATACTGTACTTTGGATAGGCAAATCTTTACACAAGTTTATTTTCTTGAAGTATTAACATGCAGGATTTTGCTGGCTTTATGTGGGAGAAAAATAAAAATTGTCCCCCCTGTTTGATAAAAATATGTAGCAGACTCTTAAAATGTATCCATATTTTTAAAGCAGTGTGTTATAGTGTAATGAGATTTAAATTTATATATGCATTGAAGATTTAGGCACATGCATAAATAGATAAGCTTTAGTTATTCTACTTTCTGGCACATAGGAAAAGATTAAAAAGTTCAAAATGGGAGCTGAATGTTTTTTTCTATTAAAATGGTATAATACCGACACTGCTGCTATCGATGACAATATTAGGAACACATCTGGGGGATGAAAACTGACACAAAACTTCCATATTGTGTTAAATGACAAGAAAAATGTACTCATTGCTAAATGACGTATTTGCAGCGCTGAGCACGTTGTGTACGCCCTTGCTGCGGCTGTCTGTCAAAATATTTCTGTGCAGTACCTGGCACAAAGGATCGCCGGGCTGCTCGAGTCCTCGAGATGTTTCCGCATCGTATTCCATGTCATAGATGCTACCAGTGCTACCAGGAGCAATTTTTGAAGCCTTGCATGGTTTGGCTAAATGCATGAGAACTGGTTTTCACTGTGCACAACTTCAGGTTTGAGATTTTGTGATGTTACTGCTGCCCACACCCATTTGCTATTTAAAGCCCTCTTTACTGAGACCAAGCAGTGGGATGGGAATTTCCGTTCTCCATTAAAAAAAAAAAAGGAAAAGCAAGTGACTGGTTCACTGCTTTCAAACAACCTTGGATTTTGTAAACTAAAGCCCTTACTATATCCCTTTGTAAAAGGGCTGCATTGCCAAGACAGGTGGGTTGTGTGATTGTCCCCATCTCATCATCACTGCAAGTTCTGAGTTTATAGCACTGAAATACAGGCAGCCAGAGAAGAGGAGATGGAGGCGGATCACGTAGGTGATGGTCGGTCCTCCAGGATCTTCACAACAGAAGATGCATCCTTCCCTCTAACGTGACTGGCATCTCCAAAATATTGTGCCTTGATCCTTTATCTTTCCTGCACCTTTTCTGCCTCTCACTCAGGTTTCATGGGCTCCTCCTCTCCCTGACCCCATACACTGCATACACGAGGGCTTTGCTTTCTTGTGCACCATGGTCACCCTTCTTCATCCTCTGTTGGGAAACCCATGGTGGGGTGGTTCCTGCCGAACAAGAAGGACCAAGGGACTCACAGTCCTACTCAAAGAACCACTCACCTTCTGAAATCCACCTGCGTTCACCTCCCTGTTACCAACCCACCTCCTCCATGATGGCTGCGGGCTCGGAGTGGTGGCAGCTGCCCGGCACTGTGCCGCTAGCTCCCTGCTGCACAGACTTCAGCTGTCAGAGGTGATATTTTCTATGCCAGCTGTTAAGCATTTTTTAAGAAATTTCTGCTAAAATGATTTTTTTTTTTTTTTGGTGAAGAGATTGTGGGAAAGTGTGTTATTTCACCTTCCTCAAAATCCTGATCATTTTTCTGAGCAGCTCTCATCGTTCTTCCAAGCTTTGGAGCAGGTAGTTACTGCGGCACCTTTTTTTCTTTTTCTTTTTTTTTTTTTCCTGTTCTTGTCAAAAAATCCTCCTGTGGCCTAGTTTATGCGCATGTTAAAAATCTGTTTGCACTTGCTGAGTCCATCTGCACGGAGCGGTTACACGCGGCCGTGCTGCGGGTGCAGCACCCAGACAGCGCGGCTGCTCCCAAGGCAGCCGGGTGCCACCACCCCGGGGGGCTGCTCCCTGCCACGGTGGCAGTGACGGTGAGGAAGGAGGGCTTGTTCTTCTGCCCTCAGCTTGCCCCTTGCTGGTTCAAGCACAGTATGGAATACATAGGAGGGAATATTATTTTCTGCTTGCTGAGTGTTTGCAAAAGCTCTGTCAAACTGTCTGTTTCCGATAGTGATGGGATGTACAAAGCTTTCTACTGCACTGTGCTGTAAGCTAAGGTGTAGAAGATGGTACAGAAAGTCCAGAGGTCCTGGTTTTGCTAAGTGAAGGTTGCGTGGTCCTACAGGCTGATGACTTTATAGTTTTGGCTATACCCAAATGTTCCCTCCTCCAGCAAGTGCTCTCTTCTTACTTGGCATCTGTGGCCTGGGTTGGTATTTCCCAATTTCCACCCAAACTTCAGGCTTCTCTTTGTGGATTTTTCTCTAATGCTTCCATCATAGCTTTTTAAAATTTATCAATCTTTGCTACTTGCACAAATAGTTGTTATATTCTGATTATTAGAATATAACAACAACAAAAAAAAAGCCTGTGATCATGGAATTAACAGTTATATCATAGCGAAGACAGGCAAGGGCCAAATTCAGGTTGCTAAGGGACCCTTAATTCTAGCATTTCCCAGCCTTTGAGTGCATCAGTATGCAGTACTAATAATCTTTTAGCCTACTTCTTAATACACGCGTGCATCAACATTAAAGGAGAGGTTGAGACTTCCAGTGTGTGCCCTCAATGCAGGCTGGAGGGCGGATGGTGCTTCGCTCGGAGCAGCTTCGCTGCAGCAGCCGGCAATGACCAGGAGCCTTCGGCTTGGCTGGGGCATGCGTCAAAGGGCAAAGGAACGGGGAAAATGCAGAAAAACAGAAGGGACTGGTGTACTGCGGCGGGGAACCTGGTTCAGATCCAAAGGGATTGGATTTGAATTCAGACAAAAAAGTTAAAGCAAAATTTATCTCCTGTTCAATCTCAGATAGACTCCTTAATGTCTTTACCTAAGGTGGTCTC
The DNA here is from genome assembly GCF_013377495.2 of Cygnus atratus. Taxonomy (NCBI): domain Eukaryota; kingdom Metazoa; phylum Chordata; class Aves; order Anseriformes; family Anatidae; genus Cygnus; species Cygnus atratus. The sequence continues at coordinate 19,107,442 of NC_066374.1, forward strand.
GATATGGAAACATTTTAGAATTGTGGGGAAACTGTTTCTATTTCTGGAAGGAAAAGTTGTTTTTCACTGGAAATCCTTTTTTTTTTTTTTGATGTAAGGAAGGAAAGCATTTAGTAAGAAAAGTTTAGACCAGTTTGAATAGTTTGTTGGATATTTTTTCTCCCTCAGCTTCCTGAATACTTATATATAGCTAATTGTGAAATTTGAGGCTATTCTTATGTAGCTAATGGTGAAATGACACTTTGCTTGTAGTTGCAGGAGATGCTCTGTCACCTTCATCACCTTCTTGAGGGACAGAATTTGGGGGTTTCCCATTGTTCTGTATGGCCACAAAACTACTGAACACTCATGGCCTTTTTACTCTGAGCAGGTTTAACTATAAGTCTAAATGGTAGCAAAATTAAGCCCCAAAATTCAGTTCTTGGTTTGATAATGTAAGAGGCCACCAATATTCCCTCTAATTATTTGAGTTTCTCTGGATGACATCGCTTAGTGTTCAGCAGCTTATTTTCATATCATTTCTTCTGGGCACTTGATTAAAACTTAGGAAATAAATGCATTTTTTATTTTTATTTTATCTCTGAAATATGATTATAAATGACCTTTGATAAAAAGTTAACAGAGAATATGTCAGGAAACAGCTCAGAAGGAAAAGATTAAAAGCAGACAGTCTAGAGAGGTGTTTAATTTCAATTTTCTTTGTGGTATAAGAAATCTGTAGATTTTAAAGCCATCAAGCCATAGTTACTTTTATCAGTAGGGCTCTTTTGTTTTGTTCTGCCACCTAATTCTTTTGATGACAATGAGTCCACAGTTTTCCAATGACTGATTTCGATTTGCATGTTATTGTCAGCCTTTTATATTTTATCATATCTCCACTTTGGTTTTTATGCAGATCCTCACATCAGAACGCAAGGGCAGCCTGAGCTAAACAGCTGGCTGGATTTGCATGAAAATGGACTGCCCTTTTTCATTTGTTTGTTCTTTGGAAATTACAGTAGGTGAGTATCTGACTCAAATTTTCCAAACAAATAAAGATAAAACTTCACAGATATTAAACGGCGGAGCATTAAACTGTATCATTTTACATATAAAAAGAAAAGGATTAAATAGAATTAGTCTGTTGAGCTGACTGAGGAGAAACAATGTGAGTGGCTGTCTGAAAACTAAAGATACAATAGAACTGTGGTATCTTTGAGGGATTTTTGTCTCTGCAAATATTTTCCTTTCCCATGTTCGAATGATAAATAACAACATAAAGATTCCCCTTATGAATTTAAGGTATTTTTGTTGGGAAAGAAAACCATAATCTCTTTTAAGTAATTATATATATCTGAGAGCGTTCACATCTTTTATATAGCTAGCAGTTTACAGCAGCCCCGTGGCAGTGGATGTTCTCTACGACTCAGATCGGTGGAGTAAACAAGCTGAGGTGTAAGTGGGGCCACAGGCAGGTGACATTAGGAAGCCCACACCGTTTCTGAGAGGCAAATTTTCTAGGGTGAGCTAAGATCTTTTATTAGGCTGACTGATACAGATGGAAAAAATGAACAAGCTTTGGGGCACACAAGAGCTTGATAGTTGACAGATACGAGCTTTATAGATTTGAACAGTGAGGTATCAAAATAACACATGGCACGACTTGGAGTTGTCAACAGACTTATAAATTATTTAGAGCATGTGTGCCCTTGTGTGCCTGCAAGCTTGTCCGTCTCTTCCCACTTACACTGCTTGGGCTGATAAAAGACACAGCCGCTCCCTGCAAACCTTACCTCCCTTGTATCTTTGGTCCATCTCAGAAAGAAGAGCATGGCCACAGCTTTTAGCTTAAACAAAGATTTGGAAGGAATGGATTTTATGACTCATAGCTACAGTATTGGATTTAACTATTTTACTTCCCCCCAACTCTTTTTTTCTTCCCTAATTATTCAGACTTCTTCCATAATCTTTCCTGAGTACACATCGGAAAGTCTGGAGAATGCTTTAAATCCTTTTTCTTTCAAATGTGGCAAAACCACACGTAGCTTTCATTACACCTGTGTATCAAAACTTATTAGTGAAAAGTGCTTAAATAATTCATAAGCCTGTTGACATCTCTAGGCTTTGCTTTGTGGTGTTGTGAAACCTTGCCATTAAAATCTACAAGGCCCCTGCCCATCAGCCAGCAGGTGTTGACGTGGTTGATACAATGCCCCATAAGGTCAGTGGAAGAGGCAGCGCTTACGAATTCTTGGTGTTTTCAATATTTGGTCTTTCATGTGGCTGTAGAAGATGCAGATCTGCCATGGGCTGTTGCTAACGGCATTAGCGGTGCTGTTAGGAGAGGTGTGCTGCTGCGTGGCTGCGCTGCTGTAGCAGTAGCAGAAGATGGCCGATCCGAGGTGAGCACTGCCACCCCCCAGGAAAGGTCCTCCATCAGCCTCCTACGGAGCTGGAGTGGCTGCTGGGTGAATCCTGGAACTTAGAGGAGAGAATTACACATAGCTAAAAGCAGATGCAGGCCTGCAAGAGATGAAAAGCCTAAGGGTGTTTAGAAACATGATCCAGCAAGGAGCCTTTCTAGAAGGCAGTGGGCTGCTGTTGGGAACCTGCCGGTGTTGGGACCTACGTTTAATGGACATCACACCTGGGGGACTGGGCTTGGCTTGTGGATAGTCCTTTGGTTGTTTTTCACTCTTTAAAAAACTCTGTTTCCTAACAAATTATGCTTTTTTCTTCTTTTTTTTTAGGAAATCACCACAGGGAATTTCTCCCACTTTGCTCGGCTCCCAGAGGAGTTGAAGGCTGTTACGAAATCGAACTTCCTAGGAGCTCACCAGGGATATTTTTAGTCTATAATTCAAGCCTTTGCCTGAAGGTAGGAAAGCTGTGTGGTTTTGTTTTGAAGGAGGAAGTGGATTATGGTCTGGGAGCCAAGAAAGGGTGCTCTGGGATGAAATGGAAGAACCTTTCACATGGGTTTTGAGCAAGGAGTATCAGGAGCAAGTATTTACTGCCATATACACTTCACAGGAGTCCTATAGAGTCTCCTGCATCTATGGGCATGTTTTATGCATGCACAGAGCTCCTTACAACATCTACTAAGAACCTCAGAAAGCGCTGTTGTAAACTTAGGTCTGTCAAAGTCACTGAACAGGCAGAAATTTGTCATACACAAAGCTGAGGCTACGTGGAAACTTATTACAACTCGGTATTTATAAAGGTGTCATAGAAGTACAAATAGTTTTTGTTTCATTATTTATTTCCTGTTGGTTTTGCTTTATTATGTGATATTTCTGGATGTTTTTCCTATAAAAAAAAAGCACTTCCAAATTCTTTACTGAATATTACAAATAGATATGAAAAGTTGCCTTGGCATTTTTGAAAGTTTTCCAAGCTTTTGCTGTCATTAAATTTGCATAAACCATAGCCCTCACATAGCTGGGAATGACTTGAATAGCAGGCATCCAGCCTGACAACCTATCAAATTACTTACATGCTATGATATGTAAAAATAATGCAGAAAACAAGACATTTTGGCTTCAGAAACTGACCTGGAAATGGATTGCTAGAGGAAAAAGAGTATTTGACTTGTTTTTCAAGTTAATGAAAAGAACAAATTGTCCCAGATTCAGCTAAGTTTAGCACTTTGATTTTTGTTGCGTTTTAATCTGGGCTCACATGAGATTTTCCTCAGTGCTTGGATTTATTTGAATGAGCTCTTCCTGCTATTGCTGTTTTAATCAAACTGGGCTGGCATGCCCATGTCAAAGTCAGCAACACAGGGAGAAAGTGCATCCAGAGCCAGCCTGTGAAACCTAGTTATGATTTGTCTTTGGACTACTTCATTTTTACAGACTGCTGGTGGGTATGTGTTATGGCTCCTGCCTGACAGTGAGGAATGGTCTGTGAGTGCACAGGGTGAGATCTTCATCTGCTATCGAACGGTTGCCTGAACTGTGTGGATTTATATGGGGTGAGGGTCAGGTGCTGTATGCGAGTCTAAATTTTGTGGACAATATTATTCAGATTCTATTTTTAAAGACCATTTCCACATTGGCTTTGTAATGTAACTTGCATAAACTCATGGCTGTAAAGAAGGCTGAAGTATCACTGCCATCCTTCTGGGGTCTCTTGTAATTTGGGATATCAGTGTTTTATCCAGCCACGTACAGCACAGCAAAAGGTAAAGCTCTTTGCCTTGCCACCAGACAGAAGTGGTAAGCCCCATGTGTCCACAGAAGTGTGTGCAGAGGCCGCTCTTGTTGTAGGAGATAGGCAGGGCTTGGCTCCAATCCCACTCCTTCAGCACAGCCTCCATTCAGGATCTTCTGCCCTAAGGAAAAGCAGGGTGGTGTGGTCATGGTGGCCTTTTCTCCTGCGTCTGGATGCTTTTTAGGTGCTTCCTTTGGCGTGGCTGACACAAGGGTAGTGCCAGGACTCCTCTGAGCACGTCACCATCGCATTATCTGTCCTTTCCTCAAACAGCCAGGCTGCTCGCTAGGCTGGTGGCGTCTCCAGCATCACCCATTCACCAGGAAAAACCCGTGGATGTGAGGCTGTGCAGCCTCCCCACGTGTGAGAAAGGGAAGAGCTAGAGTGGAGATTGCTTTGGGTTATTCCCAAATAAAAGCCAATCATCAGAGCTGGTTGTGGCATGGTCACAGTTTCCATTTTCCACCTGTGTTATGGTGATATGACACAGAAGTGGCTAGCATACATTAGGTTTTTTTAATGGCTGGGCAAAGTAGGGGGAAAACATTGTTTTCCATAACCCTGGGCCTCCAAGCAGTAGGGTTAATTGCATTTGTTGGTAAAACAGTGTTTTGTGTTCAAAGCCCTGCATAATACTGAAAAGACATGGAGAATGCTTTCACATATTTCTTAAATTTCAACCAAGAAAAACAAATATGGATCTTTTCTGTCAATATTTTATGTCTCTCTAGGTTTCATGTTGAACTTTTGTACAGAGTTGCTGTGTGTTATTGATAATGGGGAACTGGACTTGGTGGATTTTAATGTCTTTTTTTCATGTTTATATGGAACATTTTGAAGCAGCAATTAAAATAATTAAGGAGGGTGAAGAAATCTTTAGCATGCAACAAAGATTTCTGCAAAATGTTAATTTCTGTCAAATAAGTGAATATATGCACAGATGCCTCCTGACAGAGGCTGTGATTTCTGAGTGCTTTGCATGCCAAATAACTTGTTTACCCCCTCAATGTTTGCCAAGTTTACTGTCAATTTACAAATAATTTCCATTTTGCTGTTTATTCTGCTGCCTTTTGATGGATATGTCTTCCAGACTTTTATCTTGCATGTAGACAAACTAATTAATATTTTCCCTTCAGGCAAATATTTTTTTCTTAGATCTAAATGTGGGTTAGATTCTTCTTCGTTTCCATATGCTTTGTTCTGTCAATCATTTCTCTTCTATGTTACTAAAAATGTACCTTTGTGGATGTCATTTCTCATGTTTTACAGATTTATTTCACCTACATATATATGAGAATGTGTGGATGTAGAGACATATTTGTTATATATGTGTCCATATATGTTTAAGGTAGAGGCAGTGAAAATACTGACTTCATGTTAAGATTTGGTTTTAGGACTGAATGAAAATACTTTTTGTCTTGCCTGTTGCTGCAATTTCCCAGGCTTGACCTCATTGTTTGTAGTTGCTGCTGTCCATATGGTATACGTGACACTGAGTACATCTATGCTGCAGTTTCAGCCCTGATTCCTGCAGTCTTTTTGCCCTGCTAGAGCCCTTCCAGCCATACACTAAATATGCAGCATATCAATTTTGATCTTCCTCTTGCCATCCCGGCACAGGCCGCAGTAGTACCCCAGCCATCCCGGCCCTGCAGGAAGGATGCTCACCCCTGGACTGCTCTGGCTATGCTCCATGGTCCTGGGTGCCAAAAACTCCTACTGATGCTGCAGTGCGGTCCTAGCCCCAGGAACATCCCTCCTGCAAAGGCTTTCATCGATTTCTGGGCACGTGGTAAGATCTTCAATAGCAAAATGTCGTCGCATTCAAGGAACAAGATTTCCATATAGCTTCTGCAGCTTCCAAGGAGCTTTCAGGAGATACTGGAAGACACAATGTGGGATATATTTTCTTTTTTTTTTTTTTTTCTATTGGAAGCCTGCATGTTAACCACGTTCTGCTGAGAAAAACACAGGTGGTAACCGAGAGCTCAGATATTGTGAACAGATTCTTGCAACTTACCAGTCGTAAAAATATCTCTGCAAAAAATACTCCAAACGACTCTGTTTACAGAATGCTTGGTATTTCCTATATCTGGAAATATTCTCGTTGTGGCTCCATATGTCGCAGCTAGTCTGACAAGATTTCTTTTGAACTGTTTGCAGGTTGCAGTCTGTCTGCAGGGCTGGGTGCTGATGCCTTCAGGTTTTGAGGCCCTGCATTATGGGCATGATTATCTTGTTCACTTTGCAGGCATAGAAAAGCGGAACTGGGATTTAGCAGGATTTGAAGAAACTTCCTAATTATGCCAAGCAGAGAGCTGCCTGAGTCAAATCTCAGCTAGAACCCCAGGTTTTTATTGCTGGGTCTGTTTTAAGCGTCTCTCTATAATTTTCTGTGTTTCTGCTTTTGTTTATATCATCGTAGTCAGCGGGACTGAGAGATTTAAAGACGAAATACGTTATCTTCACACATCCTCAAAACCTGTCGAGAAAGGAGGAGAAATTAAACAAGGACAAAAACTAGCAGTGAAGTGAAGCTGTTTCCTTTGAGCTGCCTTATTAACCAGTCAAGTACTTGACTGCCACTGTCAGCGAGATTTCTTTAGAGAAAGAGTGGCATTTTGAAAAATACAAATTCACCGCCTGCACAAGCTAATGAGGCCCTTCAGCAATGTTCATTGATAGTGTAAATTCATCATAATACAGTGCTACAAACCATAAATGGGATATGCATACAGGAAATCATCCACTATTAGAAATTTGCCAGACACGAGAAGAAAAAGAAGCCATTGATAAGCAGAAAACTCATCTCAACTGCTCCGTGCTGATGGGTGCGCAGCACATTCGTAATGCCAGATAGTGCCGTGATGGGAACTTATTAAGGTGAATTGAGGTAGCTCATGAAGTATATTTTGCTTCCTTTTGTTCATGTTTTATGGACTCTCTCAGCTGTCTCCCTTACGTTTATGAGTGTCAGGTTAGATAGAGTTTGCCATGTGAGAACTGCCATCAAAATTAAGGGACAAATGTCTCCAGATAGGTCCCTTTTCTGTGTATGAACAAATCTGTGTATGCATTCAATTGATCTTTGGTTGCATTTGCAAGCAGTAGCATTACATGCCTCATATTATCTTATGGGCTATAGAATACAGCAGGGGTGGACAATCATAAAAATTGGCAACACCCCAGAAAAAAATATGTTAAGGTAGCTTCCTGTTCTTTTAAATAATTATCGAGCAGTGTTATTTTGCTATCCGTACCAAATAACAAATCTTTCATCAACGCAATACCTTCAGTATTCCTACCCTTGTTGAAATGTGCCATATTAAAAACCTCTGGGGCCATTTGGTCAATACTTTGCCATAACATGATTTGTCTGTTGGCCATTCTACACCATCCTTCTTCAGGTAATGAATGGAGAAATTAATACCTTATGTCACGTTCATAAAATGGCCAGGTCCTGAAGAGAAGTAGCAGTGGAAAAACTTGCTAAAATCTTGAAGGTGGTTGATTTCCAGAGAGACACATGAACAAATGGCTGGACACCACTAAACTACATGAACTAGCTCTACGAAATAAAACAGACTGCTATGAAAAGATTTTGAAGCATCCGCATTTATCTCCTGTGGCCTTGATTCAAAATATACAGAGACTGGTGGAAAGACTACAGTGGGTTAGTGTCTGAAAAGTGTCTGGAGAAGGAGAATGCCTACCCTGACTGCCTACTGTCCTGACTCCCCACTGCTGAACAAGCCTGCTTGCTGTGGAGCCACGGATGCCTGGACACCAACGAAGGACTTCAACAGAGGGACTTCAGAAGATGTGCATGCTGGTGTCTCTTTCCACACTGTCTTTGGTTTTGCACATGAAGATGAGGTTGAGGGCATGAACTCTGGTCTTCTGTCCCAGGGAATCTGCTTCCAGCCATCACCCGCAGCCTTCCCACAGGGTTTGCTCAGAACTCCTTTGAACCTGTGGAAAACCCAAAGCCCACATCCACTTTTTCCCAATGTCACCTGTTTCACGAGGCTGACATGTTATTTGTGTCGCCAGCTGTATAAGACATTGAGCAGAGCAGCAGATATTTAAGAAAACATTTCTTCCATTTGTACATAGGAATAATGATGTTCTCTGGAACATTACTGGGAGTAACTGAGCAGAAATCGCAGAATCTGGTGCTTTCCCCCTGTTCCTCTGATGCCTTTCAGACCATCTAGGCAACTCCCCTGTGCTGTTCCCCTCCCTTCTCCTGGAGGGAATCCTCATGTGCAGCTTTTGCGACTCCCTCTGGTTTCTTTTTTGTGCCCTGTGCATGTTCCCTATGTTGCAAACTGCTTCAAAGCCGACAGACCGGAGAGATGCTCCTCGGTGCTCTCTGACCTCCTGTTCCTCCTCTCCTCTCCTCTGCTCCTACACCGCCTCTTTTCTTGTCCCCCTGCCCTCTCTGACTCCCCCTGGCCCTGGTAGACCTACTCTTCTGAACCACTTTTTCTCTCAACTCCTGCCAAAGTCCATATGAGGATCTCCAAAGGGATCTCAGAGCTTGGCTTCTGAAGGGGTGATTTTCAAATAAATCTGGAGTGCACGTTGTTCAATGCGCTGTGCGCTGCAAGAGATGAAACGGAGTTAGATGCTTTTGTTCCTTTTGCCCGCTACTCAAATCCCCAGCTGATAATTACGAACAATAGATGAAAATGTGTTTGGTATATATCATAAGAAGAAATCTTATGGAAACATTAGGCAGCCTATTATTGCAAGGCTCTTGTAAATACTGTTTTGTAAGAAGAACCTATCTAAGATGATGTAAAACTTAATATTCCTATTAACAAGATGTACTATACTATTTCCAATTCATATCAGTGAAAATGCATTTTAAATTACAAAGTACTCCTATTTTATCTGAGCCAATGTTCTGATTCATATGCCTCCTCTTTAATCCTATTTTCATTCAAAGTTTCACAATTCACATCTCCTTTTTCCTACTTTATGTAATATTTTCTGTGTTTCCAAAATGTAATCAAAGCTTGTTAGCTTCTACCCAACCACGTTTCGTTGAATGGGAATATTAATAATACCACCTATTGATGTCTTTATGTTAAAATTTGATTTATTGAGCAAGTGGCACATAATCTGTGGGGAAAATACCTAGAGATAACACCTTGAGATGATTAATTGTGTTTACAGTGCATTCCTGTAATAATTGTTTACAAGAAAATTTATGCATGAGTTGCTGCCCCAGTTCAAAAGAATAACTCATCAGATTGTCAAGCTCTCTGCTCTTGAGTATTCTAGCTAATTGCTATCTCTGCTAGTTGAGCATCATAAATCCTTCTTCCACGGAGCTGGGAGCAGAATTTTTGGATCATGCTTTTTCATGCAATGAAAACCTTTTCATCCCTGGGAACATCAGTTTTCTCATGCAGGAAGAAAAAGTAAAAAAAGAAGGGGATGATGGGATGATATCTCCAGGAGGTGGGGACAAGTTGCCCAGTAACACTGGGTATAACTTTTGCAGTGATCTCATATAATAATGTGTTAAAATATGTGTTTGGTAAATTGGTTAGATTTTCCAGTAATATTACTGACAATGAATAACATATGAGGACGTAGACATACACTTCTATATTTTAAAAACATTAAATTCCCAGTTCTGTTGTTCTCTACTTTTGTATTGCTTTCTCCTTTGCAAGTGCTGCAGGGTAGAAATGGTAGGATGGGTTGGAGAATGCTTCCTTTGCTGCCATCTGTGCTTATTACTGATCTAATAACAATTGCACAATTCTCCCTTTTGGAATTATACCTTCCCGTATAAATTCACAGATCTAAACACAATTTTCTTTTGCACAGCTTCATGCGTTGGGGGTAAGGAGGGGAGCTTGTTCTATTTCCAAATTCCAGGTTTAATTATTTCATAACTAACTTTACTGTAGTTACAGGAGCATTATCCGAGCAATATGTTGCCAGGAAGTAGTTGATAATGTTTAATAATTCCTGATTACATTCCTGTTCCAGTCCATGATCATGATAATACAAATGTTTCTGGTGCTATTTTTCAGTACAAATCCTCCCTTTCAGTTTTTTTTTCTTCCTTGTTGACAGTGTATTGGTCAGAATACAAGAGAAACCGACCTATTTGCTAGTTTAATTAAAGATGTCAGTAAAATCCTTAAGGTTTGCCTGGGAAGGAGCAGATTTACTTGCTGCTTTTATGCACACTGTGGGATTTAAACATTTTGAGAATTGCTTTGGTGATTTTTCCCAGGAGATAAAGGGATGGATTAAGTGAAGTAGTTTCTGACTATAATTGGTCTGGTTTAAACACTTAAAAATAACTTTAAGAAATAAGAAAACACAAAACAGGTTTTGAAGTAGGGATTTAACTTTTTTTTTTTTTCAGCTATGTGTTTATTTCAGCTTTGGTATCTCACTGTGGCCTATCAAAGCGCGCTGCACGTAAGGTAGTGGTATATATGTACTTTAGCTGCTCGGAGCAGCAGGCCAGGCAGAGGACAGATGTCTGCAGGAAAAGAAACAAAAGGACTGAAGAAACAGTGGGGGAAGAGAAAAAGGAGGTGGGGGGCGGGGGGACGGGGAAGGGAGGCTTTCAGCCTTTGGATAGGTTATTTGCCCTTTCCAAACAAAGTAGGCTGTGTGAGCTTTAAACTTTCCCAATACTTCAGGCACCCCCAGCAAGCCCGGCTCCGTTAAAGGCAAGGCTCCCACCACCTGTTGCTTAGGTGTTTCTGGCACACCACTTTGGTGGCTGGCACGTTGCTGCTGTTCCTTTCAGTTGGTAAATTGAATCAGTTATACACACGGGGCATCGCAGAAAAGCTGTTCTGCCTATTTTCTAGTCCAACACATGGTCTCTTCTTTTTGCCTCCCTTTGTTTCAGGTAGGTGAGCAGCCAATACCAGGGAACTGCTGCCAAATGATTCATGTCGTATTCGTTTAGAAAGACAGAGGTAGTCTTGGCATAAAGCAAAAACTTCAGATGACTGCACCAAACCTAGCACTGCAGCCCCTTCTACCATCGGGCCTTACGACACCAGCTGCGCCGGGTGAATGCAATATAATGCACTGCTGAACAATTCAAAATAGAAACGTAACAGCTGGACACTTAGGCGAGTGGTTCAAATAGGTGTGGACTACTGTTACACATACAGTAACTACAGTTCATCCAAAGTGAGCAACATGGGAACTCTTGAGACGAGTAAAAAAAAACCAACAAGACATCACAAGCAGGTTTTGATCCAAAGTAGTCACAATAACACAACACACGGAGAAGATTCTGTAGGAAATTTTAGACTCGGATCTTGCAAAATATTCTAACCATGCCTATCAAGTAACATTAATAACAGTGTTATTGACAGAGTATTCATTTAAAATCTTTCTGTTGGAGACAATTAACATTCAGATGAGAGACAGTTATAGGTACTCAGATGATATATGTGAAAGAAACAATGACTCATCTCTCCAACAGGAACCGCACCAAACCTTGCAGCAGGGAAATCATATTTCTTCCAGCTCCACAAAAATCCCGTGGACCCTGCAGAAAGAAATCTGCTTGTTTCCACCAGAAGGATCACAGTGTACTATGTCCTTATTCAAAGAGGACATTTCTGTGCAGTTTCTCCAAACGCTCAGATGAGTGCCTTCAGGGCAGGAGTGGGTAGTGCAACAGGGAAGGGCTGGGCTGGGCAGTACAGCTCTGGAGCTGGTAGGAGGCTGCTGTGCTCTTCTGCCAGGCTTTTCTTTTAGCCTTCCTGAAGGTCCTTACGATTAAACCTCACATCATCCACGTGAAAGTCAGCAAATGATGGAACCTGTGTGCATCAAGGGTGGTAGTGCTCGCATCTCCTACTCCTGCACCTCTGCTATAAAGCTTTCTTGCGAACCCCGTGTCTCCCCGCTGCCAGACCAGATTATTTAGTCCCAGATTGGAGGCAAATAGGATGTTGGAAGGATGTGATCGGACAGTGATCTGATGAGATTCACAATGTCTCCAGCCAGATAAGAGATGAAGCTCAAGGCTTGGATTTGTCTCACCTGCTTTTAGCTCTTTAAAAGCTACTCCAGGCTTTCTCTGAATTTGCCAGAGGGAAGTCTGGTCTTAGAACTGTTCAACCCAACTGGCTTCAGATCCCATATTTTTAGAAGGCTGAAGTGGTATCGGAATGCAATATAACAAAAGCATCAGTGGAAGTCACTAGTCTAAGTCTCTTTGCATGTGGCCATGGTGAGCTGGCTCAGGAGCCTTTGCATCAGCGAGCCCTCGCTTTCTTCTCTGCATCTGTACCTGCCTGGTACCTGGCTCCCCACCTGACTGGGTTCTGTGCAGTCTTAGAGAACGTCTGATCAGACAGAAACTGGCAAAAATTGAGTGCAATTGACTGAGACTCAGAAAATCTAGTATTATGATAAAACTTTCTACCTTAAGCACACTCCACACCATAACTGTCTGCTTTGGTAACTCAGAACATAACTGGGTTTAGAAAAAGTCGTAAAGTAATAATTAATTGCAATATTGCCTTATAATCTGAAAGAAAATTTTCATGAAAAAAAAATCATGAAATGATGCCACAATAAGAATACTTTTGGGTTTTAAAATGGAGTTATCTCCAACCAAGTGGCTTTAAGTCTGTTCTGTAATAGTCTGTTAGTAGTTTATTTATATTAATTCTGTACTGTATATTTTACGTTTTGTAGAAATGCCTAGAGCATGCATATTAAACTGTTACGAAAATTAATCTGCTTGAGCAGTGATAACATTTGTAGAATGAAATCCTCAAAATTAGAAAGATATTTGAAGAAACCATGTTAAAAGGTGCTGAAATGTTCTTGAAGAAATGCCACATGTTGCTGTGGGCAGTAATGAAACATTTCCATATAAAGTACTACATAAACACATACAAAATGTAGACATATTTTAACCAATTATGGAGATACCGTAGTGACGATTATTTGCAAGTGTTAATATTATCAAAGCTTAAGGTTGTCTCTTGGTCTTGGACACTATATGTAAATAATTATATCTGAAAATATGGATCTCCAAAGCTATCCAATGTAATATATGTTCAGCACCTCTGAAATGCTGCAGGATTTATTGATCTGCAGTATGAGATAGTAAATTCCAGTATATTTATGCTCAGATATTAATGAACATATGGCTTAAGACATGCAAGTTTGAAATGAAGTTATTCATATTACATACACACATGGTTAAGTATTTGTAACTCAGGGAGTGATCAATATGCAAAAGGTGAAGTCAAATATACATTACCCACACTGAAGTAATTTGCTATGCATAGCGCATAGCAGTTGTATCAGCAAACCAGTGAAATTTGTCTGTGCATCCACCTATCAAATGTTTCCTGTGTATATGCCCACCTACTATGTAAGTAGATCTGTTTTTCTAAATATCTATCTGTCTAAGTGAGAATAACCTACATATTTCCATAGCCTACTGGACTCAATATAATATGCCAAAAAAAACAAAACAATGTACCTATAGCAATCTGAGTGGTAATGACTTTAGCTTTGGGACTGTGGTTTTAGTGGTCTTTTGATTTGGCATTTATTCCAAACCTATTCCAAAAAGTTTAAAACCTCATTTTTTTCATCAATAGGTTTTGCATTTGGCATTATATTAAAAATTCAGTATATTTCTTGTGCTCAGGGGTCTAAAAGCATGGCTCCCAAGTCAGGTAAGTTGGTTTAATATTTCTACTGAGATTCTGTGTTGTTTTCCCAATAAGCATTTTTTCATATACTTTTTTTTTTTTCAAAATATTTGCTCGAATTAAATAACAATCTCTGTACTCAAAAGTAGCAAATCACTTGAGACTTGTTTCTGAATAGAGCTGAGAAATCTCTCTTTGCATGTCTTTAAAGATGTTGCTCCAAGAAAAAAAACAGGAATTTATAACTTTTACAAGCCCTGTAACTTTGAAAAAAATAGTTTTTGAAAGAACTCATCACTTATCAGACCAGGCCTTCGAGTTGGTGTGCAGTGAAGCTATAGAAATTCAAGCAAAAGAGACTTGATGATCATAATCTATTTAATAGAGGGTATTTGTCCGCATCAGAGGATTACGTCATGGTTTTCCAGTCTATAAAGACCAGAAATTGAAAAAACAGAGAAATTAGCGATGTCATCTCATTGCAGAAGGTCTTATATCCTTTCTGATAAATTTTATCCATCTGTATCTTTTACTAGAGGCTATAGCTGCCCAGTACACTTCTGAGAAATGTGCTGTGTGTTCTGTAGGTAGTGGTCAAAAAGAGCACTCAGTCATGTCCCCTGGTTCTGGATCAGAGCCATTCGTGCACAAATGGGAAAAGTGCGTATGCCAGTGCAGAGTAGATTAATATAAATTATAAAAGGCATGATAGTGTTAATTTCCATTTCATAGGTAGCTTGGTGCTTTTTAGTTATCAATCTGATTATTCAATATAGATTTTATACTACTAAGATACTGTACTTATGTACTGAGTCGATGTCATATAAGCCTAATGCATAAAGCAAAGCAGTATTTCTGCCACAGCACTATCAAAAACCACAGCCCGTGAGCTGTCTGTAGAGTGTGGAATACGTACGGCATTTGGGAGAAAGGAATTGATGCTGACAGCATTGTTTGATCTAAATTTCAAAGGGAAAATTGAAACCATACTTGGGGTGCAAAGAGGTTCTGTAAACAGAATAATCCACACCGTGTCATTCTCCTCCAAACCTGATTCCCAAGTGAGATCACAAGGCCAGCTAGTAGATTTGGTGACTTGGTTAGCGAGTTATCTCATGTAAATGCTGCAGGAGCTGCTGAGACGAGCCTGTGCTCCCAGGGACCAGCAGGTCTCTAGCACCAGTAGCCCTCCTGCTGCCCAAAGCAGCCACATTGATGCCGGATGGAAGGGGTGTTTCTTTTTAGTCGATACACAACTTACCCATCAATATTGATAACGTGTCAGTGATTAGTTGTGCATTCAAATTTCACTAAATACAGCGAGTAGAAGCTCTTTTGCAAAGTGTTGTGCATGGTGCATGAATGGATTTGGGAAGGGGGTGCATTAAGATTTGCAAACAAGTAATCAGACCGGTGTATATTTCTAGCTATGCTTCTTTTCGGAATCCCATTGCCTTTTCAGAAAGGAGTTAGTGCTCATGATGAGTCTCTCTTCACTAGCTCTTTATTAGGATTGGGCTAATCAGGTCAGCTAGAATGGAAATGAATCAGAACCTCCAGCTGAAGATCAGGTGAAGCCATTTTTCCTCTTGAAAATTGCATTTCTTTTCTCTTCTCTCTCTCTCTAACTAAAATTGTCAAAGTTTTGTCACCTCAAAGAGAATGCATGTGAAAACACGTGGTTGTATTGTGAGTGTTAGGGGAAGGTCTGCAATCAATATCAACATTGAGGGGGATTTGGGGATGCTCCTTGTGATGCCAGAGGGGCTCGGAGATGCTCCTCGAGATGCCAAGGGGGTACCCTTTCCAGGTCACTTTGGTTCTTTGCTCTTAATTTCCTCACTCATATTTCCTTCCATTCGACCATAATTTTTATCTCTTCAGTTTGGGTTTGTTTTGCTTTGATTTTTAATCGGCGTGTTTGTTTGTCAGAGGGGCAGCCGGTGCTTTATTGCAGGGAGTTACATTTTAGTCTTTGATCAGTCCCACTGATTATTAGTTATGGTAGCAAATTATGGCCTGAACTTGGGAGACCCGTTAGCTGAGTAAAAGCCATATTATATTTGTATATGTTTTTACAAGGAGTGTGTAAGCACTTTTATCTCCAATATCAGCAGCATGTGGCCATATATGCTCTCCTAGGCTATGGCTGCTCAGCGAGGAGGAGGAGGAGGTGAAGCAGGCAGAAGTCCCCTGCATACACTTGCTAACTGAATATTATAAGGTGTTTCAAGAAGTGCAACAAGTGTATTTAAATACCCTCTTACATTCACCAAACATTAGCACATCCTATGGCAAAACAAAGTGCACAGGCAGACCAAGTCACACATTAAAGGAGAATGGGGAAGAAAATCTCAGTGAAGGTTAACTTAAATCAGCCTTCAGATGTGAGTCAGCGCCTCTAAGCTCTGCCTGTAAAAGCCTCAAACATTGGCTTCATAGCATCCTTTAAACGGTCAGTTTTAAGGACTATCAATATCTATACAAGAAAAGAATTTTTTTAAACCTGACTGAGATTTTTGAAGATGTTACTTAGAAAAAGTCGGTTCTGGAAGATTTAAAGGGACTTTAACCCCTTACAGTAGGCATAGGTTGCATTTGTTAGAAGGACTCCTGAACACAAAGACCACAGTACAGCCAGAGAAACCCTTTACATCCTCTTTTAAACAGAAAAGGATCTTTATCGTTGTTCTTTGTGGGCACTCACAGAATCTGAATATTCAAGTTTAAAAAGATACACATGTGCTAGCTAACATTTAGCCCTAAGTGGGTAATGGATGGCTTGGTTTCAGAAGAGATTTGTGCATCCTCATCGGTATTTCACTGTAAAATCTTATGATCAGATTAAAGCAGCAAAAGGATAAAGCTTAAAGGAGCTCATTATTATGAGATCTCATCTGGTTAACTTAATAAGGCAAGTGGGCACTTCTGGAGAGATTTTCCTGATTGGGATTGGATGGATTACTGACTTAGTGTCCTGTTGTTACAATTCTGGTAAAAAACACATGCCAGCCTTCTCAGTAAAGCAGGACCAAGATGACCACTTAGTAGTTTAGGAGTTTATGCTTTCCCAGTTATGTATGTCCTCAGGTTTGTGAGACCTCTTAAATACTGTGTCATTTTTAAATAATTAATCTTTGTCCTACAACCAACCCTTTCAATAAATAAATAAATAAAAATACGTACTTTAAATGAGAGAGAAATGGATCTCCATTTCTGGATGGTGGGATGCTAGGAGAGATTTGGACAAGCTGTACTCATGCTGAACTCAGAGGCTCCAGGGGTACACCCAGAGCCTTGTACCATTCCCATTTCTGCTGTCTGAACCATACAGCGGTGTTGGCAGTGATGGCAGAAATCACACCAGGACCATGAATGTTCTGCACTGGAAACAACTAACTCTCTTCTAAGTCACCTGGTAGCTTGGCATGACCAACAAGCTGCTCTTCTGCTGCACCAGAGCAGCTTTCAGACCTCACCCACCTTGTGCAGCTCTGGTGACCAGGAATATAGCACCGAAATGAAGCTTTTTGGTTGTTTTGGCATTTATTTATTTTAATGCAATTCAGGTTGCACTGAAGCAGACACAAATCTGGATCTAGCTCACCTTATTTAAAAAGTGTTGAGTGCTAGAGCATATTGTGGTTGCCCATATGCTAGAAAATCGGGCTACTGGGGTTGTTTCCATTTTCGATGCTCAGTTTTCAGCACTCACAGGACAGGTATTTTGAGGTTCCTCAAAGGACAGATTACATTTTCTGTCTCATAGCAGTGATGTGAATTCACATTTCTTGATGTTTGAAGCATTTCTAGCTCCTTAAGTGGTGTTCTGTGGAATACAAATTATTGACAAGTTCTGCAGTTATGCTGCTTCTGCTGTCAGTGTATAACAGTATGATGCTGCAGTGCTTCTGACCTTAGTCTGTCTTCTTGTAATCTGGAGACTGCTTCATAAGTTTGCAAAAAACAAGCAGAGACACCCTGTTTGTGCTGCTATTGATCCCCTGCTTGATGCCGGCTAGGTTTAACTGAGCTGTATAAAACAAACCTCTTCAGAGCAAAATCTGATGCACATATGAAATATATGTCTGCTTCTTCATGTGCTGCTCAGGCTTCTTCTCCTTTTATTTTCATGTCTTTTTTTTTTTTCCCCTTAACAGTGCTACTGTATTTTAAGAAAATACTGCATTTGGTCTTGACACTGTCCTGAGTAATGCTTCTCCTGAACTATTGGGTAACATGGTAGAAATTTAAGAATCAAATAGTAAAAGAGAACGTAGAATAGAAAAAGTAAATTTTGGGTCGTTCTGTTGACTTCATGGGGCTTTGGACCAGGTGTGATGTATTCCTGCAATAGGATGCTGTCAGATGCCTTGTCAGACCTTTGGAAAGGTTACTCTATCTAATAATCTGCAGCAGATCCTCAGTGACAGGGACACCAGCACACTAAAATGGTCAGAAATCACCAAATAGTTTCATAAAGAAGAGTCTTCAGAAAATAATAGCTTTTTATTCCTCCTGCAGCAGGCCTGTGCTGGGGTCTGGGCTGGTGCAATTTTCATGACTGATAAAACGTGAAGCTTCTGTGAGACCTCTGTGCACTTCAGTCTGTGTCAACTTCTTCTCTAAATCCTTGGCCTCGAAGAGAGTGAACAATGGAATTTTCAAACCCACATATGCCATCTTATGAGCACTATTTATATTTTTTCTCTTCCCTTTATATTAATTATACAGTTAGATCTCCTGCAATATAAATACCCCAACTGCAAAAATTAGAGCATGGTAACAAGAATGCTGTAAGAGCACTTTTGTGGAAAAACAATAATAGATTTTTACAAATGCTTATTGACCTTCTAGAGAGTCCGTTGTGGTACTTTTCAGCATGCTTTGAAGTGCAGCGAACACTTTGCTATCTGACCAGCTCCTGGTAGGGTTTCCATGCTCAGCACTCAGTGGAGCAGCAGACCTGATACACAGAGCTGTGTACTCCAGTACATCACTTTAAACCAAGCCTTTACCATCTGTTTCAACCTCTAATTACAAATGCAAAATAACACAATTCACAATTGCATCATAAAAAAGTAAAATATAAGTGATTTAAATGCATGTGTGTGTTCCTTATGCAAGGCAGCATTCATCTGTTATGTTTCACTATCTTTTAGAAACAACTCCAGGGTGAAATCCCTCTTTGTGGAGGGAAGAAAAATGATTTCATTGTAAGAAGGCGTTTTTTAAAAGGTGTGTTGATGGGTTATTGTTACACTTTATATATTTATCTCTCTCTGAGACCTCCTTCTGCCAAAGTAGCGGTACTCATGTCATGGGGGGATGGATGGTCTGTCCAGAGTGGTCTGCCATCCTTGAATGCATGTGTGATTGCATGGGTTGGGGGCTCCTCTAGTCAAGCATGCTCACTCCTGCCTTCCTACAAAATCAGGCATGTACTTCTATCATTACATTTTTGTAATCTTTTTCAACCTATAGATGGAAATATCTGTTAGTTCCAGCCTGTTCATCTCCTTCCTAGGGCAAAGATCTTAGTCATTTTAAAGACAGCCTTTAACTATTCTCTCTCATGAGCTTTTTCCAGGTCTGCCATCCCAGGAGACAACATTGTGAAGCTGCAGAGAAACATGCTCAGTTAAAACTTAACTTTCTAAAAAAAAAAAATGACATTTATTTAATTGTTTTACGTTTAAGATATTTGTGAATTTCCATTGATCAACCATGTTTCATGGTCTTAACAAAGCATCTTGTGATTTCTCAATACCTTTTTTTGGTACTGAGGTACTCCAGCTGAAGCTTGCAGGCTTTCTAGACCTTTCACTCTCCTCCATCCACAACTCTGTCTCAAATAGAGACGACACCTCAGCCTGGGAGAAGAGCAAACTGAAAGAGCTTCCCAGGGAGAAACAAATGATTCCTGGGAAGATAAAGGGGAGCATCAGGGTGGCTTTCTGTGCTCGGGTCTGCTGGAAACCAACAGATATTTTAAATGTAGAGGAGACTGGGAACTTCTGAAGCCTGCAACATTTGGAGCCTTTCTGGATAAAAAATACAAACCTTTCCATGTACCAAGTCTTACCACGTGGCATGTATAGCATACATCCCCTCAGCCTACCCACAGCCCTCTGTCCTGGGCTTTGTCCTCCTCTCCTCATCAGCATACTTAAAATAAGGGTCTAGCATATCAAGGGATTGAGCTTCATGGATTTAAAATGAAAGCTGAAGAATTTGTTTTCACTCTAATGTGAAAGGAACAATTAGTGAGGGCACACACCCTTCCCATCAATGGGAGACTTTTCAATTGCTTTGAAAGGCTTTGGATCAGGGTCTAAAAGAGCAAAGACCTACTCCTAACAAAGATGCTTGAATAGGGACGGAAAGCTGTTAATCGGAGTCTCCTGGCAGAACTAGATGCTGACACAAACTGATCAGCACACACGTTGCCTTCCCTTAGTCTGTGCCATAGGCCGGGTGATGGTTTTGTAACTAAGGGGTCTTGGGAGATAACTAGTGGTTATTGTCACACTTGGTGTTTATTGCTGATGCATCTTGAAAGGTTGCAAATGCAACTTGTTTATTCAATCTCATGGCCAAGACCTGGGAGAGTCTCCTTTGTTTCAGCTGCAATCAGCTGTGGGAATGGGGAGAGGAGAACATCTCCTGCTGGGGAGCAGCTGGAAGGGGATACCAGGGGTAGCAGGCTGGGCTGAGCATGGTTTGGGTGAGTGTGGGGCAATGGGGCTCTGCTGGTCCTTGTCTGAGGGCTAGGGAAGGTGGGCAGGTTGTGTGTGCTCAGTGATATCTAACAACATGTTGTTTTGTTTTTTTTTGCTCTAAGGCCAAGTAGCTACTGTTAGAAAATGTCTGTTCCCAGTAACCATCGAAGTTTAGTTCTTTCACGCACAAGTGTGGCTCTGCAGGGTAAGTTGTATCTTGGAGCCTGCAACATCATTGTTGAAATGGGGGGAAAAGCAGGTGACTTTCAACAGAAAAAACAGCAACTTCTCTTTTTAATTGGGGGAAAAAAAAAAAGGAAAAAAAAAAGCCTTCCATGGGTATTAGAAAGAGTAATGCTAATGTGACTTGCACTCAGAATTTTTGTGACGGTATTGAATTGCACCCAATTTAAATCCAGGTGAGGCTATGAGGTACCAAGAAGGGGTTGAGGAGTTGTTTCTTGGGAGTGTTCTACAGATTTTCATGTTGTCTGTTCTAATAATTGGTAGCATGGTGACAAATTTGGCTATTCATAACCATTTTGGAGTTGTCTATTTCTGTTTTCCTCCTCTCCTAGTCAGCTGGAATTTTATTTTTCTAAACAAGCTGTTCTACAATATTATGCTTATTAGGATTTAAAAAAAAAAAAAAAAAAGCTTTGTAATTGAACTCTTTCTCTTTTCCTATATGTAATTTGTTCACAAAGTCATGGAATATTCCTGTTAAGAAAAATAAGAAACCAACCATATTATGAATGGGTTTCATCTGAAGAATATATGGTTTTAGATGCACTAAGATTAAATTATTTGGCACTAAGAGGTTTTGGTCCATTCCCTCTGGAATGACAAAGTCCTGATGAAATAATTGCTAAAAGGAATTGATTTTAAAATAACATGACCTGTGCTTGAAAAAAATTGGCCTCAGATAGTCCAGTAAGTTGCTTTTTCCCAGGCTTGCTTATTGTTTTATTTAAAAGCTCGTTTAGAATAGACCCATTAACTGGTCATATTCACTAATTATGAGCTTGTCTTTTCTTTGGCTTATAAAGGCTTTGGATTGAGGTCAAAAAGAAAAGGGATGTAGTAGGCAATTTTAAATTGCCAATTTTTCTCATTCTAATATCAGTTTTGTTTGGCTTGTTTGCATTATGCAAATGAAACCGTGGTCCCAGAGCCTAAAACCTTCTAAAATGGTGCGAACTGAACAGTGGGACTGTTGCCTGCTGCTGCTGGGAGTGGTTCAGTCATGGGCATGAGCATTAATCCTTCTCTGTCTGTAGAAGGGGATGTTCCTAGGGCTGTAATCGTGTGTCTTGGTGGTGCATCATCCCGACAGCTTGCTGTCACCATTGAGCTGGAAGGTCCCCTACCCGTTGCTCATCTCTGTCTGCTTTGGGATGCTGAGATCCTGGTTTCCAGGCAAGAAGTTTCTCTGCTTTGTATTTCCTGGCCGATTTCTCCTGATAATTCCTATGTGGCACTGCCCCAGATATCTTAAAGCAGTAACTTTGTATTAATGCGTTTACACCTCAACAATCTGCAGCACGCATTGTGTTCAATTCACTGTTTTTGTCCAGAAATGAAGTCTCAGATATCTCCTGTTGGTCATTTGGGGTCTTTTGTAGCCCTGATGCATGGCAGGGGGTCCCCCCATGTACAGGGTGGGCTCTGCCTTGAGACCCTGCCTACTTTGGTTGATGCTGAGCAACGCGATTGCATTTACTGAAGTGAGATTACTCCCTTCGTGAAAAGTTCAGTGGTTACATTGTAGTTGCTAATTGGATAAAAATATTTTTATTAACTTTGGACACCAGCCACTGGTGTATATACTGTTTGTATATGTATTTTCACTGTATTCACTGTATATATATATATATATATTTCACTGTACTTCTCAAAACATCCCAGAAATCATTAGGTTTTTCAACCAATCATTGTGTGAAATATTTTCTAGCGTTACATCTTTTTATTTTTTTCTCCAACGTAAAAGTACCATTTATGTTACTTGGAGAACACTGCTGCCTACTAGAATGTGAAAATAGGTTTCATTCAATTAATGAACTGGAAACAGGAAGACATTACATAGTAAATGAGGTTTACATATGATAATGTTGGATTTGTCATGTAAAAGATTGCTTCCTTTCAGCTCCCTGAAAGGACTAAATTTTGCTTTTGTACAGATTGTACAATGCTAATAAAAAGAGAAGACTGTATGGAAAGCATAACAATAAACTAAATCTATAATTCTAATGAGGAGAAAAAAGACAATGGTATTTTAATACACATGTAGATCAGAATTAGGTGGTGGCATTGAAGGCTAGAGGCTCTGTCACAGCTTTGCGACAGACCCTGTACATAGTGCAGCACATCTGCCCGATGCCTTGCACGATGTCCCCATGCACTTTGGCTGGGATGGGTGTGGAGGAGGAGTTAGGGCATCATCCACTCCTTGCCAATTTTGGTCCTATTCAGTAAATGACATCCAGTGACCAGAAACCAAGGAGTTCCTATCCAACGCTATCTGAAAGCTGCTTTCCTGCGCAGGTTGCACCAGGGAAGGAGAGGTGGAGCACTGTGTTTTGTGTTACTATAACTCTTTTTCTTCAGTCATGTATTAGTCATACCCTTTTTGATCTAGCTGATAAAACTCAGGTAACAGACAATAAATATTCTCCACTTGGTTCAGTGTCACCACCCGTAATGATCCGATTGTAAGTCTTACAGAATGTGTTTTTTTTTCTAAGTTTGTATCATAGGAAGTGACATTGCAGAACCTTGGCACTCTCTAATATGGAAGTCTTTAACCTTCATTGCAGAGGAAATATTCAAAATATGATTTGAAGATAGAAAACATAGGAAGTCAATGGGAAATAAAATCTGAAAAGAACACCTGAAAAGATCCATGATTTTTCAGATGGCTCTCATCGTTCTGTATGCCCATATCTGCTTTTTCTGAATACATGTTGACAGTGTTTCTGGCTTTTTATGCATGTTTTATCCAGTGTGGTATCTGGATGAGCTTGATGCATCAGTGACTGTGGTCTTTTTTTTTTGTCTTTCTGTGCCAAGCCTGCCTGCCTTCCATCTAGAGGGAGAGAGGCTTGCCCACATTGTCTTCTACGTGTCCTCGTGCTGTGGAAATTGTCTTCAAACCTCAGAACAAATGTACGAACCCTCTTTGCCAAAAATAAACTCAGTCTCTGACTTTTCTTATAGAAGACATCAAACACGGTTAATCAGCATGATTGCAACAGTAGACTTTCACTAACTGCAAGGCTGTTAATTATCTCTCCCCCTAATTTTCTCTTTATTAAACTAAAGTGCATCATCCTATTCCCATGAGTCACGCTTCAGCCCTGACCATTCTTGTTTTTCTCCATTGGACTTTTAAGATTTCTTTTTTTTTTTTTAAAGTATAAGCTCAAGACTGGACACATTATTACAGTTGAGACCTCACCGTATCGAGGGTCTCGCATAGGATGCTCTTGTTAATAAGTCCCTGAAATTACCTTTTTGGAACAGTTTAATTCCTTTGTTTGATGCTGAGCTCGTAGGCAACTATAACTTTGAAATTCTTTTCTGTAGTACAGCTCCCTTACTAGCTATTTCCCATTTGCATTTGATTTCTCCTCTATAAGTGTAACACTTTACTCTTGGCTTTATTGAATTTCATCTTAATTTCAGACCATCACTCCAAACTGTTAATATCTTCCTGGATTTTGATCCAGACCTCCCAAGGGTTCCCACCATCCCAGCTCCTCAACATTGCAAATTTTATAAATGTAATCTCTTTCCCTTTAACTGAGTCATTATGAAAATATTGAACACAGCTGGAGCAAGGACAGATCCCTGAGGAATCTCACCTGAAATTTCCTCCTGATTTGACAGTGAACCATTGATAACTGCTGTTTGAGAGCAGTTTTTCAGCCCATTGTTCACTCACCTTATGGTAATTTTATCTAGTTCTAGACCACATTTTCTTAGTTTTATTATAAGTACGTAATGTGAAACAGTATCAGAAAGCTTACTAATAACAAGATGTATCGCACCTACTATGTCTCCCTTATCCACAAGGCCAGTTATCCTGTCAAAGAGGGAAATTAAATTGGAGAGCTCTGTGTGCATGCGACTTTTTTTTAATCAAGCTATTTGAGTTATGACCCCTGTAATATTAGATAAATTTTTCAGAAATAACAAACATGCTGGCTTTCTCTAGGCTACCACTATAAGACAGTTTGCTTCTTTTTAAATAACCTGGTGAAATGAAATTAAGAATAATGGTTTGAAAGCCACAAGCCGTTATCTGACTGTTACCAAAGACAAAAATTAGGGTGGGAGCAACAAGCCTTCCCCCATAATAGTGTTTTCTTCATTTCAAGCTGATCAGTAGGAAGTGGATTTAGAAGTGCTTTAAATTATTTCACATCATTTACTGGTAATCTAACCAGCATGTACTGCATGTACACTAAGTGCTGATTTTTTTAAGCATAAGAGGAAGAGCAAAAGAACTTTTTATTCTAAGTCATTCTGTAATTTACACATTTTTGTATCAACCCACTTACTAGTGCCATACATAAGTGTTTCCTCTGAACAGATTTAATTTTTAATTTTCCTGAATCAGTGTTAACCAGGAAAAAGGTAATTGTTGTCAAGAGTATTCAAACTGTCAGAATATCATTCAATCTAAAAGCTGTTAGAATCTGTGCAAAAGTAATTACTGAAACTCTATTCAACTGTAATAATAACCTGCCACTGATGACAGCAATTACTGGGGAAAGTGTAATAGAAATCAAAGGCGCATTTTTCTCTGACAAGTACATTTCTAACTAAGGTTTACATTGGCTGAATAGTGTTGACAATGATGATGTGCTGTATCACTCTTAATCACGGTTGGCATGATGTTACAGTTTGAACTGCTCACTGTTAGAGGGGGACTAATTGCGTGTTTCATTTGACACTGTCCATGCTTTCTGTACATAGGAATATATATTATAGATGAGCAGGGTTTAAGTGTTGTGCCTCATTGCATGACTCACATCCTTTTTAAGTGTAGGTTATAAGTACTTTTGCATTTAACATAAAGGCTCCAATTAGAATGGGGATGAACCAGTTAGGTCAACTTCTAGTATGTACAAAACACAGGGATGGGAAGGAGCACAGTGGCAAGAGTCAGCCCAGCTAACAGGGGTCGTGCGCAGCCCTGCTCTGGATCCCCTTCCCCAGGAGCAGTAGCTTTCTGATCAGATAGACTTGAGAAGATGGCTTGGTGCTTTGAGTGATGAGGAGTCACTGAAGCAAGGGGTCTGCCAATAGTAGTAGTAATATTTCCCCTCTTACGGTCATATCCAATTGTCAGTGCTTCCCTTCAACTCGAATGAAATCTGAAGCATATGTTGGTGCACACAGGTGCCAGGAGGAATGACTGCCCTGCTTTGGTGGACCTGCCAGAAGATATATATAATTATACTTTATTTTGGGAGGGAGGAAGAAAGGACATCCTTCTTGACAGCATTTGCCCATTTCTTCATCTACAGATGTGGAGCTTCCTCCAGATTTTTCCCCATTGTGAGCACCTCTTAAGACAGAACCATTTCAGAACAATCCATCCCCCAAGCTTCACTTCAATATCCCTCATGCATGCCTCCCAGGATAGCCCCCACTTCAGAGAACAAACTCAGGAGAACTGTGCCTTGGGAGTAGTGATGGGGCAGCTGCATGGAGTGCCAAATGTGTTGGTCCCATCCAGGTGTTCTCAATACCCAAAATGTGCTAAAGCATTACACCAAATTTTAGCAGGTTTTTGTTGTCTTCATGCTCATCAGAGTAACTTTAAGGATTGAAGATGTCCAGCTCTGGAGCAAAGCTAATGAGAGTGGTTTCAGAAAAGGCTGATGGTCAGGCCTCCATGCAAGAAATCAGGGCTGTTGGTTTTTATAGAGTGGAAGAAATGCAGATAACTGGATGACATTGTGCAATTAATCGCATCTCTCTTGTGAGGGTTGTTTTGTCCTTCATATATTACCACAGTCCATAAACCCATGTTCCCTGAGAAGGCTGACGCTCCATTTATGTTGTAGGCAGAGCCAGAGACCTCTACCACCAAAACTCTGTAGGAAAAGGCAGTGCAGAATTCAGGTGGAGGGCAGGAAGATAGAGAAACAAATTCTCTTAGTTCACCAAATGGGCTAAATCCGTTAAAATTAATCCAGTCTGCCTGCAGAACCTTTTTATGCTTCCGGGAGGCTTTCCAAAGTGGATTTTAGGTAGTACCACATCGCAATAAAATCACTGACCGTTCCTGCAATCCCATTTCCTCAAGATATTTCTGAGCGTTTACAAAGCTCTTGCATGCACTTTAATGTGTGCGTGTGTGTAGTCCCGGGAGGCTCCTAGGACAATGGTGTGGACTTAAGCACATGCCTAACTGCTCATCGAACCAGGGCCTTGCCTGGCTCCAGATAGGGAACTGCCAGGAGGAGTTCATTGTATCGTTCTACTTATTGCACTAATTGCCTGTTTATGTTTTCTGACAGCCAACACTACCCAATAATTTTTATAAACAGAGGCTTTTTAACAAAATCTACTAAATAAAAGTCACAGCTCCCGAAAACAAAAATGATTTTAAAGGAAACTTGATATTTTCCCTTCTGATTTTCCTATTGATGTTTAACAGTTGCATCAGTTGGGTCCCTGGTGTTCTGTTAACATGTGGCTCTCTTTTATTATAACATAACAATAATGCAATTCAACTGCAAACATGTGTTAAAACACTTCTAGATTTTGTGCACACCTTATTAATTATACTAACTACAAAATGATGGGGTCTTTGACAATCGTCTCTATAAACTCTTTGGGTTGCTGAAATGATGGACTACCTGAATGAAGGTAGCGCTTTTCTGGTTTATTGAGCAGTTGCAGGCAGGCATTCGTGTAACTAGGTGATGGGTGTATTTGTGAGCAGTTGCACTTCATTCCTTAGTTGAATTAAAAGATGAGAGAGTGATTAAAAACAAAACCACCCCAGGACCTCCTCCCTGATATGGGCTTGCTATCTAAGAGAAGAATGACAGGAGCTATGCCTGAGCTGCAGGGTGGAAGAGCCTGTGCATGGTCTGTGCTCTTTGCTAGTTGTGGACACTGGATTTTCCTTTGGAGGGCTGCAACCACAGGTGGTGAGTCTGGGCAGGTAACTGTGTGATTTGCAGGTGCAACTGTGTGGAACATTTATATATAATAAACTATAAAAAGTATTGTGAGTTTTCCCACTATGTCCGTGAAAACTGGGAATTTAGGGACATCATTGCTAATGATGGATTTTCCTTTACCCATTTGCCTTTCCAGTTCTACATGTGCTGACGGCACGTAAGAAAACCCTATCATTAAAAGATTAGAAATGATTAGTTAGGTCTCCCCCCGATTAGGATTTTGACTTTAAAAGAAAAGGCAAGTTACTTGCCTTCTTTTCTTTGTCCTTAAAAGCCAATATTTTAGAGCTTTGCTCTAAAAACCTGAGGACCATAACTTTTTAAAAGCAAGAGAGCTGAGATTAATGGATGTCATATAAATAACACTGTCTCAAGACAGCTGAGACTTTAAGAAAAATACTAATGATCACAACTTTGATGAAATTATCAAGGCTGAAAATCCAGTGTGTGTGGTAGAAAACTGTAAAGTGTAAGGTACAAGGCTTTTTTGAAAACAGCAGACTTGAGACACCACATTTTAAAACCCAAGCTCTTCCACTCTTCCTGCTTCTGTTCCAGCTCTACTTTTTTCCAACTCTACTCAAACATTCACTGCCTGGAGCTTGTATTCCTCTGGTTTCATACAAGGGGGAAAACCAGGAAAACAGAGGAGCTGCTTCCAGGATTTACCTTCTTTAATGGTAAAATTTCTTCCTAAATTTGCACATGTGGGCCTAAATGCCTCTTCAGTTACCATCACTTAGGAGTCTGACTTTTTGTCTTTTACATTTCTTTCCCAAACTTTTTTTTATTGTTATTTTATTTATTTATTTATTTATTTATTTCACCTGTTATGTAGGAATTACAGTCTTGTGGCGAAGTGTTGCTACTTGCTGAATTCACTGACGCCAGCTGAGGTTGCACAAGTGACCTTTGTTCCCGGTAAATGGACACACATTTAGTACTCTCTGCTGAGATTTTTTATCTAAGGTAAGGCCCAGAGCTGCCATCAACTTGTGCTTTTCCACTAATACCTAGTAATGCTATGCTAGTTTACCCAGGCTGAAAATCTGCTGAAAATAACAAATGTTGGAGACTTGTTATTGGAAACCTTCTTCTTTAGAGTCTTCTCATTACAGTAGTAGACTGAAGAGGAACAAAACAAACAAACAAATGACAATGGAACAGAGTAAAAATGCCTATTTTACAATTAGGCTTCAGGTGATCTAGAGCAAACCATATCCAATGGAAATGAGATAAGCTGCCCTTTGACTAGATCATGCTAATGCCAGCAGCCCATTTTCTCCTCTTAAATATTTCACTTACTCTGCATATCGGAGTTAGCCCTGGAGCTTTAGTTTCTCTTTCTGCAATGACACTCAATCTTTGATAATTTTGCTTTCTACCAAGTGTACGTTTAGTCACATCAAACACCTAATAAGCTGGAGTACCTGGCTTAAAGATGCACCATTACCATCGTATCCTGGCGTGACCACCTCAGACAATCACAGAGAAAATGCTCTCCAGGCCAGTGATGAGATTTCAACGTGTGGCAGTAAGGACAACATCTGCTTTGCATATTTCTACTTGCCTACATAATCATGCATAGCTTTCTATTGTTCCAGAAGTTACTCAAGCATATAATAGAGTTTCAATGAGTTCAAACCTCCTGTTTTAGATGGTGTTTTAGTGAGTTGTTTTTCTGCCTCAGCATGGATTAGTTTTTTTATTTTTATTTTTTTTACTAGCCCTGTCAGATCCAGCGAAGTACATGGAGAGAGTGTGAAGGAGACCACAGACTCTAAATATTGAGTACAAGGCTGTGCCACAAATTTAGAAGTGTAGGTGGACAAAAATAATACCTGAAGTGTGCTTGTGATACCTGTTCAGTCACCTCTAGTCGTGGTCACATAATGAACCATGGAAAGAGGAGCTGGACTAAAGGATCCTCTCTCCTGAGCCAAGTGCTCCGTTCCCCATGTCTTGTGCAGTTTCTGTTGTAATAATCTAAGAAAAAAAAATATTGAAAATAATTAAGTCTTTCTGGGCCTATGTTGCAGTAAATAATTTCAGTTTAAGCATGCAAAGGATTGACTCATGAAGTAGGAATGGGAGCACAGCATCAGCTCCTGTGAGAGGCAATGCCCTCTCGGGCTGGCTGACGCCCCCTCTGCGCTGCCTGCATGCTCTGCTCCTAGCCCCTTCCAGCCAGCTTGGCTCGAACTGTTTCAATTTCTGGTCCCAGCTATCCCGGCTGATTTATTTATTTATTTATTGCCTGGAGAGAATTAAAGCGCTCATTCGAACTGTGTTTCCAACAGATCAGTTCAAAACCTCTAGCAAGAGGGTTTTAATGAGCAGCTGGGGGAGCAACTTCTTCCTGGCGCAGGCAGCTCCTAGCGAGGATATCTGTGCATATCCTTAAGACATTTTAAGAGAGAGAACAAGTTTATATCTTTAAATCATATTAAAAGTGACTTCAGGTATTGCACTATTCTAAGTCATTTGATTCCTTAGGACGGTGTGGTGCCCACATCTGCCATTAGCACATCCCTTTAATGATCAAGGCTGGACTGTTCAAACGAGCTTAAGCAAGTTAGCACTCAAATCCCGTGGGTAGCCAGCAGGACAGATTTGAACGCATCAGTCCTGCTTCTTAATTAGATCCCAAAATCTCAAAGTAAAAATCAAGTGATGCTTTAAACAATTCTTGTGTAATTGCTGTCTTAGTTATTTTTTCCTAAGGATTTTCAACCTTGTTTTAGAAGATTACATCAGTAGTGCACTTAACATTAAGCATGTAAATAACCCCATCTCTCCACAGCAATAATTTCAGCAGCCGTTAAGTCATATGAACACCTCTGGAAGTTAGGTGAATGCTTAAATGTTTTGCTCAATAGAGGTCTAACATTAAACAGGTATTTATGTGCTTTGCTCCATCAGGGCCTTAAAGATATAATTTAAGTAGATGGGTGTCTTCTCCTAATGACTATAATAAAGGAGCAGTGAGGGAAGGTGGTGGGAAAGTGTCGGATGCAGTGATGCTTCAGGAGGGTGCAGAAATGGATTAGAAAAATTTCCTCCTCTTTTACTTTCCTTTTCTCGAGCACAGGAAAAAGGAGTCTCACCCTTTTCTTCAGGTGGGCAAATGAAAGGACTGTTTTCAAGACAGCTTCATGTAAATTTTCATTTTCTTTCTGTACATGTGGTCACTTGAACAACAACAACAAAAAATCAGTCTGGCAGGCAGATGTGCTCTGAGAGGCTTTTCTGCTTCCTCCAAGGGAGAATGCTTAAAAATACAAATAAACTTGCTAAGGGCTATATGATGCACAAGTGCTTTATTAGCCATTGTTCTGTTATACGGCCCATCATTCTGCCTTAATACATGCACAGCAAAAAGTCCCCATGTTTCAGAAATCACAAACCTGTGCTGTTTGTCTTAGGTTTTCTCCAGTGGACAGCATGCCATTATTGTCATGCTCTCTGGTTATATTTAATGCAAGGAGGATGCAAGTCCTTTAAAAAAATGTCACTTCAGTGGTACTCTATGCATTTTTATTCCTGAATATTAAGTCCCAATTTTTATAGCCTTAGCTCAATCTGTGGCTTCATAAAACATCATAAATTGGAGCTTAGCTTTACAGGCAAGCAAGATGATTTGATAAGCACGGGATTGTCCCTACTACATCAAATAACGTTTCCTCTCTTAGTATCCAGAAGCACTGAGTTATGGCACTGGTTCAGTAGCCAACCAAGAATTATAAGAAGCCCCATGCAATTAACTTCTCGTATCGAGTCTTTTTTTTTTTTTCCTCCAAAGGAAAAAAAAATGAGGAAAGTTCTTTTAGCCAGGTATTTTCTTCCAATTTTACCTCATAGCAGAGTCAGCTAAGTGCAACCTCTTGTCAGCACAATCATTATCTATAATTTACATGCAAGAAGCAACAGAAACTTTTAGGATGAAATGAATGTAAAACCAGAAACCTCTGCCTGTTCCATCATCCAGCCTCACAAGTACAGTAGCTGTGTCAGTGACTGTATTAAGAGCTATTAAAATGGCTTTGATGTATTGCTGGGTTTTGGTATGATTTTCTAGGTTTTATTATTCCTCTGACTATCATTTGCTATTTTTAAATGGAATCTACTATTATGGGATATGAGCAGTCTGTCCTTCAGAGGAGACTCTACAATATCCCTTCTGCTCATCTTCAGTGGCTTGTACAGGGGTATGCTAACGATCCCATGGTAGTTCAGTGTCCTAGCCACCATTTATACTATTTATCATCAAAGAAGATTCTGATATTCAAGGTTGTGTGCAGGCACAGGAGCTGCATACGTAATGCCTCTGCTGTTTGCTGCTGCAGCCGCACGCGGCGTGTGTTTAATTTGGTGGATATCCCCACCAGAGCTCGTGAGCCACAGCTCCCTTGTGCTCTGCCCAAGTTAGCAAGTGGTCCAGCCAAGTGCTGATCCCTCCAAATCCTTTTAGGATAAACCAGAGCTGGCTGCCACAGGGGGCTGCTGGGGGCTGCCCCAGGAGAGGTGAGACAGCCCAGCAGTATAGCTGTGTGCGAGGCTCTTCCACAAAGACCTGTTTTAAGGCTAATCCAATAGCTGCACGAGATGTGGGGGGAAGAAAAACAATGAGATTATTGAGAAGAGAATAGCGTTTAATGAACACTAAAACATGTTATTCCCCTCTTAACAGAGCTGCCTAAAACTGTTGATTTCCCTACCCACAGATTTCTAATAATAAAAAATTTAAAGTCTTGCTATCATTCCCCAAATCTGGTTTATTTCCAGCTTGAATGAACTCATAAAATTATGAGCTAGAACTATGGGACTCAGATCCTCCAAATTAACAAATTCCTCTTCAAATCTAACAAAATGAGCTGCTCAGCTGTACCCACACCTTGGGAGCCGGTGTTGCTTGGTGAGAAAAGCTGATCTCCCTGCTTTGGTCTTTGGGCCCTCTTCTTTCTGGCTCAAGCAGCTTAACGAACCCCTCCTCTCTCTATGCATATTTATTTTCATCACTCCATTCACAAATAATCTTGGGTTGCATCTCTTTTACCAAAGCTAATACCAATAGTTTGTTTTATCTTTGCTCTTAGGTCAAATCTGGAAGGATGGGGTTCTACTGGCAATGTCAAGGTATCTTACCTGCTGCTTCCCTACAGCTGCATTTGGTTTTACTATTCATTTGGCTTTCTTTTTTTTTTTTTCACCACTGATAAGATGCCAGAAAAAGGCTTTTGGCCAAGCTGCTGGTTTTCCTTTCAGAGGGGTTATCCAGCATACTGCTGGCAGTGCCTTTAGGGGGAAATGCATAAGTTGGAAATCAAGCTTCCAAAAAAACAAACAGCACTTCTGATTAGTATCTCATATTGTTATCCTTCCTGCTTCATTTGTTTTCCAGATGGGCGAAATAAAGGTCAACAACCCTAGGGCAATGATCTGATTTGAAAGAAATGTGATTTCTGAAAGGGAAATTTGCAAAAATAGCCATAACCAAGAAATGAGAAACATTTTAAGAAATTGGCAGTTCAGACTAATCTTCCATGTAGTTTATCTTCATGAATTGGTGCTATTTTATTGTCCATGCAAATGTGCTGCTAACCAGTCCTGATCTTTCTCCACCGCTTTTAAAATCGTTTTTCTTCTAATTAAGATATCATTGTCATCATGAGATAAAGGGGACAACCATGCACCTAGCTAAAAAGAGCCAAGTTTTAGACTGATGTGGCCATAGTGGGCGACTCTCCCCGTGGCTGGTCTGCTCGGCCACGCCAACTCTAGCCCCATCTCCGGAGCAGGTTGCTGCTGCCTGCCTCCTCCTAAAATATGGGTCATGTCTCCCTCTAGGGGCTCCTAAAGAGGATAAACCCCACCTTCCACTAACATAGGAGGCTTTAAAAAGCATTGCGTGTCGAATTTTGGCAGCGATCCGATGTCAGAGAAAAAAAGGTGTTTAAGCTTGTAGAAACTGTAATGTAATACAAAGAGTGTGGCCATGGAAAAAGCGGTTTAAAAGTTTTATGTTAATCGAGTTTTCTGGCAGAAATGAAATTCCTGCCTCGTATCTGGGCTACGCAGAGGCTGAGCTGTGGGTGGATGGTTTTGCTGGGTGGATTAAGGTCCAAGCGGTCTCCTCTTTGCTCCTCGTGGTGTCCCCAGCCTGAGAGGAGGTGATGCTGCTCCTTCACCGCAGGCCTCCAAAGCATCTTCGGGTATGTTAGAGGTGGGTGCTGCTGTCTGCTGGAGAGAGGAGCCCTTCTGGAGGGTGCTGCTGGGGGCTCTGCTGGTCACTGATGCGCTCCGAGCACAGGGACAGGGGGAGGACAGGACGCGGTCAAAGCAGAGAGAGAAGAAGAAAACAGGGCAGAACCTCGGGGATTTATTTTGATATTTTATTGAAATGGAAAACCAGAAGTATCTAATTGATATGATACAGTACTTACATAGAGTTCATCAGAATGATTTTTGGATTTGCAGTTTAATTCGACACTTGTGGACTTCCTGGGTAGTTTGTATTTTCCAAGTGATGGGGATTTTCCTCTGTCAAGTGGCCAAGCAGCAGTTGAGATTGTTCAGTGTCACCACTGACCAAGTATAAATATGAAACTGCAAAGAGGAGAGGCCAAATATTTATATATCAATAAATTTAATCAAAATAGAAGGGACAGCCTTCCTAGAGGTACAAATGGGAATTGCAGAAACGGAAAGCCACCACATGAAATTTGAATTACTTGAAGAAATCAAGTATAGTCCTCAAAGACCTTGCTTTTGATTAGGACACAGATTTCTCTCACCTGCTTTAATCACTTAGAACTTGTTGTAAGGCTTCCTCAGCAGCCAGCTGAGCAATGGGGTGAGTCATCTCCTGGAGGAACATGTTCGCTAGCTGGGTACGAGCTCATCTCCGTAGGTGCCTCGTTCTGAAGTGAGGTGCAGCTCATCTCATTCCTCTTGAGGATTGCTTTGTGGGCTTCTGCAGCTGCTCCTTGGCAAGTAACAAAGAGTACTGTTTGCCCCTACAGTTATTTACATTGAGATGATTTCCCATTGCCTGAAAGTAATTCATCTTTTTTTTTAAATCGTGGTTGTTCAGTCAGCAAAACTAAGGATCTCTGTAAAGATGTAGTGGCAGTGTTGCTGATAAATAATCTAACTAATTTTTGAAAAAGCCAAAACCAATTTGTGTACAATTATTTTTTCATCAGCTGCAATGTAAATCAGGAACAGCTCCCAGACACCCAACTTGCATAGCAAAAACCTTTGCATGCAGCTCAGGTAATGCTTGTGAACCTCTGGGTCCTGCGGGATAACTTCACTGATGCTATGAAGCCAGGATACACCAGGTAGATGCCACCCCTACCTAATAATCAGGAAACACTCCCATGAGAGCGGAGACCCGGGGACAGCTGGGCAGCTTGGGGTGCTGCAGGCGCTGGGGCAATCCCACCAGGGCCCATCCAGCTGCTGCCCCAGCAGACCCAAACCAGGAAGCAGAGTGTAGATGCAGGAGATGTGCCTCAACCTTGTCGCTTTTCTGCCTGTCCTGGGGAGGAGAGGGTGAGCTTGTAGCACTAAATCTTTTTTCTTTCATTTGTTTTGACTCCGCCGTGTGGGGATACTTTGGCTGGTGGCCCCTCACCATAGGGTGGGATGGGGCCTAGCTGTGAGGTCTCAAGCCAAGGGTCCCAGACCCCATGCTGCACCCTGACAATTGAGAGAAATGCTTTAGAATTAATTTTGTTCATCAGGGCATATTCAACGGAGATGAAAACTGCCAATGACACAGAGCTGGGCACAGGCAGCCGGTGAGATAGCGATGGTTCCCGTTGGGCAGGGCATGGGCAGATGAACGTGCTTTGAAACCAGCCCTGACAGCCCGTGAGCAATGCCAGGCACCAGAAACACATTGAGAAAAGCCTCTGCTTGTCACCCAACACCGAGCAGGTCAGCCAGCTGCAGTCAAAACAAGAGAAAATTCAGGGATATGTAATAAGAGGTGATAAATATAGGACAGAGAATGACGCTGGTGTTGCATGAGGGATGTGGGTGGTGGAACCCCAACTAGATAATTGTGGGGGGTTTTGGGCCTCTCCAGGTGCAGAGGAGGGCCACAGTGAGCCACTAATGTCTCTGGATCAAAGCTCTTGAGGCTTGAAGAAGGTGGCCTGAGCCCAAGCATCTCTGGTGGTGCTTTCTCAGATTTTCTGCTGATTATGCTAGTGCAATCTTGCAAGGAATTTATGCGTAATGGACATAAATCTCACTATACGAGCCACCTGAGAGGCAAGAAAAATGGTCTCTGTCCAGGTTCTACGTACAGAAATACATTAAACAACAGCTCTCGGTAGATCAGAAGCCTCAGTTTCAAATGCAGGTTTGAGGGAATAATGAAGAACAAAATTAGTGCTTTGGCAATGCGTTAAGCCTTTTTTTTTTTTTTTTTGCAGGGGGGGCGGAGTTCACTGGCATATTTTTATAGCCTTAAAGGATAAATGGTGATGTTAAAAAAATTTTCAAACTTTTAAACTGATCTTCCGGAGGAGAAGGCAGAAAGGTTTTTCTGTGCGCTGCTGCGGGGCTGGCAGCGCTGTTTGGCCGGGATGCCCGGCCAGCTCTGTACCTTCCAATTAGCACAACACACGTTAAAGGTGGCTGCTGTACCTTCCAATTAGCACAACACACATTAAGGGTGGCTGCACCCCGCCGTGGGAGGCCACTGATGGCTGAAATTAAAGGCCGTGCAGCCGCGCTATCGCTCGCCTTTCTGCACGCAGATTGGGATGGAGCTGTCTGTGGATTGCCAGCACCAACTTCAGCAGCCCCCAGTTTCAGTCAGGGGGAGATGCCCGTTAACACGTGATTACGTCTGTTAATTACGCTGCGCCTTCCCTACCAGGGTGTGCGATGTCCCTCAGTGACTGAGGACTGCCAAGCGGTGTTGATAAAGCCAGTCCAAAAACAAAATCCTAAAATGAGAGTGCGCTCCTTCCTTTCTGTATGTTAGTTACTGCAAAGGGAAATGTGATGTTATTAAAGTGGGTACAAGCCTCTTTCCATCGTGTTTCAGTGGCGCTGGCTTTGTTATACACACACTCATAAATTATTTTGTTGCTATAGCAATAGTTTTCTCTGGGCCTAATTCTTTCTCATTTACTCTGCACTCTCAGTTCAATGGGGCCTTACTTTGGCAAATGACCTTTCAAATCATGTCATTAAGTTACATTTGCTTCTGCTTTTTGGTGCTGATCTGTCTAGGGAATTCTTAATTTGGGTTAAAATGGACATGAATATTCTTAGTAAAATAGGTACCAAGAGACTGCATCTGTAAAACTATAATATGTATCGTGTGTGTGTGTGTGTCTGCATCGTTACAGTCAGCATGGATCTTCTCATCCTATAACATTCCCTGTATAGGGAGGGTGGCGGTGGGGAAAACCAAAATGTATGACAAGAAACTCTCCATGTTCCCCATTTACACAATTCTGAATTTCATTCTCACTGTAGCTTTTCTCAGCATCTAAGAAATATCTTTCCGTCAACAACTTGCAATTGCCAAATGATATGCCCCTTATCCCTGTATATCATTCAGTGAAGCTAGATATCATAAGAGATCTCCTGAAGCCTTCTTCACATCTTTTTGTCTTCTCTATATGCTTGCTAGTTGGTATGCTGCTGTGTGATGTGGTAGCATAGCATGGACCAACCTGGGGAAGCCAACTCACTGCCGTGTTCCGGGCCCTGATGGCCACGAGGGGACAGAATGACCCTGGTGTGCTGAGGAGATGGGGACCAGGAGGCAATTCTTCCTTGTTAGCTCCCAGATCCTTGCCACCAGCTGGCCTGGTGACATGGCAAACTTATGCTGGTTTCATATACAAATATGGGGTTTACTCCATTAAATACTCAGTAAATAATGTTTTCCTATATTAATTTTAAAATGGATATATTTAGAAATAAGACCGGGCTCTGGGTGATCTTTCTTTAACGGCCTAAAAGAGTGATTATAACACCAGATATGTTGCCACAGACATGCAGGAGTATTAATTGTGGAAGGTTAATAAATAAAATTCATGTTGTTGAGCAGCTGAAAGTTCCTATTGAAGGGCAACAGTGGGGTGTATTTTGGTACTGTTATTTCAAATAAAAGCATTTGCAGCAAGAACCGTCTTACAGAAAGCCAGTGAATGAGGTTTGAGTAAGGATCAAATCAATAGAGTTAGTTGGTACTTGTTGAAAAGGGGGGAAATGTCTTTTCCCTCTGCAGAAATCATGTTTTGAGAGAGTGAGGTTTCCCCTGTGATGCAGGGTGAGGTTGCAGAAGTTTGGAAACTGGACCTCTTTCATGGGCCACTGCTGGACTCCTGGAGAAGCCTAGAAACTCTGCACAGCCTGCAGGGTGCTGAAGACATGTGTGAACCTATCTCAAGTAGTCAAAGTAATGTTCCTTTGTTGAAGGACTGAGCCAGTTTCAATGATGTGCAGCAGCAGCAGGATGCCCTCAGAGCACAGAGGGGTCATTGCTATCTACTGTGTGTGCAACTGGAGCCAACAAAAAATTGCTTTAAAATAGAGCACGAAATTCATTGCAAAGGTCTGAAATTGAGCCAGAGGGTCTTGTGTTAGTGGCAAGGGGTTAGGCTTGTGCAGACTGGCATGCGTTTGAATTCTGGCTGATTTATTCCTGGTTGCTCCTATAGGCAAATCTATTCAGATGCATCAACTCTTACAACTGTTCCCATTCGGGTCAAGGTTTCCAGCTTTTCCACGCTTCCTAGCTGTCAGAGGCAGGTGTCTTAGCTTCTGCTGTTTTAACATCCTCAAGTTCTTTTTCCTTTATGCACACAGTGAAATTAAGTCCTGATATCTACCCGTTTGGATGCTCCTGGTGACGCTGAGGGAGGACGGAGAGAGGTGGGTGCAGCATGGAAAAGTGAGAGCCATAGGCACAAAGAAGGCTATTGAGTTTCTCAGCTTAACAAAGTGGAAATAGAGATGGGGTCCGTGAGTTAGAGGCTTTTTCCTCTGAAATCTGTTGTTTCTAACTT
The DNA here is from genome assembly GCF_013377495.2 of Cygnus atratus. Lineage (NCBI taxonomy): Eukaryota > Metazoa > Chordata > Aves > Anseriformes > Anatidae > Cygnus > Cygnus atratus. Next base: position 19,146,291 of record NC_066374.1, read on the forward strand.
TCTCTGGCTTTAGTGAAAAACACCAGCATTTACAGATCAGGAAGCAGACTTCCATAGTGGCTGCTGAAACTGTACCAGTCAGTCCCAGGAAAGAGTCAGATCTCGGAGATGTAGCGCAGCTGGTGTCTTTTCTGTCTTTAACTGTCGTTATTAGTGTACCTGAACATTTCAGATACATTTTATTTATTTATTTATTTATTTATCATTTTTAGTGGGATCTAGCTTTTTTTTTTTTTTCCTTTTCAAGAGACTCAGCTGGGATTATCCCATCATTATTTTCTGTCTTTGGTTTTGTTCACATTCCATAATGGATAACCCTAGATTATAAAATCTACTTGATGCTAATATACAGCAGTCCATCATTTTTCACTGGGATGACTTTCAGTAAATAATTTCTCTGTGCTACTCATAGCAGAGAGCTCTGCTTTTCCATATCTGAACTATTCCTTACCACGTGGTAGTCCCACGTGTGGTGTCTTTATGTCTTTCTGTAAGGCATGAATTCCTCTGGAGCTGCCATGGCTTCCTCTGGAGATCTTATATCTCTTTGGCTTCAAAACTCTGTTATTTTAGTTCATAGAATGTTCCTACTATGTGTACAGAACACAGTTTTAATGTACTCTCTTAATAGGAGGTAGCTATCATTGATATCTAGTGTGATAATTTCCCCTAAGGGCTGCATGACTAATGTAGACTTTGACCAAACTCTGGATTTTTTTCTCTTCTTCCCACCCCCAAAATGATGTCTGCTTTTGGTTCTTTGCCTGTGTTCTATAAAGATATTTTTATTGTCTACATTTGAGGCACTGAACAAAATATCAATCCTTGAGGAGGCTTTTCTCATAAGAAATCATTTCTCTTCTAGCTAAAGATATCCTAAAATGTGGATATTTTATATAAAATTTAAATACTGTTTTAGTTTTAAACGAACAAAATAGGTATATTAAGAAGGTATATTAACATTTATTTTATTAGCATTAATTTCTCTCATTTTATCATGATGTCTGGATGTTTTTTTATATATTGAGTGAGGGAGCTGTGGAGACCAAATTCCTCCTGAGGGCTGGAGAACAGAAGGGAGGAAAAGGAATCTATGTCATATGTGAATCTGGAATCCCACATGTGAAATATCATAACGACCCAAAGCCCATTTTGTGTCGGTGCAAAGAGTTTAAGCAAAAAAGAAGAGTACTGAATTCATGCCTGGAGTCCTTTTGTAAATTTTTCACTTGGTGTTTGCTCAGGCTCCCATGATACCTGACCTCATATCCATCTCCATCATGTACCTTAATAATATTTTAGTAAACTCGGTGCTGTGAATTGTCTTGCTAGAATAAGATTTGCAAATGTACATTTTTGGTAGATGTTTTACCAGCCTTTTTTCATACTGAGTGTTACTTGCATTGAATACTAATTTGGGGTGACCAATTAATTTTTATCATGGCCATATAACCAAACTAAGATAATTATCATTTTTTGTTGTTTATTTCCCTAAGCAACAAAACAGTTTTACATTTTGAGCAGGAGCAAAACTACCTGAGATTAGGAGAAATATAGACAACTACCTATTTTTGTTAGGCCACCAAAATACAGACATCTCACAGCTTTTTTAATTGTGGATTCTTAAAGTCTGATATCTGGGATTTAGCATCATTAATTCTGTAACAGTGTTTATCACTGAAATAATTAATTTTCTTCAGAATGCAAGTGGTAAATTGTTCAGGGTAAATAATGATCAGTCTCTGCCGTTGTTGACAGAGTAGCCCTAAGTTGGGCACTGGGTCTCTTACTGCTTTGCAGACTTATCCGATGGAGGTGTTCACATCCCAGCAGCAGTCCCTGCTGCCACCCTACACAGCTCGGGCTGCTCTAGCTGCAGGGAATCTCACACTGCACTGGAGGCCACAATATTTTCTGAAAACCAGGTGAACATCACCCAGCATAAGTGAAGCCATCACAGGACGGCATGCCTTGATCTGCTCTTCTGTTACCTCCAACAAACACGCGTATGTTGCATTATTTACTCTGTAGTAGGAAATGTAGGCCAGCTTTGGAATGCAGATCAGCTTCCTCCTCCACCAGCCAAAGCGTGCCATAGGCTGAGCCCACCAACATTTTGTGGTTCAGACAGGCTTCACCATCACTGGCAAGCTGAGCTCACTGACGTACGGTGCTTTTCTCTGCGACTTCCAGCAAAAAGCATTCTCTGCTTTTCATTTGTTCTCTTTGCTCCGAAGTTTCAGGCTTTCTTCAGGTACCCTTTGTTCTCTCTGCTGACCATGAGGTTGATGTCCTTTTTCGCAGGGCAAGGAGTGTGTCCCAGGCATGATGCATGTTCCACAGTCAGTCCCGGTCATGTGCTACATCTGCTCCCTGAAGTCATCTACAACAACACGCTCTCCAACGCTAACAGTTTTCAGGTGGCACAGCAATATGTTCTGCACATGGTCTAAATCGGGGCTTTTCACACAGCCATCACATTCGCTTAGGGAGAAAGTTCCTTTCCAGAGCAGAAACGCAACATCGTCCCTTCCAGTTCCATCTGGTAAGAATAAACTCTGCAGTGGAGTAAATCTATTGTCCCTCCATGTCCAAGCAGAAGTTCCCACCTTATTGCACCTGAAAACATGTCTCCTGTAATGGCCATCAAATAGATTTCAAACACGTACAGACGAGCCAGTAAGCGGTGTTTTGATTCCATGGTAACTTGAGCAAAGAGTAAAGGAATTGGACAAAGAGGCAAGACAATCTTGCTAGCAATGGAAAGGAGGGAAAATATATCCTGTAAGCAGATGGAGAGAGATTATAAAAATACTAGGCTTGGATCTGCATGCACAGCTTTCCAGCCTTGTGGCTCAGTGGTAGAAGGAAAAATTCATCTCTTCCTGTAAATATTTTTACTCCTCAAATAAAATTATTTCTCAGCATTATCACATTAAAAGCAACTGCATCATGCTTCTATCCCCAAATGCTTAGCATTGCAGTCCCCAAATTAGTGTGACAGTATCCTGAACATTTTTTGGCTAGACACTTCTAAATGAAGTACAGGCATTCGTCCCAAGAAAGTTTATTTTTTCCCTTGCAAGTTCTCTTACCGTCCTTCATCCTAGGTGGTATTCTTGGCTGGAATTTCCAAGCAATATCAAAATTAAATTGTATTTATGTTTGGTAGTCCCAGTGTTCAGTCGGCAGGAGTCCAGCCGTGACGCTGAGTCCCCCGGCGTGCGTGCTGCTGGTGGCAGCAGAGAGGAGCCCATCCAGCAGGCTGGGTCCCGCAGGCCATCTCTCCACGAGTACCTGCAAAAAGCCAAAGAGAAAGGCATCCCTTGCTTCCCTGTGCCATGCAGGCAGAGTGGGGTGCAGAGAGGCACGCGAGGCACTGCTGCACCACTAAACCAGACAGCAGTTCACTACTAGAAATGAAAAATGCTTGCCAGTCAGAGCTAGAGAAGGAATTAAAGAACGCACATTTATTAATACCACTTGTTGAAACCAAACTAGAGCTCAGATAACGCCTCTTTTCCCATGAGCTAAGATTTTTATGTTAAGACTCCTCTTTTGGAGGTGTCTAGAATATTTTTCTATTTCTTAGTTGCTCATGCTGAGCTATTGATTTTTTTTTCTTGGCTCTAATCAGATGTTACTGCTTTCTCTTAATTTAGTTTTATAGCTGTTTAATGAATGATGTTCCTAAATGAAGGAAAAAATCCAGAGGATTTGGGGAGTTAGAAACCCCCCTGGAGTCTGATTCGTGGTGTATTTCAGGTAGGAGGGGGCGCTGCTGCTTGTTCTCATCCTTGCTAAGCCTATGCAGCACCGCAGACGAGATCATTTAGTCAGTTAAAAATCATTCTAAAGCAAAATAACTTCCAGATGTTTCTCTAATTTTGTGGGACATGGAACTGCGAACAGTCATTAAACTTTATCCCTTTTTCTTCCTGACTTTTCAGAGAGAAACAGATAAAAGAATGTGGGGAAAAAAAAAAGTCATTCCGCTGCTGAGTGATGCTCATGGAAGAGAAAATTCTGGACTAAATATGTTTATTGTGGGTATTACCAAAGACAAGAGGAGATCACACATGGGAAATTTCAATTGCTGAGGATGATACATTTATTTAACAGTTATGCTTTCCCTATACCTGGCTCTGATACAGACTGAGACAGAGATCATGAAACATGTTTTCAGAAAGACATTTTTTTGCTTTTAATATTAAATTTTACTTGCTGAAGAACAAGCTCGTGAGTAGCAGTTCTTTCTAATGCTGCACATCTACAGCAAGGCTCAGATACATTTTCTCCTAAAAAGCAGTTTTCAGGACGATGAATTAAATCCTCCATAAAATTTTGATAAAGATCTTGAAGCTTCAACTTCAGAAAGCATGTACTTATTAAAACTCATCTTACTAGATGTTTAATATAATATTGACATCTAGTAATTTATCCATGATAGCATTCAATTCTTTTCTGCCTATTAATGCTGCAGTATTCATTTTTGTGTATCTTAGAAATAAACAGAAGAGATACCATTAGATTTTATTCTATTACTTTTTACGTGGTTTTCATGTTTCTTTCCCACCCATTTAATGCTAGATGTTGTATTAAGCTGTGGAAATTCACTGTTTGCCACAGTACACACCCAGCAAGAGTCTTTATGAAGGTGGGTTCGGAGATTTGGTCCTCTCATCTCACCCTTTCCTTTCGTTTGCCAACCCAGTAGTTTGGGACAGGTTGTGAGGGCTGGTGTGAGCCTCAGAAACCTCCCAGGGTCGGGAAATCCAGGTTGTGCAGTGCCAGTGTGCCAGCTGTGCCGTGTGAGGACTGCCTGTGCCCCCACAGCTCCCGTGCTTGGGGTGGACTCAGTATTTGGGAGAACAACCTAGCTCTCAACACCCGGACAGTGCAGTCTGTAAATCAGCGTGTGCTCAGCTTGAGTGACTTGCTGTTGTCACTGCTTAGGTTTCTTACATGGTTGTTGAATGGAAAACCAAGTGGATTTTTAACATCTCTAATTTGTATTCAGCAATTAAGAACCAATAAGATATGTTCATGCGGTTGCAATACTGTTTGGAAAAGACCCAATGCAGCCTTTTGCTATATTTTCCCTGTAAGTGGTGTCATTTTCCATTAATGTAGGCTCTGTTTTTGTTGAAGCAGCTCCTGTGTTTTTTGTTGGTTCTTTGGATTAGACTGGCTGCTATGAATTTGACAACAGTTATCAAATCTCCCCTGCAGCGGACTGACTGTCAAGGATATGATGGTCAAATGTTTCACATATTGCAATCAAACCATTTGTGTTTGGTTTGAAGAATTCCAAAAGAAAGCTGTCAGCTAAGAAATGAAGTCGAAGTAGCCTGAAGCTTTTGGAGCATGTTGATCCAATTATGATGATCCACTCATATCCTTCAGCTTTTTTCAAAATCAATTTTCATTTTAGCTCAGGGGACAGGGTGGCTTTTTTCTTTTTTTTTTTTTTTTTTTGGTAATGCAGAGAAACATCTGTAAGGGTATTTCAGATGTGTTGTTTCAGGAAATTTCTTTTTTGTGCAAGAGAGCATTGAACTCTACACATATTTTGCAAGTGTCTTTTGTCTCCAGCACACACACACACACTTATATGTTATCTGCCTGTGTATACGTGTATCTGTATATACATGCAAGCAACGTCCACTAATCTGAGTGTGGATTTTAAAGTTATTTATATGGCCTCAATCCAGTTGATTGAACGTGAGGGGGAGAAAAACTACGGGAAAACCCCAAAGGGGTGTTAAATGGCCGGCATGCAAGGATGTAGAGAAACCTAAACCGTAGGTGTTGTGGACCAGATGTTCAGCTGGTGTTTAACAGCAAAGCCGTTTGTCACCGGCAGGGCTGTTTCCTGCAGAGACACTGCTGCGTGTGACATGCTGACATAACAAGCCAGTGGTCAGCTATCTCCTTTCTTTCCTTTGGCTCACAGATAACATTTGAACGTGCCTGATATTTATTATTCTGCTGCCAGGGAGTTGCTGATGTCTCTGTGCCCAGTGCAGGCTGAGCCTGATGCCACAGTGTGAACGACATGATTGAGTAGCAAAACCACGCTCACCCACCTGGGATCAAGCTGTGGGTGTGCAGCTTTTATAAGTTTGGACAACAGATTTGATCCAAGGTGACTGCGTTGTTCTCTCTCTCTAATGCACTGTTCTCATGTTGTTTCTGCACTAGATACGTAGCGAGTATTCAGTAAATTTAATTAGGTGAGATATTCCAAGCCTTTGGACATGGTAATAGGAGCTAGGAGTTTGGATTCAGAAGTGCTTCCACGCTCTGGATGCTGCCACTGGGAGGAGAAACTCTCCAGTGCCCGACAGAGAAACACAAAATCTCCCACGGAAGGGAGGGGAGCGAGAAGCAAAGCTGGAGCTCCGGCCCTGTGGTTATTTTTCCCATTAGGTCCAGCTCTGCTGATGGCGTCCTACAACCGTGTGTAACCATCATCACCCACAGCCTGGGTCTCTTGGTCAGGAGCTCTATACTTTCTTCAAACTAGCAATTATTTTGCAAACAGTCTACACACCCAGCAAGCCGTGAGTCCTGTGACCTTTCAGAGATCCATAAATGCTGTTCAGAAACCACCTGTATAAAATCTCAATCATTTAACCCAACAGTAAAAAATGTATAAGTTCCCAAAATCTCCAGGAAGTGAAATTTGACCTTTTCTCTACGATTCATCTTCAAGCTTCATTTAATGATAATTCTGCTGTGAGAATAGAGTACTAGGAGATGAGGAGGGGGAGCCTGTCTGTAATAGCAGGCAATATTTCCAAGTTCATGATTTGCTGAAGACCACAGAGGACTCTTCAGTACTGTTTGGTTTATTACGGATTTTGAAGGAGATGTTTATAAAGAAGTTAATTTTCTTGATTTTATCACAACATACCTACAGCTGAACTGTGCACATAACCTCTTTTTCAGGAGTATATTTGGTTAAATCAAGGTATTAATGTCAATTGGATTGCTTATAATTTCTGTGGTATGGTATAAGCCAACGCATAGCTGATGGTACTTAAATATCTTTGCACCTTGCAACACTGAGTTTTAAGAGTGGTTTTGACAAATGTTGGCTTTCAGCAGAAACCAGATTTATTTTTATTTGGATCTGAAGCCTTGGCATTTCTCAAGGAAATGAAGAGCTTATTTGATAAACCCCCAAAACCCAGGAGCAGATTACAAACTCTGACTTTAATGGAATGAAGCTGATTTGCACTGGTTGAAGCTCTCACCGTTCTGTCCTACCTCATACACAAATTTGCAGTAAAACAGCACCAAATTCCCTAGGATTTTTACAATGAACTGCATCAGCCCCTTAAAGGCGGTTATCTGGAAAGGAACAGACTGAGATACCAAATACCTTGCCAAGTATTTTTATTAACTGATGATGGGGAACTATATTAAGATCAGAGATCACCTTTCAAACCTTCTGGCCTAAATGCACTTTATCTTATATTTAGAATATATCCAAGAAACTTTGAAGTTAGAAAATGAAGCCGTTTTTGGAGTCCTCTTACCGTACAGTAGTGCTGCTGTTCAAAAGCACTATTCAAAAAAACATTTAAAATTTCACGTGACTATAACTATTTATTGTTGATCAAATTAAGGGAGTACCAGAGATGGGCTAGGCATCCAGCTGGCAGGTTTTCAACAAAATGTTAAATCTTGTATACCCATTTGCACAAGCTGTGCAGTTAGCAAGTGTCAGTAGCTGTTGAAGGCAGGGCTTCCAGCAAAGGCCAGGGATATGGGCAAGTTTCTCCAAGATAAACACGATGGGCCGTATTCTGCTCTCAGACAGATTTATCCTCATTTTCTCCCCATTCTCCCTCCAAACCAAAGGATTGATTTCATTATGAGTATTTGTCTCTGGTCAAAGCAAAGTATTTCCCTCATTCTCAGGCTCCTGAAACTTTCATTCTAAAATCTTTCCCTAATCTAGGTAAATTTTCAAAATCTTTTATATTTACTCTAGAGTAGGAATGGAAGTCAGCATTTCTTGCTCCTCGAGGAGATGCTGTACCTTTGTGTTTGCAGCCGTGATGACAGCACTGCACAGATGTTTCAGACAACCATGGACCTGCATAAACACAGAAAAAAGCCTGTCCAATCTCTCTGGATACTGAATTGTACAAGGAGTGGAGCATGCAAAATTAATACAGCTCATGATATTGAAATAAGGAAAATGCCAATCAAAATCTCTAACTGCTGATATGAAGTATCCCAGGAAGGCAGGATTTCAAGTAAAACCGATGTCAGCAGCTGACTCCCTTGCAAAATTGTGCAATTAGTTATTTTTTGGTATTACATCATGTGGGTGCTCTGGGTAGGGCCTGGGACAGCCTGCTGCATGAAAGCAGACTTTAATATGAGATGAAATACAGGGTTGCAATTAGAGCACTACAAGGAAACACGGTGGAAAATATTAATTGACTGCACATCATAAATCTGGCCTGTGCCAAATTTCTCTGTAGGCGCTCCGAGAAAGGAAAACTCTACAGAAGGATTTAAAGAATAATCCAGTAGCTTTTCCCATGCGTGCATGCAGTTTGGATGAATGCGTGAAATTGCTTTTTTGAAAATTTACCAGCTGGAGCTGGGCAGTATGGGATGGTCGGAGGCAACTGTCGGCCTCCCAGCGCTGGGCTGGGAGAGGTGGGAGAGTGCAGAGCTTGGAGGAGGACGAGCTCCTCAGCAGCCTGCTCTGGCTGGCCCTGCCATCAGCCTGAGTGACTGCTGGATGTCCTTGTGGGTCCCATGAAGACAGGCTGCTGATGGTTTGTTGTATAGAGGAACAGAGAAGGCCACAAGTTAGCAGTGTCCCCCCACATAAAAAATAATAATAATAATAATTTAAAAAAAATCTGGGACTTAAACAGAGCCTGGAGGCTTACACATAAGAAAATTTGCAAGTGAATATGAAGTCAGTATTATCTAAATATAAGCTAAGGTACCAAAAGGCAGATAACGTGGTGGTGTTTTCTGCAGTGGTTAGGTACTCGTACATCTGATCAGGCTGGGGAAGAAAGATGGATAGTTCTGTTTAAATCATATTGAACCAGGATAGGAAAACAGGCAGAAGGAAGGCGTGAGGTTTGGGCAAACCTGCCCTCAGCCTCGCCACCTGAAGCTCAACCCCAGGGCAAGCACTTTGCACTGCACAGAGTACCTGGAGGAACGCTCTGAGGCTCTCGCAATGTTGCTGCCCTTTGAAATGGAGGAGGAAGATCTCTGGCACTGCCTGTACCCTTGACCCTTTGTGCTTTCTGCTTTGAGCATAAACCACTTATCGAATTCACACATAAATATTGTAAAACTTCTAGAGTTGTTTTTAGCTGCTTAAATTTCAAACACGAGTAAATGGAATTATTTTATTTTATTTTATTTTTTACTGTGAGCTGCTGCTCTGGGGCAAATACATAAAGATGATGCATTTCAAAATTGAAGCTTTTGACTCAAAGTTTAGCAGAGTCATTAGTCATGTCATACATGCCAAGTCTGGTGGAATTTGGCATAGCTGTTTAAATTTTAACAAGGGCTAAATTAAATGAACCTTTACCTAAGATATACTGCTGAGGACAGAATGCCTACGGTTATGATCCAGATGCTAATTTATCAAGAACTCTTGAGTTCTCAGCTTCACATTAAAATACCAGTGTCAGCCAGGATCAATCCCTACAAATCTGCCAAGAAAGATACAATTTGGATCAAACAATAACATTTTTAGTTAGGCTGCAGAGACACAGTTTGGCTCTGATGTATTTTCCTGGGTGAATTACAAAAGCAGGATTTGGAGATTCTTCCGTCTCAGGAATTAAATGCTCAGAACCATTGGCTGTCAACTTGAAAAATGTTAGATCTGCATCTCTCCACAATTGTCTTAAGTTTCTTGGAATTTAGCCCAGCTATTAGCAGGGGGTAAATAAGACAAAAATTGACAACAATGTGCATTATAGTGTGAAGTGTTGAAGGATGAGTTTTAGATGTGAATGGATTTCGGTTAATGGATTTCTTAGAAGTGCGGTATTTGATTTGAAGCTTAACGTGTTTTTGAAGAAGGTTCACCTCAGTTACTCTCTAAAAATTAAATATATATATATTATTCCCTTTGAAGTACTGCAAAAAATGCCGGGTAGTGTTTATTACAGATATAGTTTTAATGTGCAGCATTGTGAGTTTGAGTCAGCCAGATTCAGTTCAGCAGTAGGTGTAAATCATTGCAGTAAAACGGGAAGTGCTCTGAGAAACAAGGGTTAAGGAGCTATTATTTCCCAGCACATTCACATCATTTCCAGACTCCTCCTTTTGTTTTCACATTGTATGGTGCCAATCTGACTCGGGGCTATACTGTCAGACAGGGAGTGATTCTGTCTTTTCATATAAATGTTTTTTTATTGGGCTACTTCTGCTAATTTATGTGTTTGAATAGTAAGATTCCTTCTTCTGTTCCATTGTCTGGGCTTTCTTTCCTACACTGTCTTGACTAGAAGTAAAAAGTCCCAAGAAATGAATGATAATTTTACCACAGTGAGAGCTGTTTACTGTGCATAGTGCAGCTAATATAGGGCAAACGTAAAATATCCCATTTCAACAGGTAAATCTGTTCTGTATGATGAGCACGAGTACAGCAAATCCTGATACAAGCCCCAAGCAGTATGAACAAACCCAAATACATATTAAATCTCAATTCAGTGAGGTGTTTGAGCCTGAGGTTATTTTAACATGCATGCAGTCCTACTAAAGTCAAGGGGTGCACAGTTATGCCTATACTAAAATGCTTTGCCAAGATGAGTGCTGGCAAGCAAGTTAAAGCCTTTATTATACTGTTGAAGTGAATGAGTGATTTTTCTGCCTCTCTCTGGACTTCCTTTCCTAGGAAAATATTTTTCGATAGTATTTTTCTTTAGGTTCTGAGGATGTTTCTGGAACCACAGCAAGTCCACGCACCCTGCCCCACACCTGAGCTGCCTGGTGTTGGCTCCAGGCAGCAGCTTCCAGGGGAGCCTGACTGCATTTCCACAGGCTTTGATTTCTTTGCTGGTGTCAACACAAAATTTCACTTTGGAGTTTGAGGCAGGTTTCTACCTATTAGATAAATCTGTGGGCAATAATGATGAAAAATCCAGCATGCACATAATGCCTTTAGAATTTAACTTTGCTCGGTGGGGAATCATCATCCCTTGCCCTGTCCTGCCTTTGGTAATCTGTTGCTATGTCCCAGGAACCACATTGTATACCTGGAAGTTTTCAACTCTTGATTTTCTTAGGAAGGAAAGGAGGACTTTTTTTTTTTTAAAGGTTTTATTTCCATGTTAACGGGTATTAGGTATGGCATTTGCCAGGAACCAACTTCCACATATATATATATATATATGGCTGATGTTCATGATGTACAACAGAAACTACCAAACAATTTGTCATACCATGACTTCAGCAAGAAACATAAGCACAGGCCTGAGCAAAAGCAGCTGAGTTGTTCCATTTGATGATACCATAAAACTGACAAGGGATGGACTGAACCTCAATGACTTGTACTAATCAAAATACCACCCACTTGGGACCAAGAACCTGGGGAAATATGAACTAATAGCCTATACTCAGTAGTTGCAATATCACTAGGTCACCAGGTTAAAGAAAATAATATTAAATGGAGACGGTTCTGAGTGCGCCACCCAGTTACTGTAAGGTATGGAAAGGGACAGCCCAGGTGCGGCGTCCCCAGCTCCAGAAGGGTTCCTGTAAACAAGGAGTTTACAAGGTCCCATTGATCATCCCTCATTGCAACATGTGTATACAAGAGCAATCTGAAGTTTCAGGAGTGTCATGTCGGGATGATGAGTCCATCAATTTTCTTTGGCTGTAGGTTTCCCTTCAGTGGCTGGAACGTAAATTATGAGAAGCTGAAGGAGAAAGCTGCAAATTATTGGGCTCTGTCAACTTCAATATCCTCAGCCTGATGGATCTGTGATTTGACAACAATCTGCTTGTCAGTCACTCTCGCAAAATATTAACACACTCGATTATCAAATGTGTTAGCCAACTGTTAAATCTAACGGGAAGAGCAGTCGAAAGTCCAGAGACACAAAGGCTCGCTCAGACTGCTTCTGTTCGCGTTGCAAAGCATCTGCTCAAACTCAGGAGCTGCTCATTGCTGGCCTCTGACTGCAGAGTTTCTTAGAGGTTTACAGTGTTCTCTAGGAAATCCTCACTGAGGGAATTCTGTCTGTTTCTGTGAGAAAACCAGAAAGAGGACCACAAATATTGTTGCCCAATCACCCCAGGTGCAGTCCGAGTTTCTGCTGAGTCAGTGGGAATGGGATGTGCACAGCACTGCAGAAAACCAGACAGCCTCTTTGAAGATGCAAAACAGAGTCAATGTGACAAAATGAAGTCCCCAGGTTTGAAAGCAAAAGCCAGGTTACCTTCATGGAGGTGTCAGAGAAGGGGACAAGCCTGCAGGAGCCTTGGAAAACTCAGCAGGGAAGGGAAGGAGATGGGACCATAGGGAAGGGGCCACCAGATGTTTGTGGCATCCTGCAGAGATGAGAACAGGCACATGGCATGGGAGACAAATCCACAGTGCGGCAAAGGAGGGTTGCCCATTCCCCCTTCCAAACAAAAATATGAATTTTAAGAATACTTTTTGGCAATAATGGAGGAAAATCCCCATAAGCATTGCAGCATAAAATGAAAAAGGAATGTGTTGACAGTCTCCAGCACCTCTGCTCTTGGAGCTGCAGTAGCAAGGTGGCTTGGAAATACCTACTAAGAGGAGTGCCTGTCCTTAATAAGCACTGTTAGTTTAATTGCCCCCATTACAGACGTTATCAGCAGCAGGAAGAAGAAAGGAATCGCCTGTCAAGTGGAGCAGGAACGCCAGGACAGTCAGCGATGCGGACTGCTGCACTCTGCTGAATGCATAATGAAACTGCCAACCAGCATAAGCAAGAAATTATGAATTTAAGCTATCAGGAGGCTTCAAAAAGTCTTGCAGCTTTTTTTGTGTGTGTGTGTGTGTGCGACTATATCTAAGTCCTCCTAACAAACCGTGCCTGCAGAGCTGGTTAAGTAAGCACTGGCTGGTGCTTTAGAAAGCTCTGAGATACCTCCCACCAATTCATCTTGGCAAGTTTTTTGTAGATGAGGAATAGATCAATTATTACATTTAATTGCTTGTGTGGATTTTTCTCTAAAAAGTTGTATCTTTAAGCACACTGGTCTGCCTTAGAAAATGGTGATGAGCCTTACTCTGTCTCCTCATGCCGTAAATTATGATGGGCTGCTCTAGATATGAGTGTTGTGCTAAACATTAAAAATAGTCACCTGGAAACAAATGAAAGTATGAGTAATAACCAAATGTAAATTTATCTCCCATATATAATGTGCTAGTAAATGCTGACATTCAGAGACAGGGAATGTGGTGCAGGAGGAGGCTGTTGGTTTTTGCAATTACAGTCACAATCCATTCTCAAAAGATTAAAGTTTTACACAGTGGTTGTTCTCAGGAAATTTGCTGAATCCTAATATTTAAGATGAAAGCATAATAAAGGGTGATTTTTTTTAAAGAATTGGCTGATAGATTTGATTTGCCAGTTCTCACTGAAGCAAAACTTTCTACTGACTTCAATTATCAGTAAATTGTGTTGACCTCAATAAGGATTTTTGCAGAAGTGGGCCCGTAGCATGAATAGGCTGTTCTGTGCAGAAAAGGGACTGCATGAAAATGGCATCTTCTTACTCATCAGTTCTGCCTCCTGAGGGCATACTGAGCCGCAGTGTCTGACTTTAATGACAAAAATGAGGTTTTGCTGCTCTTTCCTCCTCAAGACCTTTGGTGTAACCAGGCAGAGTTTGTGCAAGAGCAGCAGGATTTGGAGCTGGGCTTGCAGCATGCCTCTTCTCGGTGACGGTGCCCAAGCCTCAGGGAACACAGCAGTGCTTTCTTTCAAGTGCCAGGTTAAGTCTGCAAAGTTACACTTGGAAAAAGATCTTTTTGCTTGCAAGCCAAGAAAATATGATATGGAGACATCAAGGGAGGAAAACCAGGGAACTCCAAACAGTTTTTCCAGCTGGTTGTGTTTACAGACCATTTTTCCAAGTGCTAATGCAAGAGGACAGAGGACAGTGGGTAAAATGTGTTGCTATTTCACCCACTGAGTTGGCAGATTTAAGCTCAATGGATCTCTCTTCTCTTCTTTAGGTTTTTATCCCAAAGTGAGAGCTAATGCATTGCAGGGGTCAGGAGACCTTACTGTGCCGTTTGGGAGCTGGTCTGTGCCTCCTTTTATAGCTTAGATGTCCTCCTTTGATAGCTTAGCCTAGGGGCCATGTCTTCAGCTGCTGCTTCTTGTCTCAAAACCACATCTCCGCGTTGTGCCTTCATGGGCACAGACACCTCGCAGGGTGGTCATGCCTTGTGCTGGGGACAGCCTGGACCAGAGCCCCCCTTGTTGCCCCATGCCAAGCAGACACCTCACCCCACAAGCCTGGCCCCCTGCACCACGAGCTGGTCCCTAAACCCCACTCTCCATGCGACAATGAATCACAGCACGGTTTTCCCAGTGGGCTATTCCAGTCAGGGAGCTTTAAATGCTCTCTGTTTGACATCCTTCTGATTTATTGCATTTGTAAAGGTGACCTTAAATATTTTAATGGTAATAATTCTTTCAAGGGCTTGAATCTGTAAATGTGCTATGTTCATATTTTGGCATTATATACTGTAGGCAATTTAATCCATATAAGCAGTTTCAGTGATATTAACATTGTGGGCAAACTGATACTAAAGTTTAAATGTCAGAGAGAGTTTTCATATTAGATCTAGTGCAAACAAAGCATTTTTTCTTCAAGTACTGAGGCATAAAATACCAGGAGATAGTAAAGACAGAGAGCGCCAATGAATCTGAAATAAACAGGCGGTGAAATTTATAGTATTTTCAAATATGTGCCCTATCCAAGGACTGCTGCAGCTGCACAGATCTATAAAATTGGAGATAAGAGAAAAACCTTGTAGCACTCCGCAATAAATGCACCTCCACCAGGGTATCTGTCTGGGTTCCTGTAACTCCTTGGAGATTTACTATTTCACCTTGGATTTATTACACCACTGCGCACACCACGGATGGCATTTTATATTTCCTCCATCGCCCTGCTCATTATATGACGGCAAGTCCCAACCATAATCACAGAGAGGAAAGTGCTGCCGAGCCCTTGCCTGCCTCTTGCCAAAGGGTGCAAACAGAGAGATGCTTGGATGGGGCCATCCGTATTTATCCAGTGATGCTATAGGAGCTCTGGGACTGGGCATGTTCCCAGCCCACGTTCCTGAGGCTCTGGGTGCCTTCTGGCACATGATGGGCAGCCAAGCTTCTACCTTTGTGGGGAAGGAAGCATGGGCTGGACAAATGGCGTCTTTTAGTGTTTCTGGCTTGTGGTGAGGTGCTGGATGCTAGCCCTGGTTAGTGTCCCTGCTGGGATGCCTGAGCTGCCCAAGCTCTCGGTGGCATCAGCCTATAACACCCGTGACAAATGGCCAGAAAGTTTATTGCCCATGTAGTGCTGCTTATGACCCCATAAACCACCGAGGGCAGCGTGTGTGGAAACATGGGCTGTTGTTCAGGAGGTTTTCTTGTTAAATAACCTGACCCGCTCTGAAATCTCCTGCTTGGCATCCCGTGGCCCAAAAGGGGCAGCTGTAGGGAGCAGGCCCCTAAATATAAGTAAAGCAGCCCGTGTGCATTCTCTGCTGTGTTTTATATTAGGATATAAAAATGATATATCCTAAAGCCTGTGGAAATGCTTACCTTGACTTCAAGTCCCATTTTCTTCCCCTCCTTCCCATGAGAGCCAAGACGAAGGTTCTTCCAGCTTTGTCTGTCCTCCTCTGCCCCACCAGCCCTGGGCAGGTTGGCACCATCATTGCTTCAGCTTTGGGGGGGCACCAAACCTTAAGCTTTCTTCTACCTTTTCCAGCAGGCGAGTTGTGTGTGTAAGCACAAGGTAAATGGTGACGAATGGAAGAAAACTGTCCCTGCAGTTATGCTGATGCTGGCATAGTGACCATTGGCTTTGCACTGCTAAAGCCAAGGAGATGGGCTCCTCTCACTTAGGTCTCCACTCAAGGAGGAGAACGTGCACTTGGAAACAACCTCTACATCTTTACGAAGCTTAATCATATTTCAGTACAATCAGTCACAGTTTCCCAAACTCTAGTTATACGAGTTCTTGAACTCGGACTGGTGCGTGAGGAGCGATGGTGGCTGGATAATGAAGTTTGGGTGCGTGGTGTAAATGTTGCCTCATAATCAGCTTGCATTGTGCGGGGTGTATTTTTCTCCTTTCTTCGACACTTTGCCAATCACCATTATGACACTCAGCACAATTGCTAATCAGATTTTTTAGAAGTGGGACGAGGCTGGCAAGCTGTCTCCCTCAGAAAGCGCACAAAATGGTGTGGAGTAAATGTCAGCTTTATGGCAGAACAACTTGAGGACTCAGAAGTGACAATTTTCAGACCATTTCTCTGAGCTACCCGAGTGAACGATGTTTACAAAATCACAGGAGGAGAAAGCACAAGTGCCGTCACATGGGAGATGAGAGCAGGAGGGGAAAGGCCAGTGAGAATTAAAATATATGAACTGACCGTGTTCCTTTCTCTAAGGATTTTGTCCTTTCTGCTGAAGATAGAGGGTTTAAACCCACTGAAGTTTTAGCACAGCTGTGTTACCTGCAGCTCCCGGTACGTTCATTGCTATTGCTTAGTTACGTGGGACCGCAGCACTGGACATGGCAGTACCCCGTCAACCTAAGGTATTTGGGGAGAGCGAAGGTTCCTTGGGGACATTTAGATGTCTATACTTAAGGAGGAAAACCTGTTTCAGGTGGGGCAGTGAAAAAGGACCACTGCCTCCATCCGTCTCTGGCTCCTGGGTCTCGAGGCTAAGCCCTGCTAGATCCTGCAGAGATTTCCCTTAAGCAAAAAGAGCTTAAAACTCTCAAAACCCCAAGGGTGGGAAAGGAGGAGACTGCCTTTGCCAGGAACAGTTTCTTCAACTTCTCAGCAAACTCAGATTGCACCCAACAAACCCTCTAAAACTGGTGAGAAAATGAATGTGCTCAAAAGCTGGTTAGAAATTTCAGTATCCTGCTGAATCAGAAACAAGATCTTTAATTAATATTCAGATCTCTAATCAGTATTTAAAGAAAATCACATTATAAAGAATAACCAGTATATTGTCATTTCTTTGTCCTAATTGCAATTCTTTTCATTAAGGATCACTTTAAAGAGCTCAGCTTTCTCTAATATTGAGCTCCAATGAGAGCCAGAGGAACCCAATTCTAGTTGCCTTTGCATTTTTTAGTAGTCAAAAGCAATTCTTTAGCTTTCTGTAGCCTCCTTAAATTGACAAACTGTAAATAAGGTGTTATCATGGCTTATAGAAGATGCTATCATCATATTTAAAAACATATATAGAATGACTCGTGATAATTGCTACTACATCAATAGATGATAAACCAATAAATTAAAGTAACGGTTCATAAAATGATGAATTCTGATAGACTTAAGGCAATATAAAATAATTGGAGACTTTATTGCTCTTTCCATTTTTAATGGGGTGCTATGGCAGTATATTCTTGCAACTGGGATGGAGAGAGAAATTAATCTTTATGCATCATCATCAAGCAGTGTAAACATGGCCAAACTTAATTATGATATAATAGATTGTTAAGTGTCTGCCCCACAGAGGTGTGATTGCTCTCAGGCAAGTGATTACAGCAGAGATGTCTACCAGACAAGGTCCTCTTTGAAAGGCTGGTGCAGCTTTTGCCTCTGACAATAAATCCGACTGGAAAGCCATGCCAGCGAGGCAGCTTTCCATGGTGCCAGCTGCAGCAGAGCTGTGTTCTGGAGACAAACACAAATTTACAGTGGAGCGTTAATGAAACGTGGCCTGAAATTGCGTTAGTTTGCCAGTAAAAACTCTTGTTTCACTACAAAAACATGATGGGAATTTTTCCAGCAAGACGGCGGTGCTGGAACATCCCCTCTTGTCTTCCCATCCTGCTGGGCTGGGGTCCTGTGCCAGTGCTCAGATGGGAATGGGAAACCACGCAGGGCCGCTGGCCCCGTGTGCTTGTGTAGCAAAAAATAACCTTACTTGACATATTGCCTTTTGGAAATTATAGCACATTAAGAGGGAAATGCAACACAACATGTATTTTCCACTTTTGTCTCTGGTATTGTTTTATGTCATTAGCAGCGCTGTTCGTGACACAGATGTGTGATTTTATGAACCCATTGTACCATTACTTCTCTTTCCATGGTAGCAATTTAATTTATACTTACATATATAAGTATATATTTATCCTTACTAGACATACTCTGCAATGAACTTGCTTCCTTAATGGACTAAGTTCACTAAAAGAACACAAGGTAATAATTTATGCTTTAAATGTAGCTGCAAAATGTAGTTCATAAATCTCACATTACAGGGTATTTGTGAGAAATTGTTGGGAACTAATTCTGAGAAGGGAATACGTTTTATTGAGTAGTTTCAAGCAGGCTGAACTTGATGTCTGTAAATGCATGAAAATTCAGGCCAGAGACTATCTGCTGGATACGTCTGCTTTAAAACTCATATTGTCACTTAAGTGGCCATGTTTTATGGTTCAATATCATGATGCTGACACTGACGTGAACTGGTCAGATATCAAGTGGCAGGTTTCTTTCATGCTGTCAAGTACTTTACGATGTCTTAATAACTGGAAGTCAAATGGAAGTGTGATCTTGAATTCCTTCATTACTCTGAACAATTTTTTGGACTTCAGCATACTTGTATTTATTTCCTGATAACTGTGCTTAATTTTCTGTTGCTAAATTGTGTCAGGAATTGGGTTCTGCTACGGAGAGCAGTGAAAGGACTGCCCTGGTAGCACTCCTCACACCTATCCAGAGCAGAGAACATCTCTCATGGTGGAAACTATCAGGTTTGTGTGTGAAAAGGGGGAAAAATCATTTTAGAGCTATGACAGTGGTCTGCTCCAGATCACCAAAAAGACCACTTGGATTCTTCTTGGTAATCAAAAAAAAAACAGCAGGGAGGATTACGTGGCCACTGGTGTACCCTGCAGAGGGGCTGTCTGTAGTTTAATTTCTGTTTTAATTCTTTAATTCTCTTTTTAATTCCCTCTTTACTCATTTATTCCATGACTTTTCTCATTGTTTGCACCACCTAAAATTAAGCCAGCTTAATCCACTATGGGTCTCCATGAACATCTCTAAGTCACACTGCATCCCTGCATCTTGATTTTACATTTCCCCTCTTTGATACTAGCTTTTACTAGCAGCCCAGTTTAAATTCTTAATTTTATCCAATTCCTCTAAATGCACAATGATTCTTCGACTGGAAAGGAAACAGAGTAGCTCTGAATGATCCATATGTTGAAGTACTGTATTTTCATCATTTAAATGATAAACTTCCCATCAAATATCCACAAACGTACATTCATGACTCCCATCCAATGATCTATTGGCCAGAGGCACATACATTGTTTTAATTTATTTTGGAGTAAAGGTGCTTTCCTGCCGAGTTTGAATAAGCTTGCTATGTACCAAACAGATGTTCAATAAAAGAGAGACTTTACTGAATATGACATATAAACACAGGGAAAGAGGATGAAGGAAGGAAAATTACAGGAAGTATGGATTCCTGGTTCATCAAACAACAGGCCACAGTTTGAATCGAGGTCCTTTTATAGATGGAGCAGTAATGAAACAGAAGGACTGGGGTTGTCTTGGGAGAAGGTAATATCTATGCTTTGCTTCTGGTGGAATTAGCTTTGGGGAACCCACTGAGACACCACACAGCTTCCTTTGCAGCAGCGGGATGGTTTCTGGCGTTGCTAAGCTGTTCCTCACGTCATGGAAAAAATCAAATCCTAAAAAAAATCAATTGCGTGGTCTGGGAGAATTACGGTGTCTGGAGGTGTGCGTGTGAGGGTTTCTTCCTATGGCGTAAAATACCCAGTTTGGCTCTTGCCAGAGAGAAGCCTTGCATCTCTTCAAGGCCTTTCCAGCATGGTGCTGTTTGGGGAGGCGTCCAGGAGAGTGGAGCTGGCCTGATCCATCCCCGCAGAGGGGAGATCAGAGAGGGAATGCTGCCTTTGAGATAAGGACGTCCGCGCTTTGAAAGGCTTTTCCTTTGTGCGGGAGCCTTGCGGTGGGACGTCCACACACCAGGGGACGTCTCTCTGGGTGGGACACCTCCTCCCGAGAGGGACACGAGGAGGGAAAAGCACCTGCTGTGCCTTGGGGAAAAAGTTTAACCTTGGGGAAAAAGCTGAGGTTTTGGATGCGTGTGCCAACGTGAAACTTTGTGGCTGGCCTTCTCCAGATCCACCCCGGCTTTGAAGCCAGGTGTGAGCAGGGCAGCACAGCTATGTGTACAATGTGCCAGAGCTTTCCTGGTGGATAATCAGACCCAGTGCCACATCATTTGAAAAGGTAAAATGCTAAAATCTCACTGGAAACTTTCTCATTTGCAAGTGCTTGCAAATGTGAACTCCAATGCAGATTTGGCAAGGAAGATTTTTTGTATTTTAAGCCCAGGATTTTGCCACGCTTGTCCAGGGGCAGTCAGTCTGTAAATGGTTTTGCCTCATTTTACCTTCTAGTATTGATTTGTCAAGGTAGCAAAAACCTGAAGTATTTAAATACCATTGTGGGCATTTTGGTAAAATCTGATGATACAAAAGGCTTCTGCAAATGCTACCATCAGCACTCCCATCCACATCACTTAGTACAATCAAAATCGGTCCTAATAATAGTGATAATGTCCTGGCATGCAGTGCAGGACAACCTACACAAATGTCTTTCAGCTGCTGATGGTTTCCAAGGAAGGAGAGCAGCCTCAGTTTATACTGGGACTCCAAAACTCTTGGAACAAACCCTGTGTTTACGTCATCCCAATGTCAAAAGGAAAACTGCGATAAGGCATTTGTTTGTTTCTTTGTTTTCTGTTTAATGTAGACTTTTTGAGAGTCTCGTTAGCTGTTTGAGCTACAGAATATATCTGAAGGTGTCCTAAGCGCATAGACAAATGCAATTTCCTGCATGCGAGGGGAAGCGATGCGAATGGCACAGGCTGTGTTGGTGGGGTCTGTAAACGAGTAATGGCAAAGGGAATCCCATCTGGGAGCAAAAATTTAAACAGAAATTACACCGAAGAAGCCAATCAGCCTCATCAAAGCTGCTGTTTTAATTGCACCTTGGGTGACAATGTCTGTTTAACGCAGCCAGGCAGAGGACCTCTGGTGTTGGAGGTCTCTACATGTGTGGAGGCTCTTCTGAGAGTCACCCGATGCTCTCTGAGATGCTCACTGATGTTATTGAAGCCTGGTGGCTTGCTGCAGCCCCTTCTCAAAGGTCAGGCTCCTGTTCTGACTGAGAGCAAAAACCCTGTTGTCAATTGTTATTAAGGTAAAACCCCATGTGTGTTATTCAGACGGGAACAAGCAGCCATTTTCAATGGCAGACTTTCTTTCAGCAAGTTCTCAGTTATAAAAGGAAACTTTCCATCTCTCCCACAGGCAGAGTATTCTGAGCCCTGCTTAACACTCCCACATTCATTAAAAAAAAAAAAATCTTCCTTTCTACTACCTCCAAAATGTGCATTTTCATTTTGACGTGTGCAAAATGATTATCAGGTATCGAGTACCCACACCCCTGAGCTCTCAGCTTCAGGTGTAAAAATCCAGATGTATAGTTTGCAAGGAACAGCTGAGCATAAAAAGAAAAGACTTTCCTTCTGAACAGACTAAATACATTTGCTTCTTTCCCCTAAAACTCACTTGCTTCTCCAGGATGAAAAAGAAAAGAGCAATTCCAGGCCAAGTGCTGCTGCACATGCACAAATCAGGCTGAGCCGTCTTCACATAGAGCTGTGGCCTGGTTGCCACAGGGCAAAAATGTCTGCTGGTGTAACGTGGCTGGCTAAAGTAGTGGGAAAGGGGTATTGAGGCATCCAGGACAAACTTGAAGTTCAGTTTTGAAAAAAAAAAAAAAAAAAAAAAAAAAAAACACAAAAGTAATAAGAAAGTAGCTCAGCTGCGGAGCTGAGATTGGTTTCTCCAAAGCAGGCAGCAAGTTTGTTAACTTGCAGGGGTGGGAGCAATATTGTCCCTTTAATAATGGCTTATTTTATTTCCTAGTCCTCAGCACAACCTCCAGCCGTGCAGAGCTGAGCTGCAGGAGCCTGCAGCAGGAAGCAGCACAGCATTGCTCAGACGGCCAGGAGAACCAAGGCACCATGGTCACCTCAAGGCTGATGCTGAAGTTTCAAGGCACCAAACCTGGCCAATTTTTTGAACAAGAGAGACTGGTGGTTTTCGTAATTCCCCGATTTCAAACACATATGAAATGAGCCCTCGATGAGAAAGGTCTGATTACAAATAACCTGCAGGGAGATGAAAGTTTGCTTTTAATATCTGTTTTTTAAAGTCTTCTTTAGACTTTCAAGAGGCTTCAAAAGAAGGCAAAGACTAGAAAACAGTTTGATTTAATACTGTTAGATGTGTGAAATAAAATGCTGGACAATAAGAGATGCAAAACAGGCAACAAGTGCAAATGACTTAAATGAAATTAAAGAGCTAATTTAAAATAATGGAATTAAAACCTTTTTTGGTTGTTTTTATTCATCTGCTTTTCATCGCTGTTTGCAACAGCATTTTTTTTAATCTTTTTTTTACTTTGAAGAAAAAACTTTCCCCACCATAAAAGACAATGATTTTAATCAGTATCTGAAATGTCATTCCATGGGGATGGAGATGCTAAATGCCAGCCAGAAGGAGAAGCACCACCAGCACAAACCAGTGGGACAGTCAGACTGCTATATGGCCTTTGCTTACGAAGCCCTCTAATCCAGCATCGTGATACCAGGTTATTTTATCTCCCATTGCAGTGGGCCTGACTGGCACCACTTTACTTCCATTCTCTGTGCTACCTGAAGGAAATAGTTTTATCTCAGGTGTGGGATACGTGCTCCTACAGCTTCAGCATGCAGTGAGCAGCAAAGAGGTACGGGCAAACTGGAGCCTGCTGGTTTTGGGACCGGGTGTTGCTCAGATCACCCAATATGCAGCTGTGATTTACAAAGGGCTGTAAGGACCTTCCATCGAGAAGAACATGGGAAAAGCCAACGGAGAAACCATGAGGACAATTCCCCTGCCAACGAGAACACTACTTTTTAAATGAAATTATTTCCCCTGAGCACTGCCTCTTCGCTGCAGGGAGAGAAGCGTGTGCGCCTGCCCAGCGCCTGGCTCTCGTGGTATGCGGAGACGGCATAAAGAAATCATTTACAGGACTGAAAACCCAACCGTCACCGCTCACAGCTCCTTAAGTTTGGTGCAATATCCAATCAGTCTCAGTGGGGTTTTTCAGGAAAAGGAATTAACAAAAAAAAAAAAAAAAGGAAAAAGGACGAGACAAAACACACCAAGCCCAGTGCGTTCCCATAATGAAGGGTCTAAAAATGCCCCACTCATTGATGCGAAATTACAGTTATTGTTTATCCTCCGTCTACTTCACACAGCTTTATACAATACGCACCAGGAAAAATACAAGCAAACAACCGCCACATTAGTTAAGAGACCTTCCATTTTACTTTGGCAGTTCACGATAATGGAATTTAATTGTGGAAAAAGCTGAATAATTTTAGCTGAATGTCATTTGGTTCATTCAAACTGGGAATCAGGGACATTTTTAACAAAGGTTTTCAAACTTCTTTTGAAATCAGGAAGCTGCTGTGCACAGATAAGGGGAGAGGTTTGAGGATTCTCTATCAGAAATTTCAAGGTTTTTTCCATCTGCTTTTTCACATTAACTGGTAATTATCCAGAAAGGCACATAATAGTGCAGAAATGACAGAAGCTGACAAAGGTTTTCCTAAGATATGTAAATTGTCAGTGATAGGCAAGGTGCAACAGAAAGGCTTTCTACAGCACAATTATTTATGCCAGTTTCATTTGCTTTTAGGTAGCACTGATGGCATACTGCACGGCCACGCTTATCGCAGTCGCTGCACATTCCCTTCGCCACCAGCCGCCCCAGACACCGCACACACGCAGCTTTAGGGCTGGTGGTCTCCTCTGGCTCCGGCGTTGCACGCTAAAGGCGTGCGTGCGTGCCCGCCTGGGTGCGCAGATACTGCTGAGCCCTCTCTTGTTCGTTGCCGTGCCCCTCGTCGTCCCTCGCACTGCGTCAATAAGTAAATAGGTGAAACCCTTCCCATTGGAACAGCCTCCGCACGTGGGTCGCGCTGCTCGAAGGAGGCTGGCTCAGGAGAGGCGCTCGGCTGTTTGCCTATGATGTTCACCAACCGTATTTTCAGCAGGTAGGGAAGCCCCTGGAAGATGCCACAGCTGGTTCCAGCTGAAAGCACTGCTCCTTGCTGGGCTGGCAGGGCGGTGGTGGCACCCCGTCGGCCACGGCTGTCATGCACAGGAGCCTGTGCCAGCCACGTGTGGCACGATGGCTGTCCCTGCAGGTCACCGCAGCGCTTGAGCAGGGCTTTCCAGGGGTAGGTTGAGGGACAGAGGGAGGAGGCTTGATAAGCGCCGCCTTTCAAAATGAGAGCTCGAGTTCTGCACCCTCCTGGGGGGTTAATCCTTTCTGTAAGGAAGGCGTAAGGGGATGCGCAGTGCTGTGCATGGGAGAAATTCCTGCCTGACCCCCGCCGCGCGCAGCTCACACCAGAATTATGGGCTTTAATTAACCTTTTCTGGGAACAGGACTTCATATGTAACTACACATGTAAGGAGAGGTTAGAAGTTCTTTAATGGATGAAAGGACTTTACCTATCAGTCCCTGATGTAGTGGTACCAGAGGTATTACGGGGGTATAATTGCTTTACATAACCATGTGAGTGATAGCAAATTACTCTGATGGGGGGTGCTGCTATGTGTGGGGAGGTGGAATTAATTTCCCTTATGGTAATATTAACTTAAGTTAATGGGGGCTGTAAGAAAGTAAACAGGGAAGCAGCACAATAGAGTTATATATATTAAAAAAGGAAAGCAGATTGCATTTGAAAGTCAATGGGCTTAGCTATTAGCTGTAAGGAGCTTGTCTCCTAGCTCAAGCTTTGTTTGCCCAAATCAGGAGGCCAGTGCTCAAGTTCATCACCAATCAGCCAGAGCAGGGTCAGGTGCAACCTCCCAGTGGTGAAGGGCTTCTCCTCTTCATCACAGGTTTGGGCTCAGCACTCACACCAACACAAACAAAACATGACCGTTTTTTAAGGAGAAGCTGATACAGCAATTAGTTGTCTAGTGCCTTAGGGAGGGGAAGTTTAGGCACACACCTGCCATTAAAAAAAGGAATTGAAAATGGCCTGTATGAATTCATAACTGAAGAGTTTGGTATTGATGGCCAGGTCTCATTTCAGGGTTTGTCTTGTGATCAGCCATCATCTGACCAGCTCCAGTGCTGAGACTGCTGCACCCCTCTTGTCTGGTCGGCCACCAGCCCCAGCGATGCTGCTCCTGGGGCTTTTCCCCAGATTTAGACCAGAGCAAACCCTTGAGTCTCTCAGGGCTATGAAGAGGATTTTTGGTGCTGTGCGCATGGTGGAGCTGAAGACCTGGTGATGTCCTCATGCACAGACACAAGGTAAAGCTGGCAAAAAGCCCTTGTAAAGGCATGATGGCACAGGTGCAGGGAAAGGTGCCCGCCTGCGATACTTCGAGGAACTGGGCTAAACCTCTGGGTGTAGGTGTGCACATGCTCTGTGATGCGCAGGTTGCATGCCTTTTACATACCTTCTGGTGCTCTCTGGTAGAGAGGAGAGCGTATTTCCAAGTCAGAGCCTGGAGAGCATCTCCTCCTGGCTGTGTCATGTACTCCGAGAAGGAGCCGTAAGGACACAGGAGAGTTTGGCTCAACTACGACATTTTTCTTTGCGATCAGCCCAGGACCCCAAAGATGTCCGTGGTGTGGTCGCTTGGCTGCTATGGGATTTCAGTCCTGCAGACCTCAAATTTTATATATCTGACGAGCTTCATATTGAAAGAGGATGAGTTTAAAGAACACTAAAAGCTTTGGTGAACTAATATGCAAGAGAATCAATCCCGCCTTTTTAAAGGCAGTGTCCCTGTGCCCAAGCACAGCCACCTTTAAATACCCCCTCAGCTTTCGTAGTTCCTGCTGTAATCAGACTCTGAATTTCAGAAGTGCTTCTGAGGAGTTATCCATTGGGACAGTGAAAGGTTCAAAGTCAGAGGGGATTTCTGGTGCTGTGTTTTGCCTAGAGGCCCTTTGCTGCAAAATTTTGGTTGTGCCCTGAGTAAGCAGTGCCTGTCCTGATGCATCTCTCTGAGGGATGCTGAAAATCACGATGTAAAAGGTCACTCGGGATGACAGGAGTGCCACTCCCTTTCCAGGTCATAAAAGGATGAAAAAGAGCAATGTAGAAAAAAAATCTTTAGATAGATTTTCACTGACCAAAACATTCCAGATTAAGTGATGACAGAGCTCCCAAATGTGATGCCTGGCTTTTTTTTTGGTGGGAATCTGGACAGGCAGCTGTGGGGGGTCTAAATGCACAGAAACGGCCTGACTGCACTGTCCAGAATATTTGGGTTTTTCCTGCAGCCTCTTGCTACAATTTGAAAGGAAAAAAAAAAAAATTAACATATTTCAGAGTCATTGAACTGTGCTCACATTAACTTACACTAAAATTATTTTTAATTAAATGAACTTCCCCTGTTTGTAGCTGGAAGGTACTTATGCGAGATAAAAACTCCATTCTAATAAGGCTGAGCCTCATCGCCACTTAATTAGCGTCACAACTGATGGCAGAGGGAGTGGGGCACTGGGCTCGTGCTGCTGCCAGGTTTGGGGGAGCTGCCATCCCCCCCCAGCAGCCCCAGCCCCGTGCCCACCCTGTACCGCAGGGCACACCGGGAGGGGAGCGCACGCCCACTGTTTGACACAGTTTATGGCAAAGGCAATTATAATTAACATTATATTAAATATTAAGTCAAGATCATAAAATGTTGATTGGTGCTGATTAGCTGTATAATCCATAATTAGAAATCACTGCACCCTTCACCAGGTACTGTAGTGCTCGGCTTATGATTCCGCTGCTAAATTAAATGAGTGATTCAGCTTTTGCCCTGAGTTTTGCCTTAATTTAGGTCAGAGCCACATTGCAGGGAAGCAAGGCACAAGCCCTCTTCTTGCTGAGGACGCTCCCAAACGCTCCATCCCAAGCTCAGCTCCCTGTTTTATAGTCTTTGCTGCTGTTTTTCAGTGACTGCTTTGGCTGGAGACCCCTCCACGGCTTTCCATAGCATTTTTGTGTGTGAAAATCCTGCTGTAGCCTGGCCAGCAGGAGTGAACCCGCAGTGTGTGAAGCACGGCAGCTCCCCGCAGTGCTGCAGGTACAGCTTTTCCAGTGGGACCTTCGCAGCTGCACTCCCGCTGCCAAACCCTGGCAGGGAGGAGAAAACCCTGCAATGTTTTTTTCATTTCTGAGGGCACTCCTAGCAGCCCTGCGGAAGAAATCTTTCTAGTCTTCCTCCGGTGGAAGCACACGCTGTTATCTTTTGCAGTGGTTAATATTGCCCAGCTCGGAGGCGAGGCTGGGCCGAGCCCGGCGCTCACAATCAATTAAATCGATGCGGTCGTGTCGCTCCACTGATTCACGCTACACAAGGGTTTGGCCCGACCTGCGGAGCACGCAGCCTTGCAGAGGACACGGGGAGTCAGAAGATAACGAGGCTGGCAGCGCGGCCGAGAGAAGCAGGACCGCGGCACTGCGGGTCCTCGTCCCCTGCAGTCAGCACCGTGGGGTGCAGCACAGGGCCAGGTCAGGGCCTGCACCCTGCGATGCTCACACACATGCCCTCGCACACTTTGAAGTGTCTTATTATTATATCAGTGGCTATATTTTGATGTAAATCGTGGCTTTAAGCTTGCATGGCTTGTCTCTTTTTAGGGGCTGCTCTGGGATAGGATGGGGCAGCTCTGCTCTGGCAGCATCACAGTATAAAACTGCATTTGCACCCACAGTACAGCCCACATCTCCTGCCTGCAATGTACAAGGATCTTCCATCCAGCAGGCAGTTTTGTATCTTGTGTAAGAGCAAAACTGTCTATTTTTGCCTGCAGAACCAATGCATTAGCTCGGAGGGGTGGCACCAGCAGGAAAAGCTGGAGCAGCTGCCCACCACCCAGTCCCCGATTTCTCCTTCATTTTTTTTTTTCCAATTAAATTAATTTTAAATGAATGAAAAATGCTTCATGCCCTAAGATCCTGAAACCTCTGGTGTCAGCTGAAACCAGCACTTCTGCTCCCAGCTGCAGCCCTAGCTGCAGGCACCTCTGCTTTGTAGCCTTTGAAGTGGTTGTGGTGCAGGCAAGGCTCTCTGCAGAGAAAGCCAGTCATTTTATATATATTTAATGCATAAAGTGTGTCTGTTTGTGTTAGCATAACACAGATTTTCACAATGCACAGGGAATGGCGTGGAAGAGGGAGAGACCTGCAGAAAAAAATTGCAGGAAAAAAGCGGGGAGTCGTCCCAGGAATGGCTCTTCCTACCCCAAATAAGGCAGGTGAAGCCAGACAGCTGCAGAGGAGATGAAAGCATGAAAACTGCTTCTTCGCTGTTCATTTTATGAATGAATTTACTGTTTATAAGAGCGAGAGATTGAAACATTTCTCCCGTCATCAGGATTTACCCTTTCAAAGCTTAGAGGAAACAATGCTGCTGGGATGTGATGCAAAAGCTATGCCATAAATTTGATTAATGGCTGGGTTGTGGAGCTAATTACTGGACTCACTTGGTAATGACCTTGGTTCTGGGAGCGCTGCGTGTGGTTTGGGATGCAGAACCTCTGTGTAAGAAATGATCTGATGTGTCGTGGTCTGTAAGAGAAGGATCCACTTCAGCAATCACTAGGACAAATTCACTGGCTGACTTGTCTAGATTGATAAATTTCTATGCTTTTTGGCTGGGAGAGATTCAAAATTGATGCCTCTGTTTCAGAATGAGCCATGTTTATTCACCTTGCTCCCCAATTATTCCTGCTTGTAACAGAGGAAGTTTAAGCTTCAGATCCTCAAACAGCCAGCTCATTGCATGCTACCTGAGCAGCATTTCCAAGTGGTTTCATGAATGACTTCTCCCACAGAGCGGCTTTTAAACCAAAGAAAAATACAAAAGATTTCTAAAAGCATCTGAAATGGAGAAACAATTGCGTTCTGTGACTCTGCAAAAATTTCTGAGGAGAGGTAACGTATTTTGCCAGGGTAATGTCCTTTTTCTGGGGGTGGTTCTTTTTTCTCAGCATTTGTTGCTTTGTCAGTGCAAGCCACACAGGGAAATGTTGGAAAATGGATAGGGAAAATATAATTAACCCTGTGTTTTTCACACAGTTGCCCTTTATGCTCTTTTATTTTTATTTTTTTCCTTGCTTTTATGAAGCCATCATTAATCTAGTCAGTCAAGGTCAGGCAAGATTTTTTTTCTTCTTTGCAGACCTTAAAGCTTATAAAACTTCAATCTCCTCTCGCATAACCGAATGTTTAGTACCTACCGTTTGGGTTAATTAGAGTGCATTCTTTACAGCTCTGATAATAATCACTATTACACCATCAGAGCAGTGGTAGTAGAATATTTTTTCATTTGATATTTCTTTTTCATAGCAAACATCTATGTACTCATACTGCTTAAACAACTGGTTCTTTTGGGTTCTGTCAAGGGTTCATACCTGGAAATACCAAGCTCTAGAAGATAAGAACATTGCATACACTCATTAAAACTCCCAAACTAAATGCGGCACCTTGAAAATACCTCAAAAATAGGTAATTCTTTCGAAGAATTCATGGGGAAGAGATGAGAATAAAGAGAGAAGATCCTCTGAATAGTCAGCATTAAGACAGGCTTATCCAAGCAGGGTGAAAAGGAGCCTTCCCCAATCCCTTCAGTGCATGGTTATTAGTACTGGTAACAGGGCTCTGTGTCCCAAGAGAAAGAGTGGAGAGTGAATGAGGAAACAAAAACATTTCTGTAAATAAAGGTTTTTTTTTCAATTCAGATGTTTTTCAGGAAGTCGGAAAAAAAATCTACTTCTCAAATGTCAAGTACTTGAAAGACTAAAAATAGATCACCAGAATAAATAAATTAACCCAGAAGACAGGACTGATGCTCTGCAGGCACCATGGATTAAATAAATTCACTAAATTCAAAGTGGTATTCCAGATAAGAGCTCTTTGTGCTGCAGCATGTACAGCTTATTGATTATAGGATTGAGGTGCTGTGCGCTCTTGTAAAATGTACTGTGGCTGATACGACTTAATCCTGCAGCAATGTACAGCCCGGTGCACAAAGCATGGAGCTAGCTTATATTTTCTTGTTTATTTTAATTTCGTTTCTGCCTTAATTTGCTGCACCGCATCTGTGCCCTCTTCCACCTGCGCCACGTCAGCACATCCCCGGGCAGCATTTTCTTGGGGCAAGTGATGAGAGGCCCTCCACACTGTGCTGACTCAGCAGGATGAAGGTGAAAACACTACCTGTCCAGAGAAGCTGGATTCTTTTGGATATACAGAAAAAGTTTAGAGTTTTCTAAGTCCTGCTGGGGGAAAGCAAGCCATCCCAGAGGGTGGTTATAAACTTAACTGGAGTTAATTCTGGTTGCCTTTCAGTTAATGGTCTCCATCTCCATCATTACTGGAGAGCAAAACCAACACCTGGCCTAAGTTAGTACATACAGGTAGGCCACAGGCACAATGAAAGTCCATCCTCACCTCCTGCCTAGGTGTCAAGGGACTCCACTGGTCTCATTCTGCACATGCTCAGCACCAGACGCCTTGCTGCATCCGCAATACTCAACCATGGCTGTTGGGCTAAGGCAGGGAGGGAAAGGAAGGATGCAGCATGGCATCATCCGTGATCGGCCCCAGCCCCTAGGCGGGCTTTGGGTTGATGTCAAAGCCCTCTGTCCAGCCCTGTCCCAGGCCCAATCTTCTGCTTGACCCTCGGGCTCTGCATGCCATGTGTAGAGGAGGTCTCCATTCGTCCAGGCTGTGGTGTCCAGAGCTTCTAAAAAAAATACAGGTGCTATGACCTTCCTGTTAGGCCAGAGAACAGGCCCAGGAGACCACAAGGAACCTGGCTTACTCCAGACATTAAGGTCTGATGCATCTTGGGCTGATGAGTCCAGACTGTGCAAAAAGAAAAGTTTGAGCTGGGCACACAAGTCTAACGCAGTGTGAAGCCTCGCAAGTCCAGTGCTCCCATGTTTCAGTGACTTTCAGCACTTTTACTTTTTCCTTGAAACTTTCGAATTCTATTGAAAGCACGTGCAGGTTAGACCTGTTTTCCATGGCAAAGGGTGTTTTCTTCCTCCTGGTCAGACTGAATATCAAAGGTCACCTCACACCAGCACAGAAGAAAATTTCTTTCCTCCTTTGGAAGCTCTCTTCCTTGCGCTGCTAAACCCAGATTTCCTCTGCAGGTTGCTCTAAAGAGCTGGCAGATGCCTCTAAATGTGGAGTTTTACCACATAATTTACCAAGAAAAATTAAATAGCACCAGTCTGCCAGTGCTGTGAGAAAGCAGCAGAGCACAGCAGTATGCCCGTCTCCCGGTCCATCGCCTCTCGGTGCTGCTGCCCAGCACTCGGCAATGGCCTTAGGGCATCCCCAGGTGCTAGTTTGCCAAATCACCAGTAAAAGAGGTGATCAGACCACAGGAAAAGGTTTTATTAATTTTTGCCTCCTTTGGAAGTAATTAACATGAGGGAACATATGAACAAAGAAGCTGCAGGGGCTTGATCCTTGGGTAACCTCCCCAAAGCTCCGTATCTCCCACCTATTTGACAAACCTCCTGATATCTTACTTCACCAAAATCAAGCCTCTTAATCTCAAGACATACAGTGTCTGCTATGTAACATTGCCTCGCGAGCATGATCCACGGGGCCTGTAGTTTAACACCCAAGATTCATTAATATTTCCTGCAGAGCGCTCAGTAAGTAGCAAATAAAGCAGGAAGTGTCCCAGATGTTGGAAAGAAAAAATGGAATTATTCATTGCTTACTAACGTCAAATGCTAATGTGAGAAAAGCATCCTTGAAGAAATCCTTGACTAAAATTCATCAGTGATGTGAAATCACAGTTTTAATTATGCATTTTTGAATGTATTTATTAGTCCCAGTTCTAATCTGACTTACAGATGTTTAACAGTGATAAGAGTCTACTGCAGTCTCTGGAATTACTCATGATTTATAATGACAAAACTTGGATCAGAATTAGGTCCTTGTCACTACTCTATAATATCCTTTCATCAGACTTCTTCACATTCAACAGATGAAAGAGGCTGTGGTTTCCACATTTTCAAACCTTACCACTGAGTCCATTAGCTTATTTTTTTAATATTTTCAGAAACAATGATTTTCATACAAAATTTTATCCACCTAAGGTATAATTGCCACAGGAGGCCAAAGGAGTTGGACTCTCTAGTCCACCAACATGACATGTTTGGTTCACACTTGTGCTGACTATAAATGTTGCATTTTAATATAAGTGCTAATTAATTTAATTGTACTAGTCTATAATCTCATTTTCTGTATCCTTATTGCCATGATTATTAAAGTATGCTCAATACCAGAGTTTAAAAAAAAAAATCAATTCAAGAATGATTCAAAGTCATGTTTTTGAAAAGAATGATGGAGTTTTAAACTATTGCTTGTTCTAGAGCTGATCCAGAAGGAGCAAGTCTCCAGGGATGGTTTACTCCCTAAGGCATGAATGCATGATTAAGCTAAATGTATTCCATAAATGCCTTGATGACATTAAACAAAATTTTTTAAAGAACAGATGGAGAAAGTTAATAAATATTTCATTCTATAATATAAAACTCACTTCTATATTCACAACTTCAGGGATCCTCAGCTTCACAGATATCAATAAGTCTGATGGATTTCTTGCTGCATTCTCATACTTCTGCCCTGGTGTCTCTTATGGGATCATCATTTCTGCATGCTTGGATTGTTTTATGGGATTAGTGAAAGGCAAGTGACTGTAAATCTTGACCTCTTCTGCTCCTAGATTATATACTTTTATTCTTTGTGACCATAAGTGTTCATCTCTACACTGAATAGATAATTAAATGACAAAAATTATTCAAAGTGAATTTATAGTGAGAAATTATCACTTGAAGAACTGATGGGGCACAGGCATAATCAAAAGAGATATAATGAAAAAAAAAAAGTTTAAATTTGCCAAATAAAACACTGTAATACCCATGTGTTTGTAAATGTCATGAAACAGCTACTCACTGGGGGGAAAACAAATAAATAAATAAAATATAGCATGATTTTTACCTGTACATAGCAATTCTATTGAAACAACATTTCTATTAATGGAAATCAGTGTGAATTTTACTTAAGAACTGTAGACCAAGCCTGTTATTCATATGAAAGAACTAAGCTTTACATGTAGGAATTACAATTTCTCACTCTATGTATGCCATGAATCTTGTAAAAGAGTAATTAGAACTTGCTCCATAAAGGAAAGAAATGCCAGACACGAGTAATATTTTAGGAAGAGCATTAACAAACATTTTTATACTGCCAACAATCTTCACTGCTTTCTAGAAGAGATTTACATTCCATTATTAATTAACTATATTGAGTCAATAGTATGACATTAAGCTTGGGAAATGTATGTTTAGCACAAACTATGACATCCATGAGAAAAGCATATATTTCTAGTAAGTTTTATTTACAATTTATGCAGATGAGTTCAGCAAGCAAGGGCCCAACAAACTACTTCAAAGCAGCAAGATCCAGCCTGAAAAACACAGCACGATCAAATCTTTGACATTCCTTGGGTGTCTCTACAAACCTCCACATACACAGAATAAATGACTTCACCTCCCTTACCTAGATAGTTTTGTATAGAATTAGCATGCATTACTCTTAGTGGGACTACTGTAACCTGTCAGACAACATACACTTGAGCAATTGCAAGAATTTAAAAATATATAAATCGTATATAATGCATCTTTTTGGAGCTGACTCTTGTTCTATGCCGGCTGACAGGTTCTACCATAACAAACAAAAATCATAGTATTATTGTTCCCATTCCCTCTCCCCCAGCTCCATCGTTCAGATTTTGGATTGTGAATCCCCACAACCCTATGTCCAGGAAAATATTAAATGCACAGTAGCATGGTGCTGTAAAGAAAGACTAATTAATACATCTTATGATGCCACAGAAATTGCTTTAGTCACTTACTGCAAGTTACGTTAGGCCCAGTTACATTTGTATCTTCAGAATCAGGGCTTTTAACAAAAAAACTTTCTCATGTTTCCTGACATTCCATTAAAACTGTTGTCCTTTGATGTCAATTAGAGCCAGCTAAAAAAAAAAATCATCCTTAATTGCTTTTTCAGAAATAGACATTAGAGCGTACACCCTCACAGTCAGATTCGATTACCTCTTACAAGAAACAAGGATGCTGGGAACGCTGTAAACCCCCAGCTCTGCTGAATACGGATGGGTCGTGGTAGCTGCCTGGCACAGTGAAGGCTGTTCCTCTGACCTAAAAGTGCTGCACAGTCCATGGATACGTCTAAATTTCTCCAGAACATAATAGTGGTTTAGCACTGAGAGCACCTGCATGCTCAGTGCTCCACCCCTGCCTCCACGCACCAGTGACTTTAATCATGCACCTACGCCGACAATTATAGCTACAAAAATGACCGAGTCCTCAAAAACTTGTGAACATTTCATTACAAGGAGCATCACCAATTTTCTCTGAGGCTTGCCCAGCACTGCCCATTTTCTTACTCCAGGGACTTCATAATGTCTCTGCCGACCAGAAAGAAGAGGAGTCCGGAGAGCAGCACCAGGGGCACCCCTGCGGCAGCGAACATGAAGGACCAGCCGTAGTACACGTGCACGGGCGCTTCCTCCAGGCACTTTTCACTCCTCTCCAGGAGAATGTACTTCTGAAAATCAGCCACAAACTCCTTCCACATCACGAAGAGGAAAATGAGCAGGAGAAATAAGCATCCTGGAAAGACAGACAAAGTTATTCTCTGATTACAACCAGCGTATGAGATACAGAAAAGCAAGGAAGGACTGCAACAGGTTCCCCTCTATTCTTGCAGGCCCTTTGCATTAAAGGTCGGTGTTGCAGAATGCCATTCCTTGTTGGGTTTTCCCTTTAGAGAGGAAAAATCTGCCTTCCAACGTCAGATCCCTTTTCCACAAACATTTGAAATTTGAAATGTGAAACACAAAGCCACGGGGACAGGTCCTGCTGGCTCTGAACGCACTGCACTATCCCCCAGCATGGGGGCAAACAGAGCCCCATGGACACCTAGGTGGCTGGCCCAGCTTGCAGGAGTCCCCCTTCACGTCCAAGTGGCCATGATACATCAACCTCAGCTGGACTACTAAATAACAATATCAAACAGCTCATATCATGAGGCTGTATAAACTTTTATGGCCCAACACTGGCACGTGAGACCTTATTAGCCCTCCTTAGAGCCAGGGGGTGAAGGACTGAGGACACGCTCCAGGCTGAGCTGTGACTTCAAAGTCAGCAACTCCCTTGGAGCTCATGAGGGGCCTCCCAGGTCTTGTGAGGTGCCTGTGACCCAAACAGCAGCTCTCCATCAGGCCGAGCAGCTCATATTTCCATACTCATCCACACAGAAGGCCTCACAAGGGCAGCCTTCACAGGAAGAGTGCGGCCACATCTGAAGTGGAGTGCAGGCACCTCCCAGACCCGTGCGGGGTGAAGTGGATTCTTGTGTTAGGTGACCCTATAGGAACCTCCTTCCCCATATCTCAGAGCGGTGGGTCTCTGCACGAAACAGATAACAAAACCTAGCATGGTCCCAGTATTATTTAGTGCATCACATTAAAGAATACATATAGTGCATTTAAAAGTCAGCATGCATTAACACTAAATAGTGGCAGTGTGATGACAGATCTGAAGCTACTTCAGTAATATCTGGTCTTGCCACTTCACAGCTAGAAGCTTACTACGTTTAAATGGTTCCACATACATACACACACACATGTGCATACAGGTATGAAAGACATACATCACAGATTATGGTATTTTCGTAGTAGAAGTGAGGTGAACAGTTCAGAATCAATGTAGTTGACAAGTCACCACACAGTTCTGCTGATGCATTTTGGCTTCTGCTGGATTTCATTTCTCCCCTTGCAAATTTTAACCAAAGGTAGCTTGTGGTATATTTAATTATGCTTCCTGGCAGCTTATGCACTGCAAAATCCAGCTTCCATGCTAGGCACAGGCTGCGGGTATGGCTTGACATTGATCTATCTGCTTAGCAATGGAGCTTACCGAGCCCTCGCTCGGAGGACACACATCAGCGCTGAGCTGTGTTCCTGCTCACAAGGGATATAAGCACATTTGCTGCTTTAAAACCCTGCTTCACCTCTTGTAGCCTAGAATGAGACTTATGTGAAGGGTCCAAAATGTTTCTCAATCCTCACTAGGTGTTATATAGAAGTTGAAGCTACCCATCCCAAACTGTCATATTTATTAAACTGTCTTCTGCACCCTGGGACTGAGAATTGAACCTTAATAGTGAAAAATGTGTGTAACTGTATGAACACACTTCACATCACCACGTTGTGCTGCCTCAGACCATTCTCCCTTCCACAGGCAAGTCCGCATGCTAGGAGTTAGGAGCTAGGAGTTAGGAGCCAGGAGAAAGGCAGGCTAGGAGTTAAACAGCAGCTGCTGTAACATTTGCATGTTCATTGAGATTGTGATACCACTTGAAATTACGTGCACAAATAAATATTTTACACTTAGTATGATAGTTGTATGCTTAAAATACCAATTATTCTTCTATAAGAAAATGATTGAATGTTTAAATAGTCACATGTTCTTTACAAAATACAATATATTGATAAGAAGGCAATTAAGTCTTTATTACTGATGTAATTTAAAATTAAATTAATTAGATAGCAACTGAACCTTGAAAAGTGCTCTTTTAAAGATCAATTTATATTTCATTAGCTTATAATACCTACCATAAGAGACACAAATATAAAAGTAGTCCCAGAGGGACAGAGGACATGGGTACAGTGGTGTTTTTTTCCAGAGTTTTTCTATTTTTCTTTAAATAAAAAGGGTTGGGTTTTTTTTGTTTGTTTGTTTGGTTTGTTTTTTTGGTTTTTTTTTGTGTGTTGAATTGTCCCAGGACATTTCAGATTGCCTGAGGCTCATTTACTGGGGAAAGCAGACCAAAACCTACCTGCCCCTGTGCTGCTCCTGGGGAGCCCAAGAGGAGCGGTGTGTGTATCAATAAACAAGTGCTGGAGGTGATGGCATGGCCACAGCCTCCACACCTAAATTAAGAACGCTTTCACACTCCAGTAAAATGACAAGAAAATGCAGAGTAAGCAATTTCTTCCCTAAAATAATTACATTGGGGTGGCAAGGAGTCCCTGGGACTCATTTACACAGCCTCCACGGCGAGAAAAGGAAATCAAAAGCCACCTCCTTCTGGATGCTCTTTGTTGAAGCCGTAGCAGAAAGACATCTTCGTATCCCACTGGCCCCAAGTGGCTGCATATATACGGAGACAGAATTCTTGTGGCCTTGGTCCGCAAGCTGAAAAAAAAAGCTTTTTTCTGTACTGCTCTGCCAAGAAGTGAACCCAGCATCCCTCTTTGGCACCATTCATTAGGCAGGAACAGAAAAAATTAACTGTGGAACTCAGTCTCCAAGCTGATGAGGTCAATGGCATCTTCTGGGGAGGGGCTAATTGTGGGAAAATTGAAGTGGGGTGTTAAATCTCCTCCATCCAGGAGCTAACCGCGAGCACACAAACCCCCGGCACTCCCCCCACTCCCAGGAGAGCTGCACCTTAATTGTGGGTAAATTGGAGTCTGCCTTCTGCTTTCTCTCCCTTTTTATCCCTGTGACGCCTTTATAGCTGTTAATTGTAGCGACAGGTGAGTGAACTCAATCTTTAACTCTTATTCTGTGGAAGCTCCTGAACTTTCATGTAATCTGCTAATTACAAGAAAAATGAACTTTGACCGTCAGCGACTCGTTCGCCTTTCTCACCGGTCACCTCTTCGGATGCTCATAATAAGGGAACGGAGGGGTGACCTTCAGCTGCCTTTCCCCAGCTGTCAGCTTCTGCTGTACATGCAGAGCCTGAGACTTGCCAAAATGATGTGGGAGGAGGAATTTTGGCGTAAAATCCAATGGAGATGTGTGGAGATGCCCCACAGCCACAGCATCCCGCTGGTACAGTGACGGTGCCACGCAGGTGGGGATGCTGGAGAGCCAGCATAGGGAGCACAGTGGCTGGAGGAAGAGTGCACATTTAACCAGGTATTTGTGCTGCCCAGTGCAAGGATAGCTGGTAACGACTCCTGTCTGCGTTGTTTAACATCATGCAGGACGCAGCAGGACAATTCCTCCCTCCAGAAGAGGCTCCTCAGTCCTGGGCAAGCCAACAGCTTGATCTTGTGTCATTTTCTTCACTTAAACCTGCTGCTATACCAGTCTGAACATCGCACAGCAGCACTGCAGGTTCAGTAGCAGCCCCAGGGCTGGATGAAGTGTTTTCTCGCTTCTAAGCTTGGCTGCTAAAATGCCCAAAGGAAATAGAAATGAAGGAGCACGAGCGAAATCATCTCAGGACTTTCAACACAGCTCCCAGAAGGTGCGATGCAGCGTTCACCCAGCCCTCTCGGTGACACTGTGATGATAATCATATTGTCATCCGACTATCGAAACAAGTGGAAATTAGTCAGCAGACAGTGTCTGCCTTCCCCCTGCAAGCACTGAGGCTGAGTTTGAGAAGGAAAAAAAAAAAAAAAGCAGGAAAGCGACATGCTGGCTGTTTGCTCAGGCATCTCAGGCGCTCTTGGGAGCAGGCTGGCAGGGATAAAGGCTCACCGAGGTACCAATGCAGGTATCGGTGGATGTCAGAGGGACCTGGCTGTATTTCCTGAGTTGTCCAGCAGAGGAACCAAGGGGGATGACTCCAGTCTTCTGAGTGACCTCTCAGAAACATCACCACCGAGCTGGCAGACTGTCAGGTTTGTCTTCTGAATACACAGCAAGCAGAAGGCATCTCGGAGAGAAGACCCAAGGAAACCTAACTGGACAATAAAAATCTGCACCTTAATCTGTTGATATCCTTCTGCCTGGAGGGGCACACTAAGACCCTCAAGATGATAGAGAGGTTACCAGAACAGGTTGCAGCACCTTTCACAGAGTCCCCAAATGGCCGAGGTGGGCAGGGACCTCTGGGTCCAACCCCAGGTCAAGCAGGGGCACCTAGAGCAGGTTGCCCAGGACCATGTCCAGGCAGCTTACAGAACCTTTAGAGCCTTTCAGTGTCCAGCACCTCATTGCTTTACAATGATTCATGATGGTTTTAAAGCTGCCTGCGCAGAGGGAGGTTGAGGACAGGGCAGGGCTGGGCCACGGGACGTCCCGAGGGGCCAGCACCCCATGGATTTGGTGCTGGTCTTGCTGTCCCAGGGCCACAGCGTGTTCCCGCTCTGTGCATCACAGATTTCACACCTCCTCGAGGAGAGATCATTTCTGCAGGGGAGGTTAATTAGCACCGACCTGCAGGCCGCGATTAGAAGACAATATGCAATTTCTGCTGCATCATCGCTCACATCCTGCTACCTGAAGGAAAGGCACGGCAAGGGAGTTGATGCTGTGTTAAATCCATTGCTCCTGCCGCTGAGAACAGTTACACAAAATAGCTTTAGAAGGGATGGGGAGAAAATAACCCCTGAGGGAGGCATCCTGTGTCCATCGGGATGTCAGCATCAAGCAGGATGCAGAAGTTTGAGTTCAGGATCCAAAAACACAGCGATCAGCTGAAACTGTAAGCAAACTATGCTGAAAATGTTGAAATAATATTTCATTCCTCTTTTGTTTAGATCGAAAATGTAACAGTAAGACTCTTTCAGCTGAGCTTCTTCCTTTTAATGACAGTTAATAATGGTTGCTATTCAGGTTGAAACTGATACAAACTTCTATTTAAACAGCAGCATCTCTGTCTAACACCAAAAGGTTTAGGTGATGCATAATCAGCTTTTCTAAAAAACACCGAATTCTATGTCCCAGCCTTTTAATCCAGAAGTAGTGAAATAAAGAGCAAAAACAAAGAAAAAAAAATTGAATATGGTGTTTCAACTTTACTCAACACGCTTCTCTGTGTGATATTATATTTATCTGGCTGTGTCAGAACGTGACCATCCTCCGTTTTTCCAACGAAAGCTGTGGATTTTGGCGAAGCAGGGAATTAACTGAGGTAGGCAGTGTCTCCCCTCAGAGAGAATTCAGGTGCTTGGCCCCAGTCTCAAGTTGCCAGTGGAAGGCATCGGTACCCAACAGCAGTCTGAGAGCATCTTGCATTCCCAAATGAAATTCATGTGTGTAAAACCATATAAAATTTACCTTTGGAAAAAAATTATACCCAACCAAGCATTTATTAAATCATATAAGAGAGAGATAAGCAGATACCCACAGGCTTGCCAGCCTTATTTCAATAACTGACGACCTGGAGGCAAATGGGAAATTGGACAAAATGCAAAGCGAATTAGCAGAGGCAGGTAGGGCCATGTTGATTTAGTGCCTTCCAGATTTTTTAGACAAATAGATAGATGTCATCTAGCTCCATTTTAACAAGCAGCTCAGCTGCTGTCACATGGTTGATTATTAGTACATCCGGAGAAGATGGAGATTAGGAAAGGACCTATAAAACGGGTAGGGAGGTAAATAACAGGGAAAAAAGAGCAAAAGGTAATAATGGGAGGGTATGACAATATTGGGACGAATTTTGTTGGAGTTCCTCCAGGGTTAGTTTTGGGACCTCTCTTGTCAAATAGTGTCATGAATGTTTTTGGGCCCCAAAAGCTTAGGCGCACACACACACACACAAAATGGAGCATAGACCCTAGCTTATGTTTGATTGATGCAGTGCTCGAGGAAGAAGGACCTAGTGCAGGGTCCATAATTAAGCATAATTAATTTCAGAGAAAGGCCTGACTTCATTACAAAGCTCTTCACTTGGCATGACTTACCAGAGCTCCAAGCTTTAACTGCTTGCATTGCAAAAAAGCTCTATTTCCAAGTTTGAGTCATAGTTATAAATCAAGTACTTCTCCTAGTTAAGCTAGTTATTCCCTCTCAAATACAGAAAAAGAAAAAACGCAAGTGATAATTCAGTGGAATAATTAGTAATGATAGTGGGAATAATGAATAAATGACTCTTTTTAATTCATTTTTCTGCTGTGACACTGCTTTATCTTTTCAGATTTTATTGAAGCAGCCCTCCAGTTTTGAGTTGCGGGGTATGCCTGTCCCTGCGTGGTGGGTTTCCAGTTCTACCAGATGTAGAGCAAAGACAGAAGCCGCTCCCAATATATGAAGACACACTGACAGGAGCAGAGCGGGGCTAATCAGTGCCCAGGGTTGTTGCAGCTACAGGCTTTACTAAAATAAAAGGCTCTCTGGATTGCACAGAAGGATAAAGAAGAATAAAATTTGTTGCCCAATTCCCAAACTCCTTAGGACTAAAGACCTTCTTTCTAACATTTTGCTGAGCACAGACATTTTTTCTCTACATGAGGAAGGGGGAGATCATTTATTCCAAGTCAGTGCTGCTTCCATCAGAGCCCCCATCCCTCCCCAGCACCACCCCACCCCTGGGTGCCTCCCCATCCCCTTGCACACCGCGGGCCACGGCCACTGCATTCCTGCCCCGTGTATCTGATTACTGCTGCTTGAGAGCTTACCCGAGGCCAGCAGGAACCCACCGCCGACTTTGTAGGACTTGGCGCTGACGAAGGGCACGCCACACACCAGCAGCAGGCCTCCCACCAGGCCGCCAGCCACAGCCAGCATGATGAACGCTGTCCAGAAGCCTCTGTACACTGTGCAGCCAAAAAGAGAGAGTCAGAGGAAAAGGGGGAAAAGGTTTGCAAGGAAACCATGTCACAGAGCTTGTGAGAGCATAGGACACGGTCCTTAGATGTACCTGTGGGGATGGAAGGGCTGGGCAAGAAAGGAAAGGAAATAGCAAAATTTGGAGAGATGGAATCCGATTATATCTATGTTCCATTTTAACTTACACTTACAGAAGGTGCCGGGATCCTGGTTTAAAGTAAAGTCAATTGTTGTTGACTGCAGAGCAGGACTGCAGTGAAAACAGGAGCTTGTCGTTGTCCCACTTTGTGGCCTTGCTTGACTCCCAGCCAGCGAACAGGGCATGAGAGCGACTGCCTTTTGCCTTTTTGTCCCCAGGATTTGGGGATTTTTGCTGTGACTTCACACAACCATGCCAGCCAGAGCCAGGCAAGCTTGCAGCCGTCATGTCCCTGTCACTTCAGATGGGACAAGGGAGTGGCCAAGTTTTGGCCAAAGGTGGGGGTCCTCAGGCAGAAACTCTCCAATACCCTCTCCCAGTTCCCCAATTTATCTGGTCCTCTCAGACCACTGCCTCTCTCTGCCTTTTGTTTCTCAGAAGTATGAGTTAGAGAGATTTGAGCTGAGTGTGAGCAAATGGGCAATGCTGAAATGACTCACACTTGAAAGAAAAATGATACAGAGAAGATGCGTTTTGCTCATTTTAAACCATTTTGTCAGGAGAGCCACTTAGGGAGAGATAAGTATCTTGAACTCTCCAAAACCACAGAATTCATTTTAATGTTTAACCTCCCGTCACCCATTTCTCTCAGGGAGCCTAAGAGGATGCAGATAAGGCAAAATTATCTCTGGAGCAGGTAATAGCTGGAGGACCCTCTTCTTGGACGGCCTCCTGTTTTGTCATAATTTGCATCTGAGTGCAGACTGGATGGAAATAAAATAAATGTGTACAGCAGAAGTGCCTGCTCCCCTCAGATTTCCAGATGCTTTGCAGTGGGGTTGGTGCAGCTCCAGCTGTCCTAAACATGGGTATTGAGACATCCCCATCTCTATGTCACGATATCCCCATCTCGTGCCGAGGCATCCCCATCTCCATGCTGACACATCCTCATCTCTATGTCATGATATCCCCTTCTCAGTGCCGACACATCCCTGCCTCCCCAGGGGTGACAGCACTGAGGCCAATTCGGCAGCATGGCCACAGCAGCCTCGGCACTGAGCCCATCCCAGGGCCGTCCCCAAAAGGCATTTCGGGAGGCAGCTGCAAAGGGCTGCCGAGTGCAGGCTGACAGGCAGCGACAGATGGCTCAATGGCCCTTTATTTAGTATGGAAAAATCAGTGTGTTTATCATTGAGATCATTCAGAAGCTGGACGTCATACCACTCTCTCCTAAGCAGAAAAAATAAGCCAGTGATAACCTGCGTGCTTGCCATACACAACCTGCAACGGGCTACTCCTTTCACCACCACTCGCATCCGTTCTACATCACGGCTTGTTCCCCGAGGCAGGGATCCGACACGGCACAGCAAAAGAAACTAGCTGCTCTCCTTCACATGCTCCTACTGACAAATATATTTTTTTTAATTAATTCCTCATAAAAAAATAAAAAAAAAATAAAAAGGTACTGCTAAAGGCTAAGGAAAAGGTCAA
Source organism: Cygnus atratus (assembly GCF_013377495.2). Lineage (NCBI taxonomy): Eukaryota > Metazoa > Chordata > Aves > Anseriformes > Anatidae > Cygnus > Cygnus atratus. Next base: position 19,189,940 of record NC_066374.1, read on the forward strand.
GATGTTTGTTTGTGCAGTATGCCTGCCCCGGATCCCCAGAGGCAATGCAGAGTGATGCACACTATTTAAAGAAATCAATTCATTTCAAAAAAGATCATGAAATTAATTCTAGCTGCTGCCACCAATTTAGCAAATTAAAATTCCTAACAGCAGCTGATTCATTAAAGAACTCTGAAAATACAGAGAAACATAAATAAAAAGGGAACCAGTTGAAAGGAGAGCTCTCCAACTGTGTCATATTTGGTGTATTAAAAATAAGCCAGCCACTTGCATGGATCTTTTGACAATTCGGTCTTTAACTGATTTTTCCAGCATTTGTTTATTTTGTCTTGCAGTGAATCAACACGGGAGCTCCCCCGGGAAGCCAGGCCCTGGGAACGCTTCGGGGCCACATGAGGCCACTTTGTAGGGAGATGCCCAAAAGTCCTGGCTGTGCTCGGCCGCACAGCTCTGCAGAAGGGGACAGCAGCATGGCACACCCCATCCTTCCCGGCCCCGCTGCTGGGACAAGGGGGGAAACCCACCTGCGGTCGTGTCGTAGGAGGGATGGGGGAAAGGTCCCAGAGTGACAGGCATGGGGAACAGGTAGCCGTGCATGCAGTGCTTGGGGTGCGCTTGGCTGGCTGCAAGAGAACAAGAAAAGGTTTGCTTTGATTTCATGCAAAATCATAGTTATACTATATGCCATAATTTGGATTGGAATGCCCTGTTCTGGAAAACACGCACAACATGCATGAAGGCTGGGGAGTAAAGAAGGATGCAAAATTGTGGCTAGACAGAAGAAAAGAGAAGAGTGATGAGAGAGGGGAGATGTAACAGGATCTGAGACTGCCACCCCCACAACCTCATATCTTCATAACATCAGTCTGAGGTGGACATAAATCACAAAAGATGGAGCAACTCAAATTAATGTCAGTATTCCTCTTGCTATTTCCCTCCTGGAAGGGGCGAAGGGGTTTGGGTGCTAGAGCAAGCCCCCTTACAAGACCTCCAGTTGGTGAGAGGAAAGCACAATTAGAATGGACGTGCCCCATCAATATTAATACCACTGAGGCTTATCGTGATTAACGGTAATAGAATGAATGTTAAATGAATTAATTAATGGTTGGCCACTTATTTAAATATGTTCTCCAGCTCAAAGGAACACTTTATAATAGGTGGACATTAGTTCATGCTAAATTGACTATGGAATACCTATTGAATTAATTATTACATCTATGAGAGCAGCAAATTAATTTACCATGATCAATCCTATTATAATAAATACCTAAAGAAGTAATACAAATTTGCCAGTTATCAGGAAGAGTCATTTTACTTCAGGTAACATTATATTATATAATGTATTTCTGTATAATGTAATTAGATAGCAAACTCCCTCTCGCCAGCTTCTTTTTTTTTCCTATCAAAAAATTTCTGTGAGAAAAATCCCACGTTGTTCTGGTGAACAGTGGCAGTAACTCTTCCTACAAGATTTTACACGAATCGGAGGTCAGGGACTGAGGGACAGCAAAGTCATCTGAAACTTTAATCACCGGGGAATAACCTGATTGAGGGAACCGACCTTAAAAAGCAAAACAGGGCCTTAAAAGGCAAAACAGGTGAGATCTTCCAACAGAGGTCTTGTGTGCCCAAGAGCACCAGCCCGCAGGTTAGGGCTCACCCTGGCCCCTGCTGCTGGAGGCCCGGAGCACCCAGGAGGCCACGTGTGTGTGTGGAGGTGGGAATGCTCAGCACCAGGAGGCCAAAGCACGGATTGCAGAGCAGCACTACGGGCCCGACAGGCACCGTCAGCAGGCCTGAGCTGGACACAGACATCAAGGGGCACGGGGAGAGCTGTCCTTGCTGGTGGAGGTCACCACCGCGTAAGACTTCATAGGTGATATTTTAATTGGCACCAAGGGGTTCCTAAGTGACTGCGAACAGCCCTCCGACAGCAAAATCCAAGTCGAAAAAAGAGCCCAGAAAGAGTGACCCAAGTTAGCTCCTGACAGAGGGGTGATGAGAACGAAAAACGAAACCAATCTCGGAGCGGTGGCGTCGGGGCAGGCTGCAGGTACTCACTGTACCAGAAGGTCCAGATGGTCTCCGGCTGGCCCTCGCCGAAGAACCAGCACCGCCAGAAGAAGCCCTCGTGGTGGAAAGTGAGGATCTCCTTCCTGGCCTCGGTCGGCGTTTCAGCCTGTGGGGAACGAAAGCCTGAGCTGATGTGGGGATGATCACAGCAAAGGTGGAAAGTGTGTGTTTTAGCTTGGATGGTTTGCTTCCATTGTTTGGTGGGGCTTTGATTTGCTGTTGTTTGAGTTGGTTTTGGAGGGGTCAGGGAACAGCTGCTGCCCTCGGCTTTCTGCCATATCGTAGCTACAGAATGAAGGACCTTCTTAGTCCCTCAAAGTGAGTGCCATCACTGTGGCCATTCTGATGGCAAAGCTCCCTCAAATCTTCATAAATCATCTTCTGCTTTCTCTAATATCTTTAAAGCACTGACTGCCAGAGCTGGAAGGTATGTCAGGGGCAGAGCGTTCTGGGGGTATTCTACTTCTTAGCTAATTCCCCTAGGTAAGTGCTATTGCTGTTGTGGATTACCAGGTAAGCAATTCTAGGGGTGACCCAATGCAACAGGTCAGATGTCCTAGCACTCTGCAGGATCCACGTGAGGTCTCGCCCAAGCCCAGAAGGCAGCCCAGTGCTAACACCCCCACTGAGCCTCTACTCACCATGCCAAGGTTTTCTTCTTCCTGTCCCGCTGCTGAGCCTGGCAGAAGTTATGCTAACCTTACGTGAGACAGGAATTACTCTTTGCCCTCACCAGTCTTCTCATGGACCCGGGTAGGGATGCTGACAAATACTGCTTTTTTGGTGACTCTACCGCAATTCACAGCCCAGATTTGCGAGTGCAAGGTTTAGGTCTTTCCAGAAGGGAGGATATTGCAGTGTTGAGTCAAAGACTAGCTACCAAAAAACATTCTCCTTTTATTTTCAGGATAAAATACCCTCTATACAGACCTCATAGTTCATCATCTGGCATGCTGCTGACTTGGTGCAGGTTTAACTGCAGCTTGGCAGGTACTCACAGCCGTCCTTATCCTTAAGGAACAGCATTTGCCAGTTTGGGAAAGGACAGGTAAGGTAAAAACACAGCCCATTTACACAATTGGTACCTGAACTAGAAGTCATGAAAAGAGTGTCTGAAATAGAAATAAAATAGCTCAGAGGAAAGAACAAGAGCAGCGCCTATCTCTTCCTGGTGCTTCTGCAGTTTCCCAGCCTCAGTGACAGGCAAACTAACACACAGCCAGGAGCGTAACTCACAGGTCTGACATGGTTGGGCAGTGCACCGTGCCATCTCTGGCCTCTCCACTCTGACAGACAGCAGCACAAACAAAAATCTGAAACAATTAACGTTGCCATTTCCTAAGCATGCAAAACCAGAGCTGCACTCCTTCGGCCCCTTCAGCCATGGCCCTGCCTTCTCTGGGGCTCTATCAAGCTGCTTTAAAAAGAAAAGACAGCGTCTTCTGCCGGCAGTTTCTTCTATCAATTTTTTTTTTTCACTAGAGAAAGTCATTTGGAAACATGACTCAAGTGAACAGTGTCCTACATTTGATTATGGGATTCTGAAATGAAAGGAAGTATTTCTTGCTGGCATCATGATGTTTACCCAGCGTGACTCACCACACCAGAAAAAAAAATCAAACCTAATTGGATTGAACTTTGAAGTAACAGAAAGACTGCAAAAAACAAGGACCTTCCTGTCATTTTTTAATTGAAGCCGCGCATTGATCAGCACAAAAATATTTTTGAAGAGTAGATGGCTCAGGGAACTGGGCTGGCTGTTACTTCCTCAAGCAGTCAGAGAATAGCAAGTGCGGCTAAGATCACACGTTAAAAAGGATCCATGAACATGTGATAAGAGCACTTAGCACTAAAACACCTGTCATAAAAATAGGAACCATTCAAAATTGTCATCTAAAAATTGTGTTTCCTGCTAACAGAAGTCCTATAGAAATCTTAATTTTACAATAAACAGGCCTCTTCGTGTTAGATGGGCAGGAATCCGTGTCTGCTCTGCGCTGCCCCTGATGCTCGCTGTTGTTTTCTGTCTGTACTGCAGTCCTATCACTTCAGATGTAAATGATTGCCAAGTTCTACACTTTAAAATATGTACTGGTTTTAAATGAGCAAACTACGGGTAGAAATCTTTCAATGGCAAATATCAGGAGAAATCTTTTGTCTTTTGAGGCAAATGCTGTCAACAAGTAAAGCTCTTACATTTTCGCCTTTCATTCCCTAACATTCGTATCTGTCAGAATACAGAAGCACCGTTCTAATGTTTCCTAGACATTTTTACTTCAGTCACAATTTTCAAGTTTGCTCAGGCTGACTTTTTACATGAACAGGTCACTTTAAATAAGCATAAATATTATCACATCTAAAACTGCCAGCGCCTGAATTGAAAGTAGCTCTGTCGCCTTTCAACATTTTCAGAGCATATTATTTAAATGAGTATTTCTCCTCCCCAGTAAGACACGGTGTCAGGCTTTACCTCGCCGGGCTGGAGCGTGCTGTTTCCATCGGGGACCATCCCGCAGGTCTCTGAAGCCAGCAGCCAGTAATCCGTCCCGAAGGCAACGAGGAAGAGCAGCACGCCAGTGCCGCCCAGGATGCCCGCAGCCAGCCCCGCGATGCCAGCCTTCATGGCAGAGCGGAATTTGGGGGGAAAAAAGGGAAATGCTGGAGTTTCCCGTTCCCTGAAAGAAGAGGACGGAGAGACGTGCTATTCTGGGGGACAGATACGGATCTTCTGGTGGCCGGTGTGAGTTTCAGGGGCTGGTGGGAAAGGGACTAATAAAAGCAGATGACCTGGCGTAGCCAAACAGCTGTGGCATTAAAGAAACATGACAAATAGCTATTGAGGCAGAGCAGGAAGATTTCCAAATAAACACATGGCTGTTCATTTCAGCATGGTAGGCAGCGTCCAGAGGTCACAAGCACTTGTTATGCAGAAGTACCCAGGAAACTGGAGAGCTTAAGCCCGGCTTGTGCATGAACTTAGCAGGGAGGCCATGCGCTGCAGCAGCAGATCTGAGCCCGCAGATTTTTACCATTCCTCTGTTCCCACAGCCCTCACCACGAGGTGTCTTCAGGGGTGTCCCCAGAGCACAGTACTGAAGTGCACTTCTGGAACAGGCTCCTGCCTCTGAACCAAACGCTGATGCTGCTTTCGCACAAAGTAACCCCAGGGGTCCAAGGGAGGGCATTAAAATATCGGTGACCCTCTTGGTGCTCCAGGGAGTGGTGCAATCCTCCCCTGCACACACAGTTATATCAGACAGGTCCACATCCAGCTAGACACGGAGCATTTAGCTCAGGTATACCTACCAGTGTAGCTGAAGAGCCTTACTACATGCTTGTAGCACAGGGATCTCTCTCCTGCCACTGGAAATGGACATAGTGTGGTGTTTGTTCCCCTCCCACCGCCCAGCCCCGCTCTGGAAGCAGTGTCTCATGGGGATGGAGGACAATCCTGCACGGAATTTCATTGCCATTTGGTCCCTAACGTTTTTGTCTTCTGCTGGAGCATCTGCTGTAGATCACTGCCAGGAACAGGATGCCAGACCAGGAAAATTGTAATTTCTGTAGGGCAATAACTATATTCATGTGGCATGCCAGGAGTCTGGCGGAGGAAATCTAAATTACGCTGAAAATTTGGGTTCTGATTTTCTAACCTTAGCCTAAGTCGTGACCTGGTCTAAAAGGAGGTTAAAGGAAGATGTTGACTTCCTCGACCTAACAGATTTTGCATTGCCAAATTAATTTCCAAATCAATGTAATAGTTAAAGTTAGCTGCGCACATACGGGTATAGCAGAGAAACTGCCCACTGCTTAGGGAAACTGGAGAGAGCTGGATGAAATGTTGACTACACTTCTAGCCAACTGCTGGTGCATATGGACTGATGAATATGCTCGCTGTTCAATGAGTACAATAGACTCTAAACTGTAATAATTGATTGTATCCTTTGCATTGTTCTTTCTTACATATTGCAGGTTGGGGCAGTTTTAAATAATACCGCAGGTCTCTCTTCCTCGCCGTCCCAGTGGAAGAGCTGGTCTTTGTTTAACCTCACCATGCGAGCACACAAGGCAGCCGATACATTCCAGAAAACAGGTCCCTGCCCAGAAGACAACCGGAGAAGGAAAGGGTGGGCCAGGTATGGGCTTACCAGGGCAGATGTGCAAGACAGGCAGAAAGTGCTGCTGCTGGGCATGGTGGGGCAGACGGTGGGTGAGCAGGTCTGAGACAACCTGCAGACGCCCTCACGGACTGAATTTATGTCTTGGTTGGTCACTAAAATGGAAAAATGCTTTCTGACATTTAAGGTAGTGGAACAAAAATCCCCGCAGCAGGGCTGAATGCTGTTCTCAGCAGGGAAAGGGATCATTGCGTGGCCTTCAAATGGACGGGAGAACTGCAGCTCAAGGGCCGTCTTCAGGGAAGTGAAAGTATATGGTGTGTCTCAGCCCTTCTTAAGCATCTTTTTTTTTTTTTTTTTCAAGCAAACTATTGAGTTTTTTGGTTGAATTGGTTGCCGCCTATCCTTGAGGTCTGTAGCTCAAGGCTGGACATGACCGGTGGGGAAGCTCTGGCAACACCTGGAGAGCTCAGTGCAGGCAAGGTTTGCACACCAGAAGCAAGGACTTTTTTGCATTTTGCAGTGCAATCTCATAAAATTAAAATGCAAAGTGGGCACTTGTGCATTTAAAAAAAGGGATTAATGCACACTTCTACATTTATGTGTGTGCTTTTTAGTCAGCTGTATTTGGCAGTGCTGCATTTATGCTAATGCGTATTTGCAAGTTAGCGCTGTTTGCCATTTGGAAGGTGTCCTTAGCAATTCTCAGTCCCATTGGCAGCAAAACCCTGCGTGGCTGAGGCAGAGCGTTGCTGCTGCCCAGCCTTGGCTCCTTGTGGGCCGTTTTGTGCCCAGCCAAACATTTTCCAAATTCTTAGGCTGTGGAATAGGAATTGAGTTTGCAAGGTCAGAACGCCCCTCCAGCGAGCTCCCCTTCCTGTTCGGCTCCCCCCCACGCACGTGCTCCTCACCTCTGGGATCTGAAAAACTCCAAAACCCTTCCTGGGGCATGGGCAGGTACAGCTGGGGTACGAGCACGGGATGGTGCAGCTGCTCCAGAGAACGCGGTGGGGATGCCCAGGCTGGTCGCAGCCCCCTAATGCAGCCCCCTGCCCCCATTCCTGTGTGCTGTGCAGTGCCAATGGGGCTTTGTTCTCACAGCATTGCTTTCTGCTCAGCTTGATTTTTATTTTTTCTTAGACATCAACCCCATTGTGTCCAACCAGCCCAGGAGCTGCCGGCCCCTCACCCCTGCAGGGGCTACCGAAGAGCCAGACACTGTGGCCAGGACTCACCGATCCTCTGTGGTGCTTCCCGTGCCTCTCTGCTCCCCCAGTGCTGGCTTTCTCTGCACGCCAAGGTCTGGTTGCTTTCCAGAAGCTCTGGAGACAGCTCTGGTCTGGGGCGGTGCTGGCCGATGATGCTGAGCACCATGGTCCTGTCCTGGGGCTGCGCAGGTGCTTGCCTCCTCCTCCTGCCCTTGGAGGCAAATCCCCTCTACTTTGTACCAATGACCACCCATTTGCATGTCAGCAGCGGTTTCTATGTATATTAAAGACATTTCGTATAGCTAGTGAGCAGGAAAAAAGAAGATAAAATTGAAATTCTTATAATAGGAATGCTTTTTTCACAAGACTTTTTAGTCTTACAAACTAGGCTAATAGAAAAAATAGTGCCTTCACTCTTCAGAAAAAAAAAATCTTTATTAATTATAAGATTCAGGCCTATTCTGGTTTTGAAGGTTAAATTAGCTTTTTTGGTTTCCTTTTGTAGAAGCGTTTTGTTCGTATAGATTTTATACAATGCAAAAGACAGCCTCTTTAATAGACTGGACACACGTACACGAGGAGAAAAGAAAGGGAGAAAAGAAAGAAGAAATGGCAAGAAAACCACACACAAATCATTCCAGCCCCCCTCCTTTCCTCTGCAGTTAGAAAGGGCCAGGCATTTCTGATGAATTTCTGAAAATTTTCTGATTTTCTGATGAACTAATCAGAAAAAATGTGAGTTTTAAAACCAAATCAGTTTGAAATCAGTTTTAAAACCAAATCAGGGGAAAATAAATGAATGTCTGGCCAGGCTTTGCACGGCTGGGAAAACCGCTGCGATGCTGGCCGGCCTTCCTAGCTTGCCCTGGGGTCTCTGGAGGAGAAGTGCTGCACCACAGCCATGGAGCTGGGTGAACTGAGCATCACCACGTGTGTGAGCCAGCCACCGTTACCTGCTCCCGGGAAAAGGCTGCGCCTCCCCAAGCATCACGAGGAGCAGGAGCATCGCCGTCCAGCTGCTGCCCGAGGCACGTGCGCCACCCGTCAAACGCCAGCAGGCACCTGGAGGATTGACGGGACTGGTAGGAGCTGCGAGGGAAGGGGGAGGAATAGAGGCTTACGTTGGCATTGGCCCCTTTAATCCTGCACTGAGATTATAAGCAGTGGCTTGCCTCCACCTCATGCCTCTTTTTCAGCTCTCCCGTCTACATTTCTCTTGGAAGAAGCACGTAAGCCTGGACGTTGAAAGATCCGTAGTGTCGCTGGAGAGGCTGGATACCCCTGGCGCTTGATGTCGGGAGAGGAAAAAGCTCAGCTTGCCCCACCTGCTTCCCGAGAACCACCAGTACTCTCCAGGATTAAGCCATTATAATCACCTTAAGCAGTCGTGAAATAAAATAAACACAGGTGTGATTTTCTGAGCCAAGTCAAAAAAAAAAAAAGAAAAAAAAAGAAAAAAAAATAAAAAAGAGCCCACATATTGAGCACAAATTCCTCCTGGAGTTGTGAGTGCAAAGCAGATCTACAGCCTGATTTCTGGATGTGGCTCCTTGATCTATGTGCCCAGGCCTTCCTGATGCCAGTTTGGGCTCTCACTTTGCCATTGAGCCACTCTGCATCTTCAGCGACTTTTGTCTGTTTTAACCTTAACTTTCAAAAGGCTCCTGCAAACTTCCAAAGTAAGCACAGAGCCATAACTCTCTGCACCACTAAAGGAATCAAACTGATGCAATTTATTTCCACGAAAGCATGCAATATTCAATGATACAGCAAATCCATGTTTTAAACACTTTTTAAAGGAATAAAACCCTGCAAAGAATTAATTAGGCATGCTCCGGAGCCCGAGCATTTAACAGTTTTCCACTCAGTTGTAGAATTTTAAGACCACCAACACTGGATACTGGCACAGATTATCAAATGTATTCTAGGCTGAAATACATACTAGTCAGAGGGCTTGGCCACTAAGCAGCTGGAAAAGCTTCATGAAAGCTTTAGCTGTGCTATTATATTTTGTAAAGAAACTTAAAAAAAAAAAATCATAGCATCTAGGAGGTTAAATGTGGGGCATAGTGACTCATTGGGAAAGTATGTACTGCACAGAATATTGTCTTCTCTGCAGATCAAGCAGATTGTTAATACAGCAGAGAGGTATTTACAGTCCCAGCACCACAAAGCAGGGTTGAAAGGGATTAAAGGGCTGGGATCTGAGCAGGATCAGGCCAGTGCACATGCGAAGGCATGCGGCAGAGCTGGAGCCAGGACCACGGCAGGAGCAGGCCCTGAATTCTGCTCTGCCCCCAGCCACAGAGCTCAGGAGCTGGAAAGGTTTTAGGGCCGGGGGGCATCTGGCCAGGGTGCTGTGGGGATGGTTGGTCCTCAGCCCCCCTCCACGGGTGCAGTGTGCTTCAGCTGCTCGGGGAATGCTCGGCCAATACGCCAGCAGAAACAGGCATCTTTGGTTCATCTGAGTGAGACAAGATATTCACATCTTTGGGGGAAACAAAGTGGTGAAAACAAAATGTTGCTGTGTTGGGTTTTTTTTTTTTGGTTTGTTTGTTTGTTTTTCTCCACATCAGAGAATTTCAGTGCTGCAAAGACCCCGTTTTCTGGAAGAGTCCTGCTTTTTCCAACCTTTTCTGTTGCCTACTACAGTGTTACAAAGAAATCCACACCTGCCAAAGCAGCTACCATTGGATAAGAGCCTTGGAAACCCATAACAGTGTTGCAGTGAACTCATTTTATATGATGGGAAGCTCAAATGAAAAGAGATCATTAAGTACCCAATGCCTGGAAGTACGACGGATGCTGTACAAGGCAAAGATGGTGAAGACATTTGTCCAGGCATTTTGAAGGAAAGACGGACAGTTTATAAGCCAATAAAAATAAAAATAAAAATTGGACAAGAGATTCACAAAGTTTCTAACCTTGATTAAAAAACTTGATTAAAAACTCTTTGGCTTGACACTTGGCTTCTTTTAATTTTTGCTCTATAGCTACAGGTGAAAAAGGACCTACCTCAGTAAATCTTTCTATAACTATTTACTGTGCAGAATTAAGCAGAAATTTCATAGACAGTGGGTAAGCGAGGGACATTTCAACAGACAGCCAAGGACCTTCAAGTTCAGTATTTTGTTTCTCTCCCTTGCATGCAATTTCTTACACCAACAACCACATCATTTTTTCCTTACAGTTCCTGGTGGTCCTGTGATCACTTAACACAGGTGGCATGGGGCAGGGCTGAGCAGTTCGCTGTTCAGAGGGGGCCTGCCAGGCTTGCTGCATCGCCGTCCCTTGCACCAACGACAGACGGAGCATCTGCCTCGGAGACCCCGCCGGTGGCACCAGCTACTGCTGACACTAGGGTGTTGGATGCAAAGAGGTAACGACTCTGAGATGATCTCGTAACACAAGGTATTTAATTGAGATAGAAATGCAGTACATGTTGTATTTGCGGCATACTGAAGGATGGACAGTTTTCTAACTAAAGAGTAGACAAACGCATGACTCCTATGCAAATATGGATTGAACTAAAAACCAAACCAAAACTACAGTTGAAGTTGTCAATGGAATTATACTAAAATCAGTAAATATGCACACATATGCACTTGCATGCACAAAATAATGTAAGGCTAAAAGGTCTGATTTTCACAGTGTTGGGGCAGCGAGGAGTGGCCTTCACGTAAAACTGAAGCGTATCGGCTTATGCCAGGACATTGTAAAGGAGCTTCTTCAAATGATAACTGAGACCCTCACGTCTTTGTAAAGCAAACACATACAATTTTGTGTCTTTAATTTAAAATGAAAGCTACAGCGTACTGGGCAGAGATCTCCTAATGGAGTATTTCTGCACACAGGAGATCGGCTCCCAAAGTCCAAGAATATCATGGAGGAAAGTAAACGAATTCCTATAACTTCTTTTATTTTTAATTCAGAAAGAGTCTCTTTGGCCACTTGTTCCAATTAGATGCTCTTGAATTCTTCAATGCAGAGGAAGGGGAAGAGAAAGAAAAATGCCAACGCTTGCAGTACTGGAACTGAGCCCTTGGAGTTCAGCTAAGGTCAAGAATTCAGAGGCTTGAACACTTACCTGGAGTTTCAGACAAAATTACCCAGACATGGAGCGTCTCATCTTCAGGTGCTGTCCTTGCAGTTCACCTCTTGCAAAAGGGACTGCGCCTTTCCTGACAGCAGAGGGGCTGGGGGCCCCCTGTCTATTTAATAGTTAGGAGACTGCCTCAAACCTCCTCCAACGCTGCAGTCTCAGTAGTGGCAGCAGAAATCCTGACACAGGATCAGACACACTGCCTGATTCGACAACATGATTTGACCCTGCAATTCAGGGTTAATGTTCATATTCAGGACCCACCAGTTCCTTAGAAGCAGGAGAGGTCTTCTGCTCTTTCTGCTGTCTTTCCTGGTAGTATGCTCCATTGCCTAATAAAACTCTCCTTGAAATTATAAAGTTTCTCCTAACATATAATCTAAATGCTCCCTGCTGTTTATTCTATCCCTGCTGACTAATGAGAAGACCCGATATCTCATCTTATTAAAAGATCTTTTCTTGTACTTGCCGACAGTTTCGGCAATTTTCCCAGACTGAGCGAACTAATTTTTCTTAGCTCCCCTCATAGGCATTACCTTGCATTGCTGCTGCCTGTCTGTGCATCTTTTCCCTTTTTCTTGGTTCCCTTTAAAAGTACAGTGCTGTGCAATGAGAGCACATTTTGATGTAGATCACTCAGGTTTTTTTGCCCAGTCCATGCTGTCCTTTTCAATATGCATCTTATTTACATTACCGTCATGTTGCTGGCCTCCATTACAGAAAGAAGAAAAAAAAAAAAAGGCAGATTGTATTGTAGACATCCACAAAACAGCCTTCCATGCTGGGAAGCCAGCAGCACCACTTGTGCTTTTACACAGCCAAAGTTAGCTCTTTCTCCGCTTCTTCCTTCTCGCCCCAGGCGGTGCCACCAGGCTGCGGCGGTGGGATGACACACACGGACTGCGATCGGTTCTGCTTCACGGCCTGAACCTTTTCTGCATTCCCAACTGTGAGAAGAGAAAAACACAGGCTGGTATGAGAGATGTTCTCCTCTGTGGGTCAGCAGTAATGAAGCAATAGCAAGAGCTATTGAGATGACCACTGGCTCATTGGGGATGAGCTATTCCACTGCAAAGATCGCTTTTCAATTTTAAAACAGAAGACAAAGATCAGTGCCTGGATGGAGAAAAAAAAAAAAAAAAAGGCGATTTCAGCCCCACTTTGTACTTTGAAGTATGTAACTTGTCTGGTTCAATATAACCATCCTTTTGTCAGTGCCCACCAGCCACTTTGCAGAACAACAAGTCACGTCAGTGACTACCATAAAGCAGCTTCTCAGAAAGCAGCGGCACCACCCAGGTGTCCTGGCGGAGCACCTGCAACTCCAGGAGGCCACAGGAGAGACTGCCTGGGTGCACGCAGTCACGACAGACGGGCTGCAGCCCCTTCACCCCATGCCCACGTATGTCGGGGCCGCTGTGCTCACATTTTCCCTGCAGCACAGCCTTGACAAGAAGGAATGTAAAAAGAAAAAAGAAAAAAAAAACACCCAGAAATGCTGCTTTCTGTCACTTTGCTCTGGCTACAGTCATGTTCTTCTTCAGGAACAACGCAGTTTAAACATTTATAATAAACTGTGGATTAAAATAGCTATATCCACAGCAGACGTCCAAGCTACGAACACACGAGTGCCACAGAATCCCTTTTACCTGCTCTTGTAAGATGCCTTTCTACAGATAAAGTGCCAGCTATTCTACAGCTCTCTTCTTAGTAAGTTTTTAGTTAATTTTTAAAAGAAAACTGCAAAGGAAGAAAATATCAGATTTGGAAGGACACAAAAAGAGTGAAAGGAAACAACAATACTTTCTCACTTAAATATTTTTCCAGAATACACATAATAAAGAAATACTCTGGATGCTAATGCTAGATCCAGGCCCTTAATCCAACTCAGCCTGTATTTGGAGGCAATATTACTTGCAGGATCAACATTGAACCCTTTCAATCATCGCTTTTACAGATGCAATTGTGCTAAAAGGCATTTGCCAAGTACTGTAAAAACTCAGTGCTCGGTTTCCTACGTGCTGCATCTCCAGTATGGCTGGAGACCGAACAACTCTTTGTGGTTCCGAGCTAAAACGAAACCATCCTCTGCATTTTGAAAGATGCATTTTACAATTTTGACCAGCTAAACTTTGCGTGATGCTTCACTGGTATTAAACAATTTTTTTAAGTGTGAAAACTAAGCTTCCAATCGTCTAAAAACTGAGCTTGTGCTTATGAAAACACCTGAGGTTTTAAGCCACGGTAACAGATATTCTAAACAAACAGTGCTGGTAATGGTGCACTTCAATAATAGCCAAAAACCAACCAAAAAAAAATCTTAATTTTTGGAAGGCATTTCTGCACGAACTTCATGTTTCGGAATATCGTTCATTTTTATAAGGTTTTAGTTTATGAGTTAGCTTCACCACAGGTAGAACGATCTGCAATTACTGTCAAACATCTCAGTGTTTGGTAGGATACACAGAATGGTACCAGTGTCAAATGCATTCCTCGCTGGACATGGGAAACAACACATCTCCGTGCATATTCACGCAGCCCCTTGCAGCACACAAGTAGCAAGGAGGCCAAACAGCTGGACAGGGATTCACATCTCACTGCTATCGTCGCCAGCATCGCTGCCAGGAGCCTCTTTGTTGCCAGCAGCGCATCCCAGTACGCGATGCATCTCCTCTGCTCCACACCCCAGCAGTGGGGCGAGATGGGCTGCCCCCAGCAAGTATCTGCTCCTCTCCTGGGCTGGTCAGCGCGCCACGTGCCCGCCTGGAGGGCTGGGTGTTGTGCCTGGGCTGCCTTGCAAATCCCAGCCACGCAAGCAATGTGGCACCGACCTCCCGTGCGTCCTCCCCGCCACCTGCTCGAATGCCCCCCCCGTGGTGGGGAAGGAGACTCGGTGCCCTCTGGGCCCCCCCATCTTACCGGTGAGGGAGCGGCACAGCCTGGGCTGCACGTCGGGGCTGCCCTGCGCCGGGGAGGAGTCCTCCTTCTGTGATTAAGGAAGAAAAGTACTTTAATGCATTTATGAAGATTGCTAGCAAGTCTGTTAATGACACTCATGCTTCATAAACAAGCCATTTACAATCCCCAAGGACTCCGTTTCCATTTGTTTTCATTTTGCCAAGAAAAACAAAAAGAACTATTTCTAAAAATAGACCGAATGCATGGCAGGCATCGCTGAGGGGAAATATTTACAGACGCCGATGTGGTTCAGGTTGGTGGGAGAGGCCTGAGCTCTCCGGGAGCATGATGCAGTGGCTGCCATCAGAAAAAAGCCGAGCTGGGGCGAGGGGGCTGCAGGCAAGGACAGGGAATTGGAGGCCGTGGCCAGGGCAGGGACAGTTCCCACCCTGGCTGCAGAGCCAGGAGGCAGGTAGCGAGCTTGCCGATCCCCACCCTTCAGAAAAAAATCAGGTAGCACGATGCTGCCCAAATTCAGCCCTCCTCTAAACTGGGAGTAAGTCTCTTACGCAGCTGTGATTTGGCACCCAGGTCCAGAAACCCAGACTGCCAAATAACTCTGGACACCTCCCAGCCTGATTTTCTGTTTTGTTTCCTTTCGCTTTCTTCCCTCCCTTAACGAGGGACCCGATGCCCTCCATCCATTGTGTGCAGTTTTATTGACCATTTTAATAACAATGCCTCCCAGGCTCCGCAGCAGCAGCCCGGCTCCCTGGAAAGCCATTCCCAGGGGCATTTAATGCTTCTCAGAGCATGCTCCATGAAAGGGCTCCGACATAATTACCAAAGGCAGTATGTCATTTACGCACACGGCTTACGGGCAGCTCCAAATAAGCTCTTTCTGGGGGAGTGCACTTGCGTTTTGGCAGAAGAAAAGAGAGCGAAGTTGCCTGGCTACAGGTGCAAGGATTTTCTGGGTCCTCCATGGTAAATAAAAGCTATCCTGGGTCTCAGAAACCACAGTGCCAGGGTACTTTGCGTTGGATCCTTGCCTAAAACAAGGCAAGCCCAAAATACACACAGCGTTTAGAGCCAACATGATGCACAGCTACAGGAAGCAGTAGCCTTCAGGAGGAATTTTGTCCTTAGGCGGAGGAAGGCGAACTTTCTGCTGGAAATAGATAGTCTTGGAGTTAATCCTCCGGGCTGCGGTTCAGATCTGAAGTCACCTCTTAGCCTTGCCAAGATTTTTGTGCCTGGTGTAACCCATCTGATCTGCGCCCGTGGCTCAGGAGGGATAGGGGCTGTGTGTCTCTGCCTTCTTTTCCCTGCCTTACCTATTATTCCCTCAGCAAACCCCCCTGGGCAGGGGTTCCTAACACAGCCCGGGGCCACCCCGCACGGCTGTGGAACCACAAGGTAGATGCCTACAGCACAGCAGCCACCCAGGCTACAGACAGAGGGGATTCGTGCTGGCTGCAGCCAGCACTGATGCTGGTGAGCCCTCCGAAACCGGGCACGAGGCAGGATGGATGTCTACTCTCCTCTGGTTCCTCCATGGTCTGGCAGAGCCACAGGCCTATGGAAGGATTCACTTCCATACACACGTTCTTTTTGTGATGACTGATACAGGAGGAAGACAAACCAGGATCTAATAAACTATGAGATTAATCTAATTGAGCTACAACAGCTTCATAATTTAATAGCAAAAGACCAATCAACTCCACTAAAAGAGGAAAAGCCCTACATGCTGACAGCCACCGAGCAGGAAAAGCAGTGTTTCCATTGAGCCAAAGGCATTTTTTAATTATTCACTCTGCTCATGACATGTAACTGACTGAACGCATCGCAAAAGCTTTTTATTTTGTGTATGCTGGAAAGGAAAGACGGCTCACACGTTTCACCAGCACTGGAGGCTTCCAGTGGCCCTTTGCTTGAAGTTTGGTTCCTGATTTGCAGGTCGGTTTGCAAACACAGTTGTAATGCTCCCATCTTGTGGTCAAATGCAGAACAGGAAAATGTGTGGTGTGAGGGTGGGTATTTTTTCTTGCTGACTCAACGCCTGTAAGGCCAAATCCTTCCCTCTGGGATTACAAAAGATGGAGCGTGAGACAATTAGAGCCTCTCAAACACTAAGCACCTAGATTTTGCACTCACAGCTATTTTAAACAGGGAAGTGCCACTTGCTCATCAGCTTGGCATGAAACGCTAAATCTGAGTGGCTTAATTTTTTTCCAATATAAAATGTAAGGTACTTAGCTGCTTTTAATGGGCTAAAATCTACTTGTTATCATAGTGTTCTCTCCTCCTGCTGGCGAAATCCAGTGTGGCAATCTCTTCTGCAGTGGGAAGCAGTGGCATTCACACACCTCTACACTTTGTGTTGATATTCTGAGGCTCAGAATATTTTCCCTTAACTTTGGGGGACGGTCTTACTTCTATCCACTTGCAAATTGCCACGGGGAGCAGCCAGTGGAAGGCCAGCGCTAAGCATCCAGAGAAACAGGACAAAGTTTTCCCAGAGGTGCTGGATGTCCCACCAAATGCACTGCGTTACTGCTGGGAGCAGCAGGCGGCAGGAGTGCAGGAGCACAAGGGTTAACAATCAAATGTCCTTAAAGAATGAAACGTGCTCAAAATCAGCACGAGTTTGATGCTGTTCTTTTGAAGTTTAATTATACCAAATGTTCTACAGGAACATGCCATGTTCTTCCCTATCTATTTTGAATTGTAAGTACCAATCAGCATGTAAATGATCAAATTAAATCTTTTAAGTTGTTTGCAAGAGCCGGAACACCTTTCTGTGAATGAAGGGCTGAGAAGCAGCAGCATTTGGTGCAGTACAGCAGCTCTCGGTGGGCTCCTCAGTGACTGGCATTTGAACAAAGAAATCAGAATGGAATAAAGCCTGCGGCAGCCCCGAGTTCCTGTGCTGTCGTGGAAAATTACTATCTAAATAAAGAAAGATAAAGTACCTCTTTTTAAAAGGTCATTCTGCTCTCCTTAGTGATGGAGTCCCAGAGAAGTCAGTGAAATTTAGGGATGGCTCAGCAGCTACTGCTGCTGATCTGGGGGGCTGGGGGCAAGTTACAGGGGGCTTAGGTGTGCTTCCTACAGAGTAAGAGTTGCAGAGGGATGGAGTGACCCAAAACGACTGAGCCCGCTCCTCATGTGCCATTCCTGGACCACTTTGTCTTTCCACAGGGAAATCCTTGCCCAGTTTTTTTCGCCGATTTCCAGAGAAACCAGCAGAGAAACCATGGGCAGCCCTCACCACTCAGACATTGCATTTACCTCGTTTCTCCTCGCATTCAGAACATGAACTGACAGGGAGCTGTGCCAGTGAATTTGGACTGCAAATGGTTCTCCCAGGAATCCGGCATGCCACACTTCCTTCTATTTTACTTTCTTCAAATCTGCCCAGAACCATAGCTGCTTTTAAAAACAAAAACCTCACCTCCAAAATAAATAAAAAAGCTCACAATAATGCTTCTGTCCTTTCAAAAGAGTTGTGGGAGGAATAAAATCACCAAAGAGTTTAAAATGTTTGCAGAACATCTGGACCTCTGACAATGGGTGCTCCGAACTGGAATTGGGTATGTTCTTTTTTCCCTACTCACAGGAACGCAATTTAGGATTGAGATAAACTTTTTGGTATTTTTTAAAGACAGAATTTTTCCTTGAAAGGAAATACTTCCAGCAAGAAAGAGTGCTCTTCCTAGCATTTGTGATACCTGCTATCACTGGGGAGAACAGCCCGTGCATTACCCCATGGCCACGGGTGTCCCTGCTCTCTCTTACCTCCCTCCTGGAGCTGGCCCCATCGCTTCCAGCCGCGTCTGCCCGCAGGCTCCTGCGCTGCAGGATCAGGACCTCCTTGGCCTGCTCCGTGGGCTCCGTCTCTCCAGGCAGCCTGTGCCTGCTGTACGCCGGGCCCTGCATCGCACCAGAGACCACCCGTGAGCACGGGATGCCTCGAAGCAGCACCCAGTGGTATGGCCAGAGGCTGGCTGTGCGAGGGGACACCCTGCCCCAAAGCCCAAGGGATCACTGAACGACAAGACTGAGATGCCTTTTTGTTAGTCCTTGTGAACACCAGCCTAGAGGAACAGCTCTGGTCAAGGCGACTTCAGCCGGAGCTGCCTCAGTGCCTCTGCCCATGCTTCACATCAGCCCCACCTTCATATATAAATCATGCAATAGCATCAACGGGAACAAGAAATCCTGCTCCAACAGCCATAAGCCTACTACAGTGTGTAAAGTCTCCCATTAGCACCAGAGGGAGATGGGATAATTCTGTTGCTGTGAGGGGTTAGCTGGATTTGGGTAGGAATAAGTGCAAACAGCGGGTGGGTCTTCATCTTTCATAGAATCATCAAGGTTGGAAAGACCTTTAAGATCATCTATTTCAACTTACCACCAATATTGCCCACTAAACCATGTCCCTAAGTACCACATCTACCCTTTCCTTAAACACCCCTCCCCTGGGGGACTCCCGGCCTGTAGGGAGCCAGGAGCTGTTGAAGCAGCTGGATCTGCTAACCTGCTGCCTGAAGATCCCTGTGCTCCTCCTTTCGTGCTTCTGGTGCTGGGTACTGATGCCTAAAATACTTCATGAAATTATAGGCTGACTCGGTGAACCTTTCAAGAGCTGTCATGCTGCAAACAGAAATGTGCCACTGACTTGGAAACTGGATCTGGCTTCATACAGCCAACTATTCTCTGCTCACAAAGACACATCATTAGTAATTATGTAAATATTCATAACATCTGCTCAGGCTGTTAGGATAACTGAGATAACTTTTGTTATTGGACATCTAAAATACAGATGGAAGGAAGAGTTATACCGTTCTCCTTATTCGGTACAGGTTCCTTGCCAATATCTCCTGTATATTTTCCAGGACATCCGGATTCAGGGTATCCTCCGACTTTTTGTCTGTTATGACAGTCCTGTCGCTGTTGCTGCAAAGAAACCCAGAGCACCTTATTTCAGAAGATGCACAGCGGTGCAGCCCCAAAGCCCAGCGCTCACAGCAGCTCTGTCGGAGCCTGCCACCAGCGGCGCAGGCAGACACGGGCCCATTGCACTCATCAAGGCCAGGACATTGCTCATCCTCTGGACCATTTGGAATATCGACCCCTCCCGAGAAAAAAAAAATAAGATTTCTTCTTTGGAGAAACCTCGATAATTCTCAGTCATGATTCTTTCCCTGAGAGCCAGCATATGGCAGGAGGAGGATAAATCCTGCCTGCTGGCTTTCCCAAGCAGGGGCACGGCCTTACTATAAACTTTGTGACTCGTGCAGCTGGCCAGGGAGCACTTACAGCAAGGACGGGTGAGATGGTGCGTGACTGAGCTGCCCGGCTTCTGCCAGCTCGATGGCATGCTTCCGCTCCAGCTTTTCGTAGAGAAGCACGATACTTGATTTTGGCTGGTCATATTCTCGAAGCAGGATCTTCTGCAGGTATTTGCTGTTGAGATACTCTAACCTGTTTGAGGACAGTGCAAGACATTCTTAGCCTCGTCCCCCCTACTCCCCAGAACTGCTATGCATTTGAGCATGCCAGCATGCTCACAGTCCCTGATTGCCCCATATTCTATTTCATTACCTGCTTTCCAGAAACCAATGGCCCAAGAGGCCAGGCCCTATTTATTTCTGTACATGAGCTAAGATATTAAAACATCTTCAAATACAGGAAGAACTCCCCAAAGTGCCAAATTTATTATGAAGGCTAGTAAGTGCTATAAGTACACACAGTAGTCCCAAGGGACAGAGCAGGACTTAGTGATTTAAACACTTCCAGATTCCCTCTTGAGCTGTTTCCTCCCACTTTCTGCTCAAATGCAGCATGAGGTTTGGAAAAGACCTAGCTGTTATCAAACATGGTCTGGCTGCTGTCAGCTGCACCCAAACCTATGTGCAAGGAGCCAGTACGCTCAGCAGCAGCAGCGCTTCCCATACCCTCTAGTGGCACTTCCAAGAAAATACCTGTCAGCTGCCTTGATCTGAACCCGTATCATGAAGTTAGCTGCATCTGTGTCTGCACAGCCAAGGAATTAAAGCAGGTAGATTGTTATTAGCAGGTTTTAAGCTATTCATATTTTTAAAAATAATAACAATTTCTCCTATGTGGACAATCTACCAGAACTCAATGAAAACTGCTACAGAAAGCAGTAGAGATGGTCTGTAATTTGTCAGCCAACAAAAAGCAGCTGCCCCTCCGAGTGCTGCAAGCTCCTACCCGTGCTGCTAAGTGTGCAGGCACTGGGCAGACAGGAGTCTTTTCAGGGCAAAGAACAACATGTAACCTGCAAGCAAGGGGAGGGGCATTGCTCTGCTCAGCACTGGTGCCCTGACAGCCCGCTCTCACCTTGCTGCAGATGGAAAAGCTGCCCCCTTCCATCTGCATTGTGCCATGAGGATGAACGAGGCTCAGCTGCCCACAGCGCAAACTTACGGAACAGGAACCAGACTCATTTTTTTCTACACATGTACACAGTTGTATTTTGGCAAATCCTTACTTGTCTTTCCAGTAATACTGTCCCCAGTGTCCAGATATATCTTCTATGCCAGCCAGCAAATGATCCAGGAACTAAACAGAAGAGAGGATTTTGCTATACACTGGTTGCATGTATTGCATACGTGATGAACTCAGTCAGCAAACATCAAAAGCCAGCAGACTAAACGGGGGACGGTTTCAGCTAGGTACACAGCTCTGGTAAACAAGAAGAGGGGCTGTTGGCTCAATTCCCCATTCAGCCCTACACGTGTATCCCTTGGTTCTGGAGTACAATGAGTAATTTGGCTGCTTTCTTTCAAGCCTGTGCAAGCAAAGACTAATCGCTGAGGGACATGGATCTGTTCTTTATGATACGTGCAGGTTGGCTAATGGCTGGCATGTCCCGTCTATTGGGCCTTGATAAGCAGGAGATGTTCATGCCGCATGTTTTGAGGACAATTTGTCTCAGGAGAACAGTGTCTTCAGGATATCGATGTAGATAATGCACAAATGAATGCTCCGCTTGAATAACAAACACTGCCTTCTCCAAGCACTTCCCCCTAAATAAAATCATTGACCACATCGCGCCCTACACAAAAACATTTTTTTTTTTAATTATATTAAAAACCCCAGGCAGGTTGATTTTTCACCTTGAAGTCAAACCTCCATAACTTCTCGAATTGTCCTCCCTCCTACTGGCATCTGTAAACTGGGAGAGTTCGCCACTACTCAACACCCCTTCACTTGGGTACCAAGGCTCCCAGAGCTTCCTTTGCCTCTAATTCTAAGAAATCAATTTTTTTGTGGGGTCAGAGGCAGAACAGTTCTCTTGTCTGCTGTGGCAGAGTGCTGCACAGGTTTACAGCCCTCGCTATCAGTGTCTGTATGGTCAGAGGAGTGATGGACAAATCCCCCACCCACCAGGCCTCCTGCCAGCGCTGGATGGTACCTCCCGGGCAGGCTGGTGGGAAGGGGAGCCCTGAGTGTCTGGGCTGAGAAATTTGAGGACAAAAGCTGCTTCTGGCTCCCTGCATGCCTGCTTTCCAGCTATCGGCATTGTTACCTTGTCTACTTAGCTTAATTGGTACATAGCCATTTTCTGCTCACATTTCCCAATAAACACATTTTCAGAGATGATTTACTATTCAGTCACTAACAAAAGAAGAAAGTATTCTCTGTTCATTATAGGAAAAGCCTCTTCAGCCTATTGAACTGTTCTGTTCACCTCAGACAAAGCCCTGTAATACAACCTAATTGTGATGATGCCAAACATTTTGTAAATGTCCTCAGACCTAATATCTTTACTTCTAGCTACCCAAAAAGGAAGACAAAAATATTCCTAAAGGAGACGTGCTTATGGAAGTGTGACTGGGCATAAACAACTGGATTCAGAAGCCCTCTGTAACTAGAAAGGCCAACGCTTGGGTGGCAAGAGCAAGGTGAACCGAACTGCACCTTTAGGCTCCGGTGACTTCAGATCTCAGCCCTGAAAGCACCCAAGTCTCATTTTACTTCTTTCCCCTTTTCTGAACAAGGTTAGAGCACAAAGTTTTAGGCAAGTGACCATCTTTTTCTGTCAAGTTTGTGCATCACCTAGTGCAATGCCTGACCGAGTCAGTCAGTGCTTGCTATTCCAACGCAAATAATAACCCATGGCTAGAAAGCTGCATAGGACTTCAAACCTGGAAAGGGACTGACCTGCAGAGGATTCAGGTAAAATCAGCAGGAGCGTGCAGAGCTGTAGAGTCCCAGGAGCTGCATTTCAGAAGGACCACGTGCTGTCAGCAAAGCATGCAGGAAAGCCCTAGCTGTGTGCTGACGGACGCCCCACTTACCCGGATATGGATCTGCTCTCCCACCGTGGGAGCACTCTCTCTTTTCCTCTTGACGTGCAATAGGTCAACGAGAGGGCGGATGGTCATCCCCTGCAGCATAACCACAAAACCAAAAATCAGGCTGTCTTCACACCAAGTGTTCTGGCAGTGCTTGCTCTGCCTCTTTTGGAGCAAATTCACAAGCATGGACGTGAGCCACAGCTACCCCAGCCACTGCAACAGTAATAACTTGGTAGTCAGACCAAGGCCTGCTGTTCAAGGTAGCACCTCTCCTCTGCTCCGCTTTACGGGCAGGATAGTATCTGTGATGCTTTGACAACACTGAAAACTCTTACCTAACTGCAAGCCACACATCTGGCTTGCTTGCAGAGAGCTCTGGCAGTAGCTCGTCAACGGGAACTCGTGTGCAGGCTTTGGGCTGGGGTAGGCAGAGAAGGGAAGCGCTCCCCACTCCTCATCTGGCATCTCAGACACAAAAACTCGACCAATAATTTCAAGGTCAAGCCTGCAGCTCGCTATTGCTGCAGCCTTCCAGATGGAAAGCGGCTTGAAATGCTCACGGTTCAACCGCCAAAAACTGTGATAGCCATGGGTACCTCACAGCGCACGGCCTCCGCCAGCGTTTGCCCAGCCTGGAGGGGTGATGTCTGCTAACTTTCTGAGCATTACATGTCACAGATCGTTACTCCAATGATCTTTGATTGTCAGCCAGTGGCTAAGTCTACTAATCAAAGTATCCACCTGGTGGGAAGGGTCAAGGGAAGAGTCTTAATGTCCTTTCAGCCTCGTGAGAGAACTTCTAAAATGCTGCTGTGATGCATTTCTTGGTCTGGCTTCCATACGAAATTACTTTTCTAGGACATGTTTACAGCAAAAATGATGGAGTGGTTGATGTTTATGACTTCTGAATGTCACAAATGTTGGCACGGAGGAGAGTTGAACACATTTTTAATTGCAAAAACAATTAATGTGTCATTTTAATAGCTAATAGCAATAAAAAATGCATAATTATTCAGAGTAAATAACATAAAACTCACAAATTCAGAAACAAAAGATATTAAAAAAATTAAGTAGAGACTATGCAGTTTGGTCTCTTGTCTTCCGTGGATAATTAGCTGCATTTGCATTCGTCTTAAAGTAGCATTTCAGAGATATATGCCCAGGACTCCCAGATTCAGAAACACCTACACACCTGCATTCCTTTGGCCCTTCCTCGCCTTGGCAGAATTACAGAAATCCCGCATGTCACTGCAGGCCACCAGACCATGACATGCCTGTAGGTCCCCTGTGACCTCCTCCACCCACCAGGGGTAATTCGCCCGGAGTGCATCCCACGATGCTGACAGCTCTATCACAGCTCACACAAAGTTTTTTTACCAACAGTGATGCAGCAGCTAATGGGTAAGCACAGTCAGCAAACAAACAAACAAAAAAAAAGACTTCCCAATTATCATATTTGCTCACAATTTCACCAAAGGGGTCAGAGGCCAAGAGGCTGAGAGAGTGAACTTTAAATGGAGAACACGGTATTTAATCTTTAAACCGCATTGAAAGGCAGAACAACGAGGGCCTCCTGTGACATTCCAGACAAGCCCACAGCTCCTAGGAGGACTTTCGGGTCCATGTGGTGCACATCCAGGCCTGCCTGGAAGCACTGAGGACCCTGACACCTGCTCGGTCAGCCTTCTCAAAATCATTAACCAGGCCTGTGGTGGGAAGAACCTTATGCAACTGATTTAGACTAAAATAGCCATGTTTCCTGGGCTATATAAAGCACCGACAGATCCATGTATGGACAAGCCCAACCGCTGGTTGTTGGTCTGCACAGCACAAGGCTTTTCAGACAGCCTGGTCAGCATTTCCAAGAAAATGAAGTGGCTTCCGAAGCTGCAGGACTCATTTATAAATCCGACTTTCTGGAGGTTCACCTTAATACCTGCATCTGTTGTTTTAGCTTCTGTTTTCTATGCTGGGCTACAACAATATCTTTCTGGCTCAGCTTTTGAGCAAGTTCACTCCCTCCCCCGTTATTCTTGTGGTGGCCTCAGAGGCCCAACACTGCAGGTACCTGGAGCCCACGCCGAGCCTGCCTTTGCAGGGGCTGTGCCCCCACTGAATGGCTGTGGGTCAAGGGGTCGTCCTGCTGCCACGTACCCGCGGGGGACCCTGTTTAACTCTCACCCTTTAGCACGGAGATGACATCACCAGTCGAGCTTTGAGGTTACACAAAGGCCCTTTCCCGGTCCTGGGAAGGATTTTCCGAGGCCTCGGCAGAATGGAGCTGCTGCCTTAGAACAACCTTTGTCTGAGGCTCAAGAGCGTCTCTGCATGAGCGGACGTGCCTAGTGACCGTATCTTTTCAATTTCTGACCCACATTTGCATCTTAAAACTTGTCACCCTCCACCTAACCGCGCTCCCCCCCACCCCCTGGCCCCAGCTCTTTCCTTTCAGCCCACGACAGAGCCCTGCGAGCCGGGCCCAGTGCAGCTGCCCTGCGGCACCCTGCTCCCAGCCCATCGGCACGCCACACTTGTTGAGGATTTTTGGCTCGTGATGTGGATTAGGAGGACATGGGGAAGCCCTGAGCCGACCCCAGCACAAACACGGCCCCCTCTGCATTGCCCAGGAGCCCGACGCCCACGCCAGAGAGGCCGAGCAGAAGGGGCTCAGTGTGGCGGGCAGTGCTCGGCAGCTGTCGCCCTGACCCGCCACCTCCCACAGGCCCAGCTGCTGCTCCGTGTCCCGACCCAGGGCAGGTGAAGGGGTTGGGGGGCATGAGGGGGGCGGCAGGAGGGCAGCTCCGCTCAGCACCCTGCTCGGCATCATGTGCCTGACCCTGCTCGCTTCGGGACCAGACAACCACAATTTTTTCCGCCGCATCCTCGTTTGAACGTGGAGGCATTTGTGAGGTGAAGAAAGGAGTTATTTCAGGGAAACCCTTGAAGTAGCCTGGGAGTTAGAGGCTTGCTCCTGGGCCCAGGCCAGCGGGAGGCCCCACGGAGCTGTGCCACCGCCAGGTGTCAGGGCGATGCCGAGCGCGGCCCCAAGGAGAGCACAACGCCCGCCGCCCTGCACCGGGATCCAAGGGGATCTGCCAAACAAAGCCGCCACAGCACTGCTGGCAAAGCCACAGAAATACATTCGCAGGGTAATCCCAGCGCAGAGGAATTTTGATAGGAACTTCTACACGCTTGCGTTGGGACCCCGTTAGCAAGACGGGGTTCCCTCGTTAGCAAAACTTGTGCCCTCTTCGAGATCCAGCACTCCGGCATAAATGAGCAGACCCAAAGCAGCAACTTCTGTGCAAGAATGTTGGTGCAAGAGGAAGGTTTCTGTGCAAGAATCACTCTGTGATTCCGCAATACAACTGAAGAGTTGCTAGGGCCAAAAGAGAAAGCAGAAAGCAACAAGGCTTAATGTTCAGTTAAAAAAAAAAAAAGGAAGAAAAAAAGGAAAAAACAGAGGCAAATAAATCATATGTGCTATGACTTCATTTGCTTTTGATTCTCCTTGCTTTTATAACAAGAAACACACCCGAATTTTTTTCCAGTGGAAGAGATAGCACAATCCCCTTCCTGCTGAATCATCATAAAATAACTACAGCTTATCCATTAGATTGTGCATCAGATCGAATGGCTTGGTAGTGGTTATTCATATGAAAAAAAATATCATGCTCATTCTCTACATCTGCTGGTGACATTCCTTTGGAGTGAGCATTTTTACCTGTACAAACACAGTGAAGAGGATGACAACAGTTGTTGCTGCAATGAAGAGCTTCTTTCTGTGAAAGTCAGGAAGCAAGAAAACCAAAGAGAAACAAATGGCTCCACGGAGACCCCCGTACGCTATAATGAATTGGTCTTTGCTGGTGACAGTGTTCACATGAAATCTGTTCACGAAGAAGGTCAGTACAAGAACCCCTGAAAAGCAGGAAAGAAGAAGGCAACACATCAAATGAAAAGAGCAAACAGATATATATCTCATAAATATATCTAATACACTGATTATCTCAAACTCACAATTGTATGATATATTCTGCGGTAGAACATCACTGAACTGGTACACACTGATGACTAGGAGTTGACCAGGGCCGAGGGGGTGTATTCCCAAGAATTCCACAAGGCCCCTGGAGAAGGGCTTTTCTTCCAGCCCCAGACATTTTTGATTTGGGGGAATACAACAGATACCAGTGACTGGCAACAGGTCGGGGAACTTTGTAGGACTATAATATTTTAGTCAGCTCATCTGGTAGTAAATTCTCTTTTTTCTCCTCAGCCTCATGCTTATCACGGTCCACCTGGAAAACTGGAGTTTCCTTCAGGAGGACTCTGAACTCTGCAAAGGATTTTTAGTATTATCCCACTCCCATGACTGCGGATGCCCAGAGCATACCATTTACCTACAAAAATAAAAATAAAAATAAATAAATAAATAAAACATTAAGCCTGCATTAATGTTCTTTCTTCACAAATTTTTCACTCAAAGATTTATGCTGTTCAACTTTAGACTGTGTAAGGTGACACAGCGATTGATGTAATTTACAATTGCTTGCAAATACACGAACAGATTCATAAAGGTACAAAAAGTCTGGCCTTAAATCTATAAGCCGTGATCTTAATACCAACTGATATGAAAAACATTTTATTTCCTGAAGATTAATAGCCATTTTGAGAACTGGTGACACAGACTGTCATTGCCTGTTGCAAGGAATTAGCAGGACCCACATCACTGTTGCTCCTCTAGAGGGTGTTTGTAAAGCATCATTGAAGAAATGAACTTCAAAAGTAGCGTACGTGAAATGTACTAATCAAACATCTTCCCACACATGTTCAACTAAAAATAACCAACATGATTGCAGAAGAAAACAAAAACCTGTGGATGTTCAGAAATAGCGAGCTCAATGAAGTGAGCCTCACAGCACCTTCCCTGCACCCAGAGCACCGGGCACGGGCACCCAAAGAGCTGCTGGGGAGGGATCTGGTTAGAAGGGGCTTTGTAGCTTCTAGCTCAAGCAAATGCTCTGCTCTGCGCCAAAAGGCTCTGAACTAAACCCAGAAGGACTACAGCACAACTTACACCCTCAGCCCAGTACTGTCAACCCCAAAGTACCCGATTCCTGCAGGAGGAATCTGTAGGGTCTGGGCCTGTGCCATGAGCACGTCCAGAGCTGCTGCTGCCTGGGTGGGCTGAGCAGATCCCACCTGGCCACCACCTCCAAGGCAGGCGCTTCAAGCCCAGCCCCAACCACTCCTGCCCAGCTCTCACCCACCCCATGCACTGATGTCCCGCACGCAGAGCACAATGGTGCTGCGGGGACCCACACTCAGGGTCAGATATGCAGAATGATTACAAAACAAGAAAAAAAAAATCAAAACTCAGAACTTCTTTTCATATAAGCCATCTAATTAAAAAAAAAAAAAAACACCACTCATAAAAGATTTGAATGTATGCACGTTTCCAGGTGCATTTACAGTGCACAGTTATTAAAACAAACCTTGGCATGTATTAACAGCTAGTAAAACACATTCTGCTGTATCTTGCTAATCATGGTTTATCCTATTTAAGCAATTTCTTGAAGTGTCTATCAAATTTGAGTTCAAGTAAATTGCCATTCTGCTTGACTCAGTGGTTTGTAAACATAAATCCCATGGAATGTTTTGTAGCTACTGAATTCTTTGCCAAAATTCTTTTGCTCTGTTGTATCTGCAGATATTGTTAATATATAAAAACATTCATAAATGAGAAGGATAGGAAAGAAAGAAGATGGGAACATATTGGTGTCATGGAGTTCATCTCTATCATCTTTTCCTTTCAAAAAAACATTTGTACAATATTAAACAGTATTATATTTGATTACATTACATTGTAAAATGAGATCCCAGAGTACTCTGGCACCCGGACTCATGTTTTCACTGTAACTGATCTCAAGGAGATATCTTTAGCCACAGTTACCAGTGAAGTATAACACTCTTCCTTCAATTACCACTAGGTTTTGTTCACTTTTTTACGGTGAACACTGCAGTAGGTTTCCCAGTGAGGTTGTAGAATCTCTCTCCATGGAGATACTCAAAACCCGATGAGACAAAGGAGATTGAGCAGGGCGAGGGACCAAAGAGGGACAATGGTAATTGTTGAGTCCGTAGCACACCTTGGAAATCTCAAGTTTAAGCACACCTTGGAAATCTCAATTTAAGTGCTTTGGAGCCCAGCTCCAAAACTGTTTCAGGGTATCATTTTCCTGCTAACATTTCACAGTTGTTCCCACAGAGGAACAAGCAGACACTGAGGTGTTGGAGCGTGACATTTTCTTCCCATGTCACAACATGCAGATTTGTTCTTAAAAGTCACCACCACCACCCAAAAAAAAAAAATCTGGATGGGTGTTACAACTCACTATAGTTACTTATATTCCTAAACATGGCATCTAAAATCTTAGTTACACAAGTATCCTCATGTTTTCTCCTGTTACCTCCATTTTAGGTCCCAGCTCTTATCTACGCAGAAATAAGCTATGTGAAGCAGAACAGCATCTCCAGGGACAGCTGTCTGATGGCTCCAACAGTTTTCCATTTAAGGACACTGCTGTACACAGAAGTTGTTATGAATTAAATCCCTTAAATCCCTGCAATTCAGAATATGCAGTCAGAGGCCCCAGGGTTTTACACAGCTCTTTGATCCCAGGCTCTGCACTTACACCCTTTCTCCTGTTGTGAAGATACCAAGGGACTAAGCCACACTGAAATGGAAGAGGAGATCGTGGTAATCAAAGAATGGCCTGGGACAGATGTATCAATACACTAGATATCATGAGAATTTCTATTTAGCACCAGCGCTGTCTGTGGTAGTTGCACAGAGTAGGAAATTGCAGTAAAGTGCATGGCTTGCTTTTGAGCCAGACAGCAGTTCTGGAGGAGGAGGAGGAGAAACATCAGCTGGGGCAGCCCTTTCCAGTCCTTGGATTCACATCTGTAATAACCACACACACAGGGAAACAGCAGAGGATGATGGTGGGAGCAGAAGCACTCTCCCATTTCACAGAATTATATGTTTCACTCAAACAACCACCAAAAAAAGCATAATTTCACCATACCTAGTGCTCTCCAAATGAGACAGAAAATGACAGTGAAGCAAATATACGGCCAGTTCCACTCATGATTTTCTCCAATGGTGGAAACTCCAAGAAAGATGAAGATGAGGGTATCGCTAACGCTGCTCCACATCTTCATGAAGTACTTGACTGTGGTGTGAGACTTCAGAGAGATGTTGGCCTCCACGTAACGTTTCATGCCCATGGCACAAGCAATGATGCTGAGAAAACGAAACAATAAATTTTTCTTCATAAGTGCACAAAACTGACATGTTAACATTTAAGAAAAATAAAAATGGCTTCATCCAGTGTCAGATGTTTGCGTCAGTACAGATCCACTTCCTACATCAGTCCACTGATGTTGGCAGGACCACCAGGACAGTAAGATACTACATGGGTTGACCAGACTGCCTGAATCTGGTTTTTAACAGATAAACAACTCAATCTACTGCATTTATCATAGCCACGCTGCAATACTTCCAGTTAAGTACACCCAACACTTCCCATCACCACACGGTTTTAGCGCTCTGACTGTGCCAGTCTCTCACCATCTGGGCCGAAGAATTTCATTCGTAGGAGCTGCTTCTCCTGGATGGGAAAAAGATGTTTGAGAGGAAGGGAGACTGTTTTTTCTCAGTATGAGAAATGCATAAATAGGACTCCTTTGAGTTTGTTTGCTGTCTGGTCACTACAGCAGGCTCTTGTAGGATTCAGAATCATAGAGCAGCTCGAATACTGCACTCCTGCACCCAGGGGAACAAAGCTAGCCTAAAGCTGGAGAAACTCGAGCACAATACATACCTCACGTTGCCTAATTCCAAGCCCATCCGGAGTTGCAATGCACATTCTACAGGCACAGCCATCCCCTCCACCCAAACAAAAACCAACAAAATGCTCAAGCAGTAAAAAATAAAAATCTTAATGAACACTCATCAGGCTGCACAATGAGCCAAGAAACAGCTTCCAAGAGCACTGCTGTGTTTCTGAGCAAATTAGAGAGCATCGCTATAGTCGGAACATTCAACTTCCTCGTGTATCGCATAGCCAAGGTCATTTCAGAAGTGTGCACCACCAATTAAAACTTCTGCCTTGCAATTTTTCATGGTTAATTGGTTCTTCAAGTTACAGGGTACATGTGGTTAGCCTAATTCATCAGCTTTTCAAATCAATACGTATTCAGGCCAGCAGTCTTGGAAGGTCAGAACAATTGAGTGCTCAGAGAGTCAAAGGTCCATTTTTTATATTTTAGCCCCGACAGAAACATTTTGTTTCAAATGTTGTACCGACAATGGCAAAATGGATTTACTTCTCTGAGATCTGATTTCCACTGGTGTTTGGAAGGCCAGTCAGTAAAACTCTGTGTGGATGAAACCTCCTTTCACAGGGGATTTCATGGTAACTCTGCTGTCCTGCTTCAGCCCAAGTATCGAAACGAACTAATCAAAGTCCCCACGTCTTTGCTGATGAGGAGAGCTTTCATCTGGTTGTGGTTTTGTAACCTGCATGAAATCACAGACCCTGATTCCCTTCTCCACAGCTCTTTATTTCAGGAAGACAGAGCCGGCCACCGCGTTGCTGCTCCCAATTTGCACGGCTGCTAACAAGAGCAGAATAAGGGCCACTTTCTTCTGGCTCATCGGTGAATCACTAATGCAGCACCGCTGCCATAACTGCATATATTATTGGACCAAGGCAAAAGGAATGAACAACAGCTACATTCATTTCTGCTCTACTTAAACCACTAAGAAAATCAGTGATACTATTATGGAAAAACACTTATCTGGTATTTGGTTGGAAGAACAAACAAGACATTACAATAAAATAAAAATAAAACAGACTTTTTTGAAATGAAGATGGACTTCCACCCACTGTGAGTTACTGATTCCTTGGCTTGCCATTCAAACAAATGAAAATAACAAACACACAAACATTTCTATTTTTTTCATCTTAAAATAATTATTTGTTTTTCCTCATTGCCATGAAAAAAAAAAAAGAAGATACATTTTTCAAAGGAGAAAGAAAAGGATATAAAAGGTTAGATTCAGAAAAGCCACGATGTTCTTACTGGGGAAAAAGATCCCATTTTGCTCAGCAGCCTGCCACAATGTTCAAATCCCTTTTTCAACTAGTGTTTAAGTTCACTTCCTTCATCTATTAGGAAAAAGTACTAGTACTTAACACTATTCTGAAATTGGTCTTTTTGATTTTAGACTGACCCACTTTGCCTAAAGCACAAGTCATGATCTAAATAAACGAATTCTTCTGTTTCTATATCTGCCTAAATAAATAGCAGATAAAATAGTTCCAGCTAGGAACTAAGAAGTCCAACAAGTATTTATGGCCATCCAGAGCCATGTTTTGGAAGTGTTTTCTTGGAAAAAAAAAAAAAAGAAAAAAAAAGAAGAAAAAAGATACGGGTCCAGATCAGATTCACAAAGAAAGAAGAAATTTGACCTATTCTCTCACAGCTTCAAAGATGGACCCTGCCACTAGGACAAGGAGAAAAATATATATATTTCAAACTAAAAAACATTTGCAGAACTGCTTAGCAGATTGTGTTGCATTCACTTTTTTTTTTTAGACTATGTAGAATTGATTATTTTTGGCAATCAAACTATTTTCAAAGAAACATTTGGTTTCTTTGAAAGGTCTGCTTCTTATAATACAGTATTCCCTGGTCAGAAATGAATGAATTGTTTAAAAATCAGGATATATAAAAGAGGCATTTATAATTTGGCAATTATAAGAGCAGTAGTGTAGGTATCGGCTGCCTTTGCAATTGCTTTGCTTTAGAAACAATACATTATTCAAAAGAATAGAAAATGGGTTCCATAATGGGTACAGTATATTGTGATTGATAGAAGGAGACACCATTAGGATTGAATGTTTTCTGCTCCATGATGATTATGCAGCATTATATTTATTTCACTGTTCTGCCTTTTGCTCCTATAAATAGGCTTTCTCTTACCTATTCCCAGAGCTAGCCTTGTTGTCAGTAATGCCAGAATATTTTTCACATCAACTATTCAAGGAAACAAAATCTGCAAGATATAGGAATAGTTTAAATCCAAAGGAGCATCATTGGTTTTAAAACAGATTTCCTACATATATACATATATATATATATATATATATATATATATATTTTTTTTTAATCTTATCACCAGATTTACATTTGTTTACAATGTAGCTATCAATGGAGTCTAAGTGCACTTTATACTCTTCAGGGAAATATTAAATGGTTGGTTGTGATCCTCAGCAGCAGCTAACTTAGTTTAGGTAGTAGAACCAAATGCAACAAATATCAGCCCATAGATGTCAGAAGGACTGAATCACTTCTGCTGCGTTTTTCATCTGTCTCTGCTTTCCAAGGTAAGATTTCTTCAACCATTAGGACTACTAGATCCATTTTTTGTCAGCACCAGCTCTGCAGGTGAAATTCACAACGAGGAGCTAAGCACAATGTTCAATTATCAGTGTGTGGAACTGACTGTGCTATAATAAATTGCAAGCAGTTTTGGTTTAGTACCTTTGAAACCTTGATCTCTGCCCAATTTGGCTGAAATTGGTCTGAGGATTTAAAACGTTACTAGAGACAGAGAGGTGATGCACAGGCCCACCCGAACTTTCTGTTCACTGTCACAGACAGATTTCCAGCTAACCAAACTTACTTAAAAAGTTTCTGATGCTTTTCAGCAAGTATAACCAAAAAGCTTTCCTGGAGAAACGAGATGCTACGACATACTTACGCCACGATTCCAGAGAGGTGAAACATTTCCGCAGTGAGATAGGAGAGATAACTGTACAGGAAGACAAAGAGCGGCTCGATTACGCGGATATCCTTGGTAAATCGCGTGGTAAAGGCGGCCGTCATCCCAAAGGTAAGACCTACTAAAACTCCTCCAATCCCAACCACAAAGAATTTTCCAACTCCAGCAAAAACATCCACAGTTTTGATGGCTGGCATTTCACAGAACGAGCGAAATAACTTGTAGAGCACCTGGGTAAGAAAGGAAAGAGAGAAACTGCCATTAACAAAGTGTTCACCAGCCCAACAGGAGGGTGCTGTGGCACTCGCATGCATTTCTGCCTGCAGACACGAGCCAGGTGCTCAGCTCCGCTGCAGCTGAAGGGTTGTCCACCCGACAGCCTGGGGCCAGAGAATAGGACCAGGCATCCTCTGCTAGAAGAGGCTGTTGAAGCCTTTTTCCCCCGTGGAGGAAGGCTTACCACGGTCACCGCGTCATTCAGGAGCGACTCGCCGAAGACCAAAATGTGCAGCTTTTCGTTGACGTGTATCTCCTCAAACACAGCCAGCACTGCCACGGGGTCCACCGCAGCGATCAGGCTGCCGAACAAGAGGTTATGGAGCAACGAGACGTCTTGCAGGTGAAAGGCCCTCACTTGGCAGATGCCATACAGCGAGAAGCCAATCCCAAACACGTTCCATATCGTCCCCACCACCGCGTACAAGAGGATGGTGCCGATGTTCTCAAAAAAGGGACGGCTGGGCATGAAGTACCCTGCGTCGAGGACGATGGGTGGCAGCAGGTAGAGGAAAAAGATGTCACTGTCCATAACGGGTGGTGACTTGTCATTTAAGCCGTAGATGATGCCTCCCATGATGAGTCCTACAAATATCAGTAAACAGCTCTCTGGCACGACAGAAGGCAGCTTGCTGTATAGATGAAAGCCTGCAAGGGGATGAAGAGAAAAATTCCGTATTATCTCAGCAGCCCAAACTGGCCAAAGAGCACCAGCTCCTCACTGGGGTGAGGAAGCTTCCTAACCTCCCTCCTTCTGCAGGCCGCACTTGGGAATCATAATAATAAATGTGCATAATTATGGTAAAGTTGCCCAATCAGAAACTGGCTCAAAAATCTGAAAGATCACTGAAAATACCAAACTTTCTGAAATTATTATTGGTTCAGACTGCAGTTCAACATAGCATAACATTAAAGATGTATTTTTGGTAACACACAAACATTAAAAAAAAACCTGCATAAATAAAAATGTCTTTGAGATAATTTATGACGTAATCTAGTTAGCATGCCAACTTCAGCACGAAGAACATAAATAGTAACTGCTAATTTTAAACACAATACAGATCCCATACATCCAAAAAGATCAAAAAAAGAATCTCATTAATTATAAATAGTACCAGTTTTCATATTATTTAATAATTGACACAAATCTAATGGTAGCATTGATTTTTTTTTTATTATTTATTTTTCCCAATCAGGCCAGCCTTGTGCAACACCCAGTGTTAGAGAGAAATCCTGACAAACACCAGAAATACTCAAGGTGGGTTATTAAAAGAAAGAAACTTAACAAACCAAACTGGAATAGAAATAAATAAATAAATATCTGTGATTATTACTATTTCTTCACATGTATTGACAGAATTGAGACCTCATCATATAATATGCAGAATAGCAAAAGGAAAAGACCATCTCCATCTGAAAGTAATTCTGATCTAAACAAATCTCAGAGATGTTTTCTTTCTGGGGAAAAAATAAAAGGAAAAGGTGGTAAAATAACCTATATTATGGTAATTTCACAAAAGCAATCACAATTTCTGTGGGAGGGGGGGAATAAAGGATATATAAATTCCATTTTCCTATAGCAAGTTCTGCAGATGAATGCAGGTCTGCTTGCCTTATGCGTTTTGTTTGACTTTATCTGGCTCATGGAAATATTACAGCAGCTAAAAGTGTTCCCTGAAGGGCACAGTGGCTGCTTCCAAGTCAGATTATCGCCACGCACACAGACACATTTGCAGAACTCAGGTCTCAGCAAAGAGTCTGACGTACAAGGTGTGCATTCTTAGGACTTGGTGTGTTACCTCCGGCTCCAAGATCACCTATTTCTGTCCCACCCCAAAGAGCTTTGAGCTCCGGAGATGAAGCACAGCCGGTCCCTTTTCCTCCTGGTCCTACTCACAAAGGGGATTTGAGGAAGGACCGATGCCTCCCCACCCCACTGCTGTCCCCAGGCCGCCCCGCAGAGCAGGTGAGACACCGCTCCTCACCCTCTCGAGATGCCTTACCTATTTTGGCCAGGGATGCAAGCATGATCCAGAGCGTGATTTCAAAGGGGACTTGGACATGTTGGTAATCCAGAGAGAAGAAGGCGTGCTCTGAGGATTCGTTGCTCCGGGCTTCCTCGGCAGCCCAGCTCCCGTTCTCTGCTGCTGGAGAGCCCTGCAGGGCTCTGACCCGGGCGGCCTGCAGGAAGGAGGAGAGCAAGGGCCCGGCCAGGACAGCAGCTGCGGCTCTGCACCCTGGCCTCTGCCTCTCCATTTACCCTTGAAGCCGCCCGCTGCGTGGGTTTGGCCACAGACTGCTGCTCCCGGCCGCTGGCTCTTGCTCTCGATGCTGCATGCGTCCTGACGGAGCCAGCCAGCGCGGGTGGATGTGGAAAGGAGTGACAGCTCAGCCTCTCACCACCCCTCTGCCCTGCTGGGAGCCCCCCTGAGGATCGCACCCCCTTGGGACCACGTGCCCACACGGGCAAAGGCTCCCCCTCCGGATGCCTCGCGTACCAGATGCATTCCTGCGCATGTTTGAGGGGCGTTGCGTCGCAGTGCTAACCCCTGACGTGGTTTGGCTTCCCGTGTCTCAGATAGCCACCCTGGAGGGGGGGAAAAAAATAAAGTAAAACCGAAACTGCCACTAGAGCAGCCAAGCCTTGGTGGAAAAGGTCCCACATAAAACAACCCCATCCAGAAAGGGGTCAACCAGACAGTGAATTTCACCGAACTTCTCATCCCTCGCCCGCTGCCCACAGTGCCCAAAGGCAGCGATGCTACTGATAATCAGTTTCCATTTGGAAAACCAAGCAAAGCAACTATCTATCTTGTGCTGAACACAGAGCTGCAAGCTGGGCTGGATGAAGGCCCCCTGAACAGAGGAATAAATTTCAACATTTGCTTAAAGCTTCATCTTATAGTAAAAGAAAACAGGAAAAATTATCTTATTTCGCTGCTTGGAAACGGCACTGAAAACTGAGTGAGGTTGCTTACTGAAGCTGGACAGACGGACGAACAGAGCCAACAGCAAAATCTGCCAGACTCTGAGCTGCAGTGGCTTGATACCATGCCACAGGGCATACGATGGCCTGGTCTGAGCAGTTCTTTGCAACCCCAACCTCCAACTTTTACATAAACCCGAATGCCTGTTTTGGGAAAGACGTATTTTCAACAGAACAAGATGTACAAATATCAAAGAGGAAAAAAAAACCATATTGGGTCAAATTCCTCCATTGTGGAGTTTCATATAAGTTAATGATGTTTCAACAGGGATGAATTTAGCCCAAAGAACAGATGTAATTAAAAACCAGAGGCCCCAGGCTGTTGCTAGACTAATCGATGGCCTCTGTTTCTCTGCAGCTGCCTGAATGACACCAAAATGGAGCTGCCAATAACATGCTGGTGACCCACTTCTCTGCGACAGAGCCAGAACCCAACAACCAAGTGGTGCTAGAAACAAACTTTCTTATACTGACAAACTGAGGCAGGGATGATGATAAGTGCCCAGGGCACTGGCGTCAGAGCTGAGTGATGGAGGCAGCTCTGAGCCTGGGCTCGCATGTCCCACCATCATATTTCGTCTTTCTGCCGAAATGCTTGGTGCTGAACTTAGGAGTTTGAAGATTTGTTCAAGAGTTTTGCCAGCCTCCTATTCTCCCCCACCCCAGACAATCCAGTTTGATTTTTTTTATATATATATATTTTGAGGTAAAAAGCAAGAAAGTTAACATTCAGTTGCATTTTTCCTAAGCCAGAAATGAAGTGTTTGCACCTTAGAAGGAAAAAAGACCTGCAGCATGGAGCTGTGCTACTGGAAAATGTTTTTGTTTATGGAATCATTATCTACTTGATAATGGAACCAGAAAAATTTACAAACTTAGGACCATATCTAAGAGACAGCAGCAAGGATAAAATTAAAATATGCTCCATTGTTCTAATAAAGAAAGCTTCAAAAATTAGGACCTTAAGAAGGAAGCCAAAATGACAGGTGAAGTGACAAACCACATGTGCATACATGTATTTACCTTAACTGCTCACCAAAGCTCTGTCTGAACAGAGCAGAGCACACCCTGGTTCTAAGAAAAAGATATAAAATACAACAGATAGGAAAGGAGCCTGCGCCAGTGCTCTCCGCAGAGTTTCACTGAGCCTACTTCATGTGTATTCCTCTCTGCTCCTTTCTGTGCTGCTGGTCACATCCCTGCAACCAGCTCCATGCAGACGGAGCAATGGATTTGTGTTCCTGCAGCCACGGAGCCTCCCTCTGCAACTGGCTTTCCTCCCTCGAAGACTCACACACGTGCCTCAAAGAGCCGTTGTCCTCCTCAGTCTAATTACTGCTTTCCATACCCAGATCCATGCAGGAATAACTAAATGCTCTTAGCAAATGTTTTGGACACCATATTTCATCACAGTGAGAACTTCCAAGTTTGCTCCTGGCACTTTAAAACTCCTCATTTTTATGTTTTGAATTGTTTCACCCTCAAGTTCTGTATAAATAAGCTCATTACTTCCCTTGCATTTTTACATATATATCACTTTTCATTAGGTATGTTACGAATAAACCAAAAGCAAACAACAAAACATTTTTCCAAAGCGCTGATAACACAGTCCTTGTTGTTCCTCTTGTAATGGCTATTGATATTATTGAACCACTTTTTAATGTGAATACAATTTAATCATACACTTATTGACATGCTTTCATTTTTTCCTAATGTACTGTGCTTTCCCCCATTTTTAGGTTTCAGGGCTAGATTCGGATCCCCATAAATTTATTGACGGGCACCTTTCTCCTGTTGAAATGGATGGGATTATGGGAAGAACAACTTACTGTGTAGTATGGTAACAGCAATCAGAACTCAGGATCCTGTAATGAAAATACTACGTTAGATTAAATCTTTTAACTGTTGCTATTATACTCCTTAATCAGTGACAACAAATTTATTTTTCTTTATTTACTTTTTTTTTTTTAGCTTCCTGACTTGTAATTACTTCTAAGTACACTCTAATTTATGGCTTTTTTTTTTTATATGAAAGAATCATTTAATGAAAGAAATGCAGTAAATTAAATCTCAATTTCCATCACTTCCTGAAATTCTTATTATCTACCACTGAAATTTATAAAAGAGAACTTTGAGTATGCTCATACCCTACAGGGATGGGGGGAAGAAAAGTAATTTGTAATGTACCTTTCAGCTACAGTACTGCAAAGACTTTCCATATTATTTGGGTCTCAAATGAGGAAATCATTTAAGCATTTACTTAACTGTGAGTACTCAAGGTTCCATAGCTTATAGTTAATAACACAGGAAAATCCTATGTTGGACTGGGGCCTCCCAGAAACACCCAGCACAGCAGATCACATAATGTAATCTTCTTAAGTAATTTGCCAGGCTCAGAACTCACTGGACGGCTTCCCCTCACTGCTGCGTGTGAAGGGTATTGCAGAACTTCCCACCGTCGGGAGTTCCACTAATTTCCAGTCTTCGGTGCAATTCAGGTAATCCTGGTAGAATTATTTCTGCTTTCAAAAGCTCTCGGTTATTACTCTTTTGTAGTCTCTGTAGCGAGCACCATTCTCACTTTTCCACAGCGAAGTCCCATTTCCCAAAACCAAAGACTGACTTTTTTTTTTCCTTCCATGAAATAACTATTTCGATAGCATATAGCAAGCTACCCTACACACAGCCGGGCTTTTTCTCCCTCCAAAGCAATTTTCTTAATTGTGTGAGTGAGGTCTGGTTGCAAAGAGAGCTTACACGCACTCCTTCCCTTTGCGTGCTTCCCTCTCCATGGAGGCTGCTGGCACGGAGCTCCTGCAGCATCCCACGGGAGCACAAAAAGCGGCACAAGGCTACCCACGGCCACAGCAGTTCAGCCTGCAGTCCTGTGATCTGTGGCAAGAAGAAAGATTTTACTAATAAGTACTCGTGGTGTTTGCTGACCTCACGTAGCCCCACTCCTGCAGGAACGGTGCCTGGCCAGCGGAGGAGGTCTCCTACTAAAGCTGTGGTAAACACACAGTAAAGCTCCTAAGAAGTTACCTGTACACTCCATCTGATCAGCTCATGGTGTAAAGATAACATATTCGATACGTTACAGAAGTCTTACTGGTATTGACCCTGATACACAAACACTGCTTTTCCCACAGATGTCAGAAGAACGGCCATTTGCTTACATGCGCTGTCCAAAGTTTGAAGAAAGTCGTTCCAATTTATCAATGTGCAAAATCTTTTCCACCATCAGAATGGAAATTGCTCATATTTTCACAAGGTCATCTTTTTTTTAAAAAAGAATAAGCTTCTCCTCCTCATTGCCTGCATTTTCCATTGCATTTTAATATGTGCAGTGAAGAGTATGCATAAAATACTGATCTTCTTCCTGAAGAAGCAGGGATGGAAGGGTACATATTTTCATACATATGCAAGCCCGCAAGCAAACACAGAAAATACATACAGCAGACAAGCAGTTTAACAGGATTTAATCAAAACTGAAATTAAGACCAAACCCCTCAACACACTTCCCTTGCTGGGAAGGATCACGCAGCTTTTCTGAGAAGCAGAAGCATAAAACCCCTTAAAATGTAAAGTCATAACATGTGGTTTGTTTTTTTTGTTTTGTTTTTTCCCTCAGTGTATAACAGGCCACGAAGATATTGGGAAGCTAACTGTGTTGCAGGGATCGAGATGAGTTGTGCTGCTGTATCGCACGGCACTCAAGGAAGAGCACACACTTAACAAGTGACTTCATTCAAAGAACTGGTTTTAAAGAGAATTTGAACAAAACTACTCATTTCTAATAAATACTTTGTTTGCTCAACGTAAAGAAGAATAAATTGAAAGAACGAAGATCTTTATCTGATCTCCCTCGTGATCAGGAAGCTGCAGTGTGCATACACAATGCCAGAGGTAAAACTTGTTGCTTATTCCTTAACATTTAACCGACTTGAGGAACGCAGATTTATCACTGAGGGTTTTACCTTGCCTAAAAGGAGAGAGTCCAACAAATAATCGCTCCCACATGAATATTAGGAAGATCCAAAGGAGAAGGACTTACCTACTTGGATGTAATGTCCTTGCCCAGCCCCTGCTGCTTTTCCCCACAGCAGCGGTGCTCAGGCTGACTGCGAGGTGGCCTCACATTTAGCTACTGACTAATTAACGTGGCCTGAAACAATTCCTGCAGGGCAATTACATGCCAAGTACACGTTAATCGTTTTGGTACTGACTTCTGTTTGGATTCCACTTCTGTCAATAACAGCTCAAGCATTTTGAGAAATTGCTTAAATGAGTTGTAAACCAAATAGCCTTTAATATCTTTCTTCATCATTATAACTGGAGAAGTTTGTAACTTTATTGAGCCTGTGGCCTCAATAAAATAAATAATACTTATCCTTTCCAGTTACCTAAAAACAATTTTTTTCATTTAAGTTACAAAGTTTTAATTCCCTGAGACACATCCAGAATTCACACAATTGCAGATGAGATTCATTTCCAAGAGACAGTATGATGTTTCTCCCATTAAATAATTCTTTTATTGCTCGTTACTTTTTACATGACCAAATTGGAGTGAAATTCTTAAACTTGTGCAAAAAAAATCTCCAGTTGACATCTAGTAAGACTGGAGACTGTTTGGTAAAAGTCTGCTTGAACCAGTCAAAAGCTAGCTGTGATTTCACCTGGTAATTTATTTTCTTTGATATGTTTGCAAGACAACCTGAAGAGCAGAAAATAACTGCTGCTTTAATACCATTGTAATCTTTGTCATTGGGTAGGAAAATACACAAGACTGGACAAACCCAACACTGAAAATCACTGTTGTCGTGGTTCATGGCCATGACAGTTTGGTAATCACAAAATACAGACCCAAAGAGGAAAACGAACTCTGGAAGTCAGTGCAAGTGATTACAGCAGCAAGCCACGGTGTGAGGTGCATTAAAACTAAGGACGGTAAATGTCACGTAATGACGCAGCCTGTAGCTTCTTTGGGGGAATAAACATCAGCAAATGGATACTTCCTAGGATGTATTTGTTATACAAAACCATTCAGTAAACCTGTTTGAAGGCTGTTTCAGTGCAGTGGTGTCGCCTGTGATCGATGACCTGTACTATGTTTAATAGCTGAGTGTGAGTGGAGAACGGTTAGAAAAGGGAAATGGTGTTGTGTCAGCTTCCTTTCTGAGCAAGCACAACCAGTGCAAATATTCGGGGATATTATTTTCCTGCCCAACTTGCACAGCTTTTGCGTATGTAACATTACAGCTTTCCCTTTCTGTTCCAAGAAGAGCTATTTTTCTTTAATTCAACTAACAGGAAAGAGGAATAAGAACGAACAAAATCTGTTCATTTAAAACTTGAGGCCAAGATTTTTTTGGAAGTTAGTTTGCAGTTCTGTTCATGGTTCCATTAAGTTCACAAATTTTATTCATTTGAAACAAAGCAGTAGTATGCAGCTCACATGCACAAAAAGGGTGCGAGTTGGGCAAGTCTAGGTTTTCTCTTCCCACACGAGACAGAATCCAGCGTCTTTGCATAAAGAAAAGTTACTTCAGGATAAATGAACAATTCCAACAAAGAATGACAGTGAGCAAAGCACACAACAAAACAGAGAGCATCTGCCCGAGAAGCCCGCGAACACACTCCTCTTACCAAGACTCAGCAGATTGTCAGGCAACCATTTGCCAGTCCTGTGTCTCCCTTACTGCTCGCCAGACGAGCAGTAACTGGTTACTTTTCTATAACTTTATGCATGCAAGCCAAATAAAGAAACATTAAAAAAAAAAAAAAAGTATATTATCTATGTAGTAGTACCTTAGTATCTTCATCAATAGTCAATTTGGGAACATGGCATCATGTGCTTACCCACAGGGACGCTCTTGATCTGACAAAATTTAACAATAATGAGTACATAATTACATAAAACCTTTCCTCTGATACTCTCAGCCTGCCTGCCCAGAGCTCTGTTAATTTTTGTAGTAAATAACAACTGAAACATCAATTTTATAGGTTTAAGCAATAGGCACAGCCATTAAATAAACTGGTCAGCATCACAGCATGCATTAGAAATTTGATGATGAAAAGCAGAAGTGTGTTGTCAGTACGGATGAGGAATGAGGAAAAAATAGTAGCACAGCATATTAAGAAATTACATTATTGCACAAAACAAGAAATTTTTTGAGGACCACCAAGGGCCCCTAAAAAGAAGTCAGAGCTTACGCACCAGCAAGATTGCACGGGTGTATTTCCAAAGCATGGAGTCACTTATCCTCTGACACCAAATATATTTGCATATATAACATCATCAATATAACCAATACAACCAGTTTTCTATTAAAAAAATAAAGTAAAAAAATTCAGCTTCAGCGAATAAAACCTTATATTCACAGCAAAGCTAGTATTTCCAGGCCCCTGCAAACAGCAGAGAGAAATTAAAACCAGCAGCCCTCTCTGTGTGTAGTTCAACTGCACAAAAAAAAAAGCACATCAGCCAGCTTTGGTACCTTGCCAGCACTGCTGACTGCCGGAGCACACAGAGCTCTGCAGAGCTCAGAGCGGCACATCAAAAAATCCACCCTTGCCTTGCCCCAACAGCATCAGGTATTCCCCCAGTCTTGTTGCTGGGGTTTTTGCACGAGGCTTATGTTGTGAGAGATCCCCTTCCTTGCAAAGAAATGCTCAGCAGCACAGCGAGGCTGAACCAGGGGAAAGGAGGAGAGCCTGCCCCAGGAAGGAAAACAGCAGGTGAAGGGCAGAGACCCTCGCTTTTTTATCACAGGGGTGATATCTGCCGTCCTTACAGGACACTGTGATGCTGGGAGAGTATCAAGGAGAATGGTCTTCAACCCTTTAGGATTCATAGGTCAATACTAAACACTTTTTTTTTTGCCACTTCAAAGCCTGCTGGCAGCCAGGACCCTGTATGTGGCAGAGGCAGAGTGTGTCAGCAGCTGGGCACTCATTTATCAAGCAGCTGCTGAGCTACACAGTTGATTTATATACCCAGTAGATTGATGGGGTTATCACAAATAAATTAACTCAAAGGAGACAGGCAGGAATTAGGTGACGAGGTTCTTTTGGTAAAGAAAAAGTAAATGAGATCAATTACAATCAAATATCTAAATTTTGGAAACCTATATATAAAATGAGAGCACTGTGCAAAATAGATCAGAATTGCAATTTAATGTGTAAGCTAGTGGTGAGAAAGCTGGATTACCATCTTTCCAGATGTTATTCTGCAGAATATAAGAACATCAACTGATGCAAACCGTTACTCTGCTCATCTGGGCATCCTCTCTTCTGGGAAACAATCTTCCTTCTGTAGGAGCTCATTTCCCACCACGGGCAGCAGAGAACAGGCTGGGGAATAACACGCTAGCTGTATGTCTCAGGTAATCGGGTAGGATTAACTCAAGGAACACAGCTTTCTTTGGGGTCCTGG
This sequence comes from Cygnus atratus, assembly GCF_013377495.2. Lineage (NCBI taxonomy): Eukaryota > Metazoa > Chordata > Aves > Anseriformes > Anatidae > Cygnus > Cygnus atratus. The sequence continues at coordinate 19,234,230 of NC_066374.1, forward strand.
TCCCGGGACTTGATGACTGTTTCCCTGGGGGAATGCAGAATGAGAACTGGAAATAAGAGCAGAAAAATCCCTGCCAGTATTTCGCCTTCGATTTCAGGTTTTCTGGCGTGTGCAGAAACAGAACTGCCAGCCAGAATTTGGCCCCATATGTGTGACCTCTAAAGCATGGCACTGCTTTCATTTGTAATAAAATACATCTGCTGTCCTTCACCAATCTGGGAAAGCACACCTTTTAAGTGATTTTCCTGTGTAATTTGAGTTCACTGAGTCATTTTTCCTGCTAGTGAAAACAGGCACAGCTCCAGTGCAGCTGATGGAGTTTTCCTCAATTAAATCCAGAATGCGATTCGATATCTTTCAAACATTTAAAAACTAAAAAATAAATCAAAGCATGTCATGAATTGAAACGTATCAATGAAAATAAAATGGAACTAAATATGGTACCTAAGTGAATAAATCTGTATTTGTCTCATTCTTCTAGAAATTACCAGACTTTGCTCCTAAATGTATTCTGCAGCAACACCACAGATATCTTTCTTCCTATAATGAGAAGTGAATTTTAAGAAGCTATTTAAATTTCTAAATCCAAGTAACAAAAACTACATAGAGAATACTTTTTCATGCGCAAAATTGCATTACATCAATAACAAAATACAGTCCCTGGTACTATACATTAACAATGTGCATTTATCTACGACTTTACTTGTAATGCTAAAATGCGTTATTACGCTAACAAAAAGTAGCTGAAAATGCATTTTCCCTTTCCCTCCTCTAAACTGTGCATTTATTTGAGTCTTAAAAAACAAGCCATCTTATATTTTTCTATTAGAAAAACAAAACCCCAAAGCATATATGTTATAAAGTCATGTATGCTACACATACCCTTTATTCCTCCACATCCACAGTGGGGCCAGCTTCAGCGTAGCTGCTGCCATGAATTATATAACAGGCTCCTCGCCCCCATCAGGTTATAATAAAGGCTATAACGATAGTAAAGGCTACAGATAACGAGCTTTTCTCATAACATTGCTTGTTGTGTTGTGTTTTCTTTTCATTGTAACATTTACATTATAGCTAAAATTGAAAAACAACTCAAGAAAGGGTTCTGAAAACAGTCCTGAAAAGGTACGGGACTGACACAGCTTCATGGCAATCTTGGATTCTGCCAAATACAGAATATTCATTTCCATGTTCTCTTCCATCTCTTTGTGGTGATGGGAGAAGCGGGTCCATAAAGGTGTCTCCCACCGTAGCATTCCCAACACTCGGCAGCTCCTGCTGCTTCCATTAACCTCGGCGATCAATCTGCAGCCGACCTGACTTTAGGATCTGGGGTTATGATTCTGGGGCTGGCAGGAGAGAAGTACACATTTCCTCTAACTTGTCTCTCTAAGGCTGGGAAGAAGGACAGAAAAAAAAAAAAAACCACCAGAATCTGGACCTTGGCTTTAAACTCTTGACTTCCAAATTTCCTGAGTAAAAACCTTGTGCAATTAACTTCTTTCAAGACGTTGGCTTGAACTATAAATGCGTCCCAGGGGAAATAAAAGGCTAGGCCAAGGCAGCACAAATGCCACAGAGCACGTTTTTTCTACGGTTAATTGCAAACCCTTTGGTTACTGATGCCCTTGTGAATATTTTTCCTCTCACCTTCAGATAACTTATTCCCTGCACCTCTCCTGAGGAACAAGTTAGGGTGCTGCCCGTTCTGGACTCCTTTAGAATTTAATGAAGACATTTGGCCTCTTCCAAAGGACTTGATCCTGAGTGCTGAGAAGGTGATTAATGAGACACATAGAATTAGTGTGGTGCACAATAAAAGCAGAGCATCCTTTCCTATCATCGTACAAGAAAACACGAACTAGTTTCAGTATTAGTTATACTTCTTGCATTGACTAAGGTCAATGAGAATTTTTGATCAGGCAAGGAATGGTCACTTACGTCTTCACAACAACACTGTTGTGGAAAAGTCTACCTCACATCGAAGACTACCTGCAAAAATGACATAAAAGACTGAAAGTTAGGCATTCGAGATGAGAAACAAGGAGAAGGAGTGGGATTTTCAAATGAAATGAATGTCCAGCTTTGCAGGCAATTCAAGAGAAGAAAAATGTCAATTTTCCTGTAATTCCAAGCTTGAAACACCTTAAAACTAGGGGTACTCGTGCCACTCAGGTCCTGGGCGGGCTTGATGCTTAGTCTTATTCAGACACAGGTTGAGGAGCCGTGACTGCTGAAGGTCACATGTTTCATTTTGGAGCTTTGAGGTTTGGTCTTAAATTTGAATGCACAAACCACATTAAATCCACGTGTTTCCATTTGAATGTGTATTAGATATTACATACATAAATTCACCAAGGCATACACTTCAGTTAAGTTCCACCAATCCTGAAAGAGACTGAAAGGCATCAGAAAGGGTTAAAATCTTGAGACACATGAAAGTTTTGCAGTTCCCTTTCCATAACACAGCCTGCTATATTTAGCAGACTGTTTGACATCATATACAATGACTGCACAGAGTGGCATTTGCATCTTCCTCCTACAAAAGAAGCCCCGTGCCATGAAAGTGCAGTCTTTATTTAGGTAGAGCTTATTAAGAGTCCAGTACGATTATTTTTTTTTCCCTGCAAATGTCCTTCTTTGTATAGGCCAAAACAGGTACAATTTTAACTCTAAGCCCCGTCACGCAGTTTCTATTACAGTAAATGCAACCAATTGAGCCAAATTACTTGAATTAAGAGCTTTAAGGTGAATCCCTTGTGAATTCAGATCTTCTCAATGTTCTGAGGCATTCTTTCAAGCCTACTGATACTTTTGTTATAAATTCCAGCACTTGATGATGATTTTAAAGAAGCCCAACAACTGAAGATGCTGGATTAAAAAACAACTTTTATGTCTTCAAAGGGCTGATCAGATGTCAAGGGCCTTGATTTACAAGCATAAATATGTTTGCATTTGATGTATTATTACCTAGAGATCATAGATCCTTCGCGTTCTCTCAGAGGGTTGACAAAGATTTAAAAAATGCATATTACGCATCAGAGTTTAAGAGGTGTGCCTCAAAGACAGAGAAGGTTTTGGTTTACATCCACGGTTTGATAGTAAGCTTCACTGAGAAGCTCTGCTTTATAACTCATCCCATACCTGTCCACTGAGTGGCATCAGGATCTGGGTAAAGTGACTTAACTAGCATGTCAGCGTGCATTTTCGAAGCTTACAATTGTATAAGTGTAGTTTGTTGGTGCATTTTGGAATTCGATTTCAGGATTGCAGACCCAGAACTGCAGACGTGTAAAATCATACTTAGTCATTGTGCACGTAAAGAGGTTCCCTTATTAAAAGAAAATTTCCACAGACAAGTTAATAGCCTAATTCATTTATCATTTTATAACGGTGACACAGTGATTAATTTCCAGTCGACATACTTAGTGACAAGAAGTAATAAAAAAGGAAGAAAATAGGTTTGAAAGTCAAGTAGTGAAATTTCTGTATCAAAATCTGCATTTAAATTTCCAAATGAAGACGAAGAAAGCTTGCACTATTATTTCAGGAATGCTGCAATAGTCTGAGCTTGCTGAGGCTGCAAGAGCTTCATTTTCAAGGAAATAAAGCCAGAGTCTGCCTACTGAAAATGCAAATTGAACATATAATACAGTGGTGGAAAGCTAAGTGGATTTCATCATAGAGGTAAGGCTATATTTAAAAGGAAAACATTTTTATAGAAAATATTTTTACATTTGTGATCAACTATTTCACTTAGATTTTCATTGTAACATACTCTACCTACACAGTATAAACATATACATGCAATAAAAATGTGTCTTGACTGATGTTTCATGTTGATACACTTCCTGTGCTTGATACTATATACAAAATAATTCAGAGTCCTGAAATTCTCCATCAGCTAATGAGATTTTTCAGACCAAATAAATATTTTCTTAGCCACTGTGATCAAGCTTTGCAGAAGCAAAATTTGAACTTGAATGTCCAAAATGTAGGCTTCAACTATATAGCCTAATCCGAAGTCCAACAAAGACCATTTGATTTACTGGGTGGGTGGATCTGTCTCTTAGATCAAAGTTTTACCAGAAATTCTGCCTTGATTGATTATTCTTGCAGTAGTAGATCCAATGAAACATGAGTACAATTGCTCATACAGCCAGAGTCTTAGAAGGAGAATGTATACATTTTAAAAACAGGGTCACATAGCATTTTAGAGATTAATTCATTTCAAATTCTGCATTGGAAAAAAGAAAACAGTGGCATTTACTTCCTGTGCTAATGAGCGCCATAGACAAAGTATGATTTAATCATTAAAATGGTTCTTTGAAAAAGTCTGTGGCATCTAAATGTTTTCCTTTCCCAATTTAATCCTCAGAGTGAAATATTCATATCTGAACTGTATTCACCTCTTCAGCTGAGCAGTTCAGTCATGATGTAAACTGCGTCCTGCAGGTCTTTTTCACACATGCTGGGTTTGAGATTTGTAAGTTTGGAGTACTGAACTCAGAGCTACTTCTATTGGTAGTATTGCGCAAACTAAACAAAGCTAAAGACTGTAAGAGCACTTCTCTGGCTTTCGATGCTTCTATATTCTGCTCCTGGGATATCTGAACGCTGATCTGATTCAGGTTGTTCCTTATCAAACTGCAAGTGAGGAGGTTTCTTACAGAGCCACACCTGGTCAAGTTTTCTTCAAAAAACAGTTTATAGAACTCTGCCGCTTTTGTTTCCATGTAGTCGTTGAGCATGGAGTTTGAAAGAGGCTCCTCGCAGAGCATCATGCTCCTTTCTCCAGCTTCGTCTCCAGGCAGGGACTTACTGCCTGACTTGTCAGGGCACTCACACGGAGGAGACTCACCAAGAGGAATGTCTATGGACAGTATAACAGGGCCATCAGGAAGTTCATCACACACGTGGTCCAAAACACATCCTGAATCACACGTATGGTCCCCCACATGGTTTCCCCCAATATGTAAGTCAGGATAGTTTTGATATATGCTGTTGCATGACCAGGATCTATACAAATCCATCTGTTCATTATATTGTTCTCTTCTGGGGATGTGTAAAGCTGGTGATACGGTTCCTTTAACAAGTGTCTTCTGATTTCTTGCAGGAAACCCTAGTATGGGTCTCTGCTGAGGAACTCTCTTGCATTCCATGTCGCTTTTAGCAGAGATCCTATCAGGCTTCTCACATCCATCAGCAAGTCCTGTAATTTTGGGGTTGTCTACAAGTTTCTCTCTCCAGTTTCCCTCTTCATCCTTTTTTGCTGCATGAGACTTGTGAGGCTTATCTTGATGACAGCTTTCTTTATAGACGAGACTAGTTAAGATGCCTTCTGCCAGCATGATGACAAGTGTGAGTTGCAGTCTAATCACCAGAGTTCCATGGAGTCCTGTGAGGGAAAGAAAGATGAGCAAAAGACCTCAAGCTTGCTTGGAAAAAGAGGTATAACAATAAAAAATGAACAGTGCATATTTCATAAAGACAGTCTGTGATTTTGCTTTTTCTCCAGAATATTTGTTTTTAGTAAAAAGCAAACTCTGTGCTTTTCTATGAATTTAATCTCTATACTCAGGTCAACAAACTCATCCTGAAGATACGAAGGGGGCATTGACAGGATTCTTCATCTCTAATATCACATTTCCGTGCCTAGGTATCTCTTCTGCATTGTGGCTAGTTACGGTGGTGCATACTCGTGAGCTGCTACTGGGTAAGGATTTAAAAAAAAAAAAAAGCAAAGTGATTTCACTTGATTTCCATTTAGAGCTGAGACTGACCTAAATTCACTGAGGGAAAGATCATAACCACTCCTGTTGTGGAAAAATGGGAAAGATGAACACAAGAAAATACCTTTGTCCTTCAAATATCTTTTTAATTTCTGCATATTTCAAGCACCTTCACACGTCTCTGGCACTCTCATGTTTTGAAATAGTGAAGGCAGGCAAGGGATGAGGCAGTTTGACTGGAGAGCGCATACTAAAACTCCTGAAGAACAAGACCTTCTGGCATGCCCTTTCCTACGCTTTCAAGAAATACACCAAAACCTCGACTGATATCATGGGCAATTAAGGCTCACTACTTCTCACAGTGCTGCCACTTTACACCAGTAGTGATGCCACACAAGTCACCAGATAGCTCTCCACCCAAATGAAACCTCTGCAAATTTAACATGATATTTGATATATAACCAGAAAGATCCTCCGCAACTCCGCTCATTTGCTGCTAACTATCAGCAGCCAAACGATACTCTAACTTATTTGTTCTGCAGTGGAACTTGATAGGTTAGGTCTTTTTTTGTTTGTTTGTTTTTAATCCCAGTACTCCTTCCAGAGAGCTATTCTAAAACTTCAGTTACTTGATAGATGGAAGTTTTCTACTCCCTCTGTAAATTTATGCATTGTGACAGTACAAGCACTTGTTTTTTCCTTTTTCGGGGCTGTTTTTTAGCTTAAATTGCACTGCTCCTTCCCAGAAGTTGAATGTAACACTGGAATTTTGAAATGCTTGCAAGTCAGACCAATGCAGGCAAGAAAGGCAGTACACCCTGCCTTCTCCTGGTTACATTAGCATAACTGTTTACTTTATCTACCGAATCATTTACATATGCAAAAAGCAGGGCAACATTTTCTTCAGCACTTCTGGGACTTAGGAAACTAAGTGCCGTTTTCAAAAGAAATAAGGGTACTTTGCAGTCTAAATCTTGCTGAATGTCAACGGTATTTGGAATACTGCATGCCTCATTTACTTCTGAAAAACAGGCTGCAGGTACCCAGATCCTTACATGCTTGAAAATTTTGCTATATTGCTTTGAAAATGCTCACAGTGCTAATATAAAAGCTAAAATACGGTAATTGCAGCAGAATTGCATTCTCTTTTAAATAAAGTAAATAGTGCCACCGTTCTGGCACAAAAAGGGGGTGGGGTATAAAAAAATAAAAGGACAAAAAGCCGGACTTACCAATTCTTCAGTAGGGTAAGAAAGGTAGATAATCACATAGCCCCGAAGTCTCCTACTTCGGCTGCTGTAAGAGAATAGACTCTCACATACTCTTTCTTCACTGCTGACTGTGTGGGCAATAACGGAAGCACACATGATTCAGTTCCCCATTTTGTTGTCCTTTTAAAACAGAAGTGATCCCACTGGAAAAAGTGTGCAGTTTTTGAGTACACAGTGACAGAAAATCTAAAGGAGTATGTTAAAAAATGAATTGAGATGTTTCTGACTGCGGTGCAATGCTGATGAGCTGGTAGCTGCCAAAACACAATGTTTAAAAATCAGCAAAGATTATTAAACAATCAGGGTGTCTGTGCTTCATCAGGCTGTTCAAAAACTGAAACTGGATTCCAAGAAACAATTCCATCTATGCAAGTTTAGTTATTTAGACAAAAGCTCTTAAATAAGTACTGCTAGCGTAGTGATAGGAGTGAGACCCAAATGTAAAATAAATCTAGAGTGTAAAGATAACATTATAGCAACATATTGATTGCAACCCATCATTCAACAAGTTTTGGCAGAAAAATAAGGATGTGCCTTAGAAATGAATTAATGTACGGTTTGTAGTAACTATAACCCTCTGTGTCCAGTGGAGTCTCTCTAAAATTATTCCTCTTCCCTCATTTTCACCTCCATTTCAGAAGTCTTTTGTTTTTATGGGAGCAGAATGCAAACCATTTTTATTCCCAGTGAATTTATGTAAAACTTGTTTCATATTTAAAGGCTGTTTAAAATGACTTTTCTTTTTTTTTTTTTTTTTAAATCATCCTACATGACTAATTTTTGCATGGTAGACCTGGCTGTGACTTCAACAGAGCGTTCCTGCCCCCCGCCTTGGAGGGGATCAGGCCTCACAGGAAACTGGCTGCTTCAAATTCCACGTAGTTTAAACCTCGCCTCCTTCACCGAGCTTGTAATTAGTGCCAGCTGCAGTCACGTTTTTTTCTGTAGCAGCTTCAACAAAACAGCAAAGTAACGGAGAGATGGAGAGAAAGAAATCAAGTTAGGCAAATTAGTTGTGTTATTAAAAATAAGTCACCTTTCATATCAGTTCTACTCGGGTGTCAGATGCATCGATACCTGAGAAAACGACTATCTTTATTGCTAAGATCTTTTTAGAAAAAATAAAAAATCCTTGTATTTACAGACATGAAATCAGCAGGAGACGGAATTAAATTTATTTCAGAAGTTGGATACAGGTTGCAGTTAAAAGAAGCAGTGTCAATAAGAGAACAGTGTCTAAAACCCTGAAGTTAAACTTAAATTAAAATGTATAAAGGACAAAGAAATTTAACTACATCATTCACATATAGAAAAATAAATACTACAGCATTGTACATTATCATACACAATTATATTACATTATCATATTACACGAACAATAAGAATCACAACATGTAAACAAAGTCCTTTATTTCAGCTCCAACTATGCCTTTTATGTACACACAAATATGAAGAAGCTAATTTTTCCCAAGTGCAGGTGGGAAGTCTTTTGTTTTCCATTGAAATGTATTTTGTTTTAACAACCGACACTTCTTCAAGTGTTCAAGAGGGAAGAAGGGAAGGGAAGGGAAGGGAAGGGAAGGGAAGGGAAGGAGGGCGGCCGCCATTTTCCCCAGCCCCGGTCCCCCCGCGCCTCCATTGGGAGGGGGCGGGCCTCAGCGCTGATCGCCAAGAGGCGCGCCCAATGGGAAGGGCGGGGCGGGCTCGCCTCGCCCGCTGATTGGCGGTTGGTTGGCCGCGGCGACGGCAGGGGGCGGCGGCGGCGGGGCCATGGGCTCCATCCGGGGCTGTTACAGCAGCGTCACCGCCTCCAGGCAGGTACGGGCGGGGCGCGGCCCTGTCACGGCCGGGTCCCGTCACGGCCCCGTCACGGCCCGCGCTGTCGCCCCGCCGGTGAGGCAGCGGCAGGCGGCCGTGAGGCGGATCCTGGCCGTGAGCGGGCTGCGGTACGGAGCTGCTCGACGTGGCGGCGGACGGGGGCCCGCTGCGGGAGGTGCAGGAGAAGGCGGCGACCCGCGGGCGCTGCCGCCGCAGATGTTGAACGGCGCCGCGGGGTGGGCGCCGGCCGGCGGCGCTCCGCCAGCGGGGATCGCCGTGCAGGTCGCGGCACGAGCATAACGATGCCCCTTTTCTCTTCTTTTTAAGGATTTCGAGGTGTTGGCACCAAGCGACTGGAAACGCAGGCTCAAAGTTCCTGAAGATGTCCTCGACAGACGCACCGGCGAGGGAAGGAATTACTGCATAAAGGACTGGGCCCGGCACTTGATATTTCACGAATGCAGCTTACTAAATAAATGTGTTTTGTATACTTGGAATACCGAGGGTGCTCAGTACTCACCGGGACACGGTGCTCACCCCCCCCCCCATAGCTAATTCCTCCCCTTAATGTGGCTTAAATGTTTAATGAGAAATGAAGAAAATCCCACGTTAGGTGGTGGAAAAGTTTATTATTATTACAGTGCAATAATTTCTGTAACCAGAAACAGCAAGTTAGGTAAACGTAATGCGCACACGCAGTTAAGTTTTCTAAACAGAATTTTGAAACTGATTTTTACCGAGCTTTACATTAATGAATAATTGTGTTTGATTTTAAGACTTTTTATAAACAGACGAGAAAATTAGATTTTATCTTGGTTATGCAAGTGAAGTGTATATATAGGGAAAGTAAATGGGAATCGTAATAATGAGAAATGCCATCAGAAGCCCTTTTCTCTACCTTTCATTGTGGACCATTTTTTAAAATAAGGGCAAGTGTGACAGACAAGCAGCAGACACTGATATTCAAAGCCATCAGTGTAACTGTTAGCTCTTGGGTGTACTTTAGTTGCTTAGACAGAAGAAAAATAATCCTATAAATGGCAAGCAAGCAGCTTGCTCACAAGCCACTCTAGAAAGAATGAAGCCACTGGTTTCCTTCAGAGCATGTGAATTGAAACGTGGGATTTGAGCAAATCCTAATACAGTTTAGGGGTTGAGAGTGCATCTTCTATAGCTCGACAGAAGGTCTTTATCTTCTGGTACAACACTTCAGTACACACGGCTTAAAAGAATGCAATTGCTAGATCTGTGGGCACCACAGGAAAGGTAAAAATGAGTAATTTTGGTTTAAAAAATGCATCCTATATGTTGCCTCTCTGGCAACACAAATGAAAAATAACAGTACCGCTGTTGTGACCAGCATAAAGCTAATCAATTACGCATTTGGGAAAAAAAAACCTGAAGCTGTTTGGCAAGCTTTACAGGCATGGGGTGCAGCTGATTTGCCCTGTCCGCTTTCAGTTTGTAACTGCCTTAGGGAAAGAAGAGGAAAGCAGCAGCTTAATTAAAGTGTATTCAGTGCTCTCCTAAAATCCCCCAAACCTCCAAAGACTTTGTTTTGTGGAGGTGTGTCCCAAGTAATTAAAACCTATTAGCTGCAAGAGGTGAGAGATCCAACAGCTTTAACGTGCGGCAGTGGATGCTTAACTTTCATTTTGTTGTACAGATCCCGTACTTTAAAATCAAATATTTTCATTTGAGGACTGCACTTCTTGAAACTCACAGGACCGCTTCCAACCATAAACAAAACGAGCAAAAAAGTCCATAGTGTGAGAAAGCATTTAAAACAATTTTATTGGAATGATACAGGAATGGTTAATATTACAAGTTAAATCCTCATTGCCGGCCATCTACATAGGAAAAAAAATAGAAACGAACAAATTCAGTTCTTGCGCCCATCATTAACCTAAGACAGGTATATGAACTAGAAAAATAGCAGATAGGCAACACATTCCTAGCACTCCTAAATTCAAGCAAGGTATCCGCATCAAAGTTAATGCACATTTTACACACAGCCCCACAACAAAGAAATATTTTAGGTATTTTTCAGTTTGTGTTGGTGCCTTGTTCCCCAGACAAAGAAATAATTCAGTCTTTCTCAACAGAGCTTTCTTAGGAATGCTGATACAGTTTGAACGCTACCATATGGCAAGGATGGGGGACCCGACGAGGGAAGTGACTTTGCTTTCTTAACTTGGCAGTTTTCTTGACCATCAGAAACAGAGGCTGACCTTGTTTCAGCATGTTTTGGGTCGCTGAGCTGACACAATTTGGCAGCGACTCTCAGTTACAGCTTCTTGAAAATAATGCCTGTAGTTCACAAAACTTACTTACTTCACACAGGAAACACAGCAAATCAGCATGGGTGTATAAGTGACTCGTGTCAAATTCCACTTTCTTCACAAGATTTCACAGAGTATTTATTCTTAAATACTTTCTCAAAAACTTGACCACTGATTTAGATAGAAAAAGATTACACCAGGGTTAAGAAAGAAAAATCACCTCAGTTTAAAAAGGCGAAATCACAGTGAACAACAAAGATCAGACACCGGGCTTCAAAAGCAACCCAACTTCCACAAGATCTTAGAAATAAGTTTCACAAAAATTCATTAATCACTGATAAAGCCTGTTAATGAAAAAGCACAAATGTGTGTGTAAATCTTGAAGGTAAGGCAACATTAATCTATCCATGTATATTTTGATGGCGTGCTTGCTTTTTTAAGCACAAGCTCCAAACCAACTCCCTGGCTCCCAAATCAGAACAGATAAAATGTGAAATAAATATGATTTTAACTAACTTGGCTCTGCGCTTGATCCCGATCGCTCTGACATCTGTGGGAGTTTCCTCACGAACGCTCTAGAAGCAGAGCTGCGCTCCAACCAAAGCAAGAAGCTGCAGCTCTCTTTCAACAGATGTTGACAAAACGAGCAGTTTCCCTGAATGAACAGAAGCCCCAAAGAAATGCGAAGGAAGTATTTAATTACTGCACTTTAGACCATCTTTGTAAACCCCAGTTTTTACTTTTACCCTGCTCCTAATTTCAGACTTTAAAGCTCTGAACTGTGAACCAGGTTGTAACGTCTTTAAGAAGCACTGCGTATGTCGTACAGCATAAGCGTAAATTAACCGCGTTGTCATGATACGCTGCAGCCTTCTGCTGAGCTGTGCCACCTGTTTCTCTTCCTTCATAAAGCAAAGAAAACCAAAATGTGTGTGTGCAGAGCAATTAGAAGGAGCCTCCAATTACAGCAAGGACTAATTACCTTTCTACCTGTATTTTGATGCTTTTGGGGGATAAGTACATTGTGTGGTGCATAATGCATTTTAAATTACCCACACATTTTTAAAACCTGTTTCTTATCCTCGAGGGCACTTGTAATTATTTGTGTTTTCGCAGAACACGGCCAAGAAATCCACGCTACCTCGCGAGCACTGGGAGGACAGACAGGTTAATATTGCACGTGGTAAATTCACCAATACAAGACACTTGAATAGGTTCGCGGCTCCTGTAATAGCCTCATGATATGGCAATAGCAATGGAAATAAGTTGTTAGACCTTAAAAAAAATCTTGGATAATTACAATAGTTCTTGCTGTTCAACCATTTAACTTTACTAATTTGAAAAAATACTATTTTAATCTACTGACTACTCGAGCATGCATTAAGATGCCTAGTACTATAAGCAGTGTGAATTGGTATTTTTGTAGAGAAATACATTAAAGGCGCTCACCCTTACACAGGTAAGGAAATGCCATTTCTGGCCATTTTGGCTTATTTGCAACATTGCCTGGGAATTAGGACATACTTCTTCAATGTGCACTGACCCTTGCACGCAGACATGTACTGAAGGCATGCTCAGGCAGCTAGCTATCCTGATCAGCTTGCCAGTGGAAAGGCCGTCCAGTGCCCAAATCCCTTTTTCTTTGTCAAAAGAGCCCACGTGGATCACTTAAATGAGAAATACATGGCATTTTTTTTGTTATCATCTGTACAGCGTGTTACGATACAAATCTTAAATACCCATCCTACAAAAGAACAAACGTAACTTCCAAAAGTGACTGCAATGGTTACACTACACAACACCACCTACAATTTCATCCGAAACCAGAATCTAAAGAGGCTGAAAATCACGGGGTATTTCCGTAACGTTTTTGAGGCAACTCAGGCACTAAGCTAGTATCTGACCGGGTGTGAGCTACTGGTGCTTTTTTTCCCATATTTTACATAGCTGGATCCCTAGGTATAACCACATCTGCATTATTAGTACAACGATGGTTTTTTGGAGTTTACACAAAATAGACGAATTGCCAAGACAATTTAAACTACGTGAAAGTCCTTCGTGTCCGATTGCTTCAGTTTCCTATGCGTACAACTCAGTAATAATACACCCTGTGCTTTCTACCTTTACGTTCACATTTTCGTATTGTGTTCAGATTTGCATTATATACGGTGAATGCTGCAAGCACCAATCAAATGTTAGAAATCACATCTATATTTCTTGAAGCAGAGACAATTTTACTATTTTATAAAAAGCTGTGGAAATTCCCTTTACAGAACATTTAAGGCAGTTGAAATTCATGCTTGCTGCTTTGCCAGCGCTTCAGCTTCCTGAAAGAGCAGAACAGAAATACATAAATTAGTACTTTGTAAACGATGGCAACTTACGCACACCTGTGTTAGGCACCAACACATGACAAAAAAATTGCAGTAGTACATGATTAAGAACAAAACAGCACTGAACCCAACTCAGAGTCCCCACTGGCTACAATTACATTATAACATTATAAACCAAGTCCCATACGGTACGGGATTAACCTCCAATTCTGACCTAGCTCGAGTAGGACTTGCAAGAGTGTGCTGGTTATTCACCTTCCCCCTGCTTCCTGGCATGCACGCCCAGGGCTGGTTTTGACCATGAACGTTTATAACAGAAGAACAGATAAAATGAGTTATGCCTCATTTCGTGTTACGACACGAGAACTATTTAGAGGTCAAAGACCTCTTGAAGAACTAGGGATAGATAAGAATATTACATATATAAGAAAAGAGTCTCCACATTGGGGAAAGAAAAAAAAAGGTATTGGGAGAGGTATTTATTTATTTATCATTTATTTTTAACTAAACACAACCAAACTACCAGCAGCAACCACTGAGCTTTTTGCCTTCCAGAGGGCTGATAAGCAGGGATGCCTTCCTCGGGAAGGGCTGCTCTTTGCCCCCTGCTCCTCGTGCCCAGGGCTCCCTGCCCGCAGCGCTTTGAGGGACCTGGTATGGAGCTGGTGCCCTTCAGCTACGTGAGAACGCTCCTATGAAGCCGCTGAGAGCAAGGGGGGCAGCTGAAGCAGGTTAGCAGGCACACCAGAAGCCCCTACCGTTTCTCAGTACAGCTCAGAAGGATCATTAAAAAACAACAGCCTGCATTTTTGAGTCTTTGGTTTCCGTAAGGCGGTCACACAAATGGGAAAATAACATTACAGAAGAGATGTAAAAGGAATTTCTTTTCCTGAAAACGGTTTCTACAAGCATCCTTCTGACTGAAGATTAATTTAATTACCTGTTAGCAGCAACGTGGCCTACAGAAGGATGAACAGAGTCACTGTGCTCTTGCTGCGGCCCTTCAGGGTGGAGAGTGTGGTTTATTTTAAAGGAAATCTGCTAAACTTAGCTTTTACGTAATGAAGTTGTTTGCTTTGGTGACTGCACAGAAATACTGAAGATAACGGATTGACAACATCACTGTTAACGTGAGCCGGTATGGAAAACAAAAACATTTTAAGAAAAAGGGGGAGGACTAAGAAGGGAACTTCTGAGAAGCCCGTAAGACTGGTCGGAGAGAGGACGCGGGCAGTGACCCCAGCCTGCGGGGCAGGAAGCCCCACGCATATCTCTGGTATCTCAGACGCGGTGGGTCACGCCGCTGCTCCTGGCTGCCTGCCCACGCGCGTCCCATCGCGCTGCCTCTCAGCGCAGGGGCGTGGGAAGGGCCTCGCTCGCTCGCTGGCACCGCAGGCCCAGGTCTGCCGAGCTCCCCGACCCCGCTCCGCGCCGCCGGCCGCACCGCGCGGGCCAGGAGCGCGGCCGGGACGTCACCGCCTGGCCCCGCTGCTCGTGCCGGGGCACCCTGTGAGCTCCCAGCAGAAAAGGCAGGCGAAAAGGGAGAAAAGATGAGAGAAGACGACAAAGCCCGGGGAAAAAAAAAAATAAAGTGCTTCTTGAAACGGTCACAAAGAGGAGATGGTTCTCCCGGCTTCGCAGCAACTCCGTTAGCAGTCATAAGCAGTACGGAAGTGACACCTAGCCTCTTTCTTTTGTTTTCTTTTTTGCTTAGAAAATGCAGGATCAAATAAATATCTTCAAAACAGGCGCCGCTAAGCTGAAGAGGATTCCTGGCATTTCTCTCATTCCCAGGAACAAACCACCCGCGCTCAAAAACAGTTAGTTGCATTTCCATGCTCGCTTTTGAGCCCTTCTCTTAATTTTCTTTAGCATTAATGCTGGAACTTTGCATTTGCGATCACCTTTCCAAATCAATGGAAACTGATGGAAATGGACCTTTAATGGAAGTTTGCTGCCAAGGCAATCCTCTCGTGCAATCGCACGCAGGTTGGTCCTCCGCTCCTCTCCCTTCCCCTAGCAACATGCACGATGGTGTTAACTACACCATTAGAGCCAGGCGGCAGGCAGCTCTGCTCTAAATGCCAATTTCAGCATCTACAAATCAGTTTCTCCTCCTTGGCAGCAGGCAATCAGCTTGATTTGCCTTTTACATCGTGTAATTGTGGGGTGGATACCGCGAGCCGGAGCAACTGCAGAATGCGCTGGGCACAAGGGCACTCATGCAAAGGTTATCTTCACCGGCTCCAACGCGCCTCCCCGAGCTGCAGCAGGCAGTGTGAAAACACAGCAGAGAACAACTGCGTTCGTGTTCCTCCTCCTTAGAACTCCTCTTTTTCCCTGAGGACAGATCAGGGCAACTAATAACCAAGCAGACTGTTTCTGCCAGAGAACCCATGTAGCAGGTTAGGAAAGCAGCGATGTTTATAAATGTTACAGAGACAGATGACCCGATTCGGCACGGCACCAGCTGCTCTCCGCTACCACTGCACTTCCCAGACCTCGCACGTGAGGGGAAACGCGAGGGCTTTCCTGCCCCCCGTGGTCTCAGGGCCGCCTTCTCTCTCCTCGGCTCCATCCTGCTCTCTCTTTCGTGCAACATTGTGCAGATGTTCCGAGAGATTCAAACAGGATTTAAACAACTATCGAACTGTGTGCGGCTGGGGCACACATCCCAGGGTTTGCTCTCTGCAACCCCGTACAAGGCAGAGTGTTTCCTCACTGCACCACTCACTAGTGGAGTTACCGCTAGAATTAGCTTGGCTCCCAAACTGTCTGTTTCTGTCTGACCTGCAGCTTCTAATGCTTAATACTAGCTGATCATCACCCACCTTTAAAATTAGGTCTCTGAGCGATGTGCACACTGTGACCTTCAACTCTTACATGACTAAAGTTGAAAGGAAACAGCGTGTTTATCCATTGGAACACGAAAACCGAAGTGACCTGGAGGATCCTGCTGCCCTCAAGTGAAACGTATAAAGCAGGCTTGTCCTATCCGATCAAAATCAAAAGGAGAATTCCAGCCCATTGCATCCGCAGAGCAGCAGCCCAGTTTGTAATTGGCAAGGAAAACAAGGCTTCAGATAACAAGCTGGAGGAAAAAATTACTCTGAAGTAAGACTGTATTATTTCAAAAACAGTGACTCCGGTTCCAAGGTATTTTCTAGTACAAAAATCTCAACAGAGCTTCACATTAATTAAGTTTTTTTCACTGAATTGAAATAATTTGTTTTTTCATGGCAATATCTTTTCATCCAAATTTCTTGTGCATTCGTCAGTACAAATATTAACTACTCTTTCTCTTGTTCCAGGAGCGTGCAATTAAAAAAAAAAAAGAATAAAATCTAATGGTAAAACAGGTAATTAATACTAGTGAAGAACTCGACCCAGCTCTTTTTTTCCAAAGCGATGAAAGCTTTTCTGTTAACTTGGAAAACTGCAGGGTGGCTCCACAGTGAGGATACCAAAAGAACATCAGTACTGAACACGGAGTTTTTCTGGTAGAAGGAGGGGGAGGAAGATACCTCCAGGGAACAGCGCATCCTCCAAATAAACCAGCACATAACAACAGCGTGTTGCTGTGATGTGGAAGCCTAAAAGCCGGTCTCTGGAGACTGAGTATCAGGCCAGCAGGGAGATTCACTGGGACAACCACAGAAACATGTGAAATATCCTGCCGGGAGCAGAAAAGAACAAGGTATAAAATACAGGTTGTGGTTTACTGTGACGAGTGTACACACCTACCTTCGAACCAGGTGGCGCAGTCAAGCCTAAAAACGCATACACCGCGTTATTCTCTCGAGCTTCGAAGAAGGCTTCGTAATCCTTCATGACGGGGTTGAGGGACGGGGGGAGGAAACAAAAGACAGAAGTGTTAATTTTGAGAAACAATCGGAGCACAATTTGTTGTGTTACCCAACCCGCACCGAGCAAACTGCTTCCTGTGGCCTGATGCAAAATCGCTGATACCGCAGGGTTTCACTGTCTGAAAAGCGACGAGCTGGGAATTTCGGGATCTGTAGCAACAAGATGCTGCTGTGAGGTGCTTCAGCCTCTCCCAAGGCGACAGCCTCTAGAGCAATCCATGGTCTGCCCTCCTCCAGGACCAGGCTGAGCCCACACCTTGCCCTCAGAAACTGATGCCAGGCACCGATGTCCGCAGCTGCCGTCACTCGTTGGTAACAGCGACTGTGCAACTGTGGACAGTGACTCCTGGAAGTTAAATTCAAACTTGCAAACTAGGATTATGCCTGTTCTCATCACACTTTGCCGTTAATGATGAGCTTACACAAACGAATGAAATCAGGGCAGACTGCTTGTTGTAAAACCGTCCTACTCACGTGCTGAAGACGTACAGCGGTCGCTGCAGCGTCAGCCCAGTTAGAGCATCAGCCTCGCGAAAAGGTGCACGGCTCTGCCTCTCGCTGTCTGGCACTGTATTAACACGGGCGTTGTGGCTGCTCTACGTATGCACGCGGCCACTTTCCAAGAAAATTAAGGTGAAAACAATTAAACAATAAGAAGTACCCTTCGCTGACTTTGCTGTATTTGAGAGAATGCAGTTGGGTATGGTTTACAAACAGCACAGCTTAGCTGTCTGCTAAGTGAGGAAACAGCAAGCAAAAGAAAGCCCGGCGTGGCTCAGCAAGAGCAGTTGCCAAATACTGACCAAATGAGCCCAAAATGTTTGTGCAAGTCCACTTGCTGCCCGAGTTACCACATACTTCCCAGCTCCAGTTTCCAAACTCAGCACGTATCTGCCCTATGTCGTCCCTTTTCTGCCTTTCTGACTGGAGCAGCAGCACGGGCTTTCCGCAGCTCTGCTGGGGAACGTTTTGCTGCAGGAGTCCTGGCAGAGAGATCCCCGGGGAGGCGGCAGCTCGGAGCAGGCTCAGTCAGGGGCTGAAGTCGGGGAGGGAGCTGCCATTGAGGGCAGGGCGCTCTGCACGCCTGCTGCAAGCCTGAGAAACGGCAAGGGCTGCAGGAGCTGCGGCGTGTGCGGGGCTGGGGCGCCCCTCAGAAGGGGCTGATGCGGCCGGAACAGGGGGAAGTTGGGAGAACTGAGCGCTGGAGCGCAGAGATCAGGGATGTCAAAGCACTGCTCCGTTTGCACACGGAGCATTCGGGTGCTGGTTCGATACAAACGCGTACGACTGCGTTAAATCCTCCCGAAGCCCCCCTGGTGACAGTCCTTGCTATACGCTGGGGCCGCTCGATAACAAAGGGGGTGTTTATCTCGCCGGCGCGTAGTTCAGCAGGCCGCTTTGTAGCAGCCAGCAGGAAAGGAATGCCTGTGACTAAGGGGCAGGGTTTGTGCCAGCTCGCTGATACACGGCGCCTGCACTCACAGCCCTGCCGTGCGGCCACGCACAGCCCGGTAACACGCAGCTCGCCCCCACCTCTGCCGGTTCCACCGCATCCGATGAGACAAACGAGGAAGTTCATGCTTGAGGAGAAGCAAGTAAAGCTGTAAAGAGGTTCAGAATAACTTCTGCCTTTCGGAAAGCTGAACTGTAGTAACTTGGACCCAGCTACATCGATTCACCACACTTCAAAAGTTCAAAGTGGCGCCTGGCAAAACTGGGGGGGATGAAATAAACACAAGGCAGGAACCAGCCTGAAACATCTATACCCTTCTCCCTGAAATTACGGCATAAAGAACTCGCACGGGCTGCAGCTGGGGATCCGTTAGGAGCATCTCTGAAAAGCAAGCATCCAAATTTAGCAGCATAAGGTTTTTCTCTCCCTGTCCCACACGGCTGCGTGGCAGCGCCCTGCTCTGCTGCACACCTGCAGCAATGCAGCAGAAATTTCGGCAACAGGAACAAGTGCACAGCGATCTGCTTGCACGCCTACAGCTCTGGTGTACCAAGGAAGGTGATGCTGTTGCAACTGGACTTCCTACCTGTACAGAAATTTCTGCCTTTTTTATTTTTTTCTTTTTCAATAGAGATAATTGAACAGAGCTTTTCAGCTCCTCATGACTCGCCCCTTCTCCGTTTTCGGTTGCAGACGGCCGTTAATCGCTACGTTTGTCACTCCAAGGCAAGCTCTGTCCACGTCCAAACCATCAGCACCAGTTTGCAAGCCAAGCGGTACATTAGCTCACTGTGGGCACTACTTCAAGTTCTGCTCTTCTCACAGACACACAGAAAATGGCAGTGCGTTAGGAATCACTTCTGTCACTGGCCACGGAATCACCTCGCAAAGGTTCAGAGCTGGCAGATTCTGAATTTCAGGCTTTGAGCTCAGGACCAGACTTAGAAACGACTTAGAAACAAAGCCACAGCACCAGAACGACGCACACCGTGAGCTCTCTCCAGAAGATATCAAGTTTTAAAAATAAAATTAACAGTTAATCTAATAATCATTCAAGCATGGCCTGCTGAGTACAAGTGCTGCAGGGCAGCATGCTTTCGATCAAGCATTAAAATAATTACAGGCAGGAACTGTATTCGCGACATGATTTTTAATCTTTTCAAAGCACTGCAGTAAGTGGACCGCAACGGGCTTCATTTTGCAAGCAGCACCCGAAGACTCATCCCAAGGATCAGAAAACTCATCTATTGCCGTGGGAGGCATCGCTTCATAGGAGCACATCTTTTGGGAGACGAACAGCGGACCGGAGCGATCCGAAATCCCCACGCAAAGCCCCGTGCAGGCAGAGCAGCTCTCTGAGCTTGCTGCAGGTTGCTGCAACGCTGCCGGATTTCTATAAAGTGCTGCAAAACGGCAGCACGAGGACAAGGGGAGGTGACAATCAGCCCGAGCCGAGCCTTACCCCGAGGTACCGGCTGTCGTTGAAGAGCCGCGGCGGCAGCGGGTTGCCGCTGGCGGGCCGGCTGTCCTCTGGGACGTTCTCCCGCATCCATTTCCGATTCTCCTCGTTGGCGGCGATGTCCTTTTCCTCAAATTCGATTTTGTTGGCCTCCAAGAACCCTAAAACATCTTGTTGCTGCTTTTTAATCTGTCGGAAAGAGGGAAGGGAGGGAGAGAAACAAAATCAGTCAAACCCTGCTGCCGGTTTTGCAGTTCTGGGGTTCAGTGCAGAAACAAGGGGGTACAAAACCGGCTGAAAATGAAAACTGGAAGAAAATTCTCAGAAAAAAAATAAGTATCTTCTAAAGAGCCCCACCCGAGGGGCTGCGGGTGATGTACACACACAGCACGGGCCTGAAGGAGGTGGCGAAGGCACAGCCCAACCAGCCGGGTGGGCCGGGGGCTCGGGGAAGGCAGAAGCCCTTTTCTTTATACATCTTAAGAAATCTGCAACCCAATGTAGGTGCTGAATGCCGAGTGATTTAACAACCCCTTCCCTGAACGAAGGGCTGGTCTTCAGCAAGGCTCACAGGGAGGGTTTCTTCACAAGAAACCCCCTGACTCGTCTCCAGAAGGATCGAACGGGCTGGGGTAGGGGCACTGCCCCTGTACAGACGGCAGTGCTGTGAGCTTTAAGGGTCTGCACAGCCAAACGCAGAGCTTCCCGACAGGCCGCACCGAGTCTCGCCAGCAGTCAGGTCCCAAAGCAGTTTTGGGTCCTGCTTCTCCGGACAAGAACCCGCCGAGCTCTGCCCCCACGGCCTCGCCTGCCCTGCAGGAGAGCTCTCGGGTGAGACCCCCCCGCCGACACAGCTCGTCCCCCGCGTGCTCACACGGCACCCGAGCGAGAAGCGGGATCTGTGAAACGAAGACGGTGCTGGCCATGGACAGGAAAGGTGGTTTTTATCCCTGTCATACGTGAATTATTAACTTCCCGGTGCAGAGACGTTCTGCTTGTGCTCTGGTCTTCCTCTGCGTGACTTTAGCGCCGTAAGGGAAATTATAACCGTGCGCATCCAGGGCAACAAGGCAAAAATGGGACTTCGTGGGAAATGTGTTCCCTTCAGAGAGGTCTGTTAGGAGCCAGGACGGACGGCTCCCCGGGGATCTACCGCAGTGCAGCACAAAGGGGCCTCCCTCCAGCTCCCTTCGTGCAGGGTGCGGGAGCCGCGGCAATGAATTCCTCCCGGTGTGCTGGTCCCGGGTACCCACCCTTCAGCAGAAGGATCCAACGGAGTAACGTTGCTGTGCACTAGCAAATTTTTTTTATCATGGCCGAAAATAAATAAATCGGCCAGGTTAAGCTCGCCCCGAGGAGGTCATTCATGTTACAGGCTGTGCGCAAGAGCATTTCTCAGCACGCTCGCATCCACCGGTAAGAGACTTCCTCGTTTGCCTTTAATAACAAGGCTCATAGCAGGAGGGGAAAGTTTTTCTCCGTCGTGTTATAAGGGTCAAAGAGCAAGGAGGCGGCACTTCCTTCAGCAGCTATTCCGTAGGACTGGAATACGGGAAAGGTCCCTGTAATTGTAAACTGCTCCGCCGGCAGCCAGCGTTCAAGGCCACGGGCCCACCTGGGAATAAACGCAGGCTTCTTCCTCCCCAACTAATTACCCTTTAATTAACCGTTTCCCACCAGCTGCAAATTACAGATGAAGCCAGATCCCACCAGTCTCAGTTCTTTAACTTGCAAGAAACCTCCCGGCTTGCCGGAGCCGTTTGTTGAGCGGCAGGTAGCGCGACGGGGTCCCCGCTTCGTGACTGCAGCCGACAGCCCGCTTGGCTTGCCCGGCAGCAGCTACTGGAGAGGGGCTCGTGCTTATTCTGCTAGAAAAGGCACCGTGTGGGAGGCAAACGTGGCATTTTGGTTCCTGCTCCACCACCCGCCTATGGTCAAGGGAGGTAATTCTCCCTCCATGGCGGTGGGAATGCCCTGGAAGGAGGAGGAATGGGTGCTGGTACACAGGGAGCGTTAGCCTGAAACCGCAGGCTTTCGGCCAACGAAATAAATGAGTCGGAGGTTTCAGAGGCGCCACCTTCCTCCCGGTTCCTCGCGCAGAGCATTAAAAGCTCCAGAAACGCGGCCCCCGACGCTGGGCGGGACAGCCACGGGGCTGCCAGACGGCACCGCTCCATGCGATTTTGTTTAGAAAACCCGCATGAATCTCAGGCGCTGGGAGGGAAGCGCCTGAAGCAGAGCCGCAGACGCTGCTGCCGCCCCGGGGTGCTTCGTCTCGCCGGACAGGGCAGGCGCTCCCCCGAGGACAGGAGCCTGGGAGCTGGTTCCTGCTGCCCGTGGTTGGGAAGGAGCGAGGAGGGAGGACGGGCCCCACCTTCAGGGGGTGCTCACCAACGGGCAGCTCCCTCCGGCCTCCCAAAAAAGCTCCGGGAGCTCCTAACCGGGCACGGGCGCCGCTCAACGCGCTTCCAGACACTGCTCCTGGCGTTGCTCAAACAACTGCCGTGTCTAAAGCTGTTCTGGCCCAACGCTGAAGGGAAACATTCAGCCAAATTAATCTATTTTCGCTCGGGTTTGGCTTCAGTGTCTGCTCCACGAAGAGAAACGGCTTTACGGGAAGCGACTGGAGGTTAAGCAAACTCGTACCCCAAACCTGCAATCTTTTGCATACAAAACCTTCACAAGCAAGACTGGAAGCTCATGGTTCCAAGAGGTTTGTTTTTAAGAGAAATCCTCGCGTTTCAAGATTCTCGTCCTTTCCAGTTAGAAGGCAGCCACGAAATACCAGCCTTTCAACAGAGGACGTGCAGAAAATAACACCCTGAGAGCAAGTAGCTAGGATCGTGAACGAGTATCGTCCCTCCTTGGAATCCACACCAGAAGTTAATTTTCCGTTCCGGGATGTAGCTGCACCCCTGGATGACAGCAGGAACGCAAGAAAAAACACATCAAAGCTGTCAGGAGCAGAGGGGGGTGATGCTGGGCAACAAACCGTATCCACCAAAAATGGAGCTTCAGCCCCAAAATGGGCAGAGCACTTCCCACAAAACGCTGTGGCACTTGTGACTCAAAATGGTTTTTCTCCCTCAAATCTTTTCTACTAATAATAATATAAATAATATAAAAAATAATATAATAAATATAATAAATAATATTAAAAAAAAAAAAAAGAGGGCCAATATCCGGTGTTCTCTCACCAAGGCTAACCTACAGGCGTATCGATTCGCAATCCAAGGCCCTCTGTTTGTTTTAGCAAACACTTCCAACTACAGTAAAAACCTCTCCCCGTTATTTGAGGTCACTTCCAAGGAAGCGATTCCACTCGCAGCAACTTGCCCCGAGCGGCAGGCTTCTGACAGCGCTGGGTAACACGCCGACGTGCTGCCGGGACGAGTCCTTCGCCCAAAGCCATCCCAGCACCTGCGGCAGTGGAAGAAAACGACGTCAAGCTGCCGGGATTGCCGAAACCTTCCCCGGAGCAGGTCCCGTAGGAGCAGGGGAGCTCGGTGGTTCGGGACCAGCCGGAGGGCAGGGGGTGATGCTCGGGGTCCTGCGAGCTGCCCATGCCCCAGCCCGCCTCTCTGCGCTGCCCCGCTGCAAGGAAACCCTTGTTTAAATGTGTTCCTGAAACGGGCTTCAAAGACATTTCTTGTTTGGTGTACGCAGGCACAGGCGTAGAAAAGAATAGCCTAGTCTGCGCCGCTGGCCAAGAAGGGTTTTGTTTTTAGGCCTTGTTATTTCTTCAGTTTATAAAGAAATTCCCCCTTGGACAAGAGACGTGTTTTGGAAGTCTATTTCTGGCCCCTGGAAGCCTCGGAGCCCGCGGCCTGAGCTCTGCGGCTGCCCTCACCCGGCGAGCGGCTCTGGCACACGGCGCGGGGCATTCCCGGGGGCCCCGGATCCTCACTTTCATGCAGGGAAGAAACACGGATTTTTTTTTGCAAAGGTACAACTCATCCCTCACACCGAACGTGTGCCTGTGTGCCCTCCTCCCAGCCCACCGCCGAGAGCTTCCCCGATTTTTATTTCGCTTTTCAAAGCAGCACCGGGAGACATCAGAGCGAAGCCAGAGTTTAGCTTACAGACAAAAACCGCTTTAAAAGCCTTTTGCCACTTCCAATTCCAGCCCTGGGGGTTCAGCCAGGACTGTAGATAAGGAAAAGAGCCCGAATCTTTGAGGGGTTTGCATTTTGAGCCACCGATGATTTTAAGCAAGCTGTTTTGTCGTGAGGGGGGCGATCCCTCCTATCACTCGGGACATCTCTTGCGCGCAGAGAGGTGGAGAAGCGCAAACCCCCAGGCGACCCTCCTGTCTGCAGCCAGGGTTGGCACCAGCAGTCCTCGGGGTTCGTTCCGAAGGTGGCTCAGCTCCGATCTGAGCCCCGAGCGGGGAGAGCCCAGCGCCAGACGATGCCAGCGAGCGGCGGCCAGCAGCGCATCCTTTCGCTCCCCGCAGCCCAGGCGGTGACCCCCCGAAGCGCCGCGCTTTTGGGGCGCGGGGCGGCCCCGGGAACGCCGTGCCGCTGCCAAGGCACAGCAGCGAGCTGCAGGGAGCCCCGCGGGGCTGCCAGGGGCTGAGCTGCCCAGCCCCGGCCTCGCATTCCCAGCCCCGGCCTCGCATTCCCAGCCCGCGGCGTGGCGCAGACGGCGGGCTAAATATGTCCAGCGGCAGCAGCGGCTTCTCCCTCCTCACGTGCCTGCGGTACTCGCGGCCGCTTCTCGGGATTTTGAAAAAAAAAAAAAAAAAAAAAAGCTTGTTCTTTGTTTTTTTGCACGCCGGTTTCTTTTAACGTTTCTGACGGTAACGCCCTCCTCATCCAGGCTGCTGGCGCAGAAGCTGATGCTTGGAAATCGGCTGCAGGCAGAGCGGGGATTTCAGCTCGCAGTACGACGAACCTTGTGGGCAACTCCCCGCAGCATTTTGAGGCCGGGGGTTCCTGCCGGCCCCTGGAAGCTCGCACCCCACAGCCAGGGCACCACAGCACGACAGCACGCCTCTGAGCGGGCTCCTTCCCAGGCTCCATCAGAGCTTTCTGTGGTTCTGTTGTAATATTCAAGGATCCAGGTGTTTGCACACAAGTTGCGTGGCTTCCACTCACACGAACAAGCCAGATTTTTCTCCCCTTACCACCTTAAACTTCAGAGGTGCCAGCTCTGGCGGTGCTGGTGGTCACCATCGCTGTAAGCTGAGGCCAAAGGGTGGAAGGCACCTGCAGCACCGCAGGACCTGATCAGAGCTCTGCGGGACGTCTGTGGGTGTCTCTCTCACTTCCCTCTGCCTGGCAGAACATCCACCTATTTTTAGGTCTGGGCAATTATCATTGCGAGGCTCCGACCTCTTCTTTGTCCGACTATTTTAAGCCACGCGCGACACGCGGCAAGGCCATCGTTGGCTTTTGCAGCGCTGGGCTTCTGGTCTGCAAGGAACGATGAGGACAAACACGCTAAAACCACCACGAACTTATGTGACCCACACTGAACACAAGGGGCTGGAAAAGCTCATACTGTACTCGTGCTTCTTTTTGTTTTGTTTTGTTTTTTTTCCCCTCCAGAAATGAGGCGGTGTCCAGATGGGCTCTCTCCGTACTCACTCTCTCCCTCCGGGACAGCCCGTGGCACATCAGCACCCATCCTGCACAGCTCTCCAGTGGCTTTGCCTTGCACTGGGTTGTCCCCAGCAGCTTTAAAAGCTGCTGCCGTGGGCACGACCCTCGCCCCCGGGTGTTCCCTGCCCCACAGGGCTCGGGCAGCAGCCAGGCTCCTGCTCCTCACACGCGGACACCCAGGAAAAAGCCCGGGGCTGAAAGGACGCAAAGCCGCCACTCAGGGCGGCGTCAGGGGAAGGATCCAGGCTGGCGAAAGCTTTTTGCAACCCAACCTGCAGGCTGCATCGCTTCTGGAAGCACGCGGTCTGCTCGCAGCGGGGTGTGCCCCGGAGCCGCCCACCTGAGCGGAGGGCAAAGCCTGCGCTGCCCAAAAGCAGACCGCAGCGTGCTCCAGAAGCTGTAGGAAGTTACATGAAGGGAAAAGCTGGCTCACGAGCACAAAAATAAGAGCTGCTTTTACGGATTATAACGCCATTTTAAGCGCGCTCGTTCAACAACCCGAGGCCTGAAACTCTGCAAAATCCCACCTCAAGAAACTCCGAGCGAAGAGGCCGCGGCGCTCTGACACACAAGAGCCCGTTCCACCGAGCTCTGCTGCGGTCAGGCTGGAAGAGTTACCAAAACACCCGAAAGGCCTCAGAACCGACTGGCTGCCCCACATCACAGATCTGCTCGGCTGCTTTCCTCCCACAGCGGCCAAAAGCAGAGCCCTCTGCCCATCCGTCAAGCGCGAGGCCAAGCAACATTTCCTTATTTATATCCTCGCGGCTCCTGGCAAGCAGCTGCAGCCGCGCCGCCTAATGAAGGCCTGATTACTTTTTAATGTGTTTTAAGCTTACTTTCTGTGAAGGCACCTGAAGGATTAATACTGCGTTACATCCCAAGCCAAATTCGGCTCTTAACAAATAATATCCAGGCACCTGGGAGGGCAGGGCGAGAGCCTGTTCATCCCTTTACACCTGCTTCTCAAGGGGCTGTTGAGGTGCTCCAGCATTGCCAACACGCAGAACATCTCACCACCACCAAGACCTGAAGATAATCTATAAAAGTCCCATTTAATCGACGTCAGATTCTGCTCCGGGGCATGGAAATGATCTCCGTCAGGTGAAAACCCAACTCGGTTCCTGCTGAAGCCACCAAAATCAGAAGCAAATCTTTCTTCTCTTTCTTGGCCCCAGTGAAAAGCAGGGCGACATCGTGCACGCTCCTTCAACTCTCCCCCATACTCGCTGCCCCCCAGGTGGTTTTGGCTGCTTTTCTCACGTTCCCCAGACCACCAAAGCCCACGTACCACAGCAGCAGCTCCCGGCTGGTCTTGCCCAAAGGTCCAGCTCGCCACGAGCCCACCGGCCCGAGGCACAACTCGCACAGAAGCGGGCAGTCCGGGTGGCCGAGCAGATGAGATGCAACCTCCTGGCTCCAACCCTCTCTCTTTAGTCAGGATCAGGATATCTGTTTCCTCACCAAAAAAAGGAAAAGCATCCCTCCAGCGTTTGCTTTAGAGGCCTCTGTTAATTCTGCAAAGTGCCAAATGGAAGCGGTGTGGAAGTCAGGATGCCAAACACCCCCCTCTGGGGCAGCCGCAGCCTGCTGGAGCACTCCAAGAAGAGAAGTAATGCAAAACATTATTGCAAGGATTCACCGCAAATACGAATTAGCTTACGGTGTTACAATTCGCACGCATTTCTCTCACGTGTTTCGCTTTTTTGAAGAAGTTTCCCCTAGTTCAAGGCCGTGGAGCCCCAGGTAGCCTGTGCAGGGATCACCCTGGGGACAGGAGCTGGGGGGTTTGGAGGGGAGGGAGGATCACCTTACCCTTACCCTGCAGGCCTGAGCTTTGCTTCGGATGAGAGCCTGAAGAAACGGGGACGAGCTGCAGAGGCACGGCCCTGCGCTGGCACCGTCCTCACACCGTGAGGTACCGTCCTCACGCTCATTCCAAGCTGCTATTGCAGCACGACATAAATTGACCTTCGGCAATTTTCTCAGCCGGTTTCGTGGCATTTGACTTTCGCCAGCCTGAAAGCCGCTCGCCTGCTCCAACACCAACAGAGAGCGAGCCTCCTACGGCGGGAATACAGGCCCCGTCATCCCGCTTGGCCATTAACGAGGCGGGAGCCGCGGCACGACCTCAGCCCCGCGGTTATTACGTGCCGTTGTTTCCTGCAGCAGCCTCGGGACTTGGCAGGCTGCGTTCCCCCGAAGGCCCAACGTGCCCCTGGCGACAGCAGCCCAGCTCCGGGGGGGGTTAAGCAGAAGCAGATCCGCTCCCCCGGCCGGGGGCGCCCAGCTAGGCCAGCTCCTGAGCGCCAGGAGGAGCGGAGGAAGGAGGCAGATGCCCGCTCCTGGCACGTCCTCAGCCAGGAGGAGGTTTGGCAGGGCGGAGGAGCTAGAAAGTTCCTCAGGGTAGGCCACCTCTGCCACAGACTCCTTGGGTAACTTTGGGTCAGCCTTTCGCACCTCGCAGCGTCCGCCCCTAAGCTGTTCGCAGTGATTTCATTTTTCCAAATCACTTGCTTGCTTCGGTATTTGGGTGAGGGATCATTTCTGGCTGTTCCTACAACCAGGACCAAACAAACCCCAGCCCAGCCTCGCAGACAGGCTTTAAACGTTGACCACAAGGCAACTTAACACGCACAAGACCGATCTCCAGCCAGACAGTCAGGCTGAGCACCACGTGAACAGCTGAAAACTCCCCAGAACACGACAAATACCGAGGTGCTTGAAAGTTCTCCCTGTGGCCACGACAGAAGGGTGAAGAGTCATTGTGGGTGCCTTTGCAAACCCGACTGCCTGCTCCAGGAACTGCACAAAGAGCTTGCGCCCTGCAAACCCGGATCTCACCACCGCTGTCAGCCTCTGAGCCCGCTTCTTTCCGCCAGCCTCGCTCCAGGCCGAGACGATTCCTCCTCTGTCTTCCTGGCCGTACAGGGGCTCCGGGACAGGCCGTAGACGAGCATGAAGGGCAGCAATTAGAGTCGAAGAAAACCAGTGGTGGTCACACGTCATTCTGCCCCGAAGGCCGCGTCTCTTCTGCCTGCCAGCACCCTGCTGGTGCCTGCTGGGGAGGCAGCTGGGGGCAGCCCCAGGTCGCCCCGCACCAGAGCCGCACGAGGCTGCAGGCTGGGGGTTGCTTTAGCACACAGAGAGCACACAATTAACTGACCAGAGTGAAGGTTTACAGCATGAATCGCTGTTTCACTGCCTTTGTACTGCCAGGTATTCATCACCTTTAAATAAAACTTGCTTTAAGAAGAAATACGGTACGCCCCAGGGATCCTGCTCTACACCCAGGTGCTCCTGCTCACTTTCCGCCCTCGAAGAACTCACACACCAGAGGCACCATTTAGCAGAAGTCTTTCGGATGGCTGCTAGGCTAATACTAAACCAAACAAATTATCCGAAGAGAAGAAAGCTTTTTTTTTCCTAATCAAAAATACCCACCTACCATAACAGAAAGCTCCCAAGAGCTGCCCTCTGCCCGCCAGGAGCAGCAGCACTGCCCAGCCCCTGCTGCCTCGGCCCAGAAGGCTGCTGCCGGGGCTTTGCTCTGCGGGGCTCCTCTCGGGTGACAGCCCGGAGTCAGGAATTCCAGGAACAGCACATTTTTCCATCACAGTAAGGTCCTTCCCCCAACTCTTCCCACCCACAGCCACGGGGAGCTGCCACCACCCATCCCGCCCCACGGGCAGGGCATGGCGCTGCTCACACCACGACCGGGGCCACCCCACAGCCTCCCACGATGTCCGGCGTCGTCTTGGGTTCACTCTCATCACCCTGCTGTCGTCTTCTCTCGTTTTTCAAAAACCACGGGCTTCTTCCTGCCTCCGTGCAAGCTAGCATTCGCATACCACGACCGAGCCCTAAGACAAACACGAACTGCGTTTTATTTTCTGAAAGGCCGAGTCCCCCAGCTGCTGCGTGCTGGAGGACGGAGCTCTCCACGCCTGGGCGAGCAGCCAAGCGAGCTGCATTCCCCTCGTGTTCAGCCTCATGCTGGGCTGCCGGCAGGACGACGGCTGTCCTAGCACCTTCCACGCTGCTAATCCTGGTCCCACAAAAGACCCAGCCGCGGATCCAGCTGCTCCTCGGTTCGTACAGGCGTCAATTCCTACAGCGAGCATCCCCCGGCAGAGCTTTCAGGACCTCCTCCGAGCTTTTCACAGCGGGTGCAACTCAAACCTCGGTCCCCTGCAGGTGAAGCGGAGTCCTTCGGCCACCTCCCGACACGCTTTAACGGGGTAAAGGAAACAGAAATTTAGAGGAAGACCGCTCGAGTCCAAAGGTCTCGCGGAGTTAGCCAGCAGAACCATGAGACGTGCTTATCTGCGCTGCGGGCTGGGAAAGAATTGCAGTTCCTAATCGGGATTATCAGGTCGCTAACAAGCGAGTTTGCAAACCTGCCCCTTTTTATTTTGTGCCTCCTTTTTTACTTATAAATATTGTATTTTCTGCCTAGGGAAAAAAAAAAATCCTACGCCTATTATCCATAAATCAGCTTCAGTGCAACTTCACTTCCATCCATGTCCCCCGAGAAAGCTTTGGGATATATTTTGAGTTACCGAGAGTTACCTGTTCCTGGCCCTCTCTGCCAGCTGCTCTGGCCAAGCAGCCTCGCACCACGCGCACAGGAGCGATCTCAAACAAGCGGCATTAAGGATTTCCTCAGTGAAACCTTGCCCTGCTGTAGTCCATGGCAAAACTCCCAGCGACGTTCCCGCTGCCAAAGGTTCATCCCGCGAGGTGAACACAGATGCGCTGTTTAAACCTGCCTGGAAACCACGAGTCTCATAAAACCGGGGCTTTATGTGAAAACCATTATTGTTTTCCCCGGGGGCTGCCTGCTTGCTGTTTACACTGGGCTTCGCCAATTCCTTTTGACCTACGGCAGCAGGGGTTCTGATACATCTGCCTCACTGTCTAGGCCTAAACGTGATGTGTACCAGCAGCTGCTGCTCGTGCTGCAAAGCCACGATGTTCAGGAGTCACCTGTCTGTAGCAGCAATCCCTTCTGTTTCCTGCGTACCAAACAGCCCAGCCCCGACCTGGAGCCCACGGAGGATTTCATTACGATGTCAAATAGGAGACCTAACGACAAAGCTTCCCTACGCAAAGTTTTTCAGCGCCCAAATGTTGAGATTTCGGGGTCTGCCCGCTGCTACTGCATAGCCAACAGCCTCCTGTGACATGTCTGACAGCCCTGCGCTGAACTGCAGCTGCTCAGAAGGAAAGCAAGAGCAGAATTATTATTAAACCTCTGCTATTTTCTTCCTGGTTTCTAAGATACAGGGGACAAATACAGTTAAAAGTTCCTCCCATGTCTGCAGCCTCTCAAAGCATCTGAGTCTGCGAAGCAGAGGTAAGATCCTAATCGCATCGGTATGCCTGAATGCAAAACAGATTCACAGCCCGTTTACATTTCGAAGGAAACTTCCAGTTACAAAGCCTGCTAACACTGCTAGAACTGCAGGTATTTGTAGTAAACACCGAGTTAAAAACAAACCAAAAAAATCCCCAACACACACACACACACACTTTCCTTCTCCAGCAAACATTTTGTCCCCGGACAACACGGTCTCACATATTTTAAGTGCAAACTGCTAACATGATTTTGGGAGCAGAGCCAGGCTCGTCCAAGCGCAGAACAGCTCTGTTGGGCCAGATCCAGCGCTTGTCCTCCCCAGCATCCTGCCTCCACCAGCCACAGGCTCCAGGGGAGAGCACGCCAAAGGAGTGAGCACGCAGCACTACCCCACGTTGTCCTCTCCCAGACTCACCAACGCGCAGCACAGAGTCAGAGGTGTAGTCATTATCTTTAATCGCCCTAATAGCCCTTCACAGACTTTTTTCCCCCTTCATTTGTCTCGCTGCTTCCCGAACCCGTGCGGTTTTTGCCACACGCAACGCCCTCTGGCACGGCGTCTCTCCGCCGAGCTGCACGCTGCCAAAGGAGGCACCCAGCTTCTCCCCGCTCTCCCCCCGTTGTTGCGCTGCGAGGAGTCACCAGCAACCGCTTCCTCTTCGTTCTCCCACGCCGGACGTGGTTTTTATCTTTTTTTGTGCTTTTTCAGCCCCCTCTCTCTGCTACAGAGCTCCACCTTATTTGGCCGTCCTCGTGCAGCGCTCACCTCACGCTCCCCAGCATCTCTTCTGGCGCTGTCACACCGCTCGTGGCGATCGTCCCGGCCTGACAAAGACACAGACCCGCCACAGATTCATGCAGCGCTACTGTCCTAACTTTGCTCTCCCCGGTCCCAAGAATTCCCGACGTTTCACCTACTGTTTATACCACTAATAGGGGATTTTGTAACCAGCTTCAAGCCCTGCACAGGCTGGTTCTTCCCACCGGCGCCTCCTTCGGTGGGCTGCTCACACCTCCGTCACCTTTCTCGTGTCTCTCCGGGTTGCCTGGGACTATGCCGACCTGCACAGACCTCCGCGAGATCCTCCTCGTAACTCCTGTGCGCTGCACGAGCTGCCTGTAAGTCACAAACTCTCAATCATTGTCTGCTTTATATAACTGGAGTGTAATCGATCACGCAAGCCAAGAAAAGTCCTTCCCTCTTATCCCCCAGCAGCTGAGTTTCTCTCTGGAAATCCGGCTGCCTTTGGCTCCTCTCTTTGCCCCGGCGCCACAGCACCTCAAACAGCACATCCCTTGACAGGTCATACTCACAATTTTACGCTCGAGCGCCTCCAGAATTGAAGGCTTGGCAGTACTCACGCGCGCAAAAGGAGCCCAAATAAAATTATCCTTCACATATCTAATTAAAGAAATCACCACACTCACTTCTCACGGGCAAAACCGAGCCCAACAAGAAGCTGTAAGCCGGAACCAAAGACTGCCTCAGCTGCACTCAGACAGCATCAGCTCTGCCTCAGGCTGCACCTTGACGCTGACCCTTTCTTTACGTTCTCTTCTGGTAGCTTGAATGCCCCCTTCCCACCTTCCGAAGTTGAGGCTTAACAGCCTCCTGCCGTGCTGCCCTGAAGAGGACGTGCTCCTGGACGGAGGCTTTCTCTGGAGCAAACAAGAGCAGCATTACAATTAAAACTCTCTCAGGCTTGATGAAGTATCTGATGAGCACAGGTGCTTTACGCTGAATCACAAACTGAATATGGCTGGGGTTACAGAAGCGCAGCTGAGCTTTGCTGTGTGGGGAGGAGTGCCGTGGGGCACACGAAGCCCCTTCAGCTGCTCCAAACTGCAGAGCTCCCGTCCCTCTTGCCGAGACGGGAAGCCCTTCATCCTCAGCCCTTCTCCTTATCACAAAGGCACTATTTCAGTTCTGCCTTGAGCCTGAACAGCTGATACCTATCGATGTGCGCCTGGTTCCGTTTGTCTCCTCTTTCCCCGCTCCCTCTTTCCCTGGGAGGAATGAGCATTAAGAATAGCCCTGCAGAGACTCTTGGTTTTGGCATCCTCTACTCGTTACACGCATGCCAACTCCATAGGAATCTTCTGCGCGTAGCTTTAATGCCTCGAGACAGGAGGACTTCCTTGCTCGGCTCTGCAGACGCTGCAGAAGTGCTGAGCATGGACCTGACGCTGCACGGACACGCCTGGGGGGAGCCGGGCGCCGGGACAAACGGTGCAAGGTGAGGGTGCTCAGCCTCCGTCCCGGGCCGGCCCTCCCTGCTCCAGCAGCACTGGGGGGGACAAATCCTGACCCCCTGCCTGGGGACAAGCACCGTGGTGGCTGCAGACACAGCCGGCAGGCAGTCCTAACAAAACCCCTTCCAGCCGCAGCTGTGGAGCGTCACCCCAGGACCCGCTTGCATTTGAGCACGGTAGAATGTTTTTTATTTCGGTCCATTAAAACTTTGGCAACAACCGCAACCAATTTAATCTTTGGCTCCGTTAGGGATTTGAAAGCTGTATTTTAAGAAAAAACACTCGACTTATCTAGAGTTCGGAACAGTGATACAAAAAAAAGGGACAGCCACGAGACAGATGGAAGGCACCCCGGCTGTCTCGCTGGATTCGTGTTACGCATCGTGTCTTCTGCCCTGAGAGCTCGAACTCAGAGCGAGTCTCGTCCTGGAGAGAGAGAGGGAGAGATGAAGTTTGGTTATCACTGGATATCCCCGAGGCTGCCTGCACAGAGCCAGCTCCGTTTGTCACTTTGGGGGA
This sequence comes from Cygnus atratus, assembly GCF_013377495.2. Taxonomy (NCBI): domain Eukaryota; kingdom Metazoa; phylum Chordata; class Aves; order Anseriformes; family Anatidae; genus Cygnus; species Cygnus atratus. Next base: position 19,268,184 of record NC_066374.1, read on the forward strand.
ATGCTGCAGAAGCAGGGAGCAGCCTCGCCGGCCCTCGCAAAGCCCCGAGCTGCTGAAGACGAGCAGGGAGAGAGCAGGTGGGCACAGACAGCCCCGCTCATTCTGCCTCTGAGCCGTTCTGCCTCGGTTCCAGCCCAAAGCGCTCTCGAAGGCGCTCGCTGCCAGCTGTACATCCGTGGCACCACCAGAAGGTGCTTCTGGGGAGGAGAGAAGAAGAGTAGGCGTCATGGCTAGCAGGTGTCTGCACGGCAGAGCGCAGGCTGCCTTCCTCTGTGCTTCCCGGCGGGCGGGGAGGAGACCCAGACCCTTTCCCGAACAAGAAAACAGCACAAAAGAAACACCAAGCCGCAAACCCTCCCATCCCTGACTCTGCAAATGAAAAAATAAACTCAGACTTCCTTTCCTCTTTAAGCCGCCCCCGACCAGCGGGAGCCCGAGACGTGCCGGGGGCCGGATCCGGAGCCGCACACCATCCAAACACGCGGGGGCTTCCCGCACGCCGCCGCGGCTCGCACCAGGGCACCGGAGCTCTCAAATCCTGTGGTGGCAACTGGTGCAGTTGCTGGCAACAAATGAGCGCTCGCGAGCCCGAGAAGAATTTAAGCAGCTGGCTCCTTCCCGCAGGGGATCGACAGAAGCGGCAGTCCGGCTGCCTTCGGGAAGGCGCGCACAAGTTCTCCTGGTGCTGCAGGGAAGCTGGAGCAACGTCCTTCCCAAACAGAACAAAGTACCTAAATGCCAACGGGGTAAATCACAGACCAGAGCAATTCAGCCTCTTCAGTCCCCGCATCCTTCTTCCCGGAGCAGGAGTGGCAATTACTCCCTGGCCTCTCCTCCTTTCGCCTCTTAGAGGATTTGAACGGAAGCCCGTAGCCAAATTCAGCCTCACAGCCTGCGCAGTCCCCGCTCGATCAACGCTTGGGCGCTCCTGAATGTGGCATTTGCGGCTGCCAGTTCGCGTTCGTGGCCTCCAACACCGCCTCGCGCTGAGGAGCGCTGCTCACTTGGGCTGCGCGTCCCTCGGAGAGGCTCCTGGATGGCCCTGGACTCCCGCGGCCGGTGCCTGCAGCTCCTCGCCGCAATTACAGCCAGCCGTGCTGCTTCGTCCCGGCCTGGGGCTCACCGGCACGGAGTCCACCCCGAGGAAGAGTGAAGGAAAAGGGCATCTGCTGGTTCGGGACTTCCAAATACAGCCTTCAGACTGAGCTGTAACCATGACGCTCCGATCTCCTGGGCGAAATCCAAACAGCAGGCCGGAGCAGGACTGCAGTTATAACATCTTGCCTGAGCCCTTAATGATAAACTTTCGGTACATTCGGTTATCTTTACGTCTGAGAAGCACAGTGACAAACCACACCACACGCAGCCACCTTTACCTTCACCACCCGGGGTATAAAGCAAAAGCCACGAGCAAACACAAACACCGGGCTTTGCAACCAGCGAAGCACAACAGAGATAAGGCCGTGTACTTACTAACTCCTCGCGCTGGAAACCGGGCAGCTCAGTCACACTTTGCACAGTACCACCCATGATGAGACGCCGCACAACACAGCTACAGAGGAATTAACAGCAAGGCGTACTTCACCAGAAATCCCTTGAAATGTACTCTGAGGTGCCTTTGCTTAGACACGAACGTCCTATAGCAATTTCCCCTCACAGATACATGCTATTGAATATAAACAGTATAGAGAACGGCGCCTCGGGGAAACATTTTATACAATATGATATGGAAAATTATCCTGCAGAACAAAGTATTCCTTTGCCAATAAAAGACCACAAAATTTGGGCACCCTCCAAGACTCACGGCCCGAGGCTGCAAGGTGCGAAGCAGCCGCAACGCCCTTCCCCTCCGGTGGGAGATAATGCTTCCCAGAGCCCCGCGAAAGCTCCACCAACTTACAGAAACCACGCAGTCATTTTCTAGGAAGGAGGCGCTTTTATACTTATTGCTGGTTTGCTTTTACTCTGGCAAATTAACCTTTCCAAAAACCGAAGTAACCCCGCGTCGGGTGCTGCTGGCGGTACAGAGCCATCGTAGCAGGAGCGAGAGCCGCCTGGCAGGGCTGACATTACCCACTTCAGTCGCTGCGCTGGAAACGACTTTGACTCAGTTCCACCCCTCTGCAGCAAACTGATGGGGATTTTCCATTTCCCAAGTGGATTAGTTCACATTCAGCACCCGGTAAGGCTCCTCTGGCCTCCGGGCACAGCCCCTCTCACCAGCGGCTTGTTTTAAGGGACAGGAAAACGACTGATTCCCATCGAGCGCCTTTCAGGCGAACGCTCAAACTTTCCCTTCAGCAAGGTGCCTCTCTGTTCTGCTTTAAGTTGAAGCATCAATTCAAATTCTTATACCAGAAAGAAAACAGCCACCCGGTGAGGTACGCTCGAGCCCTGCCAACAGAAACACCCTTGGTGTGCTGAGTAAACCGAGAACGTGCAAGTCCTGCTCATTACCGCGACACCACTTCAGCTGTACTCGCTTTGGACCTGGGCTTGGGCATACATATGTAATAAAACACAATTACGCGTATGTTATGCTTACGTTTCATACAAACAGACCACGCCAATGCTAATATCCAAATTCCATGGGCAAGGATGCACGAGGGACCCTAAAAGGCAGGGAGGGGGATGTTAGCACTGAGTCTCGTGACACGCACAATCCACACAGACAAAACACCATGGCAGATACCACTTAGCAAATAATTAAAGGCCTCATTTAAAACCAGGTAAATGTAGTCAAGATCAGTGGCCGTATCCCTGGAGCTTAGTGTCACTATGCAAACCCAAAATCAATAACTGCCATTAAGAGGTCACCGATAAGAATCTACAGCAACAGAGTCCGTCATCTGGAAACCTATTAACAGCTGTATTAGAAAGGAAGAATTACATTTCCAGTTTGCTAATGACTGCTTCTTTCCTTCTCGCTGATAATTTTGCAAGAAGCCAGCAGAAATTCCTTTCCACCCCCCCTCATAAATGAGCCACTCCGGATTTCAAGGCACTTTCAAGACCGGCATGGGATAATCACCAGCTTTCCGTCACCGGCATCAGCGTGTCGATGTCAGGAGCAGCACCCAGGCCGCCAAAAATGACGGGGGGAGAGAAGCAGCGCGGGGACGCCCGAGGGACGCGCTTCTGCTCCTCTCCCCCAGCGGAGCCCGACGCGGGCTTGCCCCTGTCACAGCCTCCAGCCGCACAGCTCACCGCCGGCTGGTTTTGCTGCTGAGGACTGGAGATCTGCAGCTGTGCTGACGGGGGAAGGAGAATTCAGTGCAAGAGGCAGGGTTTTTTCTTCCTCCTGGCTGTCACCGGCCTCTGGAAGCTGGGGACCCCGCACCTCCAGCAGGCTGACACGGAAGGGCATCACGAAGCCGGCGGCTTAGCCCCTACCTACGTGCAGCAGAAGACTCCGATCACTAACTGCATTCTTTGGCATCCTGCACGTCTCTTCGACATTCACGCTAAATGCGACAAACCCCCCCCCCCCCCCCCCCCGGATTTTAGGCTCGAAGCATCTTCCTCGCAGAAATCTGGCAATCTTTAGGGCGCTGCCGCTGAGCCGGGTCCGGCCCCAGGCGCAGACTCGCACTTTTTTTGTTCGCCTCGCTCTGGGAGGGGACACACACAGACGCAGACACACACAGACACACGCACACACGCAGACACACAGCCTTCTCGCCGAGCCCTGCCGGCGGCACAACCCGGTGCCGGCCCACGGTGCCCAGCCCGGCTCCCGGCCGCGGTTCATCACCCGACACACGGCCGAGAAGCCACCGGAACCGAGCCGGGCGCCACAACTCGGCCATCAACTTCGGCAACACGGCAGGAGCGGCGGCGTGCTGCCCGCCCGCACCCGCTGAGGGGGGCAGGAGCCCCGGCGGACACGACGGGCCGCTGGGCACGGCCGGCGGCTGCAAGCACGGCTCCCCCCACCCCGGGGCTGGGCGCTCCGGGTCCCGCACCGTGCCCCCTTCCCAGCCCCGCAGGGCCCCGGCCGCCTCACAAGTTTCCCGGCGCGCCCCTTACCGCCGTGGAGCCGGAGGAGGAGGCGATGTAGACCTTGATAACCATGCTGGGGGGGCGAGGCGGCGCCGGGCGGGTGGGTGTGTGAGGTGAGGTGAGGAGAGGAGCCGAGCCGAGCCGAGCCGAGCCGGAGGCAGGCAGGGAGGGAGGCAGGGAGGGGAAGGGAGGGAGGAGGCTGCGCCTCGCCCCGCCTCGCCCCGCCGCTCTCACTGGGCTGCCGCCGCGGCAGTCACCGCCAGCCGGCCCGGAAGAGGGGAAAACGGTTTAAAAAATCAAAAAAAAATAAAATAAATAAAAAAGGAGGGGGGAGAGAAAGAAAGGGGCGAGGCGAGTTCCCGACGAACCACGCGAGACGTGCGGGGAGGAGGGCGGGCAGGGGAAGGGGCTGCGCTGAGGCGCAGGGCTCGGCCGGGGGGCGGGGGGCGAGAGCCGCCAGCGGTGGCCCCGTGGACGTCGGCGGCGGCCGAGAGGCTAACAGCCTCGAAGAGCACCGAGCCCCCGCTGAAATGGGCGGTTTCCAGGGAAAAATCGCGTCAGGGATCCCTTCCCTCAGGGGAGGTGAAATCCAAGTGTGCGCGGTGCGGGGCACCTCGGTACGCCGGGTGCTGCACGGCTCCTCAGACCTTCCGCAAAAGGGCGAGCAAACCTTTACAAACCGTGACGGGGTCTCAGACAAAGCTCCTGTCTCTGCCCAGTGAGGCCCATTTTCGGTTGAGTCTGAAGCAAAAATCAGCCAATTCTACAAAGATTGGGCTCCAGAGCACCCTACAGCACAAGGAGCAGGGAAGGGCTCCAGCAGCAGGTGACGGAGTTGTGCACCCGTACGCTCTAAAAGCAAAGGCAGACACTTAGATCTGATGCGGTCTAACACTGGAAGGAGTCAAAGGAGCTAAAGATAAGGCTGTGGAAAAGAAGAGGAGATAGGAAGCTGCTGGTGTCAGAGACTTTATCTTGGGGAGTGAGAGGGCAGGACAGGGGCAGCTCAGACATCGAGGAGTGGTTTAAGGTGCAGCTTTAGGTGGTGGCCTCTAAGGAGCCTCCACCTAAATGTTAGAAACACTCCTTTGCCGTCCTTCTTGCAGGAGACGCTTTTCATTCTGCCCTTCTTTTCTGTCACTTGGTGTGAGTGCATTAGGCAGCACCTCGGTGCCCAGGCAGGGCTGGAGCAGCCATTTCGCTTCCTGCCGATGGGCTCCATAAATGCTGCCTCGGTTGGATCCTCACTTGGAGAGGTGAGAAGAGATGTGTGGGATGGGCAGATGTTACTGCGCAGTAACAGTTAATTGACTTTTAAATGCGTTTCATTGTGAAAGTCACTCTCCGAGTGAAATGTTGGCCCATGCCAAAGTACAGACTGCTTGGGCATTCGGCACAATTCAAAGGCTCTGTCCTGTGGCCTCCCAGAACTCCTGTGGTGCATCTTCCACACAATAAAGCCTCAAAGAAACACATATCAGGACAGCTATCGCAGGTCCCGTTTGGATCTGCCCTCTTCTGTACTGGCCCCTCTGCTTCCCATCTCTCGCCCGCTCTTCGAGCTGTCTGTGCCGTGGAAAAGGAATTACTGCTTGGGTAATGCAAGGTACCGGGGCTGTGCAAAAGGCCCACTGGGAAGCTGGGAGCCATAACGTACTGCAATTTCACTGCATGCTATTTTATCATTTTTATTAATCACGACTGCTTGATGAGACCTCAAAGAGTTGTTAATTATTACAGCCATAGTGACACTTTATTTAGGGAAATTTATATTCAGCACCTGTCTCCCACTTACCTCTGCAGAAACGTACTCCAACTACTCCCTTACAGGTTTTATTATACGTTCTGATGACAACATCACAGAAAATGGAAAATACTTAAAATAGACACAGCAAGCTGAAATGTTACCATCTACCAGCTAAGATGAAAGAAAAGTGTTTTTTCTGCTCTTGGCAAAAAGGAGGAAGGTATTTCTGAAGTGATTTTTCCAAGCAGAGTAACAAAACATGATTTTCTAAAAAAGACCGTTGAATTAAAAAGTCTATTAAATTAAATCGCCCATATTTCTTTTATTAATTTCTCAATAGTAAGAAAGCTATTTTGAAGATGACATCCCTAATTCTGGTATTGCTTATGATGCTTATCTGAGTCTTTGAGAGTCTCATGAGGTTTATGCATGTTCTGAAAATGTAATGAGCCAAAATATTTATTTAGGATGATGGTACACCATAAAAGTTCCCCGGTTCAGGAAATTTCAAAATTTAATAGAAATAACTGGTGTGCTTTTAAAAACAAATAGATCTAAGTCCAGGAGATTAAAATTCTTCCAGGAATGTTTCTTCAGATGTGTTTGTACAGCTCCCTTCACGACCGTTTGAGAAGTACACTGGTAATTCCCATCTCCTCTGAAGCACGATTCTCTCTGTCAGGATGTAATCTGATAAATAGCAAGGAGCAGCAGAGGCAGAAACCGAAGCTTATCAGACAGAATGAAATAAGCACAGGTGGAGAACTGGATAGACGCGTTCATTTGAACACGGTGTTTACCTGTCACTGTGCAGGCTGACCGCCTGCTTGCTGGCCAGCTCTCCTCCTCGCAACACCCCTTCAGCTTCTCAGAGCTGAAATTCTCCAGGAGTGAGCTGTTCCCTGTCTGTTCTCCCTACGAAAAGCATGCCATAACCATTGCTCTCAATAGTGCACTTTAAAAGGCATTTTATCTTCATGAAGGAAGATTTATTACATTAAGAGCAATACATGAATTGGGTATTATTGAAACGACTACGTTTTCTTGACTCATAATAGTAAATTTCCCACTCTATTGGCAGGAAAGTGCCGTGTTTTCTATTCCCAGGCTGCTCACGTAAAATCCATGGTATTATTTTTGTTTTCACTAACAGCTATGAAGTGTTTAATTATCCTTCTCAAGGTAGACTAAAACCTCAAACAAAATGGATAAATTTGATATTATGCCTCTAAGAGGAAAATCTACGGTTCTTATGCAGCCAACAAAATAGTATGTATATAATAGCAGTAATTGTTGTCTCCCCCATTCTTTTGTTCATTTGCTGTAGCGTGTGTTTGTACAAGGCCATTTTGTCAGGTTACATCTTTTATTCCCGTCTCTTTTGCTTAAAGGGAAATTTAACAGCTGAGTTTTGTTGTGGGTTACTTGACATATTATGAAGCAGCAGTACTGAGTGAGCAGCAGCCCTCCTGCTGTATGGGGGGAAGCAGGAGCGCGGGGAAGTGCTCCCCGATGCCTCGGCTGTGAGGCAGGATGCCCAGCGGATGGGCCATCCAGGAGACATTTGGGCATTTAGGATAAAGATGTTGTAGGTAACGGCAAAGATCTCACTTTTCTTAAACTGCAGACAAGGATGGGAGCTTTTGAGTGTTGGCAAGTAAGCTACCTTTAAAGAGACAAATGTAGTAGAATCTGGCAAAAGATATTACAGTGATCAGCTGCAAAATCCCTCTCGTGCAAAAGGTCAGGAACCACACGTGCTCCAAATGCTCCACAGCTTCTTTGTAACAACAGAGAGAAATACATCCAGAATTCAGTTGCAAATACTTGGCAAGTAACTTGAGAACGTGCCAGGTTTCCGTCTCTTATTTTGCTTTTAGTATTGCTGGAGAAGATGCTCTCGATTTGTCTGAACTCCTGAAATGGAGGAACGTGTGGTCAGTCAGAAACGTCAGCTCAGCGCTCTCACTAGGAAATAAGAAATCTGTTCCTCGTTTCCCATCCCAGACTCCCAGGCCTGCCAATAACTTGAGCCAGAAGGCAAACTGCGACGCCGAGTACGTCCTCTGACTTCGCCCCTGCTCCGCAGGAGGAATGTCCCGCTATGGCATACGCCAGCGTGCAGCTGATTTATTGTGGGTGGAAACTCCCCGCTCCAGCACGCTGGTGGAAGGGGGTGGGGTAGCCCCGGAGGTCTGCTGCTGCTCCTGCTTCTCTTTTGGAAGTCGAGGAGGGCTGCGGTTCCGTGTTTTCGTGTGCCGTTGCGTGGGACAGCTTGCAGTCAGTTGCACGGGCAGGAAAACACCGCGTAGAGCGCCTTGTTTGGAGTTCGTCTACTTGTTGCAAAAACGGTAGAGCTGACGGAGTTCTGTTAAAACCCCTCGTAAAGAGCAGGAACGCGTCGTTGTGACGAGAACCAGAAGGAAGGAACACAGGACGCCCATTCAGGGAGCAGCGCTTGCACTGCTGCTAGGTTCCGTCGGGCTGTTCACCGTACGAAACCCATCACCGCGCCCAAAACGCCTCACACCGCACAAAACCCATCACTGGGAACGGACTCCCAGCTGCTGGGACCCCCCCCCGCCCCCCCCGGAGCAGCTGCGGACCGCTCGCAGCAGCCTGGGGCCCTCCCTGCAGCGGGCCGGGGCTGGGCCCACCGGGGCCAGGCCGGCCCCAGGCCGCGGGCAGGCCCCGGGGAGGCCGCTCGCTGCCGCAGCGCGCCCCCTGCTGTCCCGGCCGGGCAGCGCGGGGCCCGCGGGGCGGCTCCCGGGGGGAAGCGGCCCGGGAAGGGCCGGGGAAGGGCCGCGGTGGCCGCCCGGGGCCGTGCGGGCCCTGCCGGCCTTGGCGGCCCGTGGCAGGCCTCGGCCGGGCCGAGCGGGGCCCCGAGGAAGGGCGCAGGACTCGGGCTGGAGCCGGCCGCGGGGTTCTCGGCGCGCCGAGGGAGGGGAAGGGTCATTTTCTGAGTCGTGTTGGCGTTGTGCAGACGGTTCGGCATTTCTAGAGGCAAAGTCCTTTTTTTTTTTTTTGAAGTAACGTTGTGTTGTTCTGATAGCTCAGCACCTCCAGAGCCACTCTCCGAGAGCACCTCCATTTTGAGGACCTGTGGAGCACCTGCACCGGGGCCGGTTTGGATCGGCAGCGCACTTTCGGAGCGGATCTCCCAGCGTTACGTGCCGTGCTTTGGCGTGCTGGCATCATGGAGCAGCCTCGCTCGCGTCCGGTGATGTTCGGATGACACCAAGCTGGCCCCAGGCACGGGAGCTGTGAAATGCCGTGGGGCCCTCTGCAGCAGCTCTTCCACCGTCCTACAGGTGTGTTCCCCTCGCACCACGCTGCCTGCCAAGGTAGGCATAACCAGAATCGCTGTGGGCAGGTGTGCCAAGCCTTAGCCATGACAAATGCTGAACAGCCCTGTCAAATATTTTTGGCAGACTGCATCTCGTACATGAAAAAAAAAAAAAACAAAAAAGCAGCCTGTGCTGCTGCGTGCACAGGCTGTGACACGACTGTGTGCAGCAGCAGGGCCAGGGCTCGGCAGCAGCAGCCTGATGGGGATTCCCACTGCTTCTGCCCCTGAAACCTCCTGTCCCTCAGCTGACCTCCGTCCAGGGAGGGGATGGCCAGTCGCAACGCCCTGTTTAGAGTTTTGTCTCTCATTTTCCTCATACTCAGGACTGGCTGTCCATCCCACCAGCTCCAAATGGCCACGCGAGCCCTAACTCCGGCCAGCCCTGGCTGTTTTCTTCAAGTGCACTTAGTTATTCTGAAGTACTTCAGGGAAATACATGGAAGGACATACCACAGCTACCCAGACTTCAGCCAGAGTAACAGGAATATGCACTCTTTGAATGGTGTTTTAGGCCAGTTTATCCAAATGGACATTCACAGGACGTAGCTTGCCCTGAAAGGCAAAAAAAACAGTCCCGAATCTGTCAACAGCCTCGCCTGGTGGCTGTCCCTGACTCAGGAATGGACTGCACAGAACATGTTTTTGTACTCTGAACACTAAATCCTCTCTTCACTGTGCCTGTCCAGTGAGAAACCTGCAGTTCCTGCTTGCTGTGAGTTCAGAGCAAGCTGAAAGAAGAGGAAGTGGAGCTTCAAATCACTGCACGATGCCTGCCATGCTAGTGGCTTACGTTGTTACAGACTTGGAGATAGCCCGTACATTCACAGCTGCAGAGGGCTTGCGTTTCCTAGGATCAAGTCTCTTTTGGCCAAAGGGTCCATTCACACCCTCCCCCTTCCCTCCTGAACGCCCTCCGTGTGTTCAGACCATGTAAAAATGGCTCCTGGAAAGGCTTGTTATAAACAAGCGCTAAAGGTGGTGCGGCTCTGAAAACCTTCGCCATGCTCACTTGGTCACAGCCCGCCCAGTTGCTGGGTCTCCCCAGGAACTGTTTATAAACACTTGCGCTGCATGGCTGTCTCCTCAGGCTGTGTGTGGAAGCAGTTTTAAAGGAGGGCTTGCACACTTCTGCGTGTGCAGCGGGGACCATCTGGCAATGGTTAGTTTGTTATTATTCACTTTGTCGATTTATTCTAACCCTTACCGATGCTTCAGCGCGAGACAGATCCTGAGACAAGCTTGTGAGTTCCTGTCTGGGAACTTCCCCAGCCTCCTCCACAATAAACACAGATGCAAGAAGCTCGTTTGGGGTTTCTGCTCCAATTTTGTCTTTTCTACATATTCCTTGTGTACCTTGATAGCCGATTGGTTCTAGACAATGTTTCTCAGACTTTCTGCTCCTGATGAGACTGTAAAGCTTTTGAAGTCTTTTTGCAGGTTGTGTGTTAAACTCGGGTTTTTACATAGCTGTTTTTACATTTCCCTCACGATCTTTTCTATTTTCCTCATTAGAACAGAAATCCAACTTTCTGAGGGATGCCTTTTTGCTCCCAGTGACCTCTCAGGTCCTGCCTTTTAGCCATGCTTCATTTTTTACCCATTTTTTCAGCCATGTTTGATCCTTCTGTGTGCTTTGTTGGCAAACGATATGCATTTGGTCAGAGCTTCCAATGCGAAGTCTTTCAGTGGTCCCCACGTTGCATGAAAATCTTTTACTCTTTTAGCTACCTCTTCGAGCTTTTTTTCCAGGAAGCCTTCTCACTTTTACCATGCCCTCCTTTCTGAAATGAAGAACAGTGACTTCTTCGGCTTTTGTTACTCTGATCAGAGTGGTGACTGGAGTATGCAATGGTCACTGTTTCAGAGAATGGTTACTTAGGTCCTGTATGTATTCTGTCCTTGTCCAGATCCAGAGTTGCTTCTCCTTTTGTGGTTTTCCGGAGCAGATGCTCTAGAAGAAGTCATTAACAGTGTCTGACCATTCACACCTAGACATAACAGCAACGTGGTCTACATACAGCCACGGGAAATTTCCCATTGCAGTTGTGTTTCCCACCCTTGCTGCCTCCCTGGTCTTTATCACAGCTGCTAAGTTTGGTGATGGAGTTGATCCCGTGCTGTAATGGTAGCAGACATTTCCACTTATTTATCTGTTGAGAAGTCACCAAACTTGCTAATAATTTTGCTTGTATTAGCTGAGGAAATAGATTTTGAGGTTTATAATTCCACGTGACTCTTGCCACTCTTCAAAGCTGCCTTCGTCTTCTCGCGTGCACCCTCGTATCTTTGGAGAGAATCGTTACTGTAATGGCAATCAAGTGTCACATGCCTCAGACCTGTCCGGCAGTGTACACCAGTGGGAATTGCAGAGAAAAAGGCAAATAAAAGACAGTGTTGGCAACCGATCGGCTGATGACGCTACTCATTTTTGCTTTGTGCTTTTTCTGGCTTCCTTGTAGTAGTAGTCTTAGTTTTGACTGCTTTTTTTGCAAATTACATCTCCTTTTAAAGAACCAAAATTGGAAGAAAGAAAGAACCAAGAGACAAACTTGCTGCTGACAGTCAGCTTCCCTGACTGCAGTGCACTGCGATTTCTTCCTGTCTGTAGTTTATGTTTAATAAAAGCCTGTGTTTGCTTTGGTGCTTGTGGTGGAGAACTAGGTAGGAAGCTGTAGCTAAGCCAAAAGGTTTCCCTGAAGTAAAGGTGAACAAATAGAACCAACGGGAATTCTAACCAGCCAGCAGAGTTACACCCTCACGCTCCCACATTAACAAGCACTAAATGTTTCATTGAAATCAATATCGAATTTGACACACAAGTCAATTCTTACCCAGGACAAACCATAAAATTACCCAGGACAAACAATAAAATTAACCAAGCACAAACATCTTCTGTAGATCAATAATCCACTCATCCCAAAAGTTACATGCGGTAAGGCCGACAGACACTTTAAATGCCAGGTACGCAACATGAAAATGTGTTCTGTGACATTTTGCCACAAAAGAGCACGGATTCACATGGACTACTTCCCGTATGTGCCATAACTGTGAGCACAGAGAGAATCCTGATTTCCCCTGCCTCTGAGTTCACGATGATGGGGTTGTTTCACAGTTAAATGAAGGAGGCTGAGAGTTTTGTGTCCAGAGCCTGTGTCGCACTCGCTCCTGGTGTAACAGAATCCGTCATGGCAGACTTCAGCCAGGCCGCGAAGGCAGCCTTGCCATGCCATCAGCACGCAGATGCATCTCGTCCACCTTTCTGATTCCGGAGCTGGTGGTGCTGCAGAACGGCATAGTCACTGTACCTTCGGTAAAAGCAAGTCTTTGTGCAAAGGAATCGGAATAAAATGCCTCAGGTCTGAACAGCATGACCCAAGAGAGCTGCAAGACCACTGAGATCCCGTGGTGGGAATGAATCTCCTGACATTCAAAACTCACATGACTTTGAGCTCAAAGGAATGACAAAACAACATATATCTAACCGCCTATTGGGGGAAGGCTGGAAATCAGTCAACCAGGAGCAATGCTGGGTGTATTTTGCCTTTGTTCAGAAATATCTTAATCTGCATCAGTGCAAGAACACGATCTAGGAAAACGTTTGTCAAGTATTAGAGATCTCCTCTGGTATCAGGAACAGGCTCTCCTCCTCTCTGCAGGAAATTCCTGCCTTGGGCAACAGCTGGGAAACCTACATGAACCAGCAAACGTTCTGAAAACTTTCACGACTTGGTCAACAGCACCTCGGAGGATGTTGGAGAGATGTAGGTCCCCGAGGTGACTGATTAATAAACACAACAAACAGCAGTCACACCACGGTGGCATCGAAGTTGGGCTGACCGAGTCTTGGCCGATTTTGCAAAGATCAAGGGGCAAAAACTGGGCCGAGCTGTGATAGTTTCAGTCTGAAACTATTTTCTTGCACTTTGGTTGTCTGTAATTTCCCCAAATTACAAACTCTAAAAATTAGTCAGCATTCGAGTACTGCTCTGTAAGTTTAGTGTGGGCAGCTGACTGCTTGTTCAGGGCGCTGGCAGTGTTGGTTAGTTTTGTTTTGACATAGGCATGGTATGTTTCTGTTTGCAGATGGAATGTTTTTACCTCTGTGAGTCAACAGCCTGGTTCAAATAGCTCTGCAGAATTCAAATTGTACCATGAAGTTTTCTCATGGAAGCAGCAGCAGATTAATTTCTGGTTTGTTGATTTACTCTCGACATAGACCAGTGATACAGCATAAATTCAGGCTTAGGCCTTGTTGTACCGAATCAAAACTACCAATTTTAGCAAAAATGCCAGAAAGGGGTCACATGGTACAAAGCAATGATCCAGAGTAAATTACCCTCCTGGATCTAATTTGTCAAAAGGGTTTAACTGGCTGATTCCGTACCGGCGATCCGTATGCCAGGTTAGCTGCATCACTGCATGGCTTTCTGACGCGTCTTATCAAATCCTTTTTGTCTTCCCACAGCCAACGTAAAGCTACTACACAGTCTTAAAGCCAATGTAAGCTCCGTGCTGTGTGCTGGGATTAATGCCAGTGAGCCTGTTCCCTGGCTGGTTCAGATCTGTGCTACTGCATTAACGCCCGTGGAACCACGGCCTGCTGTACGGAAGGTGATCAGCAACAACTAAAGGTCCTCTGTGCGTGCCCGTGCACGCGAACGCTTCTCTTACCTGCTGCTCGGTGATGATCACAGCGAAACGTACAGCTACTGCTGCGACTTAGAACAGAATTCAGCCAGCCGTGGCCCATTTATTTGACAGGTGACTTCCTATTCTTCCCAGTTACATAAAGGAACAGTTAATTACTCCTTCCACTTGGCCTGAAGGAAGGGTGTTTACAGTATCCGTAGGTATAGCCAGGTCTGTAATTTTCTATAGGTCTGCACAATAACAGCCATCTACACCCTCAGTGTCACAACATCTTGCCACAGTTTATCCTATCTGTTGAGAGGGAAGTGACCTTCTAACTGCTGATTTACTGTTTGTAAAAATACAAAGGTGGAAAAGAAGGCAAAGCACTTGTAATGCAAAATTCCTAGTGAATTTTATATCCGTGCTTACTTCCCAGTGCCCGTTTTGACCCGAGCTTTCAACCAAACCGCTGTCACCCAAGTTGTTCTCCTCGGGAGAAAAGGCTGACAGACTCTTCAATGAATTCCTGCTCCTCTTCCACAATTGCACAAAGACTTTTCACAGAATATGGAAAGAACGAAATAATAACTACAGGGAGCCAGGTGAAACTTCAAGGCAACTGACAAAAAGCAACTGAAGCATAAATCTTGTTAGCAATGGAGAACTTCTAGTATTGGACACGGATTCTAGAAAGAAGACAAGGACTCGTGAGATGTGTCTTAGACAATTTTTAGCTCAGAGGATGGAGAAAACTAGTGGAAACACTATTTAAAATCTTGATTAATAAAAGAGAATGGCTGAAAATATAAAGCTGACATGGTTGGAAAGGAGAAAGTGAGCTGTTACTGAAAGAAACACGTCAATAGAACAGCAAAGCATCCTCACGTGGAAGGCAAATAGGAGGTGTATGAAAAACCAACATAAAGATGAACAAGAGTATAATGGAGCCCTAATGGCAGCTTTAGAGATAAATACGCAGTCTTTCTAAATTGTGCAAGAAGTAGAAAAAAGCACACAATTGAGAACTGTTGTCATGGAATAGCACAGGCATGGAGGAACAAAAAGAGAGGCAAAGGTCCAAAATTAGTTACAGTGACGAAAGAACAGAGAAGGATATAGGAACTTGCTCTATATATACACACTGAAAGTAGGAGCAAAACAAAAGAAAACCTCGTTTATTGCTGACAGAAGAGGAAGGCACCAAAAAAAAAAAAAAGACCCAAAACCCCACACAACCAAAAAACCGTCTTAGTTGCTTCAGCCTTCAAGCGAACTGTAACCTGGTACTGAAACCAACCTTTTTAGGAAGGTGACAGCAACACATAGCAGCAGGAAAGAGTGTGCTAAATTGGATTTGGTTTTGTGGTTACACTGAGGTTGGCAGTGTCTGGAAAATGCACTCCAGAGTGTTTAGGAGGCCAGCCAAATAAGTTTTTGAATAATTGGTGTGTATCTACAAAAAAAAGTAGTGGAGTTTGAGGGCTCTCCATTGACTGGAGGGAGAGGAAAGGTGAACTTGAATGGAACACTGTTCGGCGTAACTCCAAGGTCCGTGGAGAAAAACTATCGACAGGTATGCACCTTGAGAATGAGATAATTTAAAAAGTGACGAGTCAGAAAGTCACTATGAATTTGTAAAGAATAGGGGGATCAGCTTTTCAGATAGCATCGCTGGGAGGGATCTGGGGATTACAGGGGATCAGAAGAAGAATCTGAACCAAGATTGTGATGCTATCGCAAAGTTGGCAAACGCCATAGAGATAGCTTACCTAATTAACCTGATTATTGGATATAAACGTAAGGAAAACCCAAGGTTGAAAAGAGTCTGGAGCAGACAAAGAATTATAAAGGGTTTAGAAAGTGGGAATTACGAGATCGTGAGACCTAGGAGAATCTGCTTAGTGTAGAAAAATTAAGTTTAAACAAAGGACATGATAATTTTATGTGAAATGATAAAGCATCTGAAATGTTAACGTAAATTGATGCAGATTGTCTGTTTTGTACGTGTGCTAGGCACTGGGCAAAGAAACTTTATCTAATTCACCACCAGTTTAGATGCTGGGGAAAGCTTTGCAGTGGTAAGGACAGGTAAGTGCTGAAACAGGCTATCTTGGAGGATTGCAGAATCTGTTTTTTCCAAAGAGGTTCAACAGGTTTTCAGAAAGAAGTTCAGCTGGCTATTGCCAGGAATAAGGCCATGCCTCAGAGCAGCAGCTCCCGCTTTAAGTCTTTGATGCAAAGTGTTCAGTCCTAAAGGCGCTTTAAGTACACGCCTCGTGTTTTCACTGAAGAAACTGGTGATATAGCTGTCAGAAACCCTGATGGGAATTGTTACGATGGAACCAAGGGCAAATGTTGCTCCAGCGGCACACAAACGTCGGACTTCACCACAGGGCCTACCCAAACTCAGAGGCCCAGCTCCAAAAACCCCCTCACGCTTCAGGCCGAGCACACGGCAGCCGCCCGGCAGCGCCGCGACCCCCGGGGCCGGCCCGGGGAGCGCTGCCGGCGCCTTCCCCTTTCCCTGAGGCGCCCCCCGGCTCGGGCAGCGCCCCGCGGGCCGCGGGAGGCCGGGGCTGCGCGGACAAAGGCGGCGGCGGCTCCCTGGGCTGGCCCCTCAGGCGGCGGCGGGCCCGAGGCGGGCGGGCGGGCGGGGTGTGTGTGTGTGTGTGTGAGGGGGGGGGGGGGGGGCGGCCGCCATGTTGTCGTCCTGCGGCCTGCGCCAACTTTCGGGGAAGTTTCTTCCCCAGCCCGCGGGGGGACGCGGGGCGGGCGGAGGGCAGCGGGGGAGGCCGAGGGCGCCGAGCAGCCGGGGCCGGAGCCGTGGCCGCCCCCGCACGACGCCCTCAGCTCGCCCCGCTCCCCTCAGGCCCGGCCCGCCGGCGCTGCCGCCCGCCTTCCCCGCGCGCCCGAGGGCGGCCGGGCCGCGCGCACTGCGTAGCGCCGCCGGCCCCCGGCTGCCAGCGCCTCTCGCGCTACGGCCGCGGCGCCGCCCCCCGCCCCCGGCCCGCCCCCCGGGCCGCATCCCGCGCGCCCATTGGCCGGCGCGGCCGTCACTCGGCGGCTGGGCCCATCTGGCGCTCCCCATTCATGCAGTTTGGTTGCGTGTTGGTGTATTTTACTGTTTGCAATAAAGAGGGGGGGATTTTTTTTTGTTCAGTTTCTGCTGCAATTAACTCTTGGGCCCTCGCGCGCCTTGCTTTTTTTTTTTTTTTTCTTCCCCCCCCCCCTTTTTTTTTTTTTTTTTTCCCGGAGGGGGGCCAATTCCGCAGCGGGCTCCCAACAGTTTTTTTTTTTTTTTTTAATTATTATTATTATTTTTTTTTTTTTACGTTTTTTATTTTTATTATTTTCCGCCGGGCGCGTTGCTTGCCCAGAGCCGCCTCCGTCCGCCCGCTCCCCGCCAACTATTAAGGCGCAACTATGCCCAAAAGAAAGGTAAGTGCCGGGGGAGCCGCGCCGGGGCACGGCCGGGGGGAGCGCTGCCGGGGAGCCCCGCCGCCGCCTCCCGGCGTTTCCCCGCCGCCGGCCTCGTCCCGGCTCGGGGCCGGGTCGCGGGGGTGAGGGGGGGGGAGCCCCGCAGCCGGCCGCGGGCCGCCGGGGGAGGGCAGCGCGGCGGCTCCATGCTGGATCGCGGCCGGCCGCGGCGCCGCCGCTGCCGTGTGGCGGAGGCGGGCGGGCGGCGGCGGGGCCGGGCGGGCGGCGGGGAGCGGAGCGGAGCGGAGCGGGGCCGGGCCCCCGGCGGGCGGCCGCGGGGTGCAAGCGGTGCCTGCGGGCGCTGCGTTTGCCTTTGTTCTCCTTCTTCTTCTTTTTTTTTTTTTTTTTTTTTTTTTTCTCCGCTCTCTCCCTCTCTCCTCCTCTCCCACTTCTTGTCATACCAGATGGTTGTGCAATGGTAATTTGGGGCCATTAGGCGGCGCAGAATTTGAAACTGGCCTCGAAGGGAAGCGCCGAGCGCGGCCGCCACCATACCCGGCCGACCCAACGCCCGCCCGCCCGCCGCGCTCCCCCCGCCGCTCCCCCCGGCTCCCCTCACGGCCCCCCGGGGGGGCTCCCGCTGCCCCCGGCCCGGCCCGGCCCCGCGGGGCCCCGTGAGGCGTTGGCGAGGCGCGGCCGTGCCGGGGGCCGGGCGGGCGCGGGGAGGAGGGGGGGGGGGGCGGTGAGGGGGGGGGGGGGGGGAGGGGGGGGGGGCATTGTCCTTGCGCGCGGCCGGCCCCGACCTTGCTGTGGCAGGTAATTTGGCGGGAACTTTTCAAACGCGGCACGCCGCGGCGCCGTGACGTCGCTTCGGCGGCCCCCCGAGGCATGCCGGGAGTTGTAGGCAGGCGCCGCCCGCCGCCCCCGCCCCCTCGCCATGGGGGCCCCCGGCTCCCACCCGACCCTCACCTCACCCCCCCCCCCCTCTCTCTCTCTCGCTTCCCTTGCAGGCTCCAGCTGAAGGCGAGGCAAAGGAGGAGGTAGGACCTGCTTCTGCAGCCCCGCTGCCCTCAGGGCGTCCCACAGGAGTCGCGGAGCCCCCAGCCTCGCACGTGGCCGCGGCCGCTCGGGGCTGTGGGGTCGGGTCCCTGGGCTGAGCCTGGCGCTGCCCGCCTGGAGGCTGGCCCTGCCCGGTGGCCTCTCACCGGAGGAACCCGTTAGAAAGTTGCTTGGGCCTCGCAGCTGCTGAGCCCTCCATCCCCGGGGCCTCCATCCTCTGGGTCTCCATCCCCAGGGCCTGCCAGGCGCCTTCCCGCAGCGCCTCGCTGAGCGGGGCTGCTCCAGAAGCCAGATCTCGGCGGCAGCGGCCGTGCCACAGCCCCTCGGTTTCGGAGGGAACGTGCCCTCCCTGGTCCTGCACCCTCGCAGCGGCCAGCCCGTAATGGCACCGCGTGGGGAAGGAGGGAGACTTCGCCATTTCGCGCCTCAGCGGGTGAAGGGGCGGCTGCACAGAGTGAGAACTATTGAACAGAGCCGCGCTCTTAGGAAGTCCTCGCCACCCTGGCTGTAATTTCGTAAATCCTACAACTCGTAGGGGGCTTCGTGGCGGGGTCTATACACCGGGTTATTCTGGGATACTGTTCTGGTGTTACGTGCTCTGAACTCTAGTGACACATCTTTCTTTACGCAGCCAAAGAGAAGGTCAGCTAGACTATCCGCTGTAAGTATCTTTATGTACTCTCTTGATATTACACTTCACGGTATGTTAAGTTCTGGGAGACAGCTACAGAGGAACTACATTTTTTTTCCACTGGTACTGTGAGAGGCCTGGTTAGACTATTGCAATATGTAAGAGTGAAATTTCTACTTTATGTTTCCAAGTCTTGAGCGCCAACACGTTACAGGCTCACTTTCAGACACCTTGTATGAGTTACGCAAGGCATCTCGTTCCTCCGTGTTAGTGAACACACAATCTGGACGCGTGAGTTAGGTGTCTGGAGTCAAGGAGTATTGATTTCACAAAACATTTGTTCTCTGTAGGCCTTCTCCTTACAGCTGCCTGCTCGTAGCCGTATAAATTACCTGTGCTTTCCTTCCACTTGTAATTTTCCCATTGATTTTGATGGCCCAACTGTTGGGTAAACTGAGACCTAAGGGTGTAAATCTGTGTCACGTGGTAGGATTCAGCCCGGAGTCACTCACAGACTTACAGAGGCTCTTGGCACCCTTTTCTACTGACCGTTGGTGCACCCAGCCCCTTTTTAAGCTGTCTTGGAAATGCCAAGGAGATAATGGTTGCTGTTTAGGAAAGAAAGTACTTAATTTAGTGAAATCTAAGATGCGTGTTCATTTATACAGTTACGGCCAAACGTTAATACATTTCATTTTTGGCAGATGCTTGCCCTCACAGCAGACAGTAACATCAGACCGAGCAGTGATCCAGTTACTCCTACTAGCCAGCATCTGTGCATAGCCCCTGTAACACACATGAGGAAATGTGGGTTTGGACAACAAAACAGACTGATCTGTCCCTGACGGTGCCCTTACTACTACTGACCGAGGCTGTCAGCTCAATATATTTTGAAGAGTTTTCAAAAGTTACCGATGTCGTGCTAAAACGTTTACGGGGTTCATCTGACTCTGTGTTTCTTGCATGTGTTTTGTACAGAAACCTGCTCCGCCTAAACCGGAGCCAAAGCCCAAAAAGGCAGCACCTAAGGTAAGTGTTCCAGATAACTTGAAGTTACACTTCTCTTTTTCAAGGTGTTTACAGGGGAGGAAAGTCCACAGCTAATCATTTGGGGTTTTCGTAGTTTTCTTTAAAGATTCCAGATCGGCTTATGTGAGTTAAAACAACGTGAAAGATGTAAAGATAATGGTATCCAGCTCCTACTGACACCGACCAGGTCTTAAATCAGTTGTGGGGAGGCTTCACTGCTGCCTTGCAAGGCCCTTCTGTAATTTCATACAATGTGTTGTTGGGAAAACGACGCTTTGAATAGAGATCAGAGATTCAATTAGAGAAGGCATTGAAAATTGTGCTTTTAATTACAGTTTCTTAGAATGTTTTCTTTCAAAGGCACTTCTTTCAGTTAGTTATCAGTTTATCGAATTACAATCGCTG
This sequence comes from Cygnus atratus, assembly GCF_013377495.2. Lineage (NCBI taxonomy): Eukaryota > Metazoa > Chordata > Aves > Anseriformes > Anatidae > Cygnus > Cygnus atratus. The sequence goes on from NC_066374.1 coordinate 19,288,455, forward strand.
GAGGTAAAGTTCTGCACGCTCGTTCCCTTAAGCTGGATATTTTGGGAAATGTCAAAGATACTGGCATGTCTGACAGGAGAGTTAAAGAAAAACCTATTTAAAGTTCCCTTTGTGCTTAGGAGCAACAGCTGGAGACATAAAAGGGGGCAGTTCTGCACTCCGTGAGGTGTTTCCCTGTACCCCCTTCCCGACACAAACGTTCCCAGTGGTCACAGTTTGCGGTGGGTTTTGGTGTTGGTTTTTTTGATCTCTCTCTAAATACTCAAGTTTGCTACTGGGAAAGGAAACAAATCTTCCTTTCAGCCTGTTCCCATTGTACGTTTTCCCTCATGGTTTTGGATGGTTGTGTGGGCAGAGCAGAGGTGCGAGGGTTGTTCCAGTTACAGGAGGGGACGAGGGGCTGCGAACCAGGAGCCCGTTGGTGTGCGTGCACGTAAATGGCCTCGCAGCTGCACGTGGCGCCAGGGACTTCCAGAGGGTGGGAACTGCCTCCAGGCTGAGCTGTGTGCAGGGAGAGCAAAGGTGGCGCGAGACACAGACGAGAGAGAACCCCACGTGTCGTTCTGGGACCCCACATCTCAGCCATCTCGTCACAGCGGCGGCATCCACAGCAAGTTTTTCACATCTGGCCGCGCAGCCCCGTCTCTGGGTCCCATGCCAGAGCGGCGGGGAAGCGAGGAGCCCCGCTGCTCGGCATTCCTGTGGCGGGAGCTGCTGGCACACTGGGAGCGGGTCTCCCTCTAGTGGCTGGTCCCCTGGAGGAGAGCCTCTGCTGGGACTTGCTCCTGCAGCCCCAGGGGCACAGAGCCGGCCGCCGGCTCTCCAAGCCCTGCCTTCGGCCTCTGCCGGTGACCCGCGCGGGGCTCGGTGCACAGTTGCTGTGGAGCAGGCTGTTGGTATTCTTTTCCAGTTTGCCTTTTTATGTTTTAATGGCAGCATCTAAAGGTTTACGCACGCAAAAGCTGCGTTAACGGAGTTTTAAAGTTGCAAAAATAAGCTTTTGAACTTTAAGGACAGCGACTGTAAAAGCTCCAGGTCTGCTGGGGGCTGCCGGGAGTCGTCGTGCCCGCAGTGGGAAGGAGTTTGAAGCTGGGGTATTGGAGGTGCATTTTTGGCTCTCTGAAGTTAGGTGACCTGGGATCAATACTGTGCAAAAGGGGGTGTAAGAGGAACTGCAGGATCCCAGCGTCCTCAGTCGCAGCTGTGCTCTGTGAGACGCTGTGTCTCGGTGCGGAGCCCTGCCATGGAGGCCAGTTTCTGAGGATTCTTCTCAAGTCTTTTCTTAAGAGAGAGGCTCTGCCAACAAAAGGGTAAAAAAGTGGCGTTTGTGTAATGGGGTGAGGGAAAAGATTCCCCTCTTCAAACAACCCCAAGCCCTTGAAGATCCTTCATGGCTTATGTTGGGAGGGCTGGTGACGTACACACCCGCACTCCTGGGTCTGGAGGTCGTGGTGCTGCTGGAGGAGCCCTTCACAGCGGGCTGCTTCTGCGCGCTTCGAAGGAAGCTCTGCTGAGAAGGAGTGGAGGCAGGCGGCTCCTTCCCCCTCCGTTTGGTGACGCTCTCACAAAGAGGCACCGCGTCTCTCTCGGAAGTCAGTCCCCAGGAAGGAGGAGAGGCTGGGGGAGAGCGGGCACAGCGCGGGGAAAGGGACTGCCGACGCCGCCGCGGCGGTGTCCCAGGCGGGCCGAGTGCCTCGGGGAGGTCGGAGCGGGGAGTGGGAGGCTGGAGAGGAGGGAGACCCAGCCCCACGTGGGGCTGCGAGCCTCCCGTCTGAGCCTTCTGCGTTACTGCACGACTCCGTGTTAATTTTGGTGAGTTTTTAATCATCAGCGTTATTGAATAAGCAGCTGACTGCCCCTTGCCGTGTCCGTATTTGCCCTTAGCAAACTCATTTTAGTGCGAATTAATTTTGTGCGCCGATAAGGTAGGGGCTGAACTAAGCACGCGTACGTTTTAGAACTGAGAGCCGCTAAGACAGCCCCATCTGCTGAGTAGATAAACGTACATATTAAATAATTATCTGTTGATCTTCGCTTTAGGTAGTCGTTTTGCAGAGAGTTACCGTTCCGTTGCTGTAACCGCGTTAACCAAGGAGCTAAGCTGCTTTGCTTAGCGCGGTTACTGGCAGCGAGAGGCAGGTCCTCGGAAGCCAAACTCGTTAGAGTTTTGCTTGTTACCGGTCTGGGGTCAGGCTCGGACCTCGCTGTGTAGGAAACTGTTACCGCAGAAGCTGCGGCACCAATTTTTGTTTTGATTTAGCCTGATCGTCCTGGCAAGAAGCTGCGGTTAATCAGTAACTGCAAAGTGCCCGTTGTTCCTGAGGTGATGCCGTTGGGCCCCCAACTTGAGCATCGCACAAACGGTTTGTGATAGCAAAGAGTATTTCGGGCAGGCAAGGGGGAAAGTCCTTTGACTGCAGCTTCGTTACAGTTTTCTAAATAGGCCTCAATGGCACGTCTGAAGTATTCTGGCGTCCCCACTAGTTGCACATGTTCTTTTTGTTCTTTGGTATGCCTTTCAGCAGCGCAGCAGAAATACAGGCCAGTTCAACTCCAACATTTTTTAGCTAATTTAATTGAATGCCTATTTAAAATAGGAATTCTTTTAACCCCAGCCACGACTGCTTTTATATTACGCGTTTCCCAGTAGCACATTCGGGGCAGAGCAGAAGGGAAACGCTTCTCCCTAGAAACTTTCATCTCATCTTTGGAGCTGAGAATGTGCGAATGCAGACGTACGGGGTGGAAATCAGCATTTACTGTATCGTGGTCTGTTTTCTTAACAGAAAGAAAAGGCAGCAAATGATAAAAAGGAGGACAAAAAGGCAGCAACAAAAGGGAAGAAAGGAGCCAAAGGCAAAGACGAAACTAAGCAAGAGGATGCTAAAGAAGAAAACCACTCTGAAAATGGAGATACCAAAACTAACGAGGTACCTTAGCTACAGTAGACATGGGAATAAACACAGATGTATTGCTAATGCGTCTGCAGGATCTAATGATTGGGGCCTCCCTGTCGGAAGGTGGTGTGTTTCACTGCCGTCCTGTTAAGACAGACCGGCTGCAGTGTCTGCACGGGGCGACTGCCAGGGAGAGCCTGAAAGAATAGCGTTCTCCTTCCAGCTCAGTCCTGCTCTGTGGCAGAGCCCTTCCACAGGTGCTCTGTGCTACCCTAGTGTCCCGCTCTGTGTTGGCACAAGAGCAATGCAGAACGGTTGGGGAACAATAGAGCTCAGAAGGATTGCGGTCCGACCCTGAGCTGCCTTTGCCTATCCTCTCTGGACTGCTGGCTTGCCTCTTCTGCTCAGCACGGGTTGGTACTGTGCCAGAAATCTGGTTTTAAGTTTTACACAATCCTTTAAAACAATTCTTCGCGTCAGAACAATTCAGCAAGAGTTCCGCAGAACAAACGTGGTCTTGTCTCTTGATCTGCAAGCCTCTTTCTTACAGGTTCTTACTGTCTCGGCTACTTACCTAAGCTGCCGTGTGCTAGGACTAGCTGCAAGCTTCAGTCGGCTCCCGATGGCTTTTTCCTAGAAATTTTCTTGCTGATAGTAGAAGTGCAACGTTTGCTACCTGTAGGCGCGGAATAGCCCGTTGTGTACTCTCGCTTTCGATTGGCAGCGATCTCTTCGTGTGTCTGTGGAGTATCGCTGCGCAGTCAATGGGTTGTTCAGTCTTTCATTCTTCAAACTAATTCACAGTCTTCTCTGCTCAAAATTAGCGTGGGGCTGTTGTACTTGACAAGATCTTTGATAGGAGCTTTGCAGTTTTAACGTGTTGACTAAGAGCAGACATTTTGATAGAGATCAGGTGAGGACCACCTTCCCTGAAGTTTGGACAAGTACCGTGATTTTGTGTGTAATTCTTACGCTTCCTTGTGACTTACGGAGATGAGGACGTGAACTTTCCCTAGCGTATGACTGATCCTTATCTTAAATATGTTCCAAATTCCTGCCTCTTTGGATTCTCTTAACGCTCCAGTATTAATTCCATCACCAAATAATGCCCTTCTGCCTTTTAATTGTTAGAATTATCAGCCAACGTGGAGTTGTGTTGATATTTTCGGTAGTAGCCGTGCATTCTTGTCTACCTACCCAAAGTGTTGTCCGTGTGTGTACTAACAAACTAGTCTCTCTTTGATGCTTGTTAGAACGGAATCCGATTAGCATTACAAATAATATTTTTATTCTTCCAAACACTTTTATAGGCACCAGCTGCTGAAGCATCTGATGATAAGGAAGCCAAGTCCGAGTAATGTTAACCCTGCCCTATATCTCCATCATTTGGTATCCGTACCTCCATGCTGTATTGTTAACAGAGAGGAATATTTTTATCAACTATTTTATAAATGCAGGTTTTTTTAGCATGAATTTAATTATGGAACATCTTCATCTCGGTTACTTGGGAATTAAATCCCTAACAAACAAAGCAAAACAACAAAAAAAAAAATCATTGTTTTTAAATTTTGTGATTGTAATAGTTTGTATGGTACATGGAAAGAATAAGTGGTGGTAGCTTTTGACTTCTGTCAGTGTGTCCCTTTTTGTGTAAGTCATGCTTACAGACTTCAGATTTTAATTTTACCCTTGTATGTGTTGTATGGTTTCTTAAAGTGGGGAGGTCTCAAAACAAATAACTGTGTTAAACATTCCAGTGGTTCTGTGGGTTGCTTTTATAAAGAAGGTGAGCTATTTTCATGAAAAACCTAAGAGCTGGAAATCTGTTGTTTCCCAAATGTAATTTTATTTTGTCAGTTTTGAAAAAAAATAAATAAATAAAAGTGTAATCACGTTTTTAAATGAAATACAAACATTTCTTTTAAAAGGGCAGGTTGGTTGTATGTACCCACTGTTAGGAATTTTGCTGGATTTATCTTAATAAAAAAGACTCCTCAAAAGCTGATTGTGGTTTGTTGCTTGTGCTGCAAGCGTGCTGCTGGAAAGCTACCAGAGTCCCGAGGAGGTGCAGGAGGACAGGAACTCAGGCTGAAGGAACCTCTGCAGCTAAAAGCGCTCGGTGCTTGCGCCCCTGTCTGCAGTGGTGTAAACAGAAGCGACTTTACGGGGCAGACCCTCAGCAGCTGGAAGGGGAATAGGCGATCTCATTTGAAGCGCGCTGGCTTACGCCCCTCGGGAGCTTCTTTCAGGTGAAGGCTTGCCTTGTAAAGTGTTGCTTACTCAAGTGAAAACGAGATACTGCTGCTGTCCCGTACGCCTTAAGCTCTGCCAATGCTAGAAATGCCGAAGGGTGTCGGCTCCTTTACGTTCCCGTGCCCATTGGTTATGATTTAAAGGGGTTCCTACCTCCTAGGAACAGCGCAGAAGAGCAGGCGCTGCTGTACGGACAGCAAACCTTCGCGGTACAAAATCGTTTTGTGTCACGATGTGGAAACGTTCGTAGCACTTGTTCAAGTGCATACTTACATACCTTTTGTTTATAGTTCTCTTCTTCAAAAATGTATTACTTGCAGAATGTTTTCCTGGGCTCAGCTTCCCCTAGCACGGTGATGTGTGTGCAGAAAGTGGCTTCCGTGAGCGCAGGCTTGTTCTGGGAAACGGCAGCTGGACTAGGCAGTACAGACTGGGCTTCAATAGGGGTTTTACCTAATCTTATTTCGGTTGCTGCAGCTATTCTCTGCAAGTTTTTCAAGGACACTTCAAATTTTCCTCTCGAAGCTGCCTTTTACGTGAAGTCTCTTCGCGTTGATGACCAACTGCATCGTGTATTTAATAGGAAGAAAAATGTCTGCAATGCAGAAACCTCGTGCTTTGCATAAGGTTGTTTTGCAGCTCAGAAACGTGAGATTCCAGGAGCCTGCGCATTTTATCTCACACCCAGAATCTAACTCAGCGCCCCGGTGCGATGTCTTCTATTAAACGTGTGTCCCCTGGTCAGTACCGCGGGGCGCTGGCTGCGACGTGGTGTTTCACGCGTGCTACTTCCCATCAGCGTGTGCGGTTGTGGTGCTGGGGGCTCCTGGGTGTGTCCTGGGCATCCACGTGTTTCGGACACACGATGTTTCTGACCAGACCTTAGGGTCGGACCAAATGCTGCTTGAAGGTGGTGAGAGATCCCGAAGGACCTGTACTGCCTTAAGGAGAAAATGCTGATTGGAATAACGTGTTTTATCACTGCAGTATTGCCCCCTCTCCAACTGGTTTCTCTAAAAGGGCGTAAACCAGCAAATCGGAGACTGCGAGGAAGGTGAGCTCCTTCTCCAAACCTCAGTAACGCTGAACCGTTTCAGTTTTATCCCCCAGTCCCTCAGTGTCTCAGGCATTGTTGTTTAAATAATAGCAGGCAGAATGAATACGGTCGGTATTTTCTTCTGAGCAAAGGGCTGGTCCATGTGCCGAAGCGTTAACAGCCCGTCTGCACGAAGTGAGCTCCCCCTGTGTGTCCAGTCGTGTCTCTCCGTTTTAACAGGGGGCTGTTCCCCAAAACCGTACGATTGAGTGTTTGCTTTTGTTTAGTTCTCCCCCTGCCAGTGCCAGGGCGAGAGTTGTTCTTAATTCTACAACTATTGTTATAATCAGATTCCTCTTTCAAATAAGTACGGCAAATTGCTTAAGGACTTTTCAGACAGACCTCTCTGCTCAAACCCCTGGCTTGTCTGAGCACTGGGCTACTCGAGCGAGTTGCACAACGGAACGCCTTGCCTGCCCTCCGCCAAGTCCTCGTCTGCTGGGCCTGCAGGCTGGACGCTGCACCAAAGGGTAGCTCCACGGCAGCTCACCAGATGCACGGAATTGCTGGGCAGGCCAAATTGGCTGTGAGGGTTTGATTGGCGTTATTAATTATACAATTAGAGACCTACGGACGGATGCGGCGAGCGGATTCATGAGCATGCCTGATGGTTCGGAAGTGGCACAATGACGTTTTCGCGAGGGGAAGAGACTTCAGGCGAGGTTGGCAACGACCTGCAGTGGTAGGAGGCCAGTGCAGCTCGCCAGTTCAGCCAGGCGAGGGTCTTGGCCAGCAAGGGGACGGGAACGAGGAGCCCAGCGCGGCCCAGCTCGGGAGGGATGACGTTAACGCTGCAGCCCCATCTGATGGATGGGGAGGTTCAGCCTCACGACTTCGTTCAGCAGCAGTCGTTGGACAAGGCAAGGCTCTGCCCTGTGGTTTCTGCTTTGTCCTCGCCAGGCGTGGGGCTCACGGTGTCGCTTCGGGTGCAGGCTCGCTTCAGCAGCCTGTGCGGTTCGTCAGGAGGCACCGCGACCCCGCTCCCCGCAGTAACGCTCGCTTTTCTGGGATCTTCAGCAGGGCTTGGGGAAGGGTTGGCTTTGTTGCGTTGTTAGCACGATGGAAAGCTTAGGAAAACACCGCTGGCCGCTGGGCAGCGAGGTCTGAAATGAGAGGGAGCCCCCGCGGGTTCTTCCCCGTGCCCGTGTGGGCGATGTGCTGGAGCCCCGCAGAGGGGACGGGGGAGAAGAGGCACGGCTTCCATGAACAAGCGGAAAAAGAACCGCAATGAGGTCCTGGTATTTGGGGAAAAAAGGGGGTAAATGACGTGTTTAAAATGGGAGGGAAGGAAAAATAACCAACTCCCCCCAAAGCACGTACTAGGAGGGCTTCTGTAGGTACATCCTGTGCCCACCTCTGCCCCTTTGATTGAAGGGACTGCGCGCAGAAGCCAGGAGACCTGGTGGCTCTGATTTTCAGCCGAAGAGCAACTCCCTGGTAGTTAATGGAGTTACACTGGTGTTAATCTGATGAAGCAGAAAGCAAATTGGATCCCCTGAATAGAAACGGATGGCTCCTCTTCCTAATTGTCCCAGCGGTGATGTTCCTCCTCCATGCAGCTGGCGCAGGAGCCCCGGCTCTGAAACCTGATTCCCGCGGCCGGGCTCCAGGGAGCCGAGAACACCCCTCGGGCTCCGGGACGCTGGCGGAGCCTCCCCGGAGCCTCCCCGGCTCCCAAAACCAGCCCCGGGCTGGGGAGAGGAGAGGGGCACGGGTGGGGGGCGGCTCGGGCAGCGACGTGGGGAGGGCAGCCTGCGGGCAGGGCCCCTGAGAAACAAAACGCTGCTTTTCTTTGAGGAAATGGCTCAAAACGCATCAAACGGCAACACCTGAGCGGCGTCCGAGGGCGTCAGGGTGAGCTTCAGAGCGAGGCAACACCCGAAGGCAGGGAAGTGAAGGAGGTGCTCGCGGGATGTAGAAGGAGCAACCTCGCAAAGGAGAAAGCTCTGCTCCTGAAAGAGTGGAAATCAAATCGACACCATAAAGCTCTCGAAGGCATCTTAATACAATTGGACACGTCTTAAACAATTCCAGACGCTCTTAAAAAAAAAGGGGGGGGGGGGGGGGAGCATACGTAACGCAGACAGCAACGCGGGATGGAAACCTAAGAAGAGAACGGCCAGGGCAGACTCAAACCAGGTTCAGTCTCGCTGGAAGTCGCAGCACGGCCTCAGGCCCGCATCGCTCCGGGGCCTGCTGGCGGGGCACGGAAACGGAGCTGGTGGGAGCAGGAGGCCGGGGGCGAGGGCTCTGCTTCGGGGGCACTGCTGCAGCACCTGGCCAGGAGCCCAGGAGAGGCTCCTCTGGCAGCAGCAGCTCCTCCGCTCGTGCCTGTGCTCGTGCCTGTGCCCCGTAGTCCTCCCAGTTCCCGGTGCCCGCTGCCCAGCCCATGGCCGCCGGAGGCGAGGACGCGGTGGTTTTGCCATCCGGAGGCACCTCCCTGCCAGCCAAGCGAGGTGCGTTGCTTGCAGTGGGGATCGGGGCGAGCGCAAACCTGGAATTCGCAGCGAAAGCTCCTTGTAAGTTATCCAGGCGCTGAAATCCAGGAAAATCACCGGGGTTTTGTTTGTTTAACATTAACGATTCAGGGAGGGGGGGTGGAAGTACATTTTTTGGAGCTGAAACCAGATGTGAGACGTCTTAGCCACAAAGCTTTCGGGTTCTCCTCCGTTTGTTTTTCCCCCAGGAAGATAAAAGAAGCTGCGGAGAAGGTTTAGACCGCAGCAGCTATCTGATTGCACCCTCGCTCCGAGGATCCTGTCGGTGCCTCTCTCAGACGGCAGGAGATGTGCTTGGGTTTGCGGGGCTGGGGGCCGCGGCTCCCCGAGGCACTGCTGCAGGTAGAGCTGGGGCAGCTGAGCCCGGGACGGAGCCACAGCTTTCCAGCCGGGGCTGAACGTTTGCTGGGGCAGATTTCTTCCGTCAGAGCCCCGCCTGCCTTTCCTGAGGTGCCAGCCGTAGCTCCGTGCCAGGTCACCGCTCCGTTTTGCACCAAAAGCAGCGTCTTTGCCACCGAGGGAAAGGCCGGAGCCCCCTCCCCACGCCTCGACTGCCAGGCAAAGGGGAAACCCTGCAAGAGCTGCCGTCCCCTAAGGCCTCCTCCCAGAAACCTTCCCATGCTGCGAACAGAAAAGTGCAAATCTCTCCGATTTTCTTTTCCCTGCTCTCGTTTTGCCCCCCGTGTTGCCACAGACCGGTTACAGCAGGAGTTGCAGAAACGCAGCTCTTTGGGGTAAACGCGGACTTCTCCGCTCTGCCCGTGCCTGTGTAGCCCAGTGGGGTCCTCTTCTGTACCTGGACCATTACCCTGGGAGTAATTAAAATAATTAACAAGTGTAATTAACTGTTGAAGGGTAAAGGAGAGTTTTAGCACATTATATCAGCAACAATTAAATAAATTACCCTTTTTGTCTCGCAAAGAATTGACGGACGAGGGGGAAGAAGGAGGAGGGAGCTGTATGGGCTCACGCAGTGGCACGGGGGAAGTGAATAGGGGTCGGTGGCTCTTGTGCGGGAGACAAAGCAAACAAAGCCGTGCCACACGAAATTACCAAGAGGCAGATGCAGAACGGCCACATTTCACACAACGTGCAATTACGCCGGGGAGCTCATTGCCCAAATGGCTCCCCCAAATTGCCGTGGCTCAGCGAGCGATTTGGCGCCCGAAGACGGCTCAGGCAGGATGGCGAACGCGGAGACGCTCCCGAGGTGAGGCTGCAGACCCCGAGGTGGCCCCGGCCCCGCTCTCCCGCCTCCGTCACCTCGTTTTCTCAGCATAGCCGGCGGCGGGGCTGAGCAGGGTGCGGCTGAGCTGGAGCTCCGCTGGCTTGGAGAAAGGGGCCCAGGTCCCCAGCCCTCCTCCCGGCTCCGTTCAGGGCCAGCGCAATGCCTCCGCGCCCCGTTTTGGCCCACCGGGGCTGGAACCCTCATGGCTTCATTCAGTGCTGTAGCCTCTCGGTGGTGTTCCTGCCTGAGCCTTGCTGTGCTGCGTCGCTGCCAGCACCGCCCGACAGCCAGGAGGACCCCGCGAGTGTGGGGCTGCAGCCCCGCTGCCCTCACCTTAGCTTGGGACCCCGACGTGTGCCACGAGCCCGGGGCACAGCTCCTGTCCTTCGCCACCGTGTGTTTGTCACCATGCCACTGGGGGGGCTGCTCCCCACGTCCCTGCACGGCCGGCCTGGCCTCCAGCCTCCTCGCCGAGAAAATTTGGGGTCTGCATGTCCCAGCCCTCTGCTCCCCACCGTCGGTGAGCGGGCAGCCGGGTGGCCACAAGCCGCGAGTCTCCTGGCCAGCAGGAGGGAGCAGAACCTGCGCGGTGTCCCGTGGGACGTGCGCCCTTCCCCTCGGCCCAAGTGGCACGGAGGTGGCTTGTGTCCATCCTGCAGGGCGTGAGAAGCGAGAAAACGCCCCATCCCACTTCGCACGTCTGCCTAAAATGTGCGTGCTTGAAGGGAAAGAAACAGCGGTTCCATCGCAGACTCCACTGCAGTCCACAGACGCTCCTCCGTCAGGCTGCATACGGTGAGGATTTCATTCTTAAACCTTTGTATAAACTGCGCTGGACGAATAGTGGTGGCTGCAAGTCAAACGAATGCTGCGCTCCTAAAAAGAATGGTGCCCCTCTCCTCTCCTGTAGCCTTTCAGCCCCACACCTGGAACTTGCTGGACGGTCAAATCCAGGTAGCGTTGTCCTGCATCATCCCATATCAACCCTTTCTGCTTCGAGTGTGCCAGTTCGGCTTCTTTGGTTGAAATCCAGTACCGTTCACACTTCTCGTAACTAGATTCGGATTTGTTGTAACCTTCCTTGGACGCTCCCATCAGCGGGCAGCCGGACCCGCGGAAGACGTGGCCCTGCCCTGCAGGTCCGGGGGCTGCAGAGCCTTCGGCTCCTTCCTTGCAACGCAGCCACTGGAGCACCTCTTGCTTCGTATTTACCGGTGTGCCTCACGCTTCTCTGCTGGGACTTGCCCGAGCTTTTTGGAAACACACACACGCACGCACGGGTCTGGGGGCATTCGGTGCCGTAGTTGGAGCTGTGCAGCCTGGCTGCTGCGTGTGCGAGGCTGCAGCGAAGGACGGAGGAGCTGGGTCTCGCACCGAGAGCCCGACGTTCTGCAAAGCGGGCTGGAAACGATCTGTGCTGAAACACCCCGAGAAAAGGTCCTGCGAGAAGAGCCCAGCGAAACCCGGAGCAGGAAGCACGGGGACTTTTGCTGCTCTTAGCTGTGAAAACCCAAACCGAAACACGCGGCCTTTCTTTCGTAACCCCGGGCGGGCGGGCAGCCGGAGCTGGGGAGGGCTCTGGGCAGGGGCCCGGCTGCCACAAGCGTCCCCCCCTGGGATAGGCAGGTCCAGCAGCGTCGGTGGCATTAGGACACACGTGCCGATGCCTCCAAGTCTTTGTATTCGCCCATTTTATCGATGGGAAGCCTCGGCCCTAGCTCGGAGCACCAGGTTTCCGCGTTACCCGCGTGGCTCATCCCAGAGGCGCGGGCTCCCCGCTCTGCTTCTCCCTCCTGGGGTGTCCCGACGCCGGCAGGCGAAGGGTGCGAGCCCCCGGCCTCTGCTTGGTGCCCCCTTGGAGTGTTTTAATCGCCTTACATCAAGATCTGCATGACAAAACCACCGGCTCCAGCCCATTTTGGTGATCACTTGCACCAGAAACCTTCTGAGTTGCATCAAAAGCTTGGATGATTTTAGGGGCTAGGTTTTTATTCATTACAGCATTGGCTGACAAAACCCATTACATCATCCTGTTGGAAGAGAAATTCTCTGCAGCTGCTTGTGTGGCGCGGGGGGTTTTGTTTAAAAAAAATCAGACAGATTTTTGTTTCATTCTTTCAGGGCAATTTTCCTTCAAATTGCTGCAAAACTGTATGCTAAAAGGCTTCAGAAGTGGAAAGGAAAAGGGCAGCGCAAAGCAGTTTTAACCATTCTTTCTTTTTTTTTTTTTAATTTCCTTTCCAAAGACCTGGGCGGTGGGGGGGGGGAAAATAGCCCCATTACCCGGCACATCCAGCGCCCAGCGAGGCGTGAGAAGCGCAGCCCCGTGCCGTGGCCGTGGCAGATGGCACCAGGCGGGCGGGAGGGCTCCTGCCCCGCCACCAGCCCGCGCTGCTGATTGCTGCCGGAGCCCGGCGGGATTGCGCGCGGAGGGAAGGCAAAGCAACGCTTCCCCTCCCTGCTTCTTGGGGCTGGGGAACGTGGGGACGGTGCTGGCCGTGGGGTGCCCCCGTGCCTGGTGCTTGCCCTGCTCCGAGGGGCTCAGCTGGCGCTGGGAAGCCAAGCTCGTTGCGGCCCCGCGAGGAAATGTGAGGGGAGAGGCAGTGGCTGGAGTCCGCTGATGGCATGGGAACATGACACACTGCTCAATTATTTACCGCTGCCACGGCATCCAACCATTCCGTGCACCCCCTCGCCTGGTGCTAGAGCCCCGTCTGCTCTTTCTGCCTCATCGGTTGCTTCCAGCGTTTTGTAACATTAAATAATCTCACGTCTTGTAGTCCGGTTTCTTTGTTTTGATACGAAACAAGTGGCTGGAAGTATGTATTTCTGCTTTCTGTTGAAACGGGTGCCAACCTCACACAAAGCAAGATTTATAAAGTGCGCACGTAGTACCTTGAAAAAATATTTCGGTTCTTCATCCGCTGTGACAGAGAGGGAAACATCCGTACCCACGTGGCTGCGTGTCACAGGTGATTGCTGCTGCTTCTGTCCGGCGTCTCCAAAGAGGGGAAAACCTGCCTGTTGCTCCCGGCTGGCTGACGCTGGGGTCCCTGTCCGGTGCGGGGGCAGAGGGAGCGGTGATGCTCTGCCCGGCCGGCGTGTAGGGGTTTCCAGCAAACACAGGTGTCTGTTCCGGGCGGCAAACGGCTCCAGGCTGTGAGCGACCCTCACAGCCTGCACGAGCCTACTTCTCGGTTGTGCTCCAGGTCCAGAACCTGCTGTTGTAGTGAACTCCCAAAATAACTTACATTTGCTCTCCTTCATTCTCTTGCTTATCGTGCCCCTCTGGAGAGTCGGTTTTGTGCAACGCAGGAGTAAAACCAGCCTCTTCTGAGCCACTCGCACGACGACACCAAATCGCTCGCACGCGCCGGGAACCAAAGCTGCGCTGGATGCGAGGGGCCAGCTGCGAGCGGGACCCCGGCGCGGCTCTCGGGGCGTTGGCAGAGCTGCAGCACCCCACACAAGGCGCAGACCCGACGCCGTGCTGTCAGAATAACCGAGGTCTGCCCTGGGACACCAGTGCAGCACAGCGTCGGCTGCTGTATCCGCTTCTGCTCTAGGAACAGGATAAGTGATCGCAGGAGGCTAAACATAAACCGTTTCTTTTATTTTAATGGGAGAACTGCTTGAGTGGTGCAGCTTGAGAGGAAGCTGCACTAGCTTTTTGGGTGCCGCAATGAATTAACGGTAGGTACTACACCCGTTACCCACCCCCCAGCCACGACAACAGCAGCTCGGAGATGACCGCTGCGTTTCCCTGCCAGGTGAGCGGCACAGATGTGCCGAGTCTTGGTGTCCCACGAGTTTCACTGACTGGGTTTGAGACATTTTAACTGTATCCCAGAAAAAATGGGTCCTAACTTTAGGAGAAGGCAGCGCTCAGCCATAAAGCAGCCACGGGAGAGGGGCCGGGGCTGCAGGGCAGCGGCATCTCCCCGTCCACCCACCCAGCGAGAAGCGGCCTCTGGGCAGTGAGGACAAGGCGGTTCAGGTGTCGGGGGCTATGAACTAACCACCAGTTTGCGACGCCGATGCCATCACCTGGGGAGTTTCTTTCAGTGATGGAGATTTGGTTGGGTTTGGTTTATGTTTTGTCTTGGAGAGAAACTGATTTTCTTAACAGGTCAAGAGTTTGGGCGGCTGAAATGGAGAGGATGGGATCTTCCTTCCTGCTCCCTGAAGATGCAGGGCTGCTTTCCAAGGCACATTTGATTTTAAGGTGAGTTACTTTGTTGCCATGGCAATATTATTCAGGTTTTGAAACGCTACAGTTTTGGTTTCTTCTAGGCCACGCTTGTCACAAGCAGTCAGGATCCCGAGCCCCATCGTGGAGAGCTGCCCTACAGGGCGCTGCCAAACGCCCTGGGAGTTCAGCTCGGATGTGCAGGACGGAGCATCGCTCGCCTCTGCTGAAGCACCGAGACACGGCACGCCCGGACGGACAAACGGACAAGGGGAGAGCCACGGGGGCGAGGGTGCCGGGGGGGGGGGCAAAACGCAGCCTGAAAGCTGCTCCTCCGCTTAGCTCTTCCCCTGCCTGCCCAGGCTTTGCGATCGGGCTGTGAGACAGCGCAAGGTCGAAGAAAACCCAGCGGCTTTACTAATTAACACTTATTAACGACGCCTATCTGCTCGTGTTGCGGTTGTGCTCCGTCTCCCTCCAGGCTCCGGTGCGCCACGCAGCCGGCACGCGTCCAGTAACAAAACCCGCGTTTGCCCCAAAGAGCTTGAAATCGACACAAATCCTATTTGTGGCCACACAGGTGTCCCATTTCTTTACTCCATGGCTCCCAGGCCTAATGAATTTATTTTCTCACTAGAAGAACTGCCCTAAAACAAAGACTTTAAATACTTCAGGACTCCTTTCAGAGCGGATGGTGTGTAATACTGTTAAGAAATGCACGGGGAAAAGGGATTCCCTGGTACGGAAACAGTTCTGCGGTCATTGGGTGAAACGTGTTCTGTGAATGTACTGGAAATTAATATTTAACCCTAAATATTTACATATTAAATATTTAAACTAGTCACATCATTAAGATATTAAAATATTTAAAGTTAAATCCAAAATGCCTTTTTTTTTTTTTTTTTGCTATAGTTCTCTTAATTAAAGCAGGCACAGTGTGCCACGTACAAGCTTAAAACCTCTTACGTGGGTGCCATACCACGTATGTGTCTGACTGCCTGGGCAGCGGTTCCACTGCACAGCCAAAAGCCGGCCAAGGAAATCATTTTTTTTTTTCTTGTTTGTTTGCTTTTTTGCTTGTTTGTTTTACATTTTGAATAAACCACGTTGAGATTAACGCGTCAAGGCTGCGTGCACGTAGGAGACCCGAGACCCGCGCAAGCCTTCCTGAGATGCAGGCAGCTGGCTAAACCCAGCGGAGATTAAAGCTGCCTGGCTGCAGAGCTGTCATTACACAAACTCTCACTGAAACGAGCGGGATGCTGGCGACGCCGCTCCCCCGGGAAAAACTGCGCAGGCAGGAAGAGCGGGCAGCAAACAACGGGTGCCCGAGTCGGGCGGCGCGATTTGGTGGCGGAGGTATCGAGGTAACGGCCCTGAGTGCACGCCGTTAGGTGACATTTGCTTTCTGCGGGGGGAATTACACCGGCAGAGCCATTACGGTGGCGTTAGAGGCGCTGCTGCTGCTGCTGCTGCGGTTCAGCAGATTACCCACGCGCAGCTCTCCAGTTCCCCGACTGAAAACCATATGAAGCGAAACGCTGTGCCCAAACACAATAGAGGCCTGGAAGAAAGCGACGGCCTTAACAATGAGTTTCTCTGCTTTTATAGGTTTTGGCAAAGCCCATCGTGTTGTTTTAATGCTCTTTTTTGTATTCAGATTCCTAATATCTTTGACGGGGGGAAGGGTGGAGGGGGCAACCAATTTAATTCGATAATCCCCCTAAGCCTTGCTTAATGCAGTCACTCTATTTTGTGCCTGTGAATTTTATAGTGGTATTTTGGGTGGTTGCGGCGCTGCACTGGAAAATGTCCCATCATTTATTTCGCAGCCATCGGAGGGAAATGGCTTGCAGTGCTAAGCAGCCTATTCATTACACTCACATTGTCAAATCCAACAAACTCCGTCACCCCAGATGTGGCTCTGTGGATCTCGGGGCCGCGGCAGCGATTCATGGAGGAGGTAGCTCGGAGTCTGTGTGCAAATTGCCGAAAGGAATACTAAACCTTAACAGGAATATCAAACCTTACACAGGAGCTTTTCTCGCTCTGCCAAAAACCTCATTTTGAGCTGGACGGCCGCGGTGAGGCGGGGGCTGAGGGGCACAAGGAAAGTTCCCTGGCTGGGAAGGGTTCTCCTTCCCCAGCTCCTGCGTCCCCACCGGGATGGCGCGGATGCAGCAGGATGGGTCCCCGTAGCTCCCGCACCACGACTGTGCCTCGGGCTGTTTGCTCTCCGGACGGACTGGGTGAAACTGCTGCAAGGCGAAAGTTCCAGCTGGGGCTTTTCTCCTGTTGCTTTCCTCTCCCAACAGGGAGGGAGTGTTGGTAAGAAACACAAGCCCAGACTTTCTCAAAGCATCTCACGAGCCTCTGTTCTGCCTAAATTCCTTTGCCCTTGCTCAGCTCCCAGCACTCTGATGTTCGCTCCAGCCTGACGTTTGATCCAGCTGCGTTCAGGGATTAGTGAATAAACCCCCACCAGGAGGCTGGCACTGCCACCCATGGGATTTCTCAATGCCCCTTTTGGGGGTACGTGGGTAAATGTTCCTTGGCCATCCTGGAAGCATCTCAGGAAGGGCTGCAGCAGGGAGACGCAGCGCAAGTACAAGGTGAGGGGCTGGTACAGCTGATACGCAGCAGCACCAAAGCCAAGTGGGAAGGAGGATTTGTAGGAGAGGTCAAGGCCCGAAAGAGCTGCCGGACTGCCAGAGGAACAGAAGAAAGCAGGGTGTCCACAGGGACATCCCAGAGAGCAGAGGAGACCCTCAACAGGAACATGGCAGGACTCCGTTAGGCTTAAGGAACTGCCCAGGAATGCGGAGAATAAAAAGATGCTTTTTTTTTCGCCTACACAGTCTGTGCACTTGTCTTCTATGCTTATTATTATGCAACAGTAAGAATGCAACAACACCTTGTGAAAGTAAAGACTGGTGGCTGGAATTCTGTCTTTAAGGCTCCAATTTGCCTTTTGCATCTTCACCTCACGTACGCTGGCTTTCCATGTTAGTTTTCATCTAGAGCATCACTCAGCCATACGAAACTCAGGGACTTCATAAACCCTAAAGAAAGGCTTTCTTTACTGGTGTAGAGGAGAGGAAAGGGAACAGCCAAAAGGGTAAGTACTTGCAGGTGTTGAAAAGCACTTTACCAGAGATTAAATTAAATTATTCTTTTCTATCAAGAAAAGCTTTAAGGGAGCTCCCGTAACTGAGTCGTCTTCAGACGGAGATGGCAGAGAAAACAGAGATTCTAGCAAGCTGTATCTAAAGCCCTAATTGTTTAAGGCAAAAAAAAAAAAATGTTACCAAAGTTCAGAAGCTGGAAGGCTGTTGGAGACCGTACACATCCACTAAACGATGGAAGTTCAAGATCTGAGTGAAACACGCAGGTCGCTGTTTTCTGCAGAGGAATTGATGGCGGTTTCCATGTCAAAGCCTTTCTTTACAAGGGGTAAGATGGAGAAAATGCCTCAAACTGAAGATCCGTAGACAAGGCTTTAAGCGGAATAAATAAAATCAAGGGCAACAAAATTCCAGTATGGAGTAGCACTTACCAAGAGCTCTAGAGAAGCACTCAAATACAGATTTAGATCTGGCCGTTTAACTCTGGTTTGCAGCCCATCGTCTAGATCAGGCTTGATATTAAGGGAATAGAAGGAGAAATGAAACTGAGCTGTGATAAATGCAAAATAATGCCAGTGGGAGGGTGGGACCCTTAACTACAAAGATGCAGAAATGGGCTCTGACCTAGCACAACTCAGTGAGGAGATCTTGGCATCGCTGCGCTGACATTTTCATAGCGCTATGCACAGCGCTCAGAGGCAGTCAAAGGCAAACAGACCATAAAGAATTATTAGGGAGGAAATGGAGAACAAATAAAAACAAGCGTTGTTGTGCCAGCATACGGCCCTGTGGTATACCCGCCTCGACACTTGGTGCAGCTTCGGACCTCTCATCTCCAAATGGTCTCAACGGCACTAGAAAAGGTGGGGACAGACAACGGGAGGGAGCAGTGCTTTGTGAGAGCTGCCTTATGGGGTGGGGTTAAATAGGGTAGGACTTTCTTATTTGGAAGAGCAGCCTGAAAGGGAACGTGGTCCAGGTGCCTGAACAGCACGGTGAAGGGGGAACGGCTGCTCCTGGCTGCACAGACTCCAGGAGGCGCTGAAGGAAGTTATGGGGTACAGAGCTGAAGCACCCCAAGGAAGCACTTCCTGAAGCCAGGCACAACCCAGTTTGGGAGCTTACCCTGGGCACCTGCACTGGACCCCGCTGACACACAGCCAGGACGGAGGGTGCCGTGGATCCTCTCTGTTTCATTCACGTGTGGCCGATGGCAAGTGGTTAGGAGAGCGGGTACCCCCCTTGCCTTCCTCCCTCTGCACCCCCAAATATTTAATTTGGTTTGGGTTTCATCGTGTTGGTGCTATTAAGTGACTCACAGAACCCATTTCATTTTCCTCCTCATCAGGCTGCAGCATTAGTTTTACTGGTGACTCTGAAATTTTTTTATAAACTCAGACTCCTGTGGGCAAACTTGTACAAGACAGCTTTCTAATTCGTCACCTCATGCGGTAATTTATATTTAATTTCTATTTGTTACACGACTCTATTATAAAGGTATTAATGACCTTATTTACAATGTTTACATCTTATGGATGTCAATAAATAGATAAAAAACGATTCAAAGACTTTATACTTCTTTTTTTTCAATATAAAACCCCAGCACTTTTAAAAACTCTTACGAACTTTGTTGACCCCCTCACAAAAATACCTATTACTTCTGTAAAACTGAGAAACAGCATTAAAACACAAACATCCTGACAACTTAGCAGAGAAAGGGGACGGGGTACATGGAGGCATCGTTCTATGTAAGTTATCTGCCTGGCTGACGGAGTGACAGTGCCATTTGCATACCCAGCTACGCGGGGACAGCCGTGATGAATCCCCAGCCGCACAGGCAGACGCCGTGTGCCCAGACTGCAAAGCTATGGAGTGCCTCCGCTCCTCGGCGCTTGCAGGAAAAGCCGAAAATGCAGGATCAGGCCCTGAAAAAAAAAGAAAAAAGAAAAAAAGAATTCTTTAAAAAATATCCAGCGGGATTTGGATTTGGTGAGTTAGGCAGGAAACGCGGGGCAGCATTTCTGGGGGAGAGCCCTTTGTGCAGCGCTCGCCCCCAGAAGCGAGCAGGGCAGTAGCCATTTGCATGAGAAGGACGGCGCTGAGCAGCTGGAGCGCTGGGCACCACGGGCTTGAGTCAAACCCGAGCTCCTGGCAAAAGAGGGTCAGAATCAGGCCCTCAGACACGGGTGTAGACGACTGCAATTGCAATAACAGCGGTGACGGAAGCTACGTTGTCGCTTAGAACTATTAGTAATTTTCCGGCTAAGAAAACTTGCCGAGTTCCAGGCACTTTCGGGTTTAAGGTTGAGATCCAGTGGTGCCCCGGCAGATTTGACCGGGGTGCTGGCGTTATTTACCTGCCCTTCTGTTTACGCAGCACAGAGCTACACGGGCGGCTGTCGCCCCTTTTCACACGCGTTCCATCCACATTCGCAATTTTACATTTATTTGTACGTAAAATAAAGGCAACAGTGTTTACGTAACATTGAGAGAGGGTGAATTTCCTGGGAAACTAGGCAAATCGAAGTCACCGCAACCGCAGCAGGGATGTACATACCGCCTGGCAGATCAGCAGCCAACGCCAGCTAATGGCTGCCGTAAGAAATCTGAGCTACGGGTCGCTCGCAGGGCGACAGAGGAGACCCCTCCAGGCAGGTGGCATTTTGGGGTCTGGCGAAGGGGATTTCAGATTTGCGAGCGGCAGAACCAGCACATTTACACCATGAGGAACGAGTGACCCGTGAGCTCGGAGGAACTGTTTTAAGGCAGAATTTAGAAACAAAGGAGCGTCGTCCTGGCTGGTCCTCCACAGCCCTTCGCCTGGGATGGTGGCGGAGGCGCCTCTTGGTGCGGAGCACCACCTAGAGGGCACGCTGGGATGATGCAAAAACTGGAATATTTAAAAATAGAAAAAAAAAATATCCTAGAGCAGATCTTATATAATACGTAACCGGTATTTAGGTATTATTTAACAGCTGTAGTCGGGCGAAAAACTGTACGCAGGTGTGGACATTTGGAGGTTTCTCCAGCAAGACAGGGTGGTGACTGGCACACAGCACCTCTGCACTCAAGCAAATGTGTCTATTTTGGTAATTATTTTGCACCCTGTATTTCCTTAGAATAAACAAACTATGATGCCAAAATTTAATTTTGAGGTTATTGCATTTGGAGATCGCCTTAAAGTAAATCTTGACTTTTCAATGCCTGTATGTCGTCACCACTGGGGAGTTCAAAGCACCGACTCTTAAATTGCTTCTAACCAGCAGTTATTTTCCTATCAGTTACAGAAAACCTCGGATTTCATCTCTGGAACAATTGGTGTCCTTGTGTCCCACCTGGCTGCACATGAAAGGCCCTAGAGGAACAGAATGCATACCAAAAAGTTGGGCAAAAAATACTCAAAAAAAGCCCCAAATGTTTAACTTCCCGCAGCCCTTAAATCCAAATGGGTTCAGCCACACGCATCCCCATCCACGTTTACTGAAGAGGACAGGTTCAGTCCGGGTACGACCCAGCACACCTGCGTGACTCTGATCTCAGCTGCCCTCTCTGATCTGCAGCCACGCTGCATTTCTGTCCGGTTTGGGCAAAACTGCACCAGGTACGTTTTTACACCGTGTCGAGGCTATAAAGCAGCAGGCTGGCTTTGACTCATCAGGGAAGGATAACGATAAATAAAAGAAAGACTCACTCACTTGGTGCTACAAGCCGACCAAGGGGAAGATAACTTAATTTAGTGGTTAAATTAAAGAGAGCTAAACTCTGTTTACTTGCGTTTACTCGCAACTACAGCGTTAAGATGAGAGGCAACAGAGCCAAGCTGGAGCATGGGAAATTCAGATAAGGAAATGATTTTGCAGCGTGAGGGTGGCCAAAGACTGGGACTGGAACTGGCTGGGTTGCCCGGGCAGGTTGTGCAATCCTCCCTCCTTGGGCAAGGCCCTGAGCAGCCGATAGGATCAGAGCTGCTCTGCGCAGGAGGGCGAGTGGATGACCTTCGAGGTCTCCTCCAACCTAAATTATTCCATAATTCCATGAAACAGCCCAGCGAAGCACTGTGAGCCGACTGTGCTGTAAACTCATTTAATGGAGAGTGTTGGAAAATAAAGGGAGATGTCTCGTTTCAGCTAAAGAAGGGTACATTAATCAAAAGGCATAAACATCTTGAATCTGTAACCTTCACGTGGAGCATATAGAGAGATGCTATGCTGGGGAACCAGGGTCCTCGCTAGTAACAAGAAATGTCAGTAAGAAGGCAGAAAGGCAGAGCTAAGTGAGGCTGTGAAAGTATGAAATAGGCAGCTGCATGCGTGAAATGAAAATCTCCTAAACCAAATTAACTTATGACCCACACCTTGAACCTCAGCACAATCTCTTTCACAGTGATAGTCTCCATGATACTCTCCCAGTACACATCCAGCACTTGTTGTCCATCCTTCAGGCTTTCTGCAGATACCAGTTTGTGGTAATCTACGCCCTGTCTTGCCAGGAGACACGGGAGAGAGGCAGCTAGCCCTGCAATGTTTGACAAGTTTGGCCATGGCAGCGCGGGATTGCTTTTACTCTGTGGGACAGTGTCTGAACTGAGGGTTTATCTAAAGGTTTCCACTCTCAAAATCCTTCAAAGGCTTTCCTTTTTATTTTTTTTCCCAGGAAAATAAATAAATAAAATAAATAAATAAATAAAAGAGGAAGCATGGAAAGAAATTGTTACAATCCTGCTTCTTCCCTAAAGCGTCTCTGGTTTTGGATACCTCTGTGGTTCACCTGCAAGAGCATCGCGTCGGTATGCTCCTCCCCAGCACTCAGCGCTGCTGTTGGCATTCACGTAACAGCATTCTGCTCTGGAGAAACATGAATAAGCACTAGCGTAAAATCTGGCTTTCAGGAGGAGATTTACTATCACTCCCCGGCACGCTGCCTCTCGGACGCAGCGGCTCCAGAAAGAGATGAGTCACGGAGATCCGCAGTGTGCTGTGGAAGTGGAGCTCCCAGGGAACGAAGGCTACGCTCGGAGCTGGGCACTGCTCACCAGAAAGATGACTCCTTGAGGGAAGAGCCCAGGAGAAGCGGGAAGAGTTACCTGTCACAGAGCTCACAGCAACCCTAGGGAATAAGAAAGCAACGGGGAGAACGTTAACACCACGAAGCCGTGGTGCCGCAGGACCAGCAAAGAGGATGGAGGTCACTGCAGAGCCGTAAAGCACAGCCGGAATCGCTGGGAAGGAGCCTGGCCGAAGGAGGCGTTGCACAACGGCTGCTGCGGGCATGACTAACGTGCTGTTGGGACTTGGCCTGAATGCAGGCTGCTGGTGTGCGCACCCGTACCCGGCAACGAATACCTACCACATAGCTGCGGGATTACTAACGCGCGCCCTTCCTGTTGATGCACGAAGCGCAGCGCTTGCACCACGGAGCACCTCTGAGTCCCAGATGTAAACGCACCTCGGCCAACAGCAAGACTTCTGGTTTGAAGTGTGGGAAGGACCCAAGGGACAGACAAGCTTACTTCGGGAATGTTTTCTATCATAGGCTTTCAACTTGAGAGCCCGTTTTATTTACTGTAGAAGTTCCCATTGGCTCTAGACGGCCCTAAAAGAATAATCGGGCCCGTTGCGGTGGTACGGCTTTATTTGCTGCTGCCTCCGAGCTTAAATAACAGCAAATTGCGAGGAGAGAGGCTCAGTAAGGTGCCAAATAAACTCGCCCGTTCATAAAGAAATACCTTAGGTAACTGTTACCACCGGAGCACACTAGGAGGGGGTGCTATGGAGTATTCATGGTGCTGCGTTTCCTCTTGATGTAGAACGACACTTAGCTCAGAAAGACTGAAATGGACTTTCAGGGCACACTACGTTTTCTGTGTTTTTCCTTTGCATTCCTGGCACACAAAGCAAGATGAGCTTGCAGTCATCAGATAGGAGGGAGAAACGTTACCTCTACAGATACGGAACATGGGAGGGTTCTTTTCCTCCCTGGCAATGTTTCCAGAACTGCTGTTTTACACTGTAACTCTCACAGGAACTGCAGGGCACACTTCAAAGCCTCCCGTCTAACGCTGGAAGCGTTGTTACTACCAAAAAGCCCCCAGAACTGAGGTTTGCAGCTTGGTGAGGTGGCACCTCACATCTCTTTAAGTGACAATCATGAATCTGCCTTTAAAAAAGATTCCAAGAGCTACGACGATAAGCAGGGAGGCTCTCTCTCCTTCTTTCTTTCCTTCTTTTTCTGGCTATTTAAACTCTCATTAGCAACTTGAGAACTTCAGAGGATGAAGAAAACAAGGTCTATGCATCATCCAGTTAATCTGAGCTCCTGCTGCAATTTCCACACCCGTATTAAGGTGCAGGCGAATGATGCAGAGCAGCTGAATGTCAAACACCTGACTCGTTCTCGAGAGGGCTCCTGGCACTTGGTCTGGTGCCTTGAAACATCCTGAGCCGGCTGCCAGCAGGAAGGACTGTCCTCTCGGTAATAGCAGGAAGAACTCTGAAACAGCACTTCACAGAAAGCCTAGTCATGCATATAGGCTATAAATATATGCAAAAATGAATTTATTCTTAATGTTTCAACTGCATTGATTTGCTATGATTCAGCTCTTGGTATTCAAAGCATGAAGATGAGTTGTCTTTTTTATTTATTTTTTCAGTTATGACAATGATTGTTACACTGCCAAGGATCAGGAAACTCTAACGTTGAATGCCAGGTCTTTATGGCAGCAAAAACCAATTTGACGTTAAGAAACGCTGTCCATTCACTTAGTGTTTTAGCAGCTTATCTCTGAAGTGGAATAGATTTCTGAAGTTTTGACAGGATGCTTCCCATGGAAAAGTAACTTGTCTCCCTTAGGAATATCTACAGGGATCAATATTGCACCTTTTTTTTCTTTGGAGAGAGCACGCGCCACACCAGCCATGTCTTTATTTCCTGGACAGGGGGAGGAAACAATTGTGATTTGGCTCCTAAAGCCACCCCATGTCCTGTAACCTTGGCAGGGCTGCGTCCTCTGGGTGTTTATCCCTGACTTTGCGTGCTGAGGCGATGACGCCCTGATAACAGCAGGCGCCACGTACCGATGGCTAGAAGTTCCTATTTACGGTCCAGTCAGGCACAGAAGGGCAATCCCTGGGCACCCGCAACGCATCAATTTGTCTCCAGCACCTTTGCGTTTGTTGGAGGAGCTCCCCTTTGGTTTGTGCCAGGTGCACAGGAGCACTTGCGGGGGGGGGGGGGGGGGGGCTGTCCTCCAACGTTCCCTCTTGAGCGCTCCTGCGTTTACGGCGGACGAAAGGGAGAAAAACGACTTCAGAGGAAACAACTTCGCGAGCCTAACTCGGGAAGGTTATTTGCTTCAGTTGTGGCGCGCCGCCACACGCCGCGCACCCAGTACCAGTCCAACGCCTCCCCGGTCCTTTCCGCTGCAGCCGGGGCTTCCCACAGGGCAGCCCGAGGTGCCGGGGGCTGGGGCCCGCTCCCCGCCAGCCGCAGCCCCCCGGTGCCTCGCACCGACAGCCCAACGCGCGCCCCGGCTGCCCGCGGGCTTTCCGTTCCGGGGCAGCCCGGGGGCTCTCGTTCCGGGCCGGGCCCGTGCGGGGAGGCCCGGGGCGCGGCCTAGGCCCGGCGGGGAGGCCCGAGGGCGGCGGGGCGGAACCAGGCGGCGTCCGGGCCTCCCCCACCGGGCCCCTGCCTCGCCCCGCTCCCTCCCCGGGTCCGGCCCGGCCCTGCCCGGCCCTTCCGGCGCGGCGCTCCCCGGCTGCGGGGAGGCTCCCGGCAGCTCCCCCGTGCGGCGGGCGGGGCGCCCTGCAGGCCGCTCGGCGCTGCCCGCTGCGGGCCGGGAGAGCCGCGGGGCCGGCGGCGATGCCATGAAGCCGGCGGGGAGCCGCGGCGGGGCGAGCGGCTCGAACACGCACCGGGGCTCGGCCGCGGGGGCTCGGCCGCTGTAGGAGCGGCGACTCCGCGGGACGCCGCCCGCCGCCCCCGCCCCCCCCCCCCCCCCGGGGCCTCCTCCGTCGGAGGATGGCGGCAGCGGCCGCCCCGACGCAGCTGGAAGCCGGTGGGTAGCGCTGGCGGCGGGGGCTCGGCGGCCGCCCGGCCGCTTTGTAACCGCGTCCCCTTCTCCCCCCTTCCTCCTCCCCCCCCCCCCCCGCAGAGCTCTACTACCTGATCGCCAGGTTCCTGCAGTCCGGGCCCTGCAAGAAATCCGCCCAGGTGAGCGCGGCTGCGGCCGGGCCGGGCGGGGACGGGACGGGACGGGACGGGACGGGACGGGGCAGGAGGGCGGCGGGCGGGCCGGGGGGGAGCCGCGGCGTTGCGGGCGCCGGCCTCACGCCCTTTGTGTGCCGCTGCGTGTCTCCGCAGGTGCTGGTGGAGGAGCTGGAGGAGCACCAGGTAAGGGGCAGCCGGGGGCTGCGCTGCCCCGGCACGGCACAGCCCGGCACGGCACAGCCCGGGGCAGCCCGGCCGCGGGGCCCGGCGGGCGGCACGGTGCCCGTGCTGGGGGGGGCGGGGGGGGTCACGGCCGGCTGGGCCGGGCCTTGGGGGGCCGCCCGGGCCGGGGGCCGGGGGCTCGGAGCTGGCCCCCCCCCGGGAGGGGTCTGACCTCCGCCCCCGTCCCTCCCCGTCTCACCCCGCAGCTGATTCCCCGGCGCCTGGACTGGCAGGGCAAGGAGCACCGGCGGAGCTTCGAGGACCTGGTGAGCCCACAGCCCCTAAACTCCCCCCCCCGCTACCGGCTCCGCGCCCCTCGCCCTCACCCCGGACCCTCACCGGGACCCCCCCAGCCCCGCCGCTCTGCACCTCACGGGGCCGCGGCTCCACCGGGCCGGGGGCACGGCGGGGAACGGGGCCGGGGCGGGCGTGTGCGAGTGTACGGGGAGGGGGTAACGGGGGGCGGCGGGGGGGGGGGAACCGGGGCCGGGGCTGCCCGCGCTGCGCTATTGTGGGGCCGGGCGGGTTATCTGAGGGCACGTACCGGAGCCCTGCCCGGCGAATGGCGCCGCGCCTTACAAGCCGGAGCGGGGCTGGCGGCGATGTAACGACGCGGCTGATTGGTTGCGGGGCCGCGGAGGAACTGGTTGGGGAGGGCGGGGGGGGTGAGGCCGGGCCGGCGGCGCGGGGCTGCGGCGGGGCTGGGCCGGGCCGGGCCGGGGGGGGCCGGGGGTGACCCGGGGGTGCCGCCTCCAGCCGGGCCTTGCGGGCACTGCGGGGCCCGGCCCGGGCACAGCCGCCGGTGCCAGGCCCGTGGTCGCGGCCTGCGCCGGGCCCTGCGTGGAAAATGTGGAGAAAAAGCCAAAAACGTGGGAAAAGCCCGGCGGAGCCGTGCCCAGCCCGTCCCGGCGTCGCCTCACCGGGGAGCTGGGGGTTTGCTCCCGGCCTCTCCCGCCCGCAGGCTGCGGGTCCTGGTGTGAGAGGTGCTGGCACTGCCCCGCAGCCTGCTCGGGGGCCGTTGCCCCCTTCAGCGGTGTTAGAGACGCTCGGGCGCAGGCTGGAGATGAGCCCCTTGCACTGCTGCCGTCCCTTCCCAAAGCACGCCGAGAACGTAAGGCGAACGCCGTGCGAACGCGGTGCCTCACCGTCCCTCGTGCGGGTAGCGCCAGCGCTCCGTGAGCAAACGGCAAGGGAGTAAGTACCGCGTTCAACACCTGCTCACGCTGTACGTTTCTCCTAGAGACCCCGCGACCCAACGACACGCAGGCTGTTTCAGCCTTAGCGTCTGCCTGCACCCGGTGCCTGTGCGGGCCGCTGGCAGTGGCAGCAGGAGCTCTGCTTTCAGGCACACCGGTTTTGCTTCATCAGTTGCGTTGCGTCGGCGTTTTTTCCTCTCGTTCCGTGGGGCGTGGCTAGGGAAGCCCTCAGAGCTCTTCTGGCGTGCGAGGTGTCCTTGCTGCAGCCACGTACTTCTCTGTAAAATTTCAGAAGCAGGGAGCACACAGGCGTGAGGTGAGGCTTGGGATTCATGGGAAGTTGCTTCTCGGTATACAGCATTATCAAAATTCACAGTGAGGTTTTTGCTTCTGTCTAAAGCTAATCGACAATGATCCTTTCTGAGCGCCTCTTTTCTAGTTTGGTTTAACTGTTAACAAGACTTACGGCAAGGGACGGGACCGTTACGTGAGTCCTTGCAGCAAGACTGGTGTAGATGCTAGGTGGGATGGACCGAGCTTCCTTCTATTAATCCTCAGACAGAAGCTTTTGCTGTCAAGGATGTTGAAGGAAAGCCTTTTCCTCCCTTTTCTTTGGGCTTGATGTATTTGGAATTTGGACCTTTGAATGCACATGATCGTATATTAACCCTAAGCTGCTTGATTTCAGTGCTAGCTAGATGTATGGGTGTAATGTTTAGGACAAGGCCTGGGCTGTGAAGAATGAATAACTCTGAGCTTCGTTTTAATTATCTCACTCACTCAGTGAACAAAAAATATAATTACTGACGCTAGCATTTGGGGATGAAGCTTTTTTCTACCCATTTCTCCTGTTTGACTACCTAGAAGCAGGCAAACAAATTCAGTTCCAGTCTTTGCCGAGTGTTGCAACTGTGCTGGGCAGGCGGGCCTGAGATAATTGCATGGGGGTTTACAAACCCAGACAAGTCAGATTTCTTGTTTGATTGTTTGCCCGATATTCTGCTCCTGCAGATCTGACAAAGGATTTATTGTTCTAATTGCGGATGTTTCAGCTTTGTTTTCCATTCTCAGTCTGGCTGTTTAGGCTGGCGTTGGTATTTCTGGGGGGCTATGCTGATACTCCTGTTGTTGAGTATGTTGGTACTGCTCTTAGGGCTTTTGGAAACGATAAAGATGTAACAACCAAATCGCCTACCAGGCGGCTTTTGTCTAGGAAATGTTTACTCCTCCATCCCTCAAGCTTTTGGTCAAGAACTGAGATTTCTCTGTTGAGATTTTTTTCTTTTTTATTTGAACTCGCTCTCTTACTTTAAATGTCAGGTACCGCAAGCCAAAAGAACACTAAGATACACCAGTAAGAATTGTGTCCTGCGAGCAAAAGCGTGCAGAGAACCTGAGCTTGCTGTGCGTTTGGGTTCCCTTTGTCTTTCTGCTTATTTCCACCTCGGAGTGCTTTTATGTGCAACGTGTGGCTGCCTGTCTAGGGAATCGCCCAGGTGTACTCCAAAGGTCTGCGCGCTTGAAGCGCTTTTCACTTTGTTACTGACTGCTGGTGGTCGTGGGACGTGAAACGTGCTCGTAAAGGGGAGAGTCCTCGCCCTCATTAGGAAGGTCTTAGGTATGTCAGACTTGCACGCGATTAGTACTCCTATTTTAAATTAACCACAGCAGTTTAATGTGTAGCCAGCTGCTGGGCAGACGAGTCGAGCTGAGCTGCCTTAGATTATCACAACAGCCTCCCCTGGACTGCTGCTCGAAATTATCTGTGTTTATTCCCGATAAAAGCGACTGACCCTCGTCTGGCTTTCAAGAACTTTCTGAAGGACCGTCTGTTCTGTCTGAGTCCGTTTTGTTCTCCGTGCTGAAGATAGGCCTGATTTCAGGACACGCAGAAAATCAGCTGTTGTTGGACTCCGTATTTGAGCGGAGAATTTGCATCCGTGAGAGGCTGGTGTGGAACAGCTTATGGGATTTGGCTTTGAGGTTCTGCCTAGTCCGCCTGCACTGATTTAAAGCGAGCTACGAGGCCGAGGTGCTGTTATTTATAGATATTGCCAATCCCAGCATTAGCAGCAGAGAGATGTTACGGTTTTGTCACCTCAGGAAAATGTCAGCTGGTGGCGTGGTGGTTCCAAGCCAGCCTCTCAAGGGAAGCTGAGTGGATAATGGCTTTTTAAATTTGTGTGTATTTGCATGTTGTTGACATCTTGTGCAAGTCCCGTGTCGGAGCTTCCTTTTGCTGAGATTCCATATCTGAGGTCTTGAGGAATTTCCTGCTCGCTCGGCTCTCTTGGTCCCCTCTGCTGCTTTTTGATACGTTTGTCGATTGATTTCCTAACTGATCGGTATTTTGGCAAACGGGACAAGTGTCGGACGGCTGTCCGGAGGTTACAAATCTGCTGCCGCTGCGCAGCTGCCTGCCCACAGAGGCCCTGCTGCGAAGGAGCCCGTGCAGGTCCACCTT
The DNA here is from genome assembly GCF_013377495.2 of Cygnus atratus. Taxonomy (NCBI): domain Eukaryota; kingdom Metazoa; phylum Chordata; class Aves; order Anseriformes; family Anatidae; genus Cygnus; species Cygnus atratus. The sequence goes on from NC_066374.1 coordinate 19,317,828, forward strand.
GCTCTCGGGGTTGCTTCCATCGAGCGGCTTTTCCATCGGATGTAGCTCCAGCTTCGCAGCAGTGTTTCGCGGGGCTTCCCAAAAGAGATGTTTCAGAGCTACCCGGTGCCAGTCCCTGGGAAGACGGGCATCTTCCTACAAGTAGAAATCGCGAAGGGTTGTTGGTTTGTTTGTTTGTTTCCTGTTTATTGAAACGTTCCTGGGAGGAGAAACTGTCAACGCTAATACCAGGGGATTTGGTTTGTTGATCCCTGCAACAAACAAGCCTCTTGCCTGTCTTCTTAGCTGGCCGGTGAGGAGCCTTTTCTTAGTAGGCTTTGAGGTTACGTTGTGGTGGTGCCAACAGCGGGTTTACGGCCACGACTTTCCCCTAACCCTGCCGTGACTTCAGTAACAGCGCTTTATTTGCTGCTGCTTGGCACTGCAGCATCTTGTCTGCGTTCTGGTTCCACAAGGGCGTATCCACTCTACCCAATTTGAAAGTTTTTAGGTCTGTAAGATCTACGTCCTGTGCAGTTGCTCCCATGGTGCTGTGGCGTTCTTGTGCTCTGCCGTTTTAACCCATCTTTCCCATCGTAAGGCAACAGAACATGCTTTTCTTTGCAGTTTATCCCAGTCTATGGGACTGGCTCTCACGTAGCCTGTTCAGTTCTTCCAAGTTACTTTAAAAGCTCTTTGTTTAACACGTTTTTTGACTTGTATTACTTGTTTGGTTCTTATTTTTTTTCTAATTTTCTAGTATTTTTTTCTAAACTAGTTTTCAGTATTCTGGAGATAGTTGCTAATACACTTGGGGAGGTGATAATATCCTTACCGGCGTTTAATTTTGCCTCGTGGGGTTTGGACTACAAGGTGTGGCTATGACTGATGTTAAGCTTTGCTTTTTTCCGTCCTTTTAACAAGAATCTGATCTGGGAGACTTCATTTGTCTCGGTCATATGTTTGCAGCCTCGTGTTTTGGAAAGATTCTGAAAACCCACTTAGGGCTACCTCCTGCAGAGGTGAAGGGGGAATATTTGTTTCAAGTTCTTTCGGGAACCTGCAAATAGAATTGCTAGTTTGGCTCGGGGCGGCAGTTTAAGCATTTTATTTGGAAGTTACTATGGAAAAAAAATCTCCGGGAGAACTGACTGCTCGTGCTGCCTGCCCGTGTAGCTGCTTGGTCGTAGCAGCGGCGTGACCGTACAGATCAGGGGCCGCTTCCTGGGGCTGCTCTGCTGCGTGCAAACACGTAAATGGTGGAGAGAAGAGCCGTGCAGCTTTTCTTCTTTAGCCAGGCATGGTTCTGCTGGCAGGTGGCTCGTCTGATGAGCAGGGCTGGTTAATAAAGCCAGCGGTCACGTTGATAGGCGCGTCGTCTGGGCGACGTGTGCCGCGTGAAAAGTTTGCGATCTAGTAAAAGCGAGCGCTGAAATCTCGCTGCTTCGGCAGCTCCCTCGTGCCGATTGAACGCTGGCTCCACGCTGGATTTGCCGACTTTCCCGGTCTGGGCAGCGAGCAGCCAGATGTCTGGGAGCCTGAGCCGCTTCGCGTCTGGGTCGCCCAGACGGATCGCCACCAGGCACCCGCAGCCAACTGCCACGTGCTCGGCGAGCCTGGCGCATCCATCTCTGATCTCTGAGCGTTGGCAGGTCTGCCGATGTGGTGGTGCCTGCTCCCTTGGCCGCTCTGTAAAGAGCTGCCTGAACGTCGAGATCTTCGTGCGGCGAAGTGTCTTTCCCCTCCTGAGTAGGTGCCCGGAGCCGGGCAGGGCTGCTTGTTGAACAACTCGTGCTTTCGCGTGAGTAGCGCCGTGCCCCGTCTCCGCAGCAGGGCGTTTGCTGCCAGGTTTAATTCAGCACCTCGCGCTAGGCACAGAATAGCGGCGATGCTTCAAACCCGGCGTGTTCCTCGGCGAAAAGGGAGGTGTTTCCCCGCAGTACGCCGAGAGAATGGTGTGGGCCTTCTGAAATTGCGTATTAGTGGTGGTTTCTTTCTACCCTAAAAGTAAAATGTAAGTTTTCCCTGCTCCTGGATTGGTTACTGCTTTTCTTTTTATCTTCTGAGCTTGGATCATTGCTCCAATTGACAGTTGTTGACTGAGAAACACGTTACTGATTATCACAGATGTAAAAGAGCGTTTCATAGTCTGAATCGAGTAAATTGCAGATTTTCTCTTTGGGATTGCCTTTGTTTCAGATCCTTCCCTTACATACTGAAGGGAGGCTAGCACGGGATAACAAAGTTTTGTGGTTTTCTGCCATTCAGACCTTTCTAGTATTTCAGAAATGGCCTGGAGTGATAGGTGAATACAGAAGCTCGGGTAATCCTTTCATCTCATTTCGCCTGCTGTTACATCATGCACCTTACGACCAAAGACAGCTCATGCTTCCATACTGAGCGTCACCAGCTGGTCAGTCGGGTAGGTGCTGATATCGTTTTGGAACTGTATGGTTTTTTGGGGAAAGAAAGTTAGAGTGGCTGGAGGAACTGGTCGCTGCAGGACAGCATTCGTGGGATAGGGTGTTCATCCCTCGTTTCACTGCATGGAAATCCACGGAATGGGACTGTGTTAGTGCAGTTATCAGGTTTACCTTTTCCTGCAGAGGTACGATTCTTCCATTTCCAGCAAGCCCGGAGCTTTGGAGGAGCCCAGCTTCCCCGTGGATTGTTACAGACCTGCAGAGCTTTACCCGGCAGCGACCGAGAGGCAGCGCGGCGGAGCCCGACCCGCTGCTCTAAGAGCTTCCATTCAGACTCGAGGAGTTCGGTTTGGTTTTAGTTAAGTGATGCCTCGCGTGTGCCATTAGGAAAGGCTTGGCTTTTTTTGGTTAAAATCGTCGTTGCGGCTTGGTGTTTGTGATGCAGGTGACTGCATTCTAACACACCTGACTCACCCTCGGTAGCAGCGCCGCTGCTGCCCGGCTGGAGCGAGGGATTTCCCAACGGCCTGCAGCAACCGTCTGCGTGATGGCACGGCTCGGTGAGCAGCGTTTTGGCAGCACCCCCGAATGAAGCAGTTTCCTTTTCCTCCTTCCTGCTGGTTGCTGTTCCCCCGGTGTGCTGGCGGCTGGCGTTCCCTCGGGGATGCAGGTGACCAGGACAGCTGGGCCAGGCTGGTGGCGCTGTGCGGTTCAAAGCGGTGCTCCTCTTCCTTCCTTTCCACCAGCTCTGACCCTTTTGTGAATCAGGCAGCTTTGCTGGACCGGGCAGAAAACCTTTCCCTTCTGTTGGCATGCGACTGGATGCGTCCGAAGCGGTCGTGTAGGAGAGGGGGGTGCGCGCAGGCACGCGCCTGCTTTTTCTTTACAACAAACACAGTTCTGGCCCTATCAGGTAGCATTTGGTGTTACCTGGCATTAGCTTGTGGCTTGGGAAAGCAACAGGCTGGGTTAGTACCGTCATATTCCTTGTAACGCTGCGACAGATACAGCAGTTATGAATGGTTCAAATGAGACTTTTTTTCTCAGTCTTCACTCGCGGGTACCTGAGAGCCGAGCTCCTGTTGGTCCTTGTGAAGGAGATGGCCGTGGCTCTGTGTCCTGCGTTGAAGGAGCTCAGTGGGCTCTGACACGGAGTTTTTGCTGCCAGCTAGTAGAAGTGGCAGATGCGGGGTGCTCTGGTTAACGAGGCACGGTTCGTTTGCTGTTTGAACAGCCTGGCAGGAAAAACTATTGTCTGTCTGTAGAAAGCAGCCTTTGTCTAAAGGGGAAAAGGACGAATGTTTTCTCGGGATGACAACTGGGAAGCTGACACGTGTGGGTGTTATGGATACCTATTGCTAGTTGCTAAAACTGGGGACCGGGAATCGCTCTAAGGATACTGTTTAGGGTGTTCAGGCGGCGGTACCTGTGCGTACAGGGATGTGACTGTCTGGCAAGGGCGTTTCAGCTGAGCAAGGCATACGGCATGTGAAAAGAAGGCATTAAAGGGTAAAACAGACTTCAGAAAAAGTCCCCAGGCAATACTTCGTTAGATCAGAGTACTGCCCTGAGAATGCTGAGTTCTGGGGATTTTTTGTTTGTTATTGAAGGTTGTCTTAAATTATGACCGGCTATTACTACCTTGATTGTCTAGTCTGACTTTTTCAGCACTCTGTGGCACTTTGAAAGACATCTTAGGTATAATTAATTTGGAGAGTTTTTTCACCGCTTTTTTTTTTTTTTAGACTTGATTTCAACAACTAACTTTAATATTTGAGTATGAACTGGGAGGAAAATACCAGCAGAAGCAAGAATAAACCAAATTTCACACATCCGTGTCGTTTGTATGTTTAGGTGGCTGTCAATGCACACATCCCTCCGGATTATCTTCTTCGGATCTGCGAGAGACTTGGACCACTTTTAGACAAGGAAATCCCCCAGAGCGTCCTAGGTGTGCAGACTTTGCTAGGCGTTGGGCGGCAGTCCCTGTTACGGGCAGCAAAAGGTAAGATTTTCAACGCATGCGTGGCTGCGTTTTGTTTTGATGAGTAACCCCCTTTTGTTTCAAGTCATGTCGCGCTATCTGTGCTTGTTTGCATGAACCGTGGTTTATCTCATTTGCCTGTCAGCTCCTGCTTTCCTGTTGCAGTCCTGCTAAAATACAGCTGGTGCCGGTCCTGTTGCACATACCTGCTTTTTGCTGCCTGATCTTGCCACTTGCTTCCCCACCCCGCCCTCCCCAGCACGTTGGGCCAGGGATTGTGTAAATGATGTGATGAACTGGATTAGAGATTCGATCCAGCTGAAAAACAGCCATTTTCTTCATATGCACGAGCGTGTGTGTGTGTCCAAAACAAGCCAGCAGAGTTAATGTTTTGCTGGGCTGTTTTTCACGCTGATACGTTCCATTATTTGGCTCCCTGGCCGTGCAGATGGGTACGTCAGGTTGAAGGATAGGGTAGCATTTGGGGCAGCATTTAGGGGGTGGGAGGAGGTGAGACCGGTTCTCTGGTGGTAATTCCTGCTTGTCCTTGCTTAAAGTTAATTTGACCGAAGGCCCCTGTTCCCTTCATGAATAGAACACCAGGCCAGTCCTTTTGAAAAACCGCTCTGCTTGAGATAATGATCCTGAAAGCAGACTTTTGTGTTAGAACTAAGTGGATCTGAGAGCCATCTGCTAGTGAAAGGAGCGGTTCCTCCCGTCCCTCCTCGCTCCGTGCCCCTGCCACTTCTCCCCTGTAGGAGCCAGAACTTATCTGGTCCTATGATGGGCTGAATCAGAGAGCTAAACTGTTGCAAAATTTATTACTGCTATTGTAGTGAATTAAATTAGCTCGTGGAAGGGTCAGGGTGCCGGAGGTGACAAGAGGCAGCAGGAGCAACGTCCTGGGAGCGGGGCAGGGATGGAGAGCGGGACCTTCCAGCCGGAGTGGCAGCTGAGCACTTAATTTGCTGCATCCTCTGAAGTCACACTCTGACGCTGGTCGGGACTGCAGCCTTTTGTAATCAACTTGATTCCACCTGAAGGATGTGCTGTTTGCAGTTGCTTACCCAAAGGCTTGGGGATGAGTCTGTTTTGTTATAATTGGCTGGAGAGGTTCAGGTTTGCAGGGAGGCCCCCTTCAAAACATTCCTTCGTTCCGCACCAGTTTGCATCTTAGGAGAAAGCAGCAACAAAGGCATAAAGAGAGAATAAACATATTTGTGCTGGGAGACAAAAGCGTCTTGGGCGAGTTAGGGGACAGAGGCTAGGTGAGTTGCTGAAATGTGTAGTGCTTGCTAAGCCAAGCGACAAACTTACTGCAAAGAGGTTTCTACTAGATTTATGGTGGGATTTTTTCCTTCAGAAAAAAAGGTGCTGTGGCATCGCGCACTTTGGTGTGCGCTCACTGCCATAGAACAGTGTACCTTTTTCAATTGACACGTGGATTTTTTTAACCCCCAGTTGTGCTTCGGCACGAAGCTTCCATTTCCCGTTAGCAGTTAGAGTTATTTTGATCAATTTCAGGACGTAAGTGCTGCTGTTAAGGTGTGTCGCTGAGATACCCTGTGGTACAGTTCGGGTTGTAATCAGGAGGAGCTCTCAGGGGTCTCTCGGAGGCTCGTAAACTCGCTGACATGACAGTCACAGATCTAAATGGTGATGCGCAGATCCACCAATCTGTGGCACTGTCCTTCTGTTTCAGTTCTTATTCACTGTGGGAGCTCGTTTCTCTCCTTCCAGATGGCCAGAAATGGAAGAAGTCCAGGTCTAATTTCTGAGGCACTCTGAACAGCCTCAGAAAAATCACTATTGTTCTAGAAAGAAGGCTCTCTAAGGCCAGTTGGCAGCAGAGAGCTGGAGAGCCTTTAAAGAAAACAGTTTTCATTTTAAAAACAGTGTGTTTGGAGGGTGCTGGGGTGCAGAGGAGAGTCTGAAAGTAGGGCATATTGCCACCGATTGCAAAAAAACAGATGTTTTGGAAAAAAATTCCCTTCACCCCTTTTCCAGGAGAAAACAGTTGTAGATGTGTGTGTATTCTCAAATGTACAGCTCATAAAGAGGGGTCCTGCACGTGTTGGGATTCCAGAAGGACTAAAAACACATCAGAGCTCAGTTTCATGCCAAGCGCACCTACTTTTTGCATTCTCTTTTTTTTTTTTTTTTTTTTGCAGCATATCAGACGCTCTTACTCACCAAAGTGAAGCAAAACCAAGCTGAAGACACTTGCAGTCGTATTGCTTAGGAACTAGAAGTCAGGGTAGCAACTTCCTCTCACTGTTCAATTTCTGACAAACTGTTTAAAGAGATTAATCCTATTTTTCCAAGAGAACGGTTGGATGTGGAGGCTGAGACATGACACAAGATGCTGGGAATGGTGCTTGATGCTGTTGATTGTAGGGAGAAAGGGCAGTTGGACCCAGCTGGGCTGTTCGTTTCACTTACCTGCTGTTAATCTTGCCTGTGCAGACTTCAGACACACGCTATGGAAAGGATCTGCGTTTGCAGCTCTTCACAGAGGCCGGCCTCCCGAACTACCTGTAAATTATGGGAAACCACCAAACGTGGGTGAGTCTTGACGCATAAACAAGGTGTTTTTTCCTTCTCTGTAGTTTTATTGATGTTCCAACTTAAAGTTACTGTCTGAAACACTGATAGGGGTTTTCCTTAGTGGCTTTTTTTGATATGTCACCATGAATTACTCTAAAAAAGGGTTCTCACTGACGATAGAATAACCCTTTTTGCACTGTTCTGGCTTGATTCTTCTATAATGCATGCACACATGTTAAAACGTTGTGGTCATGTTAAAAAGCTTTGCGTGTCACAGTCCTGTTTGGAGGGGAAATAAGCTCAAATCTTTTCGTTATGATATGCCTGCACAGTATGTATGTGTGCCTACAGGATTGAGTAGGCACGGTCACAGGCATGGAGGCAATCGTATTCGGGAACCTCAGCCAGAACAAAGCGCCTGGCTCCCGGAGAACTTTCTTGTCTCAAGAATTCAGTTCAGTTCAGTTGTGACAGAAAACAGACCGCTTGCAACATCCCTCTCCAAAAAGGAAATAATCACCAAACCAACATTTGTATTACTTCAGCTTCAGTTGTCCACCCAGTTAAAGAACTTGTATAAAACTCAGATGTGTGTTAGGCATCCAGCTTATATATCACCAAAGAGCTCTATTTTGCTTAAACTGGAAAGTATTTTCCTTGCACAGTTTAAACTTTCGTTAACCATTTTTGTAGCAAAGAAATTTGATTCTTGCAGGCATAAATGTAAGTGCTGTCTGTCATGATTTGTTTTCTTATTAGGGTATTTTATCTGTGTTTGCCATCTAAGTGTTTGTGCAGATGTATAGGCTTCTCCTGGTGTGTTAGGGGACCCGTTCACATAGGTTTCTCTTATCTGTTAAGTGGAAATCTCTGAAGGGAAGTCTTTCTATTGAACTTCATCCAAGTATCACTATTAATTTAACTTAAAAATCAGAATATTGAAAGTACCTAGGATGGTTTTCTTTCTGATTACAATTCCTATTTTATCTCTGGAAATAATTTCTCTTTTTAAGGAGATGCCATCAGCGGTTCCTCCTTTGGAGGCTCAGGGATCAGAATGAGTCTCTGCTTCTGCCGTGTCTGTGCCTCTGTGCTTCTGCACTTTCTCACTGCCTCTCATTACTAAAAATTAACCTTTGTCTGACACGAAAGGGACAAAGTAGAGGCTGCTTATGGTTGAAATTGATAGTGCGGTTTGCATAAGGTCTGTGGTGTTTTGGCAACGGTGTGACAGGATAGCAAAGTTAATATGGGTCTTGTGGTTGAAAGAGAAGGGGATATTTGCCTAGAACTGATTCATATTTAACTACTACATTAATAATTTTCCTGCACTGTCAAACAATTTGAGTTATATTGTGGAAATTAAAAAAGAAATAACTATTTCCACATATTAGTAAGGTTACTTCTATACATATCTCTACATTTATCCTTTTAAACTGGTTCTGAAGTTACTGTATAATTAGCAGTTGGGTCGGTCGGTTGCTAATAAGCTGGATTTAGATTTACTGCACAGACTTAATTTCTGTAGCAGTTGTATTTCTGTAAGTACTCCTGGATCAACTCTTTCATAAGGGGAAAATCAGACCATGTTTTTGGAATATGCTTTCTTATTGGTGATCAGTAGTGACGGACTGGACTTCAGCATTGTCGCGCTGTCATGACAAAGGTCTCTGCTGCTTGGCTGGTGACTGTTTAGTGACTTAGAGAACAGAATGTGTTGTTGTTTTTGATGTTTTTCCATGAATTGCTATTAAGAAACACAAAAGTGTTGTTTGGAAATCTTTCTTTTATAGCCTGAAATTCGTTTTTGTAAACACTGGTTTCTGGAAGAATACAGTCCTCCTTGGTCTAGGTATGTGAACTACCAGTAAGAGAGGAAGATATAGGTAAGGGTTAGAGTACAGCAGTTTACTGTACCCGTGCTGTTCAGGAGGCAGAAACTTGGTTGTGGCATTCCCAACGGTTATTCCTGAAGTGGAAGTCTAAAAATTCCTCTGTGCATATTTGTGCAAAAAGGGTGCGTTTTGGGGCGAGTAGTGGCAGCCGCAGGTGCTGCAGTGTGTGCGTCTCGTTTTAAAATACAAAACGAAGGAGTGTGCCCAACGCCTTTAATATTTCAACGTGATTGTGGATTCCCGTACTCTGCTGGCTTGGCCGGATCGGGACAGCCTTGAGCTTTCTGGAATTACGGGGTGAATCTGTCCTGTAGAGTCTCTGAGGAAGGGCCAGCCTTTTCCATGGAGGTCACTCTCAGGATCGTCTTGTCTGTGTGTCCAGTCTTACAGAGATGTGGAGAGGAAGGGGAAACGCTGTTAGAGCTTTCTGCAGCTGACAGGATAGCACGGTGAACGCGGCGAGGTTGGCCTTGCAGGCAGTTTCTTTGCAGGTTTTGCTGTAGCGCTGTGTTTGGGACTCCTGCTGTGCTCTTCCCGTCAGAAAACGAAAAGATTGGTCGTAGAGAAGCTCAGAAACGTGGTTATTCATGAATGATAAACCTGGGTTTGAATACTGCGTGCGGTTTGTTGGAGACTTTTTTTTTTTTTGCAGGCTACGCGAAGCAGATTAGAAAGAAGGCTGGTTTCCCTCTGTAGCTGGTTACCAGAAGTATTTTAACCCGCGTATGAGCACGTTTACACGCGTAGCTGGGCTCGGTGAAAGCAGCACCCCCAAAATTCTGGCGCAGAAACTTCGTTGCATAACGGCCGTGCCCAAGAAATCGGGCTGCACCGAGGTTTGCGCAGGAGGCAGCGAGTTCTCCGCGTGCCCTGGCGGCGTGAAACGTGGTGGCCGTGTTGCGTAGTTGTGGTGCTTGTTCCAAAAGGCAAAATGCAACGGTGTGGAATCATCGCCCTTAATACTGGGGGAAAAGTTCGGAGACTAATGTTTGTACCAATATTCTGTTCTCAATTTTGGCTTGAAAAAATGGGGCGAGTCGAGGATTTATAGAGGGAGGAGGGATTAAAGCAGCTGCAGTTAGGTGACTTTGTCCACACTGACATGTTTTCATTTTTTCTGTGGTTGTGACTTCACTTTGAAACTTGTGATGTTTGTTTTCTTTTTTTCCATGGCAGGGTTATTGTGGTTTTTGTTTTATCCAACCTATGCGAGCGTTCTTGTAAGGGTTTTTACATTTGTGTTGTTACCTCTGCTAGCATGGATTGCAATGTAAGAATTACTGATTTATGGTGTACTTCACTGCCCTACATCCCTGCGATGATGCTTCTGCAAGTCAGGGCTTTCTCCAGCCTGAGAAGCAGGCCCAGAAAAAAAATTTGCTTCATTTCTTAAAAACAAGACTAGATATCCTCGCTTTTAATGTCAAATAACATCAATACAGTTTGGGAAGGATTTCTTAGCAGTAAATAGTGAGGGGAAGGGGGTAGACTTGGCAGCTGCTATGCCCAGTATGGCACGAAGTACAGCAGCTGATCAGATAGGTTGCTGAAAGATTTTAGGGCTATTTGGCTAATTCTGTGTGGGATTCAGTAGGATTTTTTTTAATGGTTTTAGGCTTTGAATACAATAATGTAATTGTACTAAAGAAAGCAAACTTTACAGGGCTTTTCATCCTGTATGTGCAATTCCCTATTTAGATATTATGCCCGTTAATCTTCTACCAAAATTGTGAGAACTGGAAGCTGGATTTTTGTATTTTGCGTATTTTTTTTTTTTTATTTGGGGGGAGGAAGGCGGCGTTACTTGCAGTTGCTTTGAAGGCAGTGATGATTCACCACGTGTGGGAAGGAAAAGCTCTCAATCGGAGCCTTGTGTGTGCTACACGTTGCTGGTACCCGAAGGATTTTTACAGGGAGGATCACATACATTGAATACTTCCTACTTTTGGTCAAAGGCGCTCTTGCTTTGATAAAGATGACAGCCCTTACAGCACAATTAGAAGTCTGCATTTCTGTGAAACAGTCGATTGAAGCATTCCATGAACAGTGTTTTTATTTTTTAATAATCCATTGAAGACTGAGCAATGGGGAAATGGGCGCACACAAAAATGGGATGACTTTCCCATGCTCTGAGGCTGAGCTGATCGCAAGTCTAGGAATTGACTGGAGAACACGGGTGCTGAGTGCCGGGTGAATGGCTGTGTGAGTCAGGTGCCAGACTGTTTGTTACACCTTGTTGGGAATCCCGTGAAGGAAAACCTAAAATGGGCAGAGGTAAATTTCCAGCAGGATCGCCTGGGAACATTGTAGTACGCAGAAGGTGTTGTGATTACTGGGAATGCTTTGAAATGCAACCATACTGTTTTGATTCACACAATTTTTTGTGCGATTAAAAATGTTCAGAGCCACGTGAAATTGTCCAAAGGCAGGTACGCTCTTACTATGTATTTACATGATTTAAGCACTGCAAAGCACCGCAGAATGACCAGCTTGCCAAGTGGCCTCTCTGCATTGGCTCCGCACTGAGGGGGAAAGAGATTTAATGTTTTTTTAAAGTTAAGAGTTAACTTAAGAGTTAAGAGTTAACTTATTAAGAGTTAACTTAACTTATTAAGAGTTAAAGTTTTAAAAGTTAGGTTTTAAGCTAGCATGCGTAAGCAATGTATAACAATAATGCGTAGGAAATCCTGAAGGTACCTTTGTACAGTATTTATCACAACGGGATCTCTGTATCCTCCTGTAAGAGGTGGGAAAAAAAGTTAAGGATTTCAGTTCTGTTCTGCTAGGGGAGGCAGTTCCCATTTAACAGTTCCTGTTTAGTATGAGATATAGGCTGAATAGCAGCTAGATAGTAAATTAATTTGGTTTAGTGCATTTTGCTTCATTAGTACTGCTGAATATGTATGTTTACGTGAAAAACAAATATTGACTGACGGTAAGGACGTGGCAGCAGCCTGATGATTTTTGCAAACGTACATCTTTCATGCAACTTTTTTTTTCTAATACGTGGCATTTTAGTTGCATTGAGGGATTAAAAATGGGCCAAATCGCAGAGCATAAAAGTGAGAAACAAAAACACTTTCTGTAAATCTGGATCAATTCACTTTCCTTCCCCATTTATCTGTCTGCTTGTGTATAAATGCTTCAATCTTACAAATGTGCAGAAGCGCGTTACCAGTGAATAACCCTTTGAAATTATGCTTCTTGACTTGGTAATTTTTTCTAATATCTTCCACAATCTTATTTTTTTTTGGAGGCAGGCAATGATATGATGATACAATTAAGAAAATGGGTCAAGTTGTTCACGCTGCTACTAAACTAAAGGCACTAGGCTATTAAACTAAAGGGTTGAAAGGCACGAGAGCTTCGTGCAGCTCCTGTGAAGCCCTGCCTAGTGCAATGTGCAGGAGGCAAGATAAGGGGCTTCTTCAGGGAGCCTCCTATCGCAAGTGCTCAGCAAAACCACCAATATAGCAGCGTTAGATCTTTAAGTACCGTTGGGGGGGCGAAAAAAACTCTTAAAACATTGAAATCAAAAGTTGAAGTGGTATGAATTAGGATAGGTAAAACTAAGCACCAAAAGTGATCCCAAACTATACCTCAGATCGAAGATTAGAATTAGGATCTCTCTGTATTCTGCAGCTATGATGAGCTGCGTTCAGTGGTGTGTCCCAGCAGAGTCACGTACATATTTATTTTCTCCCCTCCTTGTCTAGTGGAAAGATTCATAGCTATCAGCAGTGAACCTGCTAACAGTGCTTGTTGTTACCTGATAGTTTTCTTCATTTGGATTTCAGGCCGTTTTTGTAAAGACTCCTAGGTACTGCTATCAATATGATATAATTTGTTGTTGTTATATTTTTTTTCTTGTGGCTGCTACTCTTTACCGGAGCTTTTTCCATTGATAAAAATGAAATGGTATTGCTTCTACTGCTAATAATGAGAGAGGTTTTGTGGGGAACCTGTAGAAGACCATTGACCCTTACATATGATCTGGGATCCATTACAAAGAAAACGATTTTTATTACAAAAAAAAAAAAAAAGCATTTAGAATAACTTTTAATTGTTGTCATCCAAAAATTACAAGGAAATTATATATTACTAATACCAAGTTTTCCAAATCCACAGAGAATAAGTATTTCTGTTGTCGTGTTTGTGATTTGAATACTTGGAATGACTTCTTGTAGTGATGCAAACTCTTTATTTTGCTTTAATATTTGTTAGTAAACCAGATGTAGTGTGTGTTGTGGTAGGTATGGAAAGCATCCATCAGGAGTGGGCTTACTTTTTGGAAGACTGTGCATACTTCTGTGATAAGGTGGCAGAGGTTCAGATTTATAGAAGTTGTTACCAAATATTATATTAATATAACACTTGTTTACTTTGAGTTCCGGACAAAATCCATGTTTTAGCTTTCTTTTTGTTTTGTTTTTCTCTTCCAGTAAATATAATTTCTGCCAGGCAATTAACTGGATGTGGACGTTTCAGCCACTTGTTCCCAACATCCACCTACCAACAGATGAAGATGCATAAGAGGATTTTGGGGCATCTATCATCTGTTTACTGCATAGCCTTTGATCGCAGTGGGAGAAGAATTTTTACAGTAAGTTTTGAAATGTTACTTTTCTTTGAAGATTGCTTTGCTGTGGTTTGATTTCTTTCTTTTTTTGAGTCCCTCAACAGCCTCTTAGTTGCTGCTTGAGATGCAGATACAGCCTCCAGAAACAGAAGGGAATAAAAATTTTGAAATGTTTCATAGCTGTCTAAATCCCTGACCCCTCAAATATCTTTAGATACTTGTTCATCAGCAGTGTACATGAGCATTATGGACACACAACGTGTGTATTATTTTATCTAATCTTTGGAAATTTTTGTGGCTTTAGGGGTCAGATGATTGCTTGGTCAAAATCTGGGCTACAGACGATGGGCGCCTGCTCTCAACGTTGCGAGGACACTCGGCTGAAATTTCTGACATGGCTGTTAACTACGAAAACACGCTGCTTGCTGCAGGCAGTTGTGATAAAATTGTCAGAGTATGGTGTCTTCGAACCTGTGCCCCGGTCGCAGTGCTGCAGGGCCATTCAGCTTCCATTACTTCCATACAGGTAAGGAATAACGTTTTTTCATAAACTGTTGAATTAAAACGGTACTAACAAACGTGGACTAGGAACTGGGGATAAAACTTCTCTTTTTGTCTGTGTTTGGCACTGTAGATTTGTCCCAGCTTGAGGGCAAATCTTGATTTGTCCTCATCATCACATGAACTAGCTGAGCTAGAGACAAACGGCAGGCATCTGTGGTGGCAGTCCTTACGCAGCAACTGAACCAACATTCCAGCATTCCTGGAGAATATTTGTTTTTTAGAGGAATTACTGTCAGCAAAAAATCCCTATTCCACATTACTTGTTTGCTTGTTATTTTAGCCTGTACTTCAAGGAGCTCTTCTTGGTATTGTAGCATACAGCAGCCACAGCACAGGTGAGGGTTTGTAGATAACCTGCGCTTGTGCCCTTGCGGTTTCAGTTGTGGCAACTGCCAGTAAACGACAGTGGGGCTGAAAAAAAATGACTAAACTTTCTGCACTCAATTCTGTAGAGATGGCACGGTCAGTAATGGCTGGCAATTGGCAGTTTATTTACTTAAAAAAAAAAAAGGCTAGACGGACACCTCGAACAAAAGAAAATTCCAGGATAAAAAAGACAATCCCTGCAATTTGGCAGGTTATGCACATCGAGGGAGGGATTGAGTGAGGGTATTTAGCTCAGAATACGTTTCTGCTGGAACTTTGCTGCCGTTGATTCATCATAGCCTTCTCCTACATGCCAGTGGTTCTGGGGATCTCATTTCTCCCCCTCTTGCCTGTACTTCTAGTTTTCTCTGATTTTTAACTCCGTCACAAGTGGCTTACTTTAAGGTGGTTTTGTGGAGATATTTTATAATTTGGATTTGTGTTTTATGTATTTACTTAAATTAAAAAAATGTTTACATATACATACATCCCTCACAAGGTTTTTGTAAAACTCTGGTAATTTAGAAAATAATCATAATTATTTATGGCTTTTTGAGGAAACAGTGATTGATTCCTTTATCAAATACCAGGCAGACGGAGGATTAAAGAGGTATTCCTTCATCTTGTTGCCCCATTCAGAGCGTCTAAGCTTGTTTCGTGTCTCCAGTTTAAGCTTTGTGTGGTAAAAACAGACTCACTAGTCAAGAAGTGGGTATTTTCCATTTCCTTGTCATTATTTTTACGTAAGTTCAGATTCAGTGTTTGTCCCTGATAACTGCTCCCTGTACTCCTGGGGAGAAAGCGAAGGTGCTAATGAAAAAAATTCTTGTCAATGTCCATTTGCAAGTTTGTAGCATGTAAGGGGAGAATAAAATTAGCTGATTGAACTTAAAACTTTATTTTTAGTTCTCTCCAGCAAGAAAAGGCACAACACGATACCTCACTTCTACTGGTGCTGACGGAACAATCTGTTTCTGGCAGTGGCATGCTAACACCATGAAGTTTAAGTAAGCCTGTTCAGATAATTATAATTATTTTAAAACAAAGACAAGTTTATTCCGAATTTTAGAGCGGAGAGGAATGCTGGGATAATTGAGGGAATGTTTCTTCTCAATGAACAAGTTTCCTGGGGATATGTTCTGCCATAGACTTGCTGCTGGACCACTGTGGTGCGACTGCAGAGAGTGCTTTCTTATGTGTTTTGCAGAGCCTGTGGCATTAAAATCCGGAGGGGAAGCTATTACTTCGGGTTGTTGTGCTTTGGTAGGCAGTGCTGTGGAAGAACTTAATGCTTTTATGTTTAGGACCAAGCCCTTGTCTAAAATGTACAAGCAAAGTTATTTCCTTATTTTTAATCTGAAGAACAAATATGTATGGGTGTCATCAAACCCGCACTTAATAGGAAGTAAATGCTGTTAGGGTAATGGCTTGCCAGGCTCAGTTTTAAATAGATTTAAGTTGGTGAGTATCATGATAAATAACTTTAAATAGCATTTTCTATTTAGAAAATGATGGTTTTCTTACTAAACAAAGGAAAAATAAGCTGTAGCAAAATTAGTTGTGAAGTCTGAAATAAAGGGTTTTGTGGTGGACATACTGACCTTACCTGTTAAGTTGCAGTGAAGGAATAAAGCAATGAAAAATAAAAATGTTGTCTTGTTGCATGTAGGGATCGCCCTGTAAAATTTGCAGAGAGGTCCAGGCCTGGTGTTCAGATCTCTTGTTCCTCTTTCAGTTCAGGTATGTATGCATTGGTAGGTAGCTGAAAGTATTCTGTGAACTGTAATTCCTTTGGTGACAAGGCTTCTTTTTGCTGCTTTTAAATGCAAATGATATCAAGCCTTCTTTTCAGTTAATCACAGCACTGTCAAACTGTGATTGTTTGAAACTTCCCATGCTGTCTGCCTCAAGCTGCCCTCTCGTTCCTTCCGTCTTTCCCTCCTTCCTTTCCTTCCGAGCTAACGTGTCTCGACCACCTCAGAGGAAGACAGCTTTCAGCCTGTAAAGTTCTGCAGTGGAAAGTTCTTGTAAATCTGGCAGGCAGGTGGCCTCTGTTTAGAGATTACACTGCTGCCAATCCCAGATTGGCTATACGGTAGGAGAATCAGTTCTCCTTAGAGACTTCTTTGGCCTTCAGTACTTCCCAGTGTTTCCCTTGGGACGCTTTTGTCTTCTGTCTTTTGCTCCTGCTACCCAGGCTGCACATGCTGCTGCTTGGCGGAACAATAGGGCCTGTACCAGCCTGGGAGTGCGGGAGCGAGACTGGGGTAGTGAGCAGCTATTCACTAATCTACTTAGTACTTCGTGCTGAACAATGAAGTATAAAATCATCTACTGAATCATCTGTAAGTGACCAGGTCCCTATGGTCCGTTGTATGTGTTTGGAAATACCAGCTTGACTGGCATCCTTTGTTGCAGCACTGAATTCTCAAAACCAGTGTTTTTTACAAGCAAAATTATGTAATTTCTCATTAATTTTCATCATCTGAAGTTGAGTGCTATTCTAGAGCCACGTGACCCTTATCCATGTTCCTTTCTTAAAACCATGGTTCCTAAACAGCGAAGACTATTTCAAGGCCATAAACTACACATTACAATATTGCACAAAAAAAGAATACTAAACAGAATAAAAAGCTCCCGATTCAGCAATAATTTCTGATACACTTCAAATAGATGTGCTTACACATTTTGTTTGATATTGACCAGTGAGGATATTAAATTATTCCCCTTCTATTTTCCTACATAGGCTGACTGAGAGCACTGTGGTACTTTCTGAGGGACAGCAGAATAGTTTGTTGGGGGAATGGTGTAACTAGCATTTGTAAACCTTTGTGACCGAAGGAAGATGAAGCTGAAAATGTTGTACGCTTCATTGTTATGTTAAAGTTGATATGGTCTGAGAAAGCAGAGATTAAAGCAGAAGCTGTCAGAGTTAACTTCTTTTTTCAGGACATCTGTTTTTATTACATTGGAACTTTCAGTTTAAAACTGTAGTATACTTCTTTGACAATAAAGCAGTAATTAAAATCAGTTGTTACTTGGATGGCTTTTCTTCTCACAGAAAACACTGTCTTTCTTAGGTGGCATGTTCATTGCAACAGGTAGTACTGACCACGTGATAAGAATTTATTATTTGGGCTCGGAATCTCCAGAGAAAATGGCCGAGTTAGAATCTCACACGGTAAGAGACGAACCAGAAAGCACATCTTTTTCCCCCTGCTTTACCTTATTTCAGGAACCTAGGTTTTGTATACCCTATTCAACTTCTATTTTTTTTTTTTATGTCTCTAGAGTTTGGTTGGCTGTCAACACTGCGTTTTAATACCTTGAAATTTGTAGTAACTTATTTTTAAATTCCTCTGAGGCAGGAGATGTGTGCAAAACATTTGATGTGCATTATTCTCTCAGGAAAACCTATATTCTTCCAGGAAACCGAGGGACTGGGTGTTTTCCCGTATTCTGGAAGAAAGTCTGCGGGGGAATGGGTGGATTAAAGCAGTTCTCATGCAAGATGTCATTTTTCCTCTTAATTTTACTTTTGATTATTTAATTATAGTTGTGACATAAATCCATATAACAAAAAAAAGCAAAGTAATTCTGGTTTTAGAGTATACAGTCAAACTTTGAGTCATGACAGTAATTTCATTTGGAAAGTCAAGAAAACTTGAGAGCGTTCATTCTGAGGCAATGCAGAAGGATTCTCATTAAAATTGAAAAATATATTAAATATCTTTATAATGTCCTTCAGTGTTAGGTTTCAGGTTTCTGAGTCTTGATGGTTTCTATTAAAACCATTGAATGTCTCAATTTTATTGAGAGCTGATAAAGAAGAGCCACTAACGTAATGTCAAACCTTTCTTCATTTCTTATTTGTTACTGACAGGAGGTGATAATAGTATTATTTATTACGTGTGTGGTTAACAATATATCAGAAAGGCCAGCTTATAGCAACACTGATAAGGCTCTCACTGATGAGGAGTTTGGAGCATTTATCTTTAAACCTTAATAGCCCAGCTGCCCACTTTAACAATGTTTTATGGATTAGGGCTGAGGCCTAAACTGATTCATTGAACTTCAGTGGGAGCCATGAGTCTCTCATTTAAGTCTCAGCTAGAGCTTCAGGTCAGGAAATCTAGCAAGTGTTTTGCTTGCAAAGAGAACTTATTTTCTATATTCAGCGGTTCAGCTTTGGAATGAACTGAAATTCCTTTATTTTTCTGAAAGTCTACTCAGTACTGCAGATTGCTGTCAGCCTGCCCCTGAAAAAAATCCTGAGCTGGACGCTTGGCTATCAACAGCTGGAGACATCAGTGGGAGTAAAGAATAGCAAGTGCGTGTAGCCAACACAAGCATTTAGCAAAATAAAAAAGGCAAATCCACATCTAAAGCTCAGTATTTGATTCTCAACAATTAAAAAGTGCAAATAAAGCCAAAATTTGCTTTTTATTTAAATTTTTTTGGACAACGTATTTCGAAGTGCTTTAATGTTATGTCTAAAAATTGCAAGCCTCCTGTGATCATTTATTTGGTTAAGTTGTTCTTACTCCATCATGTCGAGTGCCGTACCTACAAGGCCTTGGGAGCTCTGGAAGTATTCTTATTCCTGTTAACAGGGGAGTGTAAAAGGTGCGGGGTTCCCAGGCAGAGCTTACCCCGGGTTTTGTGTGCTCCTGTGGCACTGTGCAGGAGGACTGCTCAGGCAAGAGCAGAGCTGCTGCAGCTTCTGCCTCCTGAACATGTGTCAGGGAGGCTGAGTCAGAAATCATTTGCATCTCTGAGCTGCTTCTGGAGTGACGTGAATTCATTGCCTCTCTGAAGCTGTCTGTTTCAATGTCTAACACGATATGCCTGTTGAGGAGATTGTAACTTGAAATGTGACTTTTCTGCTCTTGAATTTGTAAGACAATATGTTATAGGAGATGTATAGAAGATGCAATTTGCTAAATAGAAGCTCATCATTAAGGTCTTTTTGGACGAGTATTTCATCTTACAAAGCACTTACTGCTATTTTTCCCCCCTTGTTTAGGACAAAGTAGTTGCAGTCCAGTTCTGTAACAATGGTGACAGGTGAGTGGCTGTCCTGGCATTTTTCCGTGAGAAGTACGGTATTCAAGTTTCAAAATCACTTTTCAGAGAAAACTTGGTGCAACAGGAAGACTGCAAACGGGCTTTAATTAATCTTAGATGAATTATTTAAAATGTATTGGAAGATGTGTGCCACATCCACAAACTTAGTCTTGCTGACTTTTGCTGTAGCAAAAAAAGCCCTTTCTGACTGTGCTTTTGCTTCGCCTTTTTTTTTTTTTTTTTAAACTGAGCAAATTGGAAACCATATTTTGCATCTTTTTTCTGTAAGAGTGTCTTACTTCACAGCTAGCCATGTTAAGTAGAGAATGGGTTACTTCTGGAGTGTAAATATAAAATAAATAGAGTTGTGAGCAAAAGTTAGAACTGTTGCATATACACAGATTAATTAGTTTAGGTGAATACAGTAATTCTGCAGTCTTAAAATTTATGGAATGAACCATTCGTGCCTCCAGAGCTTTTGTTTTTTAAAACTATGCAAAGTCAGGATGCTGTTATGTAGGAATTCCAGTCAGGATGCTCATGGTGAAAGGTGCCTGTAGGCATGTGCGCGTGTCAAGCTTCTGCAGCACAGCTGTGTTGGAGTGCAGTTTGACAAGCTTTGATTAGTGATCAACATCCTAATGTAAATGTTTTTATGCCAGAATTTGCTCATTTTCCTTATTTTGCTTGGCAGAAGGCTTAAGGGATGTGTGCGTGCAGGAGGCATCCAAGCAAAACTGTACCTTTGCCAGTGCAACTGCACCTGTGCTCAGAGATCTTTGTCATGGAAAATTATACGGGAATGTACTGGCGTAATTGTACTAACAGTTCCTTCCAGATAATGTTGAGAACACTAGTCTCAATGAGGGTATTCAGTCATGTCGTCACTGAAAATTATTCTTTTATGCTATCATGATTCTTTTAATGAAAAAGTTATAACCTCCTTTTTATCTTAATATAAAGAAATAGAAATAAAGTAAACCAGGAAAACTTGTTGCAGGCATTTTAGAACTTTTTCATCATGATGAAAAATTCAGTAAAACTGAAAAGATGAAACAACCATTTATTAAGATAAAATTGTATAGGCTTGCATCATTTTTACATGTGATTCTACACGTAAATGGAATGTATTCATAAAGGTGCTGGCTATCCAGTGAAAGCATCTTACTTGAGAAGCTTTTTTTTAAATACTTAACAAAAATGACTTCTAGACATGATGGCCAAAGCATTACGATGTAGTGAAATGCATCTGCCAGATGCTTGATTTTTATTTTTATGTTTTTTAACAAGAAGGACTTTAAAAATGAAAATACTTGTGTAATACTTGTGTTCAGCTTCACAGAGAGGGCTACCTACTTTTATTCAACTTGGATGTTTCCCTTCTCTGTCTTCACCCTTAGTGAAAACTTCCATAAGTTAATGCATTATAATTTATGCTAGACTCCTGGCATGTAATTTCTTCTTCTTTGCTGCCACTATGAACTGCTCAAGGGATTTGCTGATGTCATTAAAAAGGGAATGTGCAGCTTGTATGAATTACGACATTGAAGTCATTCCAAGGCCATCTGCTAGCTGTAACCAAATGTAATTAATGTTGTGGGATATAAACTGTTTTGTACTGTACAAAATCTGATATGAAAATTGTAACCTCACTGTCTTTTAATTATATTCCCTAGATCAGAGATGCACAAACAATGTAAAGAATAAGTGTTGAAAAAAATATTAAAGACATTCTAGCTTCTGTGCTGACTTGAATGGGTGTGCTCTGGGCTTGCCAAATTTCGTAGCTGCCTTTTTTTCTGTGGCAGTAGTTCATGGAGCTTTTATGACTAGTAAAACACGCCGGTGTGGGGGAATATATTGAGTAAGAATATATATAGTGGTATGCGTTTCCAAGTACATGTATACGTGTGTGTGTGTGCAGAGTGAATGACAGTCCTTTGCCAAACTCCTAAATATTCTTGGCACAGGATTTAGCATGCCCTCAGCACACTACTGCTGAGGATGGACAACTCCATAGGGAAGCTACTGAACAGTGAGATCATAAGATCCTAAGACAGGCATTTGGGTATTAGACCAAAAGCAGCAGTGGCTTATGCTTATTCAGATTTTCATGATTTGTTTTTGTTTGGTTGTTTTGTTCCCCCTCCGTAGCTTAAGATTTGTCAGTGGAAGCAGAGATGGAACAGCAAGAATATGGCATTACCATCAGCAAGAATGGAAGAGTATAGTCCTGGATATGGCTACTAAAATGACAGGGTAAAACAAACTCAAACAATGCACACTTCATAACATTGCTTACACACAAAACAAAATCTTCCATCGTATTTAAAACTATTTACCTACATTTTGAGCTAATTTCAGTACACGTTCTTTGTATATGGAAAATGCCATGGCCCTATCTGTTAAGTTACACAGTTGATTAGCTTCAAAATGATAATATTAATACACTTGAAATTCCTGACTCTAGTGGTTGGGGAACACTTAGTGTTTTATTTGTTGTTTTCTGCCATTTCTTGGAGAAGTTCTAGTAGTGACTGCCATAATCAATTTCCTCAGGTCACTAGTGTTCATTTTATGCCAAATGCTGTGCTGTTTTATTTGCTTTGCTATGGAATAGTTAAAATTATAATGAATACTAAAGGTAAAACAGAAAAAGGAGCACAATATTTGATATGCAGGCAAATAGGGACATGTTCAGCAGTTTCCATTCCAGTAAACAAATGCAGTAAAATAAATAAATTGGCCATTAAGGCTTATTTTACTCATCTGAGGACAAATGGCAGGATGCAGAAGGTTTCTAAGAGATCTGACACAGATTCTTTTTTGTAACAACCTTCCTTTATAAACACATTTTTTGATTTCTTTTTTCATTCCAAGGCAGAATTTCTTGTAATACATAAGTATACATCTGGAATGATCCTTAACACTGTATTTTTTCCCTAAGTTTTTAGGTAAGAGATGTGTTGATTTGGTTCTCAGGTTCAATTAGCATTTTGAGTTTTTCTTTTTGAGGTCCTCAGGTGTTGTCTGTAAGTGGACTTGTAATTGAGTATGCACAATAACAGAAAGCAGAGATGGATAAATCCATTAGGCAAAATTCCTCTTTGCAGAATTATTTGTATTTCATGTGGTTACATTTATAATAATCTAACTGGTGAAGTATGATTTGGATTTATTTAGCAAGTTTTTGCTACAGAGTTTACTCCTATTGATGACTGGTAAGAAAAATGTCCTGTAGGAAAAGACTAAATTGAACTGAACAGCATGAACAAAAGAGTTGTGGTAGGTGAGGATGATCGATTAAAACGTGCTTTTTAAGGAAAGAAAACTGTAAATCTTAGTGGTACTGAGTGTTTTGTCTTTCTGGATTTTACCCCTGCAGAAGCTATCCTTCATTCTCCTGCATTAGCCAGTAGTCACAGCGGTGGCAGCCATGCTCTCCCTAACTTCATTCTGAGTCAGTGCTGTTAAATGTTTCTGTATGTAGTTACTGATTTATTTCTTCTTTAAATTATGAATTTCCTTAGAAACAATGTAGCATCTGGGGAGGACAAGGTGACTAAGCTGAAGGTTACTATGGTGGCTTGGGATAGATATGATGCCACTGTCATCACTGCAGTCAACAATTTCCTTCTCAAAGTGTGGAACTCATCCACAGGGCAGCTTCTTCATAGCTTATCTGTGAGTAAAGTTCAAGTGAATAATCCCAAATTGTTATAAATGAGCTCTGAACATGATTTGAGGCTAAACTGCATCCTCATTCCTCCTGCTAAGCAAAGTTTTATCCTGAAGTTTGCCATCTGTCTTGCGTTTTTTGGGAGGAGTATATATCACGGGGAAAGGAGCTGATGACCAAAACGCTGCTAGACCCTGCTGATTGCTGGCTGACAAGGGAGCCTTTTGGAGGCCACTGCTTCTGCCCAGATTGGAGGGCTGCAGCTGTTCTGGCTGCTGCTCTCTACTTCCTCTCCCCTCTCCTCCATCTCCACTGTGTCTGAGGTACTTATCAAGCGGGCAGGATAATAATGCCAAGCCTCTGACAGAAGTGTCAACTTAGTACAGACACAGTTCTAGTCTAAGATCTAGTAAACTGAGCTGGGTTAGATATCCTCACGCTTAATACTAGCGTGTTTGGAGAGGTTACCTGGAGAAACATGACTTCCTTTTTTACCCTGCTTTCATTGCAGGGTCATGATGATGAAGTTTTTGTTCTGGAGGCTCATCCGTTCGACCAAAGGATCGTACTTTCCGCAGGCCACGATGGAAATATTTTTGTTTGGGATATAGACAAAGGAACGAAAATTCGCAATTACTTTAACATGGTAAGAATGATCAGGGAAGAGTGTTTTTTATTTTCACATTTGTCTAAAACTGGACTTGAGGCAAAAGCAGATTTCATTATATACCGCCTGTGACCAGTGTTACAGCAGGATTAGGGGAAAAACTCCTACATATTAACAAGAAAACACTGTACTCTTCAGTAAGCAATATCAAAGTATATTTTCGCATATTTAAGTGTAGCAGCAGGTCTTTCGCGGGATCTATTACATCAGAATATTATTCATATGTATGGTTATACCATAGTGATAGTGATTCCCAGGGTAGAGCAATGAAAACCAGTAAGCCTGTGTGTTGTAACACAACGCTGTGGTCTGGGAAATGGTTTGGTTGCCTTTGTGCTGCATCTGTCTTAATACGCCCAGCATCAGGTCTGTTGGTTTGATTCCAGTGCTGAGCAAATGCAGCTGTGCTGCTTCAGGACCTGAGCTAGCTTCCTGGCACTTGTGGCTGCGAAACCTGCTGGTGAGGAGCTAATATGTGTCTGAGTTCTTTCATGCAGGCTTCATGCTGTATCTTCTATTAAATAAAATTTAGACTTCTAGGTAGTTGTTTCAGAACATGCATTGAAAGTTGCCCTGAAATTTCAGTGCAATTGAAGAAAGAAAAAAAATGACTCCATTGGTCAGTGGGCTCTAAATAATTAAATGGAAAAATATAAGCGAGTCTTGAGCGAAATGAGAATTCTCACAGAATTGGGATCTAATATTTTATGGAACACAGGTGAAATGTTCTTAATACTCCTTGTATAGAGAATATGTGATTGTGAAAGGGATGCTCTATGCTTGTACACAGATTGAGGGCCAAGGCCATGGAGCTGTTTTTGATTGCAAGTTCTCACCAGATGGACAGCATTTTGCCTGCACAGACTCTCATGGACATCTGCTACTATTTGGTTTTGGATGCAGTAAATATTATGAAAAGGTGGGTTGAATGAATTTTAAACTCATCTGTGTCTTGACCTGATTTTGTCCTAGGAGTAATTGTGTTACAGTTTATTCTTTCCCCTTGCACCAGACTAAATAGTAATTAAATCATGGAGCAGTTGCTGTTTATCTAAATCAAAA
Organism: Cygnus atratus; assembly: GCF_013377495.2. Classification (NCBI taxonomy): domain Eukaryota; kingdom Metazoa; phylum Chordata; class Aves; order Anseriformes; family Anatidae; genus Cygnus; species Cygnus atratus. The sequence continues at coordinate 19,342,640 of NC_066374.1, forward strand.
AAATTTAGACAGGAGAGTCTCTAGACAAGGGAGCAAGGCATTAACTTCAATGTATTCACCTCCATTGGCATATTTTACTACTGAATTTTTGCATCAGGCCTTGATAATAAAAGGCGTTTGCAGTAGGAGTCTGTTCTCTGTCATAACATTTCTTCCGCTGATCTTAAGTGTAGGAGTTGTGGTATGTGGGTGTGGGTATGGGAGCCATTCCAAAATTGCAAGACAGCTGCAAATGGCCATTTATTTATTTACTTAATTGCTTTTCTTGCAGATTCCAGATCAGATGTTCTTCCATACAGACTACCGACCACTGATCCGTGATGCAAATAACTATGTGTTGGATGAACAGACTCAACAGGCTCCACATCTTATGCCTCCCCCATTTCTGGTGGATGTTGATGGAAATCCTCATCCCACGAGATTCCAGCGGCTGGTACCGGGGAGAGAAAATTGCAAGGATGAACAACTTATTCCTCAGCTGGGATATGTAGCTAATGGTATGCTGTCTGAAGTTTATGCATAATACATGTATTGCACAGTATAGAGTACTACTTCACTAGGATGGTACTATAAGAACTTATTTATTTCAGTTGTCTTCTGAAACTGGTGGTTTAAAATAAGTCCAGAGGTAGAAGAAATGGGGTGGCTTTATGGCATAAAGGAAGTGTATGCAATTAACTTGAGGCAAGACGAAGAGACTGCAGTATTCTAAAATCCTTACATTTCTACATATTTGTATGGCAGCATGCTTAATTGTCCCATTAATCTTGGGGTTACTATGTATGTGAGTAAGGAAAGGAAGCAGGAAGTTAAAAAAAGATCTTGAAAAACTACTTTTATTTTTTAAACTTTTTTTTTTCTTGTAGATAGAAACTTTTCCACAATGCTGATATCCAGTAGAGATCTTGCATTGTTACCTACTGAAGCGTAAATTCTTTCTGCTGTTTTTAAGTGCTTGCGTTTATAGTTAACATTTAGTCTGTAATTTTAGATTTTTATTTTAATGTCTCTTAAACTTTGCCTCTGTTTATTACATGAGAGCAGAACGATAGCTTGTGATCAGATGTTTTGCAGGGCAGACAGATAACTGCACAACTTAAAATTTGATTGTTTCCATAGTATCAGAAATTGATCATATGGTAAGCAGTCGTGGCTTTGTTCTTGTCAAGGTGATGGTGAAGTAGTTGAACAAGTCATTGGGCAGCAAACTAATGACCAAGATGAGAGTATCCTTGATGGCATGATCAGAGAGCTGCAAAGGGAACAAGATCTAAGACTAATTAATGAAGGAGAAACTCTTCCAAACCCTCCGCTCAATAGATCCCACTCTGTTAATGGAGGTAAGCATCCCCTCTTTATACATCATTTCTTTTAGTAAAGCACAGCAAGGTACTAATGGAAACGTGTTCAAGTTGGTGTGTATTCTGGGAGTATGTCTTTGAGGATGCTTTCTCTCTTGTTCTTATGCATATTTTTAACTTGTGTGGAGCGCTTGGATGTTGCTAATGATGTCCGAGGAATTAAAAGTTTAAGGTGCAGCTGATCACCTTACTAACTGGGCTGTGAGTATAATGAATTCTATTGTGAACTTTGTCTAAAAATACATTTGAAGTTCTCTGTATTGTCTTGATGTCACTTGATCACTACGAAGATGATACTTTCTAACTGAATAATGTCAAGTTAACAGTATATAATTAGAGAATGTCAATGGAATACAATGTTGTGACAGACTAATGGCTTCCTTGTGCAGCCCAAATGCTAAAGCTGAGCATCAGATCAGTGTTTATAAAATAAACATGTCTGCTCTGTCTTGGTGTTTCCTTAGAAAGCTTGAGATTATTCTGTTGGTAAGTGTTCTGCTACTGTGACTTTATTTTTAATATGCAAAGTGATTAAAAATTTAAAACCAACTCAATCAGATATGAACAGCTGACTGTGAAGCAGCTGACTGAGTGCAGTTATTGTAACAGAGCAGATGCTGTGGACTTGTGCTGCAAGTCATCCCGAGCTTTTAAAAAATGTACATCTGCTAATAAATTAGTTCTAAGTGAAATGACCGATTACACCTTTGAATCAGATTTTCCCGGCAAAACTCGTTAGGATTGGTAGACTTAGAGTTTAAATTTGAGAAGGAATAAGAAAAAATATTAGTGAAAAATGCTGAAAGTACACTTTGATTTAAATTGGTGTTGTCAAAAAAGTAGCCTGGCAGCTAGTTTCAGTTCACAAGAAGTCTTTTCTGCTTCTTGTGATAGGCTGATGTGCTGTGCAATTCCTCAACTGTATTGTAAAATAAATAGAAATGCCCCTGTATTTGCGTGAGAGGGAACTTCCAGATATAGTGGTTAGGAAATTAATGTAGTTACATTCCAGAACTTGCACTGATCAGTGACTTTGCCACGTGAACTGCCCCATTTGTCTGAGTTAATTAGAGTATGTATGAACTGTCTGGTATTTTAATAGCTGAATACTTTTATATAAGTTTGTGCAACTGTGAATTCATTTTTTTTCATGTTGTTAACCATATTTAAGCATGTAGAAATTGTGTTGATGCATTCCCAAATGACAAGATAAATTAAAGCACCAGTAACAGTGATTCTGATATTACCAGCTTTTTCACTTTTTTTTGTCTACCTGAAATTTTAGTCTGTTTTCTTCTGAGTATGTAGCACTGCGTTGTTGTGCCACCCGATGAAAAGTGCAGAGAAGGAGCAGTGCCTGTGGTACAGTAGATAAACATTACAAATACAGAACAAGTGGAGGTACAAGAGAAATGTTAAACCTTGCAGCAGTCTGTTATTTTAGGTGACAATCTCCTCTTTTCCTCTACCATAGAATTTTAGATTCAGAGCCTCTAAACAGTTGACAGGATGTTGATTTGAGTCACTTAAGTGCCTTCTAAATTTTTCTCATAGCTTGCAACAGACATCTCTTAAGATACTGCAAGCCACAATGATATTACAGTAGTCTATGCGTCTCCAGTAGTCCAAGGCCAATGTGTAAAACCCTTGAATTGAAGTAAAAGACAAACCTACTTGACAGAGAATAAGTGTTATTTGTTGCCAAAAGGAAGCTCTTTGTAATCCTTAAGCTTTAAATTCCATTTTTATTGATGGGTCATAGAAGTGAAGAAGAATCTTTTTCTTCCTCAGCTCTTCGAAGTCCAAGTTTGGAGATTGCATCTCCACCAAACGTTGGTCTCCGGAGAAGTGGTCAGATTGAAGGGGTCCGGCAAATGCATCACAACGCTCCCCGAAGTCAAATGGCAACAGAGAGAGATCTCATGGCATGGAGCAGAAGAGTGGTGGTGAATGAGCTTCCTCCAGGCATCAGCAAGTAAGTGAGATAGGAAAAGAAAATTAAATTGCATAACGTTTAGTGATTCTTCCATGTTTTTTTTGTGGTTTTAAAAAATGATTTTCCAGAAATAAGTTTGCTTTTTTGTTGTTTGTTTGGAAATGCAGGTCGTAGGATTAGAGTGGTAGCTGCTGCTGAAGGGTTAAGAATAATAATTCCTTCTCCTCTCAATTACATCTTTCTCCAGTGGTTCAGAAAACACATTTTTCATTTTTGATGTGAGACTTTTAATTCTTCCATCTTCCCAAAGTTTTATTAAACCAAACAAACAAAACACAAATTTTTAATACATTTCAATTTCCTTGGGTTGACGTATGCTCTTAGCAGGACCTGTGGACAGATTTCTTGTGGCAAGGGAACTAGAAGTATTTTAATGTGTGCGTTAGTGAGACTGTCAGGTTATATGATGATTTAATGTATAAAATGGATGTTTCCTATGTATAATTAGGGTGCAGGAAGAATGTAGAGCTGCCAAAGGTGAAATTGAAATTGGTTTATACAGCGTTGAAAAGAAGAGAAAGCCATCCCACACCTTACAACGGGTGAGTTAATTCACGGGGGGAAAGAATCTGGGTGTCAAACAGTTCGGAGCACTCAACTAAAAAAAACTATAATGAAATTCTATCTGTTAAATGATTTAGAAGGTCAATAGTGCGAACTGTTACTCTGGCTCTCTTACTCTGCTCTGTAACCATAACTTGTCTGTTTTTATACTGTAAGTAACAACGGTAAATCTCTGTCCATGAGGCTTCAGTTGTAGGAAGATGCTGGGAAAGGGAGAGAGCAGAGTCAAGGGGAATGCTCAGTTTCATTGGCGGAAATTAGGAGAAAGATTACAGGTGCCACACTTGGAATGGCTATCTTTTATCTTACCCAGAGGCTACAGCTATTTTTTTTTTCTAAGAAAAATTGTATTTCTTCATAACCTTCTTATTAATACGGATTGCTACTTAAAAAAATAGTATTGATATTGAACCAAAAAGAAAAAGCGAAACCACTTGCTTGTTCACTGAAATGAACAACCACAGGTCTGTAAAAGATGTCTTTTCAGTTCTAATTCTAGATTTCCTAGTTAGCATTTGTAGATGGGTTACAATGTACAATTACTTTAATGAGGCATCTTTTAACTCCATAATTCATTATGGACTATGTAATCTCTTTCTATTTGTCCCTCCTGTCCTGTGATAAAAGAATGATTACCAACCAGGAAGTGGAAGGTCTTTGAGAAGAAACCAACGCAAACGCCAGCACGCCTATCAAACACGCTCCACGATAGAACACAGTCAGCAAGGAGCAAGTCAAAACGCACGTGCACGGGAAGAATCAGACAGCTCCTCAGAGGTCTGACACATCAAGTGATTCTTTAGATAAGTTCCCTGCTCACAAAATATTGTGGTTTGACAACAGATGTGCTGAGAGCACTGTTGCTTTCAGAGCTTTGAGTTTCTCCACCGAGGAAGAAACAATCAAATCACTAAGCCTTTTGGATGTGTGGTGGTACTGTAGCATGTTGATCTTGGACAGAGAAGGATCACTTACCTCAATGCCAATACAGTATTCAAAACTAGCTTAAAACAGGTTGTGTATTTTTGGAAATCTGAAACGTTTTCAAGTAAAGTTAATTGAGTTGCATTAAACCACTTATTTTTTTGGCCATTCACATGTAGTAGAGTTCATGTTGTACATATATTCTAGGTCAGATTCAGTACTTTGATTTCGTTTGCATCTGTAGGTTGTTGAAAGAGATCGTGTGTTGGTATTAAGCAATGATATTGTCAAGGGAAGAACTTGAAGCATACCAAATTAAATATAACTTGTTCTCGTTAGGGAAGCATGCAAATTAAAAAGAGACCGAACACTGTAATTTTGTAAACGCATTGAATGTACAGAATAGCTATAAAGCTTATTTGTATTTAAGGACTGGTTTAACTTTAAATCTTTCCTCGAGTGAGACAAACTATGTAACTTGCTTGCAAATAAAAATGATAGATGTTAAGCTTTGACCCAAAATGAAACCTTTTGTTTTTAATACAGGAAGATGAGACAGTTGGCACAAGTGATGCATCTGTGGATGATCCTGTGGCAGCGTGGCAAAGTGAAAGCAGTTCCAGGTAGATTTAGTAGTCTTTTATTTGTTGTATTAGGTGATTATATAATTTAAGTAAGACATTTTATATTATGATACTATGACAGCAAGTTCAGGAAGAAGTGTTAATGACTGGCCTCATAAACATATAAATCTGTTACACCCTATGACAGATTGAACAAATTGCTTAGTACACTTAAGTAGTTTAAAATGGTAACCAACAACATTTGGGGTCTTAGGAACAGACAAATACTTCTATGTATTTGAGTGATTAAGTAATTTTGGAAGCTTTGGTAACAGTACTTAAATACAGCGTGAAAAAGTCATACTTTTTGAAGACTGACTGTTTTTCCACTCCTGCTTGAAGCATTTCCATTTTATTTTCCAAAATGAAGAATAATTTTGAAAGACCATTTTATGAAAAAGTCTTTTTTTTTTTTTTGCTAATAACTGCTTGAAAAATTGATGCCAGTTAGTTATATCTAATAGAAATATTGATAGAAATTCATACATACCTTTTGTTCATGTTTTGGTAGGTCTTAATTTTTCTGTTGTCAATATGTATTGTGTACAAGTTCTACAGTCTCTTTTCTTAATGCTGTGCTTTTATGGATGCAAGGGACATGAGCTAATGGAAATACTGTTTGTGTTATTTGGTTATTAAAGAAGTTAGAAATGTATTTTTAAGAATATCCTACTTTACTAATTTTTTCATGCATTCCATGCAGTTCAGTCAGTTCTTATAAAGTCTGTCTATGAGTTGGTGAGATATTTAGTATTAAAAATAGGTGTCAGCCATAATCCTAGTTTTACCAAGAATTTGTGAAAGATAAAATAACCTGCTGAAATAAAGAAATTACGTAGCACTTAGGTATTCTTTAAATTCACAAGAGAATGAAATTCTGCCCTAATCCTGACATCTGTTTCACATAACCAGAAAAGCAGGTTGAAGGATTGGTCCTTTCATTCCATTGTGTGAAACTGAAGTGCTGTTTTTTCTTACAACTTTATATAATTTTGCAGTGATTCATCAAGTGAATATTCAGACTGGACAGCAGATGCTGGAATTAATCTCCAACCTCCAAAGAGACAAACCAGGCAGGCAGCTCGGAAAATCTGTAGTAGTTCTGAAGATGAAAATATGAAGGGAACAAAAGGAGTGGAGCAAAAACGAAGGAAACTTAAGCAGCCTAGAAAAAAGGTTGGCATTTTTAATTTTCGAGGGTCTTTTTGACTTCATAATTTCCCTCCCCCCCCCCCCCCCCCCCCCTTTTTTGGAAGCTCTCGTATTTTTCCTTATAATTGTTAAAGAAGACACATAGAATATTTCTATGGAAAGAAACATAATCTCTTTATTTTTGATCTTTTTGATGTTCTGCTGTATTGATGATGAACATTTCTCACCGCCTGTGATTTAGCTGAGGTTTTTGGAAGGTTTACATTCCAGCATTTGCTTTGCCCTTATATCTAGTTATTTTAGTTTGTGGTGTATGATCAGTCATTTATATACTCTGCCATAGTAATTGCAGCTTGTACTCTAAATATAATGTAATATATTTTAGAAACCAAGCGGGCTGCTTTCGATGGAAGGTGAACCCAGTGAAGAATGGCTTGCCCCCCAGTGGATCTTGGATACTATACCCCGCCGCTCACCTTTTGTCCCACAAATGGGAGATGAGGTAATAACGACTGTAGCAATGTTTAAATTCCCACCTCGGCTGATGAGCTTTTAAAATTATTATTATTATTTATTAGGACAATTAAATCTAACAGTACTTTCAGTGAATCGTGCTCAAGATAGGCTGAATTGGGATTTTTTTGGGGGGTGGTGGGGGGAACAGAACTATCACTAAAATAAAAAAACCTTATTTTTTATAATTTTTTTTTTTAAGATCATATACTTTAGGCAAGGCCATGAAGCTTATGTACGGGCAGTAAGGAAAGCAAAAATTTACAGTATTAACATGCAAAAACAACCATGGAACAAAATGGAACTCAGGGTGAGTTAAACGGATACTTCAAAGTGCTGAATGTCTTTGTAGACATTATCTTACATCATGTTTTTTTCAAAATAAGAGTATTCTAGGTCGTTTGGGCACATGTTAGGTTTACAAAGTTCTGTTGTTCTGTTTGAATCACTGGGTCCCATAACGCCGAATGCACGGTGTTTCCCTGTTTTGTGCTGCTTTACTCAGATTCCATATCAAGCATAGAGCAAATGTGTGCTAATATTCATATACATATATGCCAGTGGTTCTATTATTGAAAATAATTGCTTTACTGGTTATAATAATTATAATAATTGCTTTACCCAGTTACTAGTGCTAGATATTGAGTGATTCCAGCTGTAGTCTTCAAAGGCATCCCCAGAATGCCTTTCAAAGGAAGAGGAAATGTTATTTCACGTAGGATAGAGATCTTAACACCTGCTCATGCTGACAGGATGTGATTGTACAAGGCTGTTATTGAATTTCCACTTTAAAAGGAAGAGTTTCCTTTTACTTGCCCTGTATGTTGCTATGCAAGGGTGCGAGGCTCTGGGCATAACCTCAGGCATAACCTTTGGTGCCGTTATTGTGATTGAAAGCATAAAGTGATGTGTTCCTTAGAATCTTCTTAAAAAGTTAAATAGATTGCAGGTGTCGTGTATGCAAACGTACCAAGGGAATAAGCATCTTGTACCTTTTTCATTTTCCTTTTTAAGGAGACGGATTTATTTTTAGTTTTGGGTAAAGAAAAATTTTATGGGTGAAATTACTTGGGCTGCAAAGTGGAAACAAATATGTTTTTTATTTATAGGTTTGGTACTTTAACGTGGATGTTTCCATTGTTAGCATGTTAAAATAATACTGTTCCATGCTTGTCGATACATAGGAACAAGAATTTGTAAAGACTGTAGGAATCAAATATGAAGTTGGGCCTCCTACACTCTGTTGCTTGAAGCTTGCATTCCTAGATCCGATCACAGGCAAAATGACAGGAGAATCATTTTCCATAAAGTGAGTAGCTGAAATTCTGATGATGTTCTTCAAGACATTTTCTTGTGGTTTAGCAGCTTCCCCCTTTTTCTTTTTTCCCTTTCAAGGCATGGTGATGGTGTTAATTCATCATTATGCCAAACCTGAAAAGAGAATGCATGAAATTTTATGTCTGGAGACTGTTTGTATTGTACTTGTGGAACTATGCTTGTGGGTAATAGAAGCAATTTTTTTTTTCTGTTTCATGAAGGTACCATGATATGCCAGATGTTATTGACTTCCTTGTGCTGCATCAGTTTTATAATGAAGCCAAAGAAAGGAACTGGCAAATAGGTAACTACTTTTTTTTTTTTCTGTTTCATATGTTTTGCAGCGTTTCTACAACTATTTAATAGGCTAAAATTTGATGGTTGTGGTTTGGGTTTGTGTGGACAGCATATATTTTAGACTTGCTGGAATGGGGAAGAGGTTCTTACAACAAACACTGACATTTAGTTATACAACTCTCTTTCAAACATTTATTTCTTAATGTAAAAGAATTTCATGATACTCCATTGTTTTACTTCATGCTAAAGATTATAGAAGATTATAATTATTTTGTAATCAACATAAGAATCTTACGTTTATTACTCTCTGATACTCCTTTAATGCTGCTGCAGTCCGACTTTGCAGTCAGACTGTGTATTTGTGATTTGTGATGATACTTGTAAGATGATGTACATTGTATTCATAACATGATGTAAAAGCACTGCCACACCTTATCATAGTGATCATTGGAAACTTTATTTGATGTTTGCTAGAAGTCCTATAGCAGAAAAAGCAGAATGAGAAATTTTGCTCAGTGCAGATTTTTTCATTACAGGGGATAGATTTCGCAGTATAATAGACGACGCTTGGTGGTTTGGAACTGTGGAGAGTCAGCAGCCTTTCCAGGCAGAATATCCTGATAGTTCCTTCCAGTGCTACAGTGTTCAGTAAGTACTTACATAGCTGCAGTGTTTCGGGCGTGTTAACGTATTCAGGGTCTCCTGGGTGTTTACACACAACTCGAAAGCGTACCTTGAGAACAAGGGTCCTTTTTTCCATTTAAAAATATAATAAAACATTTATTTATTTATTTATGACCTTATTCCTGAAACAACACCTGTAGCCTAAACAGCTGTACAGTGAATGCATAGAAGATAGAAGAGAAAAATGAGTTTGAATCCAGCTAGTGATATGTCTTTTTTCTAATAGACGTGACGTTTTTGTTTTAAGACCCTTAGAGGAAAAAAATGTATCATTATATTTAGCCAGATGAAAAAGTAAGTGCTCGAATTTATGTATTTGAATGGATTATATTTTTATTTTTAAAAGCTGGGACAACAACGAAAGAGAGAGGATGAGCCCATGGGACATGGAGCCAATTCCAGAAGGAAGTAAGTGTGTTTTGAATTCATGTCAATACATAAAGTAAATAGTTGTGGATCACTGCTAGTACTTACCATTGTTGAATTCTTCATATTCAGCTGCTTATCCAGAGGAGGTTGGTGCTGGAGTCCCTGTGACTCCAGATGAGCTGACAGCTCTTCTCTACAAACCCCAGGAAGGAGAATGGGGGGCCCATTCCAGAGATGAAGAATGTGAACGAGTAATTCGGGGGATTGAGCAACTTCTTTCCCTTGGTATGTTTGGAGAGAAAAGGTGGAAGTATTAAGAATATCAGCATGGTGGCACATGACTGAGGGGTAGATAGGGTGGAGTATTGGGAGGTTGTTGAAAATTACACAACTAAATAATTGAAAAGAGCCTTTTAAATTTCATGTGGTGCCCTTTTCAGTTGTGCTTTCCTGTTTCTGGGGGTTCACTTGTTCCTTTCAAGTTGATGGGGATTCTGAGTGGCTTGCATATAAATATACATGAGTAAAACAGAATTAATCTGCCAAAAAAAACAACTGACAAATTCTTACCAACAAATACCTTGTAACTAGTTTCAGAATGTAGCTGTTTAATAGCACAGATGATCTAAATTCCGTCCCGTACATAAGACACTTCTGCATTCTTAGTTTATGTTGCTTGTTGTAGTATTCCTGTTTTACATGCATAAGCCATGTTACTTTTCAGCAATACAGTTGGCTGCTGGCATGGAAGTCTCAGATGTGATACATAAATTTGAAAATACATTTTTTGTTTAATTAACAGACGGTACAAGAGGTACAATCCTATCCATCGGGTAATGATATATCCAGCTGTAGATCTGTATTGCTTTTGCTGAATTCTTAGAAAGGAAACACGGAAACTATTATAAGTAATCTAATTATAACTTTCCTTCTGGTATCATCCGAGGCATCTGTATGATTCTGGTCTTTTGTCTTTCAGACATTTCTAATCCCTTTGCTGTTCCAGTGGACCTTAGTGCCTATCCCATGTATTGCACTGTAGTTGCTTATCCAACGGACCTCACCACAATCAGGAGGAGACTTGAAAACAGGTTTTATAGGTTGGTTTGGTTTTTATTTGTTTGTAATGTATATTTTCTGTAGTCTATTTGAAGAAAATGTTCAGCTGAATAACATGTAATGCCACTTAGGCAACATATTTCTTTGGTTAACCAAGAGCGTAAGGTGAGATTCTATTTGGCTTTGTACAAAGCAAGTCTTGCAGTATAATAAGTTCTTTTGTGCACATAATTAAGGCAAAAGCTGGTATATCTGGATCTGGAGGGTTGTTTGTATGTTAAACAAAAAAAAAAAAAACAGAGTCTTAGTCCCTGGATGGCACTGTAGGCACAGTGTGTTTGATTTGTATGTCTGCTGCCTTTGAACCAGATACTTCGGTTGTAGTGTAGCTGTTAGACGTGGGCTAAATAGTGCTGTAAACTTGAAGTTTCAGTTTTTCTGGTTAACTTGGGGATAAATAATATCTTTTCCTATCCTGCTCTTTTTTCCCTCTGGGGATCACTTTATCTGTAAGGCTTTCTCCAAGTGGGAAGAGCCAGCAGTTGTCTTCTGTAGGTTTGTTTTCTCTTTCTATTCATTGCTGATTTGAAGAGGGACTTTTTTCCTCCACAAAGCTATGGCACACTGGAGTAGTAAGCAGTGTGTGAACAGAAACCACTTACCTCTGCCCCTGGCAACCTGTTCCCCACGTACTTGGATTACCTAATTCCTTTTTTTTTTTTACTTTTAAACTCAGAAGGCAAATAATGTACACCTTCTTCTCCATCCCTTCCTTTTTTTTTTTTTTTTTTTTAGGAGAATCTCTGCACTGATGTGGGAGGTACGCTACATTGAACATAATGCCAGGACTTTCAATGAGCCAGACAGTCCTATAGTCAAAGCAGCCAAAATCGTAACAGATGTCTTACTTCGCTTCATTGGGTAGGCATGGTTTTCTTACTTCATAGATCTGACATCTTGAGTCTCTGAGAAATTTGGTTATGTATTTTGACTTTTGTTACTGCTCTGCAGGGATCAGAGTTGTACGGATATATTAGAAATATATAATAAGGTGAAAGCAGAAGACCTGAGCAGTACTGATGAAGAGGAGGAGGTAAGACCATTGAGTGGGACCATGAGAACTTGCCTTTTTAAATTCATTACCCAGAAGAAGTTTGAGAAGATTTTTGCTGAGTTTTTATTTTATGGGTAGTTGCTTTATGTTTTTGAGATAAGCCTGTTTAGGCCATTTGATCACTCACCTAGGGCAAAAAGCTCCCTTCAGTAGGTAGGAATGGTTCTTGGAGCTTCCTGTCTTTAATCTTCTCTCAGTACGTGGTATTTTGTTGTGTGAGGAAGTATTAGTAAGCGGGGGGAGCATGAGCTGGAGCTGTTATTCAGTCTGATGAACTAGAAGGACAAGTTCTCCTGTTGTCAGGGAAGAAGCAGACCTGGTTTTCTTATGTAATTCTCTATCATTTCCCATTGGTTGTACAGTGGAGTGAAATAACAGGTAGAAAACAGGTTAGATATCACTTCCCCTTAACTTTTTCTCTCTCCTTACTCTTAATCCCCTTACATATAGTTTATAAAGACTTTGAAGTATGCTGTAGTTTCTGTTACAAAGCAGTGATCTCTTATAACCCAAATTGCTTAGGTGTTTTTTATTGTTTTTTTTCAATGTTGCTTTCTAATACGTGAACTAGTGTAAGATGTAGTTATGAGGTTTCTTTGCTCCTCCAATCTTCTGACATTTTCCATTATTGCAGTTTTGAAATACTGAAGTTAAGCCTGATGCTGGTCGAATACCTACATGCTTGTGACCAGTGCTGTTACCTTGGATTTGTATTGAAACTTAAAATCTTGAGTATAATGCTTGGTGTCAATGAGCAGTCCTTAGATGTTCCTGGATACTGTGCTGCACACTGACCACCAGATGTAGGATCAAGAGGAAACTTTAGCCTTAGGCAGACTGGCTGAAACCATTGAAAATTTTTTTTCTGGACTGGTAGGGAGCTTCACTGGGCAGTTGCCGGGAACGCGTAGTTATTAAATACCCTTATATGCAAAGGCGTAATATCAGTGCCTCCGGTATCTTTAGCTCTTTCTGAGATGCATCGTTATTGTAGCTTTTGCATTTTACAGAAGTCTAAAATGTACTTGAAATGGTTTGCGATGGTTTAAGTGGCAGAGTAACTGCTGGCTCTGAAATAGGCCTGCATGGCTTGATGTCTGGATTTTGGCAGCACAGGAATGGCATCGTCATGTTGGGATCCAGTGCATTTATCTTCTTTCCTGTTCTTTCTGATGTACTGTGAAATAAGTTGTTTTCTTTTTTTATTTTCTGTTTATGCTTCCTTGTTCTTTGTTCTGTTACAAAAGTTATCCTTTGTGTGGCCAAATGTAAGGAAATGTGTTTTAGAAGAAGAAATTACTGTGAGTTCCTCTGTAGGAGCTCTTAAGCAACTGATTCTCCCCTCAAAATAATTAATTTTTAATTAGTGGTAGAAAGTTGTGTACAAAGGAGTTGTTTCATTTCTGGATCCAGATTCTGAAAAGAATATTATATACGCTTAATGTAAGTCAGAGACTACATGAAGTCTGAATAAACTCAGTACAGTTGCTCATGGCATGAACATTTAGGAAGAGGTATAAAGCTGTGCGTGACTGGGAATTAACTGATTCTCAAGGACTGAAAATAAGCCATTAATATTTCTCAGATGTTTGTATGTAATTTCTGTGGAAGCAAACTTAGAAAAGAGATGGAGCAGCTTATCTATCTTTTTTTTTCCCTGAAGTTATGTAAGTTTGAGTTGAAACTAGTTTCTGTTTCGCTCGAAATATTCTTTTAACTTGAGTAGTTTATAATTGTGCTTGCTGTTGTTTTTTTTTAAGACTGTTTCCATTGCTGTGTGTGTATACAGGCATGCATGCGTGTGTGTAATCATTACCTTTTCCTTTAGGTGGCAGAAGTAGATGTAGATTCAGATGCTCCAGGAACTTCCTCTGGGAAAAGACGAGTGAGTAAATATTTCTGGTTGGTTTAGCATATGAGACAGAGAGACTGGGTACTGAAACACTCATTTGGGTCTGGAACATGTTAAATTTGTCATAGCCTATAGTCTGCAGTGTTAACCATGTGAATTCAGTTGTGTATATGTGTAAGTGTTGGCAGACTAAGGATGGATGCTGCTGTGCAGGTGAATTTAATTGCTGAAGAATCTTTTTGTTTGATTGATTTGAAAGATATCAAGAACAAATCTGATTTGCTATCAAATTTGGGGGAAAACTGACAAAAATAGCTAGCCTGGATCTGAAATATTGCATACTTCATATGGGTGTGAGTAATTATATATTACCAGAAAAGGCATATTTCTGCAATTTGCATTCTGCATTATCATTGTGCCTTCAGCTGTTTTAACCTTATTGCAGTTCTGGTTTTAGTTGTGGAAATCTGCTTCAAATCAGAACACTAATAAATTTACACTAGTAAATTAGTATGAACTTAAAGTGAAAAATCTGAATATTCTGAAAGATGATGAAATACATCTGTTTCCTTGCAGGTAAGACGACGAATAAAAAGACAGCCCACGAAAGCAAGTCCTGATGCTTGGAAAGAGCAATGCAAGCAGTTGTTAAACTTGATTTATGAAAGAGAGGACTCTGAGCCATTTAGACAGCCGGTTGATCTCTTCTCCTATCCTGTGAGTACAACTTCTGTACTCACAATTTTAAAATCTAATGTTCATCCTTTGACAAAGTTCTGTGCTGGACATGTTTCTAACCTTCCCATTTCTGAGCTGGAATGGACCATGTTCAGTGCAATGATGTTTTCAGAGAATTATCTACAGTAACTCTCGAATCTCTGTCCTAGATGGAAATAATTAGTTAAGAGCTGCTGTTGTGGATGATATCATAGACGTTTTCATGATCAGCCTCAGGTGTTGTTATCATCAGTCTTTATTATTTTTTTTGCATGCTCTTACAGGATTATCGAGATATTGTTGACACTCCTATGGATTTCAGCACTGTGAAAGAAACCTTGGAAGCAGGAAACTACACTAGTCCGTTGGAATTTTACAAAGATATTCGCTTAATATTCTGCAACTCTAAAGCTTACACTCCTAATAAAAAGTCTCGAGTAAGTCATACATTTTAATTTCTTCTTTATAAAGACCATGGCCCTGCGTATTAAATCAGATGCTTTAGTGGTAACAAAATCACATCTCCAAAAGACACCATCTAGCATAGATAAGAATGTTGTTTAAAAAATTGCCCGTAATTTTTATGTAGAAATAGAAGCATTTATGAACTATTACGAATAAAATACATACCAATTGGGATTAGATTGCGCTGCCTTTACTTAGAGCATAAATTTCACAGACACATTAAATCCTGTGTGTTATTATATGTGGCACCTAACATGGTGATGCAAAATGTTTTATTCTAGCCACTGTCTATCAGCAGAAAGAGCAGAGTGTGGTGGGGAGAGCTTTCAGTGCAAGTGTAAATGGTGCTAGATGGAGGCAATGGGAGGTAGCGCGGCATTTTTCATCTCTTGAGGAGCAGTACTCCTTGCTCACCAGCAGAATAATAGCTACTGTGCCCTGTGAAAGCAGGGTGATGACAGTAAGCTTGAAGTAGGGTGATGCTCTGGGAGAGCATCAACTGTTCTGGTGTTGTATAAAGGACAAAAGGTGGGCTGGGGTAGGCTCTGAAGATAAAGACCAATAACTTTTGCTTGCTTTAACAGAGAGAAAGGTAGTAGAGGATTGCAAGAAGACAGGTGATTTGAGAGCGGGTTTTGTATGCTTGACATCCGAGTATACTTGGTAGTGAGTGAGTTACTGCTGTGCGCTCCCTGGGAACTTCCCTGTGTATTTATAACTGAACAGCTGATGAGTCAACTCGCAAATTACTTTAATAGAGTGGCCCATCAATATCCATTTGCTTAAATACTGCGAAGAGCCTCAGTGGGATGATCTTTGCGGGAGGGCTGGGGCGCACAGCTGGGCCTTCTGCCACAGTGGGTTCATCTACTGCCAAATGCCTGTCCGCATCCTGAGGTTTTCTAGCCTTGTTTACCACCTTTGCAACAACGTCCCAAATGGAGGCAAGAAGGGCAGAATACCACATGCCAAAGCTAAAGAGTCATTGCTGCAATGTAAGGGTGAGGGAACAGGAATTAAGATGTATGCATGGAAAGACAACCGTTATCAAAGAGGTTTTGTATTCAGAAAGACTGCAAGAAATGGGAAGAGGTCTAAGGTGGTGATAATGTCTTCTTGATCTTGATGGTGTTTACACAACTTCCAAAGACTGGATGCAGCAGAAGGGTATGGATGTGAGGAAGAAATTAAAAACTCTGTTTTATATATGCTGAGTTTAAACTATTAGTTTGTCATAAGCATGAAACATCTGAAGTAAAATCTTGAACAGAATAGTCCAAAATACAGAGAGAGCCGTAAGTGCATTTGCGAATGAGGGTAGTCGGAGGTGAGGCCCAGAAAGAGGGCGAGGAAACGGCTTAAGGACATCTGGCTTCTAGAAATTGGGAACGAGGACATTTCAGCTGACATCTCTGTGCAGCTCTGTAGGGGTGAGTGTAAGGACTCATCACTAGGGAATTATAGCAAAAAACAAAGATGAGTTGACAGTGAAGTTCAATTGTTCTTTCCCTTGGTACTTTAACTTAACTTGTGGAGTGCCTCCATGCTTTGTGGAAATTAAAAAAGGAGGGATATTTCAGTAATCAAAATATCAATTTTCCTTTAACCTCGTAAATATTTTGTACTGTAAATAATTAAATCTTTGTCCAAACACACTTTCTGTCATAAGAATGAACATGCATTTTGAAAGGAAGTTATCTGTAAGGAGTTGAATGTCACCATGAATTTTTCTTCTGCACTACAAAGATTAAGTCTCTGCAGTTTTGTGATGGTTTTCTGCTGATCTTCCAGATATGGCAACAATTATTAAAGCTTGGCTGCTTTCTCATTCCAGATATACAGCATGACACTTCGACTATCTGCCTTATTTGAAAATCATATGAAAAATATCATCTCTGAGTACAAGTCAGCAATGCAATGTCAGAAGAGGAAAAGGCCACGGTACCGAAAACGGCTAAGAAGCAGTAGCAGTTCACCATCAACTAGCAGAGCATCTAGGTAACATAATGATAGTAAAATGTGCCATCAGAGTCGTTTGAGTTATGTCAAGACAGTGGTAGGCAGACCTTTGTGCACAAGCAGTCAGTTAATGGTATTGCTCATTTCCTGACACTGTTGCTCTTTTGGGTGGTGAATTTATGAGCTCAAATCCCATCAAAACTCACTTTGTAGTTTGGGCTTAATTCTGGTAAGTGAAAGGCTATATAATTAGAAGTATTCCCTCTGGATAAAATGAAAAAGCAAGTTTCTTTTGCCTTTGTTTAGTAATGGTTGAAAAGTGCTGTGTAATGCTTTTCTGAATTCTGTGTGATACGTTATCTGTGTAAACTGAGTAGTTCAGCTTTAAAAGGTGAGGTTAAAAGACCTCACATGCCTTGTTCTTGAAAACTCAAATGCCTTTATCAAACAAAATGATATTGTCGCTGTTTTTAGTGTTACTACTTCAGTACAGGCACTGGGGAAACAGAAATCATTTGTGTTACAAGTCTGCTGCAAAAAAAAACCACAACAACAAGGCACTGCAGGGGAAAATGTTTTTGTGTTTTGAGTCCTTCGGTACTAACAATTTTATCTTTCTGGGATGTTTTGTGTCGTCAGTCCAAAAGGGAAACAGAAGCAAATGAAGATTCAACCTAAAACCAACCAGAATACCTCACTGCCTTTGACTAGGACTAGCTCTTCAGTTTCATCTCACGGTGAGGAGGAATTTTCTAATATGCATCCTTTCTTTTGTAGCAACTTCTCTGTGCAGAGTGACAAAAAAGCTGGTGCACATTTAATGTTCAGTTTAAATCGTGTAATCGTAAGACACATGCAAAACCTACTCGCTGAACAAGCAAGATCATGTAAATATGTGGTCTGTAGCTCCTGTTAGCAGAACACGGCCCTCCATCTGTTGATAAGTTATTGGTAGGGTGCAGAAAATAGGGAAACTTGCTAAGAATTAACCTAATGGCAAGAGTCTGGAATTCCTGCACACGGGTTTCCCTCATACAGCAACTACAAATACGTTAAGTTTACATTGGATTACACCCTGGATGAGTCTATCTCTTCATGACTGGAGAGGCAACTTGGTGAAACTAACCTCGTGACTTTCAGGCCACTGACTCAGGTGATACCAAACCTCCCCAAAATGCCTTACATTTCAAACGTACAAATAAAGAACAAAAGATACTCTGTCGAGTTAGTGGTGTCCCATCTTAAGTTTCAGATACAACAGAGGAACCTTTGGGTTCAGCCACCGGTGAAGAGTTGGAAGGTCAGCCATCCTCCTCGGGCTCAAATGCACAGAACCGAAGTGGAAATACCATCGATCCAGGGAAGAGTAGACCAATCAGAAGTAAATTGACACCAGTGAAACAAGGTGGGAAATAAGTATTCTGTTCTTTGGATGACTGGTTTCACTAGAAATGGAAGGTGCTGCTTCTGGCTGATTCTTATGTTTTTCTTGCCAGGGTCTAACGTTATACTATAGCCCCAAACCACACTGAAACTGTTTGCCACAGATTCCACGGAAATTCCCTGGCCTTTTGGCAATGCATGTTTGTTAGGAAATAAGCACTACTTGCAGCGTGTTGTTTTAATGTGCATTTTTAGGTTTGAAGTAGATTTTGCAGGTGTTTGTCTTGACACACTTGGTAGGGTTTGTCTGGCTAAATGGTAGACGTCTGTGTCTAAGCAAATCGCTCTGGTCTCCTGTTTTTGAATGGATTTGCATTGGACTTTTAGTCAAGAGAGTCAAGCAGTCCATGCTTCAGGATAAGATGAACAGTGTTTACTTCTGTTCTGATAAATTTTCATCTTAGAGTAGCCGTTCGCCTCCACAGAACATAAAGGTTGCCTGTGGTGACTAGCTCAGAGTTGGATCATCCCCAGAGCACATCACAAAGGCGTGAGGCGAATCCCACTTCTTGTGGCCCAGTTTGGTTCAGGCATGATGATGATAACTGGATTATTTTGTGTTTGCTTAGATCACTCTCCTGATGGACTGCTTACAAATGGTGACGGCAGAGAACCTCGGGCAGGAGTCAAGAGGAAGCTAGTAAGTGCATCAGAAGATGAGCATCTGGAGGAGGTAGAGGAAGAGGAAAAGAAGAAAAGAGACTTGAAGGAAAAGTCTGGTTTATCTTCATCAGAAAGTGGGGAATCAGCATCCAGTTCAAGTTCTGAAAGCAGAAGTGGCTCTGATTCAGACTCTGAATCAACATCTAGAACAGATCAGGATTACATTGATGGAGACCATGACTACAGCAAAGTTGTGCAATCCAAAAAACCCAAGAGAAAAATCAAAAGAAAAGTCACCAGTGGGAAGAGGAATTGGCAGGGCAGAGGGACAGGGAGGAGGGGTAGGTGGGGGAGGTGGGGCAGATGGAGTAGAGGGGGAAGAGGTGGAAGAGGTGGACGAGGTTGTGGCAGAGGAAGAGGTGGTGGCAGGGGAGGAAGAAGAGGCCGGGGAGGCAGAGGAGCCTCGCGAGGAGCCACCAGAGCGAAGCGTGCCCGAATTACAGATGATGAATTTGAAAATCTGTTTGGAGGACAATTTGGTGAGAACGTGTTTGGAGGCCGATTCAGTAGGCCGCCTCGAATCAAAACAAGGAATGAGGGCAGGAGAACTGTCCTGTATAATGACGATTCTGATAATGACAATTTTGTGCACACCGAGGATCCTTTGAACCTTGGTACTTCCAGGTCAGGCAGGGTGCGGAAAATGACAGAAAAAGCCAGGGTCAGCCATCTCATGGGATGGAATTATTGACAGATGAAAAACTTTGGAACAATTTTAAAAGAACTTCAATGGCCTTCTACTGCAGGGATTTTACCAGAAAATCTACCAAGCAAGTTGTGCGGGGACTCCACTCATGTCTCACAGTGGTGCTTTTCCATTATGTCAATTTGCGTTTGTTTTAAAACTTCAGATCGCCACACTTCATTGGTCAAAACAAGCCTTATTCATTAGGCCTTAAATTACAGAAATTCTTCCCCACACACTACGAGTTCATCGCATTAAAGAGGCTTCCAGCTTCTCTATAAGAACATGATATTTTAAATCATGATTATGACTTCTCTCCCTTGTTTTGTTTTTGTATAATAGAAATAGCACCTTCTTACAGAGTTTTTATGTGGTTTCTGCCATAAATCCTTATACACAGTAATAATTATAACTTTTGCACAATACACCAATCCTAAAGGCAGCTATAAAATGTTTACAGTTTCTATATTGTAAGAAGGATCTGGATTATTTTAATCTTCCCAGGCCAAACAGTCATGAATTGTGCTGAACTGAAGTATGTCTATACTACAGTTACGGGGGTCCTGATGTGCTTTCTATCGGTTCTTTATTCGTGTAAAAAGTGACAAAGGGTTGGTGCCTTGTAAATATGTAGCAAACCTTTGATGTGGTGTGTCCTATGTGTGCATTAACTTTATTAAAAAGAGAATACTTGAGAAGTATGAATATCTAGACAAAAGGTGCCAAATGCAAAAGTTACTTGCATCTATTTTCTTTTTGTCCTCTCATATTTTTATAGTATTAATAGAGATTGTGCAGCTAAGGGGTAACTTCAACATTTGAAAGGTTCCTCCTCTTCAAAGCATAACGTGATTTTTAATAGTAGCTTGGCTACCTCTATTTACAACTACTGGAAACTTAAAAGAAAATAGATGCTATTATTCAGTATGTGTTGAAGAAGAGGCAAGCAGGAGCGTAGAGGGATGGAATTGCTCGCTGAGTTGTACAGTAACTATATCTCCATTATATCGACACAATGAAAACAAATCCAAGCAATGATCAGTTTTCAGAAGCGTGATGTTTTCAGCAGGTGGTAGTTTGTGCAGATAGGCCAACTGGCTCCCACGCAGTTCTGCCACGACTTACTCGGTGCAAATCTGTGTTTCGTTTAATTTGTCCCTTGGAGCTGATGGGGAAGCTGAACTGAGCTCTGTGCCTCTGGTGGCTAGCAGTCCTGATAACTTTCTGTTCTCGTCCTCCGGACAGACTCTTGTGTCTCAAGCTTCCAGAAGAGAATTCTTGTTGCACTGTACTTGTTATACTGAAAACTGCGAACTTGAAAACAGAACTCATTTTGGTAGTAATAGTACAGTTTGTGACAGTGCGAGGGAAGTCGGTAGTGTCTTTCCCCAGCGAAAGGCAGCGGCCTCAGTGAGCAGGAACAGGGGATTTGTCGTGGGGTGAGCTGGAGCTGGGCAGCCTCTTTGCTTAGTAGGGTCTGGTTGAAATATATATGGGACTTCAGTTTTCTCCTGTTGTTTAAAAGAATCTGACAGTTCCAGCTTGGTTAAGAGAGTACGTTGGTTTACACAGAGAGAACAAACGAAAAAAAAGAGGTTAGAAATTTTTGGTGGAGTTTTTCAAGATTTCTTTTTTTAAATTTTCATCCAGTATCCTTAAGTTCATCTGTGCACGGCTTGGTCAATAATTCTGGAAAACCTCAGGCAGCAAAGAGTGACCCATGTATATTCTCAGATGCAGAAGGAATTTAATTTTTGACTTTCTATATTAAGCACTAGCTATTTTATCTCGCTTTCCAAAAATTCTACTTAGATGCAAAATGACTTGAAAAAAAATGCAAAGGTTTAGTTTTGTGATGGAGGAGAGTATATCCTAAATTGCTCAGAGCATTAATATGAGTTTATGGTACAGTAGAAAAATCACACTTTTTTAATAACTGTTTTGAATCAGCCATAATCCATTTCTGGACTTAATTCAGTTGTGTTTTGATGGAAATATAGCGCAGAGGCTCTCCTAGTTCTGTATTGGGCTTTAAAATATAAACACCCGTCCTGTCATCTCTCTCTCATATATATATATATTATATATATATACATACATATATATTTATAAAAAAAATGTGTTATTTCTTTGATTGGTCCTCCTACATACGGTAACCAGGAATAGCATGTATGCATCAGCTCATAGTCAGAATCATACCCATTTTAGATCAGTCCTGTTGAGCTAACGTAAACACTATGGTTTCTGTTCTAAAGCCTGAAAATCTTGAAATGCAAAAGAAATGCTTTTCATATATTTCTGACTGGCCGAAGATCCACTTACGTATTTATTTTGTGTAAGGGTTGGGGGGAGATAAACACGTGGATTCCAGAGAAATCCTTTTATAATTTGTGTATTTTAGCAACAATTAGAATAATATTAAATATGTTCTCAAATGTATCTTTTCTATGTAATGAAGTACTGTGAAGATAACAGTGAAGCATCACTTTACTGTGGCGTAAGTATTAATCATATGTGTTACATGATTAAGAGCTAGACAGCAGGGTGTGCTAGAACAACAGAACTATTGCTTATTGTAAAAGAAAATGTGGGGTTTTTTTGTGCATGAGAACCTTTTTATAAGCATGGAAAAATAACTTGTTTTTAGCTATGTTCTTTTCACTTGGTTTGGTATCTGGGTTCTTTCTCTGAGCTGGGCAGTTGATTTCTCACGGCCTCGGTCTGTGGCAGAATAACAACTCTGTAGTAATTCGGGCGCTTTCTCTCAAACCCCAGATCCTGCTAGGAGCCGCTTACGGTTGCAGAAAGCCTGACCCCAGCCCAGCAGGTGCATCAGAAGCAGTAAGCCGATGTAAGCCGTGCACTGGCACGGTCCCCGACCCCAAAGCCGCGTGCTCGTGACCTCGCTGAGGCGCCAGCAGGCCGCAGTGCCCCGCGCGCGCTCGGGGCCGCAGCCGCTCCTTGCACCTTTACCCAAAGACTCCCCGGCTGGGCCTCAGGAAAGGGTTTGAAGGGCTGGTGATTTGTCAGCTTCCTGAGGCTAGCGAGGTGCGTGGGCAGGCCATGGCTTCCTTCCTGCCCTAGGAGTAGTTGCTGGGCACCAGCGCTTCGAGGTTTTCACTAACCCTGAAACCTCGCGTGGGCCTTCCTGCGAGCGTGGGGGTCCTGGGGGCGTTTGGAGGCACCCTGGAAGACGGGGCTTCTGCCCCAGGGGTACCCGCGGCACACTGCCGGCCCCCGCTTCATCCCCTGGGGAGGTGGGGCTGAAAACCCCGCGTGCGTCCTTGTTCTCAGCTGTCTCCTGCCCACAAGTCTGCTCTCTCTGTAGCACTCCCATTTCTCCTGGACCAGGGCATCCATGACCAAGCTCGTTTTGCGGTTCCACTGTGCCGTCGCATCAGTTTGGCCCACGCTTGGCCCGCCGTTAGCTTTCTGTCATCCTTTGGTTTCCAGTTTGCCTGTTCCACCCCCGTTCTCTAGCCTCCCGTTCCTGCCCCGCAGTTTACCTGTGAGACTCTTGGCATTTTACGATACCTTGATGAATTTTGTTTCGGCTAAACTGTTAGGGTGTAAGACTTAATTTGTTGCCTGTTGTTTGTCAAGGAGCTGAACTGTCCCGTGACTTGCCACATTTTTTATGTCTGCCTTACCTTGTTCTTAGCCCCCTTCCCCAGCGGCTGGAGGTGGATTAATTACAAAGGAAAGTTTGTGCTCTTGCTTCTCGGCCACCCCTCGCCCCGATGGGGCACTGTGCCCACCATGCCGTGTCTACTGAATTATTACTCTTTTTTTTTTTTTTTTCCTTTGCTGCATGAATTTAATGTCAAGTTTGCAAAAGTCGTGGGCTTCCTGCCTCCCAGGGTATCTCTGCTGGAATTACCCATGGAGCTTCTCCGTTGGTGCTTGTGCTGGGGTTGGGTCTGTGCCGTTTTATCGCTCCTTTGTCCTTGTTTTCTTCAAGCCGTGTCGTAGCTGTTGCATGGGTGCTCCGCGTTCCCGGTGCCACATCCCTCTTCTCTCTCATCTTTCTTTTTTGCCACCGTTATCCCACCCGTGCTCCCCTCGGAAGCTCCCTGGGGCAGCGGTGGCCTCAG
This sequence comes from Cygnus atratus, assembly GCF_013377495.2. Taxonomy (NCBI): domain Eukaryota; kingdom Metazoa; phylum Chordata; class Aves; order Anseriformes; family Anatidae; genus Cygnus; species Cygnus atratus. The sequence continues at coordinate 19,366,491 of NC_066374.1, forward strand.
GGACAGCTTCCCGAGGTTCTCCTTCACATCCCCAGCACTTCGTAATGCGCTTCTTGGCCAGTTTCCCCAGCCATCCGGGGTGGATGTGCCGAGTGCTGTGGGAGGAAGCTGTCCTCTTTTCCGAGCTCTTCTTCTGTCTCATCCCAAGTAGGAATGCCTTCTTCGCTTTCAAACTTCCATTCCTGAACTGCAGATCACCAGTTTGAGTAAAGAGAGAGCCTGGTGGGCTTAATGTAGCATCGAAAATCTTGCGTTGCTCCTCCTAGTAACAGAAGCTGGCATAGACGTAAGCAGAGGCCACCCCCATCAACTCCCCCCTGCAGGTGAACAAGCTAAATGTAGTCATTAAGAAATAATAACTTGTGGAATGATTTTTGGTTGCCTAAAATCTTGTATCCGTTGCGTATTTTGATTCTCCCTGACCGTGTTTTTAAATGCACAGCTCAGGTGCTTCTGCGTGCGGGCTGCCGGGTTCACAGAGCACTGAAAAGAGCCGACGTTGGGTGTGTAGTAAAAATTGTTCTGGAGTAATTTATAAAATATGGAAAAAGGAACTAAAATGTATTGCTTTTGTCAATGTTGGAGGCTCTGCTGACCTCAGAAAGCAAGATAACCTTGGCAGGCATTTAAGATGCTGCTCCTAGATGGCTCTGAGTGTCTCTGACAACCGTTCAAAATCACACAGTACTAACACGAGAAAATAAGTTTAAATCACTAATTCCTGATAAGGACCCAAGATTGCTGTTCTGTCTTTAACCTGGGTGGTCAAGGACAGGGAAAACCAAATTGCTGCAGGCGTCGGGATGTCTTGTCAGCCCTGACTGGGGTGTCCTGCTACCGCTGGTCTGTGTCATCAGTTCAGTGTTTTAGAAACGCATTTGTGAGTTTACATTTCTTGATTTATTTTTTTTAAATCATCATGCAAAGTTTTATAAAATGCTAATTATTTACACGATAGACTGAAGGGGCGGTTAACAATCCAAGGCTAAATCTCTATTTAGTATTGTAGGGAGCTGTCATTGTGTTCTTACAAGTATGTATTATAGAAAATTACTGCGCATGTGCGATAGATAATTTTCATATTAGTATATCAGAGGTTTACACATTTGAAAAAAAAACAAAAACAAAAAAAACTCCTTTATGTACAGTAAGTAACAGCCTGCAAAACTTAGTCCGAAAGTTGTCTTTTTTAGTATTAGAAATGCAAAGACCTGTTGGAAGCTTGTACATTTTTACTGTGTCATGTCCAGCCCACAGCAAACGTACACAACTGTGCTCTGAGTCCCTGAAAACGTTCCAGTGGAATTGCTGTCACAGCCTTAACTCTAGTGTTATAAAAATGGTGCTTAAATACATTTACGTGCATGGATGTGGGTACCTGACCAGGGTTTGTGAGAATTTCAAGTAAAACAAGCTGCGCTTATGACACTCCTGGCAAAGAACGGCGGCCGCATGTGTGAATTTACAGCCTGTGGCTGTCCGGCAAGTGTTTAAGCTCGTGGGCAACCAAGAGCAGTTTGGGTTCTTGGTGTGCTTTTGGGGCCCGGCCACCCTGCTGGCTGCGGGGTCTGGCAGCCGGGGGGCTCGGGCTTCCTCGCCCCGCCGGGAAACCCGAAGGCGCCGATCCTCTTCTTCAAACGGCCTCCTGAGAGTGTGGGGGCTGCTCAGATCCACCCCGAGCCCCCGGGCTGATCCGTGCGTTCTCCGTAGCGATACTGACATAGAGCTCTTCGTTCCTCCCCGAGTCCTTAGAGCAGACGTCATTTAGAAATAGCCGTTGGTGTTGGAGCAGCGACATTCACGTGATTTAGGCTCTACAGTTCATGCTCTGGATGATTTAAAATACTCCAAAAATGCACAAAGCTATTAGAATTATGTACTTTATTGATTTTTTTTTTTTTTTCAGGTGATATTTATGCCCATATCTTCACATCCGCTATCTCAGGTCCCTTTAAATGAATACTTCAGGGATTTTGATGCCACTCGTTGGCAGACCAAATGTAATATTTATATGCAATGAGCTGTTAGTTTTTGTATTGTACAAATGTAAATTTGTAAAGATTTTTTTCTAGAGTTTTTTTGAAGTCACTTATGTAATCTAGGATGTTTCATTTTCCAGCTGTGGGATTGTCTTAATAAAAAAGATAAACTCTTACTTTGGTTTTGCATTGCTTACTAAGGGGTTTAGAATTAAAAAGACAAAAAAAAAAAAAAAAGAACAATCGGCTTTCAACATGAAAGTACTTTTTGTTTTAGCTGGATAATTCCACACTTACAACAAGGACACCTGTATAAGCTGGATACACTTGGAGAATTTCTGGAAATTTGGCTTGCCGAGGCCTTGGGGCTAGGAAAGGAGAAGCTGGGAGGTGACAGGGACACGGCAGAGCTCGACGGGGCCGGGATGGAGACCCCCAGTGGGGTGGCTGCGGGCGGTCTCTGCTGGCATTCTGGTGCCAGCAGGGCCCAAGGGGGGCCTGGGCTGCCCATGGAGGAGTCCCCCGGAGCATCTCGCTGTTTTACTCCTGGTTTAATCACATTTTTATACACTTAGAGCCGCAATGCGTTAATTCCTTTGCACCGTGGGAAAAATGCAGTACTCCCGTGATACTGAACCGCGCTGTTTTCCCTCTGCTGCTGAAGAGAGACGGGCAGATACTGCCCAAGGAGATTTTAAGCAAATGGCGTTTCTGGTTTCGGCGGAGCTTGTTCCTGCTGGGCATGGATGCCCCATCAATCGTTGTGCTGTGGTTTTGTGCTCTGCTGCCACTGGGCTCCAGGAAAATACTTAAGTCTCTCTTTGCAGTGATGGGAAGATGGATTTTTGCCTCCTCTGACTTTTTATTTTATTATTATTTTATTATTATTTTATTATTATTTTATTTTATTTTTCCCCAGAGCTGATGCTGGGTGCTTGCTGAGCTCCCCCGTGCAATCCAGTCATTGCCTGCTGCAAAGTCCGAGCAGGAGCATTTTACTTTACTCTCATTTTCTGCTGCGTTGAACATTTCCCTTCATTTTGTGTGTTGATCTTGGCATGCGAAGCACGCTCTTTTTTTATTGTTTTCTTGAAGGAGGTTGTGGTACGCATACATATTTTCATAATTTTTAAGGACTCCTGTGCTTGGCGGGCAAGGTGTGGGGCTCAGCAGAGCCGCGTCCTTCACCCTTCCCTGCCCTTTTGCTTCCAAAGAGGAGGCTTCAAAGGTTGGATATTTCTGCATTTAAACCTGGCGTGGTGCAAAAGGGAAGAGAAGTTAGGGATGAAGGTGACCTGCGGCTGGCCCTGGTCTCGGGCAGCGAGAGCAGCAGGTTGGGGCTTCCCGTGCCCTTCCACACCAGGCCAGAGTAACCGGGCAGTGAAATAACTTTTTTCCTTGCTGTTTCACACTCAGCTCAGCCTTAAAAGGGCTACTTTTAAAATCATTTGCCCAATCTTTTATGCAGAGCCTGGCGGACGGAATAACTGGGGTGAAGAATAGCAAGAATGGAGGAGCAGGGAAGATAAACAGGCTTGATAGCGCAGCACATAAGCTGCTTGTTTTGTGCTGAAACGGGAACATGCAGGCATTTTTTCCAAAAGAAGCAATTAACACTTTTTAAATAGCTATATTATGCAGTCAAAAAAAAAAAATGCTGTGTTTACTGCAGTTGGGAACGTATTAGGTTTATTCACTGTAACAAAATGGATTTTGTTTAAGACAGGGAGCAGATAAAAGACTCTAAAACCAAACTTCTGATGAAAGTTCCTGAATGTATGAATCTGAGTGAAGAAGGAAAATAGATTTGTTAGCACGGACAGCAGCTATCAGTAAGTTCGCTACATAAATGCTCTCTGATTCTTAAAGATATTAGTTATTAGGAGCGTTTTGTGATTTCAGGTACAAGAGGCTTCTTGTTTGCACCAAAGTTTCCCTAGTTCTTGTTGCAGCATCTTCAGGGCAGCTGGGATCCACTCGGTTCTGCTCCTGCCTTCCCCCCAGCACCCCAAATCCCAGCACCCCCGTGTAGGTGCCCTTTACCTCCCCTCTTCTTTTTCCCGTCCTCCCTAACCGTGCCCTGCTTTACTTTTGCTTGCAATCAATTTCTTTTCCAATCATCTCTCTTCCAAATTCTTTTCCCCAAAACTACGCTCGTTTTTCCATTGCTAAAGGAAATTCTGCCACAGATACGAATAAAGGTGCAAAAGCACCGAAGTGTGCTGCGCCTCTCGGTGGGGGTGGGATTGGGCCCACTCCAGCCATGGGCAGAGCACAAAGACCTGCGAGGACAGAGACGGGTGGCTGCTGGAGAAATTCAAGTGCAAGCCGGCCACAGACGGGGCCCTGAGATGTTTCCTCTCTTTTTGCCCCATTTTCCTGCGTTTTAACCGTGCCTACTTAAAGTTTAAAAAATGTAAATCGCGAATACAGCAGATGTGCATCAATATCCTGCGCGAGAGAGAACTACGGGATTTTTCCCTTTTGTCTCAGAGCTGTTGAAAAAGCGCTGGAGGAAGATGTTGAAATAGGCACCCCATATATATACCGCCGTACGAGAAAGCATGCCCGCTCCCTTGTGCTGCCACATAATAGAGTTAAAAAGAAATAAGTCTGATTTCCATACTGACTCATTGCTCGCACTTTGTTTAGCGACTGCTGAATCCAATTTCGCTTCAGCTGGTTGCGAGGCAGTGACAGGTGCAGAATCTCCTCTTTTTGTTCTCACGGCAGATGCAAGCAGGGGAGAGAGCAATGTGTTTCTAGCCCATAAAGCATCAATAGAATAACGTTAAATTAAGACTAAAACATTTCTGATGAATAAAAGCAGAAGCATAAATTTCCAGGAAGAAAATATGTTCTACAAGAAACCCAAGTTTTCAAACTTGCAAAATGGGGATTTGTTTTAACACCAGACGTTTATAATTTATTTTAATGTTCTTGTAGCTCGAGTGGCAACAGCATCGCAAGTGGGGAAGGGGCAGGTTCCCTTCTGGTGCCATTCCTGCCCCTCTATCCCCCGACCTGGGCAGCCGGGTGGCAGGGACACGACGTGTGCATTTTGGAGGAGCAGGAGGAGGATGTTCCTCTCCCAGCACAGCTGTCCGAGGTTCACTCCCAGCGATGCTGCAGATCCCTTCCCAAACCCATGGGCTTCAGCATGCCTAGCACACGGAGAGGAGGCAGGCACGGACCCAGCACGTTGGCCACGGCCCATATGTTCCTCACTGTAGCCCGCTCTTCCGGATGCCAGCACCACAAGGTGCCTGGGCAGGAGCTGGTTTTCTCCCTCCAAGAACATTCCCGAGGTCTTGGCGTGTCCCTGGCCTACATCAGAAAGTTCAAAAAATTCGGTTTCTTCCAAGGGTTTTCCTCATAACCTGGTATCTCATGTGTATGCTGTTCCTAAACGGGGGGAGGGTACCGTTGGGTTTGGTTTTGCTTTTTTCTTTAAACGGCTAACTTTCATTTAGGAAAGGCTAAAATAAAGGGAGTAGTTTCACTTGAGTTTGACCGCTTCACTGCTTTTTCAGCTGGGGACATGCAGTGGGGGCAGGAGCGGCCGTGTTAGCGGCAAGTGCTGCTCCAGGCTCCGACGGGACCCCTTCTCATCCAGCACCGGCCCTCCGTGGAGGCAATCAAGATGAGACCGGGGACGTCCCCTTCCACCAACAAAATCCCTGAGAAAACAGAAACTGGAGCAATTTCAGCGTGTCACGGAGCGGCGAGAGGAGGCACCGAAGGCAGCAGCCCATTTCAGCGTGCTGATGGGAGCGGGGCCTGCTGACCAGCCTCACCCCAAACTGGCGTATTTCCACCAGCCTGCAGTGTAATTGAAGCCCTTTATGCATAGTAATGGTTGCGCTAATTAAATGTTGCTGTTTATTATTAAATAATGGAGCTCATTAGCATGTGCTGTGCTGCGGAGATGCTCGCGGCTCAGCGCCGGTGCCTGGCTCGACCCAGCCAACCCGGGGATACGCTGATCCCAAATCGTCCCCGTTTTGTCAAGTTTGTGCTGACAGCATCGAAGCATTTGGACTTGTCTGGGCAGAGGTATTTTAAATTGGGAACATTTTTTAATAGGCTGTGCAGTGAAACATCCATATGCATGCTGCTTGGGGTTACTTTTGATCCCTTTACAGCGTTCCATAGGCACTGGAAAAATCGGATATCCAGCACATTCCCACGGGGAACATTTTTGCATTTGTACAAAGCTAAATTGATTGCAAGCACGCAGCCAGTACTATGGCAAATTTCAGCTTGTTGTTTTGCTGGTACATCGTATAACAATGTTTTTATGAAAGCTGTGTAGTCGCTACACAGATAATTTTCAAATTTCCTGAGCTAAGCTGAGCAGTGGTGTATTAAAGATTCATATATGTTGAAATATTCACAGTATAAAGTCTTAACGCACACAACAGTAATTCAAAACACTCCAGCCTTTGGGTCAAAATAGAAGCCGAGAAAATAAAAAACAAATCAAAACAAAACAAAAAACCACAACAAGGCAGTGCTGAAACCCGACTTGTTTTACCACTCTGTTGCCCACGGCCCCGGTGAATCAGAGTCCTGTTTGCTCCTCGTTTTGTGTAATTTATTATCAGAGGGGCCAGCTGGGACCACTGTGGTTAACGGACTGTCAGCATTTCCATTACCGGCGCTTTATAGCTCAGCCATAAACGTTTACTCAGAACTGCGATGTTCCAAACCCTGAGCTTAGGAAGGCTTCTTCTTTTTCCCCCAGAACTTTACTTTCAAGTGATTTATTTAAATAAAAGCTAATGAAAATAAGAATCTCTAAAGTTAGGAGGCTTGTGATGGCTTCTTTGTCTCTGGAGAGAGGCAGGGAGCTCTCACAGGCACCTTCATTACCTGTAGCTGCAAAGCACGTGTATGCTCACCAAAATAGCTTCACGTTAGTTTAGCAACATATGGTGGAAACTGCAATTATTTGAAAGCTAGGTTGATAATTTACATTTTCATGTACAGTCTAAAATGCAGAAATCCACACCAAGCTGTAGAAGCCTTGTTCCTTATGTGACGCGAGAGCAGACGTCATCACCACGAGCAGTGTAAAGTCCTGGGGGAGCCGATCTCTTATCAAGCAGCCATGAATAGTTTTAGATCAGTGAAGGACTCAGGACCTTGCACTGCCCAGCCTTCGCATACGCTGGAGGCTGGAGGTTTTCTCCTCTTTATGGCTGGTGGTGAAAGATCCCATTAAGGTAAAGTTACGCTCAGGATTTAATGCGGGCCCATTCCCTATTGCCATTATACAGTAGCCATTGTCAATAAAAAACGTCTGCTTCCAGTTAATGTGTTTTTCAAAAGACTTGGCAAAAAATGAGTTTTTAAAAGATTTTCTGCACATTGTGGTTCTGGGCCCTGATAAAAGCTAAGCCACGCGCTGTGAGCTGTTGGGCTGCGGGTTGGTGATGCACCCAGACCTAACGGGCACCTGTAGGAACATAAGCAAGAAACGCCACTTTGACAGAAAACCAAAGTCAAAATTCCTTTTGCTAATATTAGCAGAGCTACCCGGAAGGCTCAGGGAATGAGGGAACTTTCAGGAAAACTTTGGGAAAGCATTGCTGCAGCATTGCTGAGCTGGTCACTCCTTCACATCAGTCCTGCTTCACTGCTTTACAGCACACAAATAATACCCACAAATGCATTATTTCCACCACTATTTCCCCAAGGAGCTGGCCTGAAACTTAATTCTTTTTTCTATTGAGGTGCACAAGCAATGTGTTGCTTCCAGGAGCCGAGCCTGGCCGCGCTGATGCCAGAAGCAAGCTCCGTGCTCAAAGCCCAGCACCCAACGATGAATGTCTCGATCGCTCACCATTACTGCACAAAGCATTGCTTTGTAGTAATGCATTAAAAATGGGCAATGGGGATATGAATCGTGAAATGGGATCCTAATCTGTTTTCTGTCCCCAGGTTTCACACCTGGGTGTGCTTCTCTCTGTGTTGAGGTCCTCGATGCAAGAACTGGGTGAAAAGCAGGCACTAAGGGGAGCGAACTGAGTGTTGGGAAGGTGAAACTGCAGCTCCTGGTGGCTTGGGAGAAGCAACGAAGAGGCTGTTAACTGAGGAAATCCCAGTTAGAGGATCCCAGAGTCAGCAAACAGACTGCAAATGCAGAGATGATGCTGCAATGGACCTCAGGAGCAACCCTCAGCCCTGTGGCTGGCAGGAGGGTGCCCTGCTGGAAAAGCAGCCACTTGTCCTCAAGGGTTAGGGGCAGGGCCAGGAGGGGCAGGTTATTAAAATCCAGCACTAGCTGGATTGTCCTCCAGAGGCAGGGAAAACTGTAGGCAGAACAAAAGACACAGCTCATGAAGGTGGCTTATAAATAATTACCATTACAAGCTTTAAATAGCCTTGTGTTTCTCAGAAGGACGAGGCTCAGGGGCAGGGCTGGGCCCTTCCCATCAATGCCAGCACGGGCTGGTGGCCCCATCGCCGCCGACAGCGGAGCAAGAAATTGTAGGTGATGCCCGTGCTTGGAAAAGCGTGGGGAAACCTCGGGGCAGGCTGGCTGCTCCTGCACGCTGGGCTCAATTCCTGCCCGGCCCGGCTGGAATTTCTCATCTTCCATCCCATCCGTCATGGTTTTGTTCCTGTAAACTTAAAAGGAGTCAGATTACTTCTGAATCGATCCCCAATTAATTACCCCTGGTGAACATCGTGCAAAGCAGCGATTTTTTATCTCGTTCCCTCTTGTGTGAGCGGTACCCTGCTAATGGAAATCTTTGCCTACAGGCAGTGTATTTCGGTGGTGATGGTGGATGAGTCTTCTGCTGTCCATAAAACCCAGAGAAACGCAAAGATATTGGTTGTGTTTTCCCATTTTCTTTCTTTTTATAGTTGTCTGCATCCAATCTATCATAACAGATGTCTTCTCCAAGTTCCTTCTACGTTTTTTAAAGGTCTGACTGGTGAAACACCTTAAAGAAGGCAACAGGAACATGACTGTAAACTGGCAATTAGTGGGAAGAAACACTCACTTATGATTTTTTAATAATTTCTATGAAACATTAAGGGTCATATTGCTGAAACCCGCTTATTTGTCTTGCACTGAGAGCTCATCAGAAGCACTTATATCGCTAAATTGACCAGCAAGCCACATTTAGAGAAGTAATTTAAAATGAAAAATATCAAGTGACTTACAAAATGCAGATCCTGGGGCAGAGGCTTTTACATCTGTTAGGTTCTGATCTTCCTGCCACTGTTAAAACCAACAGCTCTAATGGCAGCAAAGCGGATCCCTGCAGCTTGCAAGCTTACAGCAGGCAGCCCCAGTCAGTCAGAAGTGTTTGTGGTATTTTGAGGGACAAAAATAGGATTTGGCCACCACCAGCCCCTGGAGAACCAAGGGTCAAAAGTGGTCCTCAAGGAGCACTCCAATTATTTGATGTAGTTTGGCCTTTTGACCTCTCTTGATTCAATTAAGCCTGCGTCAAATCAGGGTACGGCCGCCATCTTAAGAAGGTTTTGAGGCTTAATTAAAGGTCTTTGAAACACTTGGAAAAAAAGATGTTGAAGAACAAACCACTGATGAAAGCAGATTATTTAAGGATTAGTGAACACATCATGTTCTGGAAGACCGGCCGAAGCCTGGGACCCCCTGGGAGAGGAGGAGATTTTCAGAGGCAGGTTTGCAGCTGCTGGACATGGGCACTAGAAACCAGCCAGCAGCACCCTGCTCCTCACCAGGAGCCTCTGCTGGGAGGAGGAGAGCAGGGCTTCACCCACCAGGTCACTTCTTGTCCCTCCCTTGTGGCTTCTGCCATCTGGACAGGACTTCTGACACCCCGTTGGGGCAGTACTGTGGTGTCTCCATTTTTTTAGAATCCAGTTGTACAAAACATTCAAGATTTATCTATGTATTCTTATAGATGCTCTATTCTACACTGGAAAGAAAAAGGAGAAAAAAAAAAAGAATGCACAGTTCACAGTTTAATTGCATTTCCATTTTTCCATTTTATTATTTCTCTACTGTTTATAGTATAAATAAGGAAGGCTGAGATTTTGGAACAGACTCCTGAAGATCTCAGTTAAAAAAGCTGTTACTTTATAAGCAATGTTTGTGAATTCAGGTCGCCAGCAATGTGGTTATTTTGCTTAGCTGCTATAAATACTTTATGAAAATGTCTACCCTGTCAAAGAGAATATGAGTTTGCTGAGTGTTGAACAGAGCTGCAGAAATGCATATTAAAGATTCACAAACCAGACCATAGGCTTCATTCAGGAGAGCCTTTCTCGTGATTTTTTCAGCTGGTGGTATGCTTCACGGACACGAGAATGTTTGTATCATCCTTTGACTAAAAAAGCTGATTTAAGGCACAGCTTAATGGCCTTATTGAAAGAAACATGACTTTCAAAGCTGGCAATTAAGAACTCAGGATTCTGGCAACGGCACCACATCCCCGCTGCTGAAATCGTCCAAGCTTTGTGCTCGCACTGGGGTCTGCCTGGCTTGCAGGGAGCGAGCCCTGGATGTAGCTCCTAACCCGGGATGCAACACGATGGGGGCTGAGCACAACAGAACGCATCCATATTCTAATTACATCCTGAATAGCATTTGTTTATTAAATACTAAGCTATAGCTATCAGATTTTAACTTGCATAATTTTTTTCTCTAACAAAGCACGATTTATTTGAATGGGTGCAGCAATCAATTACTCAGGGCAGCGTAGCACGCTGCAGTCATCTAGGCTCTCCTCTGTCTTACTGCACTTCTTTTTTTTTCTTTTTTTTTTCCAAGGAAATGTAATCTTCCACATGTATTAGCATAATTTCTTGTGAAAGTGACTGTGCTAAAGTCATTGACAAATGCAGTTTGCAAACCAGAATATTTTTCAGGGAGATTACTTCCTTCTGGGGAGATATGCAAATACAGCCTTATTTTTATTCAAATATCTTATGAATTATCAGTGGGAAATTAGTTTGTGATTGTTCCTCAATCATTACACAAGGCACCTGTACACCGACTGCCTATTAGGAGTAGCTATTTATAACACTTAATGAGTCAACTCCACCAAGGTCAGATAATATAAATGGTGCTGCTGGATTCACACAGGCACCATTCATTAAGGATTAGCATCTGCTGTCTAGTAGCAGAAAAACATTGAAGTAGCTGCTTTGCCTTCACTTGTTGCTCTAAGATAAACATCCCTTGGAGTTTTGCTTTGTGATATTTCACGTGTTTGTGCAATGCAGACACAGGAGATAGCAAGTATCAACTGGGATCTCATAAGGTCAAGCCTCTGGCTTTCAGGGAGCACCAGGGGCTGAACGGTGATGAAGTGCGAGCCCTCAGCCCTCCGGCTCTGCACAGGCTGGCAGCTGGTGGAAACCCAGGGCTGGGTGCTCCAGGACTAAGAGCTCCTCGGATGGGTTTCCAGGCTCTACAGCACAGCAGGACAGAGCTGGGAGGGACCGCTGCAGAGTTAGGGGTTGTGAGTCCAAAAAACAAACCCCAGCGTCCTGCTGAGTACCAACCATTTATTTCTATGCAGTTGCTTGGGGTTAAAATCCCCTGCAGAGATGTTAGGAGTATGATTATGGCGGCACAAGACCGAATCACCTGCAATACGTATTTCTATGCCACGAGGTCCCCACTGACTGTTCAAATCAACAATTTGTTACCACAGCTGTAAAGTTAAACATTATACGGCTGTACCCCAGTCAGCATGGGGCCTCGCTCCCTCAGCGGCAGCCGGGACACCAAGAGCGAGCCCTGGACACCGGGACTGGAGGAGCTGGGGGCAGCTCCTCGGGGCCCCTGTCAGCCCTAGCACCACGCCGCCGCCACACTGATGTCCCCAGGCCTTCCTGCCAAGTGCAGACGAAGCCACCCTGGAGCTGGCTTTATTTCCCTGGCCGCCTGCCAGCCCGCACCCGCCGCCTGCCAGCAAGCTTCAGCAGTAGCAGCGCTTTCGGGAGGTGCCGAAAGCCTGCGCGGCTGTAAAGGCAGCAAACGCTCCCTTTGGAGCGATCCCGGTCCCCGTCCATCACTTCTTTCACGAAGGTTCAGCAGAGCAAAGCCTCGGCTGTGGGGACAGTCTGGGATTGCTGCTGAGCCCGCGTTGTGGCGCAGGAGGAGCAGCAGGCCGGGGCCGCAGCTCCGCTCAGTGCAGCAGCACTCGGGCACCTCACCTTTTGTCTTTTACTCTACTCATTAAGAAAGAACTGTGAGTTTTGGATCATCGTGGTTAAGCAAACAATTCTGTTTTAGAAAAGTTTTGCCCTTTTTTCAACACTTCTCTCCTTGTGGGCACGGCAAAACCCCACGGTAAGCATCAGCCACTCAACCTGCCCGGCCTCCGAGCAGGGGAGCCCAGCCCCGGCCCCGTGGCAATGTGATTGCACAGGACAGCAAGAGCAAATCCTCCAGCAACCCCTGGAGCTTAATGGGAACCCAGATAATTATCACCCGGACTTGTCCTGTCTCCGGGGACAACTGCGAGGAGCGGGGTGACGCACGGCCTGATGTCAGAGCTGAGCCCCAGTGAAGCCACCGGAGGAATTCTCCGTCGGTGCCACTCCCGGCCCTGTCCCCGCTGCTGTCGGTGTCACACCGTGAATGGGAATGAGCAGGGGAAAGGTTTGCTCTGCGTTGGGACCCGGAGTGCTAATGAATGTTAACAGCTCGTAAAAGAGCCTGTGCTCCTCCATATTAATAATGCATCCGGAGCAGTAAGGAGTGATTGTGCAATAGAAACAATAATTGCAACGTTTAAGGGAAAATAAGCAGATGAGCTGATGTGAAAGTTCACTTCATTTGCACAGCATAATTTTGCTTTTTATCCTGGCCTGCGAGATGACTAAATGCTGGATGACAGGGGAAACGAGGAGGTCATCTGTCTTTTGCAAGTATTAGTGCTCTGGGTATTTGGATGTTAACATTTCAATGGCTTTTCTTTGAGAGGGGGCACAAGGCGAGTGCCAGAAGGAGCGTGCTATTTCCCCGATCTCTACGGATGTTCCCTGCGCCTGGTCCTTCTCCTTTCATTTGCAGAGCGCATCTGCCTGACTGCATGGGAAATGATTCATCAGGCGCTGAGAGGTGCTGTGCATCAGTCTTCTCTGCGTTGTTGTATTTTTCTCTAATTCAGACTTTGGATTTTAAGAGCGGAACGCTTTTTGTTCCCAACAATGGCTGCATGCACGAGGTCTTGCTGCAGTGGCTGTGAGCATCTGTAAGGATTCCTTTCCAAAGCTTATCAGAGGTTTGTTTGTGTAACGAGTCCGTGCAGCATTTTGGAGTCCCCAAAGCGGTTCCAAGTGGGAGCAGGCACTGCTCGGGGGCTGTCGATGTCTCCGGCAGGACACGTTGATCCCGACCTCGCTGGGCCACCACCAGGCCCTCAGCCACAACTCCTGCTCTGCTGGCAAAGGGGCTGGTGGGCATCTGCAGTATGGCAATGCTGAGTGTTGCTTTCCTGGGGCAGGCACATCTGGGAGAATCCCAGAGCGGAGCAGGGAGCGTTTTGGCTGCAGGAGCCGCCTCCTTGCCCAGCCTGAGCCACGGGATTTCAGCAGCTATTCCAGCATCGGCTGCGTCTTTTTTTTCTGAGCAAGCAGAAGGCAGAGGTTGCTCCCTGCACACTTCATAACGCTCAGCTGGGAAATCCCAAGGACAGGGAGCAGAAATAATTGGATAGAAAATGACAAAGTGGCATTATTACATATTATAGACTTTCTGTGGAATCGATACATGTCAGAATGTGTTTTGTAGCCCGGAGCTATCAGCTACAGAAGTTCTCCACAGCGCTCCTCGAAGTTCAGTGCTTTGGTTTTCCTTTGCACAGGCTGAGCCCACACTTCATCATTACCTGGGTATTTTCCAAGCAGGAACATGGGAAAACACCGCTGCTTATGCACAGATCTCCTCAGTAAATTTCCACCCTGATTAACAAAAGGCTTTACTTAAAATAGCCTTCTTCCTCCCTGCTCCTCTCTGCACCAGTATTGCATCTAAGCACTCAATTAACCAGGGAAGCGGAGCTAATAGCTACAAGGGGCAGCACAGCCCACAACATGCTCGGCATGGCGGCCTCATCCTGCCAGCACCCCTCTTTGGTTGAGTGCTGCAGCAGAGCAGGAAAATGGGCTCTAGTTACTGCTGGGGCAGGACAACGGGTGCAGGAAGGCTGCTGCGAGCACCCACGAGCTGATAAACAGCTAAAGCGGGCATCAGGATTGTCCCACAACCCTCCAAACATTTTTTTCCCCTCTCCTCTGTGTGCTTTTCATGGCACCAGCCCTCACCTAACTTCTGGGGGTGCAGTTTCCAGTGCAGCCCGTGTTTCTCAGCTGGAGCAGAGCAGCTCTGATTCATCGCTCGCAGCAGGGGTCACGCCTCAGCAAGTCTCATTACCAGCAGGTAATGAAATGCTGCAGTCCTGTCAGTGCTACAAGAAATAAACTTTCCTTGCTGCCAGCTACTGTGGCGAACGTCACCCCGGCTCCTACAAGTAAAGGTTGCTGGGCTGGACCAGGAGGGAGAGGTGCTGGGCGGGTGCTGAGCACCCAGCATGTGCTGTTCAATAGGAACAGGTGACAAATGACCTGACTGCTAATTATAAGCTGCTTATCTTCTGCCAGAGATTGCTACCAGGTGTTCTGGGCTAGCTAAAAGGAGAGGCTGGGGGTGCTGCCCTCCCCTAGAGAGGTGTAGGGCAAAGGCTGTTCCTGTTCCCTAACCGGGAGGTGCCGGGGAAACCCTGCTTGGGCCTGGGGCAGCAAAGCTGCTCCCTGCTGCAGGTAAGGTTAAAAGCTGCCTTTCTGCTCTTGTTAGAGATTAAACCTGTCTGCAGGCTACAAAACCCATCCCTGCTCCCCATCCTCTGAGCAGTCAGGGTCCTACAACCTGGGCGAGGAAGGCTTTTTTTGGGGGTGAGCTCAGCCCTAGGGCTTCGGGGTACAGGCGGGCAGCCCCAGGGCCCCCCCAGCAGCAGAACAGCCCCAGGTGTCCTTGCTGTAAGGACCTTGGCTGGCAGAGGTGATGCTGGGGTTTTCCCATCCCCTCTGTTATCTCAGTAACAGGTGCATGGTGATTGTGCAAACACTGCCCTGAGCATGTGCATGTTTAATTTTGTAAATAGAAGAAGCCAAAACTAAGGCTATTGGGCAGAAAAGTCAACTAACTCTCTGGAGAAAGCAAACAGGTCTGCTACTTTCCATGGAGTCTATTCATTCATTTTATTTTTGCCTCATCACAAGTAACTTTTTATGGTGAGTGTAGATATAAGCTTATATTATTTATTTGTAACTTCAGATGCCTTTCTGCAAGCAACAAAATAACTTAATTCTTCATTGTTCTGACTTAAAAAACTAATCTTTTCCTTCTCTTGAGTCTGGAAGCCAGAATTTATTTGCTTTTAAAATTCTGTGCATGCGGGTGGTTTTTTCAGTGTCTGTACTTGGTGACTGAGTACCCCCAATATTTACTGAATCACAGATGATGAGGTTGGAAAGGCCAACTTCATTTATTTAGCCTAAATCCCTGGGCAATACACATGATGGGCTGCTCTGTTGCCATTTAAATATTTATAGAGTTATTGGCTGCTTGACCTGTTTTGGTCTGTATGAAGTATATCCTACTTCCTAAATGATCATGGTTTCTTCCATTTGTTGCAATTTAGAGCTAAATCAAGTGAATGTTAAATTCTGTGTTTCATCATGCTGTTTTATTGCTGTATGCAAATTTCCAGTTCTAAACTTTTCTCACCATCTGATATGCCATTATTTTAACAAGTGGTGCCTTTTTTGAGTTTGAATCCATACTCTGTGCTTTCTTTGCATTGCCTTGCTTTATCAGCCTTATAGAGAAGCCTGTATGGGAAGATGAAAACTGTAATAATCTGCATTTCTTAGCCTTAATTTTAATTTATTTTTATAGCTTTTCTGTTTGGTTTTGTGTTGCTTCTTTGCATGTTCCTTCTGTCATGTTTTACCCTGGGCTCAGCAGAGGCAGAAATGTTGTGAGTGGGGAGCAGGAGGGGCTGCAGGGCCAGAGGTTGCTGTGGGTACCCTGGCTTCACATGTAGCTGCTCCTTAATGTGCTGCATGAGCTGCAGCTGGGATGCTGTGCTGGGTTTGGGGCTTCCAAACCTGCTTCAGCCTCTGCTTGCCTTGGCCCCCCTGCCTATGTGTTTTCCCCAGTGTTGAGACCCAATGCCCAGTGAGTTGTTAGGTCATTTTTTCAGTAATCCACCAGGAAAAAACTGTCCCTGGCTCTGAACATTTGGGTTGTAAAGCCTTTGGTTCTGCTGGCCAGAAATTGGGCAGAAATACACAAGCTTTTGGTGTGCTCATGGATCTTTGTTTCATTATGCAAAGGGTTGCAAAATGTGCATCCTGGGTGATAGCTGCTGTGCTGGGCTGGGCACAAATATTTCAGTGTGTGTTGGCAGGGGCCTGCAGAGACTGGGCACCTGTGGGCACCACTCTGTCATCTGTTTTCTAACCTGTTACCTGTCTGCCTTTTGATGATATGGGGATGTATGAGGTGGTGAAGTTGAGGCACTGATGCAGATATAATACTCCTGACAAATTAGTGGAGCTTCATTAAGTTTGGGGGGTTAGGTCAGCTTACATTGAAGAGCTTGATCCCTGCTTCTCTGACTCTAGCCTGAAAATAATAAGAAAATTGGTAAGTGCACACACCTATGTTCATTACACAACCATTAACTAAAAATAACCACTTTGTAACTTTCCTAATTGGACCTTGTCTGCAAAGAAATGGTAACATATACCTATAATAAAAGTGCATTGCACTGGGCTGCCACTCAGCTATGGCATGACTAGAGGAAACAGTTATTTTATCTCTTTTGCAGAAAATGTATGGTAGCCTGTGCCTAATGAATACTAATTCAACCTTTAAAGCTCATTTACCAAATATGTACAATTAAAGGACAATGAAAGGCATTACTTACAGAGCACATTCAAGCATTACTGAAATATCCCATTTATTTATCGCAATAATTGTGAAATAAAATACATCAATTGCAACATATTTATAAATTCAGGAGCTATTTGGGTCTGCATGCATTCTTCCTAATGTGTAATGAAGGTTATAAAAGGAACAAGCATCTTAATGTCAAATACAAGGAAAACTCCCAAACTGCATGAAATTTGAGAAATAAGGCATTGTGACTCAGTTGTTTATTCATGTTCTTTCCCACCAAAGTACACCAGTGATGATGCAAACAGGATGTGGGTGGATTTGTGGATATTTATGAGCAGGTGCTCTTCAGCTGGATTCAATTTCAAAATAATTGACACCTGGGGGCAGAGTCTGGTGGTGGTGGGCATGGGAGGGGCTTCTGCAAAGTCTCTTTGGATTTACACTGCCTTCAGGACCAAATTTATCTTCTAGCTCTTTTTTTTTTTTTTTTAAGGACTTGAGGAAAGGTGCTGGCTGTATTGCATGTGTACCAGCATCACTCTGGTTTGCTTAGGGCATGTTACATGTAGAACATCAACAACCAAGCTCTGCCAGTGTGTTTGAGACCTTCAGTTCATCCTTCCCTCAAGGCTTCATTGTGGGAAGCTGGAGGAGTTGCCATAATGCCATCCTGCCAGATGGGGTCATGGTGCCAGACATCCCTGCCTCCTGCTGTTTTCAGCTGGGGTGGAAAGGGATGGGACCAATACAGGAACAAGTGTCCTCAAGCCCAAGCCTTGCAGTAAGAGACTTCCAGAAAGAGAGGAAGAGCCTGCTGCTGCTTTTTATTGGTAGGCTGGACTAGTTTTGACACCTTAATCTACAAAAGAAAAAGATGTCGTCAGGTGGTGTGTATATATATTGCTTTAGACCAAGCAACAGCTGCAGCACAGAGCATCTAAGGAGTCCTGAGTACTTGCAGGGTTGTAAAGCAGGTGGCAGAGGTGGCTGTGTCCACGGGGGGCTCGTCCTGCTCCTGCAGAGTGGTGTGGGGACCACTGGATGCTGGGGGTAAACATGAGCATCAAAAGACTAAATGCCATTACATCTAAAGCATGTATCTGAAATCCTAAACCCCAGAAGACTGATTCCTTACTGCCTTCTTTAAAATTACACTATTTGTTTTCTGTTGAAAAACATCCAGAAGGCACTTGGATTTATTCTTGGTGTTTTGGGCTCAAATCCACAGCATCTGTCTCCCTACTAGTTTACATATTCTCCCCTAAAGCTTTGCTCCTATACCAGGCCAGCCCCCAGCTGGGCTGGATATAAAGGTGATCATCTGCTAGCAAAGCAATTCATCTTTCCCATGCAAGGGGAAACAAGGAAAGCTAATTTCCATGCTTCTGGAAAAGTGTTCTTGGTGGCCATGTGGAGCTCTCCTGGCACAGCCCACCCATCCATCCCTGTGTCTATTTTCCTGTGTTGCCCTGGGCTGCAGAGTGCTGCAGGCATTGTGCTGGCTGCCAAGATGGGCTGGCAGCTCCTGTTTCACCCATGGTCCCTTCTTGCTTTCTGCCCCAGCCCCAGAGAGATATTGAGATTAAATCAGTTTTTCATTTCTATGGAAGTGATCACTGTGCTTCACCATGGAAAGGTGCCACCTGCCTGTGTTGAGGATCAGCCTGTTGAAATACGTGCATCGCCCCGAAACCTCTGTGTGGCTGCAGTGATGGCATCCCTGTGTGGTTATGATGCTGTTAGACTTCATGAAGCCCCATCAACAACAAGTTGGCTCCAGGTATGTAGAACTGAGAAGGAAATAAGAGGCATTATTATGAGCCCAGAAGAACAAAGGCACAACTTTTGCTGTGAGTACGCAGCCCTGATCTGTGCCCACTGGGGCAAAGGGCATGGAGTGGAATTAAATGCAGAGGAGGTCATTAATGCTCTCCTCATTAGTGCCTGCAAGGGCTCCCTGCCTGCAGCTGGAGGTCTCCCATGCCATGATGTGGTGTGGCATGGCTTGGAGACATCTCCATGGCTTTCACTTTGCTCTTGGTGGTTTTTTGTATGCTTGTGTTTTTTGTTTTTCCCCATTTAATCACTTGTTTTGCTTCAGTAAGTTTGGAGTTGAGAGCCTCCTTTGGAAAGGAAAGGCCGAAGTACTGCATGCAGGAGTGTTGGTGGGAAATGTTTTGGGGCAGGGTGTTTACAAAATCCAACTTAACTCATGAGTGGTTTCTTGTCCCCCAAACAGTATTTTTTAGCAAATGTGTAACTTACTAGGGAAACTTCTTTTTTAAAAAATCCAAATGTTCTATGAAATGTCTTTAATTGAATTTGTAACAGCTAGCTAAAAGAATATATTCGGCCCATAAATTTAATTATAATAATTAAAGATGGCCCCCAAAAGAGTTAAGGTAAGTTAAGGAGGGGGCCTTGACTTTCTTAGCTGGAGGAGAAGGAGAGCCAAGCCTCCTGCTCACATGGAAATGCCCCCATGGAGCTGCAGCGCTATTGGAATAGCAGCTGGGATGAGCCCTTGCAGTGGGTTCCTGGAAAAGTGAGTCCCTGGTGGCACAGCATGGCCAGCCACCAGGCCACGCCATGGTGCTGGAGCACCCTGCGTGTGTCCCCACTGCGGCACGGAGCGGGGTCATCCCCATGGAGATGCTGCCAGTGTTGTCCCGGGAAGGTATATGCCAGTTGTTAAGTGGCACTGACACTAATGACATAATTAGCTGTGTTAAAAGTCATGTCTGGTAGCATCTACTTTGTTTCCAGGGTGACTAAAGCACCATAAATAATGATGTCCAGCGGTGTTTCCATAGAGCTGCTGTCCCCAGCAGGAGCGGGATGGGGGGGACCTTGTTCATGGTCAATGGGCAGAAGATGTAAATGTCAAAAGTTTCCACTCTGCCTCCCAAATCAGCGATGCTGAGATTGCCCAATCTCACCCTGATAAACAGAGTGTGCAGGTAGTTCTTCATCTATGGAAACCCAACACAGAGGCTGTGGGGAGATGCCCGGGGCTGTGGAGGAGTAGGAGCAGCACATGCAGTGCAGGCCTGGCTGGGTGCCTTCGGTGGAGCCGGAGCTCGCAGCAGGGCTCTGTGACCAAGTTCAGCTCTGCAGAAACACGAATTTGGCCCTGGTTCCAGGCTGCAGTCCTTCTTCGCTGGCTTTCTGCAGATACACTGTGAAAATGTGTCAAGAGCTTGTCACCAGCCTTTTCTCTCCTCAGGCTGGAGCCCAGACCTCAGCTCTTGCCTCCTGCCCTGCCCAGAGCTGACTGGGAGGAGGGCGAGACTTTCTTGTGGAAATCACTGGTTTGTCCTAACAGGGAATGTCGTGGCTGTCACCTTCAGCCAAATGTGAGCGGGTGTCTGATGGAGAGCAGCCCTTTCGGCAGCTCTTGTGGGGTGATGGGTTTCATGTGGCGCACCTCAGGGCCACTTCAGGAAGGTCCCTGGTCTGTGGGGTCAGCAGCACAGGCCCCTGTTCACTGCCAGCAACATGGCTGTGGCTCCCAGCTCCTTGCACCTCTGTGATGTGCTCTCCCCTGGCCTAGTTTCCATTTTAAATTGCAGCTTTGTCTCAGGAGGCTGTGGATCAGCAGTTCTGATCCCTGATCATCCTGTTGTGGTGGATGGCTGCATGTTAAACAAGCATGGATTGGGGAAGGAACCTGTCCACCAGCAAACAGTGCTCACACCTGCTAATTCTGCAATGTCTTGGAGAAGCTGTCATTTGCAATTTCAATTATTTTGGTTTTCTACTGAAGCAGAGGGCTCACTTTGGTTCAGCTGCTTCGCTGCATTCATTAGCGTGGTGTCATTGGTTTTCAGGCTGATGGAGCATTCGCCTCTCCCTTCTCATTTAGCAGCACACCAAGCATGTTCGCACAAGGAGGAAAAAGCAAGGGACTGACAGCACCCTGCTGCAGAGGGACAGGCCCTGCCTGCGGGGCTGGCACAGGGCTGAGCTGCTGCTGGGGTCGTCAGTGCAGGCCCTAATGAACACCCTGAGGGAGGCTTCTAATCGGAGATGGGGAGAAGGCAGGAGGAGCAGAACATGCATTTTTGAATGAAATGAAGTCTTGAAATCTGTTCATGTTAAATCAGAAGCAAAAACCCATGTGCATAGGGCTGAGCCAGATCCAGGCCTCATTGGTGCAGAAGGGAGGATTTCTAATGACTTCTAGTGACTAAAAAACTGGATTTTACACCATCTAAGATGCAACTGTGACTGGGGGAAAAAAAAATCCAAGCCTGAATCTGTACTTTCCTCTTATTTTCTTGAGTCTTCTTACATATTTTTGAGATCTACAACTTAATTGGAGAAAAGTGATCTGAAAGCACCATACTATAAATTCGTAGTCAAGCACTGCTGGCTCAAGCCCCACAAAATCCATGTGCCCAGCCTACAACCCTGCACCTCTGGCAGTGCTTACAACTCCCAAAGGCAGCCTGAGCTCTCCATGTGCCCCCAGGGAGCCCTTGGGTTGTGGGGGGGAGTGCCTGCACCCCCTTTTTCATCTGGCAAATAGGTGCCTGTGCACAGCAGCTTCGCTCTTCCACTTTAGCTGGAGCTATATGGCAGGAGAACTGCTGCTTTGGGGTGAGCCAATGCTGGGATACTTCGACAGATCCCGGGACGTGGCGTTCCAGGGGATGTGCTTCTATTTTCCTGCTGCTGTTGCACAAAGCCTAAGCACATCATGAAGGAACTTAGCTGCACAATTATTAAATAAGGGATGAATAATGAAATAATTAAAAGCAGCCACCTGACTTGGGTATTGGTGGTTGCACAGCAGTAAGGAAGCAGTTAACTTCATCACATCCCTCTGGCCCAACTGTGCCTGTGTCTGTGCTCGGTGCCTGCGTGGGTTTGGCAGAACACAGCACGAGCCCCAGGGCAGGCTCCCTCCCTTCGCTGCATGCACCCAGCTGCCAAAGTGACATTTCATTTGTCAGCCTTACTCTATAAGACAAGCTGTTACCCTTTGGTTGTTTAACACAAACACGTATTGACTAATACACTGTTATGCAAATCCAAATCACCGTGAAAGCCAAAATACACAGAATATTTGCACTCTGCTCTTTATCAGTAATGGAAGCGATTGGCAAGTTTTTTCAATTTCCCAAACGTTGAATTGCACTGCGTGTGATGTGGTTCCCTGTAGCATTGTCACTGCACTACTGCTCGTTGTTTTAAGCCATGATGATATCCCAGCACAAATGGGAACCCAGGAGGGTGGGCAAAAGGGAAGAAAAGGAAGTGTGGGGAGCAAACCAAGTGAGATGCAACCAAAAAATATTTAAAAACTATTTTTAATCTAAAGATATTAAAAGCAAGTTTTAATAAAGGCAAATCACTTGGTTTTGAAAACCTGAAGAACAAAACCACTTCTAATTTCATAATGTTTCTGTTTTTATTACAATTTGCAGTAGCTCTGTTTTATAGTCCAATTTAATAACCTTATTCACTTCAAGGGGAGCCAAACTTTTACCTAAAATTTGCTGCTCCCACACGTTTTCTGTGGCTTTTGTTCTGCGATCTCTTTGAAGACTCAGAAGTGATGGAAGCTTTTCCCATTCCGGGTCAGACGGGCACATTCTTGTACGATGCTCTCGTGTGTGGTGTCAGCGAGAGCCACATCAAGCATGTTCAGGCTGCCACGCTGGGTGGGAAAGCATCCGATGATCTTGTTTCCTATAATAAGAGTTGGGAAATTCATTGACATAATACATTATTCAATGAAAGGGATAATCGGTGGATAATTTAGAGGTTAGCACTATAGCGACTCTGCTGCACGCTGTTGAATCCTGCAACAGCTCTTTTGATTGAAAATATGACCAAGTGTTGGGGCTGTAACTTGCAGTTTAATCGACTTCTAAAGAGGTGTAACGAGTTGCTGGTACTTTAATAGGAGAAGTTCACAGCTCTTTGTACCAACCTGATGGGGTATATAAACTGTTCGAGGCAGGTAATGAATCCAGACCGTTACTGGAAAATTTCATTAGCTGGGAACTGCCAGGGATAAGCAGGCAATATAATAAAAAGAGATACACTTCAACATCAGTTTTTATCTTTTAGGCAAAACTACAAGCTGCAGCTTCAGCCTGTTGTGTGGAAAATGTCCAGAGCTGATACAACACCAGGGGAAGAAGTGATGGGCATCGATGGCAAGGGCACTGCAGCAGCACCCAGCAGACCCAGCTGGCTTGGTGGGCTGTGGTGAGCCACGGAGACTCAAGGTGAGAATGTTTGCAGAGAAATCAAGCAGAAGATGGAGAAAAGGGGCTCATAGTAGAGGGCAGTGTTTGCAAGGGACTGGGGCTGCATCTTCGTTGGGGTTCCTATTCTGTGCAGTTCTCACATATCCAGGATACTAGGAAAATATAGTAAAAAATTACATTTACGTGTATGCCTGTAAGCACACACTTGCCCATGAACATATATGCATGTGATCTGGATCCAGTTTTCTGGAGGACATATATTTTTTATTTTTTAATACGTAGCTGAGTGAGCGGCCTCCGAGTGTATTTATTACGCTGTTGAATTGCTTTCCATGGTAACTAATTGTGATTTCAGAAGCACAGGTTCTGCAATGGCACAAGATGAAATGGAGCTGAATATGGAAGCAGCTGGTAAAAAGAAAATCACTTGCTTATGAAATAGTAGTTAATGATGGAGGCTGATGGGGAAAAAACATGGGGGGAGGCTGAGATTAGAAAATAAAACAGCCCTCCATTTCCTTCATGTATTACTTTAGATTTTGAACTTTTCTGAGGAAGAGAAAATCCCCTATGTGGGCTGCCTTCCCATTTCCCCACTTTTTTATTAAGAGGCAGACCATTAAAAATCTGGCTGCATGAAAGAAAACAAACGCTCAGGAAATGAAATTACGATTAAATGTCTATTTCTGGCTGAAAAATAGGAAGGCAGAGACTTTACAAAGGTTTCTCCATTCCTCTCTGAAAAAAGAGGGGACAGAGCATGTTTTGAACAATATTAAAAAAAAAAAAAAAGCTTTCCCAGACTTCCCAAGTACATTGCATTCCTGCAGCAATGTTTGATAGCAGAGGGGCTTTGGGGGCACAGCTCAATGCCTGCGAAGCCCCTCTGGGCATCCTCAGGCTGCCAGGGCGCACGAATTCCAGCTGCTTCTGCTTCCCTTTTCCACCAAACAGCCGCACCTTTACTACACGTTAACCAAAGCAGCATCTTTTGTTACTGCCCAGTCCGTGCTCATGCTCGATGACAATTCCAGAGCCTGGATAAATACATGTTCAAATTGATGTGAATGTGCATTCAGAGTAGGTAAATTGTATTCTTATGCATATGTAGAGTCAAATAATTTGTCAAGTTAAGTATTCATTTTATTTACCCAGCAGACAGTCATGTTTTTATTACATAAATATGTAACTAGGCACTTAAAATGTGAATATTTGACACAAGCCTGTTTGGCAAACTAGTGTAGAAGCATTGAAATGTATCATAGATGTTCACAAGCATCTGATCGTTCTGTAGCCTTAAATGTCTGACAGTGGATCGGTGCTAAATTTGAGTTTGTGGTTTATTGACCCAACAAGCCATAACCGAATCTTTCACGCTGCTGCAGTTATGATACTCCAGTTTGGCTGCTAGACATCCCCAGAAAGAAGTCTGCACACTCGAGCTGACGTCCAGCCAGAATAACAAATGTATTACAAGCAAACCATACATTAAACAAGAAAGTTATTTTAATGATTGCTCCCCAAATACCCAAAGGCACTAGTCAACACTGTGGACTAATGACCTACAAATCTGTGTGATTAGTACACATTTTTAGCATTACAATATTTTTTTCAACAGCTTCAGATGGCACATTAAGTGAAATACTTCCTTCATCTGTAACAGCTTTGTTCCTGAATACCCTTGCATTTCTTTAGTTTCACAGGCAAACTTATTGAACAAAACCTGATCTGTAAGAATCCTGGTCATTGCGACCTGTCTAACCTCTCTGTGCTGGCCTTTCTCCAGATACTTCTAAAAGTCATATTGAATAGACACCTGTGTAACTCCAGATTCGCACTGAAATCACTCCTCTAATGTCGGTCAAATTACACAGCTAGAAAACTGAAGGGACGCGGTGGTAAATCAGATCCGTTATTTTACAGGATGAGTGTAACACAACAGACAACATCTTGACTGAGGACGATTTTACATTTCTTTTATCCGTTGCAAAAACCTTTGTAACGTGTGGAGTGTAAAGCTCACAAATTGCATTGTAAAGGAACTACCATAAAGTATATGCTTCCAATGGACCTTTTACAATATAACACAAAATTCAAATGACATTTTTTAGGAAAGCACTTTCACACTTATGTCTTGACAACATTAGAGTACTGTAAGCTGTAAACTGTAAGAAGTTTTATGTGATTAAATAAAATCAGCATTACAATTTCCAGGTATTGTAATTATTAAACAGATCATAACAACAAGATATAATTATAACGTAAACGTGAAGCTCAGGATACTGGTACTGAGAAAACTCGATAAAATTCTTTGTAGATTTATATTTGCACATATTAAAATAGATAACAACCGGAGAAGAGGTTACAGTATTTCATCGTACATATTGATATCAGTGTTTTGCAAGCAGCAGTCTATACAACATCATCCTCATTTTATTATTTTACAGAATCAATTCTACTTTAAAAACCATCTCCCCGTCAAATACTGCTGCCAGGTCTCAAGACAACATATGGAAGGAAATATTTAAAAATATCAGATTTTGTTAATTGTCTGTGTATGTGTGGACATGTGAGATTTTATATATATAAATATATATAAAATCATAAACCCCACTGAACCTTCAAAATGGAACTACCTCTAGGTAAGAAATACAAGACCTTTTTAATACACATAAAGGGTTTATTTATACCTGAGACATTTTTGCATATTGATGTCTTTGTACCTTTACCTGTAGGTACTCACAAAAGTCCTTTACTCTTTTCTGGGATCTCACACAAAACCCACCAGAGTTAGGTGGGTTCTCCCCGCTAACTCAGTGGAGTTTGGCTGAGCCCTTCCTTATCTAACCTGGATGTATAAACAGAGATGTAAGAGAGTGAAATATATATATTTAAATGAACAGTTGCTGTACAAGTGGACAGGCTGGTTTATATCAATCCAGAGCTAGTTCATCGTTTTCCCAATGTCTGGTTAAAAAAAGAATTATAGTCCTTCATGCAGGGTGATTCACGTTTCTACTTCTTGGTTCAAACAAACAAACAAAACCACAACAACTTCTTGAAATATTTCTCCACTGGATATACACGGTATGTTGAAAATGCCCCTTCGTGGACATTTCCTGGTTCTGGAGATCAACCCATTTCTCCACCCAGCGAGCAAGAGAACCAGGAGTGGAGGAGCAATAAGTTGATGTAGCTACATTACATTAAGGTCACAGGTCAATGCTGATGGACTAAGGTATTCAAGCAAATTTAGGGAGCCCAGGAGCCCAATTTCTCCTGAAAATGAAGGCGTGTGGATGCCTAACTCCTGCAGATTCATCTAAAACTCTCAGCTGCGCACAATCCAGCTTGCAGTTCTTCAGCCCTGCCCGTCACTTGTGCTGAGTGTTGAAGCACAAGCGATAGCAGGGCCACAACCTAAGCAAGGCTCTTACGGAATTTCACAGTGCTATTTATTTTGGTAAATACCAAACTAAAGGTAAAGGTACCTTCTGAATTATAAACAGCCCAACTGAAAAAAAAAATAAAAAATCCACTGTGTTTCACTCCATTTTGCTTCTGACAGGGACTTTCCTGGAAGTGCTTACATGCAAGTATCATGCTATCATATCTGATAACGCAGCAATTAGAATTGCTTATTTTAGTAAATATAGTTTAATCAATGGAAAAATACTAGTGAGAGTGAAATAAAATGTGCTTTTAGACATGGAATTGGACACACTTGAGAAATCAGGAAAAATAATAGTAAAATAATTCATGAAGACATCACGAAATGAATCGGCTTCCAAGTAGATCAGTATACCCTCCTAATACTGCACAAGCATTTCTCACACGTTAATCTGCACTATGGTTTTTGCACTGTATTTTACAGAAAAGGCTTAACTTTAGTGACGACGGTCAACAAATTTGTCTTTAAACAGCTCTTTGTTCTACTGTACAGGCATACAATGGGAAAAAGGAAAGCTACATCTCACTGCAAGTAGAACATCATAGACCTTAAGACATTTTAGAAATGTTTGATTTAAAATAGTGATATGTAGCATATTTCTGTGTAAAATAAATCAAACACTCTTTTCCAAGTAGCAGAAATTTCTAAGACCTGACACTTGTAAACAGATAAAATGTAGTCAATGCTTTCAGAAATGAGGAGGAGGACGTAAACTAAACCAGCAGTGAAGGCTCAGCATGACACAGTGACATGTTAAGCATCAGATGTAAGAAACTCTACTGCTTACATTTCCAGTTGACTGTTTTGATTTTACAGCCACATCCCTTCTGTCTCCTTTTCCTTACTATTCCTTGCTGTACCACGTTCAGCATCTAAACTGGAGGCGTTTCAGGGAGAACAACCTCAGATCTATCTGTTCCAAACCTGCTCAAACCGAAGTCAGTGGTGCAAACCTCTCTGACTTCAGAACTCCCAGCGCCTTGTAACCCATCGATGGAGTACCAAGGGCATAAGTTTCACTTCCCCTTTTTGTAATTCAGGAGCTCTCTAGCGTGATTGCAGACAGCATTTCAACTTTCATGGAGCAACTGGCACAGGGAGGCACTTATGTGACGTTTAAAACTTATCTTTGGTAAACACACACAAATTTGTATCTAATGTTTTACTTCCTGATCATAAGACAAATCTTCATTTGCTACCAGTGTATGTGTGCAAGTAACAAAGCTTACACAGGACATTGCTATTATAAAACAGATTTTTCAAATGCCACTGCCAAGGATTTAATTCACTTAAAAACAACATGGTCTTGGGCTTTTTTTTTTTTCCTGACTCCATTTATTATGCATTGAAGCATCTCTGATCAATAACAAATTAGCAATAAAAAGCAAGCCCTATGTGCTCAATTTTCACCTTCTTTCTCGTTCTATTACCTTGTTGTTCAGGACTACTATAATCAGAATAGTTGTATCTCTTTCATTATCTGTGAGTCAGATCCTGGGGTTCAACACTGCACTACTTAAGCGGCCAAATCTCTCACTCAGGTCAGCGGAAATTCTGGATTCACAAAAAGGCTGATTCTGCTCTTGGTAGAGATGTTTCCTGCTAACCCCTGCTGACGAGCACTCTGGTGAGGGGAGGGACCTCATGTCTCTGATGGGAGTTGAGAGTGACCAGACACGAGCCTACAAAGAGGAGCTCAGTCCACTGAGAGGCAGACCATCAATGCGTATTTTCAAAAGGTGCTGCAAATAAATGTTGCTGGAACTGTGTGTGTATAACTGGTGGATGCTTTAGTTTAATGTGCCCGGAACACTAGCATTTCTAGAATTAGGCATTTCTACTGAGAGGCACCTCAATAGAAGGCTTAATTTTTCATTTCCACTGTTTAAATTTTGCTTAAGAATTTATTAGAACCCAGACCTTAGAGCATTTTGTCTTATAAAATTAGAATAATTTATATCCTTCTCTTTTCATCCAAAAGAAAAGTACAGCCCAAACACACATGGGGGTATAAATACATCATGAATAACAATAACCATTTTACTCATTTTATGATCTGCTTAAAGGTGTTTGAGACATTGACCAACCAAACAACTTTGGCAACTTGCACAAAATTATGTCCTGAAATCAAAAGTGATGATAAAACTTGGTTTAATGAGGCGTTTATTACGGAGAGAACTGGAAGGAGAGAGGGGTCTAAGTGCTGAGGAGGTTACCGTGTTCCTAAACCATGCCGCTTTGCATTTGTATGTGAAATGGGTACGGCTGGTAGATGATAGGCGGTTGTCCATGAGCAATGTAGTAATTGCTGAAGTTTCTGTCACTGATATATGGAGCAGGCTGATAATAGCATGTTACATTAGCTGCATTTGGGATGATATTTTGTTCTCCAAGCACTTTTAAAGCCAGAATTGTAATCATATTCAGAGTTTGTCTTCGTTCGTGTCCCATGAGACAGACTGTGCTCTCATTTACAACTCCACGCAGAGTCATCAAGTAGTCATACTTGCTTTTTTCTTCCCCAATGAAGTGGTTGCGCAGATATGACTCAATTTTCCTTTGCTGCTCAGCAACATCTGGAAAATCAATGAAGAATCTGGAGCACATGTAACGTTCCAGAGATTTAATTTCAGCCTCATCTGCTGGCTTGAAGTCACGAACCAGGAGATTGCTGTACTTCAGAAGGCCGCCTCCTCTGATCTCCTCAGGGTTCCTCGTGGAGATCAGTTTGTACCTTAAATGGTCCATTGCTTCATTGAAGTCTCCATACATACTCTCTGCAATAACAGTGGGGTGAGAGCCCTCTGCTAGCTTGCAGTCTGTTTCTCTGTAAACATTTAGTATGGAGTCCAGTATGATTTGGAAGGAGTCCACACTGAACTCGAACTGCCGTCTGAGCGAGTTGACAAACTTTAACTCTACATTCTTGCCGCTGTTGTTTGACAGCGAGATGAGACTCCAGCGATCGTGGTCGGTAGAGACTTTGACCATTTTCTGCACGTAGGCATCTTTCATGGTCTGGGCAGTGATTTTTTCCTTATTAACACATTTCGGCAAAAAGTCCAATAGGCAATTAAGAACTGCTTCCTTAACAACCTGGAACTCGAGCTCACTTGGAAGTTCCACCCCAAAAATGATATCTAGGTCCTTATAACTAGTTCCATTCTGCTTCACTAGGATGTGGCTAGCTGTTGAACCATTCAGGCGGATATCTCGAACAGTGATTTGCTTTTCGATGAGCTGTTCTTTCACCACACGAATTATATCCTTGGGTTTTACTTCCAGTGTTGGAAAATTCCCTCTCCCGTGAATAGGTATTACCTCCGCTAAGACTTGATCCAGGATTTTAATCTGATCCCAGGTGAGACTACTGAATCTGTGGTCTAAGTCCTCAGTCATTGTGATGTCAGTTGGCTAACTATGGAGAAACAGAAATTAAAAGAAAAATGTTAGAATTTGCTCAAATAAAGACAGCCTGACATTTCACCGTTACGACAAACATATATCTTACTTCCTTGGTGCAGTGATAAAGCAGTTAATTTTACACTGAGACACAATCCGAATTAACTCTCTGAGTCAACCACCGCACTTCTCGCAGGCTTTTAATTGAATTTTAATGTAGTCAGGTTTTAATCCTGCTGAGAAACCATTGTGTTATTGTATAATCCGTGACTCAAAGTCAATGCAGTAAACCACACAGATTTAAAACTACATTTAAAACTACTCAAAGGTTAATAACATGGAATACTTTGTAGTTATAATGAAACTCCAAACAAATTTCACTGAGCTAAAATCAACAAAACGAGCAAATTTGATTCTTTCTGTCCTGTCTAGACATCTCCTTTTATTTTCAGTGATTCGGACAATAAAAATACTGAAAGACTAAGTAGTTTTTTTGAAAAAGCACAAACAATGCAACACACTCATTGTTTACCTAGCCATATGCCTTGAATGTACTTCGGTTTCTGTGGGTAATTTGTATGCAAGTGTCCTTCAGTACCACTTCTTACAGTTTACGAACTGCATATCCGATAACTGTGCACCTATTTCCACTATATTTCTGAGGCAAAAATCTTTTCCTTCTATCCCGTTAACCATCTGACAGCAAGGATCCAATGCTGCAAGTTCGGGTTTGCAGAACTGATAAGAGAATCCCTTCCAGTCTGCACTGATACCCTAAACCCTCTCAAAGCATGCAAAGAAGCCCTTGCAGAAGACATGGGACAAAACTCCAGCTCTGGAGTTTCAAAATTAAAATTTTCTCACCTTCATATCATCATATTAAGCAAGCAGATAGAGCTTAGTATAGATTATTTACTTACGTTTTATAATGAGCAAACAAATGTTGCAAACCCCGGAATATTGTTTTTTAAAAGGATTCTAATTGATCATATGGAAACTTTATTTTAATTAAATTTGTGTAATGGGAATTTAAAAGCTTTAAGTTTTTAATTTGATTTATGTATGCTGAGAATACAAACACAATCATGCAATTATATAATTAGGTGTGATTACAGTAAGGAAGAAGTGCTTTTAACAAACTCCCAAAAAGGAAAATATTGCTGAGCATTAGGTGTCTAACACGCAATAAAGACGCCTGTCCTAATCTTACTGCCTCCTGATGCTGATGTCAGCACTGCAGAATGAAAACTGTCCAGAGGGCTTTTTGAACTTCCCGACTCCACGGGCATCATTCCCTTCTTCTAGCTAAGCTTCCGCGCTTCTTTTGGGGTAGCTTGCTCAGGTAGTGAATCAAAACGTTTTGCTGCTGAATCCTATTATACTGTTTTTCAATGCTCTTTCATAACTCACGTGACAACTCAGGGGGAGATACTGTGATCTCCTGACACCTTCTCAGTCAGCCCCCGTTCTTGGCTGCTGCGACTCAGTGTGCTCAGCCTGCAGCTGGGTTTGCTGCTCTGCACAACAGGTGAAGCAAGAGAAAACTTAGGGAGGCAGTGGGACCTTTCTTCACTGCTCAAAAGAGAAAAAAATCTTCAGGTCACACAGCTATTTGGGGCGTTTATCAGCCATTGACATCAGCCATTGATAACTCGTGGTTTTCACGTGTGAGCTGAAACAGCTCCATGGTTCATGAGCCACGTGAAAGAAGTGATTTTCAGGTACCTGACAACACTGCAAATGTACTACCGAAGCACGGAGAAACGCTTCAGCTGACAGATGGCTAATACGTGTTTTTTTAGCTAAAGCTCAAGAATAGCAAATAAAGTAAAATCACACTGAGTAATAACACAACCGAAAAGTGTACAGTGTTGTTTCTTAGTCAGTAGTGGCTGTATGTGTACGTGGTCATATATTTCCTGCCTTCAGATTCCACGTACTGTACTTCAGTAACCTCAAGTAATTTGTGGACTGACAAATGGCTTGGGAACAATACTGAGCCAGATCTCACATATTTCTAGTATTGTTTCAGCTCCAAAGAAAGCTAATGAAGAACATACGTAATTTGAAGCACCTTTCTGGCCTCGTTAGAAAGAACAGAACCGACCATATGTTTGATGTTAAACACATGATTAAAAAGTTTGCTAAATCGGGACTATTTATTTATTGCTAAATAATAGGAGTTTAATTGCCACTGAATTGTAGGTGTGAAGGTCTTGGATCAAATCCTGTAATTCTGGCACAGCTGTGTTGCTCCTGACATTGTTGATGTATTAACTCCATGTACACAGCATATAAATACATATATATATTAGTTTACATACAAACATTCCTGCAGGCATTCAGAAGATACGGCACCAGAACTGAAAGGGAGAGAAATTGCCATCCACCGCAGTAGCTACTTTACACAACATACTTATTCCTTCATCACCATCAGCTATTTCTTATTATGATTGCACGCTTGCTCCTTTATTACCGCAAACAATTATTATGAAAAACTTCTATCCATCTTTCATAGCCCTTATGACATCCCAGTGCATTTTTATCACGTTTTTTATCGTCAAAAATAGCTGTTGCAGAAAGACACTGAATTTTTGAAGCAGTACAACTGTGGGTGAGTGAGAAGGTTGGGAGGAGAGGGTTTTGCATAAACTCTTTTGCTGCCAAGTTTGTCGTCTGTGGTAGTGACAAGTCCGGTTACGGTAGACCAGCTCTAATGATCTAGCAAACTGGCCGTTGTCAGCACTGCTGTGCAAGCTGTACGTGTATGTTGTGGGACTTGTCTGATACTGCAACACTTTGAAAGAGCTTTTCAAGGTTGATGCTGTGACATGAAGTAACAGGCTTTGAGAAGGGAATGTTCAATCCCCTCTTTACCAGAGGAACCCACCTGAAACACCTTTTGAATGTTGGAATATGGAATCCCTAAGTAAGCTTAGAAATCCATTCAAATCCATTCTTTTTCTCTTTTTTTTTTACACATTATCAATTATTTTCAGTTTCATTGCAATATATTAAGATTTTAAAATGGAAAGAAAGGGTAATGTCATTAGGTATTTCTTTTGCATTGAAGGGAAACCAGATAACTTCTGCTCCTTCATTAAGAGTAGCACTTCAAAATTTTATTCCTCTGAAGTGATTTCTGGAGAATCTGGCGATGCTCTGTGAGTTCAGAGCCTCAACATTAATGTCTGAGAAATTTCTTATGACAAATACCAAGAATTCTGTGCTGAAATGATGCCTTCAGTTTTAACAAGTAAGGAAAATTTCCTGGGAAAAAAAAGCAATTAAGTTGTAAAGAATATAATTAATTTACAGATAGACGTAGATAAGTGTGTTGTCTTTTTTTTTTAATTTACTAATTTTCCTTCAGTTTGTAACCCAGTACATAACTCTGCACCTTCTTAGAAGGACTTTCTCTTGTTCTTTTCCTTAATCTTGTTAGGCAACAAGAACAATTTCCAGGCAATTTTATAGTCATTAGGAACCTTGTTTCTTAAGCAGTGGCAAATTTATTTACTGAGGTGTTCAGGCTAATGTCAGGAGTTATTAATGCAAGTAGGCCTCAGTGACAATAAATCAGCAGTAGTCCTGAGGCTATAATTAGTCACAGCGTTGTGCAAAACGGGAGATCACGGGATGAAGGGAAGGCAGCTCACTGCAAGTGCCCCGTGTATGGACGAGGCTGAAGGCGAAGGAGCGCTGGGTTCATGGGAAAACAGGCTGAATGGTGGCTTCCTTCTCAGCACCGCGCTGGGACTGCACACACACACACATGCTAAAAGCATTTCATATACTTTACATTTGATGGTTTCCTATCTTAAAGTCCGTACATGGACAAATGGAAGGCTGCTCTCGCACTGTGGCAGTGAAAAGAACAAATAACCTTTGAAACTGTATACTGAAAATTGGTGGGTTTTTGTTTTCTTTTCTTTTTTTTTTTTTTTCCCTACACTTTATCAGTATTTGGAACTTATTGAAACTCTCTCCTAAAGATTTTTTCAGGTTTTTGTTTATGGGATTTAAAATGTTACTATGTGCTGTAATGGCCCCTGAATCCTGCCTGATTTAAGATCTTTGCCAGATAAAGAGATGGGGAAAAATAGTTTTCCAGGTGTTTACTTTTACTTATACTGACTAGAGAAGCACAGAATAAAAAGGATCATATCTAGTCATGTGTTGTGATATATTAACCTTATTATAAGGTTAGAAGAATATGACCCTGGTTCAAGTTCCAGTTTGTCCTCGAATTGTCACTGATGAAGTGGTTGCAATGTGGAAAAATGTTTGGGTGGTGGGAGATCATTAAACACATTTTTGCTAGTGATACATTGAAATTAGGGTCTCTAACGTTCTTCAGCAGGGTTTGGACCAAACAACTATGAGTTTGGTTTTACAACAATAAAAGATTTAATTAACCAACTCTTAACATAATGCCATATACCAGCTTCATCAAAAAAAAAAAAAAAGACTAGATCTGGCTTTACAACTGAATCAAGAGAATCTGCCAGGCGAATGACAGCTTTAATGTTCCACGCAACTTTCATAGAAACAGATACAGTCTAGAGGACAGTCTCATCAAATTTAGCTCATATTTTACCAATAAACCGTTTAAGATTCTTTTTTTATATACTCTACAATGTTGCTTCAGTGTATTTTCAAAGCATTTGCAATGTATTGGCACTGTCAAGCAGAATACATCTGAAATAGTTTTTGTGCAGCTGTGTTAGCTCTGGTCTCTTTCCTTTGCTTTTATCTAGTACCCAATTTGTCTACTTCACAACAATTATATGGAATACTTTAACGCTCCAATTGTCTTTACCTTTGTCTGCACCTGAAATCAGTTGCTAGGGGACCTTTTAGAGATCAAGTAAAGTGTCTTGCAGCTGCTGTAGGAGCTCTGCATTCTACCATTTGGGGATTTACCCTAGACCTGCTCCAAGTAGGTATTGCAATTCTCCCCCTAGAGCTCCGTATTGCTTTTGCTACATACACATTAGATGCGCCACTACTGATTTCTGTGTTGTCTTGTTAAAGTTTTATATTAATTCAAAGATACATTTCTCTATTAAGCTGGACATTTTCAAGTGTTTTGCCTACTCGCTGACTTAAGGACTGCAGCTGGCTTTAGCTCTGAAGGCAAGAAAGTCGAATGTGGAATGAGTCCTGGTTATAATTTAAATGCACATGAGAGAAGCATCTGGGGCACCCTAAACAGGAACATATTTAAACTAGATTGACAATGTTTTTCATGAGTTTTTCCTTCCATTACTGTTAATGCATGCAGTGAAGATACTGTTTATTTATCCTGTTATTGTGAGATAACGCATGATTTGCCATAAGTTTTCAGTACAGTTACCATCTAGTTACCCTGAAATAACAAATAATAACTCAAAGCCATATGCTCTCTCTGATGAGATAAGGCTGGATGGTGTGCAAAACAGGCTTAAACAGAAAGTGGTTTGCTTGGACTGTGCCACGGAATATCACCTTCAAGGGCAAAACAAGCACGTAGAAGAGAAGCAGAGAGATATTATGAACTAAAATGTTTCCTACCTTTTCTCCAACCCAACCCAAGGAACAAGAAAAAACAACACAGTTGTGTACCAGCCTGCATCGTCCCTTCTCCCAAACTGAACCGAGTTGCAGAACAGTATAGCACAAGGGCAGCCATACTCTCCTACAGCACAACGCTGCGAAAAGGAACTGAGCAGCCTAGACTTCTACTGAGATCTTGCAGGATATTGGCTCAATAGCGTGGGAGTTCTCAGGAGGGACCAAATAAATAAGGAGTTTACTTTGGGCAACCGATACTAATACATAATCCATGTTATGTTATCCTGGAGATTGGGGTTTTTTTTGGACGTTGAAGTTTTCCATCATGACTCACAGTACATTCATTCTCAGCTGCACGTGGATCTCACAGGGTAGTATTTTCAAGGCCAGACATATTGTGCTTTTTTATCACTTCTCACAACACATGAGGGTGCTTCTTACGTGGCCTTCAGGTTCAGACCATGCCCTTGTAAACAGCATGGCATGAAGTATAGTCAATCTTCTCATTTGCACTAACCTTCTTTAATAACTTAAACAAAATAGCTGTGATATGCAATATTTAGACTATTTTGGGCTGTGGACATCACTGAGAAGTTACATCTTTAGGTAAATATTATTTGTACTACCGAATGGATGCTGTGGACTAATTCCTGAATAATGTTTCCAGAGAAAGTGCAAAATCCCATGGACTTACCGTGGCAGGACAATTGGTAAGCACGTATTCCAGCAGTTTAATAGGATGAGTCACAGGATTCTTTGGTAAAAATATGAATTGTCATCTTGTCACTGATAAAAACGTGAACCTCCCAGGGAAAGCTGCAGGGAAAAAAAAACAACAACAACAAAAAAAACCAATAACATCCTTTTTGAGATAAATGTTAACTACCAGTCACCTGCTGTACATAATAAATCATGCATTATGACTTGGCAGTCCCGCAGTCATAACAATAGCCTTTTAAGTCAGAAATGATAAGGTAAAAGCAGTGGCAAGGCACAGAAGTGCTCATAAAGACTCTGGGTTTCAGGTCATACCTAATCCTCTGCAAGGATGTTAACAACTTGCTATTTTCTCTAAGGGATTTAAAATAAGAAGTTAATATTATTAATAGACATGCAAATTAGCAAGGACAGAGGGGAATTATACAAAAAATTAGAACTAGTAACAACTCAGCAAAACTGAATATTATAAATCGTGAAATGGTTTCTTATGCCTCCTAAAAATATGTACAGATGACAGGAAGGTCTATTTCTTGGCAGACTAGGTTGTTGGTTCATTTACAGTAAGCCCAGGATTCAGCCTGTTGCTGGAATTTCCATGCACCAAATGGCCCTTTGACAAGCTAAGCAGGAACTGTAAAAAAATCAGACACTTCTGATTATACGGGCACTTCTGAATATTTCTTCTCTCAAGGATGTGCTGACAGCCTGGCAGTCTTGGTAGGCTTTCCTTCAAAGACCCTCTTTCTAGTGCCCCATCCCACGAAGTCCTAACGCCTACAGAAGGCTTTAAAGTACCCCGAGGAGCACCCTGTCTGGTGTATGACTTGATGTAGATGTGAACTTACTCCCTGCTGCAGAGCTGTGCTCCACAATCTTGTCCTTTAGGCCGAAGTATATATGCTTCTGAGTAAATACAATTGTGAAAGTATGACTTGAGTGTAAACATAAGCACAATCTGCAGGAAAAACTGAAATAATAGCCTAGTGTGGTATGGACTGTAATATTAATTTTATTAAGAATATTATGTGTTTTTTTCTGCCATGCTACAGCAATCATTGTTGTCACTGAATGCGTTTTTGCTGCTGCCAAAAGCCCGATATTTGGTTTCCTCACACTGTCCTTGCTGTGGCAGGACCTGTCTGCAGCTCTCAGCTGCTTTCCAGCCCACGATGGGCTGCTGATGGAATGAATGTATGTTCCCTGACTTGCTCCCCAAATCCATGCGGTGACGGCTCCCGTTTGCAGCTGGGAACCCAGGGTTTAGGGTGGCAAGGGCTGAAGTTAGGCTGCGAGTGAGAAGGCAGTCATTTCTTCAGTGCAAGGACAAGCTTCCAGGCTGCTCAGGTAAAAGAGTCCCAGCATGTAGAGTCTGGCCTTCTGGAGGGAAAGTCAGACAGATATATAGGCGGTTACTTTAAAAAAATACATCGTTTGGTCTTTTTAACAATGAACTATTGTTATTTCTTTCTGTGCGAGGGTGGAAGGTTTAATGGATATATGATATCCATTAATGGGTATATCATCATGATAGAATAGATTAACACTAGAGTAGAATTAATGGCTTCCCTGGTGATATTTAGGGGAAGGAAAGAGAGACCTTTGTATTTTTTTTTTTGTGAACACCCATTATTATATAATATGTTCATAAAAGCAGCAGCTGAGATTGAAGAAGTGCTTTGGCTGTTGGGACTTTATTCTCAATGGCTGCCTTTTATTGACTCAGTCATTACAGGAAAAAGTGTATCATTTTATTGTTCCCTGCTCGTGGCTTCCAGGATTTTTTCTAACTGGAGTAAAAATAAAAATAAAAACGACTACATCAACAATTACATTTTATCTCAAAGATAATATTCTTCTGTTCTTGAATTCCACATGTGAATTGTGATGACGCGCACTGACAAACTCGTCTCAAAGCCTCTTACCCTCGTGGTTCTGTGCACAATGAGCAAAGGAACACGATGACAGCACGCGAATCTGTCACTGCTTCCCACAGCAGTGCTTGGCAGCCCGGTCCCAGCCGGCCGCTGCCTTTGGGTGCTGCCCAGCCCCACGAAGGGGAGTCCTGCCCCCAAACCTGCTGGGTGCCCGCATCCCCCCTGGGCTTCAGCACCTGTGAGGGTTGCTCGGGCACTCTCAGCTCTCCCCGCTTCCCCATGCAGTGCATGATTGCTCTCCGCAGCCCGCCAGACTAATACCAAAACCTATTTACTCGCTCGAGATACCAGTGACTCAACCTAAAGCTCACTTACCAAAAACTCTATTATTATGACTAAACTGCAGCAAAAGCGGGCAAGGTAAGGAATGAAACAACCCTCCTTTGCCATCTACTAGCCATCCGCACAATTGTCTCTCCTCTTCGAATGCCAGAGGAGGAAGGATGAGCTGTGCAGAGTGCCATAGGCTGTTTTCTGAAGATGGAGGGCATCACGAAGTCAAGGCTCTCCCCATAAACTCTCCGGAGGCTTCCTCTCCTCTTCTACACCAAGGGAGACCCAGCGAGGTACAGCAGTGGCAGAGCAGCCCAAGAGCAGCCTGGTGGGACGGCCCTGGTCAGGAAAGCATCCGAGGAAACCACCAGGCTTGTGGTTGTGTCCCGTGGAGGGGGTTCCAACGCAACGTGCACAGAAGATTGAACGGATTTCTTCTTTTACTGAACATCCCAAAAAGCGCTGCGCCTCGCTGGAAGGTGTACTTAGTCGACTCAATCAATGAAATGCATTTTTTTTTTCTGAATCAGTACAGAGCCACTGACGTATGGAGGCTGAATTTTGGTAGTACGTACTGTAGTACAGTGCACTTGGAGAGGCTTCCTTGGGGTGAGCCAGCGAGCTGAAGACGAATGGCATCGCGTTCCATAAAGACCTCTCGGTATCACTCCTGCTCTGCTCCGCATGTTTTATAAAGTGTCTGCTGCTAAGCAATTATCCTGCCTCACTCCAGAAGTATTTTCATTTTATGGCCAAAGACCTGAACTCCGCGCAGTCTCCAGGCTGATTTGTTAAGCAGCTTAGGATCCCTTGGAATAAAGGCTCTTCGTGACTGCTACGGTACGTGGCGAGCTGAAATCGAGCTGGAAGAAACTGCTGTATCCTGGACCGGGTTTTGCTGGCACCCTCCCCCGAATCTGTCTCACGTAACTGATAATACGGGGAATCTGGGTCCTGTTCCAAGATCACTCTGTCCCCAGCTGTTTGGTTTTATTGCTATTTGTGCTTGCAATGTTAATATATAAATATAATTCATGTATTTTTGAATTCATTTCCATACTTATATTAGAAACTTGTTCTCTGACTACACAGTACAGTAGCGGGATTTCTTCTTAATGCTATTTTCCCAGGTTCGTGAGTTACATTGTAAAATTGGGGAAAATACATGAATTATTTATTAACTTCAAGCACTTGCTGTACAGGAGTTTATTCTTAATGCTGCATCAGTAAGAGCCACGATTCTCCTAGAAAATAGCTTTTTGGTAACTGAAATGTTTTCCAGAGTTCTGTGATAAAGTAAAAACTGCAAAACTCAAAATTCAAACTACATCAAGCAAAGGATTACGGCTGCAGCACCAGCATCAGGGTACTGCTGCTCTTCCGTGGTGAAGGGAGAATGAAATGCCTCTG
The DNA here is from genome assembly GCF_013377495.2 of Cygnus atratus. Lineage (NCBI taxonomy): Eukaryota > Metazoa > Chordata > Aves > Anseriformes > Anatidae > Cygnus > Cygnus atratus. The sequence continues at coordinate 19,406,366 of NC_066374.1, forward strand.
TTGACACCAGTACTAAAATGCAGCGAGAAGATAAAGCAACGATAAACCAAAGAAAAAGGCTAGAGCCCTGCAGCAAAGATGCGAGTATTCATGACTTTTCCATCACTATCAATAATGCATAATGACCATCATGTGGATGACGACACCAAGTTTTGAGACAGACTGAGTCAAGCTTTCTATCACCAAATGTGAAAAAGCATTCGACATGACATTGGATGTCAAAAAGGCAGGACCTGCTAGATAAGCAAAGATCCAGTAGAAAGGGTAATGGAGAAGAAAATCAGCTGATGCTGACATAAATTGACATCTGCTGTGCCAGTTTATAGCGTTTCACGGAAGAAAACAATTTTTTTGTTAACATGTACTGAAAGAAATGTTTTTTTAGAGCCACAAAAATATCTTGCTTAGGAAAAAAAGGAAATGTTAATTTATCCATGAACACTCCTGCAACATGAAGAAGCTGTGTTCAATATTAAGCTCAAATTTTACAGTTATCTACGTTATTCCTTTATAGACTGCACTCTAATTCTGCATGGCAGTGGATGGTAGGTAGATTGCCAATTCCCTACGGTATCTCAGAGTCTGTACTGGTGCTTTGAATAACTTTTTGCATAAAGATCATGATGGCAAAGGGAGAAAGCCAGACTGTGACTTACAAAAGAGACAGACAGGTAGATGGACAGGTAGGCAGGTAGGTACATAGATAGATAAATATATAGATAATATTTGAATCCCAATGGTACTAATTCAATTCTCACAGCAGAAATTCCCTTGGTGTAAATGGGAGCAGAACAGGCCCAGTATGTGCATGGCTGGGCATTTGGCTTGAGGTAAGGTAAAGTCAGAGCTCTCTTCTACTCTCCTCTACGTTTGCATGTCATATATGTGTCTCACATCCCTAAGACAAATACTTTCCCCCTATAAAGACGGCTATCATGCTACTGGGAATTCAACAAACACTGTTGATAATCTCAGGGTGATCTGCCATGGGGTAACTCAGCATTAATGCAAGAGGCAAAGCAGAGCCCAAACTACTGACATTTTCACCCCTCCCCGTGGCGAAGCGCTGATGGCACAGACCAAACCTGCCCCGGGTCCCACATGCAGGATACCCACAGCCACAGCTCCGGATCATCAGAGCTGAGGACCAGGAAGGCTGTGACACTGATCTGGACTAAGAGCATTTTGAAAATAAGGCTAGAATTTCATTCCTTCGAGCAGTGTTAATTAAAGAATTAATTTCTACTACCAGCCTAAACGCTGTGTAATTTACTCTCCAAAATAACTCAACTGAATGTGATTTCAATGTGATCTTTCAAGGAGTTTCATCCACTTATCTGATTTATAGGGGATTCATGAATTATCGGAGCCTACTGTGTCAGCAGTTACTTCTGAACTTGAGCAGGAGCTGTTTCCACGCTCTGCAGGGCAGGAAGTTAAGTTCAGGTCTTTGCTCACAAGGGTCAGCGTTAGACGTCTCTGTTTCTGGCAGCTGAATCATTACAGGTCACACAGTTCTTAATACAGTGCTGTATGTCTGATGCCTAATGAGGCAACAAAACTGAATTTACTGTAAAGTTATGCCTTTAATGCATAGCTGGGCAGGGATGGCGTGCAAGCAACACTACCACGAGGCCAAAGATCTGCAGCAACAGCAAATTAGAAGAATTGTTACTGTTCACTTTAAACTCAGCTGTGGGAATGCAAGAAAGCTGAGACATAAAGGAGGAGGAGAAGATACAATCCTGGCCCTGCAGTTCTCCCCTGTGCACGTCCAGCCCTCGCTCCCTGCTCCTGGCCGCTGCAGCCAGAGCACACAGGAGGACAACAGGGCAGGGGGGCGTTTTTACGTGTCTGAGAGGGACAGACACGAGCCACATCTGACTCTAAGGAGAACACGAGCAGAAAGTGGGGGAGAGAGTCCCTGCTCCCGATTCACTTTCATTTATTATTCATTTCTTGGCCTTTAACAGTGATCCGCATCATTATTCATACCTACCTTGTTGCTTTTTATGGGAGCCATGAAAAAACTATTACTGTTAATGCAGCACACGGAAGACAACGTGTATGCCTGTGCAGCCAACCATGCTCTTTCTGATGGAATAATAAACATGCCTAAAGATTTGCAGTGCCTTAACAGATGTACCAACGAGACGTGCCTGTGGCTCCGAGCAGGCAGCCAGCACTGAAGATGCATTTCTGTGTTGGGAAGGCAGAATTACAAACCGCTCTTGCTGACCCGAGCCTCTGTAAGCCGGCTCTGTTTGGCACAGAGCAGCAATACCTATTTGCGGAGCACTTCGTGGAGTTCAGCTCGGAGAATCCCATCTGGCCGGGACCTCGGCTCTGACCTCCTGCCGGCCACGACCCCGGAGGGCCCTCGCTGGACACGGCGAAAGGCCCGAGGCACGGCACAGCACCGGTGCTGGGGGTGCTGGGCGGGTGCTGGGTGACACCTGGACCTCAGCACCCTGCTGCCAGCTGGGCACGAGGACGTGAGCAGCACCCTGCTGCGAGTGCGGCCATCCCACCCAAAACTCAACAAGTTTTTAGGATTCATGCAAAACGAGCACCGACGTTAAGACGAGCCCCCCGCCCCCCCCAAATAAATAAATAAATAAATAAATAACAGCACATTTACCGCACCGCTCTTTCCAAAAGCCGACAAAACTTGCCGGATCGGTGCTGCCGGCTCCGTCAGGCAGCTCCTCACCGAGGCCCCACCGCTCCGGGCTTCCCAAAGTTTCCCGGGGAGGCGCCGCCGGACGCCACCCGCCCGCCCGGTACCGCCTGGAGGAGCTTCCCCCCCCCCCCCCCCGCCCCCGCCGGGGCCGCCGCCGCTCCGCCCGGTACCGCCCGGTACCGCCCGCCGCCGGTACCGCCCTGCCGCTGCGGCGGGGCCGTGCTCCGGGGCCGTGCTCCCGGCCGGGGTCGGCGAGGGGGACGGGGACGGACTCACCGCGAGGGTTCCCCCGGAGCCGGGTGGCGCAGGGCCCCGGCGCCGCAGCCGCGCAGCCCGCACCGGGAGAGGCGCCGCCGAGCCGGGGCCGCCGCCGCCGCCGCCGCTGCTGTCCGCGGCCGCCCTGGTGCTGAAGCGGCCCCGCCCGCCGCCCGCCCCCGCCGGGCCTTGTAGCGTAAACGGGTGGCCATGGCAACCCGCGTCACGCAGCCCGAGGTGGGGCCGCCGGGGCTCCCCCCTTGCATCTCGCCCTCCTTCCTTCCCTCCTTCCCTGCCCGTGCCTCAGGAGGGCCCGGCCGGGCATCCCCTCCGCCCCGCGTCCCCTCCGCCCGCCTCCCCCCACGCGGGGCCTGAGGCGAGGAAGGCCCGAGGCACCGCGGGGAGGCTGAGCCTTGGTGCTCAGCGCGGTCCCGGGGGTGTCTCGGCGTGCCCAGGGATGCACCGACCCCACAAGGGCTGCCCCCTGCGCCTTGGCACTCACCTCCCATGCCACGGGGCCCAGCTCCGGCCCCGCTGTCCTGCCCGGTGGCTCCAGGGAAGAGAAACTCCCATAGCGCGGAGCTCCTGGTGCCCGCTTCTTGTCTCGTACTCCCTGAGCGGTGTCAAAACAAAACTGCCTTGTTTTCGAGATAACTTCCTGTGAGAGCAGGCTGCGGTCTTGTCTTCAGTCTGCGTGTTGCAGGAGCGCGAAGAAGACTCAGTTGAGGCCAGCCCCTTGTCTGGTGGTTACCCGGTACCTGTGTGCCCAGCAGAAGGTCACAGAGCTGCCCAGGGAATCCGAGAAAGGACACCTGGAGCCTCAGGGCTGCAAAGTAGAGGGGTTGTGGTTTTCTAGCTAACTCGTGCAAGAAATCCCCAAGGTAAGCACAAGGACCTGCAGATCGGCCACCTAAAGCCCTACCTTGTGACTTAGCTGCAATGAGAACAGCGCTCATTTTCTGTGTAGCCTTCAGCTCTTGGGAGAGGATCTGACCCCACAGTGGCTTTGCCGGGAGAAGGTCCCTCTCTACAGACTCCATATGCTCCTCAGCAAGCACTGTCACTAACTCAGTTCTAGTTTATTTCTAGTATATTTAGAAAGCCAGTCTTTCCATCTGTAGGCTTCTAAAACTGGATGGAATAAATCACCTCATGGAATTAGCTTATGGCATTTGTGTCTTTTTTTGTCAATTCTATTCTACTGTAGTACTAAATACCTTCTATTTGCTGTGCAGCGTCTAAGTTTGCTTTTGCCACTACACATAAGTACAATGAAAGATAATTTACTTTAATGTTCTGAGAAATTATGCCAAATGGGTAAGCCATGATTATTTTTGACAAAGTGCCGATTTAGTACTACGGTGACTCATAACAGTGAGCATACCTTGACCAAAAAAAAAAAAAAGGCTATGTAAGTATTTTAAGCTAAATTTATTTCATAGGCAAATATATTTAATAATCTTAAAGATGCACATTTTTACTTTAACGTACAGTACCCAGATACCTCTAGGCTGGCTCTTGGGTATTACACAAAATCAAGATTTTAGCCTTTTATCTCAAAAGAACCCAGCGCAATGCAATCTGACCCTTGTTAAATATAAAAATCCCCAGACCAGCTGTTATTCTTTAGGGCCCTTAAAAACATCTTCAGTGTCTCTTTCCTCCTGAGAACAGTTTTACGAACGCAGCGATAAAGCGCTGCTGCAGCAATTACACAGCACTTAGTAATTAAAAAAACCTGCTCATGAACCGCCTTCATTTTATGCCATAAACGCCAAGCACTCCGCATTAGTTTATATTCCTAGCTGTCAAAGTAGAAACAAATCAGGGATGAGATTTTCATAACTTGCAAGCCCTCGTAAACGCAAAATGGAAACCAATTCTCAGCTCCAACAACTTCATTTCCTGGCACACCGGCTCCCAGCCCAGCCAGTAACCAGGAGCCCTCCAGGCAGCGTGCTGCAGGACAGAGGAACTTGCCTGCATGCACTCCGACGGTGCCAGGATGAAGCCCACGGCTGTGCCCAACACTTGTATGTAGCTATTGAGTGATTGATTGGGTAAATTAATTAGTTCATGGCTCTACTGCACTATGAAAACAGTAAGAGCTATTTCCTTTTTTTTTTTTTCAGTCGATATCCGCAGATAATTTTCATCTTACACCATACCTGGGGAAGAGAATAGTGTTTAATATACAGAGAAAAGGTTATGTTCAATGGCTGATGAACCTAATTTAATGTCAGGCAGGGAGAGCTGGATTTTCTTGGAACTTTGCCTTTACCTCTTTGCGCATTTTTGGGGAGGTGGATGTAAGTCTGTGCCATTGTGATGTCACCATGCTTGTATGAATGGCCATAGGCAGTCAGGCCAGAGAAATGATCACAGAGCTTACAGCAATATATTTTTCAGCAAGTAGGAAAGTGACAGAAGGTGTTGAATGAAGGAGAAGGGCATCTGCATGATGAACTCCTGGGTCCACTGAGGTTGATGGGACTCTTGCTACTGAGTTCAGTGATGCTGGGATTTCTCCCGGAGCACTTTGTTTTGGAAATGAGGATTTTAAAAGTAACATCCGAGGCCAGGTCTCCTCTGCTGATGTGATGTACAAGAACGGCTCTCTAAAGCCTGGGCTCTTGCTGCCCCCTCCTACTTTGGCCCTAATTCAAGAAAGCACTTAACACATACATAAATACATTTCTCATCAGCAAAGCTTTTCAGCAAACACCTAGTTTAAGGATTTTCTTATCTCTAATTCGTTGCTTAAGAAGTAAGGTATTACTCAATAGGAGTAAAAGTGGGATAATCTAGCTGTAAATCCTTATCATTTATATCATTTATTACCAGAGCTTAGTCATCTTTTGACCAATGACGCACAGCACTGATTTCTTGCTGAATAAAATTTTAGAAGCACAGCCAATTTTTCACAGAGGCTTGGAACTGTGCCCTTTATCTGTTTTTATGAATGCACAGCTCCAAGTCCGTAGCATGCAGTGGAAAGCCTAATGCAAGGTCATGTTTTGCTAGAATAACAGCACTGAAATCCTCAACTGCAACCTTGGGGTCCAGCCCTACCTTCAGATTTTATCAAATTTCATAGGGATTTTGGTGTGCAGAGTAAGTTCAAACTGTGATAACAATAAAGGCAGTTTCAAAATGATGAAGATTACCCAGCTTGGAATTGTAAAGGTCAGATCCTGATCTACACTTCCCCAATTCTCACGTGTATTTAGATCTGAGATAGCCTGTGCATTTAGCTCTCCACTCTGCAGCTCAATAGAGGGGAAGAAAATAGTTTTTACCTTTGGAAAATTCCATCAGAGTACTACATTTTCACTCCAAAACTACCGAATTTCATGTCATGAATGATGCATATTCTGTCTCAAAGGGAATCATCTGAGAAAAAAAATTAAAATCCCTGTGGCCTTAATTTTAAGGCTTTGTTTCTGAGACAATTTGGGGGAGGAAGGGGGGGAAAAAGTGCACTTTCCAGGTTAACTAGGCATTCACTTTGCTTTTGCACACAAAAAAGAAACAACTGCAAGAAATTTTCCCTTCTAGACTGCCAGAGTGAAAGCAGCAGCCTGCACACATGACTGTCAGAGCAGCGCAAGCTCTTCCTCTTGTCACAGGGCGCCTTGCACTGAGTGCTCGGCCAGATTTCAGGAAGGAATTTATACTGCCCGTGTCTGTTTTTTCAATCCAGTAGCCGTAGCATGCCAATCAGGACTTACTGAATAAAAGAGGCTTCTTGAGAACTACTTGATGTGCAAATTTCTCTTAAGGGAAGTGGAAGGAGAAAAGTCGGAGTTTTTATAGCTCCTTCTGCCGTTTATGGAGTTTTACTCTAAAATATGAAGAGACTTGTTGCGCTTATTTATTGCATGAGCCTAGAAGTGGAGAATGCTTTCATTCACCCAGAGCAGGTCTCTTTGAAGGCAGAATGCAATTCCTGTTTTCTTCTGCCATTGATGCTTGGAATGAAAGCAAATCAAAACAATCAAAACCATGAGATTAGTCAGAATTAGCTCTTTTCCTGTACTGATGCTCAAGCTCTGCTCTGTATGAAATAATTTTCCGACCTTTGGCCAGAGAGGAAAAAATTGAAAAGCTCAAAATAAGCTATAAAAATAACCATTTAAAATTTCCTCAGGAAATCTGTTGAAATACTGATGCAATTTTCTGCAGTAACTACTTCAATTTGAAATAGCTTCTTTAACTGTGGGAAACTAGAAAGGCGCTGCCAGAATCGTACGGAGATCAAAGCTCGCCGATAGGGTGGCAGACAGACTGCGAGACAAATGAAAGGGATAATGTATGAGCTAGGTGCCACGTGAAAGAGATGTGAACCAGGTCTAGCGGGAAGAAGGCTGCTCCAAGATGAATGAACCACCCAAGAAGAGAGGTGTCTCTATACTCTGCCATTTGAATGTGGCTCCTGGAACATTCAGCAAACTTTGCTCTAGCTGTCAGATTTTGGAGAAGCCCACATACGCAGTGATCTCAAATGGAGATTTAATGGTCCAGCAGGTGAGAAGCTGCAGAAAATCCACTTTGCATCATGACTATGTAATAGAGTGAAGAAGAGGCTTCTAATTCCAGACACAGAGTGGTGAGTGTTAGTTTGTTGGGAAGCCAGGGGAAACGGGAGAAAATGTGGCCTCGTAAATCCAGTTATGCTTCCAGAAATATACCATAGGAACATTAGATGCTACTGGGAACACACATAGTAGAGCTAAGTGCTCACCAAAGCATGCTAACCTAATTTCATGATTACATGAAAGGAGAAAATCCTGACTCATATTTTATTAAAATTGTTATGGTGAATCAGCAAATTACTCTGTTTATCTCCTTCAACGTCAGCGCAGTGAAGTCTGGAGCAAGTTGAACTAATCTCACTGCCCTTGTAAATAGAATATATTCAGACCAGCTGAAGCTGGGCTAAATGGAAACAAGCAGTAATTCGTCATTGACGGACAGCTGGGAAGCTCAGAAAAATGCTATTTCCTGACTGTCCTGCCAGAAGGAAAGACACGCTCTGCCTGTGCCTTTCATCTCTGACTCCTTTATCATGCCAGATCCCAAAAAAAACATTTACACTCAAAAACGTTGTGGTCATTATAGCAAGATCTCCCCATATGGCAAATGCTGGTCTTTTATACATATGCCCTTTTATATATATTCCTGTGGTGGCAGGGAAGAAAATAAAACTGCACAGAAATGTATAACTTGACCTGGCTTGTTTAGCCGCTAATCCAATCTTCCCTCTTAGTGAAGCTCAAATAATCTGATTTTTTTGTGGGGGGCATTCAGGAGCACCTGAGGGAAGAGAATGAAATTCTGCCTTCCTATTGTAGACTATCAGCGAAGCTTCTGAAATGCCGTCCCGCGCTGGTTCTCAGACTATGTAGAGAAATTTCCACCTGTCACCCTCTCACCCCTGCCACGTCCCGTTGCAGAGCTTTTCCAGCCATCCTGGAAACTTTTCTAATTAGGCAATGATGTAGGCATGTGCACATCTGCAAATATGCATCTGCACCTGAATATGTGCGCACCTGCATGTACTCCAAGGGCTGCATCTCCAGGGATAACTCCTGCTAATTACATGATGAAATCCCACATGAATTGATCACACTGAATGAATGTGAATGAGTGCATCGTTTGGGTGAAAATACCTAAGTGTATAGCACGGTTATTCTTTTTTTTTAAAAAAAAAAAAGGTAAATCAAACCTGCTTGGAAATCATAGAACTATGAAGGCGGGTACAATTTTGGCAGGTCAGTCCTAGTCCGCAATCTTTTAAAGATGTAACCTTCCTCTGCCACCTGCTATTGTCTCTTGCCTGATTGAGAAGTCGGCCTGGACTTTTCTCTTGCTTCTGGTGAATTGATAGCACATTTATTTTCTTTCTCTCTTTTTATATCCCCTGTCAGTCGTACAGCAACTCACTTTGTGCCTCAGCTTTCACAATAGGGCTGGTGGGATTTCTTAGGTAACTGCTCGCTGTGTTCATCACAAAGGAAGCTCCTGTGCACGTACTGCAAATCCAAGCTCTCCTGCAGCCTGGTGGGAACTCATGACTCTGCAGTCAAGCACCCTCCTAAACTTCCTCTTCCACAGGAGGGACAGAGAGGGAGAACCTGTGCAAAGAGGCAGCAGTGGAAGCAGGCAGGGAGTACAGAAAGGTACGAAAAGAAGTTAGGGGGAGCGAGCGATAAGCAAGGAAGGATCTGCTGGTTTAGAGGACGACCTGGAGCAACATCTGCTGCTATCTGAATAATGCATGTGCTAGCTGCCACTCTGCATGGAAAGGGGAAGAAGAGAGGAGGCAGTCCTTCCCAACAGATGCTGGGGACAAGCCCGTGCCCTGGCCCCGGCCCCAGCCCCGGCGCAGAGGCCGTGGGTGACAACGGCACCCGCAGTGGCACCTGCACCCGCGTGGCTGCGCCGTGATGGAGCCGGCGGCCGATCGGAGGTGACAGGCATGCACCGCGCTGCACCCTCAGACCTCACTGCTCATCTGCCACTGCGGCAGCAGTGCGAGGAACAGCGCTCGTGGTCCCCACGTTTCCAAAGGGGAAAAGGCTTACGTTGGATTTCATGGTATTTTTAACAGAGAAATGGCTTAGGGAAGCAGCAAGGCTCCTTAGTATTATTCATGTGCTACATAGAAGCATTTCATGAGCTTTGAATGAAAAGAGCTATAGCGGAGCTTGATATTATTATTACTGTGTTGTGTAATCAAAATGAATGATGAATACAGAGCAAAAGAGATTCCTTCAGAGAATAAACCGTTCTGACAAATACTGTACAGAACGTAAAGATTTGTTCTGATTTTCATTCTGAGTACGTCCTTTAAATGCTCAGTAAGGCACAGGCTGGCCTGGTAGCAAAACTCTTTTAATTCCTGGAGCCAGGGAGCAGTCACACAGGCTTCTTGGTGGTACCCTGCCACTCGTCCTTAGCTGGGAGCTGCCACTGGAGCTGCTGTGCCTCTGCTGCAGGACCAGCACCAGCTGCGGGACTCCTGTGGGGCTTCCTACTCACCAAGGCCTCCAAACTGGAAATGAATCTCTCCATTGCCTCACCACTCCAAAACTCAGAAGGGAACCCAACAGGCTGCTAACGGCACCTGAGCGGCCTAGCTGTCCCTTGGAAAAGCAGGAAGCAGTCCTAGGCGGTTCAGCATTTCTCTGTTCTGAGAGTGAACAAAGAGCCCAGGTGCTCTGTCACTTCACTGGAAGAATTCCTGTATGGTTCCTGAGTTGGATCACACAGCGATTGCTTTATGGGGAGCTGGCACGCTGCTTTAGGATGTCTTCATTTAATTCAGCCATAAAGATTCACGCTTTTCATCGATCCCCACCAGTGGCTGTCTGCACATCGGACACATTTGCAGCTCCCTTTAACGAGCAGAAGGATCCTTTGGAGAGGCGGCATCAGGATTCTGGGACCAGCCAAAAAATGCTTCAATGGCTGTTAAGCATCAGTGCTTGGTTCTAGTTGAAAGGCTGATCATAAAAATGAAGGTGTAACACCATCTGTGAGGTGCTGGCACATGGCAGGTTGGCCTGGGCAGTTCCACCACACACAGGTTGTGTGCAGCATCGCTGATCGGACGGAGCCGTGCACTGCTGTGCGCCCCGAGCGGTTCCTGAGTGATGTTTTGTGTTCTGGCGGGCTCAAAGGCATATTCATTTGTTCTTCTATTGCTTTCGTGCCTATGTTTTCAGAAACCGTTGTGAAAAAACAAACTCCTTTGGAGAAAAATTGCTTTCAGCAAAGGAGCTGATGGTAGTTGCTGTTTGACTTCTCAAAATAGCAGTTTTAGTAGCTCGGGGACTCCAAACAACCTCCCAGAGCTCAAGAGGCACAGTTGTAGCACAAGCGTTCTAATAATACAACAACATATTGCTCAGACCCCTGAGAAACGGTGTGATCGTGTTTTCTTAGTTACACTTGCTCGAGAGCTTGCATCAGAGGACTCCTACCTTTCTAATGCCTGTTCTTGCATTTACCTCACCAGTCACAACCACGCAACATCTCCGTGATATCCACCAGAGGAGGCAAAGTAATAATCTACTGAACACATTTTTTACCTTTTGATACAGCCTTCCAGCTAGAAACCAGATTACCACCAGCAAATGCTTCACGGACAGCTGAAGTCCTCGGAGTATTGTTTAGGAACCAGTTGAAATTAAGGTCCTAAAAGCTGTTCTTCAAAACTAGTAGTAAGCAGCATCTGGTGCATAACTTTATGCATAGACATAATGTACTGGGTTTTATTACCACCAGGTACTGCTTTTCACCTGTGGAGCAAGCAAACAGAAAATGTGCTTAAGAAAATCCAAAAGACTCCAACTAAGTGGTGCTGTTTATCACAAACCTGCAAAAAGAAGGCTTGGGGTTACTGGCTTACGTATGGTGAGAAATCTCCGGCATGTTTTTCCAACCACTCAGCATGTGATTATGCAGGGATGAAGCACTAACGTTAACACCGGTTGCTCTGACATTGTCACAGTACACTCTGTTTTTTCATACAGATGTTTTCTTCCATCAGGGAGCTGAAAACGGAAAGGCTGATGAAAGCGAGGATCAAAAGCTTATGCAAGCCGGATCGTGTTGGTTTGTTCTTTCCATTACGGTGACATCAAGGATGCCTGAGGGATGAAGAGGCACTGAGCACAGCTGTGATCAGAGGTCTCTAGCCCCATGGTTACCACCCAGATTTGTGATGGTGAAGTCGGGGAGAGTGCCTGACAAACAGACTACAAATGGTGCTCTCCATCCCATGCTCAGGTGGTCACATCTACTGAGCAGGGATCGAGAGGCGTCTCATCCCACCTGGGTCACCGTGCAGGGGATGTGCCCTGGCAGGTCTGGCCCTGGATGTGCAGCAGGTCCTGTAGCACACCTGGCTTGCACGTAAAAAATACGCTATTTCAGATAAAAATGTGTGCCTCCTGCAGTCTCCGGGAGCCTTGGCAGGTCCTTGTCCTCCTCTAAGGCAGAGGACTTAACCCCAGCTACACAGCCTGTTCAGGTGGCATGGCCATTCCTGTGCCTACACACCACCTTTGGATTAATTTATTAAAGAAAAGGGCATTTGGTTTTTAAAAATAAGTAAATATATGTATTTATTTTTTTGCAGGTTCTCTTAACCAGCATGTAACTCCTATAGTCCTTTTCCAGGAGCAAAATCACTTCCCCGTCACATTAATTGAGTTTCGTTTTCTTCTTAAATCTATCCCAAGCTTCTCATCTGCTCAGTGGCTGACGGAGTATTTTCAAAGTCCGAATATTAATCTCTTTAAGAACAGAAATGAAGCATTTTGTGAAAAAAAAAAAAACAACTTTCAGATCTTCTTCAGCATGAACAGTCTATTTTCTTCAAACTGTTTTTGGTTTGGGTGAAATTCCATATCCTTATTTTAAATTGACTACCACCATCCCATTACAGAACATGACCATTACAGCTCAGTAGCTGGCTGTGTCAGTCTTATTGGGAGAGATAAGCTGGAAATGTACATCAGTAAATTAATGGTAATTGATCATGGGCAACGTTTACCAAAAATTCACCCTAGTGATGTGGGGTCCCTTGGTTTTTACTGTACCATTGACTATCAAGAAGGTCTAGCTTAAACCAGCACCGTTTTTTTCTGAAAATGACACAATCTGGGATCATGAAAAGTCTCGACGGCTGTTATGGTGAGAACACACACACACGTCCTGCTTCTTTTGTTGCGTCTCTGCGACCCACAGGCAAAGTCCTGCAGCCGGGAGGAGCCGTGACTCCAGCAGGCACCTCTGGGGACCTGTCCCAAGGGGCTGAGCATCCTTCTCCAATGCTAGCATGGGTGCTGTTCCCCGGTAAGCCCATCTTCCATTCTATTTTGCCTTATTTGTTACTTAAAAAGACTGACCCGTTTTCATTTTAAAATCAAGTGTATTGCTCTGGTGGACCTCAGAGGTACAGAATCAGATAATTAATGACAGTACTGGAGAGTTAAATGGCTTTATTGAACTGATGCTTTTATGCCCTCCAGCTGCCTGCTTTTCAGATCCTGGCAGGTTGGGTCTGAGTACCTAGGCAGTGCGTCCAGCTAAGGAGGTTTCACATTCCTGCTTTCCTTCCTTGCTCTCCAAAGAGATGGGAGAAATCCCTGTGCTGCTTCATATAAATAATGCCCATATTGTTGGTTTTGCGTAAATTACAGGTCAGAACATGAAGGTATTTACAGCATGGCATGCATAAGAAAAGCTATTTGTTGTCATCACACCTGTCAACAGCACCCTGGTCTTCTAGCAGAACTATTAAATAGCAGTTCTGCTCTGTCTCCCTCCATGCATGGCTGAAGGAAGGAAGCCAGCTGGATGCGGGCACTTTCCTTCAAGTTGCTTTTGGTGTTCTTTGTGTTCTCCTCAACAGGAAAGCCTACAGTGTGTTAAGAGCATGAAGAATAACAGAAAATTAGGCTTTTTTAAGAAAAAAAAACAACATGAATTGTTGGACTCTTCTGTCCACAGAAAATTTCACAATTTCTGATACTCATTGCAAATGGGAGCAATTTTTGCTGAATTTTCTGAACTGAATGGAACTGAAACTCTTAGTTTTGACCACTTCAGTGGCATCTGTTAAACCAAAATATTGCAGAAGTATCTTTATGAAAGAAGAACCAGTAGTAACGCTTCAGTACTGAATGAATCAATGCTTGCATTAAATCACCAGCTCTAGCAATCAGCCCGTCTCCTCCTGTTGCCGTATGCTAGCAGTGATTGTATTGAATGATGGAAATGCTTATGTTGTGATTTACAATCACACAGTCTGTGGTGCAAAAATTTGCCTCCAGTTACAAGCCTTGTGACGTCCACTGGTACATGCTTCCTATAGCCAGAGCATCCACCTTTACCTGAGTACAAAAGTGGGTAGACCTATCTATATTTTTTTATATTTTATATTTATTTATATTTTGCCATCATCTTTCCACGTTGAACTGGTTCTAACTGCACCTCACTGTTAACGCTTTGAACTTGGCTTGCTGCAGCTGCCAACCATTTGCAATGGGAATCTGGTGTGTCACCGACATTTCTGGCCTTTAGCAAACCTCACTTGCAACAGAAACTGTTTCAGAGTCCATCTGCCGTAATGAATATTGCTGCGAGTAAAGAGCAAAGTAGGAAGCGGGCAAAGGTTGCAGGCTCCTGTGCCAGGGCTCCTCCATTAGGAAAGCCTGGGGAGGCCAAGCTGCCTGGCTCGCTCCAAGGGCTAACACAACTCAGCTTTCCATAGCCAATTGGTTTTGCTTCAGAGACGCAGAAAGGTATTGGTTAGCAAATATCCCCTATTCCCTAATATCTTTATCACTTTAATTTCTTTATGCTATAAATACAGACTTTAAATACAATGTGGATCAAATCCTTATATTGCTTTTACTTGGCATCTGGTAAGAAAATTGCATTTTAGTTATAGCAGTGTTCTCCACAACTTTAAAGTTTTCAGTAGCGTTTGTGGGATACCTACATTTACGTCTAATGTTCTGTCCCCTGAACTTCTTTTTAACATTTACTTTCTTTTGCACGCCATGCGTGACTGGTGTTATGAATGACTAATTGTACAGATCAATTACTGTGATTAAAATCGATCCTCCCTGCAATGTCCTCCTGGCGTCACAGTTCACAAACCAACGCACATGAGCTCACTTGGCTTGGTCTTGCACCAATTACACATTGTGAGAATTTCACTGAATATAGTAGGGCTATTTCTTTGTCCAAATTACGGCATTGGATCATCAGGAGAATAAAGTGCATGCTGTGTTTATGTACTTTATACCTAATTGTAAAGTCGTATTTGGTTTTGAATGCATTCTAGAAATGAACCATTTTATAGCAAGAGCCAGCCTGGAGGTTTTATGCAATATGGGACCTCAGGTATCATGGAAGTAAAATGTGCCTTTGTTTCTCCTTACAAAACATGAACAGTAACACAGGTTTCTACAGGCTTAGCTGAAAGGCATCAAACAAATACTATTTGTAACACTTTGTTGGGCACGGATAAGCCCACCATAAATAACCAACCTGTGACAAGAATTATATTTGTCTATGTCTGCAGGTAATGTTAAAGCATGTAGGAAAGGGGAGGAAGAGACGGAAAAAGTGGCTGATGAAGGAAGAATAAGAGCAAGAGAGTCTGAGCTGAAATACCACAGACGGAGGAGGAGAATTTTATTTCCTTAATGAACGCTTTAAACCTCACTGCCTCATTCCTGTTCTAAAAGCCATCACCACCTGTAAGTGTATGCATTAAAATGGCAAATCCATACACCTCCATCATGTTTGGAAATTGAATTCTACTGTACTTCTTCAGCACTCTCATTTAATAATTCTGGTATGTTTTGTTTTTTCCTTATTTTCAGTTCACTTCTTTCTTCTAGCTCATCCTCTTGTGCAGCTGAGTTTGTCAGTTTTATTTCTCCAAAGTGCTACCGAGGGTGCAACGCGTAATTCACAACTCAATAAAATTTGAAGAAAAATAAATGTTTGCTGCATCAAAGATGAGATGGAGATTGTGTAGGAGGGAAGGTGAGGGGAGGAAGTAGGAGGCAGACTTTAACTAAATTGCTTCTTTTGGAAGAGGTTTGAGAATTGAGGGTAGGTAACTCGACAGAGCACAAATGTTCTAAAATGGATTTATCAGGAATTAAAATGCAAACAGTGGAGGAAAGCATTCAGAAATAGTGGCTGTGCAGGGTGATTTCAGCCTAATGAGAAGTTAGCAGTTGGTACTGGAAATCTAAATCATGATTGGTTTGAAGTAAGGATTAAATTGTTTAAAATTGCATTGGCTGGAAAAAGTCAACAACTGCATCTTCAGCTTTCAGAAAGACAGGACACGGCACACTCCTCCTCATTTCAGAGAGGCAGAAAGGCTGTACCGATAGTTCAGAGATTGGTCAACAGCTTTATTCATTTCAGAGAGGAAGTCGTTCAGATAGCAAATAACAGTGACTCAGCTGTCAAAATTACCAACGCTCCTTTTCCTAGATGAGACATGATAGAGGGTCTTAGCACGGCCCGAGTTGCCGTAAGTGATGTCTCATTCTGCCCCAAAATACAGCCTCTGGCCAGCTCTACCCTGCCAAGACAGAGTTCTTACTGGAGGAGGGACGAGGCAGCACGAGTTAACTGTCGTAGAAAGCACTGAAGAGCCGTGCTGCCCTCCTGGAAATGTCTGCATTTGGGCCTTTTGAGTGCAGAACTGCGGCGGTTCAAACCCTGCCTCTTCCACAGCCGCTTTATAGCCTCCTGCAGGAGTGCTGGCTGGGGCTGGGGTTTGTAATTAGCCCCACGCTCCTCTAATGGCACTGGGCTGTGTATCTGCAGATCTCCCCGTGCTGTGAGATCAGCATTTTAACAAATCTCCGTGAACGCAATTTGCCCTGGCAGATTTATTCCCTTCTCTGTGAAGTAGTAAATTTCAAATGAAAACTTGCAGAGAATGTGCAATTTATGTATTTTAATGTACTTTCAGTATGTTACTCTAATGTAAATGCTTACAAATATATGAAATGTATAAGTTTCTTTGCTATTTACTAACTTCTTGGTGTGTCTATAACTTCATCCACAGTAGGCAAGATATTTAATTCAGGTTGCTGAAGATAAGTGCCAGGTAATATGAATCTTCAAAAAATTTTATGTTCTTTTTAGTCATTAAAATTCGATGATTTATGTCTGTTAAAAAAAATGAAATTATAAACTGTATTTCCCTAGTAATGCTGCTCGCCTCTTAATCACTGCAGCACTGATAGGATTTGATCATTAACTGGTCAATAGTCCTTACAATCTTCTCTACAGGTTAATCTTCTTTAAGGTGACAGGACTGCAGAGAATAAGCCATGCCATCTGCAGATAAGCTCAAGAATAGTAGGTTTATGGGAGGGTGGAGACCACTCGGTGTTCACTTCTGCGGTTGAATCTCAAGCACAGCTCTCCTTAAACAACCTGGTGCTTGGGGTGAAATCCATCTCCCATCGAGCCGACAGAAATCCTAGTGCTTCACATACTCAATACTGATATTAGCCTTCCAAGTAATTGCAAGGCAATAAAATCCCTTTTTCTTGTGGTACAACTGCAACCACAACGTTGCCATGGCAATGATTAAGATTCATTGGCAATATTTCCCTTACAATCCTCCAGCCATTTAAAGGTGTGCAGGGTTCCCTCCCACCCCCCCACGAAAAAAAAAAAAAAAAAAAAAAGAAGAAAAACATAATAAATGACTGTATGAGTCAAAAAAAAAAAAAAGGATAATTTATCTAGGTTTTTACTAATGTAAAATTAGAAAGCAATAATTAACAAGTTTTCATGGGTGTTATATGTGGTTAAGCTTACTGTTCAAACAGTTCAACTGCCCTTTGTGATGTTAAGTTTCAGTTTAACTAACACGGCTTTTAAAGACCATCTTCTCTACCAGTGGTGCCATGGTACTAACTTCTTGTTCAATCACAAGGAATTCCTAGCTTGCTTCAGGGTTTCTGAATCGAGTAGATTCTGGCTCTCCGTGAGCTGAGAGGCACATGCAGTGGTTCCTTGGGGCCCCATAACCCTTCCTTGATGCCCGTTGACCCCACCGGTGGCCACGTAGGTGGGGGAATGGAGTCCAAGAGCAGCTGCCACGCGTGGCGTTGGGAATGCTCAGCCCTGCAGGAGGTTTGTGTTTGCCAGAAAATGGGAAGGGACCCCGAGGAGCCCATCACCAGGAAGGTATTTCTTCACAGGCCACAGAGGAAGAGGGATGTAGGCTGGAGCTCTGGTGGCATATGCCCTGATCAGCCTGGTTGGCTCCCTCCTGTGTCAGCTGTGTGAAGCTGATCAACCCTTTTTCAGGTTTGATTGAGGTAAGCTCCTATTTCTGAGCAGTTCTTGCTTTGTTCTCTGATATTGTTGTGTATAATTAGGCCATCTTTACTTCTCTTTGACATCACTGAAATGAATCATTTTTTTCCAAGTAGATGATCACTCTAATAGTTCCTATCTAATGTTGCTGTCACCTCCAAACCATGTCCTAATTAATGAGTTCCAGTAATAATATGAAAAAAAAAAAAAAGAGAGTGGATATTCAGTGATCTAGTGTCTGTTTCTGACCCTGGAAAACCTTACTCGTTTAAGTAACTATTATACATGAGATTGTGCAAGTTTCTAGGAGGTTGATTATAGTTGGGCTGTTCACTCTGGAGTAGTCTGCTCGCAGTTAGTTCTCCATTAAATGTGTTCTCTATTAAATCACTCCTACAGCTCTCCAAAGACTTGGTTTTAAAACCACAG
This sequence comes from Cygnus atratus, assembly GCF_013377495.2. Taxonomy (NCBI): domain Eukaryota; kingdom Metazoa; phylum Chordata; class Aves; order Anseriformes; family Anatidae; genus Cygnus; species Cygnus atratus. The sequence continues at coordinate 19,424,622 of NC_066374.1, forward strand.
ACAATAATACTTGCTTCTGTGAAAGTGATATTGAGAATTATCTACCAATGCGAATTGGATCCAGAAAATCGTACACCATAATTGTGTCTTTTCCCATCTCCTGAAAAGGTACTTTATATACACGTCTCCTGCTAAAACACAGAGCAGTGCAGCTGCTGGTCACCGCATGTCTGTCACAGGTAGGCATTACAAAGCTTTTACAGTCAGGATTCAGCAATCTTTATCATTATGAATTCAGACTCCCGAGACACAAGCTAGAATAATTACTGTTACTAGCTTTGCTCAAAAGTGTCTGCTGCCATGCTTATTATGGCTCATTTGCTATAAGTACTCCTACATTATTACCATATCTACAAGCTATTCATATATGAATTTCAGATAGTGGAGGCAAATGAGGAAGCCGTCGGTTCAGATGCATCACTTCTCCTGGCAGGTTTTTGCCGGAGATGCTTCAGCAGCACACGACACCAGCCATGCAGCCAGTAAGCTCCCAGCCCTACTGCTGCTGTCTGAGAGCAGCCCGAGGGGTCCTTGCTCCTGCACTGCCCCCCGACGGGAGGGCAGGTAGCTCCTCGGGACTGCTCGAGCCAACCTCACACTTCCAGAGAAGCTGGAGGAGTCCCGTGCACTATATCAAGAATTTAAAAAGCCTATTGATACTAATAAATACAGACTTGAATTACCATAAAGCAGCATTAATCTCCTGTTCCAACACCTTTTTCTGAACACCTTATTTATGAAGAACATAGATTTATAGGGCCGTGAGATAAGTTCATTCATATAAAGAGAAAACATGAACTCATGTTTGAAAGCTTAGCTAGCTAAAAACAATAACTCAGCATTTTTTTTCCTAAAAATTCTGCTGTCTGAAGGAAACCTCCTGTGATGAAAGACAAGCAGTGAGGATGAATGTTTTCTCCCGAATTAGCCTTGACCGATTTCCTCTGCTTCCCACAGCTTTCATCTACCAGCCAGAACGCATTACCAGACTACAGTCAGTTTGGTCTTATCCATCATGTATTTGAAGAGAAAATTAAGTCTTACTATTTATTAGCGCAACAAACAGCTGACTTAAAAAGACTACTGTAGAGTATGAAGAGTATGAAGTCTAGTTATGTTTACAGCAAGCTAGAAAAATTTGTTAAAGAAAAAAAAAAAAGCCTTAATGTGATAGTTTATTTCATCTAAAGTAAATGACGAATGAAAACTAAAACCCTCCATAGAAGACTGGGTCTTCAATATCTCATCCTAAGCCTAACTGCAAATTATACTCCTCTAAAATACGGTGCAATTAACTCTTAAAACCATTGTTACATTTACCTTGTAGCAAGGAAAGTCTGACCGAGAAAAAGTTAGGGCTTGAACTCAGGGAGCAGAACATGTTCTGTATGTGTGACAAAACTTCTGCCTTTCAGATTGAGTAGCTGTCAGTTCTGCATTAACAGTCAAGTGCTATCAGGAATTAAGCTTATGACACTTCTCAGATGGGGGATGTCACGGCTGTATCACTTCGGATCACCAGATGGCTGATTTTCTCCCATTCGCTACTGCCAAGCTAGATGAGAGTCAAACAGTGGAGATGGCAACTGTGCTTTGGGGAATGACACTGAGAGGATTCTTAATTCCCCCGAGTTCTTCTGGGATGGTGACAGACAGGCAGATTTACTTTATGGTTAGCTGCAAGTTAATAAATTAGTGACAAGAGGACTTTTAGCATCAGAACAGATTAGAGCCAAAATGTTGGTTGCTGTATATGGCTCCTATGCTGCTTGCAACTTCATCAGGTAAAGCCTTAGCCATAGTTATCAAAGGAATGAAGATTAAAGGGAAATTAAATAAAAATATTACATTTACTTCTCATTATGTACTTTGTATTTAACTAGGATGTATAACTTTTTATCAAGCACTTCAATCACTTCATCCTGCAAAAAATATGTATTTAATTAAAAGCTGGAGCACACTCTCTTCAAGTGATTTAAAGGGTGAAAAAAGTCCTTCAGCTAATGACATGCTTGTGAACTTTATTTCAGAAAGTTCTGTTCCAAAATCTATGTTCCGTCTCACAGTAAATTCAATGGCATAAGTTCTGATTTTTTCACTCTTTTCTGGGTGTTGAATGGTTTATTAGATATGATGCAGGCTACTGTCATTTTATTATTTCTTTTTTTGGATAGGCTGGGTTTGGGTGGGGGTCTTTGTCTTAGAAGAGGTCTCTGCAAATAGTTATGCTCTTGTTAACATACAACGCAAGAAATGAGACTCCTCCTTGGTTGTTTCAAAGTTATTGGTTCAGGCTCTCAGCCTTTTAATAATTAGACACCAGAGCACTTACTTTAACAGCTTCTGTCTGAAAGATATAATATGAGGAAAAAAACTTGCATCTCAAGCTATCAGAGTGACTCAGCAAGGTGACTCAAGAAAATAATTTAACTTTCTGGAGGAATTACCACTTAATAAGGCAGACTGTCACGACTTATAAAATGACACCTCCAGCAACTCAACAGTGAACACAACTCACGTTTGTTCTTTGTGTTCAGGTTGATCTAAAGAGAAATGCTGCACACTTAGTCGAGTATCTTTTACTTACGCATACTGAAATACGTGCAATAAATGGCAGAATTTGGGAACATGATAAAAATACTGTTTGGTACCAAATGCTTGTACTAGTGGTGCTTGGTGCTATGAAGATTAAGGTCTCTGTTCTTCAGAACATTGTGCATGTGAATATTTGTACTAAATAAAAGTCAGTGAAAGTTGTTCTAGTTATATCAGTGGGCGTTAAATCTGTATCTTTTTTTTTTTTCCCCAGTTTATTTCTCTTTTTCATAACATACTCAAATTTTGCAATATAGTCAAATTCTATTCTTTTCAGTCTCAGAGGGAAGAACAGAGATGGCACTATCCCAGAATAGCCTACAGCTACAGGTAGGACATGCTGCAGGGAATTCAGGTAAGGGACACAAAATTTATAGAAAAATTGAGTAGGAGTCACAGATCATTTAATTAGCTCTGTGCAATAACATTCTGCTTCCTTTGAAAAGTAGCTCCACTAGTTTCAGTAGATATTGGAGGACAAGAAACAATAGCAATAGAAACATCTGATATTACAGTTTTTCAACATTTTCCCCAGTGTATCATAATTTTCTGTTATTTGCTTGTCAAATTAAAAATTTATTATTACTAAAAAAAGTATTACAGTATATTAATATTACATTTCAATATTTCCCAAGTGAAATGCCATATCCTGAGAGGGGATACTATTAAAAAGGAAACATAGTTTTTTTATGAAAGTATAAATAAATTATAGGTAACATAAATATGTAGTCTGTTACCCTTGCCATACATATATAAAGCTCTCGCATATGTGTATGCATGTACATATACAAATATATACATATTATATACTCTACAATAATCTAGCTTCAGCCAAAAGTATGATAATTAACATGAGCTATAGCACTAAAAAACAACCGAGCACATATGTGTCTTTAAACTTATGAATTAGTCCCATCATTCTTTTGGTTTGTTTGTAGCTTGTTTGCAGAAGTTTAAATATGCTGTAAGGTTTGGTGAGCCAGAGATATACACACAGCAACAGACAGAAAAAAATATTGGTATAATGTGCTTCCCTGTCTTCTTGGTATGGTAGCATACCTTGATTCTTTTATATTTCTGTAGTCAAAACAAATCCGTTTTATGTTCATACCTTTTAATGTAAATAAAAATATTCTGATCTATTCTGAAACCTGGCATATAGCATTTTTGTATCAGAATCTAATAATAAACATCAAATTAGCACATTTTAGCTATTTTATTTTTATTTTTATTTATTTATTTTTTCGGGCAGAAATAAAGAATACAAATCTAGTCAACATTTTCATACTTTATGGAAAAAATAAGTATAATCCTGATTTTTTTTTACAAATATTTATTTGATATTTTAGAATCTTGATGTTAAATTCTCACTAGGAAAAGTCCTCTCTCCTTAAATATTATTGTTACATGCTTAAATAAACATCTAATAAGTTGGCTTATTAGCACCAACAGGACAACACAGAGTGCCCATCATTAAGCCTGCACATAAGGCCCTTCAGGACTGAGGGTTTACATTGCATCTCCTCAGAACAGGGATCCTATTATATTTTAGTTTAGGCCCTGTTTAGTGAGGCTGCTATTTAAACTGAGGCAGCAAACTTTGCTCAGGTTGGTACGTTCTTGGTGGGAAGATGAGAGATGGTCGTGAAGAACTGAGGGTTGCCAGTTTTGACTGGCCAAAAAATGACAAGATGAAATTCAGTGCAGATATATGTAAAGCAATACACTGGGAGAAAAAAAAAATTCAAATATAATGAAAGTTCTGAGCTGACTTTTACTATTCAAGGATATGTGCTGGGTTGTGATAAAACTAAACAGACTGTTGGGAACCTCTACAAAGGAATGGGGAGCAGAAATTAAAATTATTATTATCAACAAAAACAGTTTTATATGAAAACAGTTCTTTTCAAGAAGTGAAGTTCAAAAAATGCTTGAAATGAAGCAAGATTGAAAAAAAAATGGCTTTTTTTTTTTTTTCTTTTTTAAAATTTCTATGGAACTGTGCCAAAGAGTGCCAAGGGAATGACTGTTTACTGCCCCTTGTGATCGCATTGAGATGTCGTAATAAAACAAGCCAAGAGGAAGCTGAGAACCGAGGTACTTCACGGAATGCACTGCAAGTATTTCAGGAAGGACATTTAGGATGCTGGAACTTTTCATGAATCCGGGGTCCTTAGGTACGAAATGCAGCCGCACCTCTGCTGCTGGGTGCCTGGAAAGACCTGGGGCCAACGCTGCTGCTGCTGCCCAGGCCTCATACCACACTCCAAGTGATTGCTGTCAGCCCTGGGCCTTGCTTTGCCTTTGTGTACTGGTTCTGACGCTCCTATGACACAAATTGCCACACAAATGTACGTGTAAGCTGTTGAAACTTATTTAATAAGCGTCCTGGTCTCAGATCCACAGCAGCTGCCACCAAACACGCCTTGCCATTTTCCCCCAGCCTGCTGTCTCGCCGTGCTCAGCACGACCCACTTGAATCCCTACAGCGGCTCCGGGAGCAGCCCCCAGGTGCCACACAGCACAGCTCGGTGCTCTCAGCTCTTTTTTTAAGCGGACAGAGGGGGGCCGAGACAGCAGCTGGAGGAAATCCCAAGCACTCCATCCGCCAGGGCCCAGCAGCCCAGGCCAGCCCCGCTGCCACCCCGGGCTTCACCCAGCCCACACCAGGACCGGGACCGCGACAGTGACCGCGACCGGGGCCAATGGGGCCCCACGGGACCCTCTAAAAGCGGCCGGGCGGAGCCGGGCCGGGCCCAGGAGGCCGGCAGAGGCCCGCAGCCATGCGCGGTCCCGCCCCGGCGCGGCTGCGCGGAGGGGAGCGGAGCGGGGCCCGGAGCCACCAGCACAGCGCCGGCCGAGGGGAAGGGGACGAGAGAGGCCACAGGCAGCCTGCCCTGCCCTGCGTCGGGCCGCCGAGTCCGGCATGGAGAGTATCCGAGGGGAGGCCGCGGCGCGGGGGCTGCGGGGGGAACGGGAGGGAAGGAAGGGGAGGAAGGGGGGCGGGCGGCCGGGCCCGGGATGCGGGCGGAGCGGGGTCGGGTCGGCGGCGGTGCGGGGCTGCCCCCGCTGCCGGCCGGGCGCAGGGGGATGGGGGACCCGGGCTTTCCTGCTGCGTGGAGCTGTCTTGGTACACAAACGAAAAAGAGGCGTAAAAGTTGACGGAGGTGGCAGTAGCTGAAGGGTGCTGCTGGCGCTTGGCCCTGCTGGTTGTTGTGGTAGGGGCTGGGAGGATGGGGCGCTGCCGTGAGTCGGGGCTGGCCGTGGAGGTGGCAGCGCCTCCGGGGCTGTGGGGCAGTGAGGGGATGAGGGGACGCTTTTCCAAAGCAGCCGGGCACCGGGATCCCAGGAGGTCAAAGTTAAATGCCCACGCAAGTAACCAAGGAAGTTGGTCCAGAATAAGCTGCGCTGAACGCGCCTTCCCCATGCGATGGGTGTGAGCGGGTGAGCTCATGCTGTACCTGGCTGTTCTGGTCTCTGACCTGGCGTGTGCCTGAGTGAACACCCCAAAGGTGTTTTCCTGCTCGGGAAGTCATCCAGGCAGTGACTCAGTGCAATACGCGTATTGCTGCGGAAAGGGGTGCTGGCCTAGGTTTGAAAACAAAAAAATACAAATACAAGCAGAGATTTTAGTTTTACTGTTGTAGTTACCTTGGTAGGTATGTTAGAGGTATAGGCACAGCTGTCGCTTTTTTTGTAACCTACTTGTGATTATTGGGCAAGGTAACAAACATCAACAGACTTCGTATTCTCTTCAAGTTGCTGTCAGAGCTCTAAGATTTGTGACTGGCCTAGAGGAAAAAATGGCTCTAGAATAACTTATGATGTTTCTTTAGTATTTTTAATATATAATGATTAGTTTTGTACTTTCAATTAACTGTTACTCATCTTAGTATTTGCTGCATCTTTCTCTGGGGGCGTCAAAATGTGGCATGACAGAAATATAAAATATCTGTAAACCTTTATGCTGCTTTTTTATTTGAGAAAGCTCCCAAACAACATCAGTCTTTCATCAACAGTACTTTAAAAATGTGTTATTTTCTTGTAAAAAAATTGCGACACATACTTCATTGTCCTATGCTAACAGTTTAACGTGAATCATTTAAATCACTGTGAAAGCCTGTTCTGCTGTCTTAGAGCTTTCGTCTTAAGCAGAAGTTGAAAATTAAGAGAGTTTCTCTTGCAGACTTAAGCGTTCTTCCCCAAACTGTCAGGTGACAACCGTCAGGACCCAAGAAGTGCTCACATGACCCAAGGATGCGAGACTGCGTGAGCAATTCCAACCTGAGATCATGTTGTGGCTGGGAAGGGCAGCCCTGCCTCCTGCCTTGCACCTGGGTGTGGTCAGCCAAGCCAGTTTGCCCTTACCCTGTAAATTATTCTGTTGTGCTGGGGCGGATCCAGGCAGGCCAGTAAACGGCACTTCCATTTGCTGTGCTCTTCCATTTCACTGAGAGCCAATGAGTCTGGGTGTGTGAGCGAAAGCTGGCAGAGTAAGGCTTTCGATTTCACTTGGAGGATGTTTTGTTTTGCATATCTGTCAGAACCAGGTTTGCTGGGAAATGGAGCCAGTTGAGATCTGAGCTTGGTCCTTATGGCCTGTGATTTTAAAACCCGTATGAAGTGTCCATATAATTTAAAAACAGCTCGATAGGTATCCCTATCGTGTGAATTTCAAGGGCTTAGTTAAATTACATTCTTCAGGTTTTAATATCATTAACAGTATAGTGCTGGGTTGGTAGCACTTTAAACAGGAGAGCAAAAATACTACAGTGTAAGGATTGATTCTGTTCTTGGACCCTTAACTTACGCTGCAGAACATCTGTTTAATCTGAAGTTTGCTGCAAAGGAACTCAATAGAAACTCAAAAAAATGCGACAAAGAAGAAAAGGCTGAGAAAGCAAAAATTAAGAAGGTAAGCACTGACTCTGAAACATGCTCTTTAGATCTTCACATATTATAGCTGAAAAACTTGTAGTGGTTTGTTGCTGTTTTCTTGGTGTGCATGCTGATAATACTGATAACGGCTTGTGATTTAAATTGTACAATTATAAATCTTCCCATGCTATTAAGTATAAGGATTCATTTAATAAATTTTCTTAGTAAGTATACGCCACAAGTTCTTAATAAGAACTTGTGGCGTATACTTACTAAGAAAATTGTCTTAAATGTATTACCCCAGAGACTTATTCTCAATTAAAAATGTATAATCTTTTTCAGCTTGTATTAAAAGGGTTTACGAAGAGGTACTTGAAACTAGTTGTGAGTCCTTAAAGTAGTAAAGAGACCCGAAATTCATTTGACTATATTTTTGTCATGAAATACAGCCATACCAACTGTATCTGCATTTGGGTCTTAAGACTGAAAAAAAGTTTTAGGAAAGAGGAACTTTCTGTAGTTCTGCAAAACCTTCCATGGGAAAGTTAGAGGGTTCACATCTTGAAAAAGTTCTCAAACTATTGGCGGTATTTTCTGTTTTTAGAAACAAGAAAAAGGTATTGTGAAGAATTGATGCTTACTTCAAAAATGAAATAGGATATTTGGAAATTGTCTTCACAAAGATCAAGGAAAGCTAAAATGCCTTTTTTTCCCCCTTTTTAAACAGGCAATCCAGAAGGGTAACATGGAAGTTGCACGAATACATGCAGAAAATGCAATCCGACAGAAGAATCAAGCAATTAATTTCTTGCGCATGAGTGCCAGAGTAGATGCTGTAGCAGCAAGAGTTCAGACTGCAGTGACAATGGGCAAAGTAAGTCAATTTTAACAAATCTGTTGAAAGAATGAAACCTCTGATCCTCTTAGAAATAACTTAATTCTGCCTATAATGAGTTGAAAAGTTTGAGTTTTTCAGACGTAGCCTTCAGTAAATCAGGTACTGGAATTCTCCTGGCAGTTGCCCTTTAGAAATAGGTTGCTATCCTCCATGTTTTTAGCTTGTAACTCCTCTTGCTTGTTGTTACTCGTGCTCCTAAGGAGATTCTGTTCCCCTTCCAAATACATACAATCCTACATGTGTAGAACTAGTGATTCCTGAAATATTTTTAGCTCAGGTAGTCTGTTAAGGTACCTTGCTGTACTGCTCTGCAGCCAGAGAGGCTGTTCTGCCATATGATTTGTGTACCAATTATATCCCTTACCACTTGACAGGTTTTGGGACCCTCAAAAGTTAATGCCATGTAGACCTTAGTTTTTAGTGAGTTTCTGTTCAGAATGCATATTTCAAGCAAATGAGTCGATTTATAAAACTTCAAATGGTAGGAGCCTTAAAGTGATATGTGAGATGGAAGTAACGTGTGCACTGCTATTTGATACTGTAGAAACTGGACAGAAATAAGAGAACTTGGTAAGAAACTATTTATTTTTCTTTGTGTAATACATTTCTTTTGTCTCATTTCAGGTAACGAAGTCAATGGCGGGGGTAGTTAAGTCTATGGATGCCACTTTGAAGAGCATGAACTTGGAAAAGGTAAATAGAAACCCTTCATGGAGACGCGCATCAAAAGCGGAAAGGGAAACGTGCACAAGTTTTTAAAAGGGGGGATTTCAAATTAAAGGGAAAATGTTTTGCAGTGGATGTGGTAGATCTGGGTACAGGTTGCCCATGACAGTGTGGTTGTCCAGCCCTGGTAAGAGGAGGTAGTTGGAACATGACTGGATAGGGCTCTTACCAGCCTGCTTGAACTTCAGGGGTAGGTCAGCTTCAAAGTTCCCCCAGTGTGAGGGGTGGGCAGAGCTGGGGGGGGTGAAGTGGCACAAATTGATCTCCAAAACCTGCTTGCAGCCTTATAGTGTGCTTCTAGTTTTACTAGTTGAGATGTATTTCTTTTCTGTTAATCTGCAGATCAGTGATTCAGTTCATGTTTTTTGTTTTTTTAGATATCTGCACTAATGGATAAATTTGAGCATCAGTTTGAAACACTAGATGTTCAGACACAGCAGATGGAAGACACAATGAGCAACACTACTACGCTAACAACGCCACAGGTAAGAAGAAGAATTAAAAAAAAAAGTGATCTTAACAATTCCAGTTGTCTAAACTGTCTGCTTCTGTTCATTCTGCCTGTTTTGAGGCAGCAGGAACTGGAGCATTTTCACTTTGTGTTTATGATGAAGAGACGAGTTCAAGTTACAGTCCCAAGTGTAGATGATCACACGTATTTTACTCAATTTCACTTTTATCAGGCCTTATTTTATATTATGTATTGAAATCTTTAACCCTGCTAGTGAAGAAACAGCATTTCAGTATGTTCTTAGTAAACTTCTTACCCAGAAGATGCTTTAGCATTATTTAAGAAAAGCAAAATATACTGCAAGAAAATCAAGTTCTAATTCACTGATAGTAACAAAATGACATTAGTAACCACCAAATTAGTAGTAGTGTGTGTAATGAAAATGTTGATAATTACCTTTATATATGTTTGTTAAAATTCTTAAACAATTCTTAAGATAGTTAAGAATACCGGGATAGTTAATAACGGGATAGTTAGCACCCGTCCTCTTGTGCTGTTCCACAAGATGCTAAATGTGCTATTTCATCAGAAATTTTGTCAGAACTTTTTTGGAGATAATGCTTTGTAAATAAAAAAGTAAATAAGCCTAAACCCAAATCCAGTAAACCAAATGTGTTAAAGATAGGCTTTATTCCATGTTGTGCAAAGCAGTGTTTTAGTAATTCATAATCAGCAGTTGATAGCACTTACTGTATTCAGGTGTATGTTTAATTTTTTACAGATAAGTTTAATTCTTTGGAAATGGTTATTTTTTGTTACATTTTTTTTTCAGAAGCTAAAGTTCAATGGACTTTTAACAGGCTTAGCTCTGCTGCTCCTTTTGAGTTCATACAGGGCCCTCTGGTGGTTAAAAGCACAACTAGGTTCTGTAAAGGACATTTCCCTTTAAATCAGTTTCGTTAAAAATTTGTTCTTTCAAGATTGAACAGACGAACTTGTTTTAAACTACAGTGATGCAACTGAATCGATTTTGTTTTCCTTTCTCTAGAACCAAGTGGATATGCTTCTACAGGAAATGGCAGATGAAGCAGGGTAGGTAAAATGTTTGAATGACTATTTCTGGCGTAGGTCTGTTGGTTCCACCAGCCCTTCCAGGTAAACATGAGGATCAGATACCAATGCTTTAAATGTGTCTGTCTCAAAAGCAGACAAGGATCACTATTTTCCTTTCACCTCTGGGCATCGCCAATTTATTGTTTAGTTGCCAGTATTTCATTCTTTTTTCACTCAAAGCTACTGTGAATGCTGATAACGCATTGATGGTTGGGCAAAAGCCTAAAATCAAATCATGTCACTTGTCATGTCAGGATTGCTTTAGCATTAGCAATCCTTGCATTGTTTCTCCACACTTTTTCCCTTTTTTCCCCCCCCTGTTATCACCTTAAAACTTCCTGTAGTTCTGTTCTCACTAGCTACAGAAATATTTCAGAGAATTTTGCTTTCCTTCTTGGTGACACTTAAGTTGGAAGTGCTGCTCTGTTGTCTTAAGGACTCATTCTTAGTAAAAGCCTTCTAGGCTTTCTACCTTTACATCACTTGCACATATATTGTCTGATGCACCTTTTGTTAAACTGAAATCTTGCTCAGTCCTGGTTGCTGGTTCTTATATATGACTTGGGTTCTTTGTGATGAAGCTAGTTTCCTGGTCAAGCTGTCTAATGAGCAGAATTGCAGTGTTCATGGGATACTAGTGACCTCACACTATCTCAGTATTGCTCAACTTGGTGACTATTGTACTTACTCCTTTGTTGTTTTATTTTCCCTTTAACTGTAGTCTTGATCTGAACATGGAACTACCTCAAGGACAGACAGGTTCTGTTGGTACAAGTGTTGCCTCAGCAGAACAGGTAAGTTAATTTCAATAGAAATCAACGTTTTCTAGAGAAGTGTGGGATGAGAATTAATGCTTCACTTACTCAAAACAAGCTTGCTGAATTGTAATTAGATGTTAGCTGTCCAAAAGCAATAGTGTGTAGTTAAAGCAGTCATATAAGCAAAACAGTTTTAACAATGTTTGTCTATTTAGTGTATCCAGTAAGTTCAGGTGGTTTTGGATGATTATTTCAGACTTCCAAAAAGCTGACTCCGTTAACCTATGCAAGGCTGGGAGCCTCCTGTTGGCTGATTTATGTAAGAGAAGCTGCAAATATTCCCAATTATTTTTAGGTTCAGTTTCACCTTGCATGTGACCCTCCAAAAAGTTAGGCCTATGACTTAGTCAAGGCTGCATCCAAGAATGCAGTTCTGTAAAAGCTGACTTAAACTTGCAAAGATCTTACATAAAAATTTGTCTGTATGTGCTATGTTCTGAAACTCCTTTCTCTGCTAGAGATCAGAGAGCTATACTGGTCTAATACTGGTATACTGGTCTAATCTGGTATAGCTGCTCTTAAGCAAATCTTGTTCAGATGGTATGAAATTATCTCATGTAAAGTTACAACAAGAGATTACTTGACCATTGCAGAACTTTCCAAAAGTTAATTTTCATATTGCTGATAGTTGGTTTCTGTTTTACACTTTTCAGGATGAGCTGTCACAGAGACTGGCCCGCCTTCGTGATCAAGTTTAAGTTAAAACAAAGCTGCAGTCTGTGTACATGCTTTCAAAATGCCCTTTCTGTGACTAACCCTTCACTACAAACGTGGCTTAGGTGTTTAATATTTGTAATATAGGGTACTTCACTTCAAGCTTGCTCTTCTTTCTAAATACATCGAGTAATCCAAAAGTATCAGCTCTCTAATGTCTTTTTCTGTACATTTTGAAGTTGATATATTTTTTGCAAGCTTTTTTCACAAAATCAAGTTGATATTCTAAGTCAGCTAGTAATGTTGGCACATTCTAGCTAAACAAAAAGCAGAGTGTCATTGATATATATTTTAAATTATGAAGTGATTTTTTTTAAATTATGAGAACTGTTTATGGCTGGAGAACTGATGTATACAGTTCTGATGATTGTACTAGCCAACTTTCTTAAACAGCCAAACTCCTGGAACACGGAGGTGGACAGTGTGGACTTCATGAAAATACGCTTGTTAAAAATGAGTGGACTTCAGTCTGTGGTGGTTTTAGTATTTTAAAGATAAGGTAACTGTTCTGAGATTAATGGTTCAGTTCAAAAGTGAGTTTCCAAAAGCTGTTTTAATATAATTGGGAACTTGCATGGTTTCATCACTTTAGTACAGGAGGAATAAAATGTATTTTTCAACTCTTTGTCAGTTCTGTTGAATGCTTTAGCTTACTTGTTTAAGGTTGAGTGCTCTAGCTTCTCCTTTTTGCTTTCTTCTCAGTATCCCGAGGTGCAGCCAGTAATGCCACTCTCACCTCTATTTTGACCAACATAGTATCTTGCTCCTGCTGATAGGGAGCTCATGCTATCCATTCTGTTTAGGTTCAAGCTGAGAAACCTTATATGTAACTGAAGCCTGCTTTTCTTCATTCCTTGCTGGCTTTTCATCTGGTCACTTTTTAATATGCAAGAAAAAAATCTGGTGATTGTAATGTGGCAGAAGGCTGAAGTATGGAATAAGAAATACAAAAGTGCTTTTCCTCAAGCTCACATCTTCACCGTCCTTCATGAGTCATGGTCCCAGCCCTGTCTGCTGTAACCAGGGCACTCACCCAGATCAGCCTTTTCTCCTCTGCCCATTGCAGCTGGTCTGGTGTTGGGGGGAGAGGTGAGAAGTGGAAGGGTAAGGTAGGCCAGCTCTGCCTCAAAGGGGCAGGCTGCTGGTGGGCGCATCAGTTACGTTGGAGTAGGAGCAGCTACATTTTGTAGGGTGTAGTATTGCTGTCTGCAGGTGGAGTAATGTGATTTGGAATATTGCAGTCACGTCTGGAGAGGCTAGTTTGTTTTAGTTATCCCTTCACATTTCTGCACAGGAAGAGAATCTGCTTTCAGTAGCTTCAAACTCTTGCTGCAGTTGTGAAGTAAAGAAATGGTTGTAGACATTTGTAGCAGAAACTACTTGTGATGTGTTGTGATAAGCAGTGGTGTTAAAAATCTATTCCTGACTCTTTGGGCTCACTTTGTTTTGTATTTGTAGGGGTGAGAAAGGTGTATAGCACTAGACTTAGAGTTAGTTCTTAATTCACTGGTTTTCAGGGCCACATGGGTCTTTCAGTGTTGGGGAAATATGAGTTAAAAAAGCAACTCAGCTTTTTTAGTCAAGCAGGATTTTTTCAGTGAAAACATGCAAAAATGAGGAAACATTTCAGAGCTGTTTCAAACTGTTCTTGATGCATTACTCCAGTTACTTTGCAGGTCTAGCAAGATGCTACATACTAAGGTATTCAAGGGTACTGTAAAAATAAGATATGGAAAGTTAACACAATTCCACAACGTTTCAGATTGTTTTCTCTCTTGGACCAGCAGCCTAAATTAAAATGATTTGTTTAAAATGTTTACACGTCTTTTCAATGCAGCATTATTTTAAACACCCTTGAGTGTTCCCCCTGTAATTAGGGGAAACTGGAAGGTGTTTTAGAAACCATGTACTCACAACTGTAGTCTAGGTACAATCCTTTAAAACAATTAGTAAACATCTTAAGAAAGAGACCATGTAGTGTACTTTTCTTGCTGGCTACTCCTGAACAGTGTGACAAAAACAATGGTGTATCTATGCAACCAAGTTACCCACGGTTGTGGAAGCTGCTTGTGCGTGCCTTTGCCTTAGTGAACTTTTTTTTTGATGTTTGCTTACTGTACATCTTATGACAGGTCTGGAAAGTTACTATTGTGTAATAATTCCCCATCTGAATTTACTTTGCAGTTGCTTGTTAGAACTGTACCATAAACTACTGAGGTTTTCAGTGTCTGGTAATTAGACAACTCCAGATATCTTCTCTGGATTATTTTGTTTTTTATGTTAAACAATATGCTGCTTTGGGACTATTCTTGGTCTTTATTTGAGGGGGTAGACCGCTATTCTCAGGCCTCATGTATTTGATTTTCTGAGTATATTGCCTTGCCTTGAACCTTGGAGGAATTTCAAAACAGAAGGAGATGAGACTGATTAACTTGCTGCAAGACAAATACTAAATGAGGTTCATTATCTTACTGGCTATATGCAGCCTGTTTCATAGTTATGATCTCCCAGAGGTCCCAAGCTTGTTAACTCTGGTACCAGAGTAGTTTTCTGGATCTTCTTAGGGATTAACAAATAACCTAGTGGCTTGATTGACATAATCAGTGTAACCTCTGCAGGACTAGGATGCAAAGAAGTAGGCAGACTTAGCTGACTCGAGGAAAAAATGTTGGAAACAAAATTTTTGCCCTGCTGCTTTCACTCAGTGTTGCTGTGCACTTGAATGTTGCCAGGATTTTGTACCACTCGCTTCTGCATGTAGATCTGCCCTCTCCTGGGGAAGGAGTGCTTGTGTATGAGAGCTGGCGTTCACAGAGATTTAACACATTTTTAATGTATATATCTTTCTCTAGTCTTTTGGAAATGCTTAAAACTGGAAGTTACTCTTAAAGCAATATTTGACTTTTGTATCGTTCTTCCATTCAGGTTCTCCTTGAAACATCTGCTCTTTTCTGAACAACTCTGGCTCCTCACTTCTATTTTTCTAGTGTTTCTTGGAAGTTGACTGTGTATGTTTGTAGAAGCCCATCTCATGTTAAATAAATTGTACAACTCTTATGTAACCTCATTACCAAGTAATAGCTCAATATTTGCATTTATGAGCAGACACATCTAAAGTGAAACATTGCTTGGAATGCTTCAGGATGTTTTTTCTTGACTTTTCTATTTTACTGAAAAACAGCGGTATCTTTGCATTATATTTCCGTCTGCTAGTGTAATGGTAGTCTTCATTCTTTTGAATTCGAAAACTGAAAGCCATGAAAAGCTTCAGATGAGAAGAGAAAAAAGTAATTTATCCTTCTCAGTTGTGTTGGGATAAAATCATCACCTTGCCTTTGTGGAGATCCTCAGAGCCAAAAAAAAAAAAAAAAGTGAAATTTTGTCACATATGGTCAGCAACTATGTACAGAAATTCTGAAGTTGGTGACGTGTATAGAGAAGAGTAATTTTTGTAGCTCTGATAGTGTTCATCTTGAAAACTGCATAACTTGTACGGGACAATTTGTAAATGTAATTGCAAACGGTAAATAAAAATTGTACAGCCAAATGATTTCAGGTGTCTTCCTAGGTTGTGTGGCTACCTACTGGCACGTCTCAGTACATGGATAGACAAGTGGATGCTGTCAAGGTTTTCCTGGGAGAAAATAAACGGAAAATTAGAAATAAGGAGAAAGTGAAGTGGGTGCTATCGAGAAAGGCTTGGGACAATGGTTTGGGAAGTAACTATAATCAAGTATAAGAACATAAAACATAACCTAAGTAATTTAAATTTTATAATACTTGTAAATATTTAGTCTGGTCTGGAAGCCAAAGCATTTCCCTCGGGTTTAAGCATCTGAGGGGCTTTTCTTTCCTTAACCTACACAACAAGGGAAAAAGGGCAGGAGCTGGTGGGTGTTTGAGTTTGTTCTCCACAGAGCTAAAAATAAATAAATAACAATTTCGACTTCTATTTTCCCCTTCCATTGTTGTTTAATAACCAGCAGAGGGAGCCTCAAGCTTTGTTTTTGCAGAGGTTTCGTAGAAATGATCTTTGAGCCCTTAAAACAAAGGGGGTTTCACAGTCACCACCAACTTGGTTAAGCAACTGTTTGTCTCTGCTGGCCCCTTTGTTGCTGGGTAGTGTCCAACCTCGCTAGGAAGCGCCTGTGGCAGGGCTTTCATCCTTGCCTGGCCGCTGCACTGTTTGTTGCCCAAAATGCAAACTGGAAAGGAGTCTGGTAGAGCCGTCAGCTAATTCGTGTTAACGTCCAACCATCACTGCTAAACACACCGGGGCTCTCCGTTGCTGTCCTCGGGCATTAATTTGGGTCTTGGAGATCCACTGTTAGGAATGCAGTAGCGTATAATTTTGTTTAAAAATTGTTTCAAGTTCCTTAGTTTTTAGTTCTTTCTTTTGACTGTTGTGTGGTTCCGGTTTTGTCCTGCGATAATTATATTTTATATGGAAGAAAACACTGTATGCAGATGGAAAATAGATTTTAGCAGAAACTTTCATTTTCTCATTAGAAGTGCTGTCTATGTCAGGACTTTATTTGATGAAGCATGTGCTTACTTTGGTTTCAGGACTTTCTGTATAGTGTATTGTATTTTATTTTTATTTTTTGGTTTTAGTATTGGCACTTACTCTGTTGCAAAGGCCTGGTTTGAAGTGACTGCAGCATAGTGCTCGGCGCTTTCCTTTTTGTCAAACAATATTTTTTCAATGAAATCACAAGAAGGGTCAGTGGCCTTGCTTGTATCGGAAGCAGCTCTCCTCGTTACCATTCGGATAAGGGAAAAGACCGATGTGAACAATCTGCAACTAATTTCGAGTGCCAATTGAGCCTTTTTAACTTGGAAGAAGATGCAGTGAGTGAGTCTTACAGGCTTTCGCTTGACCTTTACTACCCTTTATTAAGAAAGCCATGCTGAATCAGCTGTGATATACAGTTCGAGATAGGAAATCGATGGGCCGTAGGATCTGAGTGCTTTCCGCTCTTCGGAAACCTTTGCGGTGTCTTCCAGCAGCGCGGGGCTTAAAGGCAGGCTGCTTTCAAGCTGTTACTTACAAAGGGGTGACTTCAGAGTGTAAAAGAGCCTAAGCCTCACGTTTTTAAACCAAACTGTTTTACTGTTCAGACAGGCTGTGCGTATTGGTGAGAATGGTCTAAAATAGTTAACTCCAAATGAAGCAATTATTTCACAAAAGTCTGGAGTAATAAATGTTGCACAGTAATAAACACACGTATCTGAGGAGATAATCAGCTTAATTTAATTTCCCTACTATCTGATTCGTAATACTTTATTATAATCAATTTCTGTCAAAAAGAGCTGTCAGGGATAGGAAAACATTTCAGAACTTCATTTAAAGATATTCAATATTCTTTTTTGTGCGTTTATTGTTCACTTTTCAGAACTGTCCTTTCCACTTTTTTTTCAAAGATTACTTCAAAAAGCTTTAACATAGCTTTGTAGTTTTCATAGGAGAGATTTCACTTGGTGCTTAGAAAAGTCAGGACTTCATTTTTTGTCTCTTGCTGGGAAAGGGGCTAATGCCAGAGCCATTCAGGGCTCTTACTGGTGATTTTGCAGTTCCAGGTGCCAGCACGGAGCCCCAGCGTGGGACTTGAAACTTGCAGGAATGGCAGGCAGTCCCGCTCCGAGTGTTGTAAATTAGTTCCAGTCTCCGCGAGACTGCTGTGACTAATTGATATGACCTGGAAGTGGATAAAGTCCATAGCAGTAAGATCGACTTTTCCTCCAGTAATTTGACAAACAATTTTTTTTTTTTAAAGTCCTGCGTACATGACATCCCCCATTTGTTCACCGGTGATGGACGTTGTTTCCGCATGGAAGTGATAATGATTTTCCAGATTTCTGCTGATTTGTATAGCAGGTGCCTTAATTTATTAATGCCAGAAGAAGGGAAGGATTCAATAGCAACAACAAAAAAAGGATTCCTGGCAGTGACCGTATATCAAAGCCTTTGCTGATCCAGTTACGTTGCTGCAAGCATTTCACTGCTTAAAAGCTTGATATCTCTATACAAAGTGTGTGGTTGTAACAATTTCTTCTGCAGAGATATTTCTATTTGCAAAGATAGGATTATTAATGTACATTACCTGGTGGTAATTATTACATTTAACTATGTCATTGCTTTTTTAAACAAATATTTTAAATATGTATTATTATTATATATATTTTTAATTACACAGTACTGGAAAGGCTAATACTGGAAGGTTTATTGTGATGCTTGGGAAATCTGGGTGCTTTCTCAGGACACTATTTGCAGAACAGCACAAGTATTCTGCCTCCTGCTCTACAAAAAGCCACGTAGGAAGGCTGCTGGGCTGTTGCTGGAGCTCACTGATCATTTTTAGCGTGTGGAAATTGGGAAACCTCAGCGTTTGTATGGGGTTGGACTCGCAGGGCGCAAGCTGATGGAACGGGACCTGTGTAATGGAAGCTGTTAGGTGCTCAGCATTTCAGTGCCTCATTCATTTTGAAATGAATAATTTTAGGACGTCACTGCAGGAAAGCACATGCAGGTTTTTGCACGCAGGTTTCTGCATTTGGGGAATCTCTCGGCGTGCCTGCAGCGCCGGCCGCCCCTTCACCAGGGCTGGTGGGACGTGAACCCTGCTCTCCAGGGGTGAAAGGTTAGGAGACGTGTGTCTTGTTTACCTGCGCTTTTCAGATAGTGTTTTCCTCTAATCTGTTAAGCAGACACACCATTTTGTCCCATGGCGTACAAGGGGATCACTAATGATGCGCTTAATTACTACCAAACCCCAAATGAGTGACCGACGCCAACAGACAAGTGTCAAAACAGTTTGTCAGCCCGGAGGAATTCAGCGAGGCTTCTCTCCCCCCTCTCCCCTGTCTTTAATAGAAACATCTTTAGACAAGCGCTCTAATGTCTGCCTGATTTACAAACAGCTTCAGCAGTGGGATTAAATCCTGTCGGGTGGCTTTCGTAGGAACCTCGACTAATGACGAAGGGAGAAAATAGGTATTTAAAAGTAGGAATGAATGAGAGAATGAATTTGATTCTTGTGGAGGTTATTTAAAAAACAACACAACCCCCCACAAAACTACAGATGCACAGATTTAATTCAACCATTTTATCCACTGCTGACTTTCAGCACTTTTGAGGCTTTTTTCTTTGCTGGAACTATGACGTTTAGACATTTGCATGTCATTGCATACTGAAGAAGGCATTCGAACTTAATTTTTGGCACTGCTGCCAAGCTGTTGTGTACATTAATCAGCCAAGGTATGGCTCGGTCACATGCTGTGCCTGGGCTGCTCTGCAGACACAATAGGATGGAGAAGATACAGCAACACAGCTGCTAAGCATATTTAGCATCGAATAGTTAGTCACACTTCTGGGTTTTAATTGAATTACCTTTGACAGTGAACAGCAAACCTGGTGGGTGATCTACTAAATTAAACTGATGAATGGGCTCCCTAAAATCAATTAGCATAGAGGGCTGTGAGCATGAACACATCCTGCTGCTCTGCAGGGACCCGAGCGGGGTTAGAATGACAGCAGCAAATGTGAGACAAAGTGAAAGCATGCATCTCCTCCTGCTGCTGACCTCTGCTACCGACATGAAAGCAAAACAGGGGGCTAACAGGAGCTGAAAGAATCTGCCAGTAAATCATTTAAGCTCTGCTTTGCAGAGCTGATACAGGATGCTTCCAAACCGTTTGATTAATGCCGGGCAGTATATTAAAAGCAAGACGTGGTGGAGCAGGGAGGATGCTGCGAAGCACCAGCCCTGGTGCATGGAGCCGCAAGAAAGAGCAGCTGGCTGCCCCGCGTGCTTCAGGCGCTCAAGGCAGTGGGTAGCCAGGAGGAATTGGCTACCTTCCTTTATTTTGCTGGAGTGAGAGGGTCCTGGCGGTAGGCACAGAGCAGCGTTTGCTCTTTTGGCTGGCTGGTGTTGCTGCCTCGTGGCACAGCCGGGCTGGAGGCGGCTCTGACCTCTGCCTCCGCGCAACCTGACTCCGCGCACCGCTCAGCCCGAGCATGTAATGAGCTACAGATGCTGCAGATAGGATAATTAAATACACCAAAATATTCGAGGGGCTCTCAGGTTGTGACAAAGCGACAGAGGCAGCAAACTTGCTGGGGGATGCTGTCCTCCTTTCTGGGGGGGAGGCGATGGAGCAAGCAGCTCCCTGGCCCTGGTGGCCAGGAGAGCTCTGCCGTGGCACAGAGCCCGTGCAAATGCTCGATTTATTCAGTTTGAGTATTGTCTTAAGTGAAGAAGACTCACTTTGGACTATAAGCCGGTGAATCCCCCTTCCCTGCAGGTTCCTGCCCCACATCCCCCTCCCCACAGGTACCACCTTATGGGGTGTTCTCAGGGCCATGGAGGGTGCAGCAGGGCTTTGCTCCTCACCGTTGTGAGAGGAGAGCATGGCAACGCCTCGTCCAAATTTTTTTTCTAGGCAAAATGTTATAAAATAGTGCTTCCTAAGGAAAATTTCTCAGGGAAGCCCCTCTCGGGAGCTTCGAGGTGAGCACAATGTGGCAAACACCAGGCAGTGCTGCCCCTTCCCTCCAGGCTGGCATCGCCTCGCAGCACTGGCACGCTGCTCCAGGACAGGGCGAAGCCACGAGGTGTCACTTCGTGCTTCCCATGGACGTGCCATCAGGAGGACGCAGTCGTGGCTGGAAGCCATCCCGGACAGCCCCGGGTCTGGGTTTCGAGCTGGCTGCGGTGGTGTGGGAAGAGCTGGAGGAACCTCAGTCAGGAGACGAGAGGAGCCGGGACGAGCAGCCTTCCCCTTCAAACGCAGCAGCCCGGGGCCCGTCCAAGTATTTGGCTTAAAAGAGATAAATGGGAGCACGGAGCCAAGCAGCAGGATCAGCCCCTCAATAGGATTTCATGCGTTTTCAAGTGATATCTGTCTTGACTCGAAAAACAAAAAACAGCGAAAAGACAACAACCGAAAACCTTCGCAGTGCACAAAGTGAGAAATGTGGCTTTAATTTGGGCAACTAATCGCTTCCAGCTGAACCAGCCATTAAAAACAGTTGAAGAATTACAATGTAAATAGATTAATGCAGACAAAGCAACATGTGCACTATTCCATGTCTTCTTGTTACCTACAAAATACTTCAGCAGTGACACACTGTTAGTCTAAGCCACTTGTTAGGTTCTGTGCTAATCAGCTAAAATTAAATAAACATGACTGATAAAAACGAATGTTGTGTTTGAAAATTGATGCACCAACAGAATTTACTCCAGGAGATAATTACAGATGATTAAGTAACAAAGAAATAATTCCCCCAGCAAAGGGGAGAACCCCACGGTGCAGCCGAGGGCCACGTCTGCGTGTGCCTTTCCTTTTTTCCGAGGGATGACCCCGAGCAGGAAGCCCTGCGGACAGGCAGTGGGATGTGGGACATCAATTTCCAAAGCAAAGCCACAGCCGAACCCTTTGGATGCTCTTCACTGGATTCTCAATCACTTGTTTTGCTTATTGCTGCCTCATTGACGTGATGGAGCTTTGTAGACCGTGGTGTTCACCTGCATATGGCTTGCTTGCAACCTGTTCATTAAATTTTGTCCCTTTAAATTCTTGGTGTTGCACGGAAGTGAGCGCAGGTGAATCACACAGGTGAAAAATATGGTATGTTTCTAAATAACAGCATTAATTTCAAAAATAAAGCCGATTTCCTTTGTCTTCAGAAGGAGAGCAGATTAAGGTTGGTGTTCCAAAAGGGAAAATATTCTTCAGGCATTTTTTTTAAGCATTCATTCTTTAAGCAATTTATTTTTAACACAATAATATCGACTGGATATTTAGGAAAGGGCATATTTTCCAAATTAAGGAATAAATGCTTTTCTTTTTTTTTTTCTTTTCTTCTTTTTCCTCCCCACAAGGCGCCTTGGCAGTAGCTCGGTGGTGATAGAGACGTCCAAAGGGTTGTCAGGCTGATGGAAATAAATAAATGAAAGTCGTCATTTGCAAAGCACGGGCCCTTAATTAATTGAACGAAAAGGCCCCCATTAGTCACAAGTGAACTTTATCATCGCCTCCCAGACGAGCAGCTCGTCCCGGGAACGGTAACAAGACACCCACCCAGGCTCGGGTTTGTAGGGGCGGCGTGATGTGACCGAATGGATGGCAGCTGCACGCTTTGCTCTCCCCCTGTCCCTCACGAGGGGGCCAGGGGTCAGCTCCTCTCCCAGCGGCGAGGGTGGGATGCTTACGTTCACCTCTGTGTGCAACTTCTCTGATCTGTGCATGTTTGGGTTCGGCCCAGCCCAGTGGGGACACCGAGGAGCTCTGGTCACTCGGAGCAACCTCGATGTCTTCTCAAAGGCTTGGCTCCAACCACGTGCTAACAATTCTGCTTAGGCTGCACATAAAAGTATAAATTATTTGCTGCTGTAGCGCCCTAACACATGTGTGAAGAAGATAAAAACCTTATTAGCTTTTTTTTTGGTGTATTTTAGATATTGACCCCACTGAGGAGCCCCTCGAGATGCCCCCAGGCACATGTCCAGGAGAGGTGCTGGGGATCCGAGCCGCTGGCAGGCGAGGGAGACGTGAGCTGGGCACGTGCTGAGCACACCAGTATTTGCAGGAATGGTGCAGCTGAACACGTGCTGGGTCCGAGGGCAGGGAGCGGTTCCAGCTGCCGTGAGTGCCGCAGACACCAAGAAGGGCTTTTCACACATTTCACTGTGTTAAGTGTGATGTTTTGTCACAGCTCCCTGCTGTATTAAATCGACTCCTTCGCAGAGCTTAACGCAGACGTTTCTGTGTCACTTCTCTGCTGCATTTTCTTTAGCACCTTCATATCCTTTAGTTTAGCTCCAAAACTCACGTCCACGTTGAGCTCAGCCCCCGTGAAATGAAAATCACTTGGGGTGCAGAGGGGGAAGTGGAATATTATTCTTCACCCTGAATGGAAATGCTAGAAGCTGACTTCTGAGCTATACTTTGGGTTACGGAGATACAAATGAGATTGAAACTGGCCTGCTATTCCTGGAGCAGCTCGGAAAGCTGCAGGACCCATCCCTGCCGGTGCCGAGGAACTCCCCAGCCATCCCAGGTCCCTCCCTGCCCCTGTAGGGCAGCGGGCAGGGAGCGGGGCCGGGCGGTGGGAGCAGCACGAGGGGCTCTCCCCTGATTGACGTGCAGGGTCAGGATGTGGAAAGCATTTGTCGGACCCTGTCAGATCCCAGGGAGCTGCTGACAGCTCGCGCCGCCGCTCGCTTCCTTCCCTCGCCGGCGAGATTTACGCCGCGATCGGCGGGTGCTAATTAAGCTCTGCTTTGCAGGGACAACCAGGCCCCCCACACCCACAACGCGCACATTTAACTCTGGCCTTTTATTCTGCAGGGGCTGGACAGTCGGACTTCTTCGGGGGAGCACTGCTCTGTAATGCTTTGAAATATTAAAGCAAATCCGACGTGACTTGCTGCGAGTGTGCACTCCTCGAGCCAGCATCGTGTAGCAGCGCACAGCGCTCTTCTGCAGACCATTAGCAATTAGCAATCAGCCCGGGACGCCGCAGATCGCCCACGACAGGCGATATTAGGGGACATCTGATGCGAGGTGGGTCTCGTGCAGCTCCCGGGCTGGCCGAGGCAGAGCCGCGGGGAGAGGTTTTCGTGGTTTCTTGTCCAAGTGCAATTCAGAGCGTGCCAAAAACCCGTCAGCCGTGCCTGCGGACAGCGGGATGCCTGTGAGCTGTGGTGGGAAGGATGGGAGAGCTGCCCAAAACGGTGGGTTCACGGCTAATTTGGGCTGCTCCCTTTTCACTTGATCGCGGCCGAGCTTAAAAACCATTTGGGGAGGTGGTGGTGGTGCCTGGTAGGTTGGGGGGGGGGGGGGGGGGGTGTTGCTGCTGCTGCTGCTCCGGCTCATCCGGAGGCACCCGAGCTGCAAACTCGTCCCATGGCACGGGGACATTTTGTCCTGGCGTGTGCTTTGGGCCCTTGCAACAGCACCCATGGGTGCACTGACAGCGGTGTTAGCCAAATGCTGCAGTCCCAAAAGCTATGGTGCAATGCAGAGTGTGGCAGGAGGCGTTTCCCACGGCAGGATCAGGCCTATCCCTTTGCCAAGAGCTTGGGGCCGGGCACGGTGGGCAGCCAAAAGCAGGCTCAGGTCCGCCCTGGCTGCTTCTTGCCCTCACCTCAATGCTGGGACTGCTGCTTGTCTTGCAGAATGCCTCCAAATCTGCAGATGCATCAAACTCTGCAGCTGTAAGTTAGAGAAGCATTCACCTCTGGGTTTCTGTGCCAGGAAAGCTCTATGCTTTCCTGCTCTATGAAATTGCTCTATGAAAAATCAATACCGAAAGCTAGAATTGATATACTCCAAGCCTGTGTTTCAAAGTTACTCCTGCTTTAACAAAGAATTCGATTTTATCTTTCATTTGCTAGCACTGTGGATAGCTGTATTTTAACAAGATCGGTGCAAAAGAGCCTCTTAATAATAAAACTGCTGCTGTTATTTCAGTGGACAGCGGCGTTAATGCTGTGTGCGCAGCGTGCCGGGGGAGAGGGAGTCGGGCACAGAGCTGCCGACAGAAGTGCTGGGAGCAGGCAGGACTTACAGACATCATTCCTCACGCTTCTGATGTCCCGGCACCACTAGACCATGCCGCAGGGATGCGGGAAATGCATTCCTGGATTGTGGCTCCCAGCAATTTCCTTTCCCTGTGGCTTCAGCCCGCAGCAGCTCCGCATCCCAAAGGGGACAGGGCTGGCGTCTGCCTGCTACAAGGGGCGGGGGGGGGGACAGTGCCAGGCAGACAGGGGGCAGGTGCACACCCTGGGAGAATTACCAGCCTTAAATAATTTGTTGGAGCTCAATTTATCGATTGGTGCAAACAAGGAAAAATGTGTTGGGCTGAGATGATAGAATGCGATGGGGTCCCTTTTTTTTTGAAAGCGGTGAAAAATACCAAAGGCATGACCAACGAATTAATATGCAGCTTATAAACACGCTGCGGGGAAAAGCCAAGGGGAAGCAAACAAAAACTGAAATAGATTTATCTAAAAATGTTCCACGAAGCCAAGGAATCTGCTGATGTAAACACAGTAATTGAAACTGGCCACATGAAACAAAGCCTCGCTTTCAGTGGCACCTGGGAATGGTGAGATGGAAGTAATTCCTCTTTAATGAAGATATTGTTATGTGTTTGAGGCTTTCAAAAGAGCAGCAATCTCCGCTGCCTGGGAAAAGCGTGGATTAAGTTACAGCGCAGTCCTGCTGGAGGAGGAACTCGCTGCTTTAAGCAAAACCTTAGCTTGCATTATCTGTTTAATGTGTTGCACGCCATTTGTGGCATAAACATTTCCAGTTCATTTTAATTTCATATCATAGGAGAATAATAAAGACAGCGGAGTTATTGGTCACAGCTGCGTGAATGTGGCAAATGTAACTTGAAGAATTGTTCTGTCAAAGAGACAGAGCCAGATATTATTGTTTTTTTCCCTTACAGTCTTGCCAGCAGTTAAATGTGGGATTTTATTAAAAATATTTGTGTAATTAAAATCTATATTCTTGAAAGTCTTTATAGCAACTGGAGTTAAACCAAAATAACACGTTTACATTCAGATGTTGTCGGCTTGTAACACTGTGACTCTGGTTTCAGTTTAGAAAGCAAAAAAAGAACTTTTTAGCTGGAGTCTGAAGGTTAATATATAGGTAGCTTTGAAACGTGCAGAAATTCGAGCAGCTTGGAAGGATGACTTTTCTAGGAAATGCTGAGTTTGGTTACAGAAACCTGTGTCACTTGTGGTCCGGGGCACGGTGTGTTCTGAGACTGAAAAATGAGTTTTATTCGATGCCTATGGAGCTTAAAATCAAATGACCAAGATCTCATCCGCTGTCTGTCAGCACGATGCGTCGCCCCTTGGGCAGCCTGGCCCTTTCCTTCTCTTCCCTACCTCCAATTTTTTCTTTTACCTCCTCTAATTTTGGGGAAGGCAGCAGCTGGACCCTCCCCGCCATGACCACTCCAGCGCTGAAGCCGAAACAGGGAATTTTGTGCCGTTTCCAAAAGTGAAGGAAATTCCCCTGGCAAAAAAGCAGACTCAGCAGCAACCCAGAGCCACGTTCTTCTTTTTCTTTTCTTTTCTTCTTTTTTTTTATATATTTTTTTTATTGAAGCTTTGTCCAGTAATAAACAACTGTTTCAATCTGCTGCTCTGATCAAAAGAAATGTTTTAATCAGTCCCAGGCAAAATATCATGCTATTATGTTATCACTGGAGCAAATCATCAAAAATACAAAACAAAAATATCAGTTTAATACGCTCCAGATCAGGAATGTCTTGAAGAAACTCGCCTTCCTCGCAGGTGTCTCCTATTTTAAGAAAAAAGACAGCAGAATTAGAGCATGCGGGCTGGCTTTGGGGCGAGTGTGGCTGTCAAAGCAGAAACTGCGAGATCAAAACTGACCAAGCACAATTACTGGAAATAAAGCGCTCAGAGTGCTTCCCCCTGTCCCGTGTATGTTTTGATTATTTTTTTAAACTGACAAATTGTCTTAAAATCACCCATCCATGTTTTCACCTGCTGCACAGCAAATCCTCCTCGTGGCGAGGCCTCTAATTTTCTTTCCTGCCATTAGACAACGAATTGCTATTCCTGGGCTTGTTCTGCCTGTCAAGGGGAAAACGTTTCCGTGCTCTTTGGCGTTTAATCCTCCTGCTGATGCGCTACCAGGGGGTTCCCGATGCCAGCGGGAGGGAGGGGAAGGCTGCGGGCGAGCACCGGCTCCATGCTGCCAGTATTGGGGTCGGTTTTGCCCCAAAAGGGGCAAACCCATCCCCGTTTGTGGGAGCCATCCCTGCCACCGAGCTCGAGCAGAGCTGCAGCTCGTTTTCCTTTACGGGCTGTTCTGCGTCCAGGAGACCTACCCGGTGAAATTCCTCCTTTTTATGGCCCATGACTCCAGCTGCACGGGTGATACTCGAAAACAATTTAGAAGTACGTTGTATTTCTATCACTGGGGGAGCGTTGGCTTGGAGCAGCCTTTCACATGTGTCTCCACAGCCAGGGAGCTGGCAAGGCCCGTCTTTGGGATCGGCAGCTAACGGGAAGGCTTTTGGGTGCTTGCATTGTGCTGAAGGGCTCCTGACTCCTCTCGGGTCTCTCCCACATGGGGAGGCGCAGCCCTCCAGCGCCACACAACGGGGCTTGACCCAAAACCACTTTAGAAAGTTGGAATATCAGCCAGGGGAGGAGAAACCGCCGAGGTGACGGAGCTCTAGCCAAACCAACCCTTCCCCATCCTCTTTCTGAAATATCTTGTGGCAACGTCTTCTCATCCGCAGTTCTGCCGCAGAAAACGCCCAAGCCAAGCCAACACGAGGAGCGTCGGCACTTCAGAGCGTGAAGGCCCTGGAGATGTTGGGTTTCGGGTTGAGATGAAGCCTCGGGGCTCCCTTCGCTTTGCTTTGTTCTAATCTGGAAAATCTTCAGCAAATAGAGCTCTGTTTCTTCTAACAGCCCGTCGCTCACCTAAATACTGGTAGTGCTGAGCACTGAAGCAGAGGGGGCTGATGTTATCCGTCCGAATAGCCCCGATAGAGACATTAGCCTGTTTTTATGAAAGCCAAAGGCCAAATTCATATTTATCCGAGCTGCAGCAAAACCTGGCTTATATCCTGGACATTACAACATACTGTTTCAATCTATGTTTTTATTAGCGATATTGATAACGCTGGAAGAAATACGATACAGGAAATGGCTTATCAACTTCAATTAATTTTACGGTTAAGACTTTTAATGAAGATAAAGGAAGAATTTGGTAAAGCTCTGAATCTGAAAGTGTTGTCAGTGCACAGAGGAGAGGGATGCTGAGAGCAATGCTAAGCGGTACCTGTACGTCCTGGAGCAGGCAGCTGAATATTCATGACAGTTTTTACCTGATGGAATAAAATTGGTTGGTGGTCAATACTTATAAGACCATTAGTTATCCACTTCAAGATTGCGAAGGTTTTACTAGGGGTGTACGCAATGATTTACTGGAAGACTGTGGAAATCAAGGTGTTTGTGTGAGCCTGAATAAAATCTGTGTGGTGTGCAGGGGCATTTGTGCCCGTGGTTCGTGCCTGTGCCTGTAAAGCCCTGGGGAAATGCTCACAGGGGAGCATTTTTTCATTCCCTCACAAGGTAATTTTTTTTATTTGTATTTATGAATGATTTATACTTTTTTTTTTTTTTTAAAGCCTGTATGGAGGGTTTGTGGTGCCGGTGGCGGATAAATCAGCCCAGCCACCTGGATTGCTCCCTTTTGTCCTGCTATCAAAAACACCCACAAAACACAATCCCACCCTCAAATTTAGCAAACCACCATAAATATGCGGGGCCTTTTCTGCAGCGCATTTAACATCTGTCAAGGGCAGGGCCTCCAAGGTATTTAAAGTAACATATGATGGAAGATGATGGTTCCAGCTGCTGAGTGTTTGGGGTGAGGTGGATACGGCCAGGGCAGCATCCAGCCACCCTAACAGGTATCGTGGTCTCTTCCTCAGCAACACTTCTGATGTTTGATGTCACGTCCCTTTGACAGTATTTCAAACCTTCCTGGTGAGTGCAAGAACAGCAGGCACGACTTTCTAAACCTAAATAAAAAAGTGAATTTCTGCTGGCTTTAGGTCACAGGCCCATGGTGAAGGGGTAGGGCAGCGACCATCCCCAGAGCATCAGCTGAGCATCAGCATGGGCAGCCGCAAGCAACCCCACTGCTCCGTTGCTCTTTCCTCCCCTTTGGAGCCGAGGCCCCGTTTTGTTTGCAGCCTGACTGGAAGCAGATGGACCTGTCAGGGACCGCTCAGGCAGGTGAGCCGAATTGGGCTGATTAGCTGCTAAGTGCTCCCAGCTGCCCGCCTCGCATGGAGGAAATTGTTGGAGCTGGGACCCTGCTCCAAGAGGAGATCTGGAGCCAACGCCAAGAAGGAAAAAGTGGATTTCACCGAAAAGGTGCTCTCTCAAAATCTGAAGGAGTGAAGCTTTTACGATAACAGAAGATGTCTGAAAACCTCTTTAGTGCATCCAATATATCTTCAGACTTCAGAGAGGCAGAAACCATCCCCAACTCCTGCCCCTGTCTCTGGCTTTGTTCAGGAACTGCCTCTTCAGGCAGCAAATATTACTTTTACCTGGGGTTTTCCCTTAATGTCGGTGTTTTCCTCTCCAGAAAGGTCTTGAATTTTACTTTCTGGTTTGTGTCATTTGATTTATAAGCTCAAAGGGTCCCTTGTGAAACCTGGAATACTTCTTCTGCTTAATTGCCACAATAAACTCAAAGCTCGGTGCTTTCGGAGAAGCAATCTGCTTCGTGCGGAAGGAAACCGTTTGATGTAAGGAAGCAGACGGTAGGTTCTTCTCATGAATGTCACCGGAGGGACACAGAGGAGAAGTGGATTTATAAATAACCATAAAATTCAGAAACTACACAAGCTCAGAGAAAGCGAAGCTCTAGCAAGCGTGAGCAGCTTGCAGCGTAATGCCCAACATCTGCGAGCGCCCTTGCAGCCAGGACCGTTCCCAGCAGCTCCGAGGGCTGCATCCAGGCTGCCCTGCACTGCTGTAACTCCTCCAGGGCCAGGAGGCTGCGAGTTGCACGGACCCAGCCACATACGGGACAGGGTGCCTGGGGCCTGCACCCTAAATCACAAATCGTGGGGTGGCAAAAGGTGGCTAACATGTCACGGTCTTGTGTACGGATTGCAAGGGAGGTGTTTTTTCTCGTCTGCTGCAAAAGGACTTCAGACAAACTAGCTGCCGGGCTGGTGATTTCAAAATGACGTGGTCGGACGCAGCACCTCCCGTTCAGCTTTGTTATCCCCGTTTTACAGAGTCGCTGCGCATTTTGTGCGTTCAGTGCACACAGATCTAAGAAGAAAAGACGCATAAATACTGCAGTCATCTGTTTCCTATAGTGTGTGTTTACATATTAATGTGCAATACAAATTTGTAAACATGAACATTTGAAACTTTCGTAGGAACCGATACTGGCCTTTTCCCTTTCTGTAACTTTATTGGAACAACATGTCCAATGTGGCCTGAGCCACACATGTAAATAGTTTTAATACTGGATACATTTCAAATGTTCCGTGTGCTTATTTGTTCTGGTCTACATTGCTAGCCAATCCTCGTTTGTTTTGCATAATTGTGATACAAATTATCATCTAATTACAGAGCAAACCTCAAAAGATCAAATGTAAACTAAGGCACTTCTATCAGTGCAGCTCCATCCAACGCTCCCTCTGCCCGTTTGGCCAACTTTAAACTTCTCTGGTGAGTCCATGAGATTTTGGTGAGGCTGGACAGTAAACCGCCTGTTGATTAAAAACACTTATTGCTGGTTTTTTTTGTCTCCGTGTTTTTTAGATCAGCCTCTTGCTGTTTGAACACCAAGCCCATCCCACGTCCCAGCGCGGAGGACAAACGCGGCGCCTCTAGCACTGCCAGTTTCATTTGCCGAGTGCTGTAAATGTGATCAGCAATTTGTGAGTAACTTCAGGCTTCTCTTGGGAAAGGTCAGGTGGCTAATAGCTGAGGTTGTTGAGCAAGTTCAGTCTTTCCGAAAAAACTTTGCTTCTTTTCTCCCTGTTCCCATTAAAAGCATAGCACAGTAATACTGGGTTTATGTTCTTATTCACCCCCTACGTCCAGACAACCGAGAACTTTTGCAATTGTCACAATTCTCCAAATCATATTAGAGGGAGGAAGCACAAAGCAGCACATAACGCACGTGCATTTACAGGCACGTGGCCTCACCTGAAATGCTGACCTCGATTTCCCCACTTTCACATTTAATAAATAGCGATTTATTATACCGATGGTGATGGCAACATGCCCAACTTCCCCGCTAGAAAGTTCCCCACTAGAAAGTGCCACGCAGGCTACTTTGGGCAAGGTTTGTTTCACATAAGCAGAACCGTTACGGCATGGTATGAACAAATCCAGCGAATGAATTTCCTCTGTGAGCATCGCCACCGCCTCCCGAAGCCTCCCCAGGTCCCCGGGCTCCTGCAGGACCTGCCCTGAGCAGCGCCGCCGTGGGTTCCACCGAGTGGGAATTTGCTCAGCTGCAGTAGATGGGATTTATCTGATCTGAATTCAAACAGCTATTGTTATAAGTTTGTCTGTCCCAAAAATAGCTATCCATCATCGGTCAAGTCTTCGGCTAGACAAACACTGGTTCGTTGGATCAGCAGCTCGTGGCCAGCAGCTCTGGAATATTTTACGCAACTGCAGCTATTTGGAAAATTGGACATTGCCCCCTGCATCCACCCGCAAATCCGTGACTGATCGGGAAGAACCTCCCAGAAAGCACGACCACGAGCAGAGCACCCAGCCCCGGGGATCACCCCGCATTTCACAGGACCCGTCCCAGCCTCCGCTGTGGGCTCGTCCACCGGTGGTGAGTGATGGCTTGGAAATAAGGACTCCCAGAGGAAAAAAACATTGAATTTCTTTTAGTAAAAACAGTGAGATAAACTGCTAAGGAACAGCATGGGAAAGCAGGTTTGCACAGACTGTTTAGCAGGGCTGGCGTGGCTTACCGCTGCATACTGCTATCAGCTGGGGCTCTGGCTGCTCTAAGTACGCTGGGGAAAGCAGTGCTGGATGATTTTTAGCAAAGTCTCGTGAAAGTAAAAGTGTGAAATTTTTTTTTTTTTTATTTGAACCACTTGTTCTGTTCTTAATTTGATGTCTGCCGTGGATGAAAATAAAACCAGGACTCTGATACCGGTTTTGATTCTTAAACCTACATTTAATCCCTATATATTGCTGTGTTATGTTTGTAAATACAGGATTCTTTTATCTTAATCCCAAAATATGGCAGGCCCCACTCAAGCACTTTTTTCCAATCTCTGTCACATATTGAGTGATAAAGCTGGCTCCAGGTATGGACTGAGCACTGATCAAACAAAAAATATAATCTGTGCCCCGATTTACTGTGAGTTACTTTGCGCCCCTGGGACTAGAGATTATTTACAGGAATAACAAGAATATCCACAGGTTATAATAAAACAAACAGGACTTTTGGAAGGGATTTCCAGTCTCGTGCTTCAGGGCTTGTCGAGCTGCAGCCCTCCAGAAACGACCCACGTTCTCCAGCAGTTTCAGGAGGCGTTTTTCCCTGCCGAGGTCTCTGAGCCAAGCCCCCCGGTGTGGATCCGACCCGGTGCCTTGCTCCCGGCAGCACACAGCAGAGGGGTTCTGGGCTCTGTGCCACAGCCCCTGGTCACTTTTCCCGTCCTCCTTCACCTCGGCAGCAGGGCCTTGGCTTCATGTTCCTGCTCTGAGAGCCGAGGCACCCCGGTCCTGGAGCATCGAGGCACTTCCATGTGGTTATTCGGGACTCAAGGCAGCGGCAGAGCACGCCCGAGCTCCTGGCCACGCACGGCACCTCGAGGCCTCAGACAGCCCCTCTGGGTTTAGTGGAAAATCTCCAGCGGGATGAGCTCACAGGGCTTTGAGCTAACTAAAGGAAAGCTAGATAGTTTCAGGAAAACATACTTGTGGAAGTGTATACGGCTACGTTCCCGCTTCAGAGTGCAAATTTGAAAAAGGTGACTGTACAGCTCGCTCTTAACCTACAACCATGACATAAATACCAACAACAGGTATCACCTTGCTGCGGATCATCGCAAATCCTCGCTCCCAGATCCTCTGCACTCCCGGCAATACGACACATTTGCCCACCAAAAATGAACCGCCTAGACAGAGCGCTCCTGCCCCATGCAGTATTTCGTACTCGGAAATTAGCAAGCCCCTGGGTATGGCTGAAGAACAGGCTTGCTTTACACGCCAATGCTTAGAGATGTTACAAAATCCCACTAAAGGCAATGGTTAATTGCCGAGTGCCAGTTGGAGTGATTACATCTGCCATCTCTAAAAGAAGCTGGAATGCTGTCACTCACTTTGAAATGGCTTGCTGCATTCATCAGTCTAGATGGCACAGAGAAGTTATAACCGTACAAGCCATATGGAGGATGTAAAGAACAATTAAGTGCTTCCCGAGCAATGGGACTTGATGGGAAAATGTTTCCAGATGCATGTAATCCATACAGCATTTGACTAGCAGAACTGGGTACTTGAAGGCACTGCCCGTTTAAGTCTTCAGATTTACCATTTTTCAGGCTTGTTACGCCGAGGGCAGAGAGTTTTGGCATATCCACCATGAAGTGGGGCAAGGCCGGCGGGCTGGCGCCTCCCAGTTTCTCATGGCTTGGGAAGATGAGGGACTGCTGCCTCAGGAAGCTCGCGGGGCAGATCTTGTAGTAGAGGGGCAGGCTGAGGCTGTGCAGGTAGGTCTCAGGGCACGGCACGCCGATGTTGGCCGCTGACAGATGGAAGGCAGGAGGGGAGCACGACGGGGAAAGCAGGGGGTTGAGAGGAGAGGGCGTCCCACCGCTGGAGGTCACTGGAGAAGAGCTGGAGCTCCCACCTGAAAACAGGAACAGAAATCACCCACAGTGATGGCCGCAAACACGGAGCCCTCGGTGGACTCCTGCTCCCACCGCATCTCCCTGCTGCTGGGCTCCATCCCAACGCAAAGCAGCCCCAAAAGTCAGCTCCCGGAAAATGGGAAGACCTCTCCATAAGTTCCACGTTGCTGTTACTCGGTGCTTGTCTAAGAAATATTCAGACCTGTCCAACGCCATTAATTTGACTGGGATAACGATGAGGTTCAGTTCCACACCAACAGATATCTGCTGGGTCCGCACCTCGCTGTACAACTGATAACCTTCTCCTGTTATACGCACACCGTTGCCATTTTCAGTTCCCTATTTTTCGTGCAAATTACAGGCAGCTTTTCCCCCATGTATATAAGAACAAAAAAATGTATTCAGCCTGATGGAGAATTTTTTGTACCTTCCTGCTCACAGGAATTGACTAATTTTGCTTGGCTTCCCATGCAATTTGAAACACACACTCGACTCCTCTAGGTGTCTGCCGCAGCCTTAAACGCACATGTCATTCTGACATTCTCTTCTCCAAAATGAATCAATGGACACTTTCATAATTTGGTCGAAAAGCGACACCGGCTTACTTCACACGTGCAAGCGCTCTCGAGGCTGCTCGTGTGTGTAACACCGCTGTTGGGCACCGCGCCTCCGAGCAGCACCCGGAGCGGCAGCTTCACGTTCATCACCACGCTCTTTTAGAGGCTTTTTCCCCCCACTTCTTTTCGTTTCTTACCAAAGTCAGCTAGTATAAAATCTAACCAAAAAAAAAATAAATGCCCACCAACAACAGCAAAAAAAAAAAAAAAAACAACAAAACACAGACTGTAGACTCGGTGCAAATTAATTTTGCAAGCTCCCAGCTCGCAGAGGATCCCCCAGGTCGGGTAAGCACCGGCAGCACCTCTTCGCAACAGCCCTGGAATGCTTTATTTTAGTGTCTCGCCCCTTCACCACTGATGTCAGTGGCTGCTTGCGGACTGACATCGGTGGGAGAGGACGCAGGGAGCTGGGCTCCTCCTGGTGCGCACATCCCGATGGCCTCCCAGGATTTGTGGGCTTTCAGACACGTAAAAGGGTGCAATGAAGCCAATATTTGTGAGCACGAGACAGCAAATGAGCCCTTGTGCAGACAGCTAGAGCATGCATTCTTGCTCTAGGCAGTACTGACTTCAAGGTATCCCAAGCTGTAACATCACACAGCCTCCAGTACCAGTTTGGGACTGGGGATAACGGTGGAAAGCACAGAGCAGCTCAAATAGCTGGCCCTTACTGCTGTTTCTACGAGGCTTAAAAATCCCAAATTTGTTGCCAATTTTTTCTTCAGTATACCATTCATGCTTCCTTTAAATTTGTCTTCTGGCTTTGGGGATTCAGGATTTCTATTTCAGCTTTTTTTTTTTATTTCTTTTCTCTTTTTTTTTTCCCCTTTCTTTTTTTTTTTTTTCCAGAAATGCAGTTTTCTTACTAGTGGAAATGGGAATTTTGTTCTATTTACATCATTCCAGAAAACTGACCCTTAGGAAAAATACGTTACATACAATTATGTTACGATTAGCAAAAAAAGAAATCCCAGGAAGCCCTAATATTTTAGCATCTGTATGATAATAACTGCAAAAGCTGTGCTGGTTTTCTCATTCCTCACTGCAACCCGTCCATCAGCTCCTCTCCCTGGTACCACAGCCTGCCCAGTAGGTTCAAAAAGAGCTTTTTGCTTTAGAAATGTCTTTTCTATTAAAAAAAAAAAACAAAAACGTAGCTCTCTTTACAATCTGGTAAACCTCTTAATTTCTCCAGAGCCCGATTTTTTATGTCTCTGCATTTTTATGCCCGTACAGCATGATTATTTTGCTGTGGTTTTTGCAGCATTTTCCTACAGAGACCGGCAGGATTCGGCGTGCACCAATACAAATTTGAAGAGCTGGTAACATAAAGGAGAGTAAAAGTGGCAACTTTAACCCCAAACCGGAGCGCTCCAGGGTGCAAAAGCTCTGTTGGTTTTTCCTTCGGCGCTATCAAAAACCACTTTACAGGAACACCTCCGAAGGCCGCCGGGGGCTCAGAGGGGGCTGTAGGAGCCCCCTGCGGGTGCCAGCCGGGGCAGTTTGTGCTCAGTGCCCGACTTTCCCCTCCTCGCCCTGCGTTAAGGGGCTGCGGGAGTGCGGCACCGAAGAGGGCGGCCACTTTCCCTCCTGCGGGAAGCGCGTTTTTCGGGGAAAAAAAAATTTAAAAAAAGTAAAAAAGAGACTGCCCGTGTCCCCCCGTCCCCCTGTCCCCCTTTTTGTCCCCCCCCTGCCCCGCGTCCCCTTCCCACGGGCGCTCCCCGAGCATCGCCCGGAGCCTGCGGCCGTCGGGGGCCGTCGGGGGGTGTCGGGAGCCCCGGGACTCACCGTGGCTGTCGGCGCCGAAAGCCTTGAAGTCCAGGGCGAGCGGGGGCCGCCACGGGTAGGGCTCCAGGAGCCCGTCCAGAACTCCCCTGCGGGCGACACGGGGCTGAGCGCCGCGGCGGGGCCGGGACCGCGACGGGTCGGGGGGGGGGGGGGGGGGGTGGAGGCGGGCGGCGGCCGTTACCTGTTCCTGCCGGGGTCCCGAAAGCCTTTGGCGAAGGGGTTCCTGTCGATCTTCAGCTTCGTGATCTGCGGGGGAAGGGGAACGAGGGGGGCCGTTCGTTGGGGCGTCGGGGGGGGGGACCGGGCCCGTCCGCCGCGCCCGTCGGGGCGGCCGCCGGTACCTGCTGGTTCTGGTAGGCCGTCACCGTGGTGAACTCGGTCTCCTGGAAGGAGAAGGTGTGCACCCCCTCGGCCGGCAGCGACTGGATCTGCGCCAGGTCGAAGCGGGAGTCCTGGGCGATAACGTGCACGCGGGGCTTGTACTTGTGCATGGACTGCAGGATGATCTGTGCGGCAGGGAGGGCGCGCTCAGCCCCGACGGCCCCGGCAGGATGAGGCCGCCGCGCCCTGCCCCGCACCTACGTGCCCCTTGTCGTCCAGCTCGTTGTTGGTCAGCTTCACCCGGTCGAAGCTGACGATCTGCCTCATCCACGTCTCCCCCGAGCAGGGCGAGTCGGGGTGGATGTAGAGCCGCGGCGTGATGCACGAGTGGTCCGTGTTCCCCGCCACCATCCACTGCGAGCTGTGGTAGACGTACCTGGGCCGCCGGGCCGCCGTCAGGCCCCGCAGCCCCCCCCGTGCCCGCCCCGTCGGTGCCCGCCCGTACCTGTAGCGCTTGGAGTCCACGGGCACCACGTCGATGGCGATGTAGTACTGCTGCAGCGGCTGCAGCCCCTTCACCTTCACCCTGACCGACGGGAACATCCTCCTGCGGGCACGGGGAGGCCGTCAGCGAGGGGTGGGGGGGGGGACGACACCCGGGGAGCGGCCGTTTTAAACGGCGACAAGGGGTTGAAAAATTGAACGAGGACCGGAGGGGGGTAAAAAAAAAAAAAACAACAACAAAAAAAAAAACACGTAGAACGAAAAGTATCGAACGAAAAATACCGAACGAAAGCGGCAAAGATAAAAGGGGGAAAGCGCCAAGGAAGGCGAAGCGGAGGGGTGGGGGGGGGGCCCGCCGCTACCTGCCGGCCTTGGTGATGATCATCTCGGTGCCGATCTCGTGGAACCTCCTCCAGAGCTCGGAGCCCTGCAGCTCCACCTGCACCTCGTCCCTCGCCTCCCGGCTCTCGGCGCCGGCCTTGGGCCGCTTCTCTGCGGGGGGAACACAAAGCGGAGGGGGCGCCGGGGCGGCTGCCGAGCCTGCTCCCCCCCAGCCCCGACGGCCCCCCCCCGCCCCCGGCCCCCCGACGGCTCCGCCGCTACCAACCCGGCTCCGGGGCTCTGCGGCTCTGCCTGCAGCCGGCCCCGGCCTCCTCGTCTCGCCCGTCGGGCACCTTCCTCTTGGCCGAGCGCCCCACCAGGGCTTCCACCGAGAAGGCGTGAGCCCGGGAGCTCAGCGCCATGCCCCCCTCCCCCGGGCCGGGGTCCCCCCCCCGGGCCGCCGCGGGGCTCAGCGGGGCGGCGGGGCTCCCGGCGGCCGCTCCATGCGGGGCCCCGGCCCGTGCCGTCGGGGGGCAGCGGGCGCGGCGGGGTCCTCCCGCATCCGAGCGAGGCAAGAGGCGGCTGCGGCTCCCGCTGTTTGTTTTGGAAAGTGGTGGGAGCAGGAGAAAGCCGGAGTGGCATTTCGTGGGGCTGGGGCGGGGGAGGGGGAGGGAGGGAGGGGAAAGCGGGCGGCAGAGGGGAAGAGCGGGGGAAGAGGAGCCGGCCCCGTCTAGGATCAATAAAAGAGTTACTGTTCTCCATTAAATTGTAAAACTCAAAGAAATTTGACATAATTGCACACTAGGGGCCACTTTTCCAACAAAAGTGCAAATAACGTTTAACCAGAACCAGCACAAAAAAAAAGAAAGGGGGGGGGGGGCGCGGAATGAGAGGGGCGAGGGACGGCCGCGCCTCGGCTCTCCCGGCCCCCCCCCCCGGCCCGGCCGCTCCGCTGCCGCCCCCCCCCGCCGTCGGGTTATTTCTTGTTTGTTTTTTAAAGACAGAAAATCCGCCCCAGCCCGGCCCGCTCTGGCATGACCCTCGGGATGTTTCCACGGCCCCGCTTCAAAGCGGCGGCAGCTGCACCGCATTAGGGGCACGAAGCCGGCTTCTCCACCCCCGGCCCCCCCCAAGAAGCCCTCCCCGCGCCCCGCAGCGCCCGAAGCCCTCGGGGGGACGGCCCCGGGCAGGGGGACGGGGGGCAACAGGCGGGACCCCCCCTCCCTGCCACCCTCGGGGCTGCTACCCGGGCTGGGAGGCGCCAAGCCGACCCCATAAGGAAGGGTAGATCTGCGGGAAGCGTTGGCACAGCACCGGGCAGGGCAGGTGAGCCTTCACCTGAGACCGAGGAGAAGGAAAAATGGGCAGGAGGCAGGCTGGGACGGGGCAGGGGGAGCACCGTGTGCCCGACAGCCACCCTCTGATGAGGGTCTTGCCACAAGTGTGCCCCAAACCCTGTGCCATGTCCCCAAATGCCCGTTTGAAGGGTGCTCGTTGCTCCGCTTATGGTGGGTTTGGCACACCGATGCTCACGTACACCCGTTTATTCCCATCCATACATTTCCCCACACATTTACACACCAAACTCCGGCTATTTCTTGCTGGGGCTGAAGGCCAGAGCTCGGCGTCCAGCTCGGCAGCCCGACCCGGGAGCTGCCAGCGAGCATCCAGGTCTGACAGCGAGGCACAGAAAGATCCAGCGGAGCTCACACTGAGCTCGTTTGGGAAAACTGACAGCACTGCTTCTAATGCCCATCCCTGTCCCTGTCCCCATCCCTGTCCCTGTCCTCATCCTTGTCCCTGTCCCCATCCGTGGGGCAGAGGCTGGCGGAGGACAGGGTGGGGAGGAGTCTGGGACCCACGGCGAGGTTGGCTGCACCTACGCAGATCTTTTTTTCTTCCTACAAAGAAAAATGAAGCATTTCATAAACATCGTGGTAATGAGAACGGCATCAGCTCGTGGTTTAAAGCCAGGTGAAGCTCTGGTCCTGCCCGCAGCACGGCCACGCCAGCTGCGCTCCTCACGGCGCTGATAGAAGCCAGCTGAGGGCACCGAGTGTGAACTTTTATCTCTGCTGACATGACATATTATTAAAAAGTATTTCAAGTAATCTTTTATTTCCTCAGCATTGCAACACATTTCAAGAACTTGGACGAGGATCAACCGACCCTTTTTTAATTTCCTACAATGAAAAATAAAACAAAAATAAAGCACAACTGAGATGATATAATCAGGAACATTTTGGAGGTTTAGGTCAAATTAATATGTCAGGGAAGTGTTTTCAGGGGCCTTGGAGAGCTTTAATCCGTCAAGGAGTGACTCAGACCGTTCTTGGGCTTTGTAATCGTATTGTCTTTACCAAATTATGTGGCGGTACGTAATATATTACCGTCATCAGAAAATCGAGCAAATAATCATTTGGCATAAAGTTCAGATTAACTAACTTAATTTTAAAGCAAGCGTTATACAATACTCCAGAAATGTTTGCTTAACTTTAAAATGATCTTTTAATACTGACCGTTAATCTGTTAGAGCACACAGGTAAATTCCAAACACAGACTTTTCTGGTTGTTTCTTGGGCAGATTTTGAGACATTTAATTGTGTCCAAGCAGCGCTTGGTTCTGCCAAGATTAACTTTGCATTTAACAAGGCAAAACAAACAAACACCAAACCGAACTTGACTCGTGGCTTAGGGGCAATATGTGACATGTAAAAGCCACGTGCTCTGCATTACGCGTCTAATGCTTTAATCTTTTGTATCCACACCTGATACGGCGTAGGTTTATGTAAAGCTGTGTTTATAAATTTGGTGCTGAAACTTCTTCAGGTCTAACAGAAAAACTGGAAGGACTGGGAAGGACGGTTTGTTCCCTGTGTCAAGAACTGTGAGCAAGAAAATATTTCCTTTTATATTTTGAAAAATAAAAACCCTTTTTCTGATCTTGCAAACCTGTACGTTCCTGAAGATGCTAATAGGAAAGGTGCTCTCAGCTAATGGCGAATGACAGAATAGAAAACCTCTGAACTGGACTCAAAAACATAGACTAACAAATATTTTGACTATGAAAAGGGAGCCGGTAGCGTTATATCATTCATCTGGGTCAAACCCCTTCAAAACCACTCACTCTACCTGTTCCTAACTGAGACCTTTAGCGGTCAAAGACGAACATGGTCCGTCCAGGGGTCAGGTTTTTTTTGGCAGCCCTTTTGCAGCTGATGCTGCCCTCCGGGTGGTTCCTGACCAGGGAGGCACAGCTCCGTGTCACCCTGTGCCTCCACAAACCCCTGCTGCGCCTGCTTGCTGAGCCTGGCTCTTCTGATCCTGGTGTGTTTTCCTGTCGTGTAAATATAAACGAGCACGCTTCCTCTAATCTCACAGGGGCAAACCTGACACGGAAGAAATGCAAGCTAAAATCTAACATTCCAGAGAGCAAACGATGGCATTTTCTTGAAAGAAAAAACCTTACGAGTGGCAGCGTGCTGCCATCGGCTGCCGCTATCTGCAGCGGAGGGGAATGTGAAGTTTGCCATGGGGCAGCTTCGTGGCTGTCACAGGACCAGCTTCTGAGTGTCCGGGCTGACCAGGACCAGCTTCTGAACACGCTGGCTGGCCCTCAGGCTGCAACCAGAGCAGAGGTGGAGCTGGGCTGCAGCATCTCCATCCTGACTTCGGTGACACTCGGCTTTGCAAGCACCAAACAGTAATTTTTCTGAGTGTGGCTGCCACTTCATCTGAATCATTAAGTGATTACTTACTAACAGATTAACAAATATTCCTAGCAAGCAATCACTGAAAAAGACGCTCCCAAGGACGGAGTAAATCTTGGCAGGAAACACCCGTAGTAGCTCAGAGCGGCGCTTATGAGATTGTTTCCCCTCAAGTTCTCGAATGTCAGGTCCCACAGCATAGCTTTAATTTCACTCTCGCTCTCATTTGGCCCCTGATGAACTCTGACGAACCCTGGCCTGGGATCCAGGCGAGGTGCAAGGGCTGAACCGAGGCGTCGCAGAGCCCAGGTGTGAGGCGGTGAGGAGCGGTGCTGAGCAGCAGGGTGCGACCACGCGCTGATGCACGCCGTGAGCACAGCCAGGACTGGGGGTTCTCCCCGTTGATTTGGGGAATCGGGACGTGGCACCCTCTTAGGATGGCCTTCTCCTTCCCCTCCTGCCACATGCGCTGCGTTAGGTAAAGGTACATTAAAATCAATCTCTGTTATGTTATTTTATACATAAGAATAAAATAAAAAGTTGTAGAGGGAATAGGATTAAGCTCTAAGGAAATGATTCAGTGAAGTAAAAACAATATATGCAGTATTTGGGGAAAGTTAAACCGAATTAGATGCCTCGGATCACTTTGTGGTGAGAGGAGGGCGGGTGGTGTTCCCCACCTCACCCCGGGAGGCCGAACGCTCACCTGCCGCCTGAGACCTTCCCGAGACCACCACCATGGTGGGGCAGAGTGGTGGGGGCTTCTGCCCCCCATCCCACTGCAAACGCAGCACATTTTCTGGAAAAGCAAGATTTCTTGGCTCTGCTCTGCGAGGAGCATGTGTAGCAGCACCTTTCCTACCCAGCTCCTGCCTTCTGGCTGGTGTTGGTGACCTCTTCCAAGCCCTGCCATGCGTCCAGGCATATTTATGGGGCTGGGGGAGGCGTTTCTGCCCGGTGGGAATGGGGGCTCATTCAGGGTGCTGGTGGGCATCCCCATGGGAGAAGGATGGGAGGAAGGAGGAGCATCTCCCCTGGGAAGCCCCCACCAGCCCTGCCCCTGTGCCTGGCTCTCCCAGCCCCGTGTCTTCCCCAGGGGTTCTCCAGAGCACCGAAATACATCCCAGAAACAGCCCCTTCCCCCTGCCAAGGCAAGGGGAACATTCCTGCCGTCTTGAGCTTCTCCCGTAATACTTAAAGAAAATACTTCAAGAATGTGTAATAATCGGGGATTTGGAGAGAGCAAAATTAACCACATGGGCGAAGCGGAAAACCTCCAGAATGGCACCAAAATGTATCCTGTCCTACTTCACCATGGGGAGGAGTTCTGGGGTGAAGGACAGGGCTGGGGGACGTGGGGGACCCCCCCTCCGCCCCACGCTTCTCTGAGCACAGCAGGGACCAGCGAGCGCTCTCCATTTAACTGCCAGGGGAACCACACCGGAGAAGGGAAATTAAAAGTAGTGCTGGGGAAGCTGATTTGGGGTTATCCTATATCCCTGCGCAGGAGAAGATTGCTGGGGCCGCGTTTCCTGCCCCTTGCATCCCGGGGTCCAGCCGGCCCCGACGGGGCGTTACGAGCAGCCAGTCCCTCCACGGAAAGGCACCTGAAGGCAGAAAAGCCTTTTCAAGGAGGAAAGTGAGGTTATTTTCTTTTTTATGAAATGCAGCCTACATCCTGGTTTGCTTCACTGTAAATCCTAACAGGGTGCCTTGGGAGAAAGGTTCTTTGACGGTTTGCACCGCATTGCCTGCGCTGAAAGCAGAACTGGACAAAGTCTCCTGCAATGGCCAAGGTTTGGGGCTGGGGAGGATGGCTGGATTTGTTACTGAGTGGGTCCACAACACACGTCTCAGCCAGGACTGGGCACCTGAATCGATGCTCATTGCTGTTGGGACCAGTAGTTGTACCTCCTTTAATAGGATTTACTAAAACCAGGCCCCTTTAATAGGCTGCAATAGCTGCCTCTCCCTTACTGTTGCTGCCCCAGAGGCATCCCAGGGCCGCCTGCCCTTGTGCTGGCTGCCAAAATCCTTCTTGGGGCTGTGGCTGAGTCCCTGGACTGCCGGGACGACTGTCCCCAGTGTCCCCACCTGGGGTCCCCGGCTCTCGTGCCTTTCTGGGACAGCCGTGAGCCTGGAGGTAGGCTTAGAAAAGCCTTCCTGCCGGGATGCTCACGGTTATTTATTGCTCATGCAGCCACCACAGGCCAGCACAGCTCTATCTCACCAAATCCTGGCGGCTGCAATAGGTTCTGCTCCTCAGTCCTTCGCTGGGCTTGGTGAAGGTGGGTCCGAACACGATGCGATGATTTATCCCTGATCCCACTAGCTCTGCTGCAGAGCGCTTTGCCAATGGGTTATTTCTGACCCATTTCTTTCCACCGTGCACTGACCGAGCGCTTTGCAGCAGCTGGTTTGAAGGCAGGTTGGAGACATGGTGGCAGTGATGAATTTTCATTCCTCAGCTTTGTTTCGCTATTTTCTCCTTGGTTATTGCAGCTAATTACTGCTGCAAATGCAAACAATACTGGGAAGAGAATAAAAGCTTGGAAAAGGGATTGCATTCAGGAGGAAAATAAATCAGAAAGTTTGCAAGGAAGCTTTCACTCATCTTCTGAGCACTGATGTGCTTTTGAATTGTTAGCTTGCACTTTGGTTAGGAAGTGACTTTTGAAATTAAACAGAAAAGATACGATCTTAATATTTCATGAGACCTGCCAATACAAATATCTGTCAGCAGATGTGTAAAAGAACAGCTTTAAAAAAAAAAAAAAGGAAAAAGAATCACACGACATCTTCTAAGGAGAGTGATGTCACCCCCCGACCAAGCTATATATTCTTTGTATTTGAAATTAAAACCTCATGAACTCTCAATGTGAAGCTGGGTGAAACCCTGTTTTTTCCGAGTTTCCCCTTGGGGATGAAGGATATTATTTTCTGCTTTTAATTTGAAGTAATAAATAAGTGAGATTGGCTTACCACCTGACGGCACCATCTGAGCTGTGCACAAGCAGGAAATGCAGCCTGTGCATGTTAACGTGCAGGTAGCTGCCATACAAAGGCTGCCAAAGAAGTCCATTTGTGGCTGATAGTGCTGTAGTAAAAGAAAACCAGCGTTAGCTGAACTGGTCAACAAGCTTCATGAGGGATTTCAGATCAGAGAACAGGAAAATCTGTCTCCGTGGTATTATCCGCGCTTCCAAAATTTCCTTCTGGCTGCACTGGGTCACAGACCGCCGACTGTAAATTATACAGCAAGAAATCGAACGATCTTTTTCAATAAGGAAAGAAGAAAAACATGCAATGATTTAATATACGAAGCAGTTCAACGTATGGGTTCCTTTTGTTCGCAAATGCGGA
Source organism: Cygnus atratus (assembly GCF_013377495.2). Lineage (NCBI taxonomy): Eukaryota > Metazoa > Chordata > Aves > Anseriformes > Anatidae > Cygnus > Cygnus atratus. The sequence continues at coordinate 19,468,881 of NC_066374.1, forward strand.
CAGTTCTGTTGAGATCCAAAAACCACTCCAAACCTTCCAAATTAGCAAATAACCATCTGGCCCGGTGGCTCAACACCTTCCGTAGCCATAAATCCAAATCCCAGCCACATTATCAGGGGATTTGCTCTGAAAAACCAGCTCGGGCCTTGGGTAATGTGAAAACAAGGTGGGACGGGGAAGGGCGCAGGGGGAGCTGCGGCTGGGGGCGGCGCAGGATCCGTGGAGCGCCGCTGGGTGCCTGGGGTGAGCTGGGACACCCCGCTGAGCCTCCTCCTGTCCCAACACCATGGGTTGCTCCATGTGTGCTAGCTCCGAGCCTCCGAGCACGCTCCTGGGGTTTGCTGTAGCCAATATGGACATGGAGCAGTGCTCACCAGGTGTGCTTTCTTCTCTAAGGTCTAAGGTTTTAGATAAGATGCAATTTAACAAGTAGCATTAAAGAGGTAATATCCCTGAAAAGAGTTGTCTGCAGGCAGAAGAGCCCCCAAATCCTCATAATGGCTGTGTTTCTGGACACCATGCCCCAGGAACTCAAATCAGCCCTCGACCTATCACATCTGCCTTTATTCATCCTCTGCCCTGCCAGTCTTGGCCAGGAGTCTGAGTTACGATTGTAGATCACGCACAAAAAATTTGCCTCTTCCTCACCCTCAAGGCCTGGAATAAGCAGCTGAGCCTGATTTTGGATCTGCAGCAAGTTTTAGCCATCAGAAAAGTTGTGTATTCGTTGCACATCTGGTTGCGTTTGTGGTCGATATTACCTTTCAGTGCTGCTCAAGCCTGTCCATGCCCACTAGTTACCAGAGCAAAGAGCCCCTCCGCGTGCAGAAGTCCACTGTGGGCGACTTGGAGGACATTTTGCATTTAAATATTATTGGTAATTCGTTACTAATCGTATGCTAGGAGCAAGTGTGGCATTAAACCAGACAGGGAGCAGAGCTGGCATCAGGATCTCGATGTGGGCACCTTCCAGCTGGCGCCTGCAGACCCATGCAGGCAGCTCGTGGAAGGGCAGGGGGGTTCCTTTAAACTGCAGGGCAAAGGACTATGTATGTTATTTGGATTTCTTCCTACGTTCTCGCATCTGCTCGGTTTTATTATCCCATATCCCACAGACTTCAAGTGCTTCCACATATAAGGGAATTAATCCAGAGCAATGAAAACCAACGCGAAGTTCAGCAGCCATGCTCACAAACGCGTGCGGCCCCACTTTCCGCTCCTCACAGCTTCTAACTCGGGATCTTTGGGACCTCCCCAAGAAACTGCAAATGCAGTGAATCACGGAGGAGTCAGGAAAGCTTCAATTACAGCTCCGCTTTGCTGTTGGAGGGCAGGGAACAACTCCGTCCTTTATTTAATGTGCTTCCACCACCACTTTCCTAGCTCTGCGGCAGCACGTGCTGTGGCACTGCGTTGCCCAGCCCAGTGTGTTTTGTGTTACCCGGTCCATGCAGCTGGAGGCTGGAGGTAAGAGGACTGAAAAATGCGTTATCCTCTGATTGTGAGAATGCAGGGCATAGCCATGATATCTGGAGTGAATCTGCACTCCACCAGCTAGAGAGAAATAAATACTCAGATGACAGCACGGTGATTTATTTTTCTGTAATTTATATCAATAAAGCACAAGTAGGAAGGTTTGTAGGAAACTAATAGGAGAAATCTTGCCATTTAATCTCCATTGCTGGCAGATATAGCTGACTGCCAGAAAAGTGGGTCGGAGACCTGGGGCCGAGCTGCGCGGGGCTGAGCACAGGGCTCGCTGCCTGCTCCTGCTGCTGGCGTGGCAAACAGGCTTGCGCGCTTCTGGGGCAGCTGCTGTGTGAACAGACCCGAGTTTGAAAACTGTCTTCCTTTGTTTACCTGCCCAAAAATTAAGAACACGTTGAGAATAATTTGTAAGACAAAAAGAAAAGCCTTAATTCAGCAAGCGCCTGGTTCAACAGCTAATATTAACTGCACTGCGCTACCAGGAAAGCCTCCTGCCGGGGTTTCGCACGTGCAGGAGATGCTGCTGCTGCTGCAGGGAGCTCCCGGGCAGCTTCTCAGTCATGAAGTTACAGAAAAGTTTTCAGTTTAAAGGAAGAAAGTCAAATTAAAAACATGTAATGCATTCTGTCTTGCCCTCCATGCCTACAAATTGCAGCTCAAATCACTGTAATCAAGTGCAGTTGAAGGAAAACGGTATTTGTTACTTTCTGCAGCTTGTTTCCCTTCTCCCTCCTGTCAGGGGGTTCTCGGGTTTTCCTCTGCTTGGTGACCAGGGCCTCCTCTCGTCTTGCTGGAAGTTTAAAAGCAAGGAGGGGAAATAATAGTAAATATTATTGTTATTTGTTATTAAAGGCACAATAAATCCAGGGGCAGCTACAACAACTGAAACCTTTTCAACTAAGATTTTTATCTGTTAGGTTTTTTGATTAAAATAGGTGCCTTGAATTAAGTTTTCCTTTGAGGCTGCTGAGTCGGTGTCGTTGGGGTGCTCAGAGCAATAGCTTAGGAAAACATTCGACAGAACTGCAGTTAGTGATAATCCTGATATTCAGAATTTGTTAAATTATTTGTCTTTCGTTGTTTCCATTCTGTTTGTAGTTTGTGCCTAACCTGCACTTGTAGAAGGCTTTTATGCTTTGATTTCTCCAGCTGCTGAAGGATTGGCGTAACAAGGACCAACAATGGGTCGTTACAAATTCAGTGATTGCTTTCATAAGGAAGTGATGGGATTTACCTGTGATGGCATTTACCTGAGCTATAGCAGTTAAGAGAAAGTTGTGGTTCTCTTGGTCCAGCCACATCATGTTGTGTCTTGAACGTTTCTGCAAATAATTCAGGGAAGAGATTTATATATATATAAAAAAGTAAATTATTATTCTTATTCTTATTCTTATTATTAATAATAAACTTGTACTAAAATAACCTAGTTGCTGGGGGGAAAAACCCAAACAAACAGGCTTTTAGCTCTCATATTCAACTCTAAAATAGTTCTGCGTACGGCTCCTGGGCAGCACTTGCCTGTGGCTGGTACGAAGCCGGCGTCATTCAGACTCAGGCCTGAGGACGAGGGTTTCGGCAGCCGGAGGAAAGCTGCCTTATTTTCTCTCTTCCAGTGTGAATCTCTGGCTGCTGCCCGACCCGACCCAGCAGTGAGATTTGGGAAGGGTTTGGGGGCAGGGGTTAGGGTTTGGGCAGGACACCCAGACCCTCGGGGCCGCGCCACACAAACCGAGGGAGGAACCCCCCCGAATTCAGCATCACTTCTGAGGCCGCTGAGCTCTGAGCTGGGCTTGTTTGGATTTAGGGAGCCAGGAGCGTGAGGAAAGCAGGTGAGCCCAAGGTCCTGGCACGTCATGTAATGCCGTGGGTTATATCACACTGCGCGGCACGTAGCGTGTTCATGACAGCGTTACAAACAGGGCCTGAGGAAACCTGCTCCCTGCCTCATGCCAGGTAGAAGCTTTCCCTCTGGAATCCAGGGGATTAGTCCAGAAGCAAACCTAAACTATCCGCAGTGTTCCCGACCTTTGAAATCCCTGGGGGCTTTAGCCAGGCTTTCTGGGCAGGCGGGATTTTGCATGAGGAGAACGAAGGCATCAAAACCTGGCTCGTACGCAGAGCCGGTAGTGATTTGTTTGGGTAGGAAATACTTCTTACCCCCCTCGCAAAAAGCCCTGCAGCAACCTAACGGGAGGAAGAAAGCCTTCGCAATTAACCCCAGCCCATAAAGCCCGCTCCAAATGAAGAAGGATTTTTAAATTCTATTTAGATTCTTTTTTTTTTTTTTAAAAAAAAAGGCATATCAGTTTACATTTATAATGTTGGTATCATCCAGTATTTTAAATCAAATTATAGCTGTATCAGGCTGCTTAACAATGTTTCTTTTTAATTAGGTTTACTAGTCCCACATGCATTTTTTGAAAAATAAATTAAACAAACTTAATTAAATTACATGACAGGGGTTAGGTAAGACTGTAAAAAGCCCAGCAAGAATACAAGGGTTGAGAAATGCTTTAGGATACACTCACGTTTTACACTTTTCCTAAAAACTGTCTCCTTTAGGCCAATTTCCAGAGGTTGTGTTCCCTCCTTGTGCACTCACCACCTGCAGTGCCTTATGTCCACGGCATTGTCCGGGCTGTCTCTTTTTTGGTAATTTCCCTTAAACATGTTTTAAACGCTGCCTTTGCCAATAGATTGAACAGGGAGCTCCTCAGAAAGCTGAGAATCGATGAATTTGCTTTAATTTCCCTGCTCTGTACAGACTTTCTCAATGAGCAGTGCGTTGCGCTTACAGGCAGGCTTGCGTGCCTTCGGCAGAGACCTGCGCCGGGCATCCCTGGGGTCCCGGCTTTGTAACCGCCTGCCCCAAAGTCAGAGTCTGTCCTCAGGGTTTCCTCCTCATCTGATTGCAGGAACCCTATCAAGATCGGGATTTCTGTGGTCTCTGCAGCATTTTTCACTTCGTGGAAGCCCCTCGTTTTCACAGAAAGCGAAAGCGTTTGTGCTACGCTGCCACTACCAAGAAAACGGCCTGTTTGCTTTCATACTGGAAAAATGTGGATAGAAACGTATGGGGTGAAGGGAAGGGAAACCCCGAGGGCTGGGCAGCGGGCTGCAGGGTGCGGAGCTGAACCCTCTGCTGCTGGCTGCGGCTCAGCGAGCGCGGGGTGGGCGCTGCAGCCGGGCATCACAGGGCGCACGTTGTCCTGTGCAGCACCACGGAGCACAAATAATTTGCTCTTTTTCCTATTTAAAAGCAGTCTCAGGGACTGCCGCAGCAGGGGAAAGCACCTTGCTGAGGAAGCACTCAATACAGCAGATAGCATCGGGGTGGATTCACAGTTCACGGTAAGATTACCGCGGGTTTTTCGGGGGGGGCAAATTGAATAATCCCATTGAGGAAGAGGAAAGCAGCAAACCCGCCTGTCTCCAGCCACACGGGGAGGTAAAGCACGGCGATGGCAGCCACACGGGGCTGTGATCATCCCCCAGAGCAATGGGGCATCTCCCCCGATGGAGACAGACAGCTGTCACCACGCCGCGAGCAGCGCTTCGGTCGTGCCGGTAATTCCCCCGGCTCCGAGGGCTCTGCATCTGGGTCTGCAAGGATGAAGTCAGCCCCGGAGCCGCTACGGGCTGGAAGTGATTTCACCGAGCTGCAATGCAGATGGATTAATTCCAGTACTGTAAAGTCAACATGGTCGAACACTGGCTACATCACAGTCTTCATTACTGTGGTCTGGATCGGGTTTTGATGAAGTAATTTCCCTTGAGTTTAGCACTTAGAAAACATATAGGGCGTCCTTCTCGGATTTGTCTGGAGAGCGGTCCCCCCCCGCCCCGACCCCCCCAAATTGGCCTTTATCAGTTGCACATGGACCCCTGCGATTTGGAGGGCTTTCAAACGAGGCCCATATGGCCTGTGGCACACGATGCCCAAACAGTCGGCTGCATGAAATGGGACGCGCTCTCGGTGCGGACCGTGGATGTTATTAATAACAAATGATATAACACTCCGAGCCGGCGTCCCCAGATGAGGGCGGATTAGCGATTCCTCAATCCTTGCCGAGGGCCCTGGCTCCCAAGCTACTCCAGAGGAGCACGGAGGGGACCCACAGCACCACGGCAGAGCGACCGGGGGGACAGCGGGTCTCATGCGGCCGGGCTCAGCCACAGTGAGCGGCACCAGGAAGCCCGTGCTAATCATCCCGCCCAATTTGCAGTTCCCAAGACTTGAAGAGAGCCCTTCATGCAGAGTAGATGTTTATTTTGTATTTTTTTTCTTGGCTATAAACTGTAATTGAATACTTGTCATGTGCAATTTGCTTCCTCGGGAGAAACTCCTGGAAACGTGACCCAGCTCTGGGCACCAGGCTCCTACTGCCACCAACGGCACCTCCAGGAACCTTCCTGCAGGAGCTGCCTCCCAAAAAGTAGCTCCAGCTCCTCCACTTGGCACCAGGGCCTGAACAAAAAATGCTCTGAAGGGTCAACAATGGGGTGCCCCCAATACCAGCTCCTTCATCTTCAGAGACCTCTTCCCACCACAGCTTGATGCTGGATGTCAGCACCCAGGTCCTGCTCTCCTGGACGAGGGCATGAGGGGTGAATGGCAGGGAGGGCTGGATGTTAGCTGGAATTATGGCTGTGCTTTGCTGAAAATCCTCTCAGAAATGCCAGCAGGCATCCCACTTCTCATCTGACTTGCAGCAGGGGTTGCACTGAGCCTGTCCCCGCCACATTCTCCTCAGACACGAGGACCAAATACCTCATGGCCAAAAGCATTGAGAGCTTTTCCCTCCCTCCCCACCCTTGTTTTCCATTTTGCCTTTTTTATGAGTATGAACCCATGAAAATAAATTTTAAAAGGTCTATAAAAGCCTGCAATGGGCTGGCAACAACAAGCAAACCCATGCAAACACTGAGGTGGCAACAAAACGCTAAAAAAAAGGACATGAAGAGACACCAAAACCTGGCCAGCACTGAGCTAAAATCCATGTGGCTAAACAAGGCTAAACAAGCAACTTGTACAGGGTGAAACGCCAGCATTTGAGCAGTCAATGCCATTCCTGATGTCCCTACAGCCCCCACCTGCTGGCTGCAGCCCCCCGTGCCCCGGGGCCTTCCTGGCCGGGGTCCTGCCGAGCCGATCCCCATCGCCCAGCCACGATGGGAGGGAAAAGTTGCTCTCTCTGCTTCCTCCCTGTTTTCTTTTGCGGGTGCTCTCTGGAGTGATAACGTGGAATTTCCTCCGAAACTCAAGCTGAGGGAAGGAAATTAATTTTCCCTTTTTTTTTTTTTTCTTCTTCTTTTTTTTTTTTTTTAACTGTAAAGAAATTATTTCATATGCCTGAGATGAAGTGCCTTAATAAGCAGACCTGCGAGGTTTAAATTCAAACAAAGCGATTCTCGCTTAGTGCCATTTCCATTGCTCGCACGGCGTTAGGATGGGAACGCTCTGGGCAGGCCTGCAGGGGAAGAAAAGCTTTCCTGTGGCAGGCAGTAAGGCCGGAGTGGGTGCTGTGTGCGGCTCGTTGCCTTTATCCAGGGTCAGGCATTTACGAGGCTGAGGCAATTGCCGCACCCCCCAAATAGGCTTCTGTCCTGGAGTTAACAGGTTCTGTGCTGAAAAGTTTTATGGGAAATACAGAAAATTCATTAATATTCCTGAAGCATGGATGCAAAGTGTTTACCTCTGAGAGCTGTTGACTACCCAGGCCTGTTTTATTCGGGTTAAAATTTATTCACATTTTATAAAGCAGTCAGTAGTAGGATACTATTATATAGGATACTAGGATAATATGTAGGGTATATTAGGATAATAAGATACTATTATTAAATCTTTTTTTTTTTTTTTTTTAACATATTATAAAAAATCACAGGGAAGAAAATGTTCCCGGCTGCCCTGATTTCCAAAGCAAGTGTTTTAGTACCTCTGCAAGCAGGGAGAGCCCGTGGAAGGGGCTGCAGATTTACCAGGAGAACGACAGTAAATGGGAGCAGGAGTTTAATCACGCCGTCGGAAAGCACTGCTCTCTCTGGAGCCTCTCCCTGGTTAGGGCATGATTTACAGCGCTCCTCTCTCTGTACATTAAAGCATTCCCAAACATTATTTCCTATTCGGTGCTATTTACTCTATTCGGTTTAATATAAGAGAAGAGGAGGAAATGTGTGTCCGGGTCAGTGGCCAAGGGCCTGATCTGGAACCGGCAGCAGCAACTTTTGTTATTTTTTTTTGTGTTAATCTTCAACTTTTGGATAAAACGACTTGTCCATCAAATCCTATCAATGCTCAGTTTTGGGTTATATCAGCCCGTAACCAGCCACCCGTCCTTACATTACATTTCGAGGCTGCGACAGAGGTGGCTGCTGCCATTAAACCCCGTTGCCCCCCTCTCCGATAGCTTTGCTTTTCTAACCCAACGCATTTATTTTATTTTCCAAGCGCTGCGGCCCGCTCCCTTCCTGCCCTCGCCGACTGGAAAAACGCTTTAACCTTGATTGGAGCGGCGCAAAGAAAACCGATACAAGGGCCACGGATTTGTAAAGGTATAGCTTCCTCTTCTTGTTTTCCTTGTCAATCAGCGTCCCCACGAGCCCGCAGAGCGGGGCGGCAGCCGGGAACTCGCCCCACGCTGGGCCGGCAGCACTCGCTATTTCCACGCGCTGTCACAATTCACGGTCTCCCTGTTAGGTGTTTGCTTCCAGAAGCTGGCTCTTGTTTCATAAAGTGAGCACTCCCAAGTTAGTTTGAATAATTTCCGTTTTTCTCCTACATTAAAAAAAAAAAAAAGAAAGTAACATAAAATGTTGCAATTTATCAAAACACCTGACGAAGCAGCCCAATTTTTAGGATTTTTTTCTACCATTTATTGATATAGCATACTATTTATTTATTTTACCAATGCTATTTATTTACTCAACACCCCCGTGCACCCTGATGGTGGCAAGGGCACAGGCAGATAATTTTCTAAAGCAGCCCCTGGGATTTTCCTGCGGGATTCGGATGCTGGAATTGCTCGGATCCCCTCCGGGGCTCAACCATCAGCTCTGCAGCGTGGGACCTCCAGCTCTGAAGTCGCACATTTGCATCTCTGGAGCTGCGGAGCAGAAACGGCCGGGGCACAGGCAGCTTAATAGCTTAAGTACAGAGAAAATTGTCAGGATGTGCAGGATTCAGAGCCTGCTCACTTGCCTTGGCTCTATGCCCCGCTAAAAAGGTTTTTCCTTTCATGGCCTTTCACAATACCACATTTCTTTTTTCTTTTTTTTTTTTTTTCTCTTTTTTTTTTGACTGAATTGAGCCCTGAAAGGAGTAACCCTAGACAGAGTGAAATTTTCCAATCACAGATCCCCCGGCTGCCCTAGAACAGTTTCGCTGTTATTTTTGCCCGACAATGAAATATTTTGGACTGATGAGAACAGAACACCCACCTTTTGCTGGCATCCGAAAAATATTTCTCGGAGCAAAACAGACCCCAGTATTTGAATTATGGCCCCAAAACCGCAGCCTCGTCCCTGCAGCTCTGAGGTGGTGATACGAATCCATCTGCAGAGAGCAAGGCTCGCATCACGGGCCGCTGATAAAGAAAGTGCTGGGGCTTTTCTGAGCAGAAGCGGTTGTTTCAGATCTCTGCTATGTGAGCTATTTTACACTTTGCCGATACGTGTTTTTGGCAACAGGAAAACAGGAAACCAGCTTGGAAAATATTAACTAGATGGAAACCAAGATCGTAAAGTATTTTGGTCTGGCCAGCTTTCGTTCTTCCAATCTGTGAGCGCAGCAGAAGCAGAACTGTAAACCAATTAAAGGCAATCTCATTTAAGAGGCTTCTCACGGAGGGAAGAGCTCTGGCGTGTCTGTGGCGGGGCGGCAAGCAGCGAGGACACCACCAAGCCCAGCACCTGTGGGGATATTGCTAACAGAGACGGGGCTGGGGCAGGGCGGGATGCGATGCAGATGTTCCCAGCACCGGCTAGCACCGCTAGCTGCAGACACCAGACATGGGCCGCTCGGGTCAGATTCTCCCTCAATTATTAAGGGAATCCGATGCCGTTTTTTTAATACCACCAGCATGTATTTTGGACAGGTTTGGGCAATTTGAGAAGTAATGGAAATTTAGCACCGCATGGCCCTGGGGAAGAGCAAACTCAAAAAAAAAAAAAGGCCAGGAGCGAGGGGAAGCGCGGTGCAGGGAGCGCGCTGGCTCCGCTGTGTCCCTGCTCACCCCCGCCGTCACCGCTCGGGAGCCTTCCCCCTGGCGGCATTTTGCCCCTTCTCTCAGAAATTGCTCGGCTGCAGCGCTATCCAGGATGCCACGTCCTGCTCCTGAGCAGTTTTTCCCACAAGAGCCCTTGCAGCCGGAGGCCACGGACTCATTTTTCCCCTCGGCACCCAAGCCAGCGAGCACTTACAGCCCACTTTGCATCCTGAGAACTCACCAACAAATTGCTTCCACACTACACCACAGCTTCAGAAATTGTGCAGTACAAGGGTTAACCAACTTAAACGTTTAAAGAGTCATGAAATGGACTGTTTCCGCTTTCCATCTGGCTTTTATCAATTTTAAGTCGGTTTCAGAAGTACTGCTACACAATCAAAACACACAATCTCCCTAGTCAGATAATTCAATTTTATAAATGAATTACTTATGTGCCTATAAGTAAATACATTCCTATGCGGGGAGATATTGACTGCTGTCAATGAAATAATGAGGTCCAGGGGATGCGGCCGCGGCTGTGAGCACCGGCCCCTCAGAGATGTCCTCCTGCGGTGCCGTGGGACCGACGGAGCCCCCGGCACACCGGGACGTGGTCGGACAGGAGGGGCTGCCCCGTGGGAGGGGACACCTCGAGCCTCCTCTGAGGACCTTGGTGTGGACCACAAGCAACGTCATGGGAGTGAAAGGGGATGGACTTGGCCGTGAGTTTGAGACGCGTGGTAAGTAGGGGGAAAATATGTTGGAAGGGATGGTTGGAAGGTACAGAGACCCTACACAGGGGCTGTAGGAGGTCCCAGCCTTCCCATGCAGACACATCTCCTCCCCCCAAGCTATTTCAGCCCCACCTTGTTCCACAAAGTGCTAAAAACCACCCTTACACCTATCAAACTGCATGCAAGGAGACCTGATGCCGCAGGAGATGACTTCTCAGCTATTGTGTTTTGGTGCTTGGGGTCTACATCCAATGTGGACTTTGAGTGTGGGCATAGACACAGACGTGCACCCACATTCAGCCTGCTGCACCCACTTGGGTGTTGCACAGCAAAACGCTGCACACAGGAACGTGCAGACTCCTGCTATTGAGTCTCTGGAGCAAGGAAATCTGCAAAATCTGATGGCCATACATGGCGGGTATGATTTCAGCCTGGGGATGTGGCCCAGGGACTGTTGCTTCCTTCTATTTTCATTGCTTCATTTAACAAGAAGCTAAAAGTACCTCAAGGCCTGTATCAGGCTGGTGCTGGCAAAGGAAGGATTCAACCGGGGAGCTGAACCTGCCCTGGCTGCCAGGGCACAGGATCAGTCCCAGTGCAAACCCTTTCAGATGCAAATATTTTGTGATTGACAAGGAAAGTGTGACTCTTTGGGGGCAGTGTAACTGCTAAAGAGTGTTGTTCTGTGTTTTTTTTTTATTTCCCCCTGCTATCTAACAGCGTCAGACTGACGTCTGGCAGGGCTGCCTGTCTCCAGCAGCAGCTTTTCCCACTAAACCTCTGCCAGCGGGGGCTCAGCCCATGCTTTCGACCAGCTCAACACTTTCAGATGCTGAGATTCCAGCAAGGCTTTCCATCAACACTTCAACGTTATTTTCCAGCACTTTCCTAAGTAGCATTTCCCATTTTCTGCTCAGTTTTGGTGAGCACGAACACCACGAGCTGTGTCCTCACTCAGACCTTCCAGCCCAACCTGGGGGCAGCGGCTTTGCCCATCACCCAGCCCTGGCAGCAGCACCCAAGGGTGCTCTTTTGGGTCTCTCCGTTCCTCCACGCTCACCAAAAAAGCTCCCATGGACAAACAGCCCGGGCCGTTGCGCTGCAAGATGCGGAACTGAACGATGAGGTACAACAGGAATCACATTGGGTAGGCAGCCACTGGGTTTTATCTTGTCTTTTTGACGCCTGTTTAATAGGAGCCAAGTCAAAAAGTCAAATTTTGGATAAAATAGCACTGAGTCGCCTGAGGAGGGGCTGCCAGGAGCGTGAGCTGGTACGGAGAGCTGCCGAGAGCACGTGCAGCCTTTCCCACCCTGGACCCACGCCTCCTTGGGCTAATCTCTCACTTTTTCAGTTATTTCCTTTTTCTGTAGCAGGGATTTGGCAGAATTTGAGCAGCCCTGGCTGACGGGGCCGTTTTGGTGGGAGCTTTGCGGGGTTTGCTGCTGGGGTTTTGTCCACATCACACGGGGTTTTGAAAGCGGTACCAAGCAACCTGTAATAAAAAACGGATATTGCAGATTTGAAGTGAAAATCAGAACCCTTTTCGTGATGACTGAAGCAACAAAATCCCGCTTGTTACATCTTAAACCATCACTGAGGCTCTTAGGAAAGAATGCAAAAAAAACAAACCCTGCCTTGAACAGAAATGACGAGGATTTGCTGCTAAATAAATGTGATCCTTGCAGGCCTCCTGCAGTGTCTTTTGTCTCATTGTCTCCATTTGGAAGCACCCGGAGAAACACCTCTAACCCCCACAAAAGCAGACGTCCCTGCCTTTGGGGTTGGTGCGGGACTGGTGGCGTTGGGGAGACCGAGCCCTGGTGGCACATCCGTACCCTGCCCTCGTGGCCAAAGCCCCATCCCAGGCAGAACAGCATCATCCACAGGGCGGTCCTGGTGATGGAAGTGGTCTCCTGGTGCCTGCTCCAGCCCGGCTCCCTCCGAGCAAGTCTGGCACATTTCTGCATAACCACCCTGCAGCTCTTCCCCGCTGAAGGGGACGCAGAGCAAGGGTAGCGCTCGCTGTCTTCGGCGGCGAGTCGATTGCTAAATAAATACAGTGCTGAAAGCCCGGAGAAATTTGGAGACAACTCTTCAAAAGGACAATTTTGGGGGGTACAAATTGTAACCGCAAAATCTGCATTTACATCTGCATCTGCGGGTAATTGTAAGCATCTGTAGGGCTGAGCGAGCAGGGATGGGGAAGGCACATCCCCACGTTCGATAAAATAAAATAAAATCCCCACATTTAATGAAATGAAATGAAATGAAATGAAATGAAATGAAATGAAATGAAATAAAATAAAATAAAATAAAATAAAATAAAATAAAATAAAGTAAAATAAAATAAATACCCAGTTTGGTCTTAAATGTAAAGTCCAGGTGTGCTTAAATGCCTATGAACAAGCCTCATAGCATTTCCCATCCGAGTCCTCTCTTGTCTCAGAGGGAATCAACCTGCCAGACACTGCTGAAGTCCCTGCTACACCGAGCTTTTGAAAGTGACTTCTGCACCCTTCCCTTAGAAAAGCCAAAGGAGCAGGGTCTGCTCCCTCTTCTGCTCCTTCTTTTTGTGCGGGCCAAAAATCTTTGATGCTCAAGTCTTATTTTTTCATTTGAGAAATTGTACGGGTGCTGGCAGCCGGCAGGCATTTCGCAGCCACTGTGGCTTAGGAGGGTAACATGCGTATTTTGGCACCTTGAGTAAGAAGGGAACTGAAGCAAGTTCTTGCCAATATCGCCCTAAATTGCACCTTTACCGACTTAGTGCTTTTTGCCTTGTGGAGGTTGGACTCTTCCCGTACATGTCGCTGGCCGAGCCGTAGCACCAGTACAGTTGGGCACTGCCCGAAGAGCAGCTTCTGAGTAATCAGCTCTTTGCAAAGTTCAGGAGGTCCTTACTTTCATGGGGGAAGTGCTTTAATCAAGATTAATTTTTTCCAGTTTTCAGTAATCGGAGCTCTTCCTGAGTTTTCCTCAGCTCTCCTTTAGGATGAAATTATCAAATTTCCATGGCAATTAAAGGAGAAAGCTGGAGCACGCGGCTCACTCCGTACAATGCACGAAGGGAACAAGTGGAAGGAGGCTGGAAGGAGGGCAGAGCAGCGACCTGCGGGGAGCATTTTGGTGGCTGCGCCGTGTCCTGCGGGGCCAGCCAGCAGAGCCCTCTGCTTGCCGCCCCTGCTGCAGCTGCTGCATTGCTTGAGCTTCGATGCTGGCCAGTCCCGAACCAAGCAGGTGCTTGGCAATGGGTGCGTGGGTGCTCGTGTTTGAAGCAGCTGATCCTGCATCGCTGCCCACTGGTCTTCCCCATTAGGTGGTGTGCAGTTCCTGGGTCCCATTACCATTTGCAAAAACACAACCAGTCCCTAGGGGTCGTGAAACAGCTTAGGAATCCCAGGAAGCTGGTGAGCCATCTGGAAATGGGATCCTCAAAGTGTTACTGACTACGCACCCCATTTTTAAAAGGTTCGGTCGCTCTGAGGAAGCAGAAGCAACGTCACAGTGCAGCTGATGGGTATGGCATGCAGAGCAATCTATCCCAGTGACAAAAGTACGGGATGGGCCGAGCAGATGGGGTTGCTTAGTGCTTACAGTGGCCACTCGTGCCCCAGGAAAGCAGCCCCGAACGCCGTCCCCCAAGCCCAACCCTGCCCACGGCAGGCAGGGACGGGCTGTAAAACATCCAAAGCCTGGGGAAACACACTCTAATTCTGTTATATGGCTCAGTTCCTCATTTCTGAAGCTGAAGAATAAACACTACTGAGAGCTTAGCAGCGGCAGCTGGAGGAGCTGGTGTTTGCAACACACGTGCTGCTCTCAGCTGACGTCTTTTCCTGGGCTCAGCAAGGACCAGCAAGAGCCAGAAGGGGCAGTGCTACCCTGGAGAACTTCCTCCCGTTGCTCTCAGGCATTGCCCCATGCCTCCACCCCTTGCTCTCCTTCTCCTTGCCTTGAAGGAAGCCAATTCCCTGCAGGGACATGGGGCCCTTCCCCGTGCTGCAGCCCCAGCCCCAGCCCTGCTGCAGGCTCTCCCCGGCCATATGAAAGATATCATCCCTGCTCCGCAGGGTTGGGTTACCCTGCAGTAATTTACTTACAGTTAGCAAACGATAAATCCTTGCACAGTTGGTTGAGAAACCTGGGCTAAGAAGGTATGGAAGTGTATTATTAAATCCAAATGGCTCCACAGCCCGTGCCTGTCCTACTCGCTTCGCGGCGAAATTAACAATATCACGGGGCATGATAAACTGCGGTGCTGAAATAGCTGCTCCCCAAGTACACCTGAAATAAAGGGATAGCTTTTTCAGTGAGGCTTTTAGGCTGATGCTAACTGAATTTTAGAGACAGCTTTAAAAAAATAAATCTTCGGTATTTTTCTTCTATTTCAGCGCAATTCCGGAACCTCCTGTCCTTTCTTGTTCCTGGTGGCAAGACCTTGGCTTAGAGCAAGCCTGGGGCTGCTCCTGACACTGCTGTGAGCCAGAGTTTTGCAGAGCAAGGCGGAGCAGGAGGCAGCAATCTCTACTGCCAAAAAATCCTTTAAAGGTGAATTTTGGCCAACAGCACAGAGCTCACACCCTGCTTTCTGCTCTCCTCCCCGGTGGGAGCCCCCTCGCTCCCATGCACCCCAAACCAGACCTCTCCGGCTTGGCTGGGACAGGCTTCAGCACCAAGTTTCTCGTGGCCTCCAGCTGCTCTTATTTGTCTGGCTTTTAAAATTTTGTGCAGACTTGAATCGAAATTCTCCCTTGAGACCTGAGAGCTTTTTCAGTGCCTTTCCGACTGCAACAAGGCAAGGAGCAGCTGCTCCCCGGGGCCAGCTTCACCCCGGGCAGTTCAGAGCTTCGTGCAGGAGGTTTGGGACATTCTGGAGGCCTGGATGCAGGATGCACCGAGATGCCACCTCCATTTTCCACGGCCAGAAACACGATGTGAGCCCTGATGTGTGGGCTCCACGCTGCCTGCGTCATACCCGAGTGATCTGCTTCCATCAGGGATTTACAAAATGTAGCAGAAAAGAGCAGAAAGCCACTAAATCCTGACATTTGCCCCTTATCATCAGACATTTGCGCTGGCTTATGACTTTGTGTTTATCTCCCAGCAGAGCTGCTGGCTGCATTACCAAACAGTAACATTATCCATTCGGGCTTTCCAAAAATAGTCCGGGTTCTGCGCAGCAGGAGGACAATCGTGTTTTGGCCTCGGCTTTGGGCAGAGGTGAAGACTGAAGGAGGAAATCTCAGAGGCTGCGCTGGCCCTGATTTGCTGTCAGCAGTGCGATGCCTGATCCGACCTCACCCCTCCTGTGCCATGGCCACGTTTAATTCATACGTGTGCTCCTTTCTCCATGCATGCATTCATTTCCTCACACATCTATTTACTCCATCCTTAGGGCTTTCTGCTCCCCACTTGCCTCCTTGCTCCCAGGCCGGGTGCTGGTTTCTGGGTGCGCACTTTAAGGAGAAACAGCAGCACCTGGTTGCTTGGCCCCATGTCCTGGAGCTCCCTGAGAAACCTCTCGAGCCATTTCATAGAAACTCGGACGAAATCATGGAAAATCCGGGAGCACTACTTCACACCAAGCCACGTACTTTTTTTTCATAATTTGCCCTTTGCCGGTTTGGTGATCCCACGATTCCCTCGGCAGGAGGAACCCACATCCCATGTCAGCGGGGTGCTCAGCACCTTGCCCAGGGACTGGGAGGTGCAGCCACCCCGCCACCCACCCTGTTCAAAGCTGGTTTGGAGAGGGCACAGGACACCAGTTCCTGGGGCCACCAAGCAGGGTGGCTTGAACAAAGACCAGCTCTTTTTGTGGGTAAGGCACTGCTTTGTGCAGCCCCCTTCTGCAGAGCCGCGGGCGCACGTGCCCCTGGGCATGGCATTTATTTGTAACTTATGGCAAAGTCTGTCTGTGCACAGCAAAACACGTAAATCCTTACTTAATTTCTAGCTTACATCCGCAGAGCTGTACCTTAAATCAGTGGGACATCCGATCAGTGGGACCTTGTCCTTCACAAGGACTGCAGGACCAGAACTTTACCATGGGAAGTCATGGTTTGTTTTTTTCCTAAAGACTAAGTTTATAAAAATGAATATTGCAGCATTGCTTTCAAGCTTATTAGCTGTGTCATACTGTTATTGCCTCCAGTCTTTTTTTTAGAAAACAAATAAACAGCGAGTATTTGTCAATCTCAGCAATAAACTATAGTGGCAGCAAACTTAATCTGGTGTTAATTAGGCTTGTGGAAAACTAAATCAAGCATCAGAAACCACAGATTATTTTAGGCTTCCTCTAGCATAAACACAAAGGCTTGAGGATCCATAACATATTATTTTTGTTGACAGTTTTCCACTTTTCCCCCAATTTATTTCATGCATCCGATAGGCTGCTCCTTGATTGCTTTTAGCTCTGTCTTCTTTTGGCCTCAGCGTGGCAGTTTGTTAATCCTTCCTATTTTTGTGTATTTAAGCAGGATTACAAACTTCAAATACATTGTAAAAGGAACCTGTATACAATCTTTCAAAATCATTTAAGTGGGCCAATGACAGAAGTACCAGCCTTGCAAGTAAATACAGAACATTTCGGAAATCATCCCCAGTGTTTATTTATAAGCCATTTTTAATTACTCAGTGGGAATGAATGAAAGAACTAGAAAATGGAAGACGACAGAGGGTTTTGCATTAAGTTACAGCTCACAGAGAACAAGGGAGTGATCACAGCGCTTTCAAGTCGGGATGGTTTGAGTGCATAATTACGCCCTGCTGGTTTATTGACAACCTAATAAAATTAAACTGCAAACTATTTTTCAAATAGCATGAGGAGGATCTCTTGAAAAGCTCCACGCAGCACAGAGGAATAGCAGATGTCTTCCCTGGGGGAGCAGCAGGTAAGGAAGGCAGGGAAATAGTAGGGCAGAACACTTGCCCAGGACCAGGACAGTGACTTTAGCACCACCAGCGGGGAGAGAGGCAGGCCCTAGCTTTTGGTCCCATCTGGGATGCGACAGCAAGGGGCAGCTGGGCAAGGAACCTGCAGGAGGTGGAAACTGCACACAGAGCTCCCTGGCCTGCATGAAATGGGAACACGGTGCTTCGGAGAGGGGCTGCACGCAAAGCGAAGCTGTCGGTGACTTTGTCACTGAGCCACGAGGAGGTCGGGACTTCTTCAAACTGTTTGCCATGGTCCAGCCTCCAAAGCAGTCCTTGCACCCGGGGCTGTAACTCCTTGCACCTGTCAATCACAGCAGGGTGAGTTTTCTTCTGGGAAGTGCCACGAGTGTGGCACTTCAAAATAAAAGCAAAATAAATAGAATTATTCAGGGTATCTGCAGCTCCCAGGCTCTAGCTACAGGCTCGCCAGCAATTTGGTGATGCTGTGAGACCAAACCAGAGGTGTGGACAGCTTCGGAGGACAGCTCCAGGGAGGCTGGGCACTGCGGTGGGGACAAGGGAAAACGTTCTTCTGGAAATACTCTGCCCATCCCCAGCACCAAATCAGAGCGCTTTCTGGATTGGTCTCAGGGCCGAAATAATGAAGTGGGCTTGCAAAATGTTGGCATTTGCCAGAGCGATGCTGTGGGGAGTCCCTGGAGCCTGCACAGCTCCAGCACGGCTCAGCAACAAGCACAGCACGGTACGCTGCACCGCAGGAATGCAGGGATCTGGAAACGGGCAGCGTGCGCATGCAGCTCCAGTTTACATGGGACTGAGCAATAATTAATCAGCAACAAATAAAGGAGAAAAAAACACGTGAAGGAGACAATCTCATTTCCGAAAAGCCTGTCTCAGATGATGAGCAGAAAAAGCAGCGTGCTGCAGCCAAGCTCGAGACAACCCTGCGAAAAGTCGCTCTGACCGTTAAGGCACAGGGATGGGAAATCTCTTACAGATGATGGCAGTTTATTCAACAGCTTGAACACATTCCTTGTCTCATTATTCAGCTGAGAAGCTGGAGGTCAACTTGTCTCAGACGAGCAGACGTGTTACGGAGACAAAAGGAGCAAAGTTCTCCGCGAGCCCCTGCGACTCGCTGGGAGAGCTTGAGCACGCTGGCTGCACACCAAAATCCAGTACTTGCTGTCGCCGCACAACTCCTCCTTGGATATTTAACTGCATTTTTATTGATTGCTTATAAATAAGTGTGCTGGTGTAGCTGTGAAGTGTCACTTAAAGCTGGCTAGTAAAGAGTCAGTGCTGGGACTGCCTGCCAGAAGAGCCTTCCACAGCGCAGAGGGAAATAGCAGCAGTACCGGAGAAGCACTGCCAGGAATCCAGGTGGTGGAGGCAGGTGGCAATTTAGCATCTTTAAAAGTTTTAAAACTATTTATTTTATGGTCTGGGAAAGGTGAGAAGTCCCCACCCTACCCCAGCCAGCTGATTGTGGCCCTGTGGCCTTCCTAAAATCTCCCTTAGAGATTTTAGATTCTTAAAGTAGAGAGATTTCCTCAGAGATTAGGGTGCACCAGAAGGGTGCATCCTTCCGAGCAGCCCCCCAGGGAGGTAAGCAGCTGCTGTGACTACCTAAAAGCTGCAAAAAATGATGCAAGCAGTAATTTTGGAAGTGTAGGTGCACAAGTGTGGTGTGCTCATCTGTCTTTAGGGCAGTCGCACGGAAAATACTTTGAGTTGTGTAAGGCATGTCCTTAGGGAACAAATCCGTGAGTGCAGGAGGCAGTGCTAAGGGAAGGAGAGATGCTGTGATGCCATCGATTTAGCTAAAAATTGTTTTATCTGCATTTCCCGCAAGAAAGCCCAAGGCAGGGCAGGCTGGCTTCCCAGGCAGCTTGTGCTCACAGCGGAAGCACAGGGCCACGCCGATGGCTTTGTCCCTCCTGTCCTTTCCCGTCACATGGCTCAGCCCCATATTTACAGAAAAAAAGGGATTTTCCTCATACTGCTGAAAAACTGTGTACCTTGCTGTATGCTGCATGTACACTGCACAGCAACACCTGTGTTCAGACACTACCAGCACCACCTTTACAGACCTCACTTTTCCCAGTGTTCATTCCTCCTTGAGTTTCTCTTCCAACAAAAATAGATGGCCTGAGAAAGAACAGCGTGTTCATTTATCGGGACAAGATGATTTTCAAGCTGATTTGCATTAATTTTGAAAGTAAGATTTTTTGTTCCCATCTCTTTCCAGGAAAAACTGAAGTCATATGAGAGCAGACCATGCATTGCCTGGTTTTGATCACTTGGCATACTCCGAACCAAACTCCTCAAAGTAAATATTTCCTATGAAGATCATTAAGGGTGCGACCAACATGTAAGGAACAGCAACAGGAAAATACTGCTTTAAACCTAATACCACATCATGTTGCATTCATTAGTTACTTGACATTGTAGCTGGAACAGGAAAAAATAAAAAGGCACGGAGCAGAAAGATACTTCAGTTCATTAAACGCTTCTGAATCAGCACAATTACCCCCAAAATTGCGGTAATTCCCCACATGTTGAACAAATGCAGCAGCCACTGCTGCCTGTGTGCTGCCTTTTCCCAGTGGGCACAGGAGGAAGGAGGTGTGGGAGCTCCGGCTCTGCTCAGGACCACGCCACAGCCTGTTGCCAGAGGGACATCCAGCATCCCCGAGGCATGATCCGGAAGATGACACCATGCTCCCTGCATCACCACAGAGCAATAATCACTTCACGAGGACACGGCCCACAGCCGGGACAGCCCAACCATGGCCCCCCGGTGGCCCAGCCTGGAGGTCCCAGGACAGCCAGCCGGCATGCTCATGGGCCGAGAGCCCCATCCAGCCCTGGCCATGCTCCTGGGAGCTCTCCAGCTTGCAAACCAGCCTTACTTTACATTAGTTTATATTTAGCAAGAAAAAAAAGCTGACGCACTCTGGCGAGGTTCTGGCGGAAGGAAGATAAGGCAGCAGTTCTCCTTCCTCCCCGGCTGCCCAAGGGAAAGCCCGTGTGTTATCTGGTGGAGGCAGGGCGGCCCAGCTCCTGCTCCCAAGCATGGGGCACGGTGTCGGGGAAGGGGTTATAAGACATACTGCAACACTTTGGTAGCTGAGAGTGGCCAATGTCCCTGATGGCCATGGCTCATGCCGTGCTGCACCCCACGGGGACCTGGCTGCCCTCGTGGGTTTCGGAAACAACTCCCAAGCTCTCTTCCCTTTAGTCACCGTCCCTTCCTGCCATGTTGTGAATAAATATAGTAAGAAGGAAGAAACAACCCCCTGCAAAGTGGAGGGAAGGAGACGTGGTCTGAAAATATACAAGAAAACAGAGTGAATGGGAGCGGCTTCCCCATGGCATTAGCTGCAGGCCTGGTGCCCAAAGGCCCAGGCCGCATGGGGCCGGCACCTCAGTCCTGCGGCCACCAGCAGGGAGGGGATGGCCCCACAGCCACTAGCACGGTGCTGGGCAAAGAGGACGACAGGCATGAGCAGGATCTTCCAGCATTTCATTTCTGCCTTCCAGAACATCAGCCATTTGGGCATTTTGTGAATGCTACGGCCCTGCCTGCCGCTCTGGGGCTCGCGCTGGCATTACATTGAACTTACCCTGCACATCAGTGAGCAACCCCTTTCATTGCCTTTGATTTTTGTTTCACAATAAGTGAATTTGCTTTACTTTGCCACAAGATGGAGCCTTGAGATTAAACTCGATGTTTGAGGGTTGATTGTTACTTAAGAAAATTAAGCCACATTTAGAGATCATGTGTTTAATTTTCTTAGATGATTATCTGTGGTTTTTTTTTTTTATGAATCATATTTTTCATCATCTCCTATTAGTCAGATATGAGGAAACGATGAAGGCGCTGCCAAAATAGGTGCCACTCTTGGCATAGCTCAGTTAGGGGAAGATGATGAACAATGCAGCTTTTCCTCCTCAAGAAGAAATCAAACAGACACCACGCAATATTTGGGATGCTGCTGCAGGGACAGTGGGCAAAAGAAGGAGCACGATGAGGAAAAGCTGGGGCATGAATGAGGGATAAGAGAGAGATTTGGATGTCTTTTCTCCTCTCTGGTTCAATTTTACATCTGAAAAATCCCCTAGTTAGATACCCTACGGTGATTTCTGAAGAGCAATAGAGAAGTAGAGCTGAGAGGATTTTTCTGAGTGCTAGCATTCGCTATGAGCAGAACTGCAAGGGCGCAGCCGTGCCGGCAGCACGCGGCGCTCCCGCTCGCTGTTTGTCCATCTGTGTCACGTTCCTCCCTGACCTTTGCCAACAGTTGCTTCCCCAAAATACAAAGCTTGTCTGTAGAAATTGTATTTCTCTTTTGATTTCACTTCCTTTCAGCCTGGAGGGATTGAACTTTTTGTTTTGCACTGTGCTTTTTTTTTTTTTTTTCTTAAAGCTATTGTGGAAAAACTGGGAAAAGAAACGAGGTCTGGATTTTTCTCTGACGGCACTAGGTCTCTAGAAAAGTCTCTGAAGCCGGTGGGAGTGGGTTTTACAGCTGCCTCTTGGCTTCCCAGGAAAGAACCGTCTCCTGTGTTTGGGCGGCAGTCCCGAGAGCAGCAGCTGCAGAAGCTCCAGCGCACCCCACCCCTGCTGGGACCTGCGCCAGAAGAAGAAGGTTTGGAGGAGAAAGACCAAAAGTTCGAATTTGATTCAGTGTTTGCCAGAAGGCAGGGGCTGATAAGGCTTTCTGGGCCCTTGGCGTCCCCCCTTCGGACTCAGCAGTGACATGGAAATGGCTGAATTCAGCCAGGGGAAGGCAGATCGGCCAATGCTGTGAGCAAATAACAAGCTGATGAATGAACCTCCTCTCTCTGGTCTCCACTAAGCCCCTGCCCACCTGGCTCCCCGCAACACAGCAGGGCAACCTCTCTTGTCCTCCTCCATAGGGTGAGCAGGATCAGGGCATGGCTGCCCACAGCCTCAGAGAGCTTATCCACCAGGCCCAGGCAGCAGAGAACTTGGGTGGAGGGTGTGGGTGATCCTCTGCATGGATCCCAAAGGAACGGTCCAGCTCATGGACCAACAGTCTCCCGCTGTTCCACTCTTAGCATCACATCTCTAGACCACAGAGGAGCAGTGACGGCCTGAACCCCAGCCACTTGCTATGGTCTGAGCAGAGAGAAGGAGGTGCCATGGATGACCATGGCCATGGCCACCCCAACGCCGTGTTTCACTCTTCCAAACTTTCCACTGCTCTGTAACTCAGCCTGCTGCCATCCTTTCAGACAGAGCTTAGCACAACGGTTGGATGGCTGCTGCTCGACCTGCCGAGCAGCCAGCAAGTTCCATGCTCCACACCAACATGCCCATCGCAGGCTGACAGCACAAGCCCAGCAGCGTGGTTGTGCTGCAAGAGGCGGGGATGGGAGCGGGAATGCTGGCAGCAGCCGCCTCTCCTGCCTGCAGCACGTCCAGGTGTTGGGCAACCCTCCCTGGGAGCTCCACCCTTGGAGAGCCCTTGGTCTTTTTAGATAGGAGCCAACGCCCTTTCACATGGCTTCTTGTACCAGCTGCATTTTACAATACATATTATATATAATGTATTATTAATTATAAATATATTATAAATTATATATATATACACACAACAAACGCAGAGCTGAGAGCACATGATCCCTGAAATATTTGTCTGTTGAAGAGTTAAATACACACTGTGCTTCTGTTACATATGGGGTCTTAGCATGCTGATTTATAGCATCTTTTGTAATCTACGACTGTCTACTTTGTGGTTTCCTGTTCAGAAAATACAGCTAGGTAGGCAGGAGACATCACAGGCAGAACCTGACTGCAGGAACACGTGCGGTGGAGGACAGCAGCGCCTTGCTGGGCCACGGCTTCTCCTGGGGATGAGGCACGGGAGGATGGGCTGGGGGGGCTGAGCACAGCTGGGGAGCGCTTGGCCACGGGGCTGCACGGCCCAGGGGAGGGATGGCCAGGCAGAAACCAGCATGGCAGGAGAGAGAAGCATCGGGGCAGCAGCCATGGGTCTGTGACACCTTTGTAACACGTGGCTCCCAGGAGCAAACACACACACGCACATTTATTGCTGCTGAGTTTGCAGCAGATCCTCTCATACCGGTACCAAACCTTCAGAGTCAGGTGTTGTAAATAATTTCTTTATCTGTTTTCTGATTGCAAATGACAGTGCTCTCTCAGTAAGACATAGACTCAAGGAGACAGCAATGTGCTCAAGCACTGAGGCCGTACTTCCTCAGCATAAGTAGGGCTCCAAATCCACCCCAAGTGCAATGCTGCCTGATGGCTGCAATGCTTTGCACAGAGGATCAGAATGGGTATGTGAAGTGTAAAATATTTTTAAAGAGCACCGGATTTTACATTTTAGCAAGCTCTTCCTTCCCCTTTCCTCCAGTGCTGCTCTGCACCACTTTCCCACCCATGCCACTTGTTCTTTCCTCTCCAGCTCTTTGCCCTGCACAGCGCTGTTCCAGCACCTCCTTTCTTGCTGATCAGACTGATTAAAGCACAGTGAGCAATGTCGTTATGAAAACAACAATCTGTGCTCTATCGTCAGTGGAATGACCATTTCTAATGTCCGCATGATGGAAAACAGGACTGAAGCTGCATGCACCTTATCCTTCTGGTACAGTAATTGAACAGAAACTGCCCCCAGTTAATATTATTTCTAATAGGTCTTGAAATGAACCAGACACAGTTCTGCTAATTAAGGTGAAAAAGGAGCTCATCCAAATAATTGAAGCAATGTTCTCACAAAGCAATTCCAAAGACACTTCTATTTGTTATATTCTGTCTACTTATTATTCTCAGTAGGTTGTACAGGATGTAAGTGGAAGAATTCTAACATTCTCATTAATTTCCGTGACATCTTTTTGTATCACAAAACACCATCCAACTCTACCTAATGAAAGTAGCTAAATTTCAGGAGAGTGGTGATGCACGCTTGACACAGGGTTAAATTTGGATTCAAGATAGCTCCATCTCCAGGCCTCCGGCAAATGACAGACAGTAAGCAGGACACAGCAGGGGAGATCATGTCCTTCACTAATGGAAATATTCACTTGGGAAGAAGGAGGAGAAAATAACCTAGAAATAAGGTCATCGTTCTCCAGACAGCCCCCTGGGAAACCCACGGAGTGCTGAGACTGAACTAATTTTCCTGCTGAGCATGGCGGGCATGTGGACGCCACTTCACTGGGCAGCAAGAGCAGCAGGCTGTGAGCAGCAGAAGCAGCCCTAATGTAGGCTTTGGGAAATATCAAAACCCCAAGAGACTGAAGAGTCGTTAGCCCTTAGGGCAAATGATCCCATGTGAATTTCCAGCATGTGAATTTCCAGCATATGAATTTCAAGATTATTGTTGCATGAAGCTGGGACATAATTTGGTTCCTAGTGTGTGTGAGCGTTACCAAAGGATGAAGCATTGCAACATAACTGTCGAGAACTGTATTTTTCTGTGAGGCAATCCTTAAAGAAGTGGAAGTAAACACACTGCTGCCTCAGCATGGCTCTTCCTGCAGGGCGACTGCATTGCCATCTCCAGGAAATGAAGCGCCGACACAATTCACACCTGAAAGGCTACTGAAATTCTAAGGAATTCAAAACTGCAGAAGAACAGAGATGGGTTTGCCAGGGCAGAACATTCACATTCCTGGAAACTCTCCGTCCTATATGCTCAGCTGCATGACAGAAGAACAGCCGAGAGTCAGAAACAGGGCAGCAGGAACAAGACATCCTCCACATCACTGGAGCTGACCCCCTGGGCTCTGGCTGAGCACTGCCTCCTACCAGTATCACTCTGCCCCTGCCCCAGCACGAAAGGAAAGCCCTGCTGGAAAGCACCTGGGGATTACAGCAGATGCCAGGCTGAGCATGAGCCAACAGCGTGCTCATGTCTTGAACAAGGCAAGCCACATGCTGGGCTACATTAGGATGAGGGAAACTATTATTCCCTTCTGAGTGAGGCCTGGAGGCTGCATTTAGCTTTACTGCTGCTCAAGGATGCAGAGACACCAGAGAGGGCCCAGAGCCAAACGATGGAGGCCCAGAGCACCTGAGCTGCAGCCAGAGGCTGCTGAGAGGAGGCCAGGGGTGGCCCTAAGAGCTGCCCACAGCTATCTGAAGGGCATTTGCAGAGATGCCAGAAGCAAACTACTGCCAGCGGTGCCAGAAGACAAAAGCAAGGTGCAATGGCCACAGATTGTGGCTTGGGAGACACAGGTTGAACATTAGGAAACCAAAACTCAGTCGGAAGGCAGTGTGGTACGGGAACAGGTTACCAAGGCAAGCTGGAAAGTCTTCATCCTTTGTGTTTTTCACAATTCAGCTACACAAAACCCCATCTAATGTTGGTGGTAGTACTTATCTGAGTCAGAGTTTGAACTAAATAACCAACTAAATTCCCCTCCAACAAACATTTCCATGTTTCTATGGTCTTAAATCTAGGCCAATACACATGCCCTTAACATTAGTTTTGTGAGATTTCAGTGTATCCCAAATTGGGGATATATTCAGTATATATTCTGAACTGGGCAGCTTCATACAAAAGTGCCATAGAAGAAAGCACCTTATTTATTTATTTATTTGTTTGTTTGTTTGTTTGTTTTTCAGGATTTCTTAGTCCCACTCCTTCAAAACCAGAATGCTATTCATTCTGCTGTCTGCTGGAGATTCAACACATTCAAAAATAGCATTGCATAGGGTCCCATCAAAGACTGCCAACATCACCAGGTGTCTCCGCAGCATGAAAACAAATTCTTTGAAGAGATTTCTTGGAACAGGAAAATACAGTACCACAAGTTATTTCCTGTATCGTGATGTGGTATCATACGAACAGAAAACACCTTCTGCAGTAAAACCCGTAGTCTGCAAAAATGCTGTAGACAGTAGATTTCCTTTCCATTAGAATCAAAAGCCATCTTCTCAAAACTAATAAGAAATAGTAATGCTATTAGGATTTGTTCTGACAACATAATATTTCATATACGCATCAAACTTAGCACGTGTAAGTATGCGCTTGTGTATAAGTGTGTGTGTGTGCATGTGATCATGTTTCTTCCTCTCTTAATGCTTCTTCCTCTCTGCACTGCAAAGAGGAAACTCAAGCTGGGCTTCGTAGCCTGCGTCTTACAGAATGAGCTTTCATCTTCACCCCGGAACAGACACCACAACCTTGTTGAGGCTTTGCCTCTCAGTGCTGTAAGTCCCTTTGCTCAGAGATAAAGACCGTGACAGGATACCACTATCACCTGTTCTGCTCCTTAACAGAAAATCTCCAGCCCATTGCACAACTTTGCCTACAATCTGCAGGAAAAAAAGAGCAACAAATCTCTTTAACTGACAAGATTTGCACTCCAAGCTGCTGTTGGGACAGGTGTTCTGCGGTATTTCTATTTTTGACAGTATAGGCTTCACACAGATGAAAAGGGACACCTGTACGCTAAAAAAATGCCTGGAGGAGTAGATGAGGGTGAAGACAGGTTCACTTTCCATAAGTGCATCTTTTCTGAAAATTCATATTATATCATTAGTTGAAAGAAAGTAAAACTGCAGAGCAACTGGCTGCAAAATTAGCAATGCATTTTTACCCAAAGGCAAGTACAACGGCAATTTTTGTCAGCATTAATGGACAGCAGGTTGGTAAGTAAGGTGACACAAAATATTTTGTTAAGTTCTTACAAAGTAGTTATATTGCTATAACATCTAAAATACATACTTGCTCTTCTTCAGATAGACAAGTAACAGAAAACAGGGTATATATTTGGAGGAAAGGTGTCTCTATAACTGTAGTATAGCTTTTTTTACTAACTATATGCTATCAGCTCCAATTTTCATATACCTCTGCATGATTAATGAAACTCTGCTAAAGCCCATGAAAGATCCACCTATGAGTTTTCACCCCAGCTCCGAAACCTCCTATAGTCTCTTAGTGCAGTGCTCAGACTGGTGCCTGATTATATCATCTTGTAAATAAGCAGAGTCTCCAGCTGGAATGTTGTCTAGCTATAAATCCTTTATTAATACCATATTAACAGATACAGCTGTTCAATATGCAAGCCGTACGCATGGAACACGTACGGATGTAAACAATCAGACCAAACCCTGGCTTCTTTCAGAACTGCTTCCTCACTGAAAACCTGAATCGGTGTTAAGCTGATCACACAACGATCATTCACACCGTTTAGGAGTGTCCCATCTCTGCAGGCAGTATTTTCATTATGCCAGACAAGAGCTGTGTGCAGAGCTATATCGACACGTCCCAAAGTACAACCGCACGTAACGAGTCCAACAAGCTGCACCAGGCAGTGCACAGTTCTGACAGTGCATTAGGGATCTCTGCCAACACAGCTCTGTTGATTTGGGAAGATGATCACACGGCCGCAACATACACATGGCTCTAGCTTAACTGCACTTGTAGGCGAGCACGCCGAGCTCAGTACAGCTTCATAAAACATAGCCAAACAAGCTGCGCCTGTGTCCGTGCTTGCATCAGAGCTAAGTTCAACCTAAGCCTGTGTTCACAAGCACAGTCAACGCGTGGTTGTTTTGCTGATGTTGATAAGCGAGGCTGGACATTGCAGCAATGCCTGCCAGGCCCCGGCTGGGGGGCGGAGGTGTGGGCTGTGCTGCTGCTGCGCTGCATTCCTGCACAGGGGCTCTGCCACCGCCCCACCGCCACTGCGAGCAGGCAGGGGGGGTAGGACACAGAGAAAATGCCAAGGATGGAGGGGTGGGGTTAACCCCAGCACTTTCCCATTTAGGGTGCCTAATAAGTAACAGCCCCATGGTTCTTGCTTAGGCTGGGGTCCCTCGCCCGAAGCAGCCCCAGGCAGGTGGACTCGCGGGATGGTGCCATCGAGCGGCAGAGCGGACTGAGCCTCAGCAAGCCCAACTTGGCCAGAGGGAGAATTGCTGGGGCATACAGTCCGTCTGGGTGGTTCTGGGGAAAAGCAAAAAGGGGGGGACCTGAGATGACACCCCTCAATGCCCAGGTAAACAATAATCTCTGTCCAAAAATGCCTATTTGGTCAGTTCAGTAGAAGATAGCTTGAGCTTTGAGTGTTTATTGCTTTTCCTCTAATAACAGAGTTTAGCAATGCTTTTTTAGACCTGCCAAGACGCTGGGGCCCTCACATCCCTCTGGTGTAATTCTGCTTGCTTCACTGCAGTTACACCAGAGGTGAATCCGGCCCTTTAGTCACTGGGGTTGCTGATCACTCTGGGCGTGCTGCTTGCTTTGCAGATTTTCTGGAGGACTGGAATTTCTTGCAGAATTCTGCTCTGTGAGGCATCTGCTGTGTGGGCAGCCGGGTCCTCTGCACTGCTCAGTCTGAGCACAGTCATTAGAGGATATGCTGTTGACGCTGCTTGGTCGGTAATCACCTCTCCGTCTCTGTCTCCTTGAGGCTCACTTTTCTGCTCATCACTTCCGCAGTTTGTCACTACAGAGAAAATGGGCTCCTGACTTTCTCCTGAATGCAAATAGGCTACTTTGCGTTTAGCTAATATTCTTGTTTTAGTATTTGGTAATGAGGTGATCAGCAGAAATGAGTAATGTTTGCTGGCTTTGCCACAGATATTAATCTAATGCTGCTGTAACAAAGAAAAGCACTCCGGGAAGTCAGTGGAGCAAGCACAGTAATCTCTGTCCAGAAACTGGTATCTTCAGTCAAAGGCCCAAATTCATCACAACCCAGGGGAAAAACCTTTCCCCTGTGAAAGTTTGTATTGGCAGCTGGCAGCGTGGCAGTTTTGCAGTCTGAAGTGCTGATAGGTTCCTTATCAACAGCCTTATAAACACGAGTGAGGTAGAAATGCAGGGACCAAAAGAGGAAAGAACCACGATCTCTGATTTGAGAAGCAGTGAAGACAGCGAATATCAGAGCTAGGGAGTGAAGGAAAACAGGCTGAGGAGATGAGGAAGGAGGAAGTCTTACAAAGAGGGATGAAAAGGACCAGAGTTTAAAAACAGAACTTCAAGTATCTGGGTAACTATAAACAGTCAAAATTAGGGAAGGTTTCCTTTTGTAAACGTTAGCACCCTTGTAGCTTGTCTTTCATTTTTAATGGTCTTATGTGATGTACTTATTACTTACCTTTTGTTGCCCTTCTTTCAGTGACTATGCTACTCGTAAAAAAAAAAAATCATTTGATAGATATAGTGTATATTTAAAACTGTTATCAATTACTTGTATTAATTATTGTTTCTCTGTGTGCTACCTTGATTCCAGGCTGGGGCTCAGCAGTGCAATGCTCCTGTATGTGTATTTAATAAGGGCCAGCCACTGTACATGTGAATTTGTGTAAAGGGCAGGAAGAGTACCAAGCCCCTGCTGCCTGAATGTGCACTTCAGTACTTAGCTATGTACATGGTTTTCAGTCTAACAAAAAACTTAAACACATGCTTAATATTAAGCTGTGAGTGACCATTGAAATGTAAAGCGTGTGCTTACATGTCTTGCCAGACTGCAGCCCTCTTGATCATACTTTTGTTTGAACTAGAACAATGCACATGACTGAAGACTGTGCACACACGTAGTGCCTTCTACTTCAAAGCCTGAGAATACGAGCTATGACAAATGTAATACCATATTGTTCCCAAAAGGTAAAAAAGCATTCTGCTGGCATACATAAGAAGGAGATAGAATAAACATGAACATGCTTTGAAGCTTGTGGTTTTTAAAAAGTACATCAGAATAGTTTATAAACTCCTACTCACTGAAAATTAGTTTTAGTGCTACAGCAGGGTTGCTCAAAAAGATGGTTCAGGTGACGTTATCTGCTGAATCAATGATTGGCTCAATAAAACATACTACTGCACATTACAATTAATATTCTTAGACTGTCTGGTCTACTTATGTCATCACTACCACTAAAATGAGAGGTGTCCATGTTTAATATCACTTTTAAGAGACGTGGTTCACAGCAATTCATGAGCAGGCTTAAAGGCAACAGAATCATAGCCAATACGGCACACCCGTTCACCCTTCTTTCTGGCCAAATTCCTCCAGTCTCTAAGACAATCCAATCTGTACATTTGTTACAATTTAGAGCAGTATTGCTTTAACGTTACAAATCCAGAAGAATTAAAAAGATAATTAAGGATAAGGGGATTACCTCTTGCCTTTCAAGGTGATTAAGATCATCACCTGAATAAATACCAAAATAAATAAATAAATAAATAAATAAACGAATAAGCCCAGGATGCTTTAGTAGAAAGAAAATCAAAGATATTACTAAATTCAAAAGAATAAGTGATGCTACTTGTTCAGATGTCTTGGAATTTCCAAGCCTAAACTAGAGCCAACATGTGGGAAAAGTCTGAAAGAAAACTAAGAGGCTAATACAAAAGCATTTTACAGACAAAATGATGAAGTCATCCATGGAGATCTCTAATATTTATTCGGTAGAACAGCCTGATGATTTCAGGATGGCAAAAAAATTGAATTGCCTTATGTCTGTGCATCTCAGGGTGGAATTTGTCTTCCCAGGCCTGTTACTTCACATTACAGCTGGTCTACAAAATACAATCAGAATGTTGTACAATGAGTTTTATATGGAAGGAAAAGTTACTGACTAAATTGACAGCTATTATCAGTGCATAAGGATAGGAAAAAATTGTCTGATGATACTGGAATAACTTTTTCCTGAACATTGCACATTTAAAGAAGTTTTGAACATATTAAGATCATTTTTTCTGTAAGTTGTCACAGATGCTACAAACAGAAATGAAAAGAAAAAAAAAAAGATGAATCTTACGACAGTTCCAGTTTTGCAAATTCAGTGAATTCAGGTTAAAAAAAAAATGTATTTGAATTGTTATCTGAGCACAGTCTTTCAAGGTGCATCCATCCCTTGCAGTGCATCACAGGATGCAGACAGTGAAGCAAGCAGGATGTACAGACACTAGCCTTGATAAATAGCAAGGGTCTATTCCAGCTTTATTTCTGTGTCCTTTTTTTAAGTAAAGGTGTTGGGTAATTGGAAAATAAAGTCAATTTGGTTAAGCACAAAATAATTAGCCTAGATTGAGATACCGAAAATTTCTCATATAATAGATAAACTGTCAGCTTATAGAGCACAGATATTGCATTGGCCACACAGGAAATTTATCTAATCTCTTTTTAAATCTGTGTTTTAAGGACTATGCTAATAGTATGCTTTAACTCATTCTTAACATGCTAAGGCTATAAAGTATGAAAATTAAATTTTAGCTGGTTTCTTGGCAAAATGAGGTAAAAGTGTTTTCTGTTACTAGACAAAGTCAGGTTAAATAAACATACAAGACTGTTCTTCTCTGAACGAAGTCAAAGTCAAAATTCTTACTAACATGAAAGGCGGCAATATCAAACCTATGATCTTGAAAGGAAATAACAGTGATATTGCATCTGTAGAATAACAGGAACGTGCTTTGAATGCTGGAATACACACTGCATTTTGTTTACACTTAGAAGAATTACTTATTGCAATATTTGCATAGTGTTCAGTTCTGTTTAATTACAGCTGTCTGCGGGGAAGAGTTCAATGGGATAGGCACTAGATTCAAAACAGATTTCTTTCAAGAGCCGTAAAGTCAAATTCCAGTGAGGCTGACACAGACTTTCATCATATGAAGGAGAAGATGGTTTCAGACATTCTAACATACGAAGCCTTTTCTTCTTCTCCCCCTTTGGAGACATTAATGAATGGTGATGTCTTGTCTGTCTTCTAGCCTCCTTAGGCCATATTTCGTAGGAGACGGGAGGTGGCTGTTGGTGCACTTGACTAAAAATATCCCACCCTAGTGCCATGCTGAGTATGGCCCCGAGACGCCTCCTTTTCACTGGTGATGTGCTCTGGGGGCAAACACATAATATTAATCATTTATGGGATTACCCACTTGAGCAGTGTGCAGAGAGGGGCCCAGATAAAAGGAAGGAGGCTGGGGGATCGTGCAGCGGGTGCCATCTCCCTGCTACTGTCCCCTCACCGCGTGCTACCACGTCACTGGTAGCCTCTCCCAGATTTTAAGCCATTTTTAGGATGCAGGTGTTTTAAGGCAGCGGTGAGGTCTGTACCCTTGCCTGCAAGGCTCCAGGTGCGGCTGTGGAGCTGTATGAACTCCAGTGGGGAGAAACCATGGTGCTTCTGGAAGGCTCCCTGACATCACAGGTTGCTCGATGAGGCCTGTGCTGAGGGCTGGGGAGGCAGATCGGCCTTGACATGGGGGACAGGTGAGATGCTGTGCCCATCTCACCACCCAGGTGCCCCGGTGACTGGTTTATCCCCCGCAGGGTGCCCGCAGGGTGCCATCCTGCCGCGTGTTCCCACAGCACCCCCACAGACGGTGGCGTCAGGCACCCTCACGGAGCTTTCGGCACCCCGTTTAATGGCGCCTGTGCTGCGTGGACCTTACAGCGCCCCGTGCAATGGCGGTGCCTGTGCTTCCTTGTACTTCATTCACCACTTTCTGGGGGCAAGCAGCGTGGTTTCAGGGCTGAAAAGGGACTTTGGCACACCGACGGCCCCACACAGAGCCGGGCGCTCCCCCCTCCCCGGCTCTGCAGGGGGCGGGGCTGCGCGGAGGCCCCGCCCCTTTGACCGGAGGGGGGCGTGGCCACGGCGCTCAGGCCCCGCCCCGCCGGCCGGAGCCCGTTGAGCGGCGGAACGCGGCGGCGGCGGAGCCATGGTGAAGATCGCCTTCAGCTCCCCCTTCGCGCAGAAGGACGGCGCCAAGAAGGAGGCGGCCGAGGCGCTGGTGGCCGACAGGGTGCGGGCAGCGGGGGTCGGCGGGGGGCGAGGGCTGAGAGGGCGAGGAGGCGGTGAAGGAGGGCGAGGAGGAGGAGGAGGAGGAGGAAGCGGCCGCCGCCATTTTGTGACGGCTGCCGGCGCTCCGGGTGCGGGGTCCCCTCACGGTCCCCTCACGGTTTCGGCCGCTCGGGCGGCTGCCAGGCGGCTGCCAGCGCCTCCCGGCAGGGCTGCGGGGCCCCGGGGCGCGGCGCTGCGGGTGCGGGGCCGCTGCTGCCGGGCCGGAGCTGCGGAGGTTGCGGCGGAGCGCTGGAAATAGAAACCCGGCGCCCTGCGGTTGGCTTTTCCTTCCCGGCCGCCCGCTGTCGCGCTGCTGACTCGCGCTGAACTTTGCAAGTTTGTGGGAGGCTTTGTTTTGGAGGTGCCTTGCGTAGCTGCCAGCGGTTTCAGTCAGCTGGAGGCCGGCCGCTAGGTAAATAAAGCGGGAGGTCTAGAAGAGCACCGCGGGCTGAGTTTATTCCTCATCGTGGAGAGGAGCTGTTGTGTTTTGGGTTTTAACCAACTGGTAACCCTGCGCACGCCGCCAGGAGCCGTGCCCTCACCTGGAGGAGCCTCCCCTCGAAATGGGGAAGGCTGTGCCGTGGCGTTGCTGCCCAGCGGGCTCCCTCGAGCTGCCCGAGCCGTGCCCCGTACAGCTACCGCCACAGCACCGGCTGCAGGTCGAGGAGGAAGCTGAGAAACTGTGCACAGAGGGCAAGCTCCAAATTAGAGAGGTCAACCAGTTCCTTGTAGGACAAACTCATCGGCTGCTCCTCAGGCAGCTTTTGCTGTGCGTGTCTTTAGCGGCCTCTGCCACGCAGCTTCTGAGCACAGCCCTGACGTTGTCTTATGCCCTCCCTTCTATTCTCATGATAGCTGAACTCCTTCAGTTTAGAAGCAACTTGCACTGTTTTGTCATGCACACCACAGTATTCTCGGTCAGTCGGTGTGTGCATACGTCTGACTATTTTTCTAATATCTCTTCACTCTGACTTCAGGGCATGCAAACAGCGAGGTCACAACTCTCCTTGAAGACAAACTTGTTCTAATGCTTATTCTTTTGATGGGATATTTGTGGAGAGCAAACAAGCTTAATGGCTAACGTTGGTTGAAACAGCACAGCAAAAGTCCCCTGGACTACCTGCACCAAACCCTTGAGCTTGCAGAGTACTCTCCTTGCAGGTACTTTGGAGTGGACTGTGTCAACAGCGTCTCTTGACCTAGCTGCCCATGTTAACAGGAGTGATTTCTTTCCTCCGTTATGCCTAGTTTTCTTTGCTTGTCACTACACAGCTTAGAACTGCATTTTCCTTGCAGGTATTTTATTGCTCATATTGGTTTTGAGCAGAGGCTGTGTAACCTGTTGGAGCAAAGTCTTGGAATTGTGTTCTCTTATCAGCTCTGTCAACTCGGTTGTCTGAGATCCAGGCTTCTGACATTGCTTTTTAATATGATAAATAGCTTGGCTTTGTTTGAAACAAGTGTGGCGCAAGTGTAGCTACTTAGCCCTTGACATCATCCGAGCGCTGGGACGTCTGTAGTGCTGGAACCTGGTGCAGGCTGCTGCGTTCAGCTAATGATAGGCCTTACTAACGATGAGTAAGGAACGGCGAGGTGGAGGAGATGGCAGAACACGATGAGAACAGAACCAGCCTTGATCTTAAAACCAAGCCATCTCTGAAAGATGGCTTCCACATAACGACATGTAAATGTGGCATAATTCTGACATGAAACTAGTTTAGTTTTTTGTTTTGACAAACACTTAACCAGCCAATTGGAGCAGCTTATGTCTTGCTGAACCAACGCTTTTCTGTTTGGAGGATGAGAGAGTGGAATGTAGGAGTGTTGACTTTCACTAAACAGAGTGTTTTTTTGTTTCATTAGTTGCATAGCTGATGTGTTTGACTTTTACACTGCTGTATCTTGCTGAGCATGGAAATATGTGCAGCCTTTGTAAAAATACTGTGACTTGTTCTGATCACAGGTCACTTTGATGTATTGTGTTGTACAGGAGTGCAAATAAGGGGACCGGAATTAGGAATGGCCATGGAGGCAGCTGTGCTGAATCTAGGAACAGCACAGAGGAAAAACTTTCTTTTTTTTTTTTTTTTTGCACCCCACGTGAAATCATTTTATTTTTTTTTTTTTTTACATTTTGAATTGAAAGAGCAGGTTGTGAAAGCCAACTGTTAAATGCTGTAGTCATGAATCATTAAATGGACTATGTGCCAAACATGTAGGTTATCTAAGTATTTGTGGCTTTTTTCTTTCTTCGTAGACCTAAAGAGTTTATTTGTCCAGGTGAATGTCTATTCTGTTTGCCTAGGATTTGACAGTGCTTTTGTTCTTCTCTCAAGCTTGCTTGTGTGGGCTTTTTGACTGAAAGCCTAGGAAGGCACCTAAAGAACAGGGCTTTAAAATGTGTCGTTCAGATATCGCCACTAACTCTGGATCGGCATTACACAAGTGATCCCCGTGTTATGTAATGGTGAGAGTTGTTTCCCTTGGCTGCAGTCCTCTGTCTGAAAGCGCACCAGGAAAAAATAAGTCAGTGAACTATAGGCTTTTAGGCTGCTGTATACAAGGTGTTACTCAGCCTTCCACCAAGGGAGTCGGATTGTGAAGCTGCAAGGTAGGATGTACCACAGGAGTTTATTCTTATTTGACAGAATTTGAAGCTGTGCTTGAGCTGATGAGTAGTTCTGCTCCACAGTGAACGTGCATATTCTGAGCAAGTTCTGAAACCCAAATGTGGGATTTATGTCAGATGTCTCTTTCCCAACTAATAGACAAAATTGTGTCTTAGCTTCCTGTGTTAGTCCAGCTCTGTTAAGAACAGTAATGCTATTTTTCTTCCATCTGATGGAGGAGAAGAGGATAGGAAGTAGGCTTTGGGAACACTGTGTTCCTGAAAATGACCTTGCTCTACAAATGTTGCTTTCCTTGTACAATATTGTGGCTGCAGCACTGTATCTATTGTTACAGTCATTTAAATTTCTTACAGCTCAAATAGTTTCTTTTTCAAATAGCTACGGTTTCTGGACAGAGGTTTGTCTAGAAAGATTATTGTAATGAAGGAAATATCCTCTATTCAGTGCTGTGTGAAAACACATCTTGATATGATACAGCAGTATTTCATGGAAGTGCTTTCTTACTTTATGATGCTTGACTTCTCAGCACACACCTAGAGGAAATAGAATCGTCGGGTTGTAGGTCAAAGTGAGGCACTTGGTAGGTGTCTACTTTAAATTATGGGCGGCTACACTTTTTCAGTTCTTATCCTTCTCTGTTTAAAGGATCCGGAAGTTGCCACACACGGAGGTGAAAATTCCTCTGGAAGATGTCTGTTGACTCTGCTGGGCTTAGCGTTCATCTTGGCAGGAGTTGTCGTCGGTGGAGCCTGCATCTACAAGTACTTCATGCCTAAGGTAGTGTGAAAGTTCTTTTTACGCATCGCTAAACAAAAAGTGCAACAATAAATGGATTACCTCTGTAATAGAAATCTTTTGGTAACTGGGACCTCAAGGCTTCTGTACCCTTTATAAAAGCTTCAGGTCTCAGACTTGCACTGCTTTGTAACAGGTGTTGGAAGTGTGGTTTTAAAGCAATATTCACTGTAAAAAAAATATAACTAATCTTGCTCTTACTTTCAGCATAAGGTGTACCGTGGCGAAATGTGTTACTTTGAAAATGAAAACCGGGATCGTGCTGTGGAACCGTATTTCCTCCCTATTGCCGAAGAAGCTGACATTCGGGAAGATGATAACATAGCCATCATCGATGTGCCTGTTCCGAAATTCTCAGACAGTGATCCAGCCGCGATTGTCCATGACTTTGATAGGGTACGTACGTGTGCAGCAGTAAGAAATAACCAGTTCACAGCTCACTGGGAAACTAGAGTGAATGCTAGTCAGGATAGCTCCAAGGTTTTCACTCCTGAG
Source organism: Cygnus atratus (assembly GCF_013377495.2). Lineage (NCBI taxonomy): Eukaryota > Metazoa > Chordata > Aves > Anseriformes > Anatidae > Cygnus > Cygnus atratus. Next base: position 19,505,929 of record NC_066374.1, read on the forward strand.
ACCTGTATATGCAGGTGATTTTGGCTGAGTGCTCTGCAAAGTTATATTTAAAAAAAAAAAAAAAGTGTGGGGGGGAGAGGGCAGATTCTGCTGGTAATTCTAGTCTCCGCATTTTTTGCACCCAGTGGTAAGGATGAAGTGACTAGGAAGACCTTAATGCATTGTCTGAACAATTACTTGTAGACAACGATCACTTACCAGCAGTTGGATTCCTCTTGTCTGTACTGTTCTTAATTGGACTCCTTCAGTTATGACAGCACACTGCCAAGTACTTTCTCTGTAGTGATAGAAACTTTACTCTTGTTAAGAATTATGACAAACTGCTTTTATAGTCAACTCCCAGTTCTGTTGTAAAGTGTAACTAACAACTTTGGAAAAGTGATAATAGCTAAGTTCTTACGTTGGAGACTTGTATCAAAGCAGTGCATTCAGCCAGCTGTTCATGAGCTTCATCTTTTTGAAATTACTTCTTAGACTTTGTAGAACTGTGTGCTAATAATCAAAAAGCCACGATTAATCAGTTGAAAACCCTTTTTCCCTCCAAAACAGCTTTTGACGGCATATCTTGACTTGCAACTGGGTAACTGCTATGTGATTCCGTTGAACACATCCATAGTTATGCCACCAAGGAATTTGATGGATCTCTTTGCAAAACTGGCGGTATGTGGAGACTTGGTTGTTTAGTTATGCTGACGAGAGAATTCCTGATAAGAATGCTGGATGTTGCTCCTGAACTACAATCTTTTGCTAGGACAGTCCTCGTGCCATCGAAGTACATAATCCCCCTGGCTCAGTCACTGTACTAAAGTTAAGGCCAGCTGTCAGTGTATATTATGTTGAGTCGGTTCATGGGTAATGCTCTTATTAATACATAGCTTTATGAAAGCTGAAAGCAACCAGTAAATAAGGTTAAATTTAGCTATTATAAAGCAATTTGATGAAGCTCCAAGTGTCATTGAAAGCCTAAACCTCAAAGTTGCCGCTGGAAAGCTCACTTGCCCTGCGAGTTTTAATGAAAAGAACAATTGTTCTGTTTTACTGGCACTGTAGTTAGGAGCTCACCGCAAGCATTTTGACTGTCCAGTGACTAAAAGTGGTATTCTTCCAAGAAGGCTTGTCTTATGGGTCAAGCTGATAGAGCTTGCTGCTACTTCCAAATTAAATGCGATACTGAACTATCGTGTGTCGAGTGTACTTTTTAAAAAAGTCATCGACCCCCCAACATCTAATGCTAGGTGCCACCTGATGTAGCTTAGCTCATTTATTTTTTTTTAGCTTAATGAAGATCAGCTTTGTGTGTCCCCTTGCCCCTGCTTTTAGGAGTTGATCGTGAGGGGTGGCAAGTTATTTCAATAGCGCTATAACATTTTGGTGAAGACTTCATTTTTCATGTTTGAGGCAATTATACCTAATACAAAGAAAAAAACCAACATGACCTACAAAAGTTAAGTATTATGAAAGTTTCCCTGTTTTAACTGCAAACTTTGTTGCATACATAAATAAACTTAAACAGGTTCTCTTAATGTTTACTTCGTATGAAGCAAGCAGTTTGCAAAGCACTTGAAAGCAGAGTTAAGATTAACTGCACTCTACTTGAATGTGATTGCAACTGTTTGACATGGCCTTTGTCAGTTTTTAACTTCTCTGGTGTGCAACTCTTCAAGACTAGCATAGCTTTAATATTAAACAGATGGAAAGCTGAAATCTAGGCTTCAAGTCCTTCCAAAGAAAATTAAAAAAAAAAATAGTGTCAGTTGTTACTGTTATAGTATATCTCAGGGTATTTTCTCTTTTTAGACTGGTTCTTACCTGCCTCAGACTTACCTAGTCCGTGAAGAAATGGTGGTTACGGAGGAGATAGATAATGTATCTGATCTGGGTATCTTCATTTACCAACTCTGTGTTGGAAAAGAGACTTTCAGACTTCAGCGCAGAGACCAGATAACAGGTAAGTTTCCTTCTGTTTAAAAAACAACAACAAACAAACAAACAAAAAAAACCTCCTATTGGAGTAGGGAAAGGGTAAATACACCGTCAGGGTTTTTAGAGCTGGAAATCTGCGTGTTCAGCGTAACTTCTGAGCTGAGGCTACTGTTAGAACTGATGGATATTTTTTCCCTATTTTCAAATACAAGTCTAAGTTTCAGTCGAGCATGGTGAGAGAAGCTTTTGGTTACAGAGTTAGAAGTTAAGTGCCCAAAACAGGTTTGAACATAAGCAAATCTGTTCCATTTTTCTGGTTGAAGCCATAGATTAGTTTGGCCTAAAAACTCATGCAGTCAATCAGATTATGTGGGTCTCTGTAGGTGTTGATTACTCTTTCACTGTCCTTTCTGAAACTGGGTTGCAGGAGCATCAAATAACATCATCATCTTCTTGTTCATTTGCTCTGAAAAATACTGAACATCTAGATCTGGACATCCCAGACTTCTCCTCTGAAAGAGGAAGAGCACATCATGGGAACTTCTGAGCTCCATTTCTGCTTCGCATGTCTCCTTGTGCCACCCCTAGCCATTCTGTGAAAAAGGAATGAATTTGTGTCAGTGGTTTGACATATTGGAAGGAGGCCTGAAGTACAGAAATGTGGTGCTATGGATTTTAGTTCATTGTAGTTCTCAAACCATTTAGTCTGCTGCTCTCATCAAATGCAGAGCAAACTAATCCTTTGTCAGTTACTGCCTTTCAGAATGCAAATGATGGGTTTGTCAGAACTCCATGCTCTAGTTTTCCTGCCAAACTCTTGGGCAAGATTTTCCTCTCCCCAGTTACAGCTTGCAGCGTCAGGAGCCACATCTGCTGTTTGCTAGAGACTACGTCCTGTTACTACAAGACGGAAGGCTCTGTATGTGGCAACATAAAACAGTGGTCCTAAATAGCAAAAGCAGATGAAGAAACAGTAAATGTTCCTTTTATGGGAGGGAGAGGCATGTGTCAGAGCTGTTGTGAACAAGTCTGAACTGACTGCTCTTGTGTCTGAAAGACTGTAGCCTACTGACAGTACTGCAGAGAGTGTTTTGCAGTGTTTCCTTAAGATCATCTTGCTATAGCATGTTTCAATTCATGTTGCTGACAGCTCTGCTGCACGGTAAATGACTTCCACAGAATACTTCCACAAAAGGATTCTAACAAGCGAACAATGCCCCTTAGTACAGTTTCTTTCCTGTAACTGACCTTGTTTTGCCCTTGGTAGGGGGAGAAACTTCTAGTAGAATGGAGGAACGCTGCTGAGGAGAAAACTGTTCTTGCTTTCCAGATTAGATTGCTAGCACACCTTTCTTCAAGTATGCGCAAAACCAGGCCAACTTGAATAATTAGACTGCAGTGGATAAACTCCTGTAAACCGTGTGGAGAAGACTGTTCACTTAGCTGATGCTGCATTTGCACTCAGAGTTTGTGGAGTTTGTGGAGTGGTTTGTTAGATCAGACAGTTCTGAGGCAGTTCCCTGGAGGCCTAAGTGAAGGCGTGAGAGACTGGACAGGTCTTCCTGACTGTTCAATGTGTGTATCCAGTTGGATAGCCATTGGAAACTTCTTAGCTAAGATAGAGGTGAATTGAGGAGCTAATAGTCCCGCTGTTAAGTGTTTACAAAGCAAAACAGTACCCCGCTGAGTTTGATTTAGGAGAATGCTTGTGGGCTTCTATGGATGGCTTTGCTTGCATGCTCTGAACAATTCTGTGCTTATTAAACAAGCTTAAAGCTTTCTTCTCTAATTCTTGTATACGCATGTGCTTCAATCAGCTTGTCTTTGATTGCAGGACTACCATATTCTCTTGTCCCCTATTAAAGCTTCACAGCTGATAGAGGTAAACTGCCTGTATCAGATCCAGTGCTGGCATGTCCCAGAATAGAGAAAATCACCTTAGTAGTGTTAGGAAAAAACTTCAGTAAGACCATCAGCTGAGTGGTAAATCCTCATCTCTCTTCCCGTGTGAAGACTGTGCTATAGAATCACTCTTCGTTAATGCATACTGGGGTGGAGAGAAGTGCTGATAAAGAACTATTTTTTTACGCTTTTTTTTTTTTTTACCCCTCACCTTTTTAGAGTTTTTTTCAGCTCTTTCCCTGTAATTTCAGTTGTCTTTGCCTTACTTTCCTTTGTGGTTAGGAAGGGCTATGAGAAACAATCTGTTCAGTGTTCTGTCACTAAAGTAATTACAGGATGCTAGGTAAAATGACAGTATCTTGCTTTATCATCTGTCTGTATCTAGCCTCCTCTTAAGTTGTCACTGTTCTGAGAATGGGGGAGGTTTTCTGATGGAAAACCAGCCCGTATCCAGCTCAAATGGTAATTCGTGGGTGTAAAAACACTATGCACAGAATGGTTGTATTTCATTGTTGTTTGTAATGACTTGAACAAAACCTGTAAATACTTGCTGCAAAGTTACAGGTCTCTTGCTTTACTTAGGCTCTCATCGTGTCTCGTCCCCAGGTCTGCAGAAACGTTCAGCGGAGAACTGTCACTCAATCAGACACTTTGAAAACTCTTTCGTTGTTGAAACAAAGATCTGTCAACAGTGAAAGGCGTTGGATGGGAGGTGACTAGTTCACACCTTCATTGAGGAGTCTCACCATTAGATGTCGACTTCTTAAATTAAAATGTGCAGTGATAATCAAAAGCCTTATGCATTTTCTGTGTATTGCTTGTATTTCAGAAGACAGTCACCATTTCAGCTTTCTTTGATCCTTGGTATACCTATTCTTAGTTTTCTGTAGAATTTAAATTTGAGTAAGGTGTTTTGGTTTTGTTTGTTGGTTTTGTTTTTGTTTTTTTTTTCCAGAAGGGTAACATCAGTTTATCCATTGAATGTGTGTGATCTACAGTAATCTGGGAATGGCAGAAAAACATATATACAGAAATGTTAACCGACTCCTTGGCTGGAACCAGTTCTGTTCACCTTAACTTTCACAGGATGATTAATGTATTAATAATCTGTGGTTTGCACATCTTGTGTAGTTCTGTAGAGTAGCTCTGCACTCAGTCTCCTGGCTAAAAACCTCCTGATGCATATCATTAAAGGTTTGTTTTAACATCCATGTGTGAAGCATGTAAAATCCAACCTCAGTGATCATAAACCTCTAACACTACCCTTTCTTTTTGTGCAATTACTGTATTGAATTCGTATGTATATTTGGAACCTTCCCTGAGCTTACACTTAATTCTTCTACCTTTGTTTGGTTTTGTGGTATTTGGTTCTTAGATTCAGATCGAGTTGCTCTTAAAGCTTGTCAGTATTTTGGTTATGAGTTGGTTTATCCTGTAACTTTCTATTTCAAGAATCTGTTCTGGTAATAGCTCACTTGTGAATGTGACTGTAGTTGTAAACTTAAACTACTGGCTTATACAAGCTTTTTAGATCAACTTTTTATGAGCAAGTAGCATTACTACTGCAGTCAGAGCATTGTTCCTTTTTTTGAAAGCTGTAGTATAAAGGCAGCGAAGACATAGCATCCTACAGTTGATGAGAGTTTTATTAAGGGACTTTATATTGGCATAAATTCTGCAACCCTGTAATAAATGTTTCTCTAAAAATTCGGCGTGTGTGTGACTTCCTGGTGCTCAGAAGCAGAGGCCACTACGCAGGTATATGGGCCGTGAGGGGGAAGTGAGGGTTGTGGGTCTGGGGTAGCATTCGGTTTTCTCCCTTCTTCCCCCTACCTCCTTCAGTCCGTGAAGCCTGATTTCCTCTTCCTGTTAACTGTGGAAATGCTTTGTGGTGCAAAACAAACTTGAGGAACAGAGGGAGGAAAAGATGCATCACTACAAACTTGATCCCCCGTGGTGTAGTTAGTGAAGCTTAGTGCTACTAGAACTTGAATTCATTGTGCAGGCTTCCTAGCACGAGGGCAGCACCTCTCAGTTGTGGTACAGTGAAGAAAACTGGGTGAATTATAGCACACATCTTTCAACGTTGTTGAGGAGGCTGGTGGCCAACAGTATGCTTGTGTTACTGTATTTATGGCCGTGCTCATGAGATGAGTCTTTTCAGTATATCATAACTCCAAGACAGCAGAGGATTGATCAACATCTTACTGAAGCACCTTTCAGCTTTTACCAGCTTTAAGCACAGAGGTAGGAGACGGTAAGATTTCTGTTAGTCTGATTGCTCAAAGAGCTGAAGTATGTATCGAACCCTTCTGGCTTTCCTGGAAAATATGTGACTTCTACAGCTGGAAGTAAAACAATAAGCAGGCTTTCTGCGCTGAGAACTAGCGAGTAAAATGCCACTATAGGAGAAGCTCCTCTGTCATTGTGAAAGTGTGCGGGGGAAAGGAGTAGACCAGCTCTGGGGCAGTAGGGAATTTTGTTGTTTTGTCTTGGAAATTAACACAGCTCTTCTCCCTAGGTATAGGGCAATGCAGAGCACGTGTCCCAAAACCAGAGCTTTGCTCTCTTTGTAATCAGAGCATTTGTCTGTAAAATAGTAAGTATGGTGCGTTCGTGTCCTTAACTTTGTTACTGAACTACAGTGCTGTAGAAATCTCTTAATTTGTTAGAGTGCTAGGTGTGTTTTACCAGGGGAAGCAGTAGGAACTTGTCAGCGCGGCTGCAGACTTGCTGTGTGCTTGGACAAGTTACTGTGGGGAAGATTTCCGGATCGTCTGAGAGGATATCGAGGGTGGGGTGGTTGTCTGGTTTGGTTTGGTAGTGGGAAGATTTATAATGAGTTAGTTGCAGAGAGCAAGAGCATCTGACTGCAGCATTAAGCTTTGGCTTTATTGAAAACAGAGACGGTAATTCTTCCTTCCAGCTCTGAGAAGCTGTTTGGGGAGAGCTCTCAGTGTACGAGCCTTTAACCTGCTGCCTATCTTCAGACACGTAGCAGGAATGCAAGAAATGCTTCTGGATAGGCTGCAGCGGTTTCTCTTACCTTTGCCTGGTAAAGACTTTGGAAGAATGAAGTCAGTTCCTTAAAAACCCATTAGATGTTCTAGGCAATGAGCCAGCGTATTGAAAGGCACATATTGTTCTCCTTACCTCCCTAGTGCTCTGTCTTTGAGAAAGTAGAGCTGCAGTTTCAGCCGTGCGGGTGGTGTGCTGGGCTCGTGGTCCGGCCCTAATCGCCTTGTGCTGCGGACAGGCATTCCGATCAAAGGGCTGCCGCTGCAAGGTGGCTTCTAAGAAGATCCTGGGAATGCTGCTTATTTCCAGATCCTGTATCTTTGAGGAGCTCCTGCATTCAGCTCTCTGGTCTGCAGGAGTCAGAAGGCTGCCTTGCACCGGTAGGTGGCACAGTCAGCAAGCCCTTGTGCTTCTGAGCTGCCTGGGGCTGGGCGGTAAGGTACACATAACGGGCAAAAACTCGGTGCCTCAGCACGGGCTGGGCACTGGTAGGTGACTCAAACTGGCACTGTACCTATTTAGGCTGAAACAGGGGTTTCCAAGTAACTACTGTAACTAAACATAAACGTGGTTTGGTGCAGGCTTCCTTCAGCTGGTGTTGAGTCTTTTTAGGCATAGCTCATCTTTACTGAAGAACTACTTTATAACAGTAATGTGTAAACGTGTGAAATACTACTTAATGTCTGAGTGAGACTGTGCTTCAAACATGAGTATCGTAACTGGAGGGATAATATTGCCAAGATGCAAATGCAAGCTCATTTACAGTAGTGGCTTGTTTTTAGAAGTGTGCTGGCTAAAAAAGTAATCAGTGTGCCCAGGACTATCAGCAGCCTCTGTGCACTTGCGTACAGACATTTGTCTTTATGCTAGCTTGCAGGTTATCTTTTATGATATTGTTTTTAAACTAAAGCTTTAAATACCTTTACAAATGTTAAAATGGATTCCAGTGCTTTGGATGATTCATCTTCCAGCACTACCTTTGAGTTTTTTCAAGTTTATTTGTTCTCTGATCAGGAAGACACGTGAGAAAATGGCAAGTAAGAGCAAACGAGTTTGTTAGTCGGAGCAGATGCTGTTGACCATTGCAGAAGCCTGAAGGCTTTCTGTTTGAATGTGACCCGTAAGATGCAGGCAGCTGGTGGTGGTGTGAGTGGCAGGCAGACATTGCCATTCGAGGAGATGCTACCCTACACTAGAACTTCAGGTTCTTCTTCATCCTGATTTTGTGGTTCAAAACAAAACAAAACAAACAAGCAAACCAAAAACCATAGGAATTAAGTTGTTGTTTGCTTGTATAAATACCTTGAGATGAAGATCCAGGTAAGGAAAAATGGGGACAGTGATGAAACATTCAAAAGACATACAGAGGCCTCAGCATGATATGAAATTAATTAGAGCTTTAGCACCTCAGACTCGTTAAGCTGTTTGGCTAGAAGTGGGACATATTTCACCATAAGCTCAACTCTATACCATGGGCTGTTGCAGCACAGCCTTGCTAGCAGGGGTGTGAAAGACTCACCTCACAGCTATATCGAAAGTCACGGTGTGCATGTAGGCGCCCAGAGAAAAGGAATCTGCTAGGACTTCAGCAAGACTGGACTGACTTCTGCGGACTTTATTAGTTCTTTGCATCACACGAAAAGCTACCAAAAACACAGGCGTGCTCAGAAGAGTTTATGGTGTGTGATGGCAGAAATATCCCAGCTCTGAAATCAGCACTGAATTTCCCTGAGGAAGTTTTACTATATTTTTAATCCTCCTCCTGTGCTTGGGACTCATTGTCTTCCCCAATTGTCTTCCCCAATTGTTTTGGCTCTGCTTGCAGCAGGGTGGGCTAAACTGGACACTCCTCTTCGTAATGGCAGAGCAGGTGCCAGCTTTAGTTTTTGAAGGTGGACAATTTTGTTTCTTGGCCCTTTCCAAAGTGCTCAGGAAGGCTAGAAAGAAAGAAAACATTATGGTTTTTAGGTAAAAACATGCCCAATCTGTTGTTTAATTTCACATTCTTCTAACGTGCCCCGGACTAAAAATCCTCGAGTAAAAAAGAACACATATAGGGCCAGATACATACAGTGTGGTTAGTTCGTGAGGTCCCTGCAGGGGTACATGCTAGCCGTGTGGCTGAATTACCACTTCTGGGAAGACTGCGCTCGAGGTAAGGCTTGGAGGAATTAAAGCTGCTCTGACTGTCCTCGTTTTAAGCTGGATGGGGGATGGCTTGGCTGCCAGCTATGGCACGGTGCCCAGATGCTAGCACTGATTGAAGCTTTGAGACTCTAAGCAAAATAATTATATGTATATATAATTATAGTCACACTATTTCATTAAAATGATTTCTTTATTATGTGTTTATCTTCGTTATATTGCCTAGGCAATAGAAATGGGTGTATTTCCTGTCTTGAGAATAATTAAAGCCTTGCCACCTAGCACTCCACCTCCAAAGGAAATTATTTCTTATAGCTCCAACTGTTTTGTTTACTTAAGCTTGTTTTCTGTCATTTTGTATGGTGGCACCTCTCCCAGGTTTCACACTGACAAATGTGAATTTACTGTCTTAAGAACCATTCTGACTGTGGATGTAGGTGATCTGTGTGTGTTACAGACGTGTTCAGCTTCTCTTGAGCTGTTCCATTTTAGGGCATGTTGACATTTGAAGTTGTTCCAGGTTAAGCCCGTATGTGGACACCTTATTCTGGAACAAGAGCTTCCTTCCTGTGAGCCTAATCCCTTGCTGGAGTGGAGCCAGGTGCTCTTCTGCTGGCGTTAGAGTGCCTGCCTGTGGGATTCATCAGGAACAGCTCCACCGATAGATAAACCCGCAGTTTGTTAGATGGTCAACAATCCCTCGTTTTGGGTCGGCGGAATGTGTGTGCTTGCTTTCTTTGGGGAGGTAGGGCCTTTATTTTATTTATTTATACATATTTTTTTTGTGAGATGATATCAGTTGTAACTACGTTCTCATTTGAAGATCAGTAATTCAGTACTTTGGCTTCCCTGGGCTTGACAGTGACAGCTGCTTTGTCACCTCAGATCCTCAGGAGCCCCTCTCACTACTTAATCCTTAATGCTTAGACAAATAAGAGAGATGTAGGAGCTACCATTCAGGCTGCCCTGTCCGTACCGGCGTACCTTATCACCGGCGCAGTGTGAAGCTGGCAGCACTTAGGGCTTTGCCTCCTCACCTAACAGTAAAAGAGGAAGTCAGACTTTTTCACACGAAGTAAATGACAGCACTTCCGTGGCTGCGATCTGAGTTTATGATCTGAGCTGTAACTGCTGTTTTTCACATAAGTTTGCACTCCGAAAAGAAATGAAAGCATTCATCCTTATCTTGTACATCTGCGCTGCAGTATAAGCTGCTTTCCTTGATGTCCTGAGTTGTTCTGCTCTTGTCAAAACTCTGGTATTATCACTTTGGACAGTTTATAAGCCATGGCTGAAGCAGGTGGATAGCTGCGAAGCAGAAATGGCCCTCCAAAGATGCCACCTCCTTCCACTGCTGACAGTCTGAAGGCGCGATCTGTGGTACGGGCTTGCTTGGCTGGAGGTGACTCGGAGGTGGAACTGTCTATGGGCTGAGAGGAGCTTGCATCTGGAGATGCTGACTGCCACTGTATTTCTGGGGCCCTGTTTTCGTGGTAGATTACAACCCTAGATTTTTGGAAGGGAAGTGACTCATGCTAACAGGAGGGAAAACAAAGTGTCTGGCTGAGCGCCTCGAGTGTGAGAGAAGGAGCTCCATATCTCAACAGCTTCTGTATCTTATTTATAAACACCCTATTTGCAGATACACTGGATATTTTCATATCCTAGACTCACAAAATTCATTGTTCCTTAGTGGAGCTAATGGTTTCCCTGTGCAAAACTTTTTTTTTTTTTTTTGCTTGATTTTCTTCCTCTTCTGTGTTTTCACCCATGGAAGAGGCTGCGTTGGCTCTGCCATTGCACTGAGGAGCATGGATGTGTGCTTCAAAGCCCTACTATCTCAGCCTTGCAGTGTTGCTTCTGTGTTCATCCTTTTGCCTTTGGATGGATGGTGTTGTAGTCCCCGTTTGCTAATCCTACCAAGGGCTTGTCGTGCAGAGATCAGATTTTTGTTCTTGCTTTGGGCTGTGCTGCTCTGGAGCGGTGGGCTGAGCGCTGGGTGCGCTCCTTCCAACCAACATGTTTGGGGCTGATCAGAGGAAGAAGAAAGTTAAGAGAAGGGTCAGGGCTGTTTTCAGTCAGTATTAAAAGGTCTGTTGCCAAAGATCTTAAACTCTTCCAGGTATGCAATGTGGGGTCTCAAGGAGCAAATGACCTTGGAATAGGAAACCGAGCGCCTGGCTTTGGCTGGAGGGAGACGGTTGTTGTGCCCCAAAGGAAAGAGCGAAGGAACTGAGTGCAGAGCATCCTGCTGGGAGAGCTCAGGGACCAGAGATCCAACGACCAGCTCCGTCACAGGCCAGCTTTGGAAGCAGTCGCTTAAACCAGAGGCTGAAGGCAGAGCTGGTGCCAGGCTGCCCAGCTCCCAGATGCCCACACCGGCAGGCAGGGTGCCCTTGGAGGTGAGTCTTTGGTTCCAGGGCAGTGGGTGCTGCCCCACCATGGGGGTTCAGGGCTGAGTTTTGTCTGCAGATGCTTGACATCTTTATCACCAGGAGCCTGAGGAGTTAAACTGCACACCTATTGTGATGTGAAGCCCTGGGATTTACATAGCGTTAATCTGGAGCTTTGCTTGGAGGGCGGCACAGGATATCTCTGGAAGGGTCGCCATGGAAAACCCAGCCTGGCAATGGCCACATCTGATCAGGCAGTGAGTAACCTGACGCGGCTTTCATATTACAAGCACATCTCTGAGAACAAACACTTGAGTCCCCAAAGTGAACTCATTCTGCTGAATGAATGCAAATGCAGGCAAACTTGCCCTCACGTGGCCCTTGCAAATGCTAACAAATCCCTGCCGAGCTCACCCAGGGGGGTTGGCACTGTGCACATCAGGGCCCTGCGCTGGGCTCAGACGTGGCCTTGAGCCAGCACAAGAGCATGTTCCCATTGCAAAATACGATCCAGAGTAAGCTTCAGAGGTGTGTGAATGTTCAACGGGAATCTGAGGGCAAACCCCATCAGCAATGAAGTCATCGGCAGGGCTTGCAAACAGGATTTCTTGTGTGTTTAGTTCAGTGCTCACATGCCAAATTCAGCTCATTTATTTCCCTGCTACTCACTGGTCTGTCCCTTAGCCCGGTGAGTAGCAGGACTATTTGCCCCACACCAAACCATCCTGCTTGCCCATCCGGGGCAGCTCTGGCGGTTGTCTGCTGCCTCTGTGACAGGCAGAAGTTCAAGATGGTGCCTCTGGCCCTGGGACCGAGGCACAGAGGGGTCCTCTGCTCCCCGGGGAGACCGCACCAGCTGCCCCACATCCCTTTTACTGATAAAAGGGAACTGTTTGACCCTTGCTTGTAAAAGATTTCCTGGAATTTGTAGCGTTATTTCTAAGGATATCCCTGTTCTATGGCCGGTGTGTCCCCTGGAACCTTTTGTAGCCTGTGGCTTGCTTTAAAGATAGCAACGTAATGGCAGGGTGGAGGGTAAATGCCTCCTTTACCGCCCTATAGAGAGAACTTGGCCCTGTCCCAAGCCAGCGACTGCTGTAGAAGATCCCCCTGAGCCAGGAAGCAGCTGAAGAGCTTTTGAGCTAGGTGCCACCAAGGGTTTAATGTCCTACGGGAGAGCTCTGGGCAAGGTCAGCTGGGCAGACGAACCGAGAGAGATATTCTGGGTGAAGTGACTGGCAGAACGGCATGGTGCTGCTGGTGCCTTTGGGCTTGTGATGGTGCTGCTCTGGACTGCTCGCCAGCGGGACCAGGCTGGGACGGAGGCTTTGATGGTTGGTGTTAACTCAAATAAGAAACCTCTCATTAAACTAGAAACTCAAAGCCATGTGATTTTTAGCTTCTGTTTTACATAGGTCTACTGGGAACTTTCTTTCTAGCTGCACAGCCCTCTGTCTGACCACAAGGAGTTACCATTTCTTTAAATATCAGCTATGTCATGTAATAGTGGGGTTTGGGCAACGTATCAGCCCTGTGATTCAGTGCCATTATGCAGACTTCCAGCAGATTAGAGAACCTAGTCAGCAAAACAGATCTTAGGGGACTTGAGAGTTTGAGATAGATTTCTTCCTTTAGGACGTCTGGCAGGGAAGCAGGGAGATGAAGCTGGGCGTTCGGTGCTTGCAGCAGACCACTGATGACTGCACGTCGTAGCTGGTAAAAGCCATGACCTTTCCTTACCTGGAGCCCCAGTGATATATCTCCTTCTTGCATCACAGTTGAGCTCACTGGGAAAATGGGTAGGCAGAAGAGCTAAGAGATTTGTTAATTCTCATAGTACAATATGGGAACCCATTATGTTATGTTCATCCTACCTTTGCTGGTCGTTTGTTTTTTTTATTTGTTTGTATGTTTTCCCCTCCCTGAATTCTAGGTTTAGGGGGGGGGAAAAAAAGGCAGGGGGAGAAAAATTCATCAGACCTGCATTAAAAATTGTAATCCTGACAACTGTAGCTCAACCACCTGCTTTCCATGGAGGTAGCCAACCTCCAAGAGCCTTCATTCTCCCCCTCACTTTAACTTTGTGCTGCCACCTCTGCGTCTGCCCAGAACTGAGCACGAGTTGTGACCAGGTTGAGAACTCCTTGACGTCTCCTGGTGCCGCAGCCTGAACGGGCTCTGGGGACATCCGTGCGTGTTGCCAGACTGGCTTCCTTGGGTAGCCACCGCTCAGCCATCACGCCCCCAGGGGCAGGGTGGAGTTCCCTTATCGGGGAGTGCCAACTGCCACCAAAAAAACCCCACATCAGCCCTCCCAGCAGCTGGTGGTGTTTACGGATTGTATCCAGTGTTGGTTTGACGCAAGGTACAAAAATAGAGCGTGCAGCAGGAACAAGCACCTTCCCCTTTGAGGAGACAGCACTAACCACTGAAAGTCATGTTTGGGTCTGTTCCCTGTACCCAGCACCAGCTACTGGTCTGTCACCTTTTCTTTTTTCCACTGCTTTGATGTGAGGAGCAATGCGTCCTCATACAGAATGGCCAAGGGCATTTTCATAGCAAGGGGAAAAGGAATTAAAATCCCCTCTTGGATTGAGGAGGAATTTTGACCATTCCTCTTCCTGTACCTACAAGGAGGGGCAGTGACAGCTTTATCCCTTCTCTGTGTCTTGGAACCAGGATCTGCTCCTTTCAGTGAGATTCAGGTGATGCTAAAACCCCTTTACGCTTAAATCTAGGCCTGAGTATATCAGACGGATATGCCTGGCCCTGGGCTAGGCACCCCCTTCTGTTGCCTGAAGATTGCTCTCTGAGCAGAAGGAGGATGACAACCACAAAGGAGGGTGTACCAATGCCCAAAAGTAGTCTGTTACAGCTGGAGATTATTAAATGCAGTGCAAGGCTTTAATAGAGCAGAAAACAATGAACACTGGAGGAAAGATGTGGTAAGAAAAACAATGATCCCCATCTCTGACTGCTTATTTCAACTGGAATGTCATGTTTTCACCCCAAGTTCCTCCTAGGGCCGTCTAGCTTCCCAAACGATCTCCTTTGTGGCATGTTTTTTTAAAATTTTGAGAATCCTTGGGGCCTTCTGCTTTATATCAGCAGTGTTACCCCTGCAACTTAATTCATTAGAGCAAATCACTATGGAGAAGGGTGAGTAAAGCACTTTTCTTTGGTGGTAGCTGTTGGTCCCAACAAAATCATCACAGCAGCAAGTGGTGCTACCAAAACTGCTGGCGAGGATGTGGTTTTGGGGGCTATTTTATTCTGGATGGCTTTAAGTAAAAGAACCTTTTTCAAAGCTGGATCTGGAAACTCTATCTCTTGGCCCCTGGTGTATAGCATTTGGCTTGTATTTGTATAGAGCTTGGTTTATCAGCCCAAAATCTAGAGCCCCGCCGCCCTGGGTGTTAGCTAGCAGCATGAACCCAGGCACTGCTGTGACCGCTCCAACTTCTCTGTTCTTTGTCAGGGTATTCATCAAACCATCTCTGATGATATTTTATCTTCTTTCTTGTTTTTGTGTTGGATGGGGTTGATTTGTATCTGGCTCATTTAGGGTATGTCCACGAGCTGTGTTCCAGGCTGCCCGGCCAGCGGTGCGGGCTTTTTGTGCGGGTGCCGAGCTCTTCTGGGGACACTGGGGGCAATGCTGATCTTTAGCCTCTAACAGCAAAGTTAAAAAGGAAGTGAACAGCGAGGTGTCAGAACTTGCTGCTGGTGCTTGCTTGATTGCATCAGAAAAACCTAATGCTGAGTACAGAGAAATGGGGAGCGTTCGCTGGGCACTGACAACAAGATGACAAAATAACAAATAAATGCAGTGCTGATGAATGGAGAGAAGCACATTGGGGAACAAAAACCGTGCTTAGGTAAAGAACTGTACGGAAGGGGATCTTTGAGTTACATGGAGCGCTCACAGCGCTTTCTTCAAGCCCACAATCAGCAACGGGCTCCTGGCTCCAGTGGCCTCCGACCCGTCTCAGCCGTCTCGTGGAGGTCTGAAAAGGAGGACAGGAAGAGGGGAGGGCGCACACTCCCCCGCTTCTGCAGCAGCCCTGGCTCGCAAGTGCAGCTTTAAGTCTCAACGTGCAGAAGCCCTGTCACATCTCTTCCTTTGTGTCATTGTTAGCAGGGGAAGCTGTGCGAGGCGGCACCGAGCTGTGATGAAACGGGCCACGGCTGGGGCAGGCGGTGCGTGGGCTCGGAGGTGCGCGGCGGCGGGGGAGCTGATGGAAACGGGGTGGCGAGACGTTCACAAACCAGCACGGCCAGAGCCGAGAGCTCCGCTCCAACCCATGACCCAGCCATGCTCTTCTCATGCTGGGCTTCCCCAAAAAACCCTGCCTTGGTGCTGCTCCCAACACTCAAAGGTCCCCAAGCATACCCTATTTTTCCGGGAAAAATGCTTTGCCTTCACTTGTGGAGAGTTTGATTTTTTTCAGGGTGATGGTAAAGGCTCCAAAGCTTCAAAGTTGAGAATAAACTTAATTCAACAATCTGAAGAAAAAGATAAAGTGGGGGGCAGTAGGCATGCCTTCCAGCCTCGGGGTGAGTCCTTGGAGGACTCTTCTTCCATTGCCAGATGAAGAAAAACTCCCCTGAGATGTAACTGCTAGAAATAAGAAGAGGATGCACCTTTCCTTTGGGCCTAGCACGAGCTGCACCTAAGCAGGGTGTTGGGAGGACACTGGAGCATCCCTCTGCTCCGAGCCAGTCCTGAGCCACCCCTGGGCATGACATTTACCTTCTGCTCACCTAAGTGAGGCATCATCTTTGTTCCCCAGGTGTCTGCAACACCGTTGGCCAAGTGCTACGAGCTGATGGAGAGGGCAGCTGAAGCAAACCCTGCCTGGAGCAGAGCTGCCACGGATGGCAGGGCAAGGCAGGCAGAGCACCTGAACCCGGCTCACGCGAGCTACCGCGACCATTGCAGCAGACTTCCTGTAAAAAGAGACCGTTAATAGTAATATGAATAAACCACACTGTGGAGGAAATGGCTGCTCTTGCACCTACGGTATTTTCTAAGTGGGAAAATTGAAACACATTGAGTTTTTCTCGACTGATTATTTCTGAACTTCTGACACTCTTTCATGTGATTTCTCTCCCCGCTCCGAAGCTAAAAGTGGCTCCGTGGGGTCGTGCTGGGCCATCCTGCTGCCTCCCACGCGGCCGGGGGAAGGAGGTCAGTGGTGAGTGCGCATGCGGCTGGCACAGCAGAGGTCGGGGATTCGCCCTCTGGTGCTGGGGGCTTCATTCCCATCCCAGAGAAAACACCACTCAACTCACAGCCTGATGGACCTAAGGGAAAACACTCCATTTGGGGTGGGTCTGAAACATGTAGGTGTTCATAAAATGGCACAAAAGCTTAAAATTGTGCATTATCTTAAAATACGAGCACTGAACTGATGCGTGCCTGACGTGCCTCGGTCAGCTGGGAGCTGTTGTGTGTGCTCGGTTGTGTTTTCTCCGGGTGCTTGGGAGGCAGCGGTGCTCCAGGAGCTGCCCTGCGTGCTCTGTAAGCAGGAACTTACTGGTGATGCAGGCAGTTGAAGGTTTGAGAGCAAGCCAAGAACTGCATTTAAAATTGGAAAGAAAAAATAAAAAAAAATTAAAGAAAAGATTTTTTTATTATATGCAACAGGAAATGCAAGCAGATACTGGAAAATAAATAGTTTTTTTTTTTATTGTTGTGAACAAATTACAGTGTGCTGCTCGGTTTCTGCAAATTAGTGGTGCATACTCAGCTGAACGCATGTACAGACACAGGCTGGCAGTGTGGGTGGGGTGGTTTATTATATAGAGGGATTTTAAAAGTTTTTAAAAAAAGTCTTTCCGTGTTCCAACAGTCTCTGGAATTCACATCATTTTTCTACAAAATGTTTTCATAAATAAAATCTATAAAACAGTATTTGCATTAAATAAAATCTAATATCACAGTATTTTTACATTTCAAAATGTAACATTTCAAACGTTCACATAACAACAGATTATACAAGAAGGTGCAAATAAAGTATCAGTGGAGCACGAAGCTTCTGTTGTTTGATTTTAAAGAACTTACTATTAAAAATACATCCACATTTGAATATTTCTCTCAGATTTTTAAAGCCACCTGTGAGGTAGCTCCTTGGACTCGGCATACAGTGAGTTCCCATCACAGTAAACTTCAGAAAGCTCAGCTTCCTGTGCCCCGTCTTAACGAAGCTGGTGCTAATGACTTGAACTTCACTAAGGTGGCTTTTTTACAACTACAGGAAGTTATCCCAACCCCAAAATCATCGACTCCTGGACTCAGGGGCAGTTCACCGTAATACTGATGATAACACCACAGCAGGTGTTATGGTGCAGTCTCTCGTCAGCGAAAGGGGAACCATTTTACCCCATTTTTGGAGAAGAAAAAAAAAGGACCTGAGAGGCTCACTGGACCTTTACCCTGACTAAATACCCTCAAAGCAGAGCCCTGTGTTTAAAGCTTGTCACAGGCAGCAAAAGGGGCCACTGGTGGCATTTTGCTACTTCTTACCCTGATCCAGAAATGACCTGGTGGTTAAAAAATGGCTGATGGTAGGAAAAAAAATAGTGTCTGGGCACTTGATTGGCATTGTGATTTGGGGAGCTGTCAACTGATGCACCCCCAGAATCGAGTCCTGGGTGTTTACTGACGCAGCCAGGCCTTTGGGGCGACCTGAGGCCTCAGGCACATGTAGACATTAAAGCTGTTGTGCCAAAATGTTGCTTCAGAAAAATATAACACTGGGCCACGTGCTAACTTTAGGACTGAATTCTTGCTGGATAGGGAAACTCCGAAGTCTTGGCAGCCTCTTGGCTGGTGCCAGGGTGCGTGACCGGGATGTGTGCGGGTGGCAGCGGGGCAGGGCTACACGGCCTGATCCTGCCAAGGCCCAGCTCGGGAGCGGGGCCTGTGGGAATTACATGGTGGTGCTTGCACAGGGAACATTTGCAGCCAAAGTATTAAATCATCAGGGGGTTGGTCAGGCTTTTTTTGTTGTATTTTTAGCTCAAATCCTCCCTGGGGCCAGCAGAAGCATGCCTGAGGAGCCGCTCTTGGTATCACAGAATCACAGAATGGTGGAGGTTGGAAGGGACCTCCAGAGATCATCAAGTTCTGCTCGAGCAGGGTCACCTAGAGCACGTGTCCTGGGGAAGCAGATCGGCCAGAGGCCAGACCTGCATGAGCACCTGCGGTCCGGAGCCGTGCCCGGGGCAGCCAGCGCTAGCAGTCCGTGGCCTCCTCCTGCAGCGTGGCCTGGGAGTGCTTCTTGCCGCAGCTGTGGCTGTGCAGCTGCACGCTCTCCTGCAGCTCCTGCCGGGACAGCCGCCTCCGGAACTCGTCCGTAGTGAAGTAGTAGAGGATGGGGTCCACGCAGGAGTTGAGGCTGGCAAGGCACAAGGCTACGGCGTGAAACAGGGAGATCACCTCCTGGACGCGACAGTTTTTAATCTTTTTGGTTTTGACAAAGAAATCCAGTGGAAAGCTGATATGATAAGGCGCAAAGCAAATCAGAAATACCAGAGCGCAGGTGAGAATCATCTTCAAAGCCTTTTTTTTCTCTCCAAGATCAGGCGAAGCGACATTTTTTTCTTTTAATGATAAGATAGTCTTCCACGAGCAATATACGATGATAAAAAGGGGTGTTATGAATCCCACCAATTCACCTAGCGTCATCATTGCAATGGCGGTGGGAAGGTCAACTTCCCGTACGGGGAGGTCCACAAAGCACTTGTTTGCAACATTCGCTTCTTCACTTCTCAGCAGAGGGAAAGGCAAACAGCCAATGCAGACCACGATCCATCCAGCAATGCTGATGTACACATCACAAATGCGTTTGCAGTCGCTGAATCTGAATGGGTACATAAGAAACAAAAGCCGCCTCACGCTGATGCAAACCAAGAAGTAGATGCTGGCGTACATATTGACATACTTCAGGTAGAAACAAAGCATGCAGAGGCCTGATCCAAACTCCCATGTCCCAGTCAAGTAGTAGAAAATCCTCAGAGGCAAGGATAAAACCTGCGATAAGTCAGCGATGGCTAAATTGATCATAAATATTACGGCCCGTTTAGTCTCTTTCATGTACCCGTAAAAGACCCACAAAGCCAATACGTTTCCTATTAGTCCAGGGACGAGGATGAAAGTGTACGTAGCTGCATAGTAGGGCTTGAGGTTGGTGCTGTTGGAGCAGGTTGAGCTGTTCTCCATGGCTGGGCTCTAGATTCGTGCTCAGCTCTGGTTCCTTCCCCCAGAGCCCCCAGGGGCTGCGCGTAGATGGCAAGCAGAAGAGCTGCGAGCTCAGAAGCACCTCTGTCCCAAGCCGTTGCCTTCCTGCCTTTCGGGCACTGGTCACCTTTGCTCTTCATGAAGTCTTCTGCTGTGCCAACGTAGGCATGTGCAGTCAGCACTCCAGCACAATAACATGGTCCTCACAAGCACTCTGCAGCCAGGTTGTCCTGAGGTTGTTGGTGCTTAAATAAACAGGTGTAAACCTCCTTCAGCCCTGGTGTTTGTGCATGAGGCTTCAGCTAGGCGATCCTGTCCCATCTGGTGAAGAGCTCTGCTCTGGATTCATTCAAGTCCTGCTTGTATTGTACGTGCCCTTCCTGCTTTTTCAGAAGTTACCCGACCTTAATGCAGCTGCTTGTGGTGCTGGCAGAGCTGAGATCCCCATGGAGAAATCCATCTTTACGTGTTGAAGCAGTCGACAGTCCAGCGCCAGGTCTGCACCGTCGGTCACCTTTTGGGTGGCATTTCAGCCCCTTCCCTCAGCGCAGGAGTCTGACGGCAGGCGCGGCCCCGCAGCTGAAAGACAGAGAGGTGCAGTTACAGCGCTGCACGGAGCCACGGGTCGCACGCAGCAAAGCCTGCGGGAGGACTGCAGGAGAGGGAGGAACATCTCTCTTTCACAGCAACCCCTCGCTAGCAGCACTGCGGTGGTCAGCTCTTCACCCCTCTACCCCGCTCCAACTCTCACCCAAGGGAAGCTGGTGCCAAACCACTGAGGAACAGATAGAAAATGGGTTTAATTGCTGCTGCACACAGCCCACCCTGCAGCAGCTCCATCATGGGGCAGATTCAGCTCGTGCCTGCTCTCTGCAGCCCACAGCCCCAGGACCATCCTCCCCGTGGGTTCGACACTCCCGTGGACTCCGGGAAAGTCCTTCAGAAACTTCCCACACTCACCACGGCTACAAAGAACTGAGAAGATGACGGAAAGAAATGTGCTGCTCATGTAAATGGCCCTGTGCATTTTCATGTAAATCTTCCATCAGTACAGAAGCCGGTGCTGCACCTCAGCGGCGTGGGAGCCCCAGGACGGCGGCTTTCACCAAACCGTCAGCATTTGCAGGCAAAAGGGCTGCGTGGGCGGCGTGGACCGCGGCTGTCAGCTCCCTGCCAGGGCTTTCTCTTGGAAAGGCAGAGAAAAGGCTCAGCCTCCACCACCCGTAAGGTGCATCAGCACAGGTGCTGCCGCAAAGCAACACGCTTTTTTTTTTTTTTTGGGGGGGGGGCAACTTTTTCATTTTTCTTTTGAAAATAAGACATTTGTACTGCAAGCAGGGACAAGTGGCCTGTTTATTAAATGCTTTTTGCCACAGAACAACACACACTTTCTCCCAGCAGCGTTTTCTGAGCCTTTCCACTAGCCACCTTGTGAGCAGGCCTGCTGCAGCCATCGGAAATACCAGGTGTCATTTCCCCGTAAACTAAGCTGACTGTAGGATGACTTTGTTTAAAAATTGCATAGTGGGCAGCTGATAATATCTGAATATGTCAGACAAAAAAAAAAAAAAAAACAACCAACCAACCAACCAAAAACCAGATCTAATAAATATAGAGGGAATTCAGACCTTTGATCGGCCTTTCTCCAGGTCACCTTTTGCTTCAGCATGAAGAACCAAACCTACAGGTCCAAGTGAGGAAGGTGTGCTACCACGTGATGTGCACAAGGCACATTTATAGATTAAAAATTTCATCCTGCTGCAATCCGTGATGCTTGTTCCTGTGCTTTGAGGCACAGGTGCTAAAATATGAACTTTTTTAGTGAGGCTGATGTTCAGCACTTGTCAGTGTGATTGCACTGCAACTTTGGAGTAGCTTTCTGTGAAACTACAAAATCTGCCAAAGGAAACTGTTCTCAGGGCAGCTTTTATGTGCCCATTTATTTTATTTCTCTTGCCATACCATTGAGTGATGAGTCCAAAGACACTGAGATGTTTTCCTTTTTCCAGGGAGCCCACGTCCAACTCAGCCAGTAGAGCAAAAGGGCTCAAGAAATAATCTCACTCAACTCCAGAGGTGCCCATTAACGAGCCGTGGGGTCAGCTAACCTCCTCTGCGAAGACTTTCCAGTCCTGCTATTAATTCTGAGGCTGACCTCCAGGGCAAAAACCTGCACGATTAATTCTAGAAATGTGAGTAATCTCTCAGTCATGTAGGAGAACTAACCGGTGCTTACCTACTCGTTGGTTTATCAGTCATGGGTGGGGAACTGGGGCTGAGGGCTTCAGTTTCCATTTGCTTTACTGGCACCAGTAACCGAGGGGCGTGAGGATAGGACAGGGTTTTGGCAGCGCTTGGTGCACTCCCGTGAGCTTCCCAGGGGAGGTTCAGCATCGTGCAGCGTGGGTAAAGACCCCTCCAGGACAAACCATCGCTGGGTACACAAGCTGCCTCTGTAGCTGCCCGTGTTTTGCCCTCCCCACTGCCCAGGGACTTTCCTGCTACCCCCGCCTGGGCAGAGATGCTGCTGCGGCCCCGGGGGCCCCGAGAGCCCCAGTGCAGGGGGGCAGCATCACCCGCCCCGTGGTGGTGAGAAAGTGCACTTTGGAAATCCCGGGCAGTCACATTGCACAGCGCAGTGGTTCAGCCAAAAGCGCTGCGTAAAAACCAGCAGGAGGCTAAAAAAAGCTTCAGAAAGAGGAAATTTTGTTTCACGTCATCTGCACTCGTCTCTCGTCGGCTCAGGGCGCGTGTTGGGGGGGTGAGGCTCTCCCCAGGCACGACTTCCTTCTTCCTCCTGACCTTTTTTCCCCTCTTCATTTTGCCAAGGAGACCCCATAGCCAGTCACTTTAAGGTGCTTGATGAAGACGGTTCGTTTGTACTTAATGAGCCACGAACACCAGGTGAGGTTTGCAGCCAGCCGTTTAAGGGCCAGGACATGATAGAGCCGGGCACACGAGTCTGCAAGCTCCACCAGCAAGCCCTGCAGCCTTCACCCCAACAAGCAAAGGCAGCGCAGCTGCTAAAGCCCAGCACAGCCCCTAAAGCCCAGCACAGCGGGGATTTCAGCTGGCAGCGCAGGGTCCTGAGGAAGCCATGTGGGTGGTGGTGTTGGGGTGTGTGCATCCCTCCCATGGGTACCAGCGAGGGGGCACAGCATCACTGGCCGGTGCCCGGGCTTTGTACGGCCCTGGAATTGTTGCTGTCCTGTTGTGGCAGCGGTAACTACCAGTAATAACAGTAATAATAGTAATAATAATCATCATCATAAGTAATAAATAAAAATATAAGGTATGCAAATATAAACCCACTTCTGGGTTTAAAAAAAAAAAAAAGTCTTCTCTCTCCTGAAGCAGTTTTCTGGTAGACATTTGGGTTTCTACCTCCTTCCCCAGGGGCAGTTTTACCTCTTGTTGTGTTAACTGTGGAAATTTCTCTCTTTACTTTGGTAGCATCTGCCCGCGGAAGCCACAGTGCGTTTTTGTTGGCCATCCTCATGGTCTTGTTTACTTTGCCTCTTCTGAAACTTCACCGTGCTTGGCCTGAAGCAGCACAGACCCTGCCTTTCTGCATTCCTGGTTGCCCTGGCACAGAGCAGACACCTTACATCAGGGTTACATCAGGAGCTGTGTGCTGCGTCCCAGCCCTGGGTACCGGTGGCCTCCCGAGCATCCATCTGCTCGTGCAGCACCCGTTCTGCATTGAGCACCAGCCGCACGTTGGGTTGCCAGAATAAATTTGCCAACGCCGTGTTTGCGAGGCAATACCAACACAGCCAGCTTGTTTTGATTCAGCTGCAGAGAACCCGAGCAGGTGCCCGTTCATCATCATCTGTGGTTACTCCAAACATGAGTCACTAAAGTGCCGAATGCTCATTATGGGGAAAAAGCAGGGAAGCAGCCAAGATGTTACAGGCTGGGGCTGTGGGGCATTGGCACAGGAGGATGAAGAGGTTTCTTTCTGTTGTTCATCCTTCACCTCTTGTTTGCTCCTGCTCAGGGTATCGGTGCGTCCAGCCTTGCCTGCGCTCCCCGCGTTCCCAGCCTGTGTCCATGCTGGCTGGGTTTGGGGGGTTGGAGAGGTTTTGGCTGTCAGGTAAGCCAGCAAGGTGCCGAAACACCCCTGAGTACCATAAATCCCCACCATGCACTCCTGGGACTCCTTTTGGAAGGGATTGGGCATTTCATCTGCCCCAGAGAGCTGGCTGGAGCCATGGGTCTGCCGTGGGACAGTCAGCCCGGCCGGCAGGGGGATTTCAGTTGGGTAAATCCCACAAATGTGCAAGAAAACGTAAACACTCTGGTTTAATTCCTGGTGACATATACCACTTTTGTCTTTTAACCATCTGCCCAAGCTCTTCTCCTCTCTTGTTGGTATTTATCCCAGCTAAAAATGGAAAATGTACCCCAAGCAGCAGAACAGGCTGTCAGCCTGGTACCCACACCCTTGTGCCCCTTCCCTGGCACCCGCCGATGGCCCTGGTAGGAAGGAGCGGCATCGAACACCAAAGCCACAAGTTTTCCACCCAAACTGTTGGTGCACACCCTCAGGGCACAGCCACATGCCCGTGGCATGGAGCTGGAGCAAGCGGAGCCAGCCCTCCCGCGGTGCCGGCTCTATCCCAGCCCATGCACCAGGTTCGCTGGGCACCAGCACGGACAGAAACCCTTTTTCCTTTTCCACGAGTTTTTGCCATTGAGTGGCAAAAATTGCTGGTGGAAAGTCAGCATGCTGCCTTCAGCAAAGAGCAGCCCATTTAGTAACACTCAGACATGCTGAAGTGGGACCTGAAGCAAGGAGTAAATACACCGGTTGTATGCACGTGCTGGTGGAGCCTGCGCTATACAGTCCCCAAAAGCCCCCCGCGAGCTGTGTCCCTGCCCCAGCGCCCTGTCCCCTCCTGGCAGCCACCAGCTCTGCCCGGGCTGGGAATCGCCCAAACCGGGCACAGGACCTCAGGGTGCTCCTGGGGCAGTGCTGGGGAATGGGGCTGGGGACCTGGCACCTCGGCTGGAGCCATGCCCCTCTCTCTGCCATGCCCGGGGCCTCTGGCCAGCACTTCCAGGAACTTCTGAAACATGGAGACAGCGAGCGGCTCCTTGCCCTGCCCAGGGTCACTTCCTGAGCACCAGCTCACCTGCCCAGCCCAGTCTCCTTGCTTTTCATCACTTAATTCTGAGGACCCGTGGTGGTTAACTTGGCGCCCCGCCCGCCTCTCCGCTGGGCACCCCCAGCCCTCTCTTAATGCAGGAGGCACAAAACCCACATGGCGATAATAACTAAAGAAAGCACAATCTAAACCTTGAATCGAAGACAACGGGGGATGAGAAGCGTGCTCCTACCTTGGCAGGCTCGGCTGGCTGCGCCCCTGGAGCCCCGCTGCGGGTGCGCGCTTCCACCCCTCCCGGCACACAAAGCAAAAGTGCAACTGCTGCGAGCGTGCAGCCTGCGCCGGCGCGGGGCCCTCCCCGCCAGCCCTGGTTTATTTCTGCTCGTTGTGCCAGAAGGTCAGAGCTGGACCTGCCTTTTTTTTTTTTTTTTTTTGTGGTGGAGGGAGATATCGGGGCGCCGCTGGGTTTGGTGTGTTTTGGAAACTGCCGCAGCGGCGCGGTGGTTCCTGCTCAGCGCAGCGGGGCTGTGGCCCCAGCAGGGCTTGTGGGACCCCAAGGGCTTGATGGCCCCAGCAGCGCCCCAGTGGCATTGTGCACGCACCCGTGGGCACCAGCAGGGGCTCTGGGCACCAGCAGGGGCTCTGGGCCAGCACCTCCTTGCAGAACACCCCTTCTGCGAGGGCACGGAGCTGATGAGACCGAAAGCTGTACTAGATGTTTCATCACTCAGTTTCTTTTCTCTTTCCCCATTCTCTCCTCTGCCAAAGGAAATTATTTCACTCTTTTTTCATTCCCCACCACAGGGGCCATGGGCACGGGCCAGGGCTGCTTTCCCCGTGGGCTCCCAGCACCACTCCGCTCACTGGTGCCCAGCACAAACCCGCCTGGCCGGGGACAAGACTTGTGGATTCACACATTTCTAATGCAGAAACACTTGCTCATCTCTGTATTTAGTTCTTCTTCCCCCCTGCTGATGACAAATACAGAAATGGAAGATCTGAAAAGCCATGAGAAAAACGAGCATGTGTGCTAATTGACGTTTTCTTGGCCCTGGGTGGGCGCACGTTGGGGTCAGTGGGCAGAGGGCCAGTGACTGAGGGTGCGATGGGAATAAGATCTCCTTATGGAAACTCAGCGTTGGCAAAGGGGTTCCTGCCCTGGGGCAAGCAGTGCCAGGGCCAGATCCTGTTGGGAAACCACAGCCTGGTGCACAAGGGGGTAAAGTCTGTGTCACCCCTGTGCCCTCCTGTTCTGCCTCTGCTTCTGGTGCAGGACACTCAGGAGCCCTTCCCATGTTAGCTGCACGGGACGTCATTCTGGGAGGCCGCGAGTCCAGATAACTGCTGCTTTGCAGGGATCTGCCAACATTGGGGTGGCCGTCAGCTCTTCCATGTCCGTCTCCCGAAGCAGAAAGGTGGCAGAGCCCAGGTCTGAGCCCCTGTCACCCATGGTATCGCCAGAGAGGACAGTGCTGCCCATGGAGGGGGAAGGAGAGGGACTGCTGGGGCAGGAGACCCTGCACCCCCTGCATCGGGGGATGCTTCAAAAACTCCTTCTGAAGCTTATCACAGCCCCATTTGGGCTTCCCCAAAAGAAGGAGGTTCTCCAGGGTCATTGCTCTGCTCTGCAAATGCTGCGCTGAGAGCAGCCTCAGGGACACAGAGGTGCAGGGACACAAGGTCACGGGGACGCAAGGTCACAGGGACAATGCTCCGGTCCCTGCAGTGGCACAGCTCCTTGCTGGGGAGCATCACCCAAAGCACAGAGGCACTTGCCTGTTTGAGCAGCTCACGCTCCTACTATATAAAGCTTACAGCCATTGTTTCGGAAGCCTGGTGATTGCTTAATGTGGGATAATTAATCTTGTGTGGGAGCCGCTGCTTTCAGCACCGTGCTAGCTTCACCACAGAGTTATTCTCTGGGGCTCTGGGGTGGATCAATCTGCTGCTTCTTTTAGAATAAAAGCACCCGGGGGGTTGGTGCTTCAGCAGGGCTGGTGGCCTTGTGGCATTGCCCCGAGACCCTGCTGAGATGCCGGCTCATTTGCGCTGCTCCCGCAGGGTTTCTGTAATTGCATCGAGCGCTGGGAAGCCTCCCCGAGCGCGCTGCGCCTCCTGGCAGCTGCCTGCGCACGGTGCTCTTTGCAAAGGGCTTTCACCTTAGCAGTTGCAAGAGAACCCTTTTTCCCTCCCCAAAATCATGTGATGTAAAACCAGGCAATCCCCAGGCTTCTGAATCATAGAGCTTGCCAAATAACTGCCTGAAAATGGGGCTAGCTGGGCAAAGCGGGAGCCCGCCTGCAGCCGTGTGCTGCGTCTCAGCTGAGCTGCACCCCCTGCAGAGCCTGCCCGTGGTCACATCACGCCTCTGCCGCCTCGTGCTGTGGGGTTTGCTGCTGCTGCAACAGACAACAAAGCGCCAGGAACAAAGGCAGCACCAAAAACCTCTTGATTCCTGAACAGTGGCCGGGTTCCGAAAATGTTACCTTTCCTTTTCCTGCTCAGATGTGCAGCGGGTGCTCAAGTTTGCACTCTCATTTCTGCGGAAGCCGGCCCGTTTATAAGAAAGCATGGCCTGCCTTTGGGGTGACAAGAGTGCTTACTGTACAGATAGGTTGCTTGCTTCAAAAACACCTTTCGGAGTGTAACCATATCCTGTTTTGCCAGCGCCCAGCTCTGCGCACAGCTGGCGCTCGCACTGCGCCGCGCTGCGGTCGTCCTTCCCATTTCATGTCACGCTGCAGCCGGCGCAGCCTCACCTTTACCGGCAGCCGAATGCAAGGCTGGAAATTAGGGTGGCTGCCTGCCTGTTTGCCTCAGTGCTGGCCCGGAACACCCAAGGAGGAGCCCAGGGAAGGGCACCCCCGTGGAGCCGGCGGTGCTGCTTTTACCATCCAGTGCCTCAAAAGTTCTGTCTGCGAGTGACTTTCCTCCCCAGCCTCCCTGTCTGCCCACATCAGGGAAATTCTCTCTTTTGAAAAAATAAGAAATAAAAATCCCCTGTTGGGAGGAGCGGGACCAGGCGATCAGTGTGGCAGCTCGTGCTGGAAACACCTTGCTGGCAGGACGGGGCTGTGACCGCGCCGCAGCAGAGCTGACCCACGGCAGCCCCGGGCTTGCCAGCGCTGGCACAGCCCAGGCTGGGTGGGCACCAAGGCATTTTCCAGGCCCTTCCCTTCTGCCGCGAGCAGGCATTTGTGGTTTGCACCGCATCGCTTCGGCCCCGGAGCTGACAAACAGCCCCATATTTCTAAAACGGTGCCACCCCGATAACCATCAGTGACCCGATCTTCAGCTAATGGCTGAGCCGTGAATCAAAAAAATTGGCCTTGGGTGGGATGAAATCACCGCTGTCTGGGAAGCCACTCCCTGGCAACAACGCTTGCTTTCTGTGCATCTAGGTTACCCTCGGCGTTCAAGCCTGGCTGTGTCTGTTCCTGTGCCAGCCGCGGCACTTTCCCCTCGCTGCAGGGCGAGGACGGGAGGATCACCAAGTGGCCGGGAGCGGCGGCAGGGAGCAGAGTGCCAGCACTCACCGTGCCAGCACTCACCGAGCCTGGGGATCAATCCTTCCCGGGTGTGCAGCGCAGGCTCTGCCACCAGCGGGGTGGTTTTGCAGAGGTGAAGCTGGGAGGCACGCGGTCCCAGAGGCAGGACAAGGTATTTTTAGCAGAGCAGAGCAGCCTTCCTTCCCTTCCTGCGGTGCCCTAGAAAGCACTGTGCGCGAGGGGTGTCACCTCGGAGAGCCTTTATTTAGGTACTGGGGAATTTTGTGTGTTTAATTAATTGCATGTGAATGGAAGGACTAATTGCATGTGAGATTTCAGGACACTGCGCTGCCGCAGCTGCAGGCAGAGCCGGGGGTCCCTGGCTGAGCAGCCGGGTTTGCTGCATCCTTCTCATGCCTGCCCATGCGCCTTGCTGGCCGGGAATCACCGAAGCCAAAATTGTCCCAGACAGCTTGCAGGCTAGGGCAGGCGGATTTCACCTGCAGAGGTGAGCCTGCTGCTATCAGCCTGAGCTCTCGGCCCTTGCCTCCCTTTCTCTCCAGCACTGCGCCTCCCCATTTCAGCAGTTAGCTCGTTCTGGTCCTAAATCTTGCTGGGGATGCCGCAGAGCTGCCGGCCGTGGGACAGGGCGGGCTGGCAGCCACCCGGGCTCCGGCAGGCAGGCGGCAGCAGCCTGCACAAGAAGGGAATTTCCTTGGGTTTGGGCCGGGTTTGGGTAAAACCCAGCACAGCCTTATCTGCCAAAGCAGAACCAGCAACAAGAAAACTTTCACTTAGTTCAAGTTAGGGATGAGAACCAAGTCCTCTTCTGGCATAGCTCTGGTCAGGGCGTTATTAAAGCTGTTATTCAACAGCAAAATCATTGCTATCCTGTGGGGATAACCCCCAAAAGGGGGGTTCTGCTCTATTTCCATGGCAAGCTGCGGTGCAGGCAGGGCTGCTCGCAGGAATGGTTGCTGTTATCTGCACGTGACAGCTTGCTGTGAGTTTTTATTTTGCTTTCTTTTTCCTGTTTTCCTCTCGGAGGAAGGGCTGTGTTGCAGAAGCTGCTGTGAAGCTGCGCAATCTGCAAACAGACTGGTGAAGCCCCGGCGGTAACTGGAGCTGCTGGGGAAGCTCCATGGCACTGCCAGGAAGGTCAGAGCTGCCGTAGGGTCTTTGCCTTCGCTCAGCAGGATGTTGTAAATGCCCTCAGTGGTCACCGAGGTCGACCTGGACGTCCACCCCTGGCACTCCAACGTGCCCCTCTGAAGCAGCTCTTTGCAGCCCTAAAAAGCCTTTTTTCCCAACCCTCAATCAAGGAAGGAAACCACATCGCTTAATTATTCTCTTCTTTTGTGAGAGGAGGAGACTCAGGCCAGCAGGGGACGGTGTGAGCTGGAGCACGGTAAGCCCCAAAAAGCATTTCCTCAGGTTGTGTGGGTCTCCCCTCGTCTGCCTTCGACCGGCGAGCAGCGAACTGCACCGCCTGCGTGCACCTCGCCAGGAACGCCACATGGGCTGGACATGTGCACCCAATTATCAATAAATCTGTTCTCTATTAAAAAAATCCTCTGCCTACGTTTACTTATGTAATCCTCTGAGGGTTTTTGGCACTGCAGTCACCAACGCCTTAGTGCACGAGAGCAAACCCCGCAGCCCACGGGGCCGTGGTGGGGGGGGGCTTTTCAGAGCTGCTGGCAGCCCAAGGGGGGCCAGGAGCAGGACAGGCACCCCCTGCACCTTGTGCCATTGCTTTGAGAGAGGTGGCAGTACAGAATCAGCTGATAAATAGAAAAAATGCAGCTGCCCAAGAAAAAGGTGCTATGGAAACGCTGCCCAGGGGTGGCCGTCAGGGCTCATTGGGGTTCTTTGGGAGCGGCTCGAGTCGGTCCCTACAACCACGGGAGGGTTTGCGAGGGGCAGCGCTGAAAATAACACCCACAGTGCCCAAAGACGTGTTGAGAACATTTTATTTCCTCCCGAGTTTGAAGCCCGAAGGATGCGCTCGGGTCAGGTTTGTAAACGTTTCTCGGTCCCAGCGAGGGCTGGACCCACTTCTGGTTTATGAAGCAGACCCGAGGGGCTTGTGTGACATCTGTATCGATGAGCAGAGGCTTTAGCAACACCCCAAATAACACAGGCTCCTAGATGGCAACGCCAACTTCTCATCCTCTCTGCTGCAGTCCCAAGGTCCAGATTTAGTGTTGATTTTCTCGGAGGAGAGAGGTTTTCTCTGCATGCACACCATTACCCGTCCTGATCCGGAGCCTGCGGTGCGGAGGGCACAGGCCCGCTCCGCGCCACCCCCGGCAGGATGCAGAAGGGCTGCCAAACACAATAAATGGGCACAAACACTGAAATGACAGCAAAGGCAGGGCACCACACCTAGCTGCAGTCCAGCAGGGGAGAAACACTGATGGTTGTGGCGGCTGTTTGTGATATTTCAGCGACAACACGGCGGCAAACACTGTAAGGCGAACGGTCCCTGACACCTACAACACAGCACCCAAACCTCCTTCATCAAAACGTCCTCCTGGGCCCGATCCCAGCACCTGCTGCACACAGGGGTAATTCAGCACGTATGTGGAGACCCAACACGATCTTCACTCAAGCTACGGGAAGCACCTACGCGGAGGGGAACGTCTTCTTTTCAAGAGATGGACTCCAGGAGGAGCTCGTCGGGCGGCACCGGGGGAATTTCCATGCTGTTTATCCGGCCAAAGAGCTTGGGGAGGGACCAAAGCCCGAAGCGCGGCAGGTTTCTCGGCTTGGTGCGGATGTCGTGGCCGGCGTCCACCACGGATAAGCTGCTGCGGCTGCGTGCGAGGCGAGCCCGCAGGGCGGCACAGCCGTGCCGCAGCAGCTGGTCCTGGAACTCGGAGGTCATGAAGTAGTAGAGGACGGGATCCAGGCAGCAGTTGAGGCTGGCGAGGCAGAGGGAGATGGGGTGGAAGCGGAGCGTGCTCCTGTGCACGGCGCAGTCCGTGATGATGTTCTCTATCACCATCATGAAGAGGGGGAAGTTGATGTGGTAGGGGGTGAAGCAGATGAAGAAGACGGCCGCGCACATCAGGACCATCCGCAGCGCTCTCTGCTTCTCGCTGGCGTTTTGCAGCTGCGTTTGGCACTCCCGCAGCGACTGCCTCATCTTCCACGTGCAGCAGGCGATGATGCCGAAGGGGATGATGAAGCCAAAGAGCTCCGCCACCGTCACCAGCGCGATGGAGGCTCCCGGCGCCAGCTGCTTCACGGCCAGGTCCGAAAAGCAGGTGTTGGTGCTGTTGGACAGGGCCGGGCTCCTGACGATGGGCAGGGGCAGGCAGGCGGCCCCCACGAAGAGCCAGACGGCCGCGCTGATGGCCACGTCGTAGCGGCGCTTCCAGTCCTTGGCTCTGAAGGGGTGGAGGAGGAAGAGGTACCGCTGGATGCTGATGCAGGTGAGGAAGCAAATGCTGGCGTACATGTTGAGGTACTTCAGGTAGAAGCACACCTGGCAGAGGAAGCTCCCGAAGGGCCACGTGTGGTTGATGTAGTAATACATCCGCAGCGGCAGCGAGAGGACGTGGGCCAGGTCGGCCACGGCCAGGTTGATCATGAAGATGACGGCTTTGCTCTTCTTGCTGATGAAGCGGCACAGGACCCACAGGGCAGCGCTGTTGGCCAGGAGGCCGGGGATGAAGATCATGGTGTACGTGGCTGCGTACAGGGTGGACTGGAAGGCCATCTGCGGGTGGGTGCAGTTCCCAGAGGACGCGTTGCTCTCCATCTCGGCTGAGTCTCCTCGCTGCGCGGTGGATTCAGGCGGGTGGAGGCTTTCTGTGGGGAGCAAAAACAAGTGCTGTGATGCCCCAAACCTCCCAGTATTGCCCCACATTGAGTGAATGCACTTCAGGGTGGAAGAACAAGCTGCATATATACAAGGGATTTCAGTGGGGCTGCAAATAAATAGTGGCTTTGAGCGGGCTGATAAAATTGTCCTTTTGGATCCACGCAGAGGTTCAGAGTAATTAGCCTCAGCAAACGATGGTGCTGGCAGCAGAGCGGAGCAGAGGCCAGCCAGGGAGGTGCAGACAGATCTATCACAGCTCTGGCTCCAGATCCAAGGCTGCTTTCCTAAGCTAATAGCCAGCCGAACGCACGCCAGTCCCTCTGTCGGTCCTGCTAACTCGATTTGGGCGCTCACGGCACACTGTGCAGGCATCGTGTTGTAGCAACAGAAAGGATCTGCCAGCAGCAGCCCAGGCCCTGCAGGAAGACAAATACGCTTGTCTCAGAGCTGCAGCAGGTTTTCTTTTCCCCATTTGCCTGATTCACCTCTCACCACCAGCGCGGGGGCATTGGCGGGTCGTGCGGGGCTCACGGGTACGTGTGGGTCTCCGGAGGGTGATGGATTTGGCCATCTGGGAGCAAAGCCCCATGCCGTGCAATTTGCCTCCAGGAGATGTGGTGCTGGAAACGGAGCCTCGGGCAGCCTGCAGGGTGTCAGGACGCCTGTGGTTTCTTTCCAGCAGCCCAGAGCCTGCTCTGGGACAGCCCCAGCAGCTCTGCCATTGCCACCAAGCCCCTCAGCAGCGGTATTTAATTCGGAAGCAGCTTCCCACAGCCCCACGCCTGGTGCTTGACACAAGGATGGGTTTCCCAAAGCTAAAGCGCCCGCAGCGGGGAGCAGCTCCGGCACACGAGGTGTCAGGGTGAAGGCTCTGACCCTGCTCCTCCTCTGGAGGCAGCTCTGCATGGGGCTGGCGTGCCTCGTGTGCAGGAGGAGGGTGCTGCAGAGAGGGGGTGCTCTAGCTGTGTACAGGATGCTCCCTCTCTATAGATATATAGGGGGAGAGACAGAGAGAGAGAGAGAGAGGATGCTCCCTCTCTAGATATGTCAGATGATATACATGTATATAGGATGTTCTCTCTTTCTAGATTTATAGGATGATATATATACATAAAGGATGCTCTCTCTCTAGATATATAGGATGATATATATACATAGGATGCTCTATAAAGATATGTAGGATGCTATATATATATATATCCCATATCTATATGTTTGTATCTAAAAGGCTCTAAATCTTACAGATTATGCAGGCAGCAGCCTCTCGGCTGAGCTGCCCACTGCCTGCACCTCTGCCAGGAGGGTCACCCTCATCTGAGCCGAACCTGGCCGTGGTGCTGGCTGCCGTTTGCTTTCTCCAGGGTTCAGCTGCAAGAACACGAGGCTGAAGTGAAAGCCTGGTGGTGTTGCAGCTGCCACGCTCGTGCACTTTTTGGCTGCTGACCGCACTTGACCCGGCAGCCCCGGGTCAGGATGTTTCTGCTTTCTCTGCCGAGCTGTGGCAGGGACCGGGGGCGTCGGGCACGAGGGGACAGTGGGCAGCAAAGCCCCTTCCCTGCGGTCCCTGCAGCATCCTCGCCTGCCTGGAAACCCATGGGAGGCTCGTGCTTGATGCCAGCCTCGCTCCTGGGCTCGTCCAAAGGGTTCCCCTCTCCTGCCACAAGCGTCCAGCCCAAATCCTAAGAGATGTGGGGAGCCATCTCACCCATTTTCTCCATTTTTTGGCTTTCCCTGGAAGCCCAGCAGTGCGTGTTTCTCAGCGGGGGGGCAGGACATTGCTATTTCAGTGTTTGGTTGATGTCTGTCAGCACCAGGCAAGAAGCAGCGGGGAACTTTCTGCAAGCCACCGCCAGCTCAGGACCCAGCCAGAGCTCCTCCAGTGCAATACTTCCTGGCAGAGCGGGGATTTTAATTTATTGGTGCTGGTTTTCTCTTTTCACTGTGTGAGGAGCGTTCACTGCGCCTTGCCCCAGGCCCCTCCGGCCCTCCCTGTCTTTTGCCATCGGTGATGCCAGTTTTGGGGCAGAAATGCTCCCATGTTTTGGCCGGGCTGTGCCTCAGCGATGGCACCAAGCTTTCACAAAATATTCCCTGCAATTCCTTCATTGTTTTGCTATTCCTTATTTACTTATTTGTTGCTATTGGTGTGACGGGTAAAGCCCTCTCTCAGCCCCAATTTACACACAGCCAGGAGCTGGGGGGCTTTTTTTAAGCGGCAAAGCTGAGTTTTATCCAGCTGCGTGCTGAAATTAATTCCTGTCCTGGCGGGTTTACAGGCTGGAAACACAGAGAGAGAGGGGCAAGGCCATTACTCGTGGATGCAGCACTGCGGTCACTAAGCATCAGTTAACTTTGCAGTTCTTTAGGACGCTAAGGCAGCTATTACAACACCCACGTTGCCGTTTCCGAGTGTGTTAGCAGTATATTTTTCTGGACGCGTACATGGCTGTCATTATTGGAAATTGCCTGGCTACTCTGAATCACTGCATGCCCCACCCAGCTCTACATTTCTGCGGTATTGCATTTACTGCTCCCAGAGCCACTGGCAAAGGCACCCTCATCTTTTCCACAGGTTTTTTGGACAGACAGTGCTGGACGGGGCTCTGGCCGCAGCAGGACGGGACGGCACAGGACAGGATGGGACAGCGGAGCCTCGCTCTGGTCTGTTCAGTGCTGGGATGCTGGAGAGAAATACAACCAAGTCCAAAAATAAAATAAAATAAAATATAAAACAACAACAAAAACCTCCACAATTTTGGCTTGAAATAAGTTTCGGATTTCAAGTAGTGGAGGCTTTTTGGAACTTGTGCTTTAAGCAGTAGTTTTGTTTGTTTAATCCAGGCACTGATAGGAAACGCATAAACAGAGCTGATGGGTTACAGCAGCTTCTGTCCGCAACGACAAAGTTTTGGTATTTTCTGTAAAAGAGGCTTTGCTCCATGCACTGCCACATGCAGCAGCCTCCTGCCCACATGCACACCCCCTGCAAGGCAAGGACACAGACACACCGACGCTGCTGAGGATGTTGCACTAGCCTGTCTGATAAGATCTTGTGAAAAGAAAAAAAGCCCACCGTGACAACGTTGCTCGAAACTGCAATAGCTTCTATCTGCTGAAGAAAGCACGTAGCAGAAACCAAGCTTACCTCCCTGTAGCTCCCATCCTTCAGGAGGAAGACATCCATGCTAGAGAGCAGGAGGAGCGAGCCTTCTGCTGCTATTCCCTACCGGCTTTCGCAGCAGTCCCAGCCCCAGAGGCTCCCCTCTGAACTTCCACATGTTTTCGGAGCGCTGGAATCCTGCCGGCATCTGCAGCCCAGCACAGTGGCTGCAGAACAGGAAATCCTGTAGTTTGTTTCTCTTCGCCACACAAAATGTGTACAGCCTGTGACGTTAAAACAGCTGGAAGGACGATGACATCAGTGCATCCAGTGCCGCGGGACCGAGCCCGCGGACAGGGATTTCTTTCTGTCAGCTCAGAAGTTGTGTTGCACGAACGTGCCCTTCAGTCAAGCTGCTTCTCCTTTTCCCTGCTGTCACTCTCTTGCAAAAAAACTATAAAATACAGAAACAATTTATTTTTCCAGTAAGTACTCACTAAAGGAAAACCAAAAGCTGTATCAGTAGAAACTTACTAGAAGGTAGTAATTTTCTTGCATTTTCTTGGAAGTTTTGTTAACCTCAGACTATTTAGCCTACAGGCTAAATGTTCTAAGGGTTTGGACTTTGTTTCTGAAATAATATAATGGTTTCAGGTTGAAATTTGCCCCTAACTGTATTTTTATAAAAACATAATGTCCATCATTCCCAATTTCTTTTTTCTTTTTGCCTCCTTTAATTCCTTTCCCATATGTGTAAGTATATATATATATACACACAAACACATACATATATATATATATATTAATTCTTGTACTGCCTGCTGAGAATGACCTTCCTCTTTTGGATTGCTGAAAACTGGCTCGCCTACAGCACAGTGAGACTTCTTATGAGTTGCCTCATTTCCAGCTGACCGATTTTACTTGATATACAGTGCCGCAGCTTATGGCCCAGGGCTTGGGAAGATGATACAGCTGCTGGCATGTTTCCCTTTCTTGTTGTACATAATGTACAGTAGAATATAAGTGTTCTTAGATAATCTTCATCGGTCCCTTTCAAATATCCTATCCTATCCTATCTATATTTTTTTTTCTTTAATTAGTCCTATGACCCTGCAAAATTAACAGGAACATAACTGTGGAAGAGAAGTGAAAAAAAGGAGCTATCCTAACACATAACTGCAGTGTAAGCCCCAGCCCAGGCGTGGTGACCTTTCCCCATGGTGTCTGAGCCCTGCCACAAAGCTTCGCTTTGCCACAGCAATGTAGCAAAGGGAGAAGAGGATCCTTCACCTGGAGCTGCCTTCATCTGGTGGACGTGCACTTAAATCCATTAGCCAATGTCCTCAGGAAGGCAAAAGGCAAGGCCACTTTCTACACCAGCCTTTGTGGACATGTCTATGGGCTTATTCATGACTGCTTGCTTTCCTTTGAAGAAACCCTACCAACAAATAAGCACCTGAGAAGCCCCATGTTCGTTGTCTCAGGTGAGAGCAAAGTGATTTGGAAAATGCAAGAGCTGCCTATCATTTGTTTTCAATTCCCATGCATCTTTTTTCAGCAGCTGATGCTGATCCTAGGAAGAAATACTGATGCACGAGTGTCTGCAAAACACTGACAGATTTGTAAAAGGGAAGCTGGCCTTCCGCCAGCGCATCTCTCTCCGGAGGTGAAAGGTTTGTCCCGAAGTGAAGCGGCTGCTTTACCAGGATATCCTGCCTAGGACATCCTCCTTCTGAGACCGAGGCGCACAGCCAGCCCTGCACCCAGCCTCTGCGGCCCTATTTTTAGGATGGTGCCTGCAGGGGGTAACTGGTTCCCGACCAGAGCAAGGGCCAGGCACGTCGTGGCCTTCCCCTGCTCATCGTTCGGTGCTCCTGCAGGAGACAGCAGCCTTCCTCCCTGCTCACCAGCGCTGGAGGGTCAGCAAGCCTCAAGCCTCTGCCTCAAGCATCTACTGCACCTCTCCGCTCTTCTTTCAGCTGCACATATATTTTTGTCTAGCGTTTCTGCCTTTCTGTCTCATTAACAATACCAAGCATGCCTTTTACACTGCGCACATTTATGTTTTTAAAGGCAGCAGGCACAAAGGAACTTTTAAATAACTGCGAGACTTTATCTAAGGCCTCCAGATAAAGGCTGTCTTCACCTTTAGACTGGTATCCTGTGGGCAGAAGGCCAAGCGCAGATAATCAGCATCTTTTTGAGCGCTTGGTGTTTAGAAATATCTGACAGGATGCACCTGAAGGATGTATGAAAAACAAGTGTGGGCCATTCGGGAGGAGGAGGAGGAGGAGGAAGGGGCTTTACTCACACAAAGGGCACCTCGCCCTGTGCTGCAGCGTGCCCGGCGCCATCAGCTCAGGGTCCCTGGGGCTGGGCGAGTCCATGTGCTTGTCCTACAGAGAAACACATTTTCTTTTGCTCACGGGTGAATTGCTCATGCACTAGGGGAGGAGCATGCCATGCTCTGGTGCTGCCCGGTTTTCTGTGCCCACAGAGAGGCTGGAGCGAAGGAGCCCTTCTGCTCTGCCCTTTAAGCTGGGATGCAAACCACCAAGGAGGGGTGAAGGTGCCTTTCCCCATCACCGCTCACCCAAGACCCGTCTCAAGCCACGCTGCTGCTGGCTGGGTCTGCTCTCATCCAGGGGAAATCCAGCAGGGAAGGGAGGGCACAAGGCATGGTGTGAGTCTTGGGCTCAGATCTTGGTGCGGGTGGCTTGGAGACCTCACCGCATTTCCACCCTGGGCAGCTCCCCTTCAGGATGAGGCCTCGCGTTAAGGTGGCTCCAGCAGTAGGCCCCAGTGGAGCCCTTCAGATCCAGCCTTCAAAAGCTTGCATAGGTGCTTCCAGCCTCTTCATCTGGTTAACTCCTGCCTTTGTGGCATCTCTGTTAAAAGAATTTTCTTGTGTTTGCCCGAGAAGCATGAAGACATCTTCTTTCTCACTTGCTGGCAAGTCAGGGCAGCGGGACCAGCGCAGGAGATAATCCAGGAGCAACATCACAAAATGATATTTCTTCCTGCCAAAATAATAAGCACATTGTATGGTCACAGGAAACGGGGTGAATTACAGGAACTGGAGCTGGGCACATTGTGCCTTGGGTTGTGTGAGAGTGCTGGCAGGCAAAGCCAGCACCTGCAGCACCTCCTAGCCTGAGGGCAGCTGAAATGCTGTCCTCCTCGACCTCTGCGTGCTCTTCTCTTGAAAGACACTACTGAGAGTTCAGAGGACTTGAACTAAAAGCTTTGAATTTCCCATATGAGTATGCGGAGGACACACTGATGGTCTTTGGTGTGCAGATTAGACAATGCGGTTAAATGGTCTCTTCTGGTGTTGGTGTGTAGGAAAGTTAGTCAAGAAGGTCATGGCAGCCTAGAGAGCAACAGTTCAAAGTGAAAAGAGATTAAGGAGAACTTGTAATTTTCTGAAAGCAGGTAGGAAACCCAAGAGGCCTGGACTTGAATGGTTGCAAATGTTAAGCGTGTGACATTTCTGTACAGGCTGGGGCTGCAGTATGTCACAGGGACCGGCTTTGTGGGAGTCTGAGGGGGCTCAGAGAGAGCAAGGCAGGGGGATGGAGTGACAGCATGAGCAGTCGAGGCTGAGGTGCTCAGGGATGTTGCTGTGGTGACAGGGAACGTTATCTTTTACAGACCTACCAAACTTGTCGCTGGTGTCAGCACTGACTTGCTCGTCCCAGAAGTCAGGGGAGATAAATGCAAAGTGGCCTCAGAGCAAGCAAGAAAGGAGCGAGTGCTGCTCCCCGCAGGGCTGTCCTCGTGTTGGGAACCTCAGGTCTTGTATTTCCCATGGCATTCCCCAAACAAGCCTTTCCTCCTGAGATGCAGGGTTAATGATGGGAGAGCCACCCTCATGCTTCAGAAACGCAGAGGCTGGAGCAAGAATTCCCCTGCCAGCTCCACCCTACAACTTGGAGTACGTAGAGGACTATAGTTACCAATTTTTTGGTAACCAATTTTTTACTTTACTTCAGTACCAATCCCATCTTAAATGATGTGAGTGCTTCTTCAAGCCGCACAGATCTGGATCTGCAAAGTGATTGCTGGATGAGATACAGAGAGCTGGTTTCCGTGGTCCTGCCTGCACATAAAGGCGAGAGCAGCCGCTCCTCCTTACCCGGGTACATCAGGCAACAAAGCTACTCCCACCAAGGATGGGCTGTCCTCTGCATTGCACCCTCCTGTCTTCAAAACACACTTAGATCCAGTGTAAGTATAATTAAAGATAATAATAATAATTAACCACAGTCAAGGGGGGGAACGCCTTTCTGTTTTGTACTTAAGAATAACAAACGTTGCTAGTAATCAATGCACTTCACCACGTGAACTCTGATCGATGGGAAGGAGGAAGCGATCCCATTCTGTTCTGTAGGTGTGACAACTACGAAACTCAGCTTACACTTGCAAAAACATGTTTATTTTTTAAGCATCAGTTTTGGGAAAGAACAACGTAGGACAAGCTACACAGTTGCCATAACAGTGACTTCAACTTTTTTCACCTGATAAATGGAGATGAATAGCATGAGAGTGAAATCACAGTAAACAGCTTCCAGTCACATGCTAGCTGATCAAAGCCTACAAGCATCTTCAAAAAAACAGTTGCAAGGAAAATCTCCTTCATTGATGACATCGTACAATGCCTAGCTTATGAGACAGTTGTTACCTTGACAAAAACTTCATTATGCATGCTTGACTGTGTACCTGAGGCAACCTCTGCTCACATTTTTCAACGGACCACTTGCAGCATGTAAATGTGTATGTATATCATTGCCATAATCACTGCCAGTTAAATCGGTGAAAACATTTCCATTGACATCAACAGCAGATGGACTGTTTGCCTACTCTGCGGCTTTCTCACTAGAAAACTAGAGAAGCCTGCAGTAATACTCTCTTCATGAAAGGTACTTTATTCAGATTGGCATGTTTTGGTATTCTCACTTATCTGTATGCAAGATTAAGTTCATCATACTGTAGACCATAATTATCTTTTCACAAATGGGAAGAGAACTGTGATAGCTTATTGTATTTAATTAATAAGTTTTCACTGCCTTTTCAAGGAAGTCCAGCATTATGGTTATCTAAACCAGTCTGTTTGTTTTTTTCCACTTCACTGTGAAACAGACGATTAAAAACCAGTAATATTCCAAAATTTTTGATTAAGTCAAAATGTAATTAGGTGAAATTGAGTAGTTAGATTTCAAATATACCCAGCAAGTGTTTCTGGTATTTTTTCTATTTTGTACTGACATCTAAGATGCTGCCACTGGTGCTTACCGAGAATTTTACATACTTGCTTTGGACAGTCACCAGTTTCAAAGGAAATAAATCAGTTGCCTGTGTATCCCTAGATATCATGAGGAAACCCTTGAAGTTACACAAAGTGGGTGAATTTGACCTAAGAGCTACCACTTATTAAAATAAGGGGTAAATTACATTGTTTCTTGTCATTGCTTTTAACATCTTTATAGCTGATGAAATTATAAAAATGTAAACATTAAGATCAGCAGAGGAGCTGATGGTAAAAATCACAGCGAACAATTTGCTGAAGAAATTAGCCTTTGCTCTCTTACTGAAACCACTTCGGCAAGGGCACCTTTCTCTTTTAAAAGATGCGTCAGCGGAACCCATCGAGAAGAGATTTCACAGCGTGGTTCCATCACAGGCACCTCTGGGCTGAAGAAGCCACACCCCAAAGAGGGTGAGGACCTAGATGGTACCACTGGGGGCAACAAATCTAACAGGAACCGATGCTGAGTCTGGCTGCACACAACCCATGGTCGTGGCAGTGCTGCCCCTTGGGGTCTGAAGGTGAAGGCTGGGTGATGAAGCCCCCCGTGCTGATGGGGACAGCTCGGAGGGGAAGACAGTCACTTGGAGCAAGGAAAAGTCCCACTCTACAGAGTGTTTGAGGAGCCATCAGGAGAACTTGTAGAGGGTGGCCCCCCACCGCAGTACCAGCTGTAGGTGTAAGGTACAGGATGTGCCCATAATTAAGGAGCAAACTTAGAGCTGGGTGAGGAGGAGAATTGATGGACAAGAGTGGGAAAGAGCAAAGCAGAGGTAAGTATGGTGACCAGTGGAATTCACTAAAAGCCAGGAGCAGGCAGCAGCAATCTGGGGCTGCCGGGCCGAAGCAAACAGCCACCCTTCATTTGTCTGCGTCCCTGAGTGGGGAGACCAAAACTGCCATTTTTTTCTACCGGTCACCTTCACATTCTTGCATAGACTGTGTATTTTTAGCAGAGAAGATATTTCAACAGATGTCGGTGTATGGATGAATGATTGTCTTTGGTTTGACCTTAGAGTCAGTGGAGTTGGAGAAATGGGAAAAAAAAAAGAAAAAAAGTTCCTTGTATTTTTCCACCATTTCCCAGCAAAATCTTTGTCACTCCCTTCTGTAGGCTTTCTGGTCCTGCTAGGTCAGGCATGGGCATCACAGTGATAGGTGTAGTCACACCCATTGGGTCACTCATCGCCTTCCAACACATTGGTCTTAAAGTTTTATCTTGTATGTATCAAAAGACTTCCACTGCCACAAAACTCCCCTAAATACACATGCAGGATTTTGGCAATGGAGTTGGTAATCGAGTATCACAGAACAGTCCTGGATTTCAGATGAAATATCTTAATTGCTTTAAGCTGTCTTTCCTTTCATTCCTTAATTGATGAGGCACTCTCTTTGCTCATGAGCCGACTCCTGATGACCATGCTGCTATGTCTTGATATCTGGTCCTGAAACTCTGAAGTCATAAAAAAATACAGGATTGGATCCAAACAGCAGTCCAGACTTGCAAGAGCTAAGCAAAAGGGTTGGGTGTGGAGTGTGATGCTACGCAGGAGGCAATCTGTAATAACATTTTCTTTCACCATCATGTAGAAAAAGAAGTTGATGTGATACGGTGCAAAACACACAAAGAACACAATGGCACACATGGAAACCATCCTTAAAGCTTTCCGCCTCTCGGTGTTGTTTTGCAGTGGTATCTGGAAGTCCCGAAGAGAGTCCTTTGTTTTCCAAGTACAGAACAAAATAATGATGAGGGGGCCAATGAACCCAAAGAGCTCCGCTGTGACTGTCATCGCCACAGTGGCCACATTGCTTTGAATCTGTCGAACTTCAAGGTCCGCAAAGCAGGTTTCGGAGTTGTTTACATAGCTCCGCATGATGGGGAACGGGGAGCACGCCGCCCCGACGAAGAGCCAGACGGCTGCGCTGATGGCTACATCATACCGCCTCTTCCAGTCCTTGGCTCTGAACGGCTGGTACAGGAAAAAGTACCGCTGGATGCTGATGCAGGTGAGGAAACAAATGCTGGCGTACATGTTGAGGTACTTCAGGTAGAAGCACAGTAAGCAAAGGAATTTCCCAAAAGGCCACATGCGGTTGATATAATAGTATATTCGCAGCGGCAGTGAGAGGACATGGGCCAAGTCGGCCACGGCCAGGTTGATCATGAAGATGACGGCTTTGCTCTTCTTGCTGATGAAGCGGCACAGGACCCACAGGGCAGCGCTGTTGGCCAGGAGGCCGGGGATGAAGATCATGGTGTACGTGGCTGCGTACAGGGTGGATTTGTACGTTACATTGGAATCAGAGCAGGTCCAGTTGCTCTGCGTCATGTTGGGGCTGCTGGAAACATTTGGCACAGGAAATGGAGTGTAGGTCATTCCTGTAGAGAACAAAAATGAGAACTGTAACAGCAAAGGCACTGCAAAAGTTGTCACTATTCACGTTTCCATTTCTTATTTGACTATTCAGTATGAAGCAGAGGCTCAGAAATGTCCTCTGTGAACATCCCGCTATTTTCTTCAAAGCCACCCCCTCAAAGGTCTCCTCTTATTCATGCAGAGGAGGTGGGGCTGTCCCCATGGTGTCAGTCCCCTTGCCGTGCTCTCTAAATTCCATGGGGAAAAGGATAGCAGGCTTGAAAAGTTTGACAGGTATGAATACAACTGCTGCTCCTGAAGTGTGCTGCCGCAGGCAGAGACCTAATCTGATCACCAGCTTCCATTTCTCACCAGCCTCAGACCAACACTTTTTCTTATCAAATAATTTTTTTCTTAGCTACTTCTAATTTCTGTCTCTTCTTTAGTTCAGATGAGCAGAGATGTGCCACAATCTAGGCCATCTTTCTTTTGCCAGCTTTTTTAACTGGGACTTCTCTTCAGGAGGGCAACACAGGCCGGAGTTTGGTTTTATAGGGTATTTCCCTATAGGGTTACAGTTTTTAGTATAGTGATTTCCTTCTATGTCTAATATGATGGTTAAAATTGAATATCAGCTTCCTATTTCATGTGGTACTGCAGACACTGATTCACTGCTTCTGACTCATTTCCTCACAGCACCACTTGCAAGGGGCATTTGCCAGAAAAAGTGTCTCTGTAGGTAGATATTAGTAACTCACCCCTGTTACTAATGGCTCTTTTCTTCATGTTATGAAGAGAGAGAGAGAGAGAGAGAGAGAGAAGAAGTTAGAGCCCTCAAATGACAAAGAACACAAAAAGCTTTTTGTTCTCAGCTTGTTAACCATAGCAGTACCTGAACTTGGCTGCTTATACAGACACTGTTCGAGGCTGCTGTGGAAGTGTTTTAGTTCAGACCCCCAAAACTCCCAGACGTGGCAAGGTCCCAGCAGGGGACAAAGGCCACCCTCGCTGCAGGTGGCTCTGGCTCACACACTGATGGTGAGCAGGGCCACCACTTAATGTTGGCATCTGCCGGCTTTCCAAACAGGCACTGCTGACAACTTTCTTGCTTTTCTTTTTGCCTCCTTCACCAAGACAGCACGAGTGCACCAAGGCGTCCCAGGCACACCTCCCAGGTTGGTTTGTCCCTCTCAGGCAATCTCTCCAGTCTGTAATTCACTCCCAGTAACCCTCATCCCAAGGTGGCTCTGGGACGAGATGCCCTGCTCTGCAGTGGGATGTCCCCAGCTGCTCCCAGCCCAAGACACCACAGCCTCGCCCCTATCACAAGGCCAGGACGTGTTCATGAGGAGGGAAGAGGGCTCAAAGGACTCTGAAAAGGAGGGGGAAGGATGCATCAGGCCTGTCGCTTCATCTCCACCGGTCTGAGAAGCAAAGCTGGGGGCCTCCCACTCTCCTTTCTGGTGCTTCTCAGAGGACTGAGGCAGGGAGTGGATGGGGCATGGAGATG
Source organism: Cygnus atratus (assembly GCF_013377495.2). Taxonomy (NCBI): domain Eukaryota; kingdom Metazoa; phylum Chordata; class Aves; order Anseriformes; family Anatidae; genus Cygnus; species Cygnus atratus. The sequence goes on from NC_066374.1 coordinate 19,550,264, forward strand.
AGCACTGTGGTGTTCTCTCAGAGCATTGCTTCTCAGAGCAGTAAATTTGGGTTACATCCCATTTCTTGAGAGTGCTGTGAATTTCTAGAGCTCTGAAGGTTCGTGATCTCTTTCTTCTGGTCCACCTGCAGCTCTAGCTGGACACGCTGCCTGCTGCCCCTGTCTCTGGTGGGAGCACTGCTCGCTACACCCAACTTCTCTCCCTTCAGGTGATCTCCCACCTGCCAAAAGGGAATTAAGCAGTCACTTTCAAAGTTCGTAGCTGCCTGGATTCCTCTGGAAGACAAGGTTAGGCTGACTGGCCTGTGCTCCTCCAAAGCACAAGCACCAGTTGACCATTGAGACCACAGAGGGCTAGGTGCATTTGCAAAAGTTTCCATTTTAAGGACATGCACATATTCAAATGCTGGCCAGCAGACACGTGTTCTTCAGTGAGCCTGAGTTCAAATGAGTCATAACAGTTTGCCTATAGAGGTTCCCAAATACATTCAGCCTTTTTTTATGTTTCATGTGACAAGTCAGGACAAGACTGCAACATCAGCTCTCAGAATAATCAGGCTCAGGCTGCTGACTCAAACTGGGCTCTGAATGGAGATCTTTAGGGTAAACGTACGTCCAGGAAGTACCTGCTGTAACATGAGGCTGATGCTGTGTGCACACATTTGACCTCATCACTCAGCCTTCGTTCTGATGGCAGATAACTGCACCCAGGCCTGCAGATGGGCACAAGCCTGAGCAACAAAGACTAGAGCGTGCCTGAGCCCACGGGGGAGTCCATGGCATGGAGACATTCCCCCTCAGGCTTCATCTTCATCTGCTAATTGTCCACAAGGTGTCAGAGTTAATCAAGAGTTTACTCCCGTGTCCTCCTCTTTAAGGCAGCTTTCTAACCCCTACAGGGAGAGAAGGGGCTGGGGCTGGAGGCAGAGCTGGTGGTGTGGCCACGTTCTCATGACTTTGTGCTGCTATCTTCTGGGGTGATGTCAAACTGAAAAACTCGTGTGTTGCTGATATTAGTGAAAAAACACTCCCAGGAATAGGCCTCATATTCCTGGTGTTTACATGGAGGAGGGTTCTGAGAAGCTGGAGACCGGCAGGCTGCTTTGAACCCCCGGAGCCAAAAGGTTACAGAAGCCACCCCGTGGAAAGGCGGGAGATGTCCCAGCCCCACCACCCCGAGCAAATATAACACAGTGGCTGGTGGGCAGGGGATGGATGGGCCAGAAGCAAGGCCCGTGGGGCCAGTAAAAGCCTCTCTTCCACCTTCAGCGACCTCTGGGTCAGGCCATTTATGAAGAGGTCTGAACAGGATGACCTGGCTGAGTGCAAAAGCATTAATGCAATTAATATACACATGGGTGATGTCTGCTGCTCATCAGCACATGGTGCTTTCTGAGAATGGTGACTTCATTACAAAGTCATAAAAATATAATGATATTAATCCTTCCCTTTAACTAAATTGCATCCAGGCACATGCACAGGGGACCACGAAATGGCTGTATGGCTGCACTTCCTCCCACTTGTTCAGATGGGAGATAAGTCCTGCCCTGTCCCCCTTCCCGCCTGAGCACAAAAGCAGGCACACAGAGATGCCACTGAATGTCTGAAACTAGACTTTCTACCTGCAAAGCTGTTAAGAAGGCAAAGGTATTTGCTGCATGTTGTATGTACAGCACAGGTATAAGGCTGAAATCCTCAATCACATTTTATCATTAAATTCTTTATCATTATCATTCTTGTTTACATGCTGCAGGGAGACAGCTCCTAATGTCATATTGTATTCAGAATATGCAATTTCAAAAAAAAAGGTAGTAAATAAATGCAGTATTGCCTTACTACAGTTTTGTACACTTAAATCAGAGTCTGTACTTCTGAGGCTGTTGCAATAAGGAAAGAATTAAGCACGCACATAATTACTTGTAGCTGGATGTTTGGAAACCAAACGAGGCATTTCCAGGAAAAAAAAAAAATGTTCATCTTGATAGAACTGAGAAGCACAGGAATGTCATTGCAGAGTCCTGTGTCTTTCTGGTGCCTCCATCAGCAGGCAGGTTGATTTGTTTAAGACATAAACGCCTCTGAACTCTGCCCTCATTGTATGGCTTTGAATATCTAAGGCTTTTGCACTCATGCTTCAATCTGAAACTTCTGAAGTCAGAAGTGGAAAGTTCTACAGTTATGGGTACTTTTTCTGTTTTTCTCCTTCCACAGAAAAAAAAAAAAAAAAAAAAAAGAGCAGATCTGGGTTGTGTGATCTGCTGTGATGTTTTCGTTTCGATGTTTCATTTCGTTTCAATTCTCACTTCTCCAGCCCTGGCAGCTGAAGAAGCCGGGCATGTCCCGGCGGCAGGAGACTGGCAGCTGGGTCAGGGACGGGGACAAGGGCTGTCCCACACATGGACCAGCAGCACGGATGCTGTTCCCTGGGCTGCTGATGCTTGCACCAGTCCCAGCGCTCCCATTGACACATAACCTGACAGCAGAAAACCTGTCCTTGAGCAACGTTCTTCTTATTTCACACAGCCCACTGCTCCAGCTGAACTCCTCTCCTGCACAGCCCTGTGGCAGGCTGGTTTTGGCACTGACTCACCTTCAGTGCTATTCCCTTCTGATTTGCTTTAAGAAATCTCAGATTTTTTTTAGACCCAAGATGGATCGTGTCTATAACCGCCGAACTGCCTCTGAGCTGTTTTGCTGTGCTCCCTTCAGAGCTGAGCTGCAAGTGCGGGTGCATGCTATCCCACCGGTAAACCACCTTTTACAAAATACGGTTTAAAAGCGTCAGTCAATGAAGTAAGCTCCAGTGACTGCAGCCTGAACTACGATTCGAATCTGCCTCAGGACTCTTGAGAACAAAACCACATCCAAGCCACCTTCTTACATTGTCATACTGACTCTAACAGTAATGTCCCGCTATTGCAATTCTGTCAAAGAGCAGAGCGGATGGCACAAGACAGCATGTAAATTATTTATTTATTTATTTTTGGTGGCAATATAAATTGCTGTTAGAAAAAAAAAAAAAAAGAAAAAAAAAACACAACAGATTTGCAACAGTGAAGTTGTTTACTTGTCTGTTAAGTATGATTTCCTTAAAGTAAATCTTACTTTCAGGTAACAATTAAGTCTTACTGTCAAGTATGATTTTGTAGTAAAAGATATCCTCTGAGAAATCATGAAAAAGAAGGAATCTGTGCCTACAGTGACACTGGAGAACAGTCAGAGAACCGGTAATTGCCCACGCTATAAAGTTTTGCTTCATCTAGTGACAGCAACTTCATGCAGCCACTGTTTTCACTCCTCCATGTGTTCACACAGAGGATTGGCGTGCAAGGAGATCTGCTGTTTCGAGATACAAAGCTCCACAGATCTCCTCCTGGCTCCTAAGCCCTAAGGAAAAGCCCAAGAAGGGCAACGCATTCACAGGAGACCGTAAAGGCTCATTAACGCTTGTTCTAGATCAGAAAAAGAGAGCTTAAAATCAGCCTTACCTTGTCGGGCAGAACCCCAGCAGAGTGCAGCCCTGCAGCCAGGAGGAAGTGTGCTGGCTTGACAGCTCCGCACCAGCCTTGTTTACACCAGCGTGGAAGCCTGCATGACATCGCTGGGTGCTGCAGGGTGCCGCTGTGATTGCGCCCGCTGGCGCGCGTCTCTGCTTGGGTGGGATTTGCTTGCTCAAACTCCCAGCCCCGCTGAGCCGAGCCCCGGGCAGGCGCACGCAACGTCGTCCCCAAACCAGCTCCGTGTGCCTTCGTCCCTGGGGTTTTGTCTGCTGCTGCTCCACCAGGATGGCTCGGCACCCTCGAGATTCTGCAGGAAAGGGTCCTGAGGGGAGCCGTGCAGGGCTCCCTTCCTCTTCTGCCAGCCACCCTGCTCTGCACCCTTCCTCCCTCCAAGCACGACTCCAGGCTAACCACGGAAACCCTCAAAGGTTTCTGCTCTCAGCTTTGCCCTCGCCTCCCGACCGAGGGGCTGCGCACACGCATCGCTGGGTGTGAGCCTCGGCTGGTGGTTGCTCTCTCGCACCACCTGCTAACTCCTGTTGCCAATGGAGTCCAACTTCCCAATGGCTTTTTATAGCGCTCTTTTGAGCCTCGCTTGACATTTCTCCTGCACTTAATACGCAGGCTGCTCAGATTACAGATGCTGGGGCTGCTGCCAGCAATGTCAAATGGTGGCACTTCTTAAAATGTTTCAAGCAACGGGGTTAAGTCTGGCCTCACCTTTATTCCAGGGGTTAAACACTTTAGTGAGGCTCAGACCTCACCCCTTAGAGGGGGTCCAGATTTTCAAAAATCCACCGGCCCCCTGCTTGGTCCTCTCCACATCCCAGGAGCAGGGGAAAATGGGGCCAGCCCACAGCAAGCTCTTTGGTTTGCTGGCCATGCCTTGGAGTCCAGCGTGGGCAATAAATTCTCTAACAGGACTTTTCAATTTCGTTACCACTACTGTGGCCCTCTGGCCATCAATGGATCAAAACCTAATGGCTCTAATTCAAACAAGAATGACCCACAATGAACATCCCTTAAAATGCACTGCTGTGCTTTATAGGCGGCCCTGCTTCCATGAATTGTCAAAGGAACTTGCTAGAAGTTGGGAGATTGTCAGGTGTTTATTTTAAAACTATTTAAATGGGCTTCATGAAAAGCAATAGTGAGCTTTTGGCCAATATTGCAGTGTTTATCATTACATCCTGTTTAGCTGATTTTTAAGTTGGTCGTCAGCAGTGGGAACGTATTTACTGGAATTTATCCAGCCACAGAGCTGTCTTTTACATTCAGTCACCTCACAGTAGCCCAGGAAGCTAAGCGGAGCGTGACTTGGAACAGCAATTCAGAAACAGGTCAGTGATTGACCCGAGTAACATTTATGAAAACAAGTATTATCTCTTCTGCAGATGTTCTCTGGTCTGCATGAGCTTCTGCATATAACTCTTTCACCCCTCATGCCACTAATGGGCTTGATCAATTTGAGCAAAAGCCATATTCTTTGGACAAAGGGAGATGAAGTTAACCAGAGGTGCACTTGTACATGTTGGTACACATTGACGAGTTGCGAAAGTAAGCCCTAATGATACAAAACCTGGTCACAATGCACTGCATATTTGTGAACAGCTCTGCTTACAAAATAGTTGCAGCCATTGTTGTTGCCCTGTGCCTACGCACACAGATTGTTCTAAGTTTAGTGCGGACGGTTATACAAAAAGCCTGGTAACAAGACAGATTTAAAGGCGCAAATCACAGCACCTGCAGAATAGTTCTGCCGAATTTCTTCATGCTTGAGTTTACCAACCTGTAAACGGGGATAACATTTTCCTGGCTGAACCACAAGGCTGTTTGTTGTCTGGGCTTTTGGAAGAGTTGGCTAAAATAATATGTACAGCCAAAAACCTCCTGTCACCTGTCCAGTACCAAGCTACCACCCCTAAGGTATGTTTGGCACTAGAAGAGGACTGTGGCATAAGCAGCCTGGAGGATTCAAGTATTGCTTGCCTGTATTGCATATGCATTTCCTAAGCATGTTATCCTGCAGGCAAGGAGTGAGGAAGTGGGGTTTTTGCTGATAAAACCAAACTCACACTAGGGATTTTGCAGACAGTTACACTGGTTACAGATGTACTTTCCCCATAGATCTATTTGTCCTAATTATATTGTTAAAATTTCAATTTGCATACCATGCCTAAAATTGTTCCTGCTCTTGGCTTTTGCTTACCAGAATGATGTGTTTACCGGAAACATTCGCTCTCAGAAGTACCTGCATGAGAAGAGAGCTCAGTTCCTGCAAAATGGCACGAGCAATAGCTGCAGGAATTCTGACCAGCGGGTCAGCCTCAGCCATATCTGTGCCTCCTGGGGCTGGTTACTGGTGGTGCAGGGTGCTCTGCAGCACGGCTGACTTCTGTGTCCTCCACCTTAGAGATGAGAAACCTGTGCGTGGAGCAAGGTCCCTGGCGAGAGGATCCCCTAAGGTGCTGCAGCCCCGGAGCTACCTGACTGCTGGGGTTGAACCGCAGAACCAGCCTGGACGTTAGAGGCTGCAGCAGTACGTGCCTGCGCCGCCACCGCCACACGGTGCTTCAGGAAGAGTTGAGCAATACCTGCTCTTACTGCTTAATGCAAAAACTACTTTCAAATTTGCCTGTTTGGCTACTGGGAAGCTTGTTTCAACGTGCAAGAATGACCGCATGTAGAAGCATGCTACCGCACCTTCTCCATGCTTCTCCTTCCTTTCTGAGCTCCTTTCCAAAATCCAAAATCAAGTTGCTACTGTGTGTCTTACTGGGCAGGAACAGCATTCAGGCGTTTTACTTCACAGAACATCCGAAGCAGTTTTTTTAGATAAGGATGCTTTCTGCACACAAGGAAAAAAAATCAGTCTCTGATAAAACAGATTACAGCCCTTTAGTGGGAGCCAAGACAAAAAGCAAAAACATGTCTAAATGATTATTACTATTATAATAATTTTACATAATTAATATTTTATATATATTAATTATAAAGGTTATAATATCCTTGTGTATGTATTTATATATAGTATACAGAATATATATGATGTATGTGATACTTAACATGCAATATGCCACATATACTATATAATACATAGTATATAATATTTGTATATATTGTACATAACATTATATAACTTATATTTTTATCTACATATAATCCTTATATATTATAAAGCTTTATTTAAAGAAAGTAATCACTTAGGAAGTGAAAAGCATATGTGGACACTGAAGTACATAAACGTGTTGACTATTCTAAAACCCTCTCGCATGCTCTGAATCAGATAACAAAAAGAGGAACACGGAACGACAAACATTTCAAAATTTTCTACTCCCCCTCCTCCCTTCCTCCCCCTCCCAATGATGATAATTTTCCCTTTGAAGAAGAAGAAAAAAAACAGTTTAAAAGAAGGTAAAAACTGGGTGTACTGTGAGAAATAATTTCTAATTACCTGACTGTATTTTTACGGCAGCTCAAACACGATTGCTCATTATTGACTCTTTTGCTGTTACAGAGCTAAATTACAGAGCACAATTACACGATGTAGTTAATAATTTCCCCTGGTCCTAGTACCAGCACACATGCTACTTCAGTCCCAAAGGAAAGCAGATTCTGTTGTAAATAGGTTTTTAATTCAAAAAAGGAGCATTTGTTAATAGAGAAGCCTGCTAGCTCTTAGTTCATCACTTACAACATCCCACAGCACTCATTCCCTTTGGTAGAATATTGAAATTGGAAATAGATGATGAACTGAAAAGGTTCATATTTCAAGAGTTTCTACAGTAACAAAAAAAGATCTTCTCCAATAGCAGAAAGAACATCTTGTAACATCTTGGAGACGCACAACCTTGGAAGCTCACCCCAGGTTTTATTCAGAGCAGCTGAGTACCTTGAATCTCTGGAGCTGAACGAAACTGGGAAGATTTTCTCATGACAGATTTGGGGTTTGCCAATACCAGCCACAAATAGTTACCTATCAGAACAGTTGTTTTTTTTATTATTGTCATTTGCTTCTAAAGTTCTGTGTTTTTTTCAGCAGAAACTAAAAAGGAGGAAACATGTCTTACAATCTAACACACCACAGCCTCTGATAAGTATTTTCCATGCAGCTGATACTAAAAATAAGTTCATCCGTTGTCTTTGCTAAAACTTCTTTGCCGTCCTAAACAATTCAGAATCCCTTAATGCGTAGAATCCAGTAACCTCTGGCTTTTTGGAATGCATGAAAGAAAATTTGTATGTTGGAGGGACCGGGGGAGGAATGCTTGCTTATTTTTCACAACATGGTGATTTTAATTGCTTTGCCCAGTTTGTCCAGGAGGATTGCAGAAGTTCTCTTTCCAAAGGTGCCTACATAGCAGCAAGTAGCCCATGCTCTGGAGCAGCTCCAGCAAGCCTGCATGTGTGACCCCTTTTCCTTATCCACCCAATGTACTGAACACATCCTGAACTTGTCTTTTGGAGCACTGTGCTAACTGCCATCACTCACCAGCGAGGAGAAAGACTGGCATAGTCTGGTGAGATCCAACTAACTGTAAATGTTACACAACTAACAGGCTTTAGAGCTCTCTGCATGAGGATTCAATTCTCATAGACTTCTGCAAGGAGATTTTTCCTACCTTCTAGTACCAAGTCATCATACCAAGGGAGCCAAATCAACTTTAGAGCAATCATCTGCTAGAGTTGTGTCAACTCTTACATGCCAGTGCCTAGCCACTTTTGTATTGGCAAGCTAATTGTAAGAAGAGTGGTAATGAACATATGCAATGCTGGTGTGCAGTTGTATGCCCCCAGGTTGTTGCCATTGGGAACTTATATAAATATAGTAGCTGGCTTTCAGAAAATGAGGCTTTCAACCTGTGTTGGAACCTTTGGGGCATTCCCGTGCCTACAGCTCATACTCTGCCCAAGCCAGCAGCTGTGATAACTGTAAAGAGAGATAGTGCCTGGGTCTCTTGTGGAAAGCTCACGAAACCAGTGTGGGAAGATCCACGGCTCTGAGTTCAGGTATTTGCATGCTTGCATTACTTCCTCTCAGCAAAACAGGCCAAAGAAGTTCCCATCCTTTATGTAACACTGCCTACAAGAGCACACATGATGGTTTTGGTATGCATGGAAAGGCAAAGAAGTGAGCACCAAGCAGGTTGGAAGGAAAATGGTGCAGCTTCAAAAGCCGTTGTCCCATATACCATCTGTGATGCTGCAGGCTGCTGCACCCCGCACAGGACAGCTGCACGGTGAAGGGCAAGCATTTTCATGTGAACTGGAACACAAAAACAATGCACTCCATGGGGGATTCCTGAGGCTGGAAAACACCCTCCTAACAAATATGAGCCACATCCACTCATGTACTTCATCACGTAAGGCTGTGCTTCCCCTTTCACTTCAGCTGGGTAGACAGCAGCAAGGGTTTCAGCAGAGAACTCGAATACATTTTAAAAAACAGGAATAACTTGATGAGAATGAGGTCAAACTGGTAACATACACAAATGAGGTCAGTACGCAAATCAAACCATACAAGAGCAAAAGTCAAAGCAAGTCAACTAAATGGAATATATTGATGGTAGGGGCATGACACTAAAGCTAATCCCCTCTAAGAACCGTTCATATCTTCTGCCCTAAACCAAAGCCAGCTGCAGCTGAAGGAAGGATGAAATCCTTCCTAACTCCACTGACTGTTCTTCAAAGTAATATTCAAGTGTGTGCAGCCAGTGGTGCATGGGCTAAGACCCAGCAGCCATACGTGCTGCTGGCAATCCATAGGACCTGCAGGAGCCCAAGATGGAAAGCTCTCCCCAGGGTCCAGCAGAAAAGGGGTTTATGGGGTGCAGAAGGGCGAGCAGATACATGGATGGAGAAGGGTAGGACTGCAATGGAATCACCTTGCCTTCATGCTTTGTGGGACAAGGCTGAGCTACAAATGAGTTATTTCCCAAGGGAGGCTAGCAGATCCCTGCATCCCCAGGCACTGTGCAGAGCTGGCAGCATCATGCTGGATTTGTGCAGTGAAAGGGCTGTCAGGTGAGGTGTAAGACAAAAGAGGTGTATTGAGAACATGAACACACGTCTAGGCATGTGCCTAGCTATCAAGATGTAAACCTCTTCAGAGAAAAAAGAAAAAAAAAAAAAAGTTAAAAAAGTTCAGTGACATCAGCAGCTACCACAAAGACATCAGCAGCAGAAGTCATACTTCAGCTCTGCTTTGAGCAGCTGCTGTCTGGTAAAGGGCTCTAAGGGGAGTAATTCACGAGAGAAAACAGGTTCATGAAACAACTAATTTGTCATTTCATTAAGATCAGAAACAGCACTGACAACACCTACAAAACAAAGCATCTACCAGAAGGATTTCACTGGCAGGTGGGAAGAATGAGAAGGCAAGGTTTGAGAAGGTTTTGTTCCTATCACTATTTTCAATGATTCCAACACAGCAGGATAAAGTCTTGGGAGCTTAATTTCCAAAGGTAGAGGTGCAGGGATGTGTGTACACAAAGATAGAGTGGCTTTATCTCAGCGCTTCCTGAGAAGCATTATATTATCTAAGCATACTCTGATGGTGTTTTTGCTTATAAAGAACTTATATAAGCTATCACTCTTGCACTATGTGTAACAGACTACCAGGCTGCCTCGCTGTGCTTGCACTCCGCTGATGCTGAGCACTGCCACTAGGAATGCCAAGGTTGCTCCTCCCTGTGGAGCTTTAGTTGAAGAGCTACAGTACAGCAAGTTGTAGGCAGCTAGGCAGAGGAGAGCTGGGAAGAGGCTTGGAAAGGGGCTGTGGCATCCCACAAGAAGGTGAATTTGATCTTCTGAAAATGGTGGGAGGGAGCAGAGCAGGAGCCAAGGGGAATGAATGCGTGTCGGACCTGGGGCCTGCTTCCCGTTCTGGCGAACGCTGTCCTTCGCCTCCATCTCAGGAGGGCTGTTAATAACTCCAGCTGTGTTTTGGAAGGAATGAATAAGCCAGTGCTATTACAAGCAGTTTCATATGGACAGAGGAGTCAAGATTTCCTTGGCAATGACAATTCATTGGCCCTGTTGATTTTTTTCAGTCACTACTTCTACTTTTGATGATTTCTCCAGTATCTCTATATTTAAGTTGTCTCTCTTCTTTTTTTTTTTCTTGTTTTCTTGTTTTAATTTGTCTTTCACTCACCAGGCACTGCTTTTCTGCGACACTTGGGGAGGAAATGCAGCACAATAATATCTTAATTACATCAGCAGTATTCCGCAGTTTTTCCATGTCTTGAGCTAGCAGAGAGCATCCTTCAGATGCTGGGATGATACAATAACACAGATACATCATGCTTTTCTAAAATTTCATCTCCATTTTCTCACTTTTTTAGTTTCTCACCTTTTATTAAGCTACTAATTCCTTAAGTAGTATTGCTGAAGATTGGATATTTGTTGCCTCTAAGTCAGTCTAAGTTTATTTTTCCCTCTGCATTACAGTTGTGTCTGGAGAGGGAAAGTGCAAATACCAGTTGCACTATACCTGAACCACTATCTCAAACCCCTTATCCTAGGGTTTAAATACAAGCTTTAACTGCCAAAATACCATGCAAACACTCCACACAGGTTCCAGGGCTGGTACAGTGTTTACATTTTTGCACAGAAATCAGGTCTGCTTGAAGCGTGTCTGAGCTGTGTGCGCAAATATTAAGAGCACTTACCACAAACATGTCTTGCAAACAACTTCCCACACACACTGCACACATTTAGCTAAGATTAGGGAGCCAGGTCACAACAGTTCTACGTCACCTTGAGGAACCAATTGTCCTACAAATTTCTAACTTAATTATAACATTCAGTTTATGCTGCTTTAAAATTGAAACTTTTGAGAATGTTTGGGAGATTTGAAAGAAAGCCTTTGAGACTGGAATAGTCCCTCTTCATTTAAAACCTGTCGAGAAACCGAAGAATACAGTCAGGGAGGCTCCACATGTAGAACATCCCAAAAAATAGGCAAAGAGAGAAAAAATTCAGAACTGGCTTCTTAAATATAATTCCAGACTGAAAGCAAACATTCTTATTTCCCCTCCTCCCTGAAATCAGTGGAAGAATGCCTTGTGGTCATGGGGACACTGCCTTAGCTCCACATTTCCAAGAAGCACATCAGTCCTATGATGCCCCATAAAGCAAGCCAGAGGGAACAACAGATTGCTTTGGGCTCTGACAGAGAACAATAATTGGCTTTGAACAAGACCATTTACACTTTCTCATTTCAGGCTGGGAAAGTGCAGTTGGTGTGTTTGGTTGTGGGGTTTTGTTTGTTTGTTTGTTTGTTTGGCTTACTGAGCTTTCTCAAAACACTTGGTGCCGTGTTGTTTTTTCTGTTTACTCTCTGTAAGCAGAACATGGACATTTCACAGATCTGTTAGCAATTCTCAGGTTCCTCCTCCAGATCGACATCACCCCCATCTCTATTTCTCCCAGGGCTTCTTAGCATCTTTGCATCTAGATAATTTTTTTATTTTTTTTTTAGCCACAGTAGATGTTAAAATGTATTGTCTTTTACAGCTGCATCTCCTAAACTCATGGTGCAGCCATTTTTTGTTCTGAGAACTATTAGACAGTTAAAAAAACAACACTGGTTTGTGGTCAAGGCATGCAGAGTGATATGAGAGTGATATGAGAACTTTTCTCAATAGAACAAAGGTGTCAGGGTGCAAAGATCTGCCCTGGTGACTCTTTTTTCTTCCTTTCTTTCTAACTGGAAGGAGAGTAATAACTGGAAGAAGCACTGAACAGTCACTGTATCAGGAATTTCAAGTTAGCTCCATTAATGTGTATTTATTAGATTGACATGGAGCAGAAGACATCAGCCTTCATCAGAGCAATATCCTGCCTTTTGTCAGCAGTCTCAACAGATGCTTCAGAGGAAGGAAAGAAACACCTTCTTCAGTGTGTGCGCTGCAAGACAGCATGTATTAAAGCGGGAGGAAAATTCCAATGAGGGCATGAGAGGGATGTTGCGAGGGCTGGGGAGGGTTTCACAGCTCCTGCTGCAGCCATGTGGTGGCCAGTGCATGTTTAGACAACTCAGGTGAGAAGTGCTGTGCCCTGAAAGGTGGTGCTGCGGGAGAGGTGTAGGAAACAGAAAGGGATAAGCACATGCTGAGCAGTTCATGGACCAGCTTGCAGGAGGAGGGAGGGACGGTGACCACATAGAGCCTGGTGCTGAGACAGGCAAACCACAGAACAGGCATGCAGAGCAGGGAGAGAGCAACAGGACTGACTTCATGTGCTGTCCGGCCAAATCTGCAAGCAGGAAATGCTCGCTATTTGCTGACAATATGTTTTCTTGTTAAAACTGGCAAAAGTAATTAAACCTACTCTCCTGGGTGGTGAATGGGCAATGGCAAAAATATATTTTTGCTTCCTGAAACATAGATTAAAGCTACTGCAGAAACCAGAGGAGCTCTGCAGCTGTGGAAACTCATTGTTTTTCTTTCCTAATTTAATCCTCTCTGTTGAGAAAAGATTACCAAAAGATGGAGGGAGGGCATTTAAATTCCACTGCTGTGCTGCTAAAATGTGAGCCTTTTCACATCGAGGTCTGAACTCATCTCCTCACATATCCAACAGCCTCTTCTGTTACATCTGTATGTTGAAAATTACATGTCTAATGCCAAAATTCAGCTATCCTTCATCTCATAGCTATTTCTTCAGACATGGCTATATATAACTTTCTTCTGAAACCAGCCTAGAGCATATGCGACTGCTTCCTGCTTATGTATGCTGGGGCTAAAGCCAATGCATCTACATATCCTTGGGCAATAGGCATTGCCTTGCCTGATGTTAGAACACTGAAGCAAATGCAGAAGCTCTGTTGCGGCTCATGGGTTCTCCTCCTGCCCCAGGGCAGCAGGCTCCACAGAAGAGCAGGCGCTGCAAGCAGGGCGGAGCTCAGAGGAAAAGCTGAGTCCATGATGTGATCTTTCCCTCCTTCCTTCAGCTCAGTGTATCTTGTATTCTTGGCTGCACAAGTGGAAGAGCTGAGGAAGGAAGGGTGGAGAAGGCACCCTTCATTTTTACAAGGAATAACTGACAAGCACAGTAGTTAGGGCAGTTTCCCCTGAGGTATGAGACATGGGTGGGAACCCACATTAAATGCCTGCTCAGAGCCTGAGCAGGTCCTCCAGCCACGTGGACATTACAGACAAGGGGCAGCAGTAGCACCACCGCAATCATGCATGCATTTGGTTTCTGTTTGTTTATTTTAAGCACCTCTGCAGCTGCTGTTTGAGAATAGCCTGCTCCCGTCAGTGCACTGTGAGCACAGAGACTGGGCCAACTAAGCTCTCCGTGAGGCTTGAAGGAGCAGCTCTTTTCTGGATTCCAGCTGCACTGAGGCAGGAGTTGAGCTGGACAGGGGCAGCTCCAGGCTTGTGACACAGTTCCATGGCCATTTGGTAGCACAAGTGGATTGCAAAGTGGCTGCAGCACTTGGTCTGACCCAGGGAAGTGGTGCCGGCATGAGACTGCAGTTTTGGTACCTTTGTACTACCAAACCCACTCTAAAGAAGCCCAAATACTTTGTTCAAGCTCATCTTTGAGTGTTTGGGAGTGGTTGCTGATGGAAAGCTGATCACTAGTGAAGACAAGAGATTTCTCCTTGTGGGTCACCAAAGAAAACTTTGAGGGGAACAAAACACTCTTCTCTCAATCTATTTCTCATCAAGATCTCAATCTATTTCTGATCAAGAGAGTAAATTTGCACAAAAGGCTGCTAATACTAGAACACCAACCAGGCAGCTGTATGACATGCAGCATTACCCAGTACAAATTCACTGAGGTTTCACATTCTTGAAATTTTCACTTTGGAGCAACATGGTTGGGAACTGTCTGTCCTCTTGTATAAACTTGTCCTCTACTCCCCACTGCACGTCCTGATTTATTTGACTGAAGTGTGACTACCCCAGCCAGAATCCAAACCAATCCTGGCCCGCTGGAAAATCCCATGGTGTACAAGTCCCCTTCACGCAGTCACTGCAGCATGCATTACCTTCAGACCTCTTAGCTCCAGCATGGAGAGCAGTGTGGTTGTAACAGCGTAGTTCCTTGCATGAGCTGTCTTAATATTTACACAGCTTTGTGGGCAGGTTTTATAGCCCACACTGTTTCGTGCAGCTGCGACTAGACCGTTATTAGTTCCCCAGACAGCAGGTCTAAAGGCTCCTGAGGTATGAGATGAAGCACAGACACGTTTGTATATTTATGTAACTTCAGTGATGACTTATTTGAGCACGCTGTGGCCTTTAACATGTTCAGCATTAGGCAGGTCAGTGTTATTAGCTCTGTTTTATAGAAAGGGGACCAAGAAACAGGAAGGAATAAGAAAAAAAGGCTTCTGATTTCTCATGTTGGTCTTGGTCCCTTTACCTACACAGCCCTTCATGTCAGTGTTTATTCAGCTCTGCCTCTGTAGCTGCCTGCCCTAGCCAGAGAAATCCATTTGCTCTGCAGCTCTGCTGATGGGCACATTGGCCAACTGTCCTCCAAAAAGATCCTCACAGATTTTATGGCCTTTTACTCTTCATAAAGACTAGAATGTGTCCTGCACACCATGGCAGTCTCAAATCAAACACTTCCGAAACAGCAGCTTGTTCTCAATCCATTCACTGTTCCACCCAGAGAGAGACAGCTGGCGTGACATCTCTGTGCTTGCTGCCCCAAAGCTCAAAATCACTAGGGCTGGCTCCTAGTCTGTGCCGTCTTTTTCCTATTCACTTACTGATACAGCACTCTGGCTAGAGCATTTTTTTTTTTTTTTTTTTTTTTGTTCTAAGCAGTCCTGGAAAAGAGTGTGAGAGGGGGTAAGGCCAGCAAAGGCAGCTGGATGGAGAGCTGCAATGAGCACTCAGTGCATTGCGCTGCTCACATCGAGAGCCTTGAGTTCAGCAGGGTGAACTTCTGTCACGTCAGACGAGGCTGCTCCCATCACCTAGGACATGACTTTTCAAGCAGTCCATGTGAGAAAGGACTGCAGATGAGGTGGAGGAAAGACATGTGCCAAGAACCACTGAATTTTGGGAGTTGCTCAGAGGCCAGCCCTGGCACAGATGCGTTGGCCAGGAAGAAGCGGGGTGGCCAAGTGAACCACAGCCAGTCACTTCGCATGGACCTACTCCTCACACCAACCTCACCGCTCTTTCAGGCGCTGCTTGGGCCTTGGCTCTTGCCTTTGCCAAAGCTGTGGTTGATGGCTCCTGCAGTGGAAATCCACTCTGCTTTTGTAGGCCCTCCTCACCACCATGGGGCCACAGGGCACACAGGGTGCACAACAGCATGCAGATGGGCTGCAGAGACACAGGGACAGGAGGTGAAGACCATCAGCTTCTATGTCCTGTCCCTGTGCTTGCAGAAGGCCAGCAGAGACCTGCTGAGGGGAGAGGATCAGACTGGGATTTGCAAGACCACATTCCCACACTGCGGTCAGCAGTTACGGTGGTGGTGACGAGAGGGAAGAGGCCTCTGCTGTGCAGACAGAGCATTGGTTTACTGGTAAAGGAAGAAGGGTTTTCAGGGGCCTGCTGAAAGGAAGTTTGGTGCAAGAGTGACTCAGTGTCTTACTATACAAGTCTGGAAGGCTGCAGGGATCTACAAGCAACAACCTCAGAGCAGCATGATTTGGCAGCAGCTACATGCAGTTACTAAATCATTACACGAAGTCAATACTCCTTAACAGCCCTGGAACAGTTTCACCTGTGCTCCCCACACCTGCCCACGGCTCCATTTAAGCTCAGGTCAGGGGCCTCTGCTCTTTTCTGTGCTTGGTGCAGGCATGCCTGTCTCCAGCCCCCCTCTGGCCGTGCCTCTAGGATGGACACCAGCCATGCTGTGCAGGTAATTCCTCTCTGAGGAGGGCCCTTGGATGCATGTTGTGGCTTGTCTTGAGCCCTGTCTTTAGCTGGGGCTCCTGAGGGACGGTTTTGTATCCAGGCTGTAGCCTGGTCTCCAGCCCTGCCCCTGGCCCTGTTTCCCTTTGCTCCTGCCTGGGCTTGCTGAATGGACTCTGGACCTGGCTTGATGCTTGCCTTGTCTGGGACTGTGGATGGGATAAGCCGCATTACCAGCGGCCCTCTGTGCCTGCCCTGGGGGGTTGCACCCTGTGGGTGAGGGCACCCCTTCTGCTGGGGTTAGCCTGGCTCAGCTGACCTCAAGTCAATAGCCACCCTTGTGTCCTCTGTAGCCTGAGGTTGTACAACTCCCTGAGAATGCCTGAACATCTCCTGCTCCTCAAATAACGGAGTTAGAGCAAACAAAGGACTTACAGGCTTTAAATCTCAGTGTTAGAGTAACTAGCTTGTTTTTTTTTGTTTGTTTGGTTTTTTTGTGCTGTTTGTTTTTGGAGTGGATGCAGAATTGAATAAGGTGTTGGTTCTTCCTAAATGGTCCCTGGCAAAAGCAAAGCATTGTATAATAGCATCTGGAGCAGCCAGCATCCTGTGCAGATAAGAGACTGAGATGAGGTCATAAAGAGCTTAGGCTAGAGGCCGTTTTCAAGTTTTACTTCTAAAGAAAACACTGCCTGTGCTGCTGTGTTGAAGGTCTGATGGCTCTTGCCATCAGGAGGGTATAAACAAAGCATGTCTGTTGGGCTCAGCATCTCCAGAGGGTCTTTAGGGATTTTGCTGGAGCCCAAAGGAACATTCTGCACTTGGCCAGAACCACTATGCTTTAGGCAATGCTGAGGCGGTCATCTCCTGTGACTTGAGGCATGCAGCAGAGCTCTGGGATCCTTGTTTGGCTACCAAGAAGAAATGAGTATGGTCAGGGTGTGATAGATTTAGATGCCTGTTCTAGAAGATAAACTTTGCTATTGTAAGTGCTTGTTTTTCTCCAGTGACTAAAGGGAAGTCTACATGACTAATTAGTATCTAAGATTAAGCAAGTTGTGCCCCATGCCCTGTCTGGAACTACTAAAATGTTAAGATGAGAAATGTCTATAGAGTTCAGGCAGTAGAAGTACAAGAAACTGCAGGATCTCAGTTTGGGATTAGAGGCTCTACCTGTGTGAGCTGCCAAAATCCTGTTTGGATCTACCCTGGCATACCTGGCTTAAAGGTCAGAGCAAGACCTGAGCCTCATTTTCCTTTTACCTAGTGCCTTTCCAGCTGCTGAACTGCTTTTTCTTCCTTTCATCTATGAAACCACTGTTAATGGGGCTGTGTAGGCGCCTTCCCTGCCAATGTCTGACCCATTTCTTGCTCTGTGGCAGCCATGGCTGTGGAGTTCATTTCAATTTCATACAATTATATTTGCAGGGTAAATTATTTTATAAATGACTTATTAGCTTCTTGGGCTTACTTGCTATTTTAAGATTATTTTTCAGCAGCTTCAAACCCTGGCTAAATAGACTTTCCTTTACTGAAAATGTGCATTCAGAACAGGAAGGAGCTTGACTTTGTAAAGATTTATTTCCTTTTTAACCTAATTATGTGACTATTTGTAACAATAAGCTTCAGTTCCACTCCAGATACTAAAATTTCTTCTGTAGGCAGTAATTTGCCTCAGGCTATAAGGTATCTACTATTGAAATGCAGTGAAATGAAGAAATTTAGACATATAACGTTGAAGATGTGTTATTAAAGACTGGGCCCTGTCATGAATTTTTTGAGAAGTCTAAGGAGCTGGAAATAAAATGCATGTGGAATTATACAAAAAAGTTCATTTCTAAAAATCATTTATGGTAAGTAAAAATTAACTTTAAATGTTTTCTCACTGAAATGAAGATGAGTGGAAAAAAACTTCTGTAGATGTGTAGGTGTAGGGAAAGCAGAGAATTATTCCACTGTTCAGAAAATGTGAAATGAGGAAAAGATGTCACTTTGAAACAAAGAACCTTGTGAATTTTTGGTACAAAGTACTTCAACCATTTTCTCTTACAGATATTAGAGTCATTTCCATCAACCTGAACTTTCTTTTAGCAGTAAATATGTACCTGAAAGTTTTAAACAAAATTAACTTCAGCAAGTGCTGCATCTCCCTGTTGCTTCATTTCCCCTTATTTCTTGTTCTGTGCAGCTGCTGTTATTTTAATTAAAAGTATAACCAGGTGGGCACTGAGAAGATGCTCTTCTTGCTGCTGACACAGTGTGGTGCCTCCATGGTGAGTGCTGTGGCAAGGACTTGTTCTTCAGTTATCTTCCTTGTTTTTTTCCTACTGTTACTACTTTTTTGGTGTGCTTTTTTTTTTTCCTTTGTAGAATTGACCAAAAAAAGTGGTGGGCTGAGCTGTGCTGCTTGCCATCCCCGAGGCACAGGGAGTGTGGGTGGGTGGTGTGCCCTCCATCCCTCCTTGCTTCCCCGCAGGTGCTGTGACTACTGGTGCACAGAACATCGACTTCATGCTACCATAAGCCCTGCTGCTCCCCTGGGGGGGGCTCTTTTGGGGCAGAAAGGTCTTGGCAGCACTGTGGTGGCAGAGGGGAAGCAGCTGGGTGTCTGTGGTGTGGGCTGCTGGTGGGCTCATCCTTGCCAGCAGCCCCTGTGCTTCAGCAACGGTTGCTGAGGGAAGGTGTCTGTTTCTGTTAACTGAACCCAGAAACACTTCTCATTTCTGTCTCCGCTAGTGTAACAGCCCTGTGTGTTGCTTTTGCCTTCTGTACACACTTCCTGAGAATAAAGATGTTTTTTTCTGCCTCCCTCTTTTCATTCTCTACTGTCCCCCACCTCAATCTCCAATCCTCATAAAAGACCCCTTATCTGTTCTAATTTTTTCTTTCTAGCCAGTAGTTTTGTCTGCCTGTTCTCCTTGGTTCTGAAGACCTTTTTCTTATGTAGGCAGGTCATCTCCCACACTTGTTTCCACTACTATTTTTGCAAACTTGGCTCTTGTTTTGTTCATTTCCTGCTTTGTTTCCTTTACCTCTCCCCTACCTTTTCCTTTTGTCTCTGAAATCTTTAATCTGTCTCTAGATAAAGTCATCCTCCCTCACAGGCACTTCAAATTTCAGTCCTCCAAGCTGTTTCTGCCCTAGATAATGTTCATTTTCACCTCCTCACTGCTACTTTCCATGCTACCTTCACACACCTCTGCTCAGCCCACACACACCCTTTCTCCTCCTCCACCCACTGGTTGTTGACAGGGATCTTCACTTAGCTTTTCCTCACCAGCTGTGTTCTCTGATGTCGGTTCATATTTTTGTCTTCTCTGCAATCTCCTTCTCCTGTGCTCTGTGATCTCAAAGATTTGTCTTGCACTTTGGCTCCTTCCACACTGCATAGTCCAGCTTGACAGCTGCAGGCTCTGCCCTTCATCCCATCCCCTTCTGCTTTCATGTATACCTGAAAATACCTGAGAAGAATATCATTGCCTTTCTCTACTGCGTTTTGTGGTTTCTTTCTCAGAAATTTTGGTGTACTTAGCAATTCTTCTCTGGGTTAATCAAATCCCAAATCCACAGTTCTGACTGCTGCTTGCCACATTGATTTATCCTGCAAACTCTAGTCTCTTCCTGCCTTCAAACAACATTTCTATTTTTCTCATATAAAAATGACAAAATGTGACTACCAGCTGAGACTACCTTGCCTGTTCAGTTCTTCCTTATTACTTACTCTAACCCTTACTTTGCTCTTGATAATATTCAATTCCAAGTGCCATATATCTTTAACTACCATCCTGTCTTCAGTCTTGGTTTGCCCTGTCAGCCAGTACTTCCAACTGTGCTCTGCCTGAATTTTGTCTTCCCTTAGCCAGAACTGCGTAGTTAACGTGGGTTTCTCCTATGTCTCCAGTCTTTCTGAATGCATCTGTCTCTTCTTCAGTCTCTTCCAGATAATCTCGCTTAGAAATATAAAATCTTTCTCTATGCTGAGCAATGTACAGAGCAAACCCCTCAGGTGCTTTTGGCCTGACTCCACTCATCTGAATTAGCACCTCAGGTGCCCACTCAGCTCAGTGTTGTCCTTGCACTGCCTTTTCGAACTCATCACTGTATCCTTTTTTTGGCACAGGAGGTAGCACAGAAGTTTTTATCATTTGATATGGCTATAGCTGTCACATCACTTAGCAAGCTTGTTGGAAGTTCATGATTACTCCTACTGTCTATGGAAAGCAGTGAGCTGGCTGTCTCTTCATTAGGGTTTTTACATGCTTGAGTAAAAGCAGGGTCTTTTTCTATTGGGTTGTTGAAGGAATGGAGACTCATTAGTAATTAGCTGATGTTAATGACTAACTGACCTCCAAATGTAGACAGGTAACTTCCCAGTTTTTCACCTTCCTCACCTCAAGATGGTCTTATCTAGAACACCCAGCTTTGTTACCACGAAAGACTTCTGGCTGCTAATGTGTAGCTCCTGCTTCCCTGGAAAGAACCATGCAAGCTAATCTTGTCCCTGAAGTTTCCAGTAAACCACAAAAGCATTTCAGCATGTGTATGAGTACAACAGGATGGAGGCAAGCTGGGTCACTGCTTGTAGGGGCTCAGGGCTGTGCCTGTGCTTCATTAGAAAAGGAAAAAGCCTACCATCTGACAGTGACATGGGGGTCCACATGAACCACCAGTGCTTTCAATTTGGAGTAACATAACTTTCTAAGAGGTGTGAAAGTGGGGGACAAAAAGAGCTTTGTTCTTATAAACCTCAAAGGTTTATAAGAACCAAAATAATTTGGTTTAGGTTTACATTTTAACAGATGGTTCTTCTCTCAGTTTTAACCACTTCTGTGTCTGTTTGGAAGCTCAGTTTCACATCAGCTTTTTTTTTTTGTAAATCTAGGGGTCTTTCAGATTGCCTCTCCCATTAATATTCCTGATCATCTTTCTTCAAAATGAAGATAAGTGGTTTAGCCTTCTGGGTCATCATCACTGTTGTCCATCTTGTTGCAATAAGCCTTTTATAATTGTTTGAAAAATCTCCTGTAATGACCAAATTCCCTTTCATGGCAATGACCCTCTGGATCAGGGGATTAATAAGGAGAGCCACCTGAAAGTATATTCAGTACCTCTATTTAAAGAGCCTCATACTACTAATTCCCAGCACTTTTAGAGGTCACTGCCTACAGAATTGTCTCTGCCATCATAATGAGTATTGTCAAATGATGACTCTGAACTGCAATTTCAATTTGATAATCCATGATTAAAAGAAAAAGTGGGCACAGCTGGAGTTTTTCACACCTGAGCCTTGTTCTGAGGGCTGAACCAGGATGGGGAAGCCAGGAGAGGGCAAGCCTGTGTGAGGAGCTGCTTGAATGGTTTGATTTAAATTAGCTCTCTTTTGCTGTTATTTTTACTTTCGTTTTGGTTGATTATCTCAATCTCTATTTGAGCAGAATGTTCTATTGCATGCCAGCAAGTATGCTGAGGAAGTGTATACAGTGTTGTTGGTGTTATTTTTACAGAGGTAGCTTACAGCTTAGTTGAGAAAATGAGCTTGAACTGCTTGGAGGGGTAAATGAGAACCAAGCACTAATATATAGGAGTAGATGATACATGATGGCTTGAAAACCTAGCAAAGCAGTGGTTTCTCACCTATGGAGCTTCTTAGGTCACTGCTTTCTCTTGGTTTCCCTTCTGAGCACACGATGGCAGTATATGCCTTAAGCAGCAGTTAAAATATTTTAGTTTAAAAATAACTGAGAGCAAGCTTCTAATCCTTTTCTACAATGGCTTGTAAGAAATTAAAGTATTTATATGCCCATGCCTAAAGTCTCATCTTCCTTCCCTTTATAAAAATGCAGTCCGTTCCTGATTCCTCCCTTTTGGTTTAGTTCTGCATTTATGCCTAATACTGCTGAATTCTATTCTGATGCTGTGTCCTACTGCTCAGAGTCAGTGCCTTTTGTGCGAGGTGAGGCTTCCATTGTGGAGATAATGCAGGTCTGGGGTTCCAATAGTTCGACCTGGAGCTCAGGGTGCTGCAGTGGGAAAAGCAATTTTTCACTTCGGAGTAGCAAATGTTTCATCCAAGGAATCTGCCAATGGTGGGACAAAGACAGTGGCTCGGGGAATGAGGACCTTCACAAACAGCTGTAGGGAAATAAATTCTTGCTGTGAATGTCTTAAGGATTTGAAGTGTCTCAGCCTGTCCTGGAGAAGATTTCAGATGAGCTGAGCTTTTCGAAGGACCATTAGGATTTTTTTTCCTTACCTTTGCTTTACTTACAGGGTCATGTGGGTGCTAACAATATTTTTCCTCCAAGGATACCTTCAATTTCCTATCCTTTAGGGAAGGAAGCTGTGGCCCAGCTGCGTTTTAGCGGCCCCTGTGAGCTCCTTGGTTGTGTTCTGTGTCCCGCGACTGCCGCCCGGTGGTGCTGAGGCTCCTAACGGGGCTGGTCCTGCTGCTGCTGGCGAGCTGCGTGGCTTACGGGCTTCAGCCTGGAGTTACTGTGCCTTTTGTTTCACGTTGCTTATCTTTTGCTACTACCCCAGTTTGAGGGTATGATTCTAGGGGCTAGACTTGCATTAAAGCCCCTAAAACAGATAACTTTTTGTTACAGCAGACAGTTGATCCAAGCCTCAGTTCTGATTCCTTAATGCAGGGTAATGCATTTAATTAGGTAACAGCAAGGTTAGGGGGCTAAGAGGTAGCTTGAGGAGATGCATTTGGGGAGCACGAGTTGCCAGGCAATATCCAGGAGGATTTCCAAGGGCAGGAAGATGGCTGCAAAGCCAGCACCAGGGCTGATTTTACCTTCAAAGGTGGCATAAGACTGTAAGCAGGACATGCCTGAGAGCAGCTGACATCTCTATGCCTGCAAAGTGACAAGTGTCCAGATGCAAGTGGCTAACGAACACATTCCGTTTCAGGATTCCACCTCCAGACGGTGGGCAGAAAAGTGTTGTGATGATCCTCCTACCTGACCCTGCCTCACCAGTCCTGCGATGTGTGCAGAGGAGTGCCTGCCCGCAGACAGCAGCCAGTGTCCCCCAAGGATCGCATCCCCCTTCTTGCTGAGCATCATGACTTTGGATCAGAGGTAAGGAGACGGCTGCTGGCTGTGCAGATCTCCCACCTTTTCAGATATACCATGCTTTTAATGCTCACAAAAGCTGAAAGGAAAAGGTGTTTTGTTCTATAGTCTTCTGAGACGGCATAATCTGCATTTTTAGTTGTCACAGTGTCTAACAAGCTATCCCAGTGATGCTTCAGAGGAGTGGGGAAGGAGCGCTGGAGCACACTTAGAAATGTCCCTGGGCCTTGTATCAGTCAGTATCCAAACCTCAGCTCTCACTTGAAATGAGCTTTCGAAGTGCTTCAAAGACCAAAGAGAAATACTGGCATTGTCTATAAACTAAATTCTTGATATTTTGAAATAATTGTGCAGCTGTTGCCTTAGGGTTCTAGCACTGAAAAATGTCAGCAGTGTTTTTAGCATCACATGGCTAGGCATGTTTAATGGACACGGTAGGGTGACTGGCCCTCTGAAGTGAAACCCAGCACACCTGGATATTCACAGCCAAATAATGCCCAGCTGCCTCCTTCCTGCTGCTAGATTTGTATTGAGTTTTCAGGGGGAAGAACAATGTTGTCAGCACTCAGCTGTGAAGGAGGTGGCCACAGAAGCACTCATGCATGAAGCCCTGTGCTGGTGCAGGCAGTGGTTTGCTGCTTCAGGTGTCCAAACTGTAGGAGTTCGCGGACTCTAGACTATGCCTTGTTTTTTTGGTTTGGCTGTACAATCCAAAATCAGGTTTTTGTTGCTCTTTCTGTTGGTTTTTAGGGAAAAACTGTCTCACTTCCATGGTTGGTGGAAAAAACACCCTATGCGAACCACTTCAGTTCTGATCCTGAAATATAGTGTGCAGGGAATGGGCATCTCTGCATGACCCCTGAACTAAAGCTCACTTCTTTCAAGCCTGTAATAGCTCATGGGAGAGCAGGAAGCTCTCTAGAGCTGATTTTTCCCTTTGATTTTGGGACAAAGGGGTGTGAAATTTGTTTGGGGCCTGCTTCAGTCCTACCTATGTCACAGCTTGATCTTAGCTGGAGCAGCTGATGGGGCTGTGCTTTTTCAGAAGCAAAGAAGTGAAGGTGTGTAGCATGCTGGGCAAGTTTTGTTTTCTATTTCTAAACAGTGTAAATGTTGGTCCTCCAGCTAATGAAGAAAGTCTGGGCTGATCAAAGGGAGATTAGTTTCTGTGTCAGCCATCTGTCTTGCCTCTTCCTCTGTTGATTGGTGTGACCATAAAACAACTGCTACAGCATGGAAGACTAGCTAAAATGTTCCTGCATGATTTCTCACCACTGGAAGTAAAGTCAGCTTTGCTCTCTTGCTGTATACTTTCAGCAGAAAGCTCGCCTCTTCCGTCAGGAAACAGAGCATTTTAAGTGATGTATGGAAATGTTTCTCACAGAGTGAGAGCAGACTAAGAATGCGCATATCCTAAAAGGGTTTTCATGCTAGAGGAGTTCTTATTTTTAAATAGATTGATCTTAAAAAAAATAAATCCAGTTGGTTTTGCACGTTTGGCATCCGATTTCTTCTAGTAGTAGCAGCAGTAACAAGCTATTTAAATAACCTTTTCCCTTTGCCAGCTTTCTCTGCTGTCCTGAAGCTAGCTTAAAAAGAGTTGCTATGGAAATTCAACTTCGCCAGGCCATATGCATGGGATTAGAGCTTGACTATGAATCAAGAAACAAAAGGAACTGGATGAAAAGTCTCTTTATCCAAATACACATCTTCAGCAGTGATCACTTCTAATCAAAATTCCTTCTCTGATTTTTCTGCTTGAGGCACAAAACAGCAAGTGTGGTTGCTGTGCAAGAAGAGCTAACACGAAATAATTTTCCATTGCGATGGTACTGGGAATAAATAGCCTTTTTTAGGATGGAGCTTGCTAGCTAATGATTCAATTCCTGGATTATCTGCATCCCTTTGTATTTCAATTTCTCTTATCTCCGTATAGAAAATATTTTAACATGAGTTTTTTTCTTGCTTGCTTTTCATGTTTCCAGTGTGAAGAGTAGCACAAATCAAATCAGCTACCTACAACCAGGTTTTTCCATGAGAAGTGGCAATCTGGCAATCTCAGTAATCACTTGCTTTTAGCTTTTTGGGGTCTGGAATTGTGTGAAATGGTGTGGCAGGCTGAGCTTCATTGCTGCAATATTGACTGAGGTGATAGAGGTTTTGAAAGGATTATTTTCCTTAGTCCTGTGAAATGACTGAGGCAGGAGGTCTCTTTCCATAGTGTGAGGTTGCAACCTGACTGCTGCTCTGTGCAAAGTTGTGACCTTGAGCTGCACAATCTGACTGCTTTGATAAGCACCTCGCAGTTCTGGCTCTGTTATAAAGCTGAGACAGGCAGCTTTCATCAGCTCCGTAAGGGGCCTAGAGGCCTCTCACAGGGTCCCTGGCCAAGCACATTAAAAATGAGCTGGTTAAATTTTTCCTGCGAACGTGTCCTCTAATGTATCTCAGGAACTTTGTGATGCGGCTCAGCCCATCCCGTGTAATGTCAATGATGCAGACAGATACCAGGCCCTGACTCTGGTCTTTATCCAGAGCAGTCATGCATGGCTAATGCAAAAAGAAAAAAGAATAAAAATGCTTGATATGTTTTCATGAGAGAGCATTGAAACATGCTCTTTTGCTTTAAACCCTGCAAGAAAAGGAAGTAAACTTGATCTCTGGTCCTTGCCTTAGAGCCCTTAGGTTTCTTTCTGTAGCAGTCAAGTGAGACAAAGCCAGTAAAAATATATCCTGTTGGAGCCATTGGTCTCACCCTGCTCCAGCTGCAACTGTCTGTTCAGCTCTACCAGATGAAATTTCCCTGCTGGAGCAGGGGCTACAGAACTGAGTGGTTTTTATGAGGAACTGTTTTAAATCTCCTGTGCTACCCATCTCCCCCAGGTGAAATATTTAGCAGAATAGCAAGGGAAAGAGCAGCCCAGGAGAGGTGTGAAAACACCAGCAGCAGTGGCTGCTGAAGACGTCACTGTTTGTTCATAGAGCCTGGTGTGGTGTTTTCTTAATTTCCTGTTTGAAGCACAGACACAACTGTGGTGCTGATTAGTTAACAGATAAAGATTGCTTCTAATGGTGATGGTGTAGCTAAGAAGCACTGCAAGAATTAGGGTGATTGTACTGTTTGTACAGGGACTGGCTCTTCTTTAGGAAGAGCACTAAGCACACCCGGTAGCAGAGGCCATGTCCTCCTTGAAAGCCTCCAGAGAGAACCTTCTTGTGAGACTGGCCTGTGGCAGCTCTCATTTCCCAAACAGACCTCTGTCTGGGACCGGGACTCTCTTGCCCTGGATTCTCCCTAAATACAAACAGGAAGATGCAAAGATAGCCAAGGCCTGCTTCTGAGAGTTCCCACGCAGAAGAAAAGTCATTCTGGACCTGCAGGGTAATTCCAGCTCTTGCTGTTAGCTCCACACCACAGACATCCTTCCATTATCAGCAGCTTGTTCCATACATCTGCTGTGTAGACTTGCTCGTAGCATTTCCTTCTTACTGAGATATCTGTATATTCCTTTTTTATTCCATTCCGTGATAGTTTGATATGTACTTTCCTGCAAGCACTCTCCACTGCTGTATCTGAACTGCAGCACGTTTTCCCCGTCAGGGCCAGGCGTTTGGCTCCCTGAAACCCCTGCCAATTCCACTCCGCAGCTCAAGTGACTTGGCACCTATTTCCCACAGAGACCCTCTGTATCCTACACCTCCGTGCATGCCCCTGATACTTGTATTTATCTTTGCCTGATTAGGGCTCAACTGCTGCAGAGTTTCTGCAGATGTTTCTTTATTTAAACCATACTTTGTGAAGGGAAGGAAAGGAGACACGCAGAGGAAGGAGGTGTGTTTCATAGTATCACATTTATTCTGAAGTGGCTCTGATGCCAGGAAAATGTACACATCGCTCATAATTTTTCTCATTTGTTCTTCGCTCTGACTTCCCCCTCAGAAAAACACCAACAGGAATTCCTTGCTTCCTTACTTACTAATTAAATCTCTGCCTACAATAAACCAAGAAGGTCTATCAATGAGGCAGTATGTGGTCAAACGCTGGTTGGAACCGCTCAGCAGGAAATTTGGTAGGAAAATACGACTTCAGCAGCTTAGCAGGCTTTATTTTTAGGGCGCGTGAGCTTGTTTAACTTGCAGATGCGAACTGCCAGATTTCTATTGTTGTCAGATGGCTCACGTCCCACCAAGCTGAGTCAAACTGGTGACTCACTGCAAGGAGGAATCTTTGGCAATAGGCTGTGATTTTCTTCCCTCCTCCAGTCTAAGATGTGCGATAGATAAAAACTTGTTTCGTAAAGAGTTTCCAGCTTGCTCTGGTTAAAAATCCCTGGTTGTAATCAAAAAGCATTCGGGCTGCAAAAGTTGTTTGAGAAGCACCTGATGTGTTGAGGTTTGGTGCTTTTGTGGGTGGACGTGGGCTGCCTCAGCTCATGCTCAGGGCTGGCCAGGTGTAAACCAAGCCCCGAAGGGAAACAAGGGGGCCGTGTTTGCTTGGTGCTGATCCTTGGCCAGCAGCCCCTGCTGAGAGCTGGGATTTATTGGGCCTGGAGCACAGTGCTGTACTGAGGCTGGGACGGGGCTTTCAGGTGGGAGCTGGCTGGCATCTGGCCAGCCTGGCAAGTGGATGTAAATCCAAAGACTCAAGTCCGTATGTTGTTTGGGGAAACTCAAGCTCTAGTTTCAGAGTGCAGCCTTCTCTACTCCCTGAGCCCTGCTCCTCCCAAATCCTTATCGTCCTCTATAGTACAAACTACTCCAAGAAATCATGAAATCCATTGAGATATATAAACATAGGATTACCCTGGCCTTCTTAATGTGCTCACTTCTTGCCTTTCTGCCTTTGAGGCTCTTTAAAACCTTGTGTGCAATCAGATACTGGCTTGGATATGTGGAGAGCAGCTTTCAGGCCATTGTCCATAGGGATGAAAAATGCTTTGGGCACTTCTGGTTGGTCTTGCTGTGTGCTCCAAAGCAGCAGGAGTCGTGGCTTGATCAGTCTGTGTGTACCAAGCTGGAAGGCTTTAAGCCATAAATAAAGGGTGTTTCTGTGGGCTCACAGCACTTTGCAAAGGTCTCGCCAATTCAGTTGGAAGTTACTGATGGGGAACCAGCATTAGAGCATTTTTTTTCCTGTTGTCCCAGTCACCAAGAGGCATTTGGACCTAATGACTTGTCACCTTGCCTAGTGGGCACGTAGTCCAGAGCCTCAGTCTGCCTGCATGTGAGCTTCCTCCTCTGGGTTACAGTGCAGAGGGCATTGCTCTCTAGCAGCTGTTCGAGTGCTGAGGAGCAGGAATTTTGTCGATGTTGGATTACACTTGAGCATGCTCCTTAAAATGGGGAACAAGACTCTTCCTAATACACCATTAGGTGTTCTGTAGGCCTTGTTGATGGGAAGAAAACAGATGGCCTTAGCAAAAGGTATGATTAAAAATTAGTCAGCCTACTACAGCATGGTGTTTCTGCTTATCACAGGCTTATGTTGGTTTAACTTTACTGACTTAGGTACTGACTGAGGGCTCTGTTATGAGTTCATAGTTTGGTGACTAAATGAGGTTTTTTGTTTATTTTACTTTTAAGGAAATTTGCTTATTGTGAGTTTTACTGTAGCATGTCCTCAAGCCCATCACTGAAGTGTTAGATCACACAGCCTGAGGTTGTGGTGTTGGACAAACCCACGTATGATTTAATAACCCTAAATGGACTATGTCCAGTCCTCCAGTTTTTCTGTCAGTCTGGCTCAAGGCCATGGCAGTCTGTCATACACAAGGACTCCTCAAGAACTCTGCAATTGTACTCACAGCCTGACAGTGATTATCCAGCTCTTTTTTCCCTCTTTGGCCTTGTAACTGATCTGTATGCTCAAACTGTCCTGCTGTGTCTAATGGGGATAAGGTGATAGCTGTCCCTCCTCAGCTGCAAGCTTGCTATAACTTTAAAGCCTGCATTTAATGGTAATGCTTATTTCTTTTCCAAGGACATGCTGCTATATCAGCAGAATGTACTTTGATACAGGAGCTGGTGTGCAAACCCAAACAGGTTAAGATAACCATGTAAAAACAGAGTATGAGTCAAGCTCTGGAAGCAAAGAAGGTGACTGCTTGCTGGGGGATGTATGCAGCAGCTAGGTTATGCAGTGGGAATTATGTGAACGATGGGTTCGTTTCTGTTGTGAACTGTGAAACAGTATTTCAATCACCCTTGATAATTATGAGCTGCGTTCCAGATATGTTGCCCTTGCACTGACCTCTGAGGGTGAGACTGGCTTTGGTCAGGTACTAGCCTCATCAGCTAGGTAGTTTAAATGTTCAGCTGTTGTATGTTTTGTGTGGAAATCAAAAAAGCCTTCATTAAATGCCTGGCTTTTAACCTGGGAGCAGGACTTTGTGATGCACTGACCTGAGCTGCAAAGCTGGCTTTACAAGTTGCTGTTATCCTACACCCATGGGTGCCCTCCCTCAGTTATGCCAGGACAGCCACTGAGGGGATGGAGCTGTTAACAGGAACTGTGATAAATGATCCATGTTAAAAATACTGACCCCCAACCTTTTGAGGGAGAGGGGGGATGGAAATAAGGGTTATATTTAACACGTCTTGTTGTGGTGATCCGGTAGATGAGGTGATCTCCCAGTCAGTTGTTGCAGAGCTAGAGAGGTTTGAGAGAGGAGTAGGTAGTTGCCTCTGAGACTGGCTTCGTTTGCCACTGTAGAACAACCCCCCCCCCCCCCCCCCCAAAAAAAAAAAAGGATTGAATTGTGAATCCTGGTATCAGAGTATTGATTGATCATCACCCCTTGTGTTTGGAGGGGGAGTTATTTTAGAGTATATACTTGGGAATTTAAGCAACTGCTGCATGACAATGAAATGTCTCACGTACCTCCCACATCCTCATTTCTATCTGGGGTCCCTGGCTGCAATGCTGGTTTCTGATGGTGAGATAATGTACGGGAACAAGATAGGTATCGGAACTGCCAAAGGTCAACCATGCTATGGCTGTACCAGCAGAGCAACAAACAGCTCTTACCGACGGTCCCCTTTCTCTTGGGTGGGATGGCTCCATCACACAGCTATGTTCTCTTCCATACACACAAGTGGGAGCGGGATTTGGGAACCTGTTCCTTTTTTGTTTTTCCTGCCTACAAATAAATATTCCCATGAGCAATGCTGAAAGTAGAATTCAAATGATCAATCTGCAATGGAAAATCTGTAGGTTAGTGGATGAATTCTAAGTTGTTTTTTGCCCCTTGATCTGTGGCTTCCGAGCTGTGCGTGTGCTAAGTGGCCACAGCCAGCAGTGAGCAGCTACCCTGCGTAATGGGGCACCAGAAATCACCTCCAGACAGATATTACTGCAAGAAGAACATTTAGCAGGATGTGATTGTTGGACCTGAGGCTGAAGCTTGTCCTTTAATAAATTAGAACTGTTTTTCCACACAAATCTGAAAATGAATCATGGTTTCCTCAAATTACCTTCTGGCTGGGCTGCAGAGTAAAGTAGTTACGTACATGGCTTTAGACTGTTTAAGTTATTTTGTTTACTTGATATTGTCTCGCGCAGGAAATCTTGTTTCTCTTCTGATAGCTCTGCAGTTGCACGAGTGGATCTCAATTCTGTTGTCACTTCAAGCCCCATGAGGGGCACTGATGATGCTATTTTTGCCAGAAAATATTCTCATGCTAAGATGCATTTACAGCCTTACCTGGAGCAGCATGGTCAGCATCTGAGCTTGCCAAATCATGCCCTATGCTTACACAAGAGTTTTCTGGTATTTTTTTGTGATGCGTTTTTTGCACAGGGCTGTAATGTACAGTTACAGAGCAGGCTAGAGTTTGTAATGTTAATAACGACAGGATTTATTATTAGAAAGTAGGTTGACTTTTTTACTTGTGTGAGCTATACAAGCTGTAGAGCCAGGGGATGGGAGATTGTTCTACATCTGTGCTGTAGAAAGCAAGGTCCCTGGATTAGCAAATGAAATAATACCTCTGCCTGTCAGCTCCTAAATCAGTGATGTTCAGGTGTGCAATGCAGACACTCTGGGTAGGATCTCAATACTCTTGCCAAGATCACTTTTCTGCCAGTTCACTTGCAGGGATGGTGCAGCCTGATGCTAGCTTTGGAAGCAGCACAGTGGGCGGAAGACATTCTGGATTAATTTTATCCTGTTAGTGTGAGCACACGAGCTTTGTGCTGGGGTTGAGTTCGAAGTTAATGTAAGAGCCAAAACACCAACCCTAGAGATGGATGCTTTCCTTTTCCCTTAGAGATGTCTGCCCTCATCTTTCTTTTGGGATGAGTGTGTTCCAGTAACCTGCTCACCAGCAACTCCTCCCACGGAGAAGGAATGGGAGTGTGAGAGAGGGGCTACAGATGTCCTTGCCAAAAGGAGGACAGCTGCAGGAGGCACAAGCAGAAGGGGATTTTGGCAGCCCAGGCTCTGACTTTGTTGTCCTGTGCTGGTGAAGGGAGACAGGATGTCAGGGAAGCAAATTTATTAAAAAGAGGTTCTCCGGCAACTGTTCTGGCCTCATTCGTCAGTTGTGGTCTTAGGATGCTGACTTTCAGAAGTGCCACAGTGAATGAGTTTGAGGGAAGCATGGCATGACTGCAGGGACAACCGAGGTGGTGATGCACTGCCTCAGAAGCAGCCGGGGTGGGATGTATAACAAAAAGGAACAACCAGTTTCCCATGCTTGTGGCTTCCAGGAAATTGCGTGATGGATGTAGCCAGCGTTTCTCAAGAGCTCTACAGAAAACCTTCAATTTAAATATTATTCCAGTTAATGTGTATTTATAGAAGTCAAGAATAAATGAGCATACTCACACATGCTGTTTTCCCGGAAAAAACTTTCCTTTTTCATTATGCACGCACACACACGTGCACACACACGGATTTATAAAAGAGCAAGCAGTGCAAAACATGCACGTTGTTAATTTCTGTACAATATTTACATTGGTTAAAATCCCACAGACAGAGAACAGCTAGTGTAGGGTTTTCTTAGGTACTTGACAGTTAAATATTTTGGAAAAACATGCATTCAGTGATCCTAAAGAGAAAACTACCTGACTCCTTTCTTGTCCCAGTGTTTTAGGTGTGTTCATGAGTCCTGTTGTTTTTACATGGAAGAGATGAAATCTAAGAGCTGAGAGAACAGCCAGCAGCGTTAAATATTATTTTTAAGTGAAGTGACATTTTCCATAGAAATTTTCCATAGAAAAACAGGAATAGCACTGTTTTTCTTTCTTTGCTGTGAAATGGGGGTAAAATCACCACATTAAGTGATGGGTTTAAGACTGCCTGTCTGTTTTGTTCTGCCTTTCCCCAACCCCAGACAGCTCCAAGGGTGCAGCGGCCCCTCACCCTGCAACAAGCACAGCAAGGGGCAGAACCAGCCCATACCCATGCATGTGGGTATCAACAGGACAAATAATGAAAGATTCCAGCAGCTGGAATCAGTATCTGGAGAAGAGGATCTGTAATATCTGTGGGAAGTAAGAAATGTGTTCTGCGTGGATCGTTCTCACTTTCAAGGCTTTGAGCACATCATCTTGAACCTACCACAAGTTTTGTTTTGAAAATTCAGCACCTCTGTGGCACAGCACCTCATGGTGGTTTGAGCTGTGTCAGAGGCCTGATGCACTGATCACACCCGGACAGGATTCTCAGGTTAACTCCTTGAGTGTGACCTCAAGCTTAAAATACCTCTCTTCGAGCATTAGATGGGGGAGAAACAGGGTTTGGACTTGTAGCCTCGTGAACAATAGCTGTGCCTCTTAAGTTAATGCTGAGCAACATAATCTGCTTACTGCAACAAGGACTATTTTGTTGATGCCCTCACCTCACACCCAAAGAACCCCTTGCAGTCCATATTTTTGGCAGCAGTGTGGGGATTTGGGGTTATGCTGTGCTTGGGGTTATGCTGTGCTGGGGGTTATGCTTGCTCTGCAGGCATGGCGGCACCCAGCCTGGCTCTGGTGTCCCACCCAGCAGAGCAGCATGGGGCGGCTCTGCAGGACGGCTGCCCCTGTGCTGTTCTGGCCTGTTTTGCTTGGACTTGTCGGCCTGGGTCGATGGCAGTTTGAGCATCTCCGCAGTGCGCTGTGGAAACAGCCTCAGCTGCTGCATGCGTGGCCCAGTTCCTCCCTGTTACCACGCGCCTCCTGTTTTCTTTCTCCAGACAGAGCCCTGTGTAAATGCTCCTTCACAGGGACTGTTGTTGTCTGCTGCTGTTCTGAGGCAGCATTTCCAAGACAGTCATTTCCTGCCTGTTCTACAGCAAATCCACCCGCTGGGAGGGACACGGAGTGGTGCTGGGGAGCTGTGTAGGGACACCAGCCTTCAAGATGATCATTAAAGGTGCTGTAAAAGTTCATCAGCATGATTGGTCCTGTTCTCCTTTACCTACTGTTTGTCAGAGGGAAGACCTCTGGTCTACACAGCATGTTTCCTCTGGACAGAGAGCAGAGCAGGACTAGGGCTCCCCATCACCCCTGCAGCACCACAGGGAGGCCTTCCAAAAAACATCCTGGGGGTGTTCTTAGTGGCTGAACCCACACAGCAGGTCTGTGATGGATGAGGCTGGGGGGAGAACAGCTTTGCTGTCTGAGGAACAGCTGTGTATTTGCATGGGCAGCACAGGGACTTTTCAGCATCACTTGCATGAGGTGCCTGGGCACGACTTCTGTATGTGACTTGTGCTGCCTCCTTGCCCTTGTGTTTCATAGATCGGAGCCTGGGTAATTTGCACTGGTTCTACAAAGATGGGGACGATTTATGCTGTCACACAAACACTTGGCACCTTTCATCTGATGCAGAGCCTGCTGTGTTACCAAAAAATCCTCCTGTGAGAGGAGGGGCTTTCATGGTGGCTGTTGTTCAAGGCTGTGCTTCCTCGTGTCATGACACCTACCATGGGAACTCGGACTGGCACGGCGTGTTGCACAGCTGTGCATATGCAGAGGTAGTTTGGGCAGAGGCTGCTTTTCAGAGCTCTGGTGTGCCAGCAGGGAAAGCACTGCAAAGCGGTGTGGTGAGCTTACAGCAAGTGAATCGCATAGGGAGGGATGGGGAATAGGAAAAGTGAGCTGGCTGGGAGCGATGAAACCCTTGATTAATACTGTATGTTTAGCATCCGAGAGCACTGCCACATCCTGTCTCCTAGCTTCAGCTAGATAAAGGCATTAGCTTCTAATCTGATTTTTTGCTTCTAGCTTCTAAACTCCTGGTTCTGGTGTGTGCTGTTTGCTGACAATAGCCCTTTGTTAAGCAGAAGGAACACTGCTGCATGTTAGCCAGAAAAGCTGTGAATCCACTTTTCATTTACCACCATCGTTCCTCCTAGCCTGGCTTTACCAGCATCTGAAAAATTACTTTTCCTCTTTCTGAATGCATAATTGGTTATTTATACACAAACCGTAGAGCATTTACTTGGTATACCTGACCTAGAAAAAAGATTAGTCAAGAACTATCCTACCAGATGTGAGTGTCAGTCAACATATGATCTCCATATAATTTATAAGGTATTAAATTACAAAATAATGAATCTTTTCAGTTAGCATTTTGGCACATGATGATAGTATTACATTTTATGTGAGAGTATCGACCGCAGCTCTTGCCCCATAAAACTGCAAACAGAAATTTGTAAGCATTGGCACTAGTTTCACTTAGAAAAAGACAACCATTATGCTCAGATTACAGTCAAGCTATGTATGTACAGCCTGGAGGTTGTCCAGTCACACACAGTTCTTTCCCCCCTCTCTTTTAACATTTCCTTAAGAAGGCTAGACAGTGGTTTCTAGGTTAGATGTTTTTTTCCCCTGGCTTTAGCTAGAGAAAGGTCTGCGGAGCACAGAGCAGGTCTTCCAGGATCCTTGCAGACGAGATGTTTGCTGTCAGCTCCGGCGCTGGGCCTGGTTCTGTCTTGCTAAGCCTGGAATGACCAGGTGAGAACAGTCTCGTCCCACAAAGCTCCTAACCCCTGTGTGACGTGGGGACGCTGGCTTTCTGCTCCTTGTTTGCGAGTGGGAAGCAGCAGCTTTAAAGTAAGGTTTACAAACTGACTGTTAAAGGTTGCCTATTGCGAGCAAGCTAGCCTGTAAACAAGTTTCTAGTCTTTGTAAAGCTGAAGAAAGAAGGCTTTTTGCACTGTGGACAAGAGCGTGTACTCATGTGCCATGTATTTTTCTTACCAAAAGGCTGAAATGAATCTTCACTACTGTAACCTCGGCTTTTTAGTGTATTCCGTTTTTCTTTCTCTCTCCCATCCCTGTGAATAGAGCACTCATCTCACCCTGTGCCAATTTCAAGTACCCATCAATGGCGGGGCAGTGGGGCTGGGTGCCCCATCCCTCTTGCCCAGCTTGGGATGTCTCCCAGCCCTCGGAAGGCAGTGCTGTGCATGGAAAACCCTGCCTCTCGCCTCGCTCTGCGTTTTGATCTGAAGTTATGCAAACAGCTTCTCTGAAATGTATACATTTTATGGCAAGTGTTGAAACAGGCTCATCAGCCAAAGGAAATACGAAACTTTAAAAGTTTAAAATAGTTCAGGCCCGTATGGGAAGGAAAGGGGCATGGCATGGACTTTCACTTAGTGCATGGTTAAATGACTGTGCCGAATTACAGGGCCATGCTGGTGGACTTAGTGAGGAATATTGGGAGGAGGCAGATGAGAGAGCAAAGCTAGTTAAAATCAGATGTTGGGGTCTTGTGTTTTCAGTGTAAGAGGACAAGCAGAGGTGTTCAGCAAATACTGATGCTTCTAAAAACACAGCTCACTGTTTCTAGTTGAGGTAAACTTTTCCCAGCTGCTGACAAATTTATTGTAATTAATTTACTGTAACTGTGCCATTGTCCTGCCACACCTGTTTTCTTGCACCAATGGGTTTGAATATCTCTGCTTGTTTTCACCTTTCTTTTCTGCTCTAAAGTGATGTCTAAGTTTGATATGCAGCAAAAAGCTCCTAAGTCTTGTGTGCAAGCTTCTAGTGAACATGACCATAGCTCAAAGCTGAGGTGGAATAGTTTGGGTGCTGTAGTACTCTGCACATAATGAGTTAATCATATACTTTTCTGCAGTAAGAGCCAACAGCTGGGGCAGTAGATAGCTGGGGCAGTAGATAAGTGGCAGCCATTTAGGGGTTAAATAGTGACCTCAAGGGCTTGTTTTAGGCTTGGTAAGCTAGTTTGGGAAGACCTTTTTTTTTTTTTTAATTCAAAGTGAATGTATTAATATTCCCTTTAAAACAACATTTTTCTTTGCAGCTGAATTCTTTTCACACTTCAGAAAAATGGATTGCTTTAAGAAGTAATCATGCTTATGTAGCTCGGTATCTCATGAGACTTGATCTGAGGGAAGTAAGATAAATGGCTGAGTGGAAAACATCTGTTCAATTAATATTTTGTCTTTTTTGGCCATATAGTCCTAGAAGTAGTGTTATGCTATACTGTGGAAAATGTAGGTTACTGATCTAACAAGTAATAACTTAATACTTTTTCAGGTTTACTTGGTTTCCTCATTTGTGTCATACACTTGAGAATGAATTGGCCTATTAAGGTCAGTATAGCTTGAAATGTGAAACAACAGCTGGAGAAATGAACCATATAGTAAAATGCAACAACAGTTAACTTTCTACATATTTATATAATCTATATCTATAAAAGGAAATGCAGGCTATGTAATAAATTAATTGCAAAACAAGAAAACATTGCTGCAACTAGGAAGTGTGTGACTAACTTGTTTTTACTTGCTCTTCTTTTGGAGTTATTTTGAGACCTAGTTTAATTAGTTGATTGTGTAGCCAAAAAAAAAGGCAAACCAGCAAGCAATCACAAGATCTTCTGTTAATTGGATGCGCTGACACCAATTTTCTGTATCCAAACATGCTTTTTTGTTAGGTCAGTACTCCAAGGTTCTTCAGCCCTTCAGCTGCATGCAATTTCCATATAAGAGACTTGGCCTGGCAAGAACTCTGGGGTTTCAGGCCCTTTCCTTCAGCTGACTTTATGGGCTAAGTCCCATAATCTCCTGGGATGTAAAAACCCAGGTGCAACAGAGCAGTAATGTGGTCTTTAATTCTCCCTAGAGATGTCATTTAAAATAAATTACAAGACATGTTAATCTTACAAAAATGAAACTTATTTTAAAACCGCATCATTATTACTTTTTTATATCAAGTAACTGATCTGCCTACTTTCAAAACAATTATTTACATTCCAAACCTTTTCATACAATAAACTTAATATGCCTGTACCTAGTAAAGCCAGGATCTATATACTCTTATAGTGAAATAAGGAAAAGCCAAAAGCTTTTATTATGCCTTTTTAAGCAAACATACATATTGTGTGAAGTTATTGAGTTAACATATGATGATGCGTTTCCAGAAGGCATGAAATATTGACAGATCTCTAAGAAAAAATAAAATTTATATTTCCCAACTGGTCCTATGTTAACCACTGGGGGGAAAAAAATACCAAATGTTAGCATATTAGGTTAAGGAATCTGTTCTGTTCCTTCCTTAGCTGGTGCATTTGTCAGCCATCCATGCTCTCCAAAGAGGTCCACCAGGATTTTTATGTAATGCTTGCCTGTCACATCTGGTGGGGCAATCCCAGTATATCAATTTGTCTACCTGTATAGTTATCCCCAAGTAGCTTTTCTTCATTAGTGCCATGCAGGAACCCATATGCTCTGAAAGAACTAGTTCACACATGGTGTTAATCAAAAAGTAATGGGGGATAACTCCATGTGTAAACATGGCACTAGAAATGTGATTCAGATGTTGGATCTCCCCCATTTGTAATAGCTTGGTCACTTATTTCGTCCTGTGGTGCTGGTAGTGCAGTCTTTGTTAGAGGGGTCTCAGTCTTGAAAAGAGAATCCATTTTTATCTGGGTCTTTATGTTGAAAGATTTCTGGAAAGATTCTGATGTGAAGTAATAGATGAATGGGTCAAAGCAGCAGTTCATTGTTGCAATGCACAACGTGATTGGGTACATTGTCCTTGCAAACCTCTCCAAGGAGCAGTTTGCTATCGCTTGGGACCGCACAAGGGCATACAAGAAGAGTATGGAATTGTAAGGCACAAAGCACACGACAAAAATGGCCACATGCACAATGATCATTTTCAATACTTTCTCTTTGTTTGTCCCGATCTGAGACAAGGTGGCAGGTTTCCGGAGAGTCCTGAGAACTAAAGAAGAGCACGTAAGGTTGAGTAGCAAAGGAATTATGAATCCTACCACTTCAATAAATATAGTGATCTTAGACAAATAGGTTTTCCAGATACGTTTGGAAAAACCTTCAAAACAGGTTGTGCTGGAGTTGGAGATGTTGGTTGTGGAAAACAATGAAGCTGAAATTCCACCGCTGAGGACCAATATCCAAACACCAGCACAGACTATGGCTGAATTTCTTCTGGTCCTTATGGTACGAGATCGGAATGGATAGACGATAGCGAGGAAACGGTCAACGCTAATGCAAGTGAGAAACAGCATGCTACCGTAGATGTTGGTGAGAAATGCTGTACCAGAAATCTTGCACAGGCTATCTCCGAAAGGCCAATGCCTGTTGAAATTGTAAAAGATCTTAAAAGGCAAAGTGAACACAAACAGCAAGTCTGAAACTGCCAGGTTTGTCATGAAAATGGCCGTTTCGCTTCGCATTTTCATCCGACAGCAGAAAACAAAGAGGGAGGCACAGTTGGTAATTAAACCAAGGATGAAGACCACACTGTACACAGCTCCATACAAGTTGTACTTGAAGGAATCATCTGTCAAACAGGTATGATTGTTGCTGTGGTTTCCCATGCCAAGTTTGTGATGTGCTTCCAAAGAACTTCAAAGTCTACTTCAGTGCCATCCATAAAACAAGGCAGGGATCTCTTTTCTTCCTGAAGAAATGCATTCCAGGAAGGTTGTTTGACACCCTGCTACCATGTCTTCATTGCAAATCCTTTCATCCTAAAGAAGAGAGAAATAAAGCTGTCAGTTTTGCAAACTCCTGTCATATAAAGTGTCTGTGACAGTGCGTGTACTCTTTCCTCTCCACATGAATGGGTGTGCAAACAAGACCGGTAATTAATTTACCAAGTACCCTTCATAAGTTCCACCATCACTGGGATTCTTTCAAAGTTGAACACAGCAATTAAGATGTGGCTTTTCCCTTTCTTCCCCCTTTGCTCTCTTGTCCTCTGATTGGAAGGAGAGTGGTAGCTAATTCCAACTTTCCACTTGGAAAGGTTTTTCTTTAAAATTTGTGATGGAATTGGCCCTGTGTGCTTGGGAAGAAATTGAATCACAGACCCATGATGTTGCTCAGGTATAGAATCGGATAATGGTCTGAAATGTTCACCTAAACTTGTGGCAAGAGCTGAATGAGCTGAAAGTTTTAAAGCTTGTTTTGAAATGTGCAGGAATGAAACTTCTATGAATTTACAACTTTTTTTAATGAAAAAGCAGTAAAACCTTACATTGACAGATTGCTATTTTGTCTTTTTTCTACTTGAAAATGGGAACATACTTACATTTTTCATAGTGAAAAATATTTCATAAATGTCTTTCAAAAATACTTTCCAAATTTATGCTTGTCACTTTGAAAAATGTTGGGGTTTTTACTGTTTTCACAGAAATAAAGCATATAGTTTACTGAAGGATGGCTTTCAGATGTAAAATTATCTGCAAAATCAACTCTCTAAGTTGCACTGACAGTTTTCTTTTCTTTGTCAAGTTTCAGAACTTGAAATTTGTGAAAATTCATGAACTATGCTCTTGGAAAACTTTGTCCAATTCAGTAAGCTTAAGAGAAGCATAGACTTGAAGTAAACAGTGGTGTTTGTTTGAAATAAGTGTTTAATGAACAATAAGTGCTTTATGGACTGTCCTGATGTTCTCATATCAGCCTGTGAGCAGAAGCAAATGGAAAGTCCCAACTGAGCTAGAAGGTGGGCATGGCAGTGGTACATCTTGGAGCTGTGCAGCAAAGTTGGGTAACTAGGGCAGAGAACTTTGCCTTGTTAAACAAAGAAAACCAAATACAAAACAAAGTTTGTAATCCTTTTGTAGTCTGTAATCTAAGGAACATCTTAGTAACTACAACTGCAGAGTAATTTAGAGATGAAACCACTGTGAAGAGTAGGATCCATTCCAGAAAGTGATTCTCTGACAACATGGTTACAACAGCAAACACGAAATTGAATGTGTTCGTGTTAAAGGTTGAAATGGCAACATGTAAACAAACGAACTGGGGGAGGAAGCATGGAATCAAGACAATTTAAGATGCAAACTGATAAAAATCAAATGTTTTCCTACTGGAAAAAAAACTCATGCTGATAATTATGTGCTGCCAGTGAGAGAGCTGGTAAAATGTCAAGTGCTGAGAAGATGCAGCAGCCACGACTTTGCTTGGTGTAAGGTACCAGTTCTGCTCACCTCTGGGAGCATCCAGGCAGCAGCAGGCTCAGTGTGTGTGCCCATGAAGCCAGTGCTGTCACCCAGATGCTTCTCTGCCTGTTGTAGATCAGCTGGGTTTGAAGCAGAACAGGAAGGGAGGATCCCCCAGATCTCACTTGTCAGATGACTTTTGATTAATGTTAATTTTTTTGACATTCAGAAAGATGTTTTGATACTATTACATGTATCCTGTCAGGGAGGTTTCTTGCCCTCTGCAGGCTGGGATGTATCAGGTCTAGGGCAGCAAAGAGGTGCTTTGAGCTGGTTTGCTGTCCTGGCTAGATCTGCTGTGTGTGCATCAACTACCACAGATGACTTTGGCACAAGCTCTTAACCCAACTTAGCAAATTCTTCCCTCATTTTACTTGTGTTTTGCACTGCATGTTTCTGATAACGATATCCTGCATTAGCAAATATTCAAATCAGAAGTAGATATCCCCTTATCTGATTGCTGTTGATGGTGTGGCAATGGCAAATGAGATCAAAGCCCAGGTTCGGGCTGTCTCTAGAGCAGCTGTGGGCAGATGCTTCGTTATGTGTTGTAGAGGGCTGGGGGTGGACAGTGTAGGAACGGGCTGTGTGGGGGAGCAAAATGTTCCTTAGGCCTCTTTGGGCTTTTTTGCTCATCTCAGTGTTTTTCCCATTATATTCATGGGAGGTAGATGGAAACCCCACTTTCCAATCTGTGCACGTAGCTCGGGGTTTCGGTTATTCCTCAAAGCAAGGCCTGACACAGCAGATTTAAAAGACTTTGAAATTCCTACCTTTACTACTGACTACTTTACTACTGGTCTTTGCCAGCAGTCTGACCCAGGTGCTTGTTACAGAGGAGGAAAGGTGCTTGATTATTGGATTCTTTTCCTGTTCTGTATCAGACAATTGCAGGGGCCAACACCAGTTTTTCTGGTGTATGAGTCTGAGAACTGCCTGCCGGCAATTGTCTAGCTAAGTTACAGTCTTGAAAATATAAGCCTGTGCTGTTTACCTGTCTAACACAGAGGTGTTTAAACAGGCTGACAAGCTGCTTTCAAACTGAGCCATGTGCTTTAAATTCTGCAGCATCAGTCTACAGATTTAGTTTGCTGGATCTAAGACTCGCTTTCCTTCCTTTCACTAAGGATTAAAGCAGCAGGATGCTCTTCATGTATATCACGTTCACTGCTGTTGCTTTGCTGGGAAGGAAACAACAACCTAGCAATGCTTTTTTAAAATGCTAGTTCTCTCTCATCTTGTGAGATACAGGCTTTATAGGACCTGAAGCCAAAAACCGACAGATCAAAAGGTGGGAATACTGTTTTTGGGGTGTTTTCAGTAGGTTTTGTCCTGAAATCTCTCTAGGTTATGGCAGCACTTGTTGTGTTTTGACAGACTCAGACCCTGACCTTGTAAATAAGTATTTTCCCTGGGCCCAGCAAGTGCTTTAAGCCTTGGCTCAACAAGAACTCCTTTCATTAAGGGGTTTTCAATTCCCTGTTACCCAGGAGGTACAACAACTGCATGATGTGCAACTTCCACCCACCGGTGAGCCCAGTGTGTGAGGGTTTTACTCCTGCAAACTATCTTGTCTTCAATATCTTGGTGTTTATTTATCTCCTTCATTCCACTTTAATTATGCAGAAGGCTCCAAAAAGCTTTTGTTGTTGTTGGGGCTTTTTTTTTTTTGCTTGTTTGTTTGTTTTGAAGACTTTTGTTTAGGTAATTCTGAATAAAGCTGTAGGACTCGGATTCTTCCAGGCAGTTATAAGCACTATAGGGTAAGGTGAGATGTACTGTAACCATTCAAATGTAGATTTTATAGACAAACATCTATTTTCTAGCTGTAAAAGTGAACGTTTTTGATAATTCTGTAGCACTACTAGTGGGCAATCATAAAACCAAAACGATCATTTGTAAAGGCTTACAGATTCATTTGAAAACCACACAATGTGAAATCAAAGACAGCAAAGCAACAATGGAGATGCAGCAACGCAGCCTCACACTGAGCCCAAACTGCTTTGCTACTCCCGCAGTATGCGTAACCACAACAGGGTTTCAGCTCACCAAGTGTCTCTTTTCAGTGAAAGCTTTGCTAGGTATTTTTTGGTTGCAAGAAGACCTCTGACAACATTAACCGGAAGCAATTTTAAGAACAAATTTCCAATTTGGGGGGGAATCTGGCTGCTGGCTTTTCCCTCTCTGAGGCTGGCAGGGCAGTTGCTGTCACACGCTGGTTCTGTTCTCCCGGTGACCCATGGCAGGGGCTCATGGCAAGCTCAGGGACAGCTGGCGCTAATGGACCTGCTGCTGCAGGGAAGGGGTGCTCGCAGCACCAACCGCTTTCTTAATGGGACACCAAGTCTGGGTTTGGCTGTTAAACTGACGGCTTTGAGCTCTCCATCTTCCCAAGTGCCTCTTGCAGTCTTAGGGTAACCTGTGCCTGCGTTTCCTCCTGGCAGGGTGGGAGCAGAAGGAGTTATGCGACGGGAAGCGAAGCAGCTGCCTGGAAACAAAGCACCGCTGACCGTCCGAAGGGGACGGAAAGTACGAGTGCTTTAATCCCTTTCATTTACTAATCCAAAGTGATGTAGCTGAGAACAGTAGGAAAGAAGCAGACCGAAGTGTGACTTTGAAGTCCAGCGAAGGTTTCTGTAGCTTCAAAGGGCCATTCTTCCCAGTGTTTTATCAGAGGGAATGCCTAGCGCTGTGCTGGGCAGGAGGGGATGGTTTCTGGCGATTAGCATAAAAGGCAGCAGAAAGGCTCTTATTCATGACTTTGACACTTATCGTGGCAGGGTCTTCAATGCCAGCGGTACCTCGATTCCCTAGTATTTGCCACCAGTGTAATGACATCTCTCACGCCTGCCGGGAAGGTGAACTCACAAGTTATGCTTGGTCGTTTCAGTCCATCAGGTTTCAGCGTTGGCTTTCCCAGTCTTGTGCAGAGGAAGAACAAACTGGCATGACTGTGCCAGCCCCTCCTGTCCTCCTGCCACCGCTGCGGTGGCTCTGGCTCTCCAGGAGCCTCGACACCCCCTGAGTTCAGCAGCCCCCTTCTCTTGCCTGGAAGCCAGGACGCGAGTTGTAGCAGGGCCCCGGTTTCGTTCCTCTCAAAGATGGAGCTGGGAAGTGGAAACCTGAGCCTATCGGACCCAATCCTAATGGTGCCCTTTTTTTTTGTTGTTGTTAATTGGTCAGCACTGCCGTTGTCTCCTAACTGTCCTTTGAGACCCACAAAGCATTTCCTGCTCATGGTGACTTCTCTGTGCTGTATCTGTTTTGTATTGAGCTAATTAAAATGTTTCCTTCTGAAGAGAATAGTGAACTGACTTACCCCATATTCAGACACTGATCCTCAGGGCATGACTCTCTTTTTGTTTTCACTGAGAATGTCTCTCTCCATTTACATCACCCCCCTTAACCCTTGCAGTGCTTTGGCCTGAACATCCACGACTGCCTTTGGAAGGCCTGGCCCACAGCCCAGAAACTGGAAATCACCCCAAACTTCCCAGCAAAGTCTGCGTTATCTTATT
This sequence comes from Cygnus atratus, assembly GCF_013377495.2. Classification (NCBI taxonomy): domain Eukaryota; kingdom Metazoa; phylum Chordata; class Aves; order Anseriformes; family Anatidae; genus Cygnus; species Cygnus atratus. Next base: position 19,594,644 of record NC_066374.1, read on the forward strand.
CCTGTAAGGGGGATGCTTTTGCTTGCAAAGGAACCTCAGTCTGATGATGGAGGACTCTAGGAATGCTGCCCTTCTCACTCTCGAGTTTCTTTCTAAAGGGAGATCGCTTTATAATGGTATTGCTAGATTCAATGGAGAACGTGGTAACAAGATTTAGATGCAAAGAAAAAAATGATTAATTGATGAAAAGCACCAATGCACTGTTTGGCCCAATTCTTGAAGATTTACAGGTTGTTTTCGCTCAGGAGTAGAAACTGGTGATGGAGGTAGCTGTGCCTTTGATGTAGCCCTGTTTATTTACAAAGCATGTTTAAGAGAAAAAAAAAAATAAGAGAGTCCTGTTTCCCTGAACCGCTTGGGAATCCAACAACAGAACTCGGTTTATTTGCTTACGCTTCTAAAACTCTTTCCAGTCAGCGTTCTGCCCAAAAAGCTTCCTTTCTTTGCCTTCTCTGACACAATTTCCAGTGGTTCCTTGGTGATTGCTTGGCTTTTGGGCTCCTTGTTGCCTTTACCCGGATCCTCGCGAGGCGCCTGCAGCTGCATGAAGCCCTCCTTTCACCTGAGCATCGCTCCCGCGGTCTTGCCCAGGGCCGTGGCTCCAGGCTGGTTCTTTTTCAGTCCCTTTGCTGAAGCAGGAGAGCTGAACTTTCACCTTTGTTTATCCAAAAATTATAGGCTTTTTTTTTCTTTGCATATATTAGCATCAACAAGCTTCCATCCAGCTGCCAGCACCGCAGCACAGATGCCTATTTCAGCTTTTGCAAGCTAAACCTCAGTACAGGGGAGGACAGCTGGTTTCCCTGTGGGTCCACATCCATGGAAATTAGCAGGACAGAAGACAACCTGTATTTTGCTCCAGCGCTCAGGACCTTGAAGGATCTGTGCCCTGCATTCATTTACTGTCTGGAGTAGATAAAATAGGGCTTTGTTCTCTCTAAATGCTTTATTCTGGGTGCAAAGGGGAAGGTCTGAGTGCTCCCTTCTGACAGGAGTGTGGACTGGGTGGACGTGGACAGCTGTAGTCTCATCTGGCCTTGGGAGCACTGGAGCTGTGCCGTCCCACACCGTACCACCCTCACCACCCCTCTGGGGAAAGCATCAGGGCCTTGAAAAATATTCACTGATGTATAATGGGAGCACGTGTGGGGAAGCACAGCATGCAGCTACGCTGTTTTTCTGTAAGAGCTACAGGGTAATGCATTGCAGCAGGGTGTTAAAATAAACATAAGATGACTCCACAATGCAAAAACATCAAATCTCAGCCAGTGAGGGCAGTTCCTGAAGTTGCTTAGAAATCTTTTTTAGGGGAGTGATATTTTGGCATGATACAAGGCACACTGCTTTCACTGGGGAATATAATTTCTCTTTCCCATGTAAAAGGAAATGCTTTCTGGGGCAAAGGATGGTACGTTATCTGTGGGTTCAAAAATGAAAATAGGAATAATATTAGATAAAAGAAGAGCTTCATTTGTGTCTGTCTATTTATGGGCATATAATAGGGACTTAAAATATTGTGACAGTGACATACAGAGAAAGCAATCTGCCACCTTGTTAGCATGCGCCTTTGTCTCAGGACTCAGTGAATGTCCCTCATTTTCACTTGCTAAGGTAAAGAGACTGTTTTCTACAAAACCAAGCCAAACTGTTACAAATGGTTCAGAAAACGTTCCTTGCAGCTAGGGTCAGCTCAGGCTACTTTGGCTCCGATGCCGTGTGCATCTTTATCCCCTCTTATGGGACTGAGCTCAGAAGATGGTGCATTAGAGGAAACCTTGCAGAGCCACTGTCTGTTCTCGGGAATAAAGAGCTCCTCTTTTCAAGGAGAGAATTTGCCTTTTGTGAAAGGCAGCGAGCTTCCCTTCCCTGAGACTAAATCAGGTCCTTATTTATGGAGGAGGTGCAGCATGTGAAGGAGCAGAGTCTCTGCACACACTTGACCTGGAAAGACCTACTGAGCAATGGACATGAGCTCCAGCAGCCATCCTCACCCAGGCAGCCCCATGGATGGGGTGGCTCACCAGCATCTCATTTGTGACTATGGGCCATCAGACAGGGGCTACCACATCCACCATATACACCTGGGCAGCAACAATCAGACACCAGTAAACAGAGGCCCTGACACCACGGCTTTAGGCAGAGTTTGCTGCAGCCTGCCCAGATGCATCACAAACATCAGCATAGGTAGATGTGGCCCTGGAGAGGCTGAGCAGACTCTAGTTCATCGACTCAGCAAATCTTACATGATTAATAAAATATCAATAGCAGTTTGAGGTTATCGTACATGTAGGCATTTACCACTCCTCCTGATGCTCCAGAAGGCAGGGCAGGCCACCACTGCCTGGGTGAACGAGTTATGGGGCAGAGGAGCTCTGGCACCCCTCTGCAGGGCACCCGGGCAACACCCAGCAGGGGCTTGAGCTCTGTCTGCTGCAAGTGGCCGTGTCCCAAGTGCTAAAGCAGTGCCACAGGAACAGAGTCCTTGGCTGGGACTTCCCAATGGCTCCGCCATGTACCGCACTCCTCAAGGAGCAATCTCCTCTCGCTCTGTTCCAGTGCCAAGCACAGAAGTTACCTACCTTCCTATCCTGCTCCCTTTCCCCAGGATCTGGCTGAAGGTTTGGGTAAAATTGCCTTAATTCCTCCTCTTGGGCTCCAGCCACGAGGTCACAGGCTGGAGGAGGGCAACCATCTTACAGCTGGGGGTGCGTCCTCTCTCCGGTGCGGGCTGCAGAGCTCAGGCGCAGCTAACGTTACCGCTGCTGTCTCTCAGAAAACTGGAAGGTGCAGTTTTTCACATTTTCTGTCTCATTGCAATACTCTGCAATGAAAGCGAGCGGGTAATCACGTTCAGGCATTGGTTCCGTTTGTCTCTCGGTGTACAAGCTCAGCTCCTCACTCCAGATTTTTATCAACTGACCTAGCCCCAGCCAAGCAGGAGTCTCATTTTTAGTCTCAGAGGATTAAAGTGAAATGCACGCTCAGCTTCCCCCACCCTTCCTCCCTCCCATGTTTTTCAGGACCTTCTTTCAAAATGAATAGGCTTTGAACCCCCTGAAGTAGCAAGGTTAGTTTCCTGCCTGTTTTATTTTGGCTTTCAGAATGCTAGTAAGGGAAAGAAGATGAAAAAGTGCTACGAGGGGGGAATATCCTTATCACCGACCTGTGAACTTTGCACTTCCCATCATCTTGGTTTTACTATTCTGTTCGTGTAGGGGAGCAGTGCTAAATCACACAATTGTCTCCTCTCAAAGAAAGATTAAGGACAATCATTAAAAAAAAAAAAAATTTGCAGAATTTCTGCAGTGAATTTATACTGTATTAAGTCTTATTTCTTCCAAATGGCTGCATCCTCAAATTGTTTTCAGTATGTCGTTCATCATTCATTTTACTTCTGACAACATTAGTTTTATCTGCTTAGAGCTCTATAGGATTTTTTTCCAGTGGAATTTTGCTACTGAGATTAAAAGGAGTGCATTCTGGCCATAAATGGAAGTCAAAAAGATAAGCAAAATGCTACACTTTTGCACTACAAAAAATGCAACGTTTCCTAATTTTAATATAGCCTATAGAAACCAGATCTCACAGTACATGAAGCAGAAGGCATGTATCATTGTAAAATCATTAAGTTTATGCCACATTTATTTATATAGAACCCTTTCTTAAGCTCATGTTAATGTGTTTTTACAATTCTAACTTCAAGTACAAAAAAAAAAAGCCCTCAGCCAGGCATATTTTTCACAGATCTGCAACAAACAACAAGGATGGAAAAGTCCTTAACGTGTCATCTGCAGCAACACAATGAGAATTATGATGTGAATTATGATGATTTCCACAGCAACAGTCGGGACAAGCAGCTTATCCAGTAACTACTTTCCAAAAAGTTGGGGAGATCATCTTTTTTCCCTTTAAACAGAAACATTCACCTCCTCCATCCAAATCACAGCACAGCTCAAGAGGAATGAGATCTGCCTGTACAGAAAAAACACTGCTAATCTCCATTGAAATGCACGATTCGAGCCCAGCCGGCTAGATTTATACCCCAGCTCTGTCTGAGCTGGCAGCTTTTAGAAAACGCTAAAATCATTTTTTTTCTGAGTTGACATGAAATCTTGGAGGCTTTTCTGCTGCATTAGCAAAGAAGCAGGCACTTACCGGGGCAGAGCGGCCAGGGCTGAGATCACGCCCATGGCACCGAGCCGCTTGGCGGATTTCGGACCGATTCCCCCCTGACAGCCCCCATTTATCCTTTTCTTGTGCGTGGAGCCAACGCCGAGCTAGTCCCACACGGAAGATCTGCGTGCTCTCGCTCCTAAAAGTTTGCCGTTCATCTTTAAAACTCAAAGCTCCCGGCAGCTCTCTCCGTTCCTTTGTTCGGGGAGGGAACAAAACTGCTGAAGGCTGCAGCCGTCGTGTCTTGGGAAACGGGACACAAGAATGGGCCCAATGTCTGTGCAGGGGCTGTGGGCAGGGGGAACCCTTGGGGGTCTCTGTAGGAAACGCTTTCCATTGGGCAGGGATGTATTATTGGAGCCAGAGCCCGCCCCGCGCCTGGCTCTGTGCTGGGTCCCTCTGGCTGGGCTGCTCTCCCTCGCTGAGCATCGCCCAGCTCTGGGTGAGGGTGAGCGGCTCAGGGGCAGCTGGCGACGGGGTGCACCAAGGCTGGGGTGACAGCAGCCGGACACAGCCTGCGAGAGTGCCCACGCCAGGCAAAAGCTCTACAAAGCTCGGGTTTTCCTTTGCATGGCTGTCATTGTTTGTCCTTCCGATTGTAAAATTAAAAGTGAGGAGGGGGTGGGAGACAGGGAGGCGTTGGGTAGCACCAGGGAGCTGCAAAGCAAAGCCTTCCATACAAACAAAATAGCTTTCCAAATCTGTTTAGAAAGATTTTTTGTTTGGGAAAACTTCTCAAAGGAGTTGCCTAGAGTTGCCTGGACTCTTTCTCCCCAGCAGTGTGCTCTGAAAGCCCTGGGTTCCTGCTGGAAAACCTGTAGGCTCTCAGAAAATGTAGGGGCATAACTCTAAACACTGCCTTCTGCGGGGGAGCACTGCTGCTCTTGCCTTTGCAGCCTGCCCTGAGAGCTGCTGCTGCCTTTCGGTGAATCTGCCTTCCAGCAGAGCCCCTAGCTGCAAGCTGTGTTTTTATCTCTTACCTTTCATATCAGCCCTCCAGCTAGGACGGAGGATCTTCAGGCAGCGGGGAGGAGAAATGCAGCAGCCGGCTTATTTGTCTCAGCCTGTTTACGCTGTGCAGCAGCCTGTGCCCTTTTATTTCTTTTTCAGCCCTCTGCAGTTCCATCGGTTTGAAATCCTGAGTGTGCTTTCAAAGCCCAGCCTCCCACCTAATGTGTCTCGCTCGCATTGTGCTCGTCTGTCCTTTTCCTCCGCTCCTCTTGGCTGTTCCCACAGGCAGCCAAGGCCAGTAAACAACTCATTGTGAAGCTGGAACTAATGTTATTCCTTGGGCTGGTGGCTGATGCAGCGGTCTCTGTCTCGCTTCTGCAGCACGCCCAGCTGCCACCGGCTTTTATCCAGTCGATTCAAATAACTTCCTGAATATCTCATGTAACAGCCTCGCTCCAGTCTGCAAAACCTCATCCTCTGAGGGCTCACAGTTTACATCAACTGTAAAATGCAAGTGTGGATTTAAATTGAAAACGCTGAAGGTGCAGATGTTTCCTATTCCTGCTGGTCAAAGGGCCATTTTTTGACTTTTTCAGCTGGCACGTAAAGATGAGAGACGATCTGGGTAAATTGTAAAGGGACGGCCATCGCCACACGTCACTGGTGCACAAGTGCAGGGGTGAATATAGGGGCTGGGGAGGGCTCAAGATGCAAAATCCACCGGTGTGAGCAGTCGGTTCGCGTGCTGTGGCTGGGCACGGAGCCAGCAGGATGCCCGTGGGCTGCCCCTCGGTGCAGCAGGCCGGCCCGCTGGCTTGCCACGCCGCAGCAAGTAAAGCCTTTGCAGTCAGGAATTACCAGCTTTCCTCCATCCTTCCTAAAACGTGTGACCAGCAGTCAGCTTTGGCCTTTTCTGGCTTGTGGGCATGCTCGTGCTTTCATGGCAAGGCTGATTGCTCGGGTATAATGCTGCAGCTTTTCAGCCCCTGGCACCATTCTTATGCGAGTGCGAGTGCTCTTGGTGGGGACTGGTTAAACAATGAGTCTGCATTTCAAATCCCTCTGTTCGGGGAAAGAAGCGTGGTTTGGATGGTTTGGGGCTGGGTGTGCTGCAGCAGTGATGCAGGGTAGGGTGAGCGCATTGAAACCCTTTGTGGATGGATGTCTGGTGGCTGAGCCTTCAGAGGTACGGGTCCCTGGGCAAACCCGTTAGGGAGGAGGCTTGCTGTAGTTCTGCTGAAGCTGGAAGAAGGCCAAATTACTCCTCGAAGAATAAATACAGGATAATTTTTTATTTCTTTATTTTTAAAAAACCTTCTGTGCTTCATACAGTATTTGGCCAGAACGTAGCAATTATGCCAACTTTGAAGCTTTTGGATTTGAACCAAGCAGCTGTACCTATCTGGCATGTTTGCTTTCTCTCTAGATAAATTGGTTCAATTAAACACTCCTAACAAAAGTATTCAGCTGTTGTGAACTTCAAGGGCTCTCAGGAACTCCTCCTTATAATGTTACCGCTAACTTAACAGGAGATTGGGGATGGTATTTTTGTCCTTTATGGAATTCGTCTTTCTAATCCATTGCAGTGATTACAACCTGCTCTCCGTCCAGGGTTACCACTGAATTCAAAGCATCTCTAGTGAGCAGGGTATTCAGTCACCTTGCCCTTTTTTTTTTTTTCTTTAAATAGGAGCATCTTTTTCTGCTAGCTATAACCAAAACTAGATGGTACATAGTAGAACCTCTAGGATGACCCATGGTGCTACTCTTCAGCCCCTATAGTTCATTAAAAAAAAAAAATCTTTTCCCCTATGGAACATAAAAAAAAGTTTTTGGTATTAAAGAGAAATAAAATGTCCCCAGAGCAACATCTTCCTGGTCCCGTCCACGGGACATTTCGCAAAGCAATGGACACATGCTTTTGCCCTTCTTGCCACACCAGTTTAAATAGGCCAAATGCTGTGCTATCAATGTGCTCTGTATATTTTTTTAAACGAATAAAGTACAAACATTTCCAACAAAGTACCCTTAACATAGGTTTATTTGCCAAACATGAAGAACAGAGGTGGCTGCCTCTCTTCTTGGTTACAGTTACAGGCAAGTGTTTTCTTTAAAATGGAAAAACAATGAGTAGACTTTGTGGCTCTTCATCTCCCCTCTCTGCACCACTCAGCTGCTGTCCCCACCCTGATCCCATGGTGTTCATCTTAGATTTGGGACAGGGCGAGATGTAGCAAGCTCTCCTTGTTAAAACATTGGCAGTACATCAATAATCTCTAGTTATTTTGGAAAACAAGGCAAACTGGACTGTTGTCTCATTGGAAACCATGGCTGCTGAGAAGGCATAACATGTTTAAGCAGAAGTTTTACCCCCTGTTTATAGTACTCTGTTTTTCTGCTTGTGCACAGAAACCCTACTGGTGTTTTTCTTCTCTTGTGTTTCTGGTTGTCTGTTGTGTCAGTGGTCCGGGGCTGTTGGACTGGCATACAAAATTTCTGTTGATATGAGCCAGGCAGGAATACCTGAACTTAGGAAAAAATGTACCCAGAAGAGTAGCATACTGCATTTCTGGACGATTAACGGTTAATTCTTATGCTGTCAAACATTTTCAGTCAACTGATGCTTTATTGTGCTGAGACTCCTACTTCAGGGCACTTACAAGCTCTCAAAGGAGCCAAAGAGCAGAAACTAAATCAAAATTGCATTTTAAAGGCCACTAGAATATATATGATATAGACATTAGCTTTTCCCCTTCCTCCTCTGTTCATTGGCAAGGCTTATTTCCTTTCCTTGCTTTCATACAGCTGCAGACTTAATTTGTCATTTGGTAGCTAAATATTGCGTGGCTTTAGTTCATCTGGGTACGGCAGCACGTCCCAGATGATGGGAGGCATTGGGGAGCCCTCCCTGCTGTGCCCAACCTGCTGTTAAGCTGCAGTGGTCAAAATGGACCATCTAGGAGTGGCTTCCCAGCATCAGAGCAGCATGCTTAGTGAAACAGGTAACCGCATGTTGCCATAATATCTGCCCTTTGAGCTTTCAAAGTGATGTATTGAAAAATGCTGCCTGTGTGCAATGCATCCCTACGATGTCCTGTATCATTTCCTCAGCCTGCGAGGCTCACAGCTTCCTAAGGTCTCAGGCTTTTAAAGCAGCAGCCTTAGGACAGCAGCTGAATGAGGTTAACGCTGGGGTGACCCCAAAGGAAACATTTGGATGATTAAAAAAAAAGGTTCAATTCCGTTTGAACAGAGAAATTCATTCAGATGTTCCCCAGGAAAATTAAGGAAAAAATTAGTAATACTGATATTTTCCTGGAAAAAAAAAAAAAGTCACTTTACAGAAACCACAGTCTCTGCTGGAAAAGATTTTGAAGGAAAATTCCTGAGCAGATGTAGCAGAACCCATCAGGAGTTCACTAACGTTGCAGTGTTCACTAACGCTTAATGGTTTGTCAGTGTTTCCACTTGAAATACTTTTTGAAGAGTTTTATAAAAAGGCTATAAAAGCATTTTGGAATCAAATGAAAATGTGGAGCCTCATCCTGTTTGTGTATTTGTTTTTAAATATGCATTTAGAAGGACATTTAAAAGTCATTTTAAATGCTGCAGATAGGTGACCAAAAAAAAACAAGTGCCTGTTTGAATCAGTGTCCGTGCAATTTTAAGAAGCCTTCATTTGTAAACCCTGTTTTGTTAACTTGCCTGCACTTAGAGTTCCGTTACTTTCCTCTCCAGCAGGGCTTTTTGCTAATAAGGACAGCATATTTCTTTTCCAGCTGTTTATTGAAGTCAAAGCCCTTTGGGGCAGGGGGCAGGTGCTGCTGGTGCTAGCACAGCGACTGAACGCCCAGCAAGCCCCCACTGCTGCCAGAGCTGGCAGGTTCCTGGTGAACCCAGCCTCCTCACACACAGGTTTACTGCATCCAGTGAAGTGTTGGATTAACTGATTAATCCGTGATTTATTTCTCTCGGTTTTAGACCCATCAAATAGCAGCTATTTTCCTTCATGAGTCCTGAGGGCCTGCCTTTATTAAGTGCAATTAACTTGAAGGGAAGGCATTAGAATATGAGCTGCTGAAATGTGTTTCACTGAGTAAAAAGTAGAACAGAAATCCATACTGTGTGCTTGGTCAAACAGAAACCTCCTGCGGCACCAAGTCCCTGAACCTGAATATCCCTTCAAACCAGGCTTTTTTTCCTAAACTGCTTTTCTTTGCCGCACAGCATCATCAATAAGCTAGGAGAGTGTCAGTCTTTTGGACGGTGTCCTCACCGTGCCTCGAGGCACGCCTCTCTTTGCTTTCCATGTTTCACAGTAACTTAACCGGGCTCTTCCAAGTGTGTCTCGGTAGCTTCAGAGTCTTTAATTTTTCTTGTCAACAGGTTCTTTTTGCAGCCTCCCTACTCTTTAGTCATTTTTTCCCCATAACATGAAGCAATTTCCAGTTGTGCATGACCAAATCTAGCCCATGATGTCTCACTTCAGAAACTGCATCCAGGACAGGTTTAGCACACAAAAGATGCTTCAGGCAAGAACAAAATACCTGATTATTCCCTCCTCCAGAACTAGTTCAGAAACTGTCTCTGTCCTGATTTGGGGTGGGATCTGGGTTTGCCGACTCTCTTTACCCAGTTCAAAGGGACCGGCTTTCAGTTTTGCATGCTTCAGGATCCCCGCGTTAATAAACAGGAGGTAATGCATACCATGGTTTTGACAAGAGGCACCGGCGATGCCGAAATCTTATCCCCTGGAAAAGGAGCAGGTGGTTTCCAGCAAAGCTGCTCGGCTGCCGGTGCGAGCCCCTGCCAGCACCCGCTGGGAGCAGCCGGGTTTCGGGGCTGCGCCGCGGCGGGGACACTGCGGAGCAGCTAGCTGAGCCAGCAGGGGACAGCGGGTGGTATCGGGGGATATTCGGGTTCAACAACACGAGCCCAAAGGACACGAGAAGCTGGTGAAGCTCTGGGTTCTGATGGCAAAAAGTCGGAGTTTGAAAGGAGGCTGGAGCACCTCAAACAATTGAAGGCACAACCGGGCAGGAGCTCGCAATTCTGCTGTGCATGAATAGAAGGAAGAAGCAGCTGAATATCAGGAAACGTTTCCTAACAATGTGGACCATTAGGCTTCAGTGGAGACTCCCGAGGGAAGCGGGAAAAGCCCGCATGGGCTAAATAATGGAAAACCAGACAAAACCATAGCGCGCACACACTGGAAAGAAACCCTTCAGCGCGGTGACATACAAGTCGCAATACCGAGAGAGCACAGCACAGCTATTACTAATAACAGCCTTAAGGTGCATTTTCTGACGCAGAGATTTGGAAGAGCTGTTACAGACGGGGAGGCCGTGAGCTTTGTGTGGGGCATCTCTCCCTGCAAGGCAGGGGGTGAGGAAGGGAGGGGGGCTGGGGATGCACTGCCCACCCTGGCCCGCAGCGCCTCTGCACTGTGCTTCCCAGCAAGGCCAGGCAGTCATCCCAGCTGCCCTCATCCTCCAGAGGAAGCCTGTTTTCTGCATTTTCTTAGGGAATCTATTAATCCTGGTCCTGCTCCCTCTAGAGGGCAGCTGCTTCCCTTAAAATGACTTGGGAGAGTGATCTCCCCACCGGCGTTTTCTGGGTCTCGCTTTCCGTGCAATGGGTTTTGGGTGCTCACAGGTTTCGGCTGTGCCTAGGAAGGCAGGATGAAGCCCCGTGATTCACAGCCCCGTGGGCTGGGGAAACATCACCCCCCCTGCGGCTGCATCACCCCCGGAGGACGGAAATGGAACTCAATCAGTGAGCTCCATCACCGGCTGGGGCGGCTCTTGCAGCATCACCGCATGCAACAGCATGGCTGTTATCAGAGAATTTGTTAATGCAACAAAAAATAGGCTAGAAAGGATGACAAATACTTCTAATTCTCAGTGGTATCCCAGCCACTGCAATACCTAGGAGTGAGCACAGCCAGCAGTTTCCCCCTGCCTTCTCAGCAGATGACCCTGGAGCACATCTTAGCACAGAAGGTGCCTGCTCTGGGCATGGCACAGCCCACAACCTGGGCCTGGCTCTGCAGCGAGGCCCAAACCCTCATCCCCGAGTGCTGTTAGTAAAGCGCGTTAACGGGGCTAATCTCGCCAAGCCGTGCACTTTTCTGTTGCACAAACTTAGAGCTGGGCAGTGTCATGCAAACCAAAGCAGCATTATTCACGTTGCACCACCGCTTAACTCCTGCTCTCTACCAGCCCATTGTTGATAGCGCTTTGGCATCACGTCAATCTGATTGCAATTAAGCTTTTTACAAAGCATCGTTCAAGGCTGGCTGTGCGGGTTTTAATTGTTTGTGCTCTGAAAGGTTTTCCACAATGGATGTTCGGGGTAATATGCTCCCAGCTGCATTGGTAATGCCCTTGTTTGATAGTTTTGGTATTTTTTGTATTTTTCTATTTTGGTACCAGCTTGTTTGTTTTTCTGATTGAAAAGTGGTTTCTGAGGAGATAAAATTATGTATTTAATGCCCTGGGGTAGTGCATTTTTTCCTATCAGCAAAAGAGGTTCTCAAGGCGTTTTTGTTTGTTTGATTGTTTTTTCCCAGAGACTCCAAAAAGGTGCCAGTGTTCCTAATGAAAGGAGGATGTTACGTGTAAAAGAACAATATTTTGTCTAACTTTGTGAACCACTATTTGCATCTGTGCTAAAGCAATGTAAAAGTAACATTGGGTTTGACACTACAAGCACTGGCCAATTTCCTTCTATTTTAATTTAAAAGCATCTTGCAGTAATTCACTGCAAGTTGGAATATGAAGGTTTCCCTGATGCGAGTAAAGGTCCCTCCTGCAGCTCCTAGCAGACGCTTGGCACCCAGTGGAAGTTCAGCCTGGAATTACAAGTTAATCCCCAAGCTTCAAGTTCACAACCCCAGATCCACGCCCACGCTGGTGCTGAGGAAACGTGGCAGGGGAAGGTGAGCTGTGTGCGGCCTGGCTCCGGGAGGGGGAATTCAGCCAGGTTTCCCTGGGGTCACCTGGAGAGCTGTTAACGGGCCGAGCACTGCAACACTCCTCAGTGCCACTGCTGTGGTTTTATAGCAAACGTGGGTGCTGTCAGCAGACGACAGATGGCCTCTGTTCGCTTCCTTGGAGTGCCCAAGGTGCAAGGTCGGGGGGCTCAGCGTGTGACACCTGGGCTCCGCTCGGTTGCTGCCAACAGGTTGTGGTACGGTGAGGACAGATGTCCCCCTGCCGTGCTCTGAGGCCTGGGTACGGCAGTGCCCCTGCGTGCCTGTCATGATGCATATTCATTTCTGGTAGCAAGGCTGCCATGGGGCACTTCAGCACCAGGGGAGTATTTGTTCTAACAACGATGACTTTCTATGAGACATTTGCAGCTCTCGGCTGCTCATCACAGGGACAGCCAGGGCCTCAGTCACACAGTGGCTGAGATCCAGTCCTTTTAGAGGATAAGGGCATTGCTGTGGTGCCGTCAGGTTGAAAAAGAGCATAAAGACAAAAAAAAATATGGAAAATACACTGAAAAAAAGCTGCTTGTCTTAAAATGTCTGTGCTCCTGAGGGGAGGAGGGGCGTGGAGGAGCAGTCGGCCACGCTACGGCAAAGGTCACCCTGTCTAGGAGCCCCCTAGATAAGAATGGAAATCCTTTTGTAACATTTTCCATATCAGAGGGGAAGAAACATTTCAAAAAGCATTGTTTTTCCAGAGGAAAGCAACAGCAGTGGGACCGTGACTTTTTTTCTTTAACCTTTTCTCTGTTGACTGACTGACACCAGTGATGTCCTTCCAGGCTGAGCCTGCAAACCCTCCGACACCGCTGTCCCTTCACTGCCTCCATGGGCTCTCCTGCTGCTCTCTTTGGGTTCGAGCAGTTCCTGTTGCAACTCGTCTGACCTAGGAGAGCTTTGGGCTTTCCTGCTCTCCTCCCTCCCTGGCCTGAGCCTGCCTGCCTGGGGTGCATCGTCCTCACCTCGTGTCATTGCTTCCCAGCACCGCAGCCATCTCGCAGGCTCTTCCATCTGCTTTCAGGGCACTGAGTCTTTTTTTTTGCTGAAGGCACCTAAATGTTAGTTAATTTGTGTGCCGCAGGCTTGGCTCGATGGGCACAGTGCGGGAGCCAGGCTCGGGGGAGTGTTACCGATGGCAGCCTCGCTCGTAACTCGTGGGCCTCCTATTTTAGCATCACTAAATGAGTGAAGAAGGACAAACATATTTCCTGTGACTTTGAGCATGGTTTACTGCTGGATTGCTGTCTTCCCTCTTTTGCTGTCACTCTTGTCAAGTGGGAGAGGGCGTGCTCCACGGAAGGATTTTACTGAACATTTGACACGAAGCCTCTCCCCTCAGTGTGACAGGCTGGAGTGAACAGACCCCTGTAGTTTTAAATAGACTGACTAAAGGCCTTTCCTGCTGATTTCTGAGAAGTTTCTTGTTTCTTGTGATGTAATTTCATGAATTAGTTATCATCATAGACTCCTCAGAGGCAAAGCAGCTATGAAATGGGTGAAGATGGGATGCTTTTTGTGTAAAACAGCTAAAGAAAACTACAAAATTAATCAATTTTCTAGATTTCTTCGCACATTGCAGAAAGCTACAGAGGGCATGGGCCCTAATTTCCCTTCCACACTGCACGTCGCTGACCTGAAGCCCCAGTTCTCTTTCTTCCCAGAGCTGAGCGTGCAGGTGGACCAGGAGAAGTGCTGGGGGCTTTGCTCAGGGTCCCGCCTGAGTGTTAGTTGCTGAGCACTGCCATCGCCTGCAGGATTATCCCGGCCATTCCCTCCCACTGCTGCCTTTGTCAGAGCTGCGGATTTGATGTTCAGCAAAAAGAAAGCCAGGAAGATTCTCACTGAACCCAGCTAGCGAGTGATGCAGTTCACAGCCCGCAGGCGTGCTTTGATGGAGCTGTTCTGTGTGTCTTGGAAATGGTTTTTATTAACCTCGTGCAACCAAAAACTTCCAAATGACCCAGCTTCCCACCTCCTTCGCTGCTGGGCCTGACTCCGTGCTGCATTCATTCCCCAGGGAGGGCTGGGAAGGTCGGGGAGCAGAAGGGCTGCGATACCCGCTCTGACTGCCGTGCATGTTCAGAGCCCGATGGCATGCTGAGGCCGCGGAGATGCGTCTACCCGCAGCGAGCGCGGCGTGCGGCCGGATTGCCTCCCCCTTGGCAGAGGCACCTCCTTGCTCCTGCAAATTGCCCTTTTTGAACCCTGGCCTGCGAGGGCAGCTCTGTCTGTCCGGGGATTTGGCTGCTGACAGGCGAGCTGCAGCTGTGCATGCCTGCCAGCAGCACGGTGCCTTCACCACGGCGTGCTTTCCATGGCAAAGGCAGGGCCCCAGGCAGGACCCCAGCCCCGCAGCTAGGCAGCTCTTCTGCAGGAGTTGTGGATGCAGTTTCCTTGCAGGACTGGAAAACAATAAGTTTTCAATCAAGCCACCATCTCCTAGCTCTGTGCCTGGGGGAACGTGGCTCCAGCTGCACCGTGCTGCAATTCAGGACAGGAAGCAGAAACCAGCACGCCCAAAGGGAAGCACCGGAGGAATTCGGGGAGACAAAAAGCAATTAAATACCCTGGCATTTGGCCAGGACCTTGGGGTTGTCACCCCATCTCCTACAGCACACTGACAGCCACACGTGGCCCGGACCTCCTCGTGTCCCCGGCGGGGTGAGTGGCGCGGGTGGGCACGGCGGCAGCTCAGGGCGGTCGTGCTTTGGGAGCTCTCCTCGCGGAGTGGCATAGCTGGGCTCTGCTGGGCCTTGAGATAGGTATCCTCACGGGAATTTTGAGCAAATTCTCCGACCATTGTTACCAGATAACTATATTTATCCTACTACGGACACATCTTTAAATAGTGTAGGTTACGTTACAAGCTCCCTGTTTGAAGAGTTTACCGCGATCACTTTCACTGAGTGCACTTTTTCCAAAGCAGTTTGAAAAGGAGCAGAGCCTCCCTAAGCACCACTTTGATCCTACTAACATTTTTAGGAGCAAAAACAGTTGCCAGAGACTCTCCCCTCTCTGTCAAGTCTTTGTTATACCTCTTCTGTGAACATTTTTCCTCTCCTTTTGTTTTCCTTAGCCTTCCCAAACCACCTTTCCTATCGTCTCCAAAATCCTGCTGAATCGCTTCCAAATTGCTCATCACCCCCCTTTCTTGACACAGCCTTTTGGTACAAGCTGCCCTCAACTGCCAAGCACATGGTCCTCTGGCTCACCTCGGAGTGAATGACTTCTTTCTAAGCATCCCTTGAGAAGTATGATTTCACCTCTTTGGCTGGGGTGCCCTGCTCCAGTACTGGTGGGACATCTGTTTGCATTGTGAGTGATATAAAACTATAGCCATTTTTTTTCTTTTTTTTTTTTTTCTCTTCATGTTAATTCTTCACACACAAACTTGGCCTCTGCTAATTCATAACGATGACGGATGCACCTTTAATCCCAGGAGCACTTTGCACGTACCGCTGGCAGCTGCTGGCTCTGATGTGTGCCCGTGCTCGGAGAGCTGTGGCCAAGGCAGAGCAGCAGCTGCTGGCCCTGCTGGTGTGAGCTCAGCCCAGGGTTAAACAGACTGTCTGTGTTTCACAATCTCATTCTCTTTAACATACTTCCATTTTTTATTTTTTTTACTGTGCTATCTTTTAATGAGGACAGTGTTGCCAAACGACAGTTCAATCTTAACTTTCAGCAGCACTGAAAAAATACCATTCGTGAAATGGATGAACCAGAAATGGACCAGGATTGAGGCCTTCTTGGGTCTTTTGGGTCTATAACTATTTTCAGTAATGGTCCTTTATTTGGAGAAGGAGAGAGGCAGAATAATAAAGATTCTCCTTCTAATGGAAGGAGTAAACGTACCCAGTGCATGGGCTCAACTTTGCCACCATTGTGGTTGGTTTGGGTTGTATAAGGATCAAGTGAGAGCAAGTTGACTTTAAGAGCCTGGGTTTTTCCATCCTCTGAGCCCTTTGCAGGCAACAAAGCTTTCAGTTTCTTAAACGTTTGCTGCAGGCTGTGGGGAGGGGAGGTAGGCAGCCAGCCTCGTGACTGTGGCTCACCTTCCTAAGGAGAGAAAGGGAAAGGAGCCACCGAAATGGCTCCTGACTCCTTTGGGAGAACATTGCGCACACACAGAGTCCTGGAAACCACCATAACTTCTCACCACTTGAGAAGTTTGTGATCATATACCCTGTTCTTCATCCCCACACTGCCATGTATCAAACAGGCGTGCTCTCTCCATCCCTGCGAGGGGCTGTAACCCACCTCTGGCTTCTCTTCCAAGCTGCTGCTCAGTTTTGCTCTCCTCTCTGGATCCCTTCTTAGTTTAGTTTCGCAGTGAGCACAAGCTATGACAATTCCTGTGTCCTTGCAGCACCGGAGTTAAACTTTCCCCTTATTTTAGAAGAACACATGGTTTTGCTTAGCACTAGCTAAGGAATTACAAGCCGTATGTCTTGAATATGTATCTGCCAAGGTAAGTAATCTCTGCTGTGAACTTGAACAATCAAAGCTCATGGTTATTTGTTTTCGTACGTATAGATTTGCCAGCTGCTGGTCTCTAACATTTATGGATGTTTTCTTTTTTTTTCTACCCAAGCCCCCACTGCTGTGTTTGGCGGGGCGGTCTGTCATCTAACGTGGGGTGGGGACCTGGGGACACCGCAGCCCTCCCGCACACCCACGGCTGGCTGGGCAGGAGTTGGCCAGCTGCCCTCATTTACCATTTCTACCAAAGCTACAGTGCTGGGGCAAAGAGGTGCAAGCCGTGTTTTGCACATCCAGTAGTCAGCTCCCCAGAAATGGGCTGCTGGAGTCCCCAGTGCCGGCTGGTCAAAAAGCCAAGGGATCTTGATGGAAGTGACTGGATAGTTTCTAGCAACTTTTCTGAAATGTGCAACATACATTGGCTTAAAGGAATTAAGGGAAAACCTGTCTCTAAAGGTGTCTATCATATTGTGTGAGATTCCTGAACATTTTTTGCAATTCACTTTGATTTATGCATTAGTTACGTTCTGAGTGACAGCTCTGCAGAAAGAGCATACCCTGGAGCCGTCGTGACTTGATTTCAGATGTTGTCATTCCTGTGCAGATGTTTGTGTTCACGTGGGACAAAGTGTGGGATAACTCTCAGACGCTTCCTTGCTGGCTGTGTGTTGCTCAGCACTGCCAGCAGACTCCATGGCTGGATTTATACCAGCATCCATGGGCTAGGCACACTGGATAAGGACAACTGGAAACTATTTGTGCTGTTTATGAGACAAATCAGCAGTTCTGCATAAACCTTACACTGAAAAAATGTTATGTGTTTTGAGCCATGACTTTCAGAATTACAGTATTAAAGTCTCTGCAGAAAGAGTATAAATTATGGTAGGAGCTCCTCAGTAAGGGATGAGGAAGGGTTTACTGTAAAATTTAATTGTTTTGCAGGACTGCCTTGGCTCTGGATTTGCCTCTGATCTTGTGGCTTACACTCAGACGTGTGGAGGAGCAGTAATGCCTCTGTTTCAGTTGTCTGCATGATTTTTGCAGCAGCTAGTATGTTGCTTTCTTCATGAGCTGCCGCTCTACTTTAGTGCACTGGATGATAAACAGCAGGTTTCAGGACTTGAAAAATTGTCTTGAGTCTTTACAAAGGGTTTGTCAAGCTCAGAGCCTTTTTTTCCTTGCCAGATTTTGAAGGCTTCCTCAAACAATGCCAGCAAGAGAGATTCTTGGGGACATTTGCTGAGAAAATTTTAAAGTAGGATTTGGAAACTATTATAATGTGCCTTTACAGTGCAGAAAAAAAAGAGATTTGAAATGTGGGCGCTAGCTGGTAATGTACTGCCTTAAATGACCATTTGTTTTAGTCCTGTTTTATTTACTCTGCATGCATACAAGCACAAAACACTCACGAGATCTCTCTTCCCCAGGGAAGCCCTGCGAGCAGCCCAGGCTCAGCCTGCCCTGCAAGCTGGCTGGACCCAGCACCTCGGCTGGAAAACCTCAACCTGTGCTGCTGGCAGGGGCTGCACGCATCTTTCCTTTGATCCGGAGAGCCGCAGGCGAAACAGCGACTGGCACAGAGCCTGGTGCAGCTCCGTGTGCGAAAGCAGGGCCAGAACCCAGCAAAAGTGCAGCCAGAGAGCAACGCGTCGGGTGCAGCGAGGCACGGACAGCGTGATGCTGCTTTTCCTGGCTGCACGCAGCACCGTGCTCGGTCTGGCAGAGCACACAAAGCCTGTATCCCCCTCTCTAAAGGGAGGTTTCAAATTGGGAAGGGAGGAAGGAAGGAAGGTGTCTGGTCCCTTCTCCCCAAGGGAGGAGCTCCCGGGGAATGAGCAGAAGGAAACCAAGCTAATGCAGCAGGAATGGCCATCTGCAAGTGCTCTGGGTCCCTGGCAGCCCTGCTACACTAAACCAGGACAAACAATATGAAAAAAAAATCTATCAACTGCCACAAAACAAGCCCTGGGACAGAGCAAAATCTCAGCTCACCAACCTCCCTGGGCCACGACCTGCGTGTGATCTCCAGCTCAGCCGGGGAGCAGGCAGGAATCCAGCTTTCTCCGCTGTGTCCTGAGGGTTTCCTCTAGTTGGTGGGGCACTCGACACTCGCTTTTGTTTGTTTGGGGTTCTTTTTTTTCAGTCTACCTGGGAGGATTTCCTGAGCTGCATCTATTCTGAGCTGCGTACTGAGGGCGCTGCGCACAGCACCCAGGTCCTGCTGGCTGTAAACACGCAGGGCGCAGCAATCCCCGTGTCAGCTCTGCTTGAACCTGACGGTCAAAAATAGCCCCAGCAGAGGCTGAGAGATGAAAGGAGCCCACAGCATGTCCGCAAAACACAAACCCCTCAATGGAAGAGCAGCTTGGTAAGCGGAGGGGAATCCAGTCGCCAGCGTCACCGTGAATGGGCTGCTTGTAGCAAGGCTTGCGTGCAATTTGGACAAGCAGGGAGACTGCGCGAGGAAAAACAACGTTCAATGAAATCTTTTTAAAAGCTCTGCTTTTTCAGCCCACATGTAACATTTAAGCTGCAATGAATTTGATACCTCCAGGTTCGAACTCACTCCATTACAGCAGCACACAGGAGAAGAGAAGAACTCGTTTGGCTTGATTTTCGGGTAAACTTAGACTTCTTCATGAGCTTTTTTTTTCCCCTGGTTCTCCGTGTTAGTGAAAGCAGATAACAACACATTCCTACAGCCTCACAACAGTGTCAGTGTGTTAGCTACCAGCAGTTCTGTAGATAGCTGGGAGAGAATAAACCACAGTGTCAACGTCGTGGCGAGGGAGCCACCTCTGCCCCAAAGCAGCAGGTATCTGTGGTTTGGAAGGGGATTTTCTACAGGACAGAAAGCTGCCAGAAGAGCTGCAGGGGAGTCTGCAGCCCACTGGGTTTCCTCTGTGCTCCCCAGCCACTGCCCACCCCTCCCATTGCTCAGCAGGGAGGGTGGAAAGCACTCGGTCGGTGTCTCAAGTGACTTATTTAAGGAGGCTTTAATTACCGAATAGGCAGTCTGTTAGTTCAGCAAGATGATGTCTACATTTCCCAGTTTCCAGTGGACCCAATTAAACTGCTGGATGTCAGGCAGAGCTACTGCCTTTCTGTGAACCTGATGTGAAGCTGACAGATTTTTTTCCTAAACCCAAGCACACTGGGAAAAGGCACCTGAAACTGGTGCCAAGCACAAGGAGATATAAATAATACGAATTAAGAGATGTAGCCTGAGCAAGAGCATGACATCCAAAGCCATACATTTGGAGGAAGTTCACCTCGGTGTTTTATGGCCCTGAGATGACTGCAGGACAGCATAAACATACCCTGGCTGGCTTTAGCTCCCGTGGGGACCTGCAGCCACCACCACCCAGCCTGCCCAAGCAGGGGGAAGCAGTGGAGATGGAGGTGGAGGCAAGGGCACAGCCATGCCTGTAGGTTACTCGTCTCTAACATGCAGGTTGTCCAGCTGCTCCGGAATAAAAATAAAATTAAAAATCCATAAAAAGCATTATGTTTCTCCCTTTCACAATGAAAGAAGCTCATCAGAGATGTGCCCACAGCCTTTCTCTCGTTGCTGTTGGTGACTCCTCAGCCCTGGAGGCAGCAAATGTCATCTCCCTTAGAGGACTGATCCAGATGTTCCTGGTCTCCTCTTCAACTCCGCTTATTCCCCCAGATGAAAGATCCAGTGTGGCTGACATTCAGTTATTAGGGTGCTATTCTTGCTGCTTTCTCTATGACCCTGCACATATGTGCTGCCACACAGCAAAGTCTTTCTCCTGCCTCTAATGAGATAAAATAAGTAACGTGATACTGTGCGTTTCTCTGCCTGATTGCCTCCCTCTTACATACAGGGCAGAAAGCAGCGGTGTCAGGGGCCATTCAGTTGTGTCTGTCTGGATTTTGAAGGCTGATTGCCTGAAATCAGTACCAAGGATACTCAGCAGGAGGTTGCGGGTGTGTGTGCTCAGCACCTGAAGGGCAGCCCTTTTGTCAGAGCTTTTTAAGCATCTCTGAGTGTTTTTGGGGTGTTTTTCTACCCATTTTGTATGCGCTTGCAAACACATCCTTGTAATCAAAACAAATACTGCAGATATACCTGCTTTTATGGTTGTGATGTCCTGGATCTGTCATGGATCTGTCAGCAGATGACTCTCACAAGGCAGAGATTTGAGGTATGGCAGAAGCGGCAGCTCATCCTGTGCTAATTAACTCTGCTGAGAAACGAAGCGTGCCAGCCGGGAGGACCAGCCTGCCGACAGCCCTGCACTGTTCCCCGGACTGAGGTGCTTTGTTCAGCTCAGGTGTCCCTGCATGCATCTCAGCTGCCAGCAGCAGCCCGCACCACGCCAGCGCGCACAGAAACCCGTGTCAGGCAGTGCAAATCTGCTCGGTCCTGCAGACCCCTGGCTGCGGGGAATTTTTTTTCCTAGTAAAAGTTGCACGCTTCCATTCCGGCTCACAGCGGTGCAGACCTTCGAAACCAGCCGATCACATGCACAACTCGTTCAAGTGGATGTGTTTTGCCTGCGCTCAGAGCTGCGCCTCTTTACAGCTGTGGCAAAGCTGGCCCTAGAGACTCGCAGCAGCGTGCAGGTGAGCAGGATGCGGCCCACGCTCCTTCATCCCCAGCCGAGCAGCCCTTGCCACCCAGCTGCCTCTCCACGAAGCCAGGGCTTTCATGAGGTGCTGCTCCAGCTGCGGTTGGGGCTCAGCCGTTCTTTATAAACACCCCTTCTCTGTCTGTGCACAGCTCGGGCTCTGAGTCGGCAGAGCTTTTCAGCACGTGCTCCATCATACTCTGGCCCATTACAGAAGTTAAACGCCTGCTTGTTTTGAAGCTTATGCTTATGTATTTTTTGGAGGGGGTTGGAGCAGAATTGCCAAGTGATGGGCAAAGCCCGGTGCCGATACCAGTGACTTCGGCTGTGTACCTGAGCTCCAGGTGGACCTGGCTGAGTCGCTTCTTGTTTTGATGCTTTTAAAAACTGAAAAGTAGTCCAAATCTGTAAATATGGGACTATACATTCCCAGAAGTCATCTGCTGCTAATTTACAGTTGAATCAATTCATTTTAATCCAAAACCAGCAGAGCAGTTTTCAGTCTCCGAAGACCCTTGAAAATTATACTTGATATCATAAGCAAAAGGATTGCAGGGCATGTCTTTCCCCCAACTGTTTTATTTCACCAAGAGCATTTAGTGCTTCGCCAACTTCTGTCTCTGAGGGTCACTGCAAATGCGTTCTCCTTCTGCTTTTCATATAAAAGTGAAAAGTGAGCTGTGCTTGTGTAACTCATTAACTATTCTTTACATTTTAGCTTGGGGGCTTCTCCTTTTCAGTGCATGTGTACAGCTTGCTCTCGCAGACTCATCTCCCCCTAAACCAAGTGTATGAGCAACCTGTGCAGAGTGGTCACAGCAGATTGTTATGATTTATCTCAGAAGCCAGAGCAAAACAAATGAAACAGACGGACGCTTTGATGTCCTGATTTTTGGAGAGGCTGCTCGTGGCAAGCTGTCAGCGTGGTCAGCTTTAAATATGAGACCTTTTTTCTAGATCACCTCCTGATAAGTCGATTCCTACCTGTGCTATCTGGTACTCAGGGTGCTCGCTGGCTCAGTTCTCTGTGTGTCAGTAATGGGAATCAGTTGTTTAACAGCAGAGGGGAAGATGCAAATAAAGCAAAGGAGCTTACCCAAAACACTGGAAGGTATCCAGGGACCAGAGAGCGATTCCTCCCTCTCGGTGCTTGTAACACAACGCAGCAGAGGGCCGCAGGCAGGATGCCCCTTGGTCTGATTTCGTCCTCTCTTTTACCAGAGCTTTTGGGCACTGGCTGTAGGATGCATCTGGGACAGTGCTGAGGGCTGCAAGATGCACGCTGAGCTCCGGCTCATGTGTATGTAGCCATACACGGGGTGCAATCCTGATGTGAATACATGGGATGAAATCCAAACCCCCATCAAATGGGTCTCACTCAAAACACAGGTCTCAGGCCTCGCTTGACTCTGCTCTGAGAAGTTACACTGCACAAGTCATGCTGCAAGTTAAAATCATATCGGAAAAGAGCAGATGGACATCGCCTGATTTATTTTCATTTGCCTGGTTTTTTTAGCTTAATGTCAAGGAAAGACTTTGGTAGGAAACAGTAATGTTATGCATCTGGCTTTAAGCACTGCTGGGTTCGGTGTCTTTTGCCATGTTTGATTTCTTGCAGCTGCTTGGGCTTAGTTAATTATCTCCTTAAAAGAGGAATTTATATTTTCACAGGATGACTAGAAGGCTGATGGAAATGTGCAAGAGAGCAGAAACACAAATGTTTAGGCAGACCTGGAAAACACTTCCCACAGCCGACCATGCAGTTGCAGCTAATGCCAAATGCCCTCTGTTTGCTTTCCGGGTGATAGATTTTTCTTAAGGGATAAGTTGCTGGAATAGTTTGAAGCGAGCATCACCTCTCATTTGCACAGCCCTGGGCATGCTTCTGTACAGGGCTGCTCTGAAAAGCAGCGCTGGGTGCTGGAAGGGCCAGGTAGGGGGTGCACACCAGGCTGCACCGGGTGAGCACCAGCAGGCTTCTGAGCAACATTATGCTGAGACAGTGGGTTCACGGTGTTGGAAACCCGACGGCGGTCTCAGGACACCGCTGACATTGCCGTGCTGGTGTCTGGGAGGGATGTGCCTGACAGCAGGGACCTGGCCTTGGTCCCCGTCACATCGAAGGACACTGCAGACTCTGCCGCAGGGGCTGTCCTTACAGGCATGTGCAGAGCCGTGCCGGAGCCCAGCGGGTTATCTGGGACAATGGAGAACTCTGGGTGCAGAAGAGCGGTGGTTTCGGAGGATACGAGGTCTTCCTGCAGACTTCCTGCAGGCTGTGCTCCGAGTTCTCCAGGACCAAGCAGCGCGGCTGGCCGGGCAGTGCAGACAGCGCTGCAAACGCAAACGGACCCACCACTGCCCTTTGGGGTGGGGAGGGAGAGTCCGAGCCCCAGGGGGGAAAATAGCACCAAAAAAGGACTCCCTTCTCCCATTCCCCCCAGCAGCGGGTTAGCCTCGAAGGCTGATCACACGTGCTCACGCTGGAATTCCAAAAATATATCCACTCTTGTTGTTCAAAAGCGTGACATGAGATCTAGCCTTGTTCAATCTTTCCCTTCCTTTTAGCCTTTTCAGCTAATAATAGGCACATGTAAGTGATTAACGTAACCTCGTGTGACTGTTCCTTGCTGTTTGTGCAATCCTCAACATGTGCTTTATCTTCTGAGCGCTAAGCGAGCGCGTTTGGCATTTCTCACGTAAGGGACTTTGCCAGCCTGGCAGGATGTCGCGCCACCACAGCACCGCCACGGCCACTCAGCTCCCCCTGCGCTCTCCCCAGACCTCACTTTCAGAGGGAATCACTTATTCCATTCTGGTAATAAATGCTTTTTTAATTTGTGACCTTGATTTTCAAGATCGGCTTTTTCTTTGCCTGTGCCATGCAGATGCAGTCCTTGTTTCTCTTCTCCATCATGAGCACGCCCTTCTAACTCCACATCCTTGCCATCAATCAGCCAGTCTGGGTGGGTCCATGTCAGATGCCAAAACTGAAGTTAGAGGGAAAAATCAATTAAAATCTTAGAAAAACTTTCCATATCCCCAAAGAGATTTTGTTTTCTTTGAAAAACATTTAATAGAAAGTTGGATCTGGGTTCTGCATGCACTCCAGCTGGCAACCAGTTCATAAAGAAATACAAAAAATTGTTTTGAAGGCATGTTACTGACAACTCAACCATATAACACCCCAACTTATTTTAAAAAAATAATACAAACATGCAGAAAAATATTTTTTATGTTTACAACATGGCCAGTTCTAGAGGTTGTGAGCCCCTCTCTGCTTCGCTGCCTCAGACCCGTGATTGCTTTCCCCACGCTTTTCACCACGAGACGTCTTTCTGACCAAACTTCCATGAGCTGCTTCTGCCTGTCGAGGCACACTGCGACTTGCTGGAGGCCCTGCGAGGCTGGTGGCACTGCCGGATCCTCTTGGGCTTTGGTTGCGTAACTTGCTCCGTGCTCTTTGGGTTTGGAGTGCTCGTTACGATCTTTGTTTGGATAATACTTGGAAGTGCTCATCCACGATGCGGTCTCCTGTGGCCTCCCGGGCAGCAGAGCGCTGAGGAAGTGCCAGCAGCCAGCCTGGCTGTGGGCAGTGCCAGCTGGGCTTTTGGGGCAGCTCCCATGCTCTGCTCCAGGGTTGGGGTGTTCTCCATCTCACCATTCGTGTGTTCACTTTGAGGTTCTCCTTCGTGTTTGCTCGTTTGTTCATTAGAAACAAGGGCTACCCTTTACTTCCCTTTATGGTGCTGTGTGGATGTACCCACTTGTAAAAATATCGTTCTTTTGGAACTTTTTACATCTTTGAAATAAGGACAAACATGTTGTTGGTTTTAGGTTCGTTTCTTTGTTGGGTTTTGTTTGGTTGGTGTTGTTTGTTTTCCCCAGAAGGACTATTTAGGGGGAAGATAAAACAATCATCTTCAGCTGTACCTGGGAAAAAGGGTGGCCCTAGCGCCATAAAAACTAAGCGTGGGTGCAAGCCCATGCAGAAGCAGCATGGATAACACATGTCCTGCTGGAGTCCCATTTCTTTGCAGTTTGACCCAAAACACGTCTGTGCACCGCGTCCCCGTGGCTGCCATGTGGGTTAGCTCGGTGGGGCTGCACCTGCTAGGAAATACGAGGAAAAGTGGCAGGCTCCGTTCATATGGGAAAAAGAAGTCACACAGCTTCACAGCATTGCGGGGGGGCACACATTATGTAGCCAGCTACGCTGGTCTGTGAGGACAAATAGGGTCTCCCCACCTAACAGCTCCTCTTCCTGTCTGTTGGACCACAAAAACCATGCTCGAGAAGCACAGCGCAGCACCTGGTGCTCCAGGGGCTGCTTTGCAGGTTACCAGCAGAGGAAAGGGGCTGTTGTGACCCACAGCCAACGTACCGCAGCACCCTGCGGGCTGCTGCACACCTATTTCATGGAAATCTTTGTACAAAATAAATCTTAATGTGTGCCGAAGTGGTGCTTGTGTTTAGAAACAATAAGTAGTGGGAAGGAGATGCGGTTTGAGCCCTGGCCCCTTCACACCCCCAGCCAGACCTGGCGCGACTGCAGTGAGCCACAAGCGCCCTTTGTGCAAACTGAAATTCCACTGAAAGCATCAGCATAAGCTCTGGTCCGTGTTCTCCTTGCTCTGAGAAACTGCTTAACGCTTTGGAATGGAGTGATGGGGTGTCCTGGAAATTCAATTAATTTCCAAAAGCACACAGGGTCACAGGGTAGTTTTAAGACAGGGAGTTAAACTTGTTTCCTTTTCTTTTGCATTGAAAATCATTTTCATTGTGTACAGAGCATATCTGAGATAAGCATTTTTACAGTAAACATGCACAAGTACCAGATTCTGCAGGGAAACATGGTTTTGCCCTTTTTTTTTTTTTTTTTTTAACTAGGGCTTTAAATGGATCCTTTTATAATTCTCAAGGTCATTGTTAAATATTTGAAATAGTTGGTTGAATGCCAAAATATTTTCATTGCTTGAATTTCTCTCCTCGGAGAATTATTGCAGACAATGAAATGTGGCATCTTCAACATTCATGTCAAAGAGAAAAGCTGCCCTGGCAAGCAGCTTTGTAACTCGGGAACCCGACTAAAGCTTTATGTTTTAGGACAAGGAGCTTCATGGTATATTTAATTGCCAGGACTCTGAGGCATCTTTACTGCAGTCTTACAGCTTTTATGTATCACGGAAAAAGAGATCTCATTTCTGGGTTTTGTAAGAAATTCGGGCTGAAACCTTCGGTGGTCCTTAGCAATACTTGGCCGGAGTGACAGCATGCAGCGAGGGGCTGAGCTGGCATTCCTGCTTCCAGTGCTGGAGCACTCTCCAGCAACATCCCCCGAGCTGGGGAGGCAGCCAAAGCGAAAGGAAAAGGAGGTTTTGCCTGTCTTCGTTCCCAGGCGTGCCATGCTGATTCCCAGTGAAAGCCTGTATAAGGCATGGGGAAGAATCCTCCGTGGTTTGGATCAAACCTGAATCTACAGAGGAATACTTGAGCGAGCCTTAACCTGGCCACGCAGTTTGGTTTTATGTTTTCTGAATTTACAATGGAAACAAACTAATTAAGCTCTTTCTGTGATCCCCTCTTCCCCACCACCTTCCTTAGGGAAGGAGCTGAGGGGTTTTACATGGTGCTGGCAGATCGGCAGCAGCGAAGGAGCCGGTGTCAGGCACACAGCACAGCCACGCCGTATGTGAGCATGACCCAAAATGTTCAGATGACAAATGTGTTGTTTGCCTGACCGTGAACTCGTATGTGCTCCAAGGAAGAAGTAAGCAGAATTTTCTGAAGTTGGATTACAAACAGACTTGGCTTTTGTGTTCCTTTTGTGAGAACGAAGCCGGAAAACAGATGAACCCATGCTTGACCAAACAAAGCACAGTGATTTTGGTTTTCTTCGGAGCCGTGGCTTGGATTTCTGGCCTTGGCTGATGCTGAGGTTCCTCAGTACCTGCAAAGAACTGGGTCGCTGGCACCGTTGCAGACCCATGGCAGGACTGGATGGTCCACACGTCTGAACGAGAAGCCGGAACGAGAAGCCACCAGTGGTTTTGAGGGATTTCGTGAGAAAGACTTTTTTACTTTTGTAAATGAAACAACTTTTATTTTGCAACTAGTTAATCCCCCTTCTTTTCTCATCATAGGTGATTTTTTAAGGGGAGAAAAGAGCAGAAGCTTTGATTTATTTCTCTTTCACTTCCTTGCTCGTAATGAAAATTCAAGTAGACCGTAATCCAAGTAAGCACATCCCATGGAGGGAGGGGGGAAGAGTTCTGGCAAAGCAGGGAAACTTGGAAATTCGTGTGTGATTCCTCTCTGTTCAGCCAAGTTTCTGAAACAGCGCAGTGCACGAGCAGCACGAACACAGCCCCTGCTGGAGCGTTTGCTGCTGCAGAATGAATCGTGCCGGCGTTTGTTTCAGCAACGAGGGCAAGTGTGAAGCCTTGCCTTGCACCTCAGACACTGAAAAATGATTTTTAAGACTGGAAATCAGGGTGAGGGGGTGGAGCACAGTTTTAATCTTTTGGACCTCACAGCTTTAGCAGTTCCAAGCTCACGTACCTGATGCATTTAAAGGTGACCGTGTTCGTCTGGAGGCGGCGTATTGTGGCTCTCTCGATTTTCTTTTACAGGATCTACACCTCCAAGTGTGCATTTCTGTAGGCAGTAAACAATGCAGAGGGGATGGTGAGGTTCACAAGATTTATAAAATGGTTGAATGCTGGGGCGTCGCCTGCTGTGTGCACCCTGGGGGGACTGGCAGGGTTATGACTGCCCAGCTTTAGCAGGGAGGCACAAGGTGGTGGCCACAAACCTGGCTAACTAAAAACCAGGCTGCTATCAACAGAGGTGGTGCTGAGAAGCACAGAGTTAGGGATGTTATTTCTTTATGATCTCTTTTCTGGCCTGCTCAGTATTTGTTTTACACAGCTGCCTCCAACATCTGCTTTTCATCTCTGCTCTTTGTCTATGTAGGTATTCAGAAACGCCTTTCTTTCCTTCTTTCAGCTGCTTTAAGTGTCTCCTGTCTTGCCAACAAAACATGCAGATAATTGAGTTCAAAAATCATTTTAAAAATAGGCTGTTACAAATTTTATCCAAAAATAATTAAAGGTAGTAATTTTAGCTGCCTTCCACATAAAGGCAGGTGGCGAAATACAGCTAGATGAGCCTGAAACTGCTCAGGAACCTGAAACTAAGGTGAGCCCATTTGGTAGTTTCAAGCTGAGATCTTTTCCCTCCTTTTTACCTGGCAGCTTTGAAGCAGCCTTCCCAGCCTCAAACTCTCCCTTCGTCCCTGGGGTACTCAGGACCCAAGCTGTGGCTCGTATTTTAGCCCAGGATCCAGCTCCAGAGCATCGGGTGAGCAGCGGCCTCTGGCTCGGCAGCTGTCCCTGATGCCAGCAGTGGCTGATGCTTTGCCTTTTGTTGTCCACTGGCACAAAAACGCTGCCGAGCTGCAGCCCTGTCCTGCCACAGCTGGGTCTCTGCAGCTCGGCTTTGCCCAGCTGTGACCGGGATTTGCACACGCGGGACGGCCGTGTTTAAACAGCTATTGTGGCTGTCTTTGCTTTTCTCTCCCCTCCTCAAAAAATGCAGAGTTGTTGCTTTTGGATAACAGAGGCCAAAGCTCTGAGGCACTTCTGGATAAACAAATACAACTTTTGCCCTCAGTGAGGGGCAGAGTTTTGCCTGGACTGGAGGCCAGCAGCTCCACGAGCCACAGGGGCCAGAGACACTGAATATCCCTCTGATATTCACTACAACCTCCTCGAAGAAAAGCCCTTTTTCTTCACAGAAAATCCCAATCCATTTGACATTTTTCCTATTCTGTGTTATTTATCTCCTTGGACAAAGCTTGCCCTTTGGCTAGCGCCTCTTCATGCCGCAGTCCCACTGTATTCCTGTGGCTGAGCTTCCCTCGCATCCTGAATCGGCCACATAACAGGCCAGGCTGCATTTTATCACATGGATTATCAACAGCGAGGGTAGCCACTGAGCCCCACGACTGATTTGGGGCAGTCCAAAGCACAACCCACCCTTCCAGCCTGGGTTTGCTTTGCCCTCTCCTTGCCAGGGCTCCCTCTGCACCTCCATCTCAGCTACCTGCTCTGGACAAAGCTACCATCTGCTCCATCTCATGTCTCAAAGGGCTTTTTGAGGACAGAAACACTGAGCAGAACTGGGCCAGGCAGGATCTGGGTGCAGTCATGGGGCAGCACTGGAGGTCCCAAAATCTGGCCCTGGGGTTGGGGTCTGCCTGGATCCGCATCCACTGGTTTTCTTCAGTAGATGCAGGAAAATCTGATTTGTTTTCGCATGCTTGTAGATCCGAAAATGTAAACTATAGTAAAGTATCTGCGTATAGTGTGACCTCTTAACCTGAGGCTTTTTTTTCTGTTCTGGGGTGAATTCCAGCAAACCACTGTGCTGCTGTGTTTACAAGAAAGATGCGTGTTTTCTGTGTTCTCAGGGCCACGGCATGCCTCGTTAAAAATGCTCTTCAGGAAAAAGAAGGCGAGCTAGCGCGGCCTAGGATGGATTTATCAGCAGGGCTTGGGGGGGACGGACAGACAGCTCTTCCAGAAGGATGCTGGCTCCCCACCGTGGCAGTGAGCACGAGCTGGGCGTGCGGCGGTGGCGGCAGCACGGCCGCAGCCGAGGTGGGTGCACAGTGGGTGGCGGCGGGGTGCCAGCACCCCCAGCCCCACGCCAACCCCCCCAGCCTCAGCAGCTCCTCTGGCAGGAGCCGTTTCGGCAAGTGGCGGCGGTAAATGACAGTTCCTGTAAATCGCAGGCAGGGTCCCCCACTTCCCGATCGCTGCCACGCTCTGTAAACAGGCTTCTGTGTGCCTGGCAGAAGATCAGAGCCACTCTAATCGGCCCGGCCAGCTCTCAGTGAAGCTCTGCGGCTCTGTGCTCAAATAAAAGCCAAAAACAATATGTTTATGAAAGCAAAACATCGCAAATACGCTTTATTTACACTGCTGACATTGAAAAGAGAAACAGATGCCTCTGGTTTGGGTGTCTGTCTAGCCTAATTTCAGGAAAACGTGTAGATCTGAGGGAGAAAGGACAAAAAGGACTAGAACTGTACAATCTGCCACATCTCCAGCTTTGAGTGTTATAAATCGTTTGTGCTCTGCTATGGCAAGCAGAGAGGTGTTGGCACTGCAACATGCCAGCAGGGTGATGCCACCCCGACCCACCGGCGAGGAAGAAGAAGAGACATCGTCGAGCAAAGGGGCGAGCGCTGGAGCTGGGTGCGAAGCAGAAGCCTGGAGCCCTCGACCAGGAGATGCACAAGTGTCGCACACGGCTCTGATGGGCCCTTGGTGCAGGGGCTTTTGCTGGATAATTGTCCTTGTTGCCATAAACGGTAAAAATGGAGCAATATGTTAAGCAGAGCTGCTGACACGCTGATGGTCTGACTGAGAAACGCCTGGAGAAATGGCATCTGAAAAAAGGAGCAGGGCAAGAGCCAGCGTCTTCGTAGCTCTGACACTTCTGTTAGAATAGACAGCTGGCAGGATTTGCATCATGACATACATTTCATTAAAAATTATCCCCAGAATGGGGTTGGAGAGCATTCATTTCCAAGCAGAGGCATCACAAACAAGGAGAGCCAAGTACACTGTAAGCGGGGCCACATCCAGCCCTAGGGCAGTGGGGGAGATGGCTGAGCTGTGCTTCCTTCCCTAAATGCACACATACAGGCACAAAGCCAGTGTTATTTGTGCATCCTCATGCTTGCTGTTGACCGGGATGATTAAACGTGGGACCTCTCGCTGAGGTTTCCCCACGTTCAGCCTCCACCACCCCACTGCAGCATGGGGAAGTAAAACTGGAGAAGTGATTGGGAGACATGAAGGAAGTTCCTCTGTCAGTTCCTCTGTTGTGGGGTTTGGGGACTTGTTTGGGGTCCTGCTGGCTGCCGCTCGGCGTGTCGTGGGGCCAGGGGCTTCATGCAGGCACTGTGTTGGGACCAGAAGTCCCAGCAGCGCTGCTTTGGGGCACATTCAGACCTCGCAGTAAGTGCTGAGCAGTTACCGAGGCTGCCAACTTTGGCCATTATTACCGTGTATCTACAAATACATAAGTAAAGAGAGGATTTTCTTTTGTCTAGATGAAACCATTTGTGTTTCTTAGTCAAAAGGATTCTAACGAGGGATTGGGCTGAGCGATGTACGTGGTGATTAATGTGCAGGTAGATGGCACTCGTTCACCACCGTATGTCTTCTGGGATGCCTGCCGAGGCTCCGCAGTCCTGGGCAGCACCAAGTCCTTGAGAAAGAGCCAGGACGGGGCCACAGGACCCCTTGCAGGACAGCAGTGCCCACGCTCCCTCTTGGACACACCAAGCAGAAACCATCCTGACCAGGAGACTGCTTAAAGGTGCTTCAGTGCCTGCACCGAGCAGGGGCAGAGCACAAACACTGCTTGGCTCTGCGGGGAGAAAATTGAAAGTGTGTGGGTTTGGGGTTTTTTTTTTTGGTTGTTTTTTCTTTTTTTTTTTCTTTTTTTTTTAGGAAGCAGCTTTTGTTCTTAGTTTCTGGATGAAAACTTGAATTGTTAATCCATGCAAGGATTTATCTAGTCAAAAATGCAACTGTTTGTTGAAAAGTCTGGAGCAGAGTGTCAGTCAGCCAGGGCAGGACTTCATGGTTAAACATCACTCGTGCACCATGAAACGGGGTAGGCATCTTTTACAAGTGTCAAACTTTTCTTATTTATTCCCTAGACCGTAGATACCACGGGGAGGGCTGAATGCTGGAGCAGTCCTGAGCCACACTCAAGATCACCCGCACAGGTGTTTTATAATATGCAGATCTTAAAAAGCATGCTTCTGGTATTTTTACTTGAAAAAAATCTTCCTTCTTTAAAAGCTTTAAGTGACTCCTTGTCCTTCCTCTTTTCCCCTTGGGGTTACTGCGATGGTGCTGTTGGATTTAAACTAAATGCAGTGAATCATTGTGGTTTGTTTCTTGTTTATTTGGAATAGTTTTGGGAAACATGCTCAGCTCTAATGCTTGCTTCTTTCCATTTACCTGTCATTAGGCAGGATTGCAAGACCGGATGGCAATGAAAAGGAGGGTTTTTCCCTGCCTTTTAGTGTATTTAACTGATGAGTTGGAAGGATCGGTGGTGGTTTCTGCTGCCCTGATGAGCAGCTCGCTGCCACCTCCATGTGCTGCTCGCGCTGGAGCTGATGCAGTGATCCGGGGTCACTTGTCTCAAAGGTTTCTCCCGTGGTTATTCCTGGGCACTCAAGCTTTCAAAAGTTGCTCTGAGCACGGACAGGTCTCATTTTGAGAATGCTGCTCTCACCCCCTGCATGTTCCTATTTAGCTCTCTGTGATCAGGCAAGCACGGCCCCACACTGAATTGAGCACAGGCTCCTCAGAGCAGACAGATCAGCACCTGCCCGGTGTTCAGACAAGTCCCTCGGAGCCCCCTTCTGTACATGCCCAGGCCCAGGGGTTTGGCAGCTCCGGCTTTCCGGAGCTGCTGGAGGCTTCATAAACCCCCGAGCAGCGGAAGCATGCTCCAGGCGTGGCCGGAACTGGTCACTGTGTGCAGCCAAGAAAGATGTGCTATTTTTCTGCTTCTGCTTTTGTTATCAGAGAACTGGAAGTAAAATGCTCACAAATACCAAAAGTCAGAATGCAAATCCAAGAAGCAGAAAACAAACCCATATTTGGGCTAAAAGTTTAAAAAAGAAGAATGGTGTTAGACTAAACTATCTCTCTCTCCCTGGTAAATATTAATTTCCATGAGTATCAGTATTTATTTAACACAAAATAAGCGTGACAGATTTATTCCTCAGCATTGGCTTTGCAGCTGTGTAATTTCTTGACCTCACTCAAGTAATCCCTGGGGCGAGGGAGCGGGGACTCAGCCTTGGTAGGAATTATTCGACGTAGCTGCAGCGTGCAGAGCAGAGCTCCCGAACCAGCTGTGAACAGACGGGCACGGCATGGCAGAGGAGCGAGGTGGCAGGGGGCAGGTGACACCGCGGTGACAGTTTTTGGAAGCATCGCGATGGGCAGGCGATCGTCCAGCTGTGTCGCAGCATCCACCCGAGCAAAGCAGGACCGTTTCCGTCTCATCTGGCCTAAGCCATTGCTTTCCCAGCAGAGGGCACGATGTGCAAGCGAGAAAGGCGATCAGCGCCGAGAGAGGCAATTTCAGAAGTGACACAGCACAAACCAGCAGGAGCGCAGCCAGAAACCTGGGGGCAGGATGCGCCGGGGCCCCGCGGGGCTGCTCAGCACCCTGCAGAGGGTCTCGCTGCCTCTCCAGGCACTGCTCCCCAGCCCGCAGCCCTGGTGCCCACGTATCTTCTGCACTTCAGAGGACACTCAGTTTCGTTATTAAACACCCTCAGAGCTATTTTAAACGTACTGGGGGGAAAATTCTGTGGATTAAAGAAAATTGAGCTAACATCTGTTTGAAGGGAAATAATTGCTCATTTTCCAGAATTTCTTGGACACCGATGTCCAAATAGCACAGTTTTCCAAGATAACTCTATGTCTTCTAGGAACATAATTACTGCAGGTAGCAAAAGCATCTCTTCAGCTTGATCTGTTCGTGTGGGTTGTGTGAGGTCTGAAAGTCCTTTGTTTGGGTCCTCAGTGCTTGAGAAAACAGATCTCTGAAAGATGACCTATGTATAGAAAAATACTTTCCTGTCTGACTGTCTCTTTCTCAGAAATGGCTCCTTGGATTAATTTCAAGCTTTATTTGTAAGAGGCGTCTCAGCAAAGGCATGAGAAAGGTTCAGTTCTTGTAATTATTAAGTGAGGAAAACATGCTGTTTACCCTCAACAGTATATTTTAACAGTACCATTCCAGTCATTCCCATGACCTGGAAATTTCCCTCTTGCTGCACCATCACATATCTATTCCAAATTTGCTTTTATTCCAGCTTCCTGCTCATACAGTAACACTGCAGCGATGTGGTTCCTGCTTGACCCGGATTTCAAGCACTGAATCGTTTGCATCCGTATGCTCCTGTGCTGGGTCCTCCAGGCCCGCTCGCCCCAGTACTTGCTGATCTGTTCTCCCTGCAAAAGGATGGGGCTGCGTTCCTAAATGCTCTTATTGCTTATGCGCGGCTCCCTTGGGAACTGTGCGCTACAATTGCTTATCTGCTCGTGGTTACGAGGCAGCCAGACAGATCCACGAGACTTCAAGGAGCTCAAATGGCAGATAATGATACACTCTGTGAGGATTTCACACCCCTGCCCGCTGGGGCTGACATGTTTTGCAATTTATTTTATGCTGCTTGGCAGGTGTTGAAAAAGAGAACTTGCACCAAAGACAGCACTTGAGTTGTTCACAATCTTCACACAGTAATGCAAAGATCTTTGCACAACCCAGGTTGTTGGCATTTTTTTTTCACCCTTACCCCATTTTTTTGGATGGTCTCCTGATGAACAGCAACCCTCCTTGTTTTCCCAGTTGGCCCATTAGCTTGTAGCCAAGGCTCTTTTCTAGCTTTGGAGAGATTTGTTCAAGGTTGCCAGCCCCTAAACAACAGACAGGCTGTAGATGTGCTCTTGGCCTTCCTGCCCTGCTTCCTCCATCATCACCAGCTCACCCTCACCCTGTGGGGCTTGCTGTTAACAGCACCTTCCCCAACCACTGCTGCCTTCACGCCTGGCCACCTTTTTCTTAGTTTCCAGAAGATCTACCATGGACTTCCTGCTATTCACCTGGGCTACACATCACTTGGAAAAGCCCTTAAAAGCACCGCAACACTTCTTTAGAGCTCTGGAAGGATTTCAGACTGCCCAAAATGGTGGTTTCTGTTGCATCTGCAAGCATTTGGTGTTAAGATCCAGCACATCCAAGCTGCAGGTCTGGCAGCTGGACGAGTACCCCATGTAAATGCCTGCTTGGCGCCAGGCTGCGTCCTGCCCTCCCTCTCCCATAGGTATGGGGAAGGTCTTCCTTCCTCGGCATCCCACAAAAGGCTTCTGCGGTCGGGGAGAGGAGAGGACGAGCTGAATTTCCTCAGCTTCCAGGGCAACAGCAGTGTCCGTGGTGCTGATGAAGCCAGGGGAGTGCATGCTGTTGGTTTTCACTGTAGAAAATTTCCCCGAGCTCCTGACAAACACAGACCTGCAGACAGCACCCTGACCTCACTGACACCGCTATGTGAGTGACCAAAGGGGCTGATCGTCAGCTCAGGCCACCAAGGGAATTGTACTTCAAGTGCAAAGGAAAAAAGGCCTGTGTCTATTAGCAGGGCTGTGGAGAAATCCCCTTTCTTGCAATGATTTAGAAACTTCATCTGAAGATGTAAACAAAGGAAGTGCAGGATCTGTCATCAACCACAAAGCGATTTGGGGATTCCAGCCATGCAAAACCATGGGTAATTTGGGCTGCTGCCCGAAGTGCTGCCCCAGAGGACAGAGCTTCCTTGTGAAGCATCTCCCTCTGCTGCAGCCTGGTCGCCGCGAGGAAAGCCCAGCCCACGGGAGGGATGCTGCCGGTGGCTCCTGGTGGCACAAAGGACACACCAATGCAGGGAAAAGCTACAGACTCATCATCCCCTTGAGGACTCGCTTCAGACCATGGGCTGAAGGGCATGCAGAAAGCAACACTTCAGACACTTCAGCCTTCAATAACAGGAAGGGGGCTCCTCTCACTCAGCAGCCAAATTTGCACCGAGTCTACGTGTAGACCCTGGATTCTCGAGCTCCCTGGTGGCTTTCTGCTGACAGGGGAAAGGAAACGCTTTCTATTTATCAGTTTTATCATCCTGTGTAAGGTTTGTTTCCTCTACACTTGAGAAGGTGATCAGAAGTGGAGGAGATGTAGACAGACCGCTGGTAAGCGTGCAACAGCAGAACATGAATTTGCTTTTGGTTGCTTAGATTTAGGACAGGAGATACAAGTGTGTGGCAGCATCTCACTGTCCTTTGGGTTTTCTCAGTGTCCCTATTTGCCTCAAGAGGAGTCAAATGTGGTCTAAAGGTTCACTAATAAAAATCTTGCCGCGTTTGACCATGGTAAGGTAATCAACTTTTCTTTGGACCTTGGCTAAGCAAATTCAGTCCCTGAAATTTTATTGTACCCCCGTCTCAGCTTTGGTGAACAGATTCAGACTTCACCATGGATAAGGAAATCCCCCCAGGCTGTGGTGTGTTCTTCACCTCTCAGGGTTTTTTTCTTGCGAACCCATCGTGGCAGAGGCGCAGCAATCAGAGCAGGAGGAGCGGCCATGGTTATGGGGCCTGAGGTTACTTCTGCAGAATGACGACAGCCCTAGGAATCTGCATTTTTCTTTATGATATGTTTCTCTTGTTGAAGCTTATTTGAGGGATTCATTTGCCTTTCGGGGGGTGTGTGGTTAGCAGAGAATGCAATAAAATTTGAGAGCCATGGGATTACTTGTTTCTATGTGTATATTCCTCAGGTTTTGAATACAAAGGATCGATAAATAGGTCACTGCTCCTTAATATGCACAAGAGCAGGCAGCAGGATAACAGATCACTCAGGCTCTACCAGAGATAACCTGGTTTTATTTGTATTTTTGGGCAGATCTCCATCAATAACTCCCCAGAAACTAGAAATTGTCCTGAAGATGTATCCAACACAATATTCTGGGACACAAACCATGTTCAGACATGCTTCAGAAAGATGAAAACCATTACTGATTCCTTTGCTTTTGTAAGGCAGTGCTGTAGTATTAACATCAGCTAACATCCTTTTGGGTTTTAGCTTACTTAAGATTAGTGAAATGCTCATTTATACGGTGGAAATGAGTCACTTGGAAGGGAGAAGAAATTTCTTGAAGTCTCGTTTTGCACAGTAAGAAATCCTCAGCTCTGTTTAGTCACCATTTTGTGGAGTGTCTTGTATTAAATGATTCACTTTTTCCAGAGCATGTGAGTTCTTGACGTTTCTGAATGTTAGAATAACAGTTGCTTTGGTGCTCAAAGCACAACAGAGACAAGTGGATGGTATTATTTAAAGCCTGACCTCACAGTCAGATGAAAAGCACGTCCTGGTGCTTGAGCCACTAGGATAAACTCATTGCCTAGGTGTTTCCTATGCAGAAGATCTTGAGGCAAGACTGAGAAGACAAATAGGAAAGGCACAGCACAGCATGGCAGAGCTCCCTGACGGGGGGTCCTGGCTCTTGTCTGCACCCACAAGTACTTCCATTTTGTTCTCTCATTTTCTAAAGCTGCCAGGAGTGCCAGCTGCTGGTCGTTCCCTTGCTGTGGCAGACGGGGAGATGGGCAGTTAGTTAGGACAGCCTCCTTTTGCTGTTATTTAAACACTGCCATGACTGACACTGAATGTATTGGACGCAGAGTAGACATCCAGGAGATGAACCTACTGCAATAACTGCTTTATTAATCATTGCCAATATGTCCGGAGAGAAAAAGAATTATTTAAAACCTTAAGAAAAAAAAAATATTGCAGTGATCAGAAAAGGGCTTCCCCTTGCTATAATCACCTGTCTCCTGACGGAGCATCTGGGCAAGGCTGGAGAGCTGCAGGAATCCAGACAGGGCAACCAACCACCCAGCCAAGGAGAGGGAATGGTGTGTGGCCAAAGATGCTGAGCTGCAGCCTGATAAATGAACCGTGCAGCCTCAAAGAGCCACAGCCTGGCCCCCACAGGACAGTAAAGCAGGCAGGCAGCATGGTTTCCCATTGCCCATTTTCCTCCTGGGCAGGGAAAACAGCACTGAGCTAAAGCCACTTTAGTAAAAGGGCTGCTAAAAGCTCCGTGGACCCATGTCCCCCTGGCAAGAGCAAAAGAAAGTGCCAACCACTGCAAATGCTTGTGCATGTGCAGCTTGGTCAATTGGGATCCCAGTTCCCAGATGCCAGAACAATATCTGATGTGTTTTACTGTAATTACCTTGTTTTTACACGCTAAGCCAAGTCTTTCTCAGTATTTGCTTTCATTAACTTCTTAAGAAAAAGATTGTCCTGAGGGCAAAGGCACTTGTCACAAAAGCCAAGCAAGAAAAAAAATCTCGAACCAAGTGATGAATTCAAAGATTAAAAAAGCTGTAAGCCTTATACAGCAAAAGAAAAGCTCCAATCCACTGGTGATTGGTCAGGCATCTGCTTGGGCTTTTGTAGGAAACGCTGGAAGTGTAGTGGTGAAAGATCCTTGGAAAGAATGCGCGTTTTTAATAAATAATGCGTATGCTTTAACAAACAGAACTTTATTTATTACGGCACTTCAGGTAGCATTTAGTTTCTCATGAAAGTAGTACTTCAGGCTTTCAAAATACAAACACGTCACAGTACCTCTAATTATTAATATGTCCTTCTTGTGGAAGAAATCGGCTTTGTTGGGCAACATCCTAGTTTAAGGGATTGCATCAAAGTTTTTTAAGTGACTTGATTATGTTTCTGTTCTGCTTTTGCTCGATACCCAGCCCTCAGCAGTGCTTCCTCTGAGCCCTCTGAGAAACATGTCAGGCACTCTTCACTCTCTTCTGGCCCTGCATTGTCCACATCTCTGCAGACAGGAGCTCTGACACCACCAATATTTATCATAAATAACTGCACGTACACAGCAAACTTCTTTGAATTTCCATAATAAAAATATTCATCTTTTTTTTCTTCTTCTATTTTTTTTTTAATCTGTTACTGCAGCCAAACTGATTAGACAATTTTAAAAGATTTCAGCAGTTGTAGGTAAGAGCTCAGTGCTTTCGCCTCTTAGAGCCAGCCAAGTGCATCCACATTATTACTGTTTGATTGTTGACGTAGAAGCAATGATCCAGCCCTTTCTCAGGGAGTGTAACAAGGATCGTGAAGAAACGCAAAGAGAAGGAGGAAAGGAAGCAGGGAGGATCAAGTTTATTGTGGTGAAGGAGGGGGGAAAAAAAAAAAATTCTGAGACCAAGTACAAAGAGTGTGATTGCGAAATTTAGAAACTAGCTGGTGAGAGGAGCAGAGCAGGAAACTCCTCCGCACTCGCTGCTTGCTTTGTCTCTCTGAAGTCTCATCTCTAATTGACAGCTCCTGGGCCTCCTGTCGCCTTGGATCACAGGCCACTCAGACAAGTGCCCACAGATCCAGTTTTCAGCCCTAACGGTCTAATTGCCCAGGAGCTGGTGCTAGTGGGGCACGTCAGGTACTCACGGGTACAGGTTTGCGTGTGAGGACCTAACACAGCCTGGAGGGGGGCAGCTTGGAACCAAAATCCATTGCACTTGGGCTTTGTGCCCCACAGTCTTTTCCTTCTCAGGTAGGCAGAGTTTTACTGCTGTGTTCAAGCTGGCAAGGTGAATGTCTGGAAACATGGCAGAGGGAGGCTCTATGCAGCATTTGGGCTATTAATACGTTAATTTGGGCTTATTTCGCTTTTCTTTCCATCTTTTATGATCCCTGGGTTGCAGAACATGCCGCAGAAGTTTAATCTCTCGGCCCCCTTGAGGGGGGACAAAATGCAGTTATCCCCATCCCCGCCACACAGACGAGGAAACTGAGGCATAGATACTGAAGGCAAGGCAACACCGGGAGGCGTTCTCAGATGATTTAAAACCTTTCTGAAGCTGGAGGCCGTCTCCCACACAGTGCAGGAGGACATAGCTGTGTGCTTTTGTGCGTCAGGGAGCATCCGAGGTAGCTGGGGTACTTTATGTTCGCTGATAACCTCCCAGTGCCTCGAGGGGACCCCAGGAATCACCACAGCCGGGTAGCAGCTCTGTCACACATCCACCTGAGCTTCAGCGTGGTCAGAGGAGCACCCATGGCCCTGCTCTTCCGCACCCCCAAGGCGCCTGGAACACCTCTGCTAACCCCTGTGTGTCCTTCTCTGCCTCGGAAACCACAGCCACCAAAATCCCAGCTCCCTCCGGGTACAGGACACGGAGTACTCAGCACAGGGTTTTTCTCAAGCCCTCTCTCCAGTTGTAGGGCTGCAGCAAACGGTTGCATTCTGGCATTTCTGGCTGGGGATGTGCCAGACACTACCCTGCTGTGGTCACCTCCCAGGAGCAGCTCCATGGGCACACCAAGGTGGCAGCTCTGCCTCGCTCTGTCCTGCGAACTCTCGTGGCGGGGCTGATGCTGGCCATGGGACCAGCCCATGAGCTCAGCTTGGGGCTCGCCTTGTCTTTTGATCCTACCTGCTGGTCCCAGTGGTTCACCTGGGTTAGCAAGATTTTAGGACATAGGCAATGTCCTTAGTGTACAATTATACAGCTCTTGGCTCAACAGATCCCTGAGTAAGCCTCTAAGCACCCTTTTTATATAAAAATACTTGGATTTTTTCACTTCTCCCAACCCTGAATGAAATGTCGTTTGTTTCACCTGCACAGTGAACAAACTCTAGATTGAGAACATGCAAAGCGGGACCGCGTTGTGCTCAGGCTGCTAGCACAAACACAGCAAAATGGTTTTCAAACCAATACCTGGAGCTTGCATTGAAGTGTCTTCTGTTTGGTGTCACAGCACTGCCTTCTCTGGCAATATGCACTACTTTGTTTTTAGTGTAGATCTGTTGGACATGCTGAAAAATATTTTGTAGTAGAAGTACACGTTGACAATCCTTAGAAGAATGCCCAGGAAGTAACTGAGGGACCTGAGAAGGGCTGCGGCCCTGCTGGAGAAATGAAACACCAAGAGGCTGCAGACGGGAGCAGGAGAGCTGCCGGCCTTCAGGAGGTCATCTGTCTGGAACAGGATGCACTCGGCGGCTACCAAGAGCCAGATGATCCTGGAAGTCCGTCGGGCATTTTTCACTGTCCGCAGATGGCGAGACTCTGTGGGGAAGAAGGTGATCAAGTAAGCTTCGAGGGCAACGCAGCTCAGCAGCAAGGCGCTGATGTGTGCGTTTGCAGTGAGCAGGTTCTGCAGCAGGGCCGAGGCGAATGCTGGAGATGAGATAGCAACATCAAAGGTCCACGCGACCATTTCAGCAGCAACACTAACAGAAACCAGGATGTCTGCTTTTGCTAGACTCGCGATGAGAACTGTGGTGGACTTGGATGAAACCTTTGCAGACTGCAGGATGATTGTCACGTACAAGCTGCCCAGCAAGCCCAGAAGGGTGCTGACAGCATTTGAAGAAGACAGGACAAGGTATTGGATATATTTAAGTACCAGGTATCTTCTGAGATCTTTCATGTGGTCTCTCTCCATAGAAATACTAGTCAGGGAAGAATACCTGGAATGCATATAAAAAAAGTTGATTACATGTAAGATGAGTGGAATATGTTGCAGAAAATTAGCATTATATTACCTGCTTTGGTACAGGCACCGGCTGGCATCCTGCACAATCCAGCATCATTGCGGCTTTGGTCAGTTACCCAGCTTCAGAGTCATTCAGTATGTGAAATCCTCACAGCTCATCAATTATTAAATAAATTGCATATAAAACCTGGGAATTATAGCGTTTTCTTGTAATTATTGCAGGGGTCATTTCAGGGAACTGGAATGACTTGACTGTTCCTGGGAAAATTAAGATCAGAAGAGGGCTACTTTCATTAAGAAAGCTTTTTTTTTTTTTCTGTTTGGCTTTTTGGGTCAATAATTCAACATAATATCACTGGGAAATCTTAAAAGAAAAATTAAAGAAGCCCCAGAAAACATGAAATAGCAAAGGTGGTCCCTGACTTTCAAAGGGAAGAGCAAGAGGAGCTAGTTCCCAGAAAATGACTGAAATAATCAAACGCATTGTTATCTAAGAAATAGAGTGTACATAAGGAAGAATAATGTGGTTTTCTCACAGATAAAGCCTATTACATGATCTCAGCTTCCTTCTGTAGAAGGATAATAGATCTCACGGGGGAGAAAACAATCAGCAAGCATTATATGTCTTGAATTTTATTAAGACTTCCAATATTGCTTCATGAAGCATTCCTACAAAGGAACAAGCTAAGGGAATGTGGACTAGACAAAACAACGATTAAGTCATGCACAGCAAGGTGGGAAAAGAAGAGGCTAATTATCAGAGATGGAAGGGATGCTGTATCAGATCTTGCAGACATCTGTCCTTTTGTGCGTTCTCATTAACTACAACAGGTATTAGAGTTTGTGCTTATTAAGTTTGCTTATTAAGTCTGTTACCACGAATCTGCAAGTACAGTTTCAGATCTAGACGAGAGCTGGTGCCTGCGACGTGGCGAGCGAGAGGAGGAACGGAGGTGTGGGAGGGAGAGGGAAGAAGCCCGGGGAGGAGGACGGCTGCCGTAGGCGGCAGTGCAGACATACGTGGTTATCGGTACAGCCTGCACCTTGTGGTGGTTGCAACACCCACAGCTCGTGTCAGCAACACTCGCGCTGGGAAAAGGCAGGGACCGTCCTGCGATGCACAGGCAGGAACAGTGTCTGGAAATACATGGGATGAGTCTTCAGTTTTGCTTGGCACAAGTTAAGTCTTGACTGAAGCGCTGAAACCAGTTTTGAGGTCAGCAGTTCAAGAGAGTATTGATTGCTGACGGTGTTTCAAGGAGATTGAA
Source organism: Cygnus atratus (assembly GCF_013377495.2). Lineage (NCBI taxonomy): Eukaryota > Metazoa > Chordata > Aves > Anseriformes > Anatidae > Cygnus > Cygnus atratus. The sequence continues at coordinate 19,637,291 of NC_066374.1, forward strand.
GACAGTGATGAGAGAGATAAAACATGATACAGAGGGAAGGGAGTCGGGGTTGCGCAGTCTGGATTACAGGAGACGCTCATTTGTTTAATTTACGTTAAGATAATTCAGATCACAAGTAAGGAGAGCATTAACAGGAAGGATGATCGAGCTCTGGAATAGTTTGTCATGAGAAATCGTGGACCCTCCATCATTGGGAGTGTTCAGGAGCACACTGGGTGGGTGTTAGGAGTACAGGGAGGAACAGACATCATCTGCTGGTAGGCCGATGGACTTCAGCTGCCTCTCAGCCCTATTTCTCACGTCACTGAAAAGCATTTAGATTACCAAATGTTAATAACCCCTACCTACAAATGAAATAATGTCGATTTTGTCAAGAACCATCTCTTCAGATAATATTAAAGTTACGGCTCGTGTCACACCTGAACGTTTATTTGTTGAGGACACCATGGGCCACAGCAATGTACTCTTTGCTCAGAAAGCACTATTTCCAATCATTAAAATAATATTGCTGTTATAGTTACACTAACAATTTTGTTTGAGTCATCTACAAGGCTGTTTGTGTTGTGTTTTGAGTTCATCGTTTAGTTGTGCCTCAGTTGTTTGCTGTAATGCTTCCAAACCCATCTTTATCCAGACTCTGTTCTCACAAAACTTTGACAGTTATTCCCTTTTATTTTGAGTAGTGGCTCTAAAATTAGATCATTGGTGAGGTGACCACAGATTTAGCTAAATGTAACAATACCATTTCTTCTATACTTTAGCACCTATCTCCTTATGTAAGTTCCTGGTATTCCTAATATAAGCACCCTGGAGCTTGTACTACAAAGCTTTTCCTGCAGAGTTACCTAACAGGTCCGTGTGGCTGATTTAGTTCTTGCCTTTTTTTTTTGTTTTGGTGAGATGATGCAAAAGCGATAATTCTGTGTAATTCCTATGAAAGGTACTATTCAAGCCAACTTTTTTAAGGGTGGGATTCCTGTTGCTTGTTGAGGCTCGGTTTATACCAGTTTGACTCATCCAAAATTCATATGCACCTTTTGTCTTCTTTTATATATCTGAGCCAACTTGTTAGTGGAATCCTTTTCCAAAGAAGTAGGAAAAATTTAGTGCTTTACTCCATCTGAATTGTGATACAGTTCGTCTTACCCTACTTTGCCGCAGTGAATAACTAGAAAAAAATGATTCTTCAATTTCTGTAAAAAGCAAAACCTTTCTGTTATTCACTGTTCTTTCCATTAAAACAAAGCCCTTTGACAGTTCAGTCCCTTTACTGTAAACTAACTTACAAAGAAGTGGCTTTGCTTCACTGCTGATGAAAGAGGAGGTGAAGAGAAAGGTTAATCTCTGAGCACTGGTTTGGCCATTTGTTTGGATAGAGAGCATTGATGAAATGAGGATCTACTATTGGAACAAACCATCCCAATCCACAGTGTGAAAGCTTGTACCTCTTCCTGGCTAGGAATGGAGGAAAGCCAAGCTGTGGTATGTGTAGTTGAATTCTGATTTATCTTGTTATTCAAGCAAGCTGCTCCTTGTTTGAACAGGTATTATTAAGAACATTTTCCCCTTTTTTGGACTGCAGCCTATTTTTTTGTATATTTTAATATTAAGTAGATTTTTGAGCAGACAAATGATTTCCCTTAAAGATCTTTGCTCATATTATGACAACTGGTCACTGCCATGAATTGTCACATGGTGGAAAGTACACATAACCTCACCCAGGCTGCTGCGTGCTGAAGAACAACATAGCTGGCCACAAGACCAGCTAAACTCAAGGCTGTGATTCCCAGATGAAGAGTAGTAAACAAATCTAAACTGGTTTGAGCAGCTGAAAGAGTGAAGAAAATGTGCAGTTCATTAACTTCGGGCTTTTACATCTCTGTAAAATGTGGAAATAAAACTTCACTGGAAAATAAACTGCATCAAGAGGAAGTTTGCCATGCTGATAAAACCAGATTGCTCCAGTGAGCTTGCCCATTCATGTATTTCCTCCATCTTTTTTTTTTTTTTTTCATGGAAGTTCAAAACGAAGAAGACACCAAAGTATGAATTTACAACAGATCTTCATCACGGCCATATGGAACATTTTAACATGGAGCTTCTGGGCGTTGGGTCCTATCTTGCACCCCAGGTCTTGGTGATGAGCCACAGACTGTCGCAATGACGAGTACTGGAAAAGGATGTTGAGCAGCCGGTACAGCCGGAGGACATGCCCAGAAGCAGCCGGTCCAGATGCTCAGGAGCTCAAAGTGTTTTTCACATCTTCCCTTCCTGAAAGCTTTGGTGATTTACGTAACGCTGCCAACATTTCAGGTAAGGTCACAAAGCACTTTGCAGAGGAACTGGAGTTTCCCGAAGGATGATGCCTTCCCACTTTCTGTTCAAGACGTGTCCATGGTGTCCTTCCTTTCAGGGAACGGCTGCTTCAGGAGATGGGATCATTGCTGTGGCTCCTTCCCTCCACCCCTTTCATGCTATGATTTAGTGGTTAAAGCTCCCACCCAGAATGCAGCAGAACTAGGTTCGATTTCCTCCTTTGCCGCAGGGGATTGAGATGTTTATCTCTCAGCAGCGTCCCGACCAGCAGGCTGCAGATTGTCCTGAGGCGGGGACGCTTTTCGTACCACCTAAGGAATCTGGGCACAGCACAGGAAAACAGCTGACACCCTGGGCCTGGGCAGGGATTAGGAAAGGCTCGGGGACCAGATATGGGTAGCTGGGGGGAGTTCCTAGGGAAAAGAGCATCCCAGGTCCCAGTACTTGCTCTAAATGCTGCCTGGATACATCTGCTCTAGTAAATTAAGCAGAGCTAGGAGACATTCCTGGCACTGGACCTTCATTAAGTCGCATTTAGAGCTTCAATGGCCCTCAGCACAATTTTGGTACCTGCTGGTGTGCGCCCTCCTGAATACTGAGTGAGCATGGGCTAGGTTTTAGGGGAAGGAGGGAGTGCTGCCCACAGGCACCAAGGATAGTTTTAGGGTACAGCCCTCATTGCTGAGGTCCTGGCCTTATCAGTAGGCAGCCACAGCCCTCATATAAGATAAAAGAGCTTCCCCCAGCTGGCAAACCCTGCCAGCCCGCAGAGGACCATGGGGAGCGCAGAGCAGCCACTCTCCATCCCCAGACCCTCCTCTGTCCATGCCAGGCAGGTGGGATCAGGCCTGGGATGGGGCCAGAGGGAAACGGGCACAGGGGCTGCTTCCAGAATGGCTGCCCCCATCCTGCCACAATGGCCAGAACCGGCAAAGAAGGCAACCTGAGCCAAGTCATCTATTTATTTATGGTTTTCAAAGCAGCCTCTTGCGGTTTTAGTTGCAGGTCATCCGCAGGCGGGTTGCTGCGTGTGGACAGTGACACTTAGACAGCTTCTGTTTAGTCCTGCTCCAGGTAGCAGCCTCAGCTCAAACCCATGGCAGGTTTCCTGAATTAGCATTTTCATCTGTGCTGGTTTTTATCTGTACCGACATTGTTCTCCTGAGACAATTTACAAATTCCAGTTAACAATAGCTCCTCAGTGGTCTTGGTTATGTCATTGTAGTCTGAGAGGTACATAAAATATCTCCTACTCTTAAACAAATAGTTCCTTTCAAAATTCTTCTTGGAATTGTGTCAGAGAACATATAGAAGAGGAGAACAACATTGAAACCCAAATTACCACCGAATACCCTGACTGTAATGAAGTATGTTAGCTTTCACTTAGTTTAAAAGCAAAAATACTTACATTTGCTGGAAAAAGCAGCCAGAAATAGCTTTCTCCATCACTGTATGCTGTGTATGGTCTGCAGCAGAGCTAAGTGTGCCGTTTCCCTTGGATTGCTTCCTGGTTTTTATATATAGCCCCGTGCATAGTGCACCACGTCAGAGCACTGGGCTACGCCAACAGGATTTGTTTGGCTAGGCACCATCCCCAGAGCTGGTTTCACAAGAACTGCTCGCCTGAATTATGACAGTTATTAACTTTCAAGTGTCTGGAAAAATTGATGCCCTGTGTGGTAGAGGAGTCCCAGACACTTCCTCAACTACATCGCAACATCTGGAGCAGATTATGATGAGAGCTTGGGTTTGTCTGGGTGTCGCATGAGCTATTGTAGATTATCCGTGAGTAAAAAAATGAGTTTCTTCTGAGTATAGAAGCGGTGTCCTCCAGCATGCAGAGCAGGACCGGGCCATCCCAATGGGTGTTTGTGTTGGTGTTGCTGGGGATACCCGGGTTTGGTGCTGATGACGTTGGCACAACCTTCCCCTATTGTTCTCCGGGAGTGACGTGGGTTAAGCTGAGCTTGTCAGCGTTTCAGTAGCGGGCAGGCTTCCCACATCTCACTGCAGTGGGAGAGCAGAGCAGGGTCCTGCAGATATCCTGAGGAATAGCAGACCCATGTGTTTGTACACACGTGAGCACAACACCATAGCTCCCGACCTGATCTCGAATATCGATCTCCTGCTCAGAGTCATCACATCAAAGCGGGGAATTAAAGGCAGAAATGAAAGCTGCCTTGCTTTCTGAGCTTGCCAGCCTGGTACCAGCTCTGCTGGCAGCACCCTTCCCCTCACCACTCCTCCAAGCCACAGAAAGCTGTAGGAGGGGGGATAAAGCAGCTGAAACCCCAAGAATTACAGCCCAGATCTGACCAGAACGGGGCCCTGCGTTTGCCTGCATGCTCGCAGGCAGCTGCAGCCATGGGTTTGCAGTGGGGTACTGGGGAGAGGGCATTCACCAAAGCCACAGAAAGTCCCCGAAAAAAGGAATTCGACTTCTGATTAAATTATATACATTTTGATTTATATTTATTTTTGTATTTGATTTTAATAAGGATGAGTTAGCTTTTGCCCAGAGGCGCTCTGTAGTGATTTTTAATGTTTTTTACAGCTACCATTTCTATAATATTTGGTTATTTTGCTTGTCAGGATGATAAAACAAAATTGTCAGCTGCGAGAGCATAAATTCTGTGAGAGTCACATGCTCTCTCAGCAGCTTGAAATTTCATAATATTAGCCCACCCCCGGAAAAGATAAAGCAAAACCCTCTGCTTCTCCGGGGCATGACCCGTTTCATCAGAGTGCTTCCCCCGCCTGTGCCCGCCCTGCAAAACCCTGGTACGGAGGGGCACGGCAGGGGTGAGATGAGGGCTCTGGGGCTGAGCTGTGCCCCTCTCCATCCCGCTGCTGCAGGGCTGGGAGGAGACGGACCCACCACGGGGAAGCTGTAGGCAGCTCCCCCAGTTAATCCCCACCTGCCTTACTAATTGCTCCTGACAAGCGCTCGCTTGCGGGGCTCCCCTCTGAACTCACCTCCATCTCCCTGACATAACCACAAGGTATGCAGCAGCCCCGATAAGCCAGCTCACAACAATTTGTGCAGTAGGAGATGGTTCCCAGCATTTTTCCATAACCTGTTTATTTTGTGTTACACCCTTGTTTGAGAGCTCTGGCCAGCTCTATACGTTGATTAGCAGTGTTCTTTACACCTTTAATACACCACAGCATAACATTGCTACTTAGCTTATCGAATCATAAAATTATATTTGACTTTAAAGGAATTTATTACATCCCATCAACGCAGAAGGTTCTTTTTCACTGCTGTTACTCATCCAGTACTTTGTCTTGATTAGATTTTAATGTCCCCTCATGACTTCTCCTCACTTCCTTGAGGCCCAGTCTAGATCTTCCTACTGGAAATAGCGTTTTTGCTTGTTAAGTGTCCCCTTGTTACTTGCCTTCATTTATCTGAAGTATCATTTATTCTTATTCTATGTTCTCCCTTTATTTTTAACTTTCTTTTTTTCTAGGTTTTTGTACCTACCACATACATGAAGATTTATAGGCTTACTCTTTGAGTCTCGCCTATAACATAAATAGGGCCAAATGTTTTGACCTTGTTACCTGGGATGAGATGCATAGGAATATCAGGAAGGCTATATGGTGAATTTTTACCAGATTTTCCAGAAAAATTAGGACCAAAAGCATAATCATCTGCAAGAATGGATAAGGAAGTCTCCTTTTCAACCTCAGGCCAAGATACACAAAGTTTTACTTTTCTCATACTTCCTACATTTCATAAATAATCTGACCAAAAGTCTTTCGAGACCTCCAGTTTCCTTCCAGACTGTTCCGATACCTTCCTTTCCTCATGACCCTGTCCCAAGACTTTGCTGGCCCTGTTTTATTGTTGGTGGTTTGTTTTTCAGCCTGTGCTGGTTGTTTTCTGTAGAAAACTAAATGCTGTCCAGATGGTGTGGGACCATCCAGTTCCTCACACCTGAGAAGAGATACGGAGTGTGAAGCACGTGACGACACAGAAAACCACATCCACATCCCCCAGCTTGCCACAAAAGAGGGTGGTGAGCTCTTGTCTGCGGTCTTTCAGTAAGAATTGTGTTCATGGGTTTGAAGCTGCACCCTATATGCATCCTATATGTGATATTGTTTCTAACAGCCAGCCAAAGCACTGGAGCAGCACTGAGCTGCCCCTTGGAAGCACACATGGCCACAAGAGCTGCTCTGCCCTCGGCCCTCCCTCACAGAGGGAAATGGGAGCGAGCTGTGTCACTGGGGGCGACTGGTCTGCTTCTTGACTTGCTTCACCCCAGAAACCCGAGTACCAATCTCAGAGCAATGAAAGAAACTCCCTCTGTGCGTGCCCAAGGCCTTCCCTGCTGCCTGGCTGGGCACTGGGTGCTCTTCCCCTCTGGGGCAGAGCAGCACTATTTCCAGCACATATTTCATAATGTCTTTTGTATTTCAACTAGTTTCTTCTGAGTGCAAGAAGATAGCATTTGCTATACGTATACAGAGAGAGACCCAATGCACCACCTCTGTCTGTTTCTTAGCATGTACCACACGTGCTTCTCGCTCCACGCTCCATGAATTTACTTTGTTAACATTTCTGTAGTAACATGGCCAGGAACTGAGCTCTGCTTCACAGTAAATGAAACTGCACCCAGGCAATATTCACGTCCCACAGCAGCACTGCTGTGTGTTTCCGAGTGGTCCAAGGACACCTGCATTTTGAGTCACGCTGGAAACTAAGCCTGCTTCTCTTCCCAGGAAGGCACTGCTCTTCTAGTCTGTGTGTGTGATGCTCACCCCAATTCTATGCTCCCGCAAACATCTGCCCTCTCTGCTCCACTGCCCTTTGTTTTGGTATGGCCGGGCATCACGGGGCTGCTACACAGCCAGCAGCTACGTGTGGAGCCACCAGGCGGGGGAGGAGCTGGTACCAGCAATGGGCATCCCATCACCTGCCCTGGTACAGGCAAAGGGATGTGCAAAAATTCAGTAATCTCCAGGACTGGCGAGACTTGGGACACACTTGGGTGGTTCCCCTTCCATGCCAGTCCCTTGCAGCACTGGCACCAGTGCATACTGGACATCTGCAGACACTGGTGGGCTCCCATGGGGCAGGACATCCGGGAAGCCGACGGGAGGCTCTCGTGTGGACGTGTGGTTGCTGCTACTGTTCTGGAGTGTGTTCAACACCATTTCCCAGAAGTGTGTCCTCTGCTGTCCTTGAGTGCTAGGAGAACAAACGTGTTGCTCCTCCAGACTTCCTTTGGGAATCGGTTCCTCCGAAAACACTTGTGGTGCTTCCCTTTAATATGAATCCTACTTCAGTTTTCCCTTGAGGGAAAAGGAAGTCATTTTCCAGTGACTGAGGCTACAGTAGAAGAAAATATTTGCAAATACATGTGTAAGTTTGGCATTAGTTGTTTCCCAAGTCTACGTTGGTTTGAGGTTGAGATTTTCTGTTTGTTTTTCCTGATATCTGGGGGTTGTTTTGCTTTGTTTACTTTTTAAAGAAAATTGTGTTTTGTTCAGGCTCATAAACTGGAATAGTGAATTATCATTGAGTAAAGAATGAAGATCCACTGCTACTGAAAATTCAGTTGTTAACTGAAAACATTCCCTCGAGGTCTGGACACATTGCAAATGGCTGAGTTCATTAGAATGAGATTTCTGTTTCCTAACAGCAGCAAGAAATGGAAGATTTGCTCGGGTCCTGCTGGGCTTCAATTGAATTAGTCCTAAAAATGTGCCTGACGATTTCCTATGCAAACATCAATATTTCCCCTCCAAAAATTACTCTTAAGAAGGCAGACAGCCTGCAGTGACAAAGGCTAGTCCTGTGGGATATGGAATAATAAGAAATCCTGTTTGCTGCCAACACCTGGCCCCGTCTCTGGCGACGCGCTGCCCTCCTGCCAGCATGGAAAAGCGACGTCTGTCCTGGTGTGAGGAGGCGTCAGTCTGGGCAGCAGCCGGTTTCTCTAACCCCGTAACAACCACCCTCGTGGCAGGTCACATACTGGTACAGGGAGCAACGTTGTCCCAGCCTTGTCCCATGTCCCATCAACTGCGTATTGACCCGCAGCGTGTCTTCTCCAACTTCTACACCTATGTGGCAAACAATAGCAGGGCAAAAGCTTGTTGTGTTGGTGGGAGGTAAACACAGAACCACCAGAAAAGCCCAAAGGGATATTTGGGGTTGCAAGAGTTTAGCTCACACGTGGAGGCATGGCTGGGGAACCCTGTGCTGGGCAGTGCTCTCTGACAGCTCCATCAAAGCAAGAAACCCCAACCCACTGCAGGCACCAGAACTAGTGCCACAATTTGTCCCCATCCCGATCATTGTACATTCAACCATCACCTGAAACCACCCTGCCGAAGGAAGCTGAAAAAAAAAAAAAGAGCAAAATGAATTACTGTCACTGCCTTCGTTGTTTGCCAGGAATCTGCCTTCTCTGTATTAAAGATTGACTTTGGTTATCTCTAGCTGGCATGGGGGAAAGTCGCTTGACAGTAAGAATAATTTATTATTCCTTTAATAAAAGATCTGAGGAGCTATTTAGAGTGTTATTCTTGCCTAAAAGAATGAAAGGAGGAAGCAATTCTGTGCTACTCCATGCAATTCCCATATTAGTAGATGTATTTTGCTTGGACAGATGACAGACATTAGTAAATTGTTTCCTAGTGAGACCACACAGATGGAAAAAATAACTTTGATAGAAAAACAGTTAATTAAGAGAGCAACCTAATTGCACAGTAGTTAAACTCACTGGCAACCCTAGAAATATTTTTGGGAAACTCGGTTGTCCTAAGGGAGTTACTTAGGCCTATTTAATGCCCAGATTGCTTAAACATTAAAAAGGTTGGCCATTGTCCCTCATTGTTAAGATTTCATTGTGTTCCCATTTAACGTTTTTTACGTCAATAATATAATTATGGGTAGGCAGGTTTAACCTGGCAGCACACAGCCACCTGTGAGCATACAGAGAGGGTAAATCCCAAGCCAGGAAATTCCTAACTGTGTCCATAGCCACCCTCTGCCCTCGTGTGTGCCCTCGCATCTTTCCCACAAACACATTCACCCTTATTTTGATAGAGAGTCACAAACTTGAAAGACATGAGACTTGTGATGCAGAAGCACATTTGTTTGACCAGAAATTCTCAACGCTAGAAATGTTTTAATGCTGCATGCAAGGGACTCCAGCGGTGACACTGTCCTTGTTCCCCCGTCCCCTTCTGCATGCCAGAGACCTGGCTGGCCATGCCCACCCTGCACTCTGATGCTTGCCATCAAGATTTTGAGCATCTCCTGTGTTTCTCTTCACTGGAGGGTTGCTTGGGACTCAGAGGATCTTTCAGTCCCACCACAGACAGGCTGCCCAAAGCAATGTCCAGTGGATGAGCTGATAAATGCCCAGGAGCTGAGCGGGGCCCACATCCAACTCTGGGGAACCTGCCAGAGACAGTGCAGACATCAGAGCGATGCAGACAAAACCCCAAATCTGAACCCTCAAGTGACCATTTTCTACCCTATAAATATAAGCCGTAGGGTTGGTCCAACTGTGTGTCGTTGGCTTTAATTTGGATGCAGTTAGCAAAACAGCTGTCATGTATTGAAGGTTTCTAATCTGTTTCTACATCTCAATGTTCTGCTTTGTATGAGGCAGATCACTCTGGTCTTTGACTTAGATTTGCATCGTGCCAGATGACCCAAGAAATCTGGTAGTGCCAAGGTGGTGCTTTCTGCTGCAGACCAGCTGTCCCCAACACTGCAGCTCGTGCCAGAGCACTGTAGCAGCAGTGCTGCAGGTTCTTGCATGAGCCCTCACTGTTCCTTTGCTTCTTGTCTGCAGCAGTGATGCTGTAACTGAGAAAAGGCATGGATGCAGCTTAAACACCTATTTTACAGCAACAGCTGTCACACCTCTTCTGCACCTGTGTAGCTATTGCACAGGTTTGGTTTGCAGAAGTCGTAACAGACCTGAATGTAATTGTAATTAAAATAGGACTAGCTTCAGTACTGTAAAAATACACCTTGGTGAGCTTCAGACCTGAGCTGTGTCCTACAAAGCAGTTTCCTGGGTTGCACACAGGATGCTTTTCCTGCTGAGCCCTCCTGTTTAGTAGAAATACTGAGAAGATAAATGTAAATTGTTTGTTTCTGGCTGGCAATGCTTACCACATCCTCTCTGGAGGGCCTGCTTTGGCCGGGTGCTGTGGCTGACCAGGCAGACGCATTGTGGACAGGTTACGGGGCCTGGCCAGCCCCACTGCTGGGTGTACAGAATCCGAGAATTGGCAGGGGCCGGAACACCCCAGTCCATTTCCTGGGCTGCTGTTTTGCTTTCCCTATGAAAGGAAGCAGGAAAGGCTTGATTTGATTCCCGTGGAAATCCGTAATTCACAGCCAAGCTTACTTAGGTTCTTTTTGTGGCAAAGACAGAGTTTGGGGCAAATAGCTTGAGACAGGTAGTACACTAATGGCACAGAAAGGCTGTGGTCGAGGTAGGGGAGGAAGGTAAGTGTGGACCGCGGGTCTCATCCTGCTCTATGGCTTCTCCCCTGTGCATCCACGTCTCAGCCAGCTGCCGTTCCTCCCTTTGGCTGTGCTGGCGCTCCTTGCTGCTGGGCCATGCACGGGATCCCTCGGGTTACCCACAGAATTCATCTGGGATTACAAACACAACCCACAACGGTGAGTTTGGCTTCGGGAGTTACTTTATAGCCTTCCTGATGTCACCTCTCTGCAGCAGGGAGGAGACCAGAGCATCGCTACCCGGTACTGGTGGAACTGGGCTTTGGGCGAGCTGGGACAGCTGTAGCTGTTGTCATCGAGGGCATCAGAGAGGAAAATGGTTTTTATCTGCTCAGAGAAATTCTGGTCGTAAGATCAGAGAAAGCTGGTATCGGGTTTTCCAGGGCTTGTCGCGCAGCAGATCATCAGCCTGTTGAAGCTGATAAGATGAAAGAACTGGAGAGAGTCCAGGGCATGGAGTAACATATCTGTTACGCTGGGGAATTACCGCAGGTTTCTTTTTTTTTAAGGCCACAGCAGTGGTTTTCAGAAGAAAATGACTTTCACTGCCAGCTGAAACTGGGTGGTGTTGCTGCCTGCCCTCAAACACAACCGGCATGAGCGGGAGTCACCGCCGTGGCTGTCACCATGGGCTGCGCAGGCAGCTTTTGTTTCATCATGATTTGCTTTCTTCCTCGTCTTGAGGAGAGGACTGGGATGTGTGAAACATTTTTCATGGGAAGGCAGGTCCTGCATCTTGTTTCTGGAGTCCTCTTGATGTTGCCTTGGACCAAGAAACTTTAGGAAAGAAAAAAGGAAAAATTTTAGGAGGAAAAAAAAGGCTGACTTAGGACACTGCTGCTGCTGCAGCAGTCGGTGGGGTTGTGAAGACACAGAAGGGCCGAGAGCTGGTCCCTGTCAGGGAGACGCAGCAGGTACTCGTGCTGATTTCTGTCCTGGCATAGCCCTTTGGATTTGCTCTTTCCCAAATTCCCGATCTTTGTAGAACAAAGATAAAGCTTACATAATGATGGTCCTGTTCTAAGGAATCCTGTAGTGACTAAAAGGAAAAAAACATTGTGGGAAAACTTTGAAGGAAAACATGCACAGCATAGAAATAACACATGAGTACAGCTAAATAAATAATGGATCAGGCCAAGACTTCAGCCAAACCCAGTGCTCGTGGTTCCTGCAGTGAAAATCTGGGATATGGAAAATACTAGCTTGATGCTCTTTATTCTGTTCCGATAAAGAACTTTAGAGGCAGGAATGAGAAGCAGAAATCTCACTTTGAAGGCAATGGAAGAACCCGACCGTGACAGTACAGAAATTGGTTATTAGGTTTAGCACTGGGCAGACACAAAATGCTTCAATTTCTGTGGAAGTTCACAACTGTGTTATTTCCCTTGGGTCTGCTGCCCTTCAGGGAGGACTGGCATGTACAAAGTATGTGGTAAGTCTGCTTGAGTTGCATTTGTCCGAAACATGATGGTGCACATTGGGAAAGGCCCTGGAAGAAGAGCTGAAAAGGTGGCTAGATAGAGGGAAGTCCTTCAGTTCCTTTGTAACCCATATTAAAAACAAGTATCTGAACAAATGTCCTTTAATAGCAATTTCTTGTCAGTCTCAGTATATAAATTAAAAAGAAGCATAGCTGATTTATCTTGCAGCACTCAGAATGCCTAAAAAGGGCAATTTTCATGATGTAGGACGATCTTCAGGGGAAAAACTCACCAGAAATCTCAGATATGTGTGTACAGTTGTCTCAGAAGTCTGAACTGTCTCAAGGAGAGGCTGGTGTTGGGGCTAACACACAAACCACGGCCAGCTCAGAAATCGCTCCTCAGCCTGACCCCACAAAGCCAACCAATATGGTTTTGGTGCACCTGCAGCCGCAGAGGTAAGCATGAACTACACCAGCACGGTTGTATCTACCTGCGGGTAGCAAGGGTTGCAAAAATCCCTTCAGTCACTGATCATAACATCAGGGCATCCTAGTTTTGCAAAAGCCAAATCTCCGCTGATACCTGCTGGGGCTCCGGAGACAGCGGTCACTCGTCAGCGATGCTTTCCTCCCCACCCAGGGAGATCTGGCAGATGAGCGCCTCAGACTGCGAGCTGAAGAGACACTGCGGTCGCCTTGGCATGCAAGAGCAGGGCTCCGGGAATGGGTGGCTGTGGGCTGTAAATCAGCCTGACGTGAGCAGGAGATGGCCCAAATGATCTGAACGTGCTGGTAAACAGGAAGGCAACGATCCTCTGCTGTAAACGTGGGTGACCGTGAGGCAGCCCGTTTATGGGCACAGCCTTAGGCCTTCTCAGGGGATGGGCAGAGGGGAGGGATGCAAGCAGAAAAGTAGTGAGAGCCTGAGGCCATACCTTAAAGTGCCAAGATGTTGGACCACACTCTTAAAAGCAATTAAAGAGCTGAAGGCATTTAGAGCAAACCAGAGGCTTTTGATACTGGCACAGCTCATTGACCCCAGCACCCCGAGGTTTGCAATGCGACTTAGAAATGCCCAGGCAAGGGAAAGAAAGAGGAAACGGGCAACACTCAGTGATAATTAACACCACCAAGAGCACTAAGAGAGAATAATTATTGGAAATGATGTCTCAGGTTAGGACTGGAAATAATAACAAATTTAAAAAAAAAAAGTCGTTACTTGAGAGTAAGCATTTTAGTAACTTCTTGATAGACGTCCCAGTTGAGTTCCAGTTCTCCAGAATTTAGATAGAGACCATGAATATGTATAACACATGTCTGTGCTTAGCTGAATCTGGTGGGTGAAGTTTGCCAGCTCCAATTTTAAGGGAGGAATCTCTTTTCCCAGGGCTGCTTCTTCAGTGTACTTCAGGGAATTATCTTGGGAGAAAAATAATTCCAATAGTTTTGCTCTGACTCAGGCAGATAGCTTTATTCTCGAGAACTAGAGCAGCATTTCTGAGAGCTGTTTTTATTGCTTTTCAATATTCACAGTCTGCACTTGCCAAAATATTCTGCCTTGTAAACTGAAGGAAAAGTAAATCCAGGACTGAGTAAACTCTGACATGGTGTCAGGAAACAACCCCCCAGTAAAGCTGCATCCTCAGCCCGCCTGCAGTGTGCGCAGACTGTGGTTTTACTCCTGTGTCTGTACAGAGACATCCTGCTGGCTGCTCCAGTCCCGCACCCATGTCAGAAGCAACCAGGAGCGTTACTTCTTGCAAAACTTGATTTGACAGGCATGGCAATAGAAGTGATTTGTTTCCTGTGTGTGCTTCATTGCATCAAATACAGCGAAGCATGCTAATACGCTGCTCTCTGTCTCCAGTGTCATTTGTTAAAAATCATCTTCATTAGCCCATTAACTTTACTGATGTTCTTGGATGTTATTAAGGCAGTTTTTGGAGCAGTTCTTAATTTCCAGTCACAAAGATTTTGTCTGTCCTTTGTCCTCTCTTGTCTGCCTGACAATGATTTTTGAATGTGAACAGAACTGCAATTGATAAATACATTAATTCTGTACAACCACAGGGAAAGAATATGAAAATGCAAAAGCTGAAAGTGCATTTCAAAATATTGACTATTACAACAAATAATGAAGAGAAAAAAAAAAACATAGTTTTTGGAAATATATTTCAACACTGGTTTGACAAGAAATGATTAATCATAAATCGACAAGAGCCTGTGATTAAGCATTTTAACAATGGGATTAGATCAGTATGAATACTAATTAGTGGAAATATCCAGATACTAAAAATGTTGGTGAATGAAAAATAATATTGGTCTATACCAGCAAAGTCGTGTGAGGTTTGTAACTATTTCACCTCAGGGGCAAAGTGACTTGGTATCTAACAGGCTGAGCTGAGGTCCTCCACTCCGAAAGTACGGGTAAACCAAGCCAAAGAAGAGTCCTGGTGGTTCAGGCATGGTCGTGACGTTTTGCTTGCATGGTCTGCAGAGGATGAGTTGAGGATGTGTGCAGAGCTTACGCTCGGCTGGAAGAAGGATGCTCCTCGCTGCATCAGTGCAGACAGCAGGACGTCATGTTACAGTCAATGGGAAGCTGTCTGACAGTGTCTGTCCGGGTAGGGAGTCTGTCCGTGATGTGAAATTAATGTGTAGAAGATTTTCGATGGGCATTTTTTCAGGCTGCAGCTGTCGGTCCCAGGACCAGGCGTGTGACAGCCAGGACTTAATGTGGTCGCCTCCGCTTTTTTGCTTTAGATAAGCCCTGGAGCTGAAAGGCATCATTTCAAGTGTTTTTCCTTTTTCCTTTCTGTGAATCTCATTTACCATGAAGGCTTGCATCGCACCACTGTTATGTGCTTGTGCCCCACAGAGCACTCCCAGCACACCCACGGAGTGGTAGCAGCCCATCACTGCCGCACCGTGCGCCTGCCCAGCACCGATGTAAGAGATCGGTAAGATTTATTCATTGTGGGTGGGCATCAAAATGCACGTTGCTTTTCAGCTAATCTAGAGCAAATCCATGTTGATGAAAGCTGTGACTGCTCGTTGGCAGGGGCTCATTTTACCCCATGGTAAAATCACCTGGTTTTAAGTTGGAACGAGTGGAGAACAAGTCTTTTCACCAGGGACTTAGTTATTCATGGAGCTGAGCAAGGAGGGAGCATCAGGAAAGGCAAAGCATGATCCTCTTTAGTCCATTTATTTCCTTTTTTAGGGAGATTCTGAAATTAAAAAAATATGGCTTGTATGATAGTTCACTTGGTAAAACTTTTAAACCAAATTTTAATAATTTTAAGACAGTGGCAAGGCACAAAGAAATTGAATTGTGGCAGAAGGAGTCACATCCTCCTCCGGTGAGGGTTTGGGTTTTTGTTTGTTTTACTAACTAAAAATAAAAAAAAAAAAAAGAAAAAAGAAAAAAGAAAAAAGAAAAAAAAAAAAGAGCCCTGGCTTCTCAGCGCATCAGATAAGAACACCACAAGGAGCATCGTGTTGTATAACTGAGGGGTTCAGGTCGCAGCCTGGGGAAGGCACGCACCAGGAGCTCGCGGCAGGGCTGAGCAGGGCTCATTGCCAGGGGACTGAGACCACGTCAAATTAAATCCACAAGGAAAGCATAAGGCAGACATACAGGAAGATCTGCAGCAGTGGGTAACAACCGGATCAGAGCAAAAGCAGATCCGTGTGGTGGTGTGTGGTGCACAGCTCATCTCTCTGACCAAGAACGTGAATTATTTTCAGCCAGTTCCACCAGTGACATCCAGGAAATGAGAAGAGGTAACTATTAAGGCCCAAACTGCTACTATTTCATAAAACTCCCCTGCGTTATCTTCCATGATAACTAATCAAATACCTGTTCTAGAAGCAGAAATACAGAAGTGTTGTAGGTGGGCACCAGTAGCTGCAAGACCATCTTTTAATTAATTCCTGCAATATAGGTCCCTTTATCTGAATCTCAGATCAAAACAAAGAGCCTACATAACTATGTCATCATTTTTCAGAGGTTTTTCTCTTTAATTTTTCCTTTTAAACAAGAAAAAAAGTTTGAGCACTTGAAAGTTCAAAGAACGGAAATTTCTAATATCGTTTCCCCTGGTGATTTTAACAAAATTACTTTGCATATCTGTTTATCTGTGCTCATCTTTCTCATGTTGGGTGTCTCAATTTCTGTTGACTTAAATTCTCAAAATGCAGTCACATACCCTCGCATTAGTTGTTAGAAGAGACAAAATGTTTATCTGTTGCTATGTTTCCATTAAATGCCACCGTATATTTTGATTCATAGCTGATTGTTTCAGTCGTTTTCTGTCTGGGTTGGCATTCGCTCCCCTGATAGCTTCATCGGTTGACAAAGCCCTTTGCACGTTTCCATCAGCAGGCCCGGAGGTGTGTGTTTGACCATCAGCACGGCTTGCAGCCTGCTTCTCCACTCCCTTGGACCTTGAGTGGGCTCTTGAAAGGCAGATTGTTTTGGACCGGTCGATATTTTCCTAAGAAAAGCCTCTGCTGCAAGCCAACCGAAATCGAAGCCAGATGGCAGGGCCTAAAATGTTATTCAAATGTGAATAGATGAACACAATCTCTGGTACTCTGTGGTAATTTACTTGACTTGTAGTGTGTCATGGGTAATTATCTGGCCATCTCCAAATACGTAACAGCAGTGTATATCAATAG
This sequence comes from Cygnus atratus, assembly GCF_013377495.2. Taxonomy (NCBI): domain Eukaryota; kingdom Metazoa; phylum Chordata; class Aves; order Anseriformes; family Anatidae; genus Cygnus; species Cygnus atratus. The sequence continues at coordinate 19,654,219 of NC_066374.1, forward strand.
AAGTACTAGATAAATACAGTTTTAATTATGTGTGAAGTGCCTCTTATCAACGTTAAGACTTAATAATGCTCATAAATTTGCCTTTTGATTTATAGTTTTCAAAATTTGCAAGTGGTGCAAGCCCAAAAATATTCTTGGTGCCAAAAATTCACGTATTTTTATGATGTTTTTAACATTCCCTTTCCAAAAAGAGAAAGCCAACTTGCATATACTATTTCTGGCTTTTTGGATTACTTTCTAAAATAAGAGTAAAGCAAAATTTCCCCATGAGATATGTTTTCCAGCGTACAGTTGAATTTCCCAGGGATCAGTCTGTTTTCTCACCTTTCTGAGCAAAACAATTCTGGTAGTTCATGTAACCTGAAAACTCTGCTATCGTAAAACGAACATCAGAGGATTCATGTTGCCTCAACATTGCAGGTGAGAAAAAGTATAATAAAAAATTTCTGACAGACTACTTTTATTCTTAAAAGTTTGCATGTCAAAAATATATATTTTCACAAAAAAAGAAAAAGATTAAGAAGCAATAAATCTAATGTCCCTACCTGAAACAAAACTAGCAAATCGAAGCACAACTTTCTGTCAGTTTGAAAGTAAATGCTAATTAAATTTACCTGGGCAGACTTCCACTAACCCAGACTACAAAGCCTAAATCACTGCCGACCTGCAGAGACTCTGACACCCAGCTCCCCACTATGGGACAGTAAGTGCACCTTAGGTCTGTTCCATTCTGGAGGGAAAAAATAAATAAATAAAATGATAGAATATTATTTGGGGCAGATTTGTGTATAATTCAAATTTTGCATTAGTTCTGGCAAAGCCAGGAGAATTAAAATAATTTCCCAGCTCCTGACAAGCCAACGGAAACACATTCTGCTGCTTTTGCATGAAACCATCATTCACAAATGAGCGCTGAACAGTTCTCGTTTCTTGAATGGTATGTCTGCAGTGTGACTTGTGGAATGATGGAGACACTGCTTAGAGAAAACTATCTCCCCTAAAGCACTCACTTCTCACTTGCTGCATGTGCAAAACAGGAAGAGGAAGTAGCAATTGGATCTGCCAGGACAGCTTCTCTTGAAAGCGTGGCTATTCTGTTTATTACAGGTTGACAAGTTGGAACCATTAAAAAACAACAAAAAAAAAACAGGCACAAAACGCAACAAACAAAAAGGAAACCCTCTTTTTCAAATATGCAGTCCAAGAGTCTTTGTGACTCCTTTAACTTCCCACCTTGTCAAGGTGGTTAACCACACGAAGGGCTTGGGGCACTACCTGCGAGATGCCGTCACCTGCCATCAAAGGCAGCGAGACTCGGAGGCGTTTGGCACAGACAAAGCCTTCTGGTTTGCATTTTGAATGGAAACCATATGAACCCTGTCGTCTTCAATGAAGCAGAAGTAGCCTTCTTCCCTGGCTTCCCCTTCTACCATTCCTCCGAGCGGCCAGTCGTCCCCATCCCTGCCTCCTCCTGAGAAGAGCTTCGTGTGTGCGAAGTAGTAACACAATTCTCCAAATATTTAGGCTAACAATGATGGGATTCTCTGAATGCTGTCCTTGCGGTTATTGCTGACTGTAATTTATTTTATTTGTCTCGGGAAAGCCCGTGAGGATCTTGGAGCAAGTGCATTATTCCAGAAAAATGTTAACTGGAGGCAGTGCTGAAGTCATCCTATTGTCTTGGCCAGCTTTGCCTACTCTCAGCCCTCCTTCTATGAATGAGTGGTTTAAAAGGCTATATTTGCAATAGGATACCATCAACAGCTTCACGATCTGAGTCACATCCTATAGGGTCTAGCCACAGTAAGAGATGGTCCCCAGGAGAAACAAGTCCAAAGCGGAGCGGAGCTTACTGCCCTCTGTGCAAGATTCAAAGAGAAGTCACTGCTTTTGGGAAGTCCCATGAGAAGAAAGAAGCCGCTAAAAAGATTTTTGCTTTGTCACAAAATACTGTCTCTCTGATTTCTCCTTCTTAAATAGCCGGTGTGAAAGCAGTTTCCAAAGCTAAAGAGCTTTTCAAGCAGGCTGCAAAGTATTTATTATGTGACACTTAGGTCAAATAATCAAGGGCTGAGCATCTTTGTTGCGATGCTGGGAAGGAGTCTGGTGCCTGCCCAGAGCTGGGAGCATTCAGAGTCCAAGACGAGGAGGTGAGGCAGGGACAGTCCATGCTAAGTGCTGGCTCACCTTGACCCCGAGGTGTGACCGGGTTTCTCCTGCATTGGGATGTTCTCAGGACAGATGCACAAAGCCCGTACCCTTCAGTCGCGCCTGATCCCACGGCCCTGTGAAGATGGACTGTTTAAATTTCTGTTGTTGTTAATTAATAGTCATCGTTATATCAGTAAAAATCTTTCCCACAGGCAAAATTTGTCATATCTAGGCAAGTCCTCTGGGTGAAATACTGACAGAGCTGATTCCCCAGATGCAGCCACCACTTGCACAGAGATCTGCTGACTCTAGAGGAAACGCGAGCACTTAGCATCACCAAGGCTGCTGGGAATGTCTGCAGCACCACTCGGCTCTCCAAAATGCTCCGAGGCCAGAATTCATATTGTCACTTAGTTGGATCAAATGTCCATCGACTTTGAAGGAGAGCTAAGAAATCACCTTATGCCACGTTAGCAGTGAAATGACAGGTTACAGCTACCTTTGTTCATCCCGACTCCTGCAGTGCCACCCTCCTTCTCTCGCTGACCTCCGTCCCTCTCCCAAAATGCCCTACAACTCTCTTCCCTCCTCTCTATCTCCAACCTTCAAGTTCTTGAAAGGAGGGGACAAAAAAGAAAAGGAGAGCAAAGGGAAAAAGAAAAAGAAAAAAAAAAAGAAGAAATAACAAAAAACTGAGTAGTAAAAAGCAGAAGGAATAGCAAAAAGAAGTAGCAAAAAAAGCAGAAGGAATGGCAGAGCGAAGTAATACCAAAATACGCACCACAACCAAAGCAAGCTACAGATGTGGCTTCGCAGCAGGAGATGGCAGGCAACGGGTCACCTCGTCTTGGAGGCTCTGGGACCTCCATCCTCAGATGTGTCCAAAACCAGGTGGGCCACAGCCCCGAGCAAGCTGGCCTGACACAGCTAGAGCAGAAAGTTGGACTGGAGAGCTCCCAGGATCCCCTCCAACCTGAATTATCTCGTGGTCCCGTGGTTTGGCTGTTTCTAACACGCTGCCAAGTGGCTCTTGCAGGACGGGCAGGCTTTCCAGTGCCCGAGGAAGGCAGGGGAGGCTTTGGGGGGGAGGCAGCTGCGAGGCGAGCCTCCTGCTCACCCCCGTCGGTGTGGTGCGGACGAGGAGTGCCTTCCCGCGGTGCCCTGGCCTGTCCTGGGCGTGCACAGCCAGAGGTGCCAAGGACCCACAACAAACATGCAAATCTCTGATTCAACAGCAGGAAATCCTTCTGGGACATGTCAGGGTGGAAGAGATACAAGCAGAAAAACGGGAAGGAGACGTGGCATCGCAGCCGAGGGGGAAGTGGGCACAGCTGCAGGGCTTGGTGCTGCACAGTGTCCAGGCAGGGACGGGCCTCGAATTCCAGCGCCAGGTGGACGAGGGCTTTGCCTTTGTCATCAGCCCATCTGCAAGCTTGTGCTTTTGCTATGTGAAGTAAAACAGTGAAGAACGGAGAATATGAGCATGGTGAATAGCAGCGTGCAGTGACTGAGTGCAGTGGCACTTAAACGCCCAAGTACAAAACCGAAACTTGCCGTAGCCGTCTGCAGCTCGCAAGAGGCAAGGAGCCGGCAGAAAGCTGGGAGCAGTGCTGGCACCGAGCTTCAGCGTGGGAACAGCAGGGGCTGGCGCTGACCCACGCGTGGGGACGGTGGGGGCTGCAAGTCCCTGTTCAGCCCCTGCTCCCCTTCCTCCCCATCCTCCCCATCTTCCCCGTCCCGTTATGCTGTGCCCAAATGCCACCCGTGCCAGGCTCGCAGCAAGCCCTACAGCAGCAACGTTTCCTTCCTACACCAAGCACAGCTAAATTACAGCACGGGAAGCCTTTCGAGCAGGAAAGGGCAGGAACCATCCTAGGGACCCCAGCGAGGGGACACACACAGGCAGGGAGGGGTTCCCCTTGTGCGACCCCCACGGAGGTGCCATGGGAACAGGGGGACCTGGAGGGATGCGATTTCTGAGAGCAGAGGGCAGCTTTTATGGGATTGCTTGGTCTTGGTCAGTTTTTTTTACGCCTGTGGCTTTTGAAGTGAATCCTTAATTCCGGGGAAGTAATTGACGGAATGTTTCATTTCCCACGAGAAGCTAAAGCTCACTGCTAAACCGGTGACATTAATACCAGCGGACCTTTGGGATCGCGTGGAAGAAAACCACCCTCCCGGCTCCCAGATGGGTTTCGGAGCCGTTCCTGGGGCCTGGGGGGGCGGCGGGGAGCGGGGCCGGCTCCTCCCCGGGGCGGGGGGGGTGGGGGACGGGGACGGGGACGGGCGCGCCCCGCTTGAAGGGCGGCCGCTGGGCAGGGCAGGGCAGGGCGGTGCGGAGCCGAGCGGAGCCGGGCGGCGGTGAGCGGGGCTGGGGGGGGGGGGGCTCCCGGGGGGCGAGGGGTTCCCGGGGGCTGCCTGCACCGGAGTTAAACCGGGGGGGCCCGAGGGCCGGTGGGGTGGGTTGGGGGCGGCAGGGGACGGGGAGCTGCTTCGGGAGGTGTTCCCCGTGCGGGGCTGGGGTCGGTTTTTTTTTGGGGGGGGGGGGGGGCCGGGGGGGTCGCTCGTTGGGTTGCTGCAGCCCCCCGCCTCTGTGCAGGACGGAAATGTTTATTGGGAAATAGCAGCGTGGAGGTGAGCGGTTCGGCGACCTGCTGCTGTATTAAAGTGGTAAATGGATATTTGTCTGCAGAGCGAGATGCAAACCTGACCCGAAGGCTCAGCGGGGGGTGCTTTTTGGTTTTAGGTGTACGTCTAGGTGGGGAGCTGTCCTCTACTTTAGCAGTCCACAGCAGTGTTGCAATCATTAATTTTAAGTCTGGTTATGAAGACGTTCCAAAGCGTGTTTAGGAATGTGGTCCGCAGCAGGGCTCAGCTGGCCGGGAGGCAAAACCTCGCATGGCTGCGTGCTCTCTGCAGATGCCTTTAACAACAGCTTCTGCGAGACTCAAGTTTAGTCCCCGGAGGAAGTAAAAGTTCATAAAGCAGCTCAGCACCGCTGAAGAAGTGATCACAAATGTGGCACGGAGATTATATAAAACAGTTCATCTAACGAGCAGGTGATGGCTGAGATCTCCTGATTATCTCTCAGACAGCAGGGCTGTGCCGGCAGCCCCAGGGGCAGCTGCTGCGAGCCCAAACTTTTGCAGGCATCAGCACTGGTGCTGTCCCGGCAGGCAGGGGGGACCTGACCCTAAAGGTGCCGTGGGGAGACCCAGGTCCTTCGCTGTCCGGACCCCCCAGTGCTCCTCTGCGTTTCCTAGCAGGGCTGTCCCCCTTCTCTGAGCTTTGTGTGATACTTGCAGGGATGGGAAGCAGCTTAGCTTATCCACTGGGTTGTCCACGCAGCCTGCTTTGTCCCATTTTCTGCTCATTCTTCATAATAATCTTAACTGCACGGAGATGTAGTCAGATGAAAAACCTGTAAAGCGCAAAGGAGATCATCCCAGCCTCTTAATCTCAAATATCTTGAGTAGTTTCTTATGTCTGAGAAAGAACTGATATGTGATGCCTCAGTAACTGCAGAGATTTTATCTGTATGGGTTTTCATGAGCTAATTGAGGCTAATGTGTTCCTGCAGTGCACAGCAGAGCAGGGTTTTGCTCGGTGGGTCTGCTTGCTAGACGTTAAAGCAGGGTAAGGGTAGTGGCATTAAGAGCTTGAATACCTGTCCAGATGATCCTGGCAGATGAAAACATGCAATAGGGATCATGCAGCTTTTTTTCAGAGAATAAACTACCTGCCACTCCCAAGCAATTGGTTAAAATTACACAAATGTTACCACAAACTTAATTTCAGCCCTATCTGGGAGATTTTAAAAAATGATTGGAGTGATGCTCTCATCATAACCTGAGCCTCAAGACTCCCAGGCAAGGGAGGATGGCAGAGGTCTGGGCTGAGGTCTGAATCCTGCCACCACCACACTGGGCTGTGAGAGCCCGGGAGGAGAGGCTGCAAACCCAGGTTAACAGGTCCTTTGCAATGAGCAATGCCAGATAAACTTCATTTATGCAGTCTAAGGTGAACTGTGAATGATGAGGTGTAATGATCTGTGACTTCTGACGGAGCTGCACTGAGCCTTGGCTGCCTCTCCTACCCAAAGATCTCTGTGCAGCTGCATGGTCTCTTGCTTGTGCCCCCGTAAGTGTCCACGAACAGACCAAGAGGAAAAAAAATGTGCTCTCTTGTGCCAGATTTTGCCTCCGCTCCCACCTCTGCAACCTCGCTGGCATCTTTTGAGCTTTAATGTGTTTTGCATGTTGCAGATAATCAGAGGATTGTTTTAAAAGTGTCATCTCCCAAATAGCTGAAACCGGGCTGAAAGCTGAAAGCCTCGAGCACCCCAGAGTGGTTCTGAATTCCCAGTGTATCCCAGAGAGAGGGGGAGAGGCTGAGGGCATCCATCTGCAGTAATGCTGCCTGGCTATTTTCAAGGATGAAATTACGTACCGCTGAAAATCGGTTTTGAGCCTAGTGTGGGTTCTCGTTTGAACATAGTGTGGGTTCTCGTAAGCGATCTTGTCCCAGCTGTTGTCTTCATTGTTTTTCTTCAAGTCACAGTATTTCTGTCGGCAGGTGTCTTGCAGTGCTGATCACTGGGGTTTTAGATGTCTCCAGCTGAAAGTGAGGTTGTGTGTCTGAGACATCAGAAATTGAAAAGGAATGGGAAAATGATGCAGGAGTAAAACACCTCTTGCTCCCTCTTGCTATACTTCAGGACACCCCAAGTTAAGAACATCCTGTCTCACTGCGCCCAAATGAATATCTGAAGGAAATGGTAAAATTTTCACAAAATAATTACTGAGCCCATCTGAAAACAGATCCCTGGCCATAAGGTCAGCTGTGCTGGGGAGCCCCAGTCCTGCTAACGGCTGTCGGAGCAGTGTGCAAAAGCAAACCCAAGAAGAATCCCAAGGGTACTGATGTCTGCAGACCAAGCAGGCTGTCCTGCCTTCGGAAGCAAGGAGCCTTGTCACAGCCCTCTGCTCTGCACGCCAGTGAGCCCTGGTGTGTCTTGGCTGCCACTGATCCTCTGTGTTCATCAGATATAACGGGCAATGTCTTTCCCAGAGCCAATAACTACACTTGCTTATTACCGTAGCAAGTTTTAAAAATAGTGCTACCTGTGAGCAGAGGAGAGCAATGCATAATTTGGGGAGCTGACAAGCGTCTCTTATCAAAGAGTGCCATGGCCACCTTTGTTGCCCCTTTCTGCTGTTTTTCTGCTGCTTTAGTTTGCAGGCAGTTGGAACCTCCCGGTATTTTGGTGGAAGGAGGATGCAGCCAGTACTGAGGACGTATGAAAATGCGACCCCCACCTTTATGCCACCAGCTGTAGGTGCCAGCTGTGGAGCAGCGGCTGTGCTGGATCATTATAATTATGTGTAACTAATTGCATAACATTGGTCTGTACAGAGCCACATCCATTCCTAGCTGTTCTGTCCTTTAAGAGAGAGATGATAGGTTTTTTCTCCTATTTTATAATGATATTTTATTTTTGTGTGCTGCTCTAACGTAGCTGACTCCAACTGTAATACAGCTAACTCTAATGTAATGATAAGTAACTGATTTTTTTCATCTGTAGGCCTGAAATTCATTGCCAGCCAACCAGTGCCTCCCCCCAAAAAGATGACCGCCCTCTTTGACAACTTGTCGTGCCATCACTCCATTGACGACTTCCGAAACCGCGTGTACTCCACGCTGTACTCCATGATCAGCATCATGGGCTTCGTCGGCAACGGTGTAGTGCTGTACGTCCTCATAAGGACGTACCGGCAGAAGACAGCCTTCCAGGTGTACATGCTTAACCTCGCCGTGTCCGACTTCCTCTGCGTGTGCACCCTGCCCCTGCGCGTGGTCTACTACGTCCACAAGGGGAACTGGTTCTTCAGTGACTTCCTCTGCAGGGTCAGTTCCTACGCCTTGTACGTCAACCTGTACTGCAGCATTTTCTTCATGACTGCAATGAGCTTCTTCCGCTGCATAGCCATCGTTTTTCCAGTCCAGAACATCAATTTGGTCACGGAGAAAAAGGCGAAATTTGTGTGCGTCGGCATCTGGATTTTTGTTACCCTGACAAGCGCTCCTTTTCTGCAAAATGGGACCTATCAACATGGCAACAAGACCAAGTGCTTCGAACCCCCAGAAGACTCTCAGAAGACAAAGCTGGTTGTGATCCTGGATTTTATTGCCCTATTTTTGGGTTTCATTTTTCCCTTTATTGTCATAACCATCTGCTACACCATGATCATAAGGACCCTACTGAAAAACTCCTTGAAGAAGAACCAGGCCAACCGCAAGAAGGCTATCTGGATGATCATCATCGTCACTGCCACCTTCCTGATCAGCTTCACCCCGTACCACATCCTGCGGACCGTGCACCTCCACGTGCTGCGGCTGAAGAGCGCCAGCTGCGAGGACACCGTGTACCTCCAGAAGTCAGTGGTGGTGACGCTCCCCTTGGCTGCTTCCAACTGCTGCTTCGACCCACTTCTCTACTTCTTCTCGGGGGGCAACTTTCGGAAGAGGCTGACCACGTTCAGGAAGGCTTCTTCCTCCAGCATTACACAAGCATTCAGGAAAAAGTTCTCCATAAAAGAGAAGGATGATGAACCCTTCGGGGAAAGCCAAAGGGAAAATGGGAACGCCTCTGTGGCCACTTCGTAGAAGGGCGACGCCTTTGGGTAGTATCTCAGATGGGCAATGGTGATCTCAAAACTGTTCCGGGAGACACAAGCAAGGCCCACAAGCCTTTTTCATGATTATATTTGTAATAATAACAGTGGACAGTCTCTGATTTATGCTGTTCAGGTGCAGTGTGGTGGAGCTGACGGCCCCTTCGGTCCCTGCTCGGGTGCACACAGCCACCTCACATGGAGGAGGCACCGGCCAGCAGCAGCAAACTGTTGATCCGATGATAAGTTCATGTAAACATGCTCTTCAAAGCCTGTATCGTGTTTGGGAATTCGCTTCGTTTCACAAGTCTGCAAAGAGCGCTAATTCTCCGAGTCAGTGGGAAATGTAAACACATTTGCTGGATGCCGCACACGGGAGCTGCTGACACATGAGGAGGGCAGAGTTTTCATTGAATCTTAAAACAGATGCTAAATTATTTACACAGCAGAGGTCAAGATAATTCCTGCCCTGCTCCCAGCTGCTTTGGCTTCGGACTTTGGGTTTCAAAGCGAAGTACATGAGTGAGGCCTGCAGGATGGGTGCCTGGGTCTGTGAGCCCAGCAGTCCCATCCGGACAAGCAGCAACCCCGGCATGCTCTGGTTTGCAGCAGATCTGCAAGGGGGTTGAGCAGCGGGGCGTGCGGCCAAGCTCCTCGGCAGAATTGGCTGTAATGTTAAGCTTGGATACATCTCCTGTGCCTCGGCTGTGCCTCGCTGCTGCTGAGCGGCGGCTGTTTCTGCAAGGCAAGGGCGGCTCCAGTGAAGGCAGCCAAGGCAGCACGTTTCAGTGTTCCTGCACTTCCTTTGGCTCTGTCTGGTAGGGAGCGTCCTCTGAATCCCTAGGAAAATGTGTTTTTTTTTTTTTGCGGGGTGCAGCTTTAAAATTATGGTAGCTTAACACGCATTTGAAATTTATTTCACTGGGACTGGTCCTGTAAGTGATGGCTGCAGGATGCAGGTTATCACTCCAATTCTTCAGGAGTTTTAACTAAAAATAGCCTGTTACTATTTTTTTTTTTTGCCTTTCAGGAGTATTGACTAAGATTAAAAAAAAAAGGTAGAAATCATATTTAAAAATAGCCAAATATGACTGAAAGGTGGTCCCATTCGGGAGTGTTCATCCTGCTGACACCTTGCAGAAGAGATGCAACCCAAGGCACTTGGAAGGATCTGAGGAGACATGGACATGAAGAGCCTGAGTGCCAGGTGTAAGTCAGGAGCCCAGATGAGACTTGACATGGTGTCAGCTTGAGTATGGCGTGATGAAAAACCAGATAGGACTCGGTTTCATTTGTAAAGAGAAACTTCCAAATCCTGTCCATAAGGAAACATTCCTGTGGTTTTCCAGTAAATCCACTGTAAATGAAGCAGTTCTGCCTTTCTTTTAGTGAAGCAAAGTTCAGCCCAGGATGTGTGATACATGAGGACAGAAATAGCATCTTAATCCTACCACAATTCTGTAGCTAGAAAACATGACTCATAACACATAAGAAATATGTTTTAGTATTGTGGCATTTATGAAGTTCCTTGATGTCTTAAGTAAAGCAAATTGTTGAAGTACTGTAAAATAAGAGTGAGCAGAAGGGTTTGGACTGGGAAGGGGGGGGGTCTGCTTGAGAGAGATTTTTGTTACACCTACAGAGAGGAGTAAGCGTTTGCTCTGCACACCGCAGTCTGCATGTCCCTGGGTCCGCAAAAGGCGTTTGAAAAAGAAAATTCACCCGCAGAGCAATTCGTGGATGGGAAGTTTTAACAAGACCAGAACCATCTTCAGAAAATGTTCAAGATCTACAAAACGTGAAACTGTTCGTGTGGAGGAGCTACAGCTCCCCCGAGCCCCACTGGAGGGCACAGCTCCCAGTGCACTGATGGAACCACATTCTGCTGGGGGAGACCCGCATCGGCAAACACTTCTGTTTTAAGGGCAGCACCGAGCACGATAGCTGGGTCCCAAATCACTGAAGGCATTGTGTAACTGTGAACAGACATCACCGTGATAAACTGAGTTTGGAAATATGTAGAAATAACATGTACCTTCACCAATTTTAAAATATTGTGTACAGTAAAGCTATATATATATATGTTGCAAAGCATTTTTATTATGCCAGAGATCTTTTTTTTCATTGTTTTTATTTTTTTATGAGACAATGGGTATGGCCAGAGAAATGACAGTGTGTTTGTTTTTTGTATAATAGGAAAGACTGTATTTTAAAGAGGACTGCTGAAAATTAAATGGAAATGTTGCAAGTTAAACTTGAAGAACTTCTGTTTTCCGTGTCTTGTTTCAAACCCGCTGCATGCAGATCCTTCTCCCTTACGGAAGGTTTCTATCTGTTAACAGCACTAGAGAGCAACATTCCCACAATAATCATTTGTAATGATGTAATAAAACTGTAGTGGCACAGAAGCTGGTGGAGCAGTGCCCAGAGCCTGCTGAGAAGCTGGGGGCTCGTGGCCCCGGCCATTGGGGTGCGGGAACTGCTGGAGGGAAGCGAAGCTTTGCTGAGGATGGTGTAGCTTGGAGCCTGGCACGTTTCTCACACTGGTTCCTGCACAGAAAAGCCCAGTGAGAAGGACGTTTTCTATTTAGGATTTCCCACTGTACGTGCCGGCTCTGCCAGCTTGTCCCGTTAAGGGGGGAGCCTTGCCAACGCATGCAAAAAGCGGGCTTTGCTCTGGGAGAGATGCGTGGCCGCTGTCCTCCGCTGCCTGTGGCACAGGCACCAGTAGTGGAACTGGGAAGAGCGGCTGGAGCTGAGCTGTCCCGCTCCGGCGTCCGGGTCAGAAATGCCTGCAAAGGGAAAGTGCCGTGGTGAGCTTCTTGCTTGAAACTGGACTTTTTTTCTGTTGCATATGCTGCAATTCATGGTGCAATAGTGTCACCTAGTGCTTTGTCATCCCTGGAGCTGCTGCCTGTTGCCTCATGCGGTTTCTCTTTGGTTCTGACACGCAAGCCAGCTCCTCACCTGTAAGGCTGCCTCTGTTCCTGTTTTCCTCTGGTGTTAATCATGTTCAGTTCCCCCATTCCCACCCATTCCCACGTTTTATTGAATAATCCTGGGGTTTTCCCTCTCCACCTTCGTCCTGTTTTTCTTTAGCTTCCTGGAGGGATGCTCGAGCAGGGCAGGCTCGGGGTGGGACGTTGCCTGCAGGAAGAGAAATGACTGCCTTTAACACAGGGATGGGAGCATTTTGCATCCATGCACTATGGAGCCACACAATGCCAAGTCTTTTCATGGCCACCGATCCCCGTGGCATGGGCACTCCAACCTTGGCATTCGGCAGTAAATTGCCCTTGCCTACCTCTTAGCAAAGGGAATGGTCCAGCCTTTCCCTGGTGCACTGACCTTTCCGTGGCTGATCTGGCAAACAGCAGTAATCCCTGAGCTAACACAAGGCTCAGCAGGTACATTAGGCACCTGTGTTGGTACACGTCATGCTGTACCATTTCTGTTTGCTCCAAAATGGAAAAAGAACTGGAGCATCGTACAGACTCCCGGCCAGCTGCCTTGTCATTTCTGGTTGCGACTTGCTGGGGACACGTTGCCAGCCCTGAGCACTCAGAAACCTTGGCTCAAGCCTTGCAAATCCCAGCTGCCTTAATACTGTTTTGGCTCGCTTTTTGTTTGCTGTTCTGTGCCTGTGCCTGTAGGGTGCAAGCAGGTAACATCTTCGGGCTCCACTCTGCAACCACTGCAGCTTGGGATATGCTTTTTTATATATTTTTTTCTTAAAGCAAACTGAGACTCTCATTCCAAACAGTCTCCTTCAGGAGTTTAGGTTTAAAAGTTGAGGGAAACTGAAACAACAGCCTCTCAGTTTAAGTCCCCATGAATTATTTGCATAAGCATCGTTGTATGTAGATGTGTAGCTTAACCAGTCAGAGAAATAATCGTATTTCTCAGGCTCAGAGACATGTAGGGAAGAGAGGTGCAGAGACCCTTAATGGAAAGACCGGGACACAGAGTTAGGCTGATTTAGCAATGGTAACCACTGCTGGAAACACCTGAATTGGTGGAAATGTCTGCTCCACACCTCTGGTTTTAGCCAGCTTAAGTCAAGCCACTCAGAGAAAGTGTGTGTGCATTTAAATTACACATGGGGCTCAGCCAGTGCAGTCACTACATTCTGTACACTAAAGTATGAAGAGACTAAAAGTGTATTAACAGTTAAAAAATAATAATTAGGTGCTTCGACCCACTTATCTTACTGCTGGGTGCCTATGACTGTGTGGAGCATCTCCTGAGCAGCGCTCAGAGCGTGCTGCCGCACCGTGCAGAAACAAACGGTGCTTCGAGTCAGACGGTGCTCGCTCCCCGCCCAACAGCACTTGCTGGGACAGAGAGTTACCCATTTGTGGAGGGGAAAAAGAAGCAAAAATGTGTATGTATGTATATATATATATAAAATATATATTTTTAAAAAGGCAGCTCTCAGCTGAAGCCTGTTCTGTGTAATAGTACGTACAACCTGCAGGTGTGAGCATACGCAAGGGCTGAGGCTGGGAGGAAGGAGACACTGACACCTTATTCCCCTTTCAGTTTCAGCACGGAAACCATGCATACAAGAATATAATGTTGATGGTGTAGTCTCTTTTTGAAAAATAGGGGGCTCCAGTCCTTCTCACAGTGGGGTGAATGGGCGCTTCCCTTTCCCAGTAAATAACAACATGAGAAAAGCCTGTGCTAACGCAGTGCTCGCAGTGGGCACCGGACACACCAGGATCACCACTGCCTCCTGGGAGGACTCAAATGTCTCCCTTCCACCAGGAACTTCTTAAAGTGGAACAAAACCATCAAATACAAGAAATAACAGTCTGCATGATGTGTTGGTCAAGGCAGTAATCTTTTTTTGGTGCAACATAGCAGATGACATGCAATTTTTTAATGGGAAGATATGGCAGGCAAGAAATCTGGGTCTAGCGGATGCCCAGGACACTGCACATCCCAGATGCACTAAAGCCTCTCCCATTTACCTCCTGGAGCACAGTTTTCAGGATAAATTTCTGTTCAAGCAAAGAGAACCATATGGGCGCTGTTTTGTCTTCAAAAGGGCCTAAAGTGTGTTTTTATTTGTGCTCATTTTCAGAGAGGGTCCAAAGCAGCCACCTGCTGCCAGAAGCTAACCACAGACTAGATTTCTGTTTGCAAAAACAATGTGATCTTTCTGTTTCCAAGAAAGCACTACAAATCTCAGTTTCCAGTAAATCCTGGCCTTGATGGCTCTGCGCTCCTCCTCGCCGCCGCTACCTCTGAGCTGCCACGAGAGCCATGGGGTGCCGCATGTGACAGAAGTCACAGAAGATGGATTCATATTTCTATTACTCGGTGGCACTTCTATCTTGTTTACAAACCTTCTGAGGTCTTTTATTCCTTTTATTCCGTAAGTATATTTCCTTGTCTGACCCTATAGCAAGTTGACATTTGGCTGTTTTAACTCCATACTGTTTTTGCCTGCCATAGGGCCAAATTCCAGTGCCACACGCTGGGAAATCCAGAAACATTCACAGGATGCAACCACCCGTACTCTGTCTTCATGAAGCGCCTTCAAACAAAATGCTCGCAGGATGTGAGAGGCAAGTAAGCCCTCAGTTTAACAAGCAATAAGCTCCAAGCCCTTGCAATAAGGAGACGTTTCCTGCTCTGCGTGACACAGTTGTGCCTGGGGGCCACGTGGTGAGGGGCTGCAGGCCCAGGTCCGTTTCAGGAGCTAATGCTTGTGCTGGATCCTAATTTAACATTTTCCCTGGATCCATTGCAGTCTGACATTAGCAGAGGGACTTCTTCCATGTGGCCAGAGGGAGAACACTGGGCTCTTTATCCTCCACTCGTGGCAACGGAGGGTATGATCTGATTGCTAGGAAAAAAACTAGCAGGAAGAATGAAGGAAAGTACATCAGGCTTTAAAATGCCGTCAGAGTAAGCAATTTCGCTAGGAGTGCACTTGGAATAAAGTGGTCACACCGTTTTCTTACATATTTCTTAAAAACGGTGCAGAAAGCAAACCTAGGGGATCGGCAGCTCGGTGTGCCGCGCCGGAGCTGCAAACCCATCTCCTGGCACACGGATCAGCAACTTTGGGAACTGAGCTTCAGTTCTCTGAAACCATCAATTTCGGCCCTGCGAGTGGCCACATGCACAAACAAATATTCCGAGTATTTGCAAACATTACTGGAGGGGGAAATGTGCCCGTTTCTTTCCTGTCAATGCAGCTTCTTACGCTTCAGAAGAACCAAGGCTGCTCTCGGAGGAGAGCGAGGACCCGGTGTTAGTTTAATAAATATATTCCAGATGGATATTCACCAGATTTGGGGGGGGAGGAGGGAAGGAGGTAGCAAAAATACCCTCTTTTGATCATTAATGAAAACTCTCCTTCCAGGAATGCTGTTGCGTGTCCCTGCGAGGGATGCTGAAGACTAAACAGAGCTTGTTTTCGGTTTAGCCCACTGGAATCTCTTTCATTTGTGCGGAGCACATCTCTGTGATGCTCCGCATGGGTTTTTGGCCTAAACACCTTTAACCTCAAGACGGCTCCACACAGCCGTCCAGATAAAGCCTTGTGAGATCAAGAGCAAAGGGCACAGAGTTTCGGGATGGCTCTTGGTGCAAGGCAGCATATTTTGTCTAGCAGTGCTGTGCATGCCGCAAGCAGCTCATTCTGCTTGTACTAACCAGCACTCAGTACAAAATGTGAGCTCAGGGCCTGGGTCTGCTTGCCTGGCTCTGCCTGCACGGGGGAGGAAAACCCCGCAGAGCCTCTTGGCATCTCCTGGCCAGGGCCAGATCCTGCCACCATGCATGGAAGCCCACTGAGAGCCATCTTACGCCCTTGTCACTGGGTTCAGAATGGGGAGGATGTGTGGTACGGCACGCAGACGTGCTTAGGTTTCAGCAGACCAGACCAGATGTGGCAGCAGCCCCTTGGAAATGCCAAAAAGTGGTTCCTTGGTCAGCAGAGGTCTCCTGAGGGGGTGGGCTGGGCCTGGCACCATGCCTGAAAAGGGACCAGGATCGATTCGTGCTCCCTGCTCTTGCATTTAAGTCTCAACCAGTTTAATAGTATGCCTCATGCACGAATTGCACATATCCCAGGAGTCAGCCTGGGTTCTATTTCCTTTCTGAGTAACTCTCTGAAATGAGGCAGTCCCCGTTTTCTGACCTTTTCTCTCTCCATGTTACTCACAACAGGAAGCCTCTGGAATGGTGAGCACATACTGCTTACGTGAGTGAGGGCTGAGAAATGTTACAGCCCTTTTACCATCATTTTTCAAGAAAAATGGAATGGAAAGCTCCCCATAATTGGCCTTGTGCCTCTGCCTGCTGTCAGCAGCACCTCCCGCCGCCTCCATGTCCTTCACCACCCTGACTTACTATGTCAGGGGTTCCCAGGCCTCCTGAGCAGGTTCACATTCCTCCTCTCCCTTTTCTGGGTGCTCAGGTGGGACAGGCATCCCTGCAGCTCCTGACTGTGTCAGCAGCATCCTTGCCTGTGCGGGAGAGCTCATGGTCCCCAGCTGCCCTGCGCCAAGGAGAGCCACGAGCCTCTGAGCATCCCAGAGGGGTTGGCAGGGCAGAGCTCGTGCTGACGGGAGGACGGTGGGTCCCGTTTTTTAGACCTGGCCCCGACCTGCCATGAAGAAGTGCTGCAATCCATGCATGGAGTCTGCCTGCGCTCACCTGCGCTGTGCAGGATTGGAGGGGGCAGCAGCCTTGCACTGAATTCAGGTGGTTTTCTGCTTTGGGTGCAGCACGATGACTCCTCTTAGGGTTAATCATATCCTGTGGTAGGAAAAACAGACCTCGGGGACGTGAACTAATAAAGCAGAGGCACTGCAGGATGGCTGCCAAGGCCCTGGGGGACTTCTGCACGTCCTGACGTCCTGGGGACTTTCATCTCCTAGCCTACCTGGAACCTCTTCAGATCTGAATTGCACTGCTAATACCAAGCTGATCTAGCTGAGCGAGGGTTTGATGTCATTGCAATTAAAACTAAAATGAAACTCTATGAGCTGGGGGTTTTCCAAGGTCCAGCAAATGCCCCAGGGTTTTTGGGGCATCTCTGTCCGTAGCAGAGGAGATTGTAGTGGGTCAGCGTTGTGCAGGGGAAGGAGCAGCAACAGAAAGTGGCACTGATGGCTCAGCGATAGCACCCTTCCAAATCAAATTTCGAAGTACAGTAACTCTCCTGTGGTGGGAAGTCCTTCTGATGAAATAACCCCTGCTCCTTGCACATTTTCAGTGTTACACTGAGCTGACATAAATATAAAGGCACTGATCTCACCGCCTTCTGCAGCTTCTAGCAAGAGGTGCCTGGTCTTGTGGCCCCTGCCACAGCGGCCGGACCTGCAGTATGTTATGTATTTTGGTTTTGTGCTGTGTGTTGCTACTGGATATTCTTCTAAAACAATGAGCAGTGCTGTAGAGACACATGCCGGTTACACTTCATGGTCGTGCAGGGCACGTTTTTTGGTGAAGTGACTCTTAGAGTGAGTTTTGAGAGTTAACATCGTTGCAAGGGAAAAATCATAGAAATATAAGATATTAGGCATCAAGGCTGGGACAAGTTTCTCTGTAAGATTGCTCCTGCACCAAGGCAGACGTCAAGGAGCAAAACATCATAGCTGTTGCCACTCTGTGTGCAAGGAGCCTCCTGGGTCTGGCGCACGTATCTCTCTTGCTTTGTCTAACTGCAGTACTCCTTGGGCAGCAAGTAGGGGAAGCTGCTCAGCCCCTCCTCCATGCCACCCTCCCCAAAAAACAAGAACTGTGATAATAAAATGTTAAAGTTGAGAATTAATCAAGCACTCAGACCAGAGAAGCCCAACGGCTGAAGTTTCAATCCCAAATTTAATTTGATTATGCAAGAGGCATGGAAATGCTTCAACCCCTGGTTTCCCTGGAAAGTTGAGATCTGTGCAGGTTACCTGGTCTCTAATCCCAATTGCAAAGCTCGTGTCAATACAATCCTTCTGGGCCACAGCCCCTGGGCTTGCTAGGAGAGGGAGGAAATTTGGGGCTGTTTGAGAAAGTTGTAAATTGGGGGATTCGCTTGTTTCTTTTTAGTTTATGATAAACTTTGGGAGCTCTTCTTTATTTCTGTGTGAAAACTCTGCAGAACAGCGCTGCCTTTACAGTCCCGGCTGGCATAAACACAGCTTAGGTTCTGCCTAGATGAAGGGATCTATATTTAAATAATCGTGGCTTTTATGATTGTTTTTGCTACAGAACTCTCTCTATAAATACAAGCCTGCTTATCCGAGGAGGGTGCTGAAAAGGCAGCTACACAGCACGTGAACAGCGGGCAGCAATGCCGAAAAGCTGCTTTCTCCTCCTAAAGACACGTAAGGTTGGCGTGCATTGTCACAGCAGAGGGGCTGGCTCCTGCCCACAGACCCCGTGCAGAATGAGAGCCCCTTATTTGTCCTAAATTCACGCTCCGTGGTTTTGTTGTTAGCCAGGTGGCCGGAATAGGTGCTGAGGACATGTTCAGGCTGGGTCAGGATTCGGGATTCTGATACAGGTGGCCTTCCTTGGATGCCTGCCATACCAGGTTAGCCACAGGTACATATATTTAATTTTCGGAGGCTTCCCCTCAGCTGCATTTGAAATTATTAGGATAAACATGAGCAAAGATTGAACCGTCTTAGCATGGGTCCAGAGGAGGGTGATCCAAGGGCTGGAGCAGCTCTGATATGAGGAAATGCTGGGAGAGCAGGGGATGTTCAGCCTGGAGAAGAAAAGGCTCCGGGGAGAGCTCACCGTGCCCTCTCAGCATTTGAAAGAGGCTTATAGGAAAGATGGAGGGAGACTTTTTACAAGGGCATGTAGTGATAGGACAGGAGGCAATGGTTTTAAACTAAAAGAGGGTAGGTTTAAATTGCGTATAAGGAGGAAATTCTTCATTCTGAGGGCAGTGAGGCACTGGACTGGGCTGCCCAGAGGAGCTGTGGGTGCCCCATCCCTGGCAGCGCCCTAGGCCAAGGATGGGATTTGGACAGCTGGGGCTGGCGGGAGGTGCTGTGCTGGCAGGGGGTGGCTCTGGGTGGGCTCTGAGCTCCCTTCCAGCCCAAGCCATGCTGTGATCCTACACAAAAAGGCCACTGAGAACTTGCTGCTGGTAGCTCAGGCGGTGCCATGGTGCTGCCCCGGGCCCTGGCTGCGCTGCTCACCCGCGGCCCTTCAGCAGGCCCGTACCTCTGCCGCAGCAGGTCTGGCACAGCTCCTGGCAGCTTATCAGCCCCTCTCTTACCGCGCTAACAGAAAACCGTCCTCTGCTGCCGCTGGGGCTTATCTCACCCCCAATATCGCAAGAAAAGAGTAACCTCTAACGGGCCCAGGCCGCTCACTTCCCTGTCAGCAGGGAGCGACTGCTGTTCCCAGCGTGTGAACGAGGACGTGAAGCGGTGACACCCCAGGGCACCAGGCTGCTCCCAGCCGTGTCCATCCCCGCTGGCACCCTCACACTGCTCCTTAATAATCCCTTTATTTTGCCAAAGCATTGTTCAGGTGGCTTGTTTCTCAGGCAGGACACAAAGGTTGAAATGTTTCTCCAGAATCTGCGGGAGTGGACCTGCGGGCCGAGCACGCTGAGCACCACAGCGACTCCGTGCACGGCTGCAGCTTCGAGCTTTGCCTTCTCCCTTCTGCTTTTCCCACAGATGATGGGAAAACTCTTGGCTGGCATCTCAGTGGCAAACCCACACTGGGCTGCAGGAGATAACCTCAGTTCTCAGCTGCTCGGGGCCTTGCTTACAGCCTGCAGAGCCATGTGGGCAGCCCTTGCCAGAGCACCAAATGTACAGGGAACTAAGCAAAGCCAGCACTTCACATTTGTGCAGAGAAGCTTTCATAAGGGCTATAACAGTCCGCACCTCCAGCAGGCTCCATTACAAGGCACTCACAATAGCTGCAGTGAGAAAGGCAGCTCAGATTTTTTTCATAGCAAGAGGAGATGGGAAAGGTGGGAACAAGCCAATTTTTTTTTCTTCTTTCTCATGCACAAAAGGGTCCTTATTCATTTTAATAGCAGGTTCTCTCACACAGCAATCAGCTCTTCCAGCCAGACAAGGGGAGAAGGGCTCCTTCTGCAGCCACCTCCTGCAGATGACTGCCACATAGACCTTCCCTGAGGATGGGAAAGCAGATCCATGACAATCTTAAAATGGAGAGCATTAGCCCTGAACAAATAAGTAGATTGTAATAATGGATACAATATGGAGGGTTCCTAGAGGAGCCAATATTTGTATTCTTCACAGCTGCATCTTTTTCTTTTTCTGTTTTTTCTTTTTTTTTTTTTTTTTCCTTTTTAGCCTGAAGTGCTCCCAAATGCTTCGTGCCATGTGGCTGCTTCTTATTTGCATCAAAGACCTGATTCATTGCTGCTCTGCACTTTGATAGATTACGTCTGCTCCTGCAAAGCAGATATACAATGCTCGTCGGAGAGCATGGCGAGCCTCTCCTGCGATGGCACACAGCACGAGCCGATGCACGGGGGACAGCGCTCCAGCTCCGAGGTGTTGGCTGAGTGCTGAGGCTGAACGTGGAGCACCCAGCACCGAGCTGGGGCCCCCAGGCCTCGATCAAGCGAAAGAACAAAAAAAGGGAATGGAAACAATAATGAGGAATGGGGTTATTGTAGGAGAGAGCAAGTAAAAGAGGTTGCTTGGGGACAGTGAGGAAAGTGCCAGATAGGAAAGCAATAGTGCTCTGAAGAAAGACAATGGAGAAAGGAGAACTAGAGTGAAACAATTGAAAGCCCATGTTAAAACGGAGCAGAAGGAGCTCTGATCACAGGCAAGCTGTTTTCACAAAGGTGCTGCAGCTTTGTTCATTTCCAGCTTCATGCACATTTACGGGATGCAAATAAAACTCTTTTCCCCTGCACACGGAATTCTCTTTTCCCCTGCACACGCAATTAAGCTGAAACTTTGGTGCTAACATTATGCCACAAGGGAGACAGGCTTTTGCTCCCTAAAAGTGAAGGGAGGGGGAGATAGAAATGGGAGGCAGCCAGAAAATTAAGGGAACCTGAGCCACCTGATGGAACGAAGGAAACCTGCACCAAATACACAGCAGGAAACAAGAAAACAAAGCAAGCAAAGCAAGAGCGTCACATTATACTTGACAGTAAAATATTTTCGGATTGCATCAGTTCTTTCTTCCTGGTGTTTCACCTGCAGCTTGTCTAGATATGAGATTTAGCACAAGTTTAAAAAGAGGCCAATATTGCAACAATGAAACTCTCGGCCTTTTGTCTGATGGAAAAAATCAATTCCAAATGTTGAATTTTCAATACAGACTATAATTTTGTTACATTCGGATTTATTCTGCTTGCTTGCTTTCCTTTTAGTCTTCTCCCTCCTCTCTGTTCTTCCGAAATTGGCTCTGATGCAACCTTCTCGCTCTCCAAAGCCCCTTTGCAGCTGTGGTTCATGCAGCAGGAAATGAGCCTCTGCCCTGCCTGGCCCACGGAGCAAACCTGCCCTTTCAAAATCCCACAAAACGGGACAAAAATGCAGGACCCTTACTGTATTCAGCATCTTGCAAATTTTATCTTAATGCAAAGCAGCAATAACGCATGTTTCTGAGTTGTCTTAAAACATTTTCCAGTCTAGTTTATAAAAATTGGTGCTGAATTCATTTTGGCTTGCTCTTTTTCTCGCTAGCGCATGGACAAGCATCCTCCAGCTCTAACATGTTTAAATTATGGGTGTTTTGAGCATTTCTGAGGATCCAGCTACTCGGATTTCTTAGAAATATGACCACATTCATGTCGGGCCAGGCAAGCAGACCTGATTTAGCTTCACTGGCGCTGCTACCAGGTCAGCTGCAGAACTGCCTGCGTATTTACCCCGGGAGCAATGACTCCGGTCCAGCTCCTCGGGCCTGACTCTTCCCATCCCCGCAGCGCCCGGTGCGTCCCCTGCGTGCCCGCTGCCACTGGGCTGCAAGGCTGGCACCGGCTCCCTCCCACATGGAGAAGCTGGATTTGTTCAGCTGTGTGCTTTTGCACCGAAGCACAAGGTAAAAGTGCCACGTTAGGTGCACTTACCCCTGTATTTGCTTGGGCCTGCCTGTTGCCAGTGCTTTGTTGCAGCACGGCGCTCTTCAGCCTCCCTGTTTTGTTTTTTTTTTTCGGTTTGGCTCTTGACTTGGGGGAAGATTTATAAAATTAGGGGTAAACACAACTAGTGTTTGGAATTAGACTGAATCAGGATATTTGATTCCTATCTGGGCCCTGGCTGAACAATCAGAGGAGGAACTAAGCAGAGAGAGCCTACAGAAGGTGGGGAAGGTGCGGGTGAGGCCGGGCAGGTGTCCGCGTCCAGCTCCTCGCCTAGCAGTGCTGTGAAGCAGCAGCATCCCCACCGGGGACAAAGAAGCAAGCGAGAGCCACCCGCTGCAGGCTTCCCGTGAGGACAGCATCCGTGCCATGGCAGTGCTCGGGGCTGGCACCCCAAAGCCCAAGGTTCCCTCGGCCAGGCAGCTCCTGTGCTTGCAAGCGCTGCTCCGAGGCTCTGCAGGGCCAGCGGGACCGGCTGCTCTGAGCCTGCTCACAAATGGTGTTTTTCCCCTGGGTCCTCCTGGCTCCCTGCAGCAAAGAGCAGGAGCGAATGCGTTAATTACAGGGGCTGAGTTCAGCGAGGAGTCAGAGCTGCTGCTAAATATACGCAGCCAGCCATTTGGCTGAACACGGCCGGGCAGCCAGACGCGCCCGACTTTCACAAACAAACACCGTGCTGCACCTTCAGCCTCCGGGGACTCGGTCGGCTTTGAAGAGGCCCTTTCAGCTGCTTTCCCCCATCATTTCAAAAGCTGCTGGGGCACAATTAGTTGGCCACGGCTGACCGGCAGCCTGTGTCGAGCTTCAGAGGAGTCGTGCTGCCTTTCTGCACTCCCAGGCATCGCTGGCATTATTCACAGCCATCCCCGCTCCCCAAGTCCCAGCAGATTGCGAGGGTGGCGAGGGTGAGCGTGGCTTCTCCTCCCCGCATGCGGAGAGGTCAGCAGCAGGGCTGCAGCAAGGAGCCAGGGTTTAACTCACTTCTCCTAGCAGGCCCTGCTTGGTTTCCAAGGAACTCGGTCAAATCTGAAGACTGGGACGAATGAAGATGCAGGGTGTAGCCTGGGGCCAGGACACACAGTGTTTACACACAGTCTGCTCCATATAATAAGTGAGAGAAAGAATCATAAAACAGATGTTCTGTGCAAAGTGCAAATTACCCAGGCGCTGAACTTCATTCCTTTCCACTTAAAACACCCATAAATGCATGGTATGTTTATTGTGGGTTGCAAAGGGGTTTGCTTTTTGTTTTGCACCTTTATCTTTGACTTTGTAACAATAGCAATGTTGATATAAAAATAATATTCTAGGACTTCATGTGTGAGTTTTCTGGAGAACTTCTCTGCAAGATGTTTCTGGTCTGCAGTGGTGGGGAAGGGACCATGAGGGAGTTTCTATGTTCTGCTTGGAGAAAGAAGCACAAACAGCAAAATACAGAGTCCATCTGCATCACCTGCCAGACTTTTCTGCCAATTGATCCTGGCCAGTCCGTACTGATAACAAGAACCTGTCTTTTCCTTTCTTCACATGCCTTCTTTTTTTTTTTTTTTTCTATAAGGAGACCACTGGTTCCAGCTCTACCAGGCATGCACATCACTGTGCCCGCTGAAATGGCAGGAAGTACAGCAAACAGTACTGGACTGAAAAAATAAATAAATAAATATATAAAACCTCCAAGCTCAGCTTGATTTCTTCACTCAAAATGGCATTATTTGGTAATGATAGAGTGGACGTACGTACAGAGCATGGAGTGGAGTGCTGGAATAATTCAGAGCCTCTGATGGTATCTCCTATTTGTTTAGATCACGTCAGTTAATGTTAAATCACCTCTGCTGGTGATGACTTGCTTCTGGGGTTCTATGGCAAAGAAATGGCAAATTCTCTGGAAGAGAGATGCCTGCACCTGTGCATGCAGAACAGGAGGCATGTTTCATCTACCTGTAAGGGAAACTCCTGCTCCCAGTGCCCTACAGGCTTTTCCCATTGTGCTTTTTTCCACATATACAGCACAGAGTGCTGTTTTGCTCTTGATGGACCAGATCCTCAGCTGGAGAAAACACTCCTAATTGCATTGGGGTGGATGGAGCCATGCCAACACACACTGGCTGGAAACCTGCTCCATTATACACTGTTTACTTTTGAGGATCTAAGCACACACGCTTCCAACAAAGTTCTGTTTGATAAAAGTTTGTTTGCCAGGTTGCCTTGCCTTGGTCCCTCCTGAAAGTGTACACAACAGTATTTTGTATATAATAAGAGAAAATGAAGTGAATGTGTTCCAAGACCTTGTTTGCAGGTCCTAACGAACTCAAGAGATGGGCGGCTTTGCTAGACACTAGCTAAAATAACCGCAGTCATAATTATTATTACCATGCAAGTATGGAAAAAAGAAGTTTTTATTATGGGCTGGAACTAGAAACCCAGAGCAGCTGCTAATCATCATGATAAGTGAGTTGTTGGCTTGGAGTTGTTTTTTTTTGTGTTTGTGTGTGTGTGTGTGTGTGTGTGTGTATCCGGGTATTTACTGTACCCGACTGCAAGCAGAGTTTTTTGTTACCCAGGCCTCTTGGTAACCTCTCAACAGGCCCCCCAAACCTTCCTGATGTGCAGTACGGAATACATTGTAATTGTAAGATTCCTCTTACCTACCTTTTCTCCCCTTTCTTGTTGAAGGCTTCCCTTTTCCATTTCTTTACTTTCTTCCCCCACTTTTTTTGTTTGTTTGTTTCTTAGCTCACCTACAGCAACCGAATTAGCAAAGAAAAAATAAATTACAATTCCAAATTTTCTAATGGAAGAATGGGCATGTTCTTGGCACTGCTTCTCACCATTGTTTTGTTAAGACCGACTCTAACTCTCCTTTTCCATTCCAGAGACTGCCCTTCCTTTATAAGCCCAGATTTCTTCCCATTTGTGCTCTCTTCCCTCCCTCCTGACTCATTTCCACTTCTCATTCTGGCTGTTTCTTTTCTCTTTCCTTTTTCTTCCTCCGAATGTTTTCTGATCTTCTGATATTCTGATGATTCTGCTATTTTTAATTCCTTCTTCCCAGGCCCGGATCTACCCCAGACCCAGCAGCATTAGTGTCTGTGCCTCTCTACCTTCTTCTCTAGACAGAAAGGACTGCCTGGGCAATCATTTCCTCAAATTCCAGCTTTTTCTAATCCCCTAGTGACTCGAGATGAGCACTGGTTGCCTTTGTGTGTGAAAGGTGGCATCGCCACTGTCCTTGCACAGTTCTTATGGCTCTCCAGGAATTTCAAAATATAGTTCAATCTCCCTCCCCTTGACTCGATCCATTCTGTCCTGTAATTTTTGACCCATCTAACCATGGCCTTCTTTCCAGGCAGTTTGGTCACTCTCCTACCCATGCCAAATATTTCTTCTGTACAGCTTTGCCATCTGGAACAGCCTGCATGCCTTCAGCCTCGCCGACTGGCCATATAGTTTCTAGTTTCAGCTGAAAAGAATTTTCCTTTACTGTCATCCCATAGCAATCTGAATGTCGGATGTAGGCAGCAAACATTCAGTCATTTATTTTCTGCGGTGTGGGAATAGTTCTCGTACTTGAAGCAATTTCAGTTTTAAAGGAGCCCTGGAGCTTGTGGAATGTGGGCAGTTTTTAGATCTTTCATCCTAAGTCTCACTAGCAACTGGCTACGGTTTCTGTATGCTTTTCCACCAGACATCCTATTTGCTGGAATTGCCAGTGAATACCTTGCTATTACAAAAAATATATTTAGAAGGGAAAATTAAGGGAGAAAAATGATTTTAATGAAAGGCAGGAAGGAAGGGAAAAGGATTTTTCTGAGTGCTTAAATACTGCATTATTACCTACAAAGGAATTCTTGTAATAATCAAAGCTGGGAGGTCCAATAGCCTTCAGTGCAAAGAATGCTCAGCATTCACCCCCAAAAACCTTCTTTATTCTGGATATCAGACATAGTATGCTCGTGATGGGGAATCAGACCTCCGTATATCACACAACACCAGTAGTCATAACTTCTAAGGTTTAGCTGGCAACGAATAAATACTGAGCCTGCAAATTCAAAATAGTCCTTGAATTACTGCCTCGAATTCGAACTTCCAAATCACATCCTGATGGGTCTCTTTCAGAGATCTCCCCAAAGTACAAATATTTCACTTCAGAAATGAAATCCCCGGGGCACTAGATACGCTTCACTGCAGATTAGCTAGAGCCTGTGGAGTTATAAGATTCCTGAGATGGAGTGCTGAAGATTCCAGGAATTCTCTCAAAGGTGAAATGATTAACCAACCTTTCTTTTGTTCCCAGAGCACAACAATGCAGAAAGCAGGTCTGTATTCACTGACTCCTGTGCTAGACTTATCTTCTACCATATCTGAAGTGTTCACAAGCCTTAAAACTGAGTTGGAATTAAAGAATCTCATTTCAGAATTATTTGTGAAATCAAGCTGAATATTAGTGATGAAAGTAAGACATGACTTAGAGCAGCAGCTTATTTTTCCGCTGAATCTTTTTCTGGAGATTTCAATCTATTTAATGGGCATAAATAATTATAAATGTATCTTTGACCACAATAAATCTTGCGATGTGCTGATCCACACTATTCCACAGGGCAAAAGCACTGCTCCTTTTCTGTACCAGAATCAGGCCAGTGGTCACATGTGAGCATTAAAACTTTTGGAAGCAGTAGAAAGAAGAAGAAAATTCAGGGCATAGACCATGACAGAGCTTTTGCCAATTATCTTGTCAGGAGGAAAAGGTTGCCCCTCTTCTCCACCTGGAATTGGCCATTGACCCAGCTACCAAATTTTGCTTTTCAGACCAAAAAGGATAGTGCAATGAGCTGCTCAGATAAAGAAGCTCTCATATATCTTCTGAGCTCAAATAAACAGGGGTGAGGGCACAGACCGCAATGAAAAGGTAACGGGCTCCTTGCAAGAGGCATCTTTTAATGTGCCCACAGAGTTACTCTGCAAGATACCTGCTTTCAGTGCTGCTTACAGCACAATTGACCCCTCTTCTCCCCCAAATGAATGTAAAGGAGCTTCATTCAAAACCTTTAGTGAAGTTTTACTGAAGATCAAATGCAACAGAAGAGAAGGGATAACACTGCAGCAAGTGTCCACCACACGACACAACCTGATGATGATTTGATCTGTACTTTGCTTGCTTTATTTGCAGAGAACATACTCACTATTTTCAGTAGAATTAATTGTGAAGTTATGTTGTTTTGTGGCATTTATTTAACAATACAAGTTATTAGTTATCTGGAAAATGAGCAGAAGCCACCACCTCCGGCCTCCCTTAACACTGCTTGCTTATTTACAAGATGGATAGGAGTTTATTTTGGTCCTGTTCAGCACGGGCTGTCCAGTATGTCACATTAACCACTTCCACTAGTCTCAAGAGAGAAATTCTCTGGCATAAAGGAACAATTTCTTCGATTCATTACAAAACTTCCTATACTCATTAAAAACGTATCTAAGATCCACCCAGGGGTAAGTACGTGGCAGCTCATTTTGAAAGGCGTTTTTTTGTCTGTTATATAATTTGCATCTAAGCCTTGAGCTTAACTTTTCTTCAAAGCTGGCATGACTGGTGGTTTACTTGGGGCTCTTGTAAGAACCTGGCCAACAAATTTATTTAGCACCCGCGCAGACACCGAGCCCAGGCTGCGCCCAAGTGTTCCTTGACCTTTGGTTCGGCTTTAAAACGCCAAAGGGGATTAAAACGCTGCAGGTCGAGGCTTCGGTGCTGCATGTGGCCCGTCCGCTTTGCAGCACGGGGGGTGTGAGGTGTGAAGCCCCATCCCCAACCCCATCCCCATCCCCAACCCTATCGAATCCCCAACCCCATCCCCATCCCATCTCCATTCCCCAACCCCTTCCCCACCCCCAACCCCTTCCCCATCCCTAACCCCATCCCGATCCCTGTCCCAACCCCATCCCCACCCAGGCTCCCCTCCCGGGGGCAGCCCGCTCCCCTCCTGTCCCCCCGCAGGCCTCGCCCTCCCCCCCCCCCCCCCTCGCTGAGGGCCGCGGCCACCTGCGCGCAGCCGCCGCCGCCCCCCCGCGCCGCTTTTGGGAGGCAGCGGGCGGCCGCGGACCTCCGCTCGGCCGGGCCGTGGGTTGCCGCGCCCGCCCGCCCCGCTCCGCTGCCGCTCCCGCCCCTGCCCTGTCCGGCCGGCCGGCGGCGCAGGCGCAGCGGCCGCATTCCATCATGGCGGAGCGCTCCGTTGGCGGGCGGCAGCGGCGCGCCTGAGGCGGGGGCAGCGGCGCCGCGCACGGTCAGTGCTGCCGCGGGGCCCGCGGCTCCGGGGCTCCTGGCTGGGCTCCGGGCCGGCGGCTGCCTGGGCGGGGGCGGCGGGGCTGGGACGGGACGGGACGGAACGGGATGGGATGGGGGAGAGTGGCGGCGGCGGCGGCGGCTCCCCGCCCGGGGCGGCTGCGGTGCGGGGCAGCGGGAGCCTGGGGGCCGGGATGGGGCCGGGGCTGGGCTGCGGGGGGCTCCGGAGTGGCGGTGGCGCTGTTCCCTGGCAGCCCCGGTGCCCCCCGGGTGGGGCGCGGTGTGTTGGGGTGGGCTCCCGGCTCCCCGCGCTCTCCCTTCCCTCCTCGCTCAGCGCCCCCGGCCCGCAGCCCCCCCCCCCCCCTCCCGCCCCGCCCCATCGCGCCCCCTCCCCGTGTGCCCCGGGTCCTTCCCGGGGGCTGAGGGGGCCGCGAGCCGAGGCCGTTTCCCCCCCCCCCCCCCCCCCCGCCGCCCCCCCGCCGTTCTCCCCGCTCGGCCGCCGGAGCCGCTGCCTGCGAATGCCACGTCGCCTTCTGCCTGCGCTGCCTGTTCCCCTTGAGCGAGCCGGCTCCAGACGCCTCCCCCCAGCTCCTGCCGGGCTCGGGCAGGGGGAGGTCAGCGCGGCCTGGGGGGGCCCGGCTGCCCCCCGACCCTCCTTGGGGCACGGTGGAGCTGGGGGACCCCGCTGCGGCTGCTTCTCAGCTCGCCCCATTTACTGCCTCCTGCACGGGGCTCCTGGCTGCGGCCCTACACGGTCGCCTTCTGACTGGGGGAGTCTCTAGGGGTTTGCAGCCCCCAGCCCTAGCAGCCCCTCTCCATGAGCAGCACGCCGTGAAATCTCATTTTGCCGAGCCCTAACGCCTCGCTGGCAGGTGGATTTGCTTCCTTCCCCAGCTGATCCCTCGCTTTTGTGCCTTGTGTTTAAAACTTGCTGCTCAGACCTCTTGTTGGAGCGATGGAAGTTTTCTGCAGGGCTAACGTACGTACGTACTTTGGTAGCTGGGGCTATATTAAGTTTCAGTTTCTATCTATTTTTGGAATAATTTGTCTCTGCTCTGTCCCGTGGCGGTGAGGTTTTCAGCGTTGTCAGTCATCCCGTGCTTCACCTGGTGCCTAGTTGTGAGCATGGACGCAGTGCCACTGCAGCCAAGTTCTTGGATGGTCCGCTGTGCCTGCTGGCGTGCCGATAGCTACGCGCCTATCACCTGTGATTCCTACTGCATCTTTAATTTATTTATCACTACAAAACCTGGTCTGATAGGGAAATACTATCTCAGTCACAGATGGAAAGACTGAGGCACAGAAATATTTATGGCCCAAGGTCACACAGGAAGTATGTGGTGAGGCAGGGAATTGAATCTAGATTTCCTGAGACTCAGATTAGTATTTTAACCAAGGAAGCATCCTCTCTGTATTTTAAGCCAGTAAATTGTCCTTGGAGTTAATAGCCAGCATGAAAGGGAGTACTCTGTGTCTTGTGCGGTATCTTTGTGAGCAAAAAGCAAAATCCGGGTGGCTTCCCACGCTTGCATTCCTTTTTCCTGTTTTATGTAATTTGTACGTGAAAAAGGATAAGGTGGTAGAATAGGAAAGATGTTGACTTCTCAAGACTGTGTGTAATCATGCGTGCTGAAAACCAGCCAGCTATTACGCCGTCCTCTCGTTTAGGTCTTGGTACCTTACCGTGTTCCAAATCCCTGAAAGTTTTGGAATGCTGTTGTTGTCTGGGAATAATTTATTGTTAGCTAGAATCAAATCTCATATTCCGTACAGCTGAGTTGAAAGCAATCTACCGTTCATTGGATCGGAGCTTGTGATTTTTAACGCAGCAGCCCCTGAATAAACAGAAATTGTGTTGACTGTCTTAGACGTCTCCTGGAGCAAGCTATTACAAGTCGTTCGTTCACTTGTAGGCTCGGTGCTGCTGCACCGGGTTGTTGAAAAACTTGGCCTTAACTGTAATTATTCCATTTCGTTGTCAGAGCGCTGCTTAATTTCAACTTCTCGGGTTCTTTATCTGCACAGATACATACTACGAGCTGTTTTCATTCCCGTTATGTAAGGATCGCTTATTTGTGTTTGTGAAGTTCCCTAGTTAATTTCACTGGAGTGTTTTAGATGCCAACAGTTTTGAAGAATCGAATGGTTTAAACCCGTAATTCCTGGCGTGTTCACCTTTAGAGAGAATAAAGATAACTTTGCCTACACAAATCTGTTTCCTGCCACAGCCCTTGATCACAAACTGCATCTTTCTTTGATGTTGTACAGAAACCAAATTTGCAACAAAGTTGAATATAAATGCTCTATATAACACTTTTAACGGTCTTTTGTTTGGGTGTTTTTCGGAGGCTAGCATTTGCATCGAGTTGACAGTGTGGGCTGTCACACCCATACCAGCGCTCTTTCATCTTTTATATTTATTTTTAGAAAAGGTTTGGTGGGTCCTTAAAAAGAGGATTTCATGTGTACTGTGCAGACAGTAAAAATTCTAGTGCTGTGCTCGCGAGAGCGCCTGACCTTGGCACCCCCCGGAGTCTGGTACGCTGGGGCTGTGTAGGTATTTGAAGACCCATTTGTACACCCACTATTAAAAATGGTTTGGAATCCCTTCGGATGAACTTCACGCAAATTTAAATGCGCATTCAAGGTTGGAAGACTGAAGCCAGGGCTTTTATTTGATGACCTGCCATTTCTCCCGCTTTGAAGACTTCTCGTCAAACCGTAGAAGTGCACTTGTGGCTTTTAAGAAAATACACAGCTGGGAAGGCATTCCTACAATATTTCACGACTTTGATGCAGAGTACTGTAAGAATGCTTTCCTTAGTTATATATTGTCTTGTTTGCCTGTCATCATTTTATGTGGACAGAGAAGAATTTTAAATTTACCTCTGAAAGCAGATGAGAAAACCCCACCGTTAGCTGTACTGCAACGGTCAAGAGAGTAGAGGTAAAAAATAGTATTTCTCGCTTCTAACTTTGGTACGTCTCAAAATGATCCAGCCTGAACTATTGGTATTCAAAATTGTGGTTGCTCGCTGCTCCAGTTTCAAGGCTGGTGAATACCGGAGAAGTAACCTTTTCATTTTTTCACCTGTTTTTAGCAAGTTGTCATGAAGCTTACCAAGGTCAAGATGGTTAGTTTTCAGCTGTTATCTTTGCTGCAAGCCAGACCTTAACTGAAAAGTTTTGGATTCCTGAGTGAGGAGCGCACACTGAACCCTTTATTGCATTCTTGAAGAGCTTATTGTAAAAGCAGCGATAATTTATTCTTTCAGTGGTGCTAACACAATCCTTTCTGTGTATTGACCAGCAAAGACAGACCACTGGCTCAGCGCCCTTAGTCCGTTTCAATCTTAATGTAAATCTGCTATTGTTCCGAATATCTTGATTGATGTGCAAAAATGCCTCCGTTTGCGCAGGATTCACTTTCCAGCACCGGGGCCCGATGCTTTATATCTTTTCGTCCATGTCTCGTTAAAAGTAGTTCAGGAGGACACGATGAGGCTGCGACTTGGGCAACATCTGCGGCTTCGCGACAGTATCACCTTTCTGGTGGGAGCGACAATGGATCTGCTGTGTTTGCAGGAGGAAGCTGCGGGAGCCGTGGCTGGCTCGGTGCAAAGTTAGCCAGCGTAGTCTGAACTACTTCAATGAGCTCCGGGGGCACTGATTTCTTACTGAAGTCTGGTAAAGCTGCAGGACACACAGGCCTGTGCCACAGCTTTAGAAAAAACATACCGTGAACTGACAAATATTTGTCAGACTCACTAAATTTGGAGACCCAAAACGGTGCAATTCACGTTCCTCAGTGGGCAAACGGTTTAGGAACTGGAGTTTGGTACTCAACCCAGTGCCACGAGAGAGCTGATGATTTTTACACCATTAAGTGTAAAATCTTGAATGGCGTTGGTGACTGCTGAAGCCATCCAGTCATTACCTGCTCCTGGTGGCGCAACTTTAGTGGAACGGTTTCTAGAATAAAGCCGTGCTGCACCGTAACAGTAAACTGTGACCGTATTTTCCGGATTGTACAATTAATCAGTTTTCAGTGTACCCTATCAGAGGGTAAATATGTTCCTGGTAATTTCAATTTGGACAAATCTGCATACTGTTTGGAAATTGACTCTCTCCCCCGCCCCCATTATTGTCATATAGAGGAACAGAGCATTGAGCAAACACCTAAGTAAATACACTCACTGGCCACAGAACGCGCTTCATACGGGAAGCATCATCGTTGCATTCAAGTTCCTTCTCACGGATTAGATCATAGTGTAAGCAGTGGAGTGTCTTTGGCTAATATGGCATTAAATGTATGTGCAATATGTTTACACAGTTGTCAGGTTTTGCATTCTGTACACAGAAAGGCTGTGAAAGGTCTTTTGGTTCTTTCACAGCGGAGTCTTCCTTGAGTTTTATTTGCAGAATATAGTGGAGTTGATCATTGGCTGTTCGCTGATAGCTTTTGCTCTTTTGTTCAACCTTGTTTTCTGCATGGTTTTCTTTTCTCTCCTTAAGACTTTGTGCTTGCCAGTTGCTAAAAAGAAAATTACTATTACATTTTTTCTTGTCTACAGAAAGAAGACTGAAGGACAGTACAGCACCTTGTTCATACTACAGCAGGCACTGACCGTGTACCATTCATCAGCAGGAGCGATTTCAAGACAGGAGAGTGACAACGGTAATTAGACATCATTTACTATTCTCCCAGATTTTATGAGGCATTTTTTTTTTCCTGTAAGTCATTTTAAGGTGAAACAATGTACAAGTATTGGATAGACTTTTAGGCTTAGGGGCTGAGGACTTTTTTTTTCCTTCTTTGGTTCCCCCCCCCCCCCCCCCTTTTCTTTTTTTTATAGAAATTACTGGGTAACATTATCAAAGAAAAAATGAGTTAGGGAAGGAAGAACTGATAGAGTTCTTGAGGTAAGAAGAGGCTCAGTATTTCCACATAAGCGTTATTGATTTTATAATGTAGCAACCTTATCTTTATTTTGGCATTAATCTCACACTCCTTCCCCCAGATGGAATTTTTGTCTTAATGAGACTTGCATAATTGGCCTTTGTATAAAGAAAGTAAATTCTGTTTTTAGCAAAAGGCATTTCCTGTATAGAAAACAGTTCAAATGAGTGGTTCTTACTGATAAGTGACCAACTGGATGGCATTACTTAGATACATTGAGTTTAGTTGGAGCTCATGAAATTGAGCTGTTTGGTCATGGAATAGATCAAGTCATGGAATTGATCTGTCTGTTAAAAAAAAAAAAAAAAGGCAGAAAACTGCCATCAGTACGATGTGCATGTTTTTTTATTGAGACCAAGAACTCCACAACTTGCTTATTTTTTTAATGAAGGTTCCTGTGAATTATATTCTCTCTTACAAAACAGTAAGGCCCTTACTAAACCATGGCAATTGCTTTCTTAAAAAAAAAAAAAAAAAAAAGCCAGAAGTAAAGACAAGTTTTCGAAGCTGTTGGCTAAACAGTGTATTTTATGTGGAAAGAGAATAAGCAGCTCCTGTATAAAATACTTATGGGGGGGGGAAAAAAATCACCTTTTTAATGTAAAGATGCAAAGCAGTTTTTTAATTTTGTAAAGAATTGAAGTATGTCCTGAAGGCCATAATCACGTTTTTCTAAAAAGAACTTCTGCTTATAATGCAAAAGTGCCTGTTGCAAGGGTGGAGGTCTGATCTTTAAGTCATGTATGTGAATTCATGTATCACTATTTGCAAGTTAGAAGAGCGCATTTGTTAATATTTATCAGAATGGCTATCCATCCATCCTGCACAACCATCACGTAGTCATTAATTAGCCCTATCCTTTGAAAAACTTTTGATTGCGTTTGTGATGTTGGCTGCCATGTAGCTTACAACAGGGTGAAATTGCATTTTTGTGTTGAGTCAAATCAACGTAGAATAGTGTGTGATAGCAAATACATCATTAAATACAAAACAAATCTTTGGTGAAAAGTTAAGTGCCTTGTGAGCAAATGGATTTTTTTCACAAGATGTGATAAAATAGCGTGGTCACTTTTTTAATATTACTTTATAGTCTTCTGGAGTTGAATGTGTATTTTGGGAGAAAACAGTCTAACCAGTGAAATACATGCTTCATCTCAATTTATAAGCATTTTTCTCAACTGTTTAAAATCTTCTAGTAAATATCTTCAACATTGATACCTCTTTAATGGGGATCAGTTGGTCTCAGTTCTGCTTTGTGAGGTCTTAGTCTTCCAAATGAGGGGCAGTGTCGTGTGCCCTTAATATATAACTTCAATTAGGATGATCATACCACAGTTAGTTGAAGGAATAAAGACAGCCTTTTAATATTCCCATAGATTTGCAAATATCTATATAAAAAAAAATCAGTATTTGATTGCACCTCCAAACTTGTTGCAGCTCAACCAATAAATCCAGGTACAGAAGCAGATGACTTTAGTGTATTGCCATGCATCAGGTGAACTGTGTTAGATCATTTTATGCATGCTCCTGGCCTGTCACGAATGCTGGGTGAAGTGTTGTTTAAGACTTGCTTATGATCTCATACTTGCATTTTGTCTTGCATTTTCTGTGAGCTAAAAAAAATGCACACATTCTGTTACCATGAGACTGCTCAGATGTGGTAATTTAAGTAATTTATTGGTGTGTTTTTAGCCCTTGGTTTAAGTATAATCTGTTTTAACAGATTACACTAACATCTGTTAACATTATTAACATCTGTTTTATTTTATTATTTATTATTTATTTATATTAACACCTGTTTTAATTTGATCTGCTGGGCAGCTAAAGCATTACATCCTGAGCCTCTTCTCATATTGTGCAAGTAAGCCTTCAGTTGTGCAAGTAGGCCTTCAGTTTGTGTATCAAAAAACTTTTTCTTTGCTTGAAGGTTGCATAATCTTAAAATTGTAAAAATGCTTTGTTTTCACTGTATCATTGTTCTTGGGTTTGAAGACATATTTTGTAAGAGTTCTTAAATTCAAAAAGCTTGTTTGTATCAATCCATCGATAGGTTGCGTCAAGAACATTTCTGATTTCCAGAAGCAGATTGAATCAGAGCTAGTGGAAAACCAGCCTATGCTCTCCTTAGTGCCTACAGAAACCTGCTTGTTATTACTTTTGTGAAGTCCTGATTTTCCTTCACTTCTGTTGGATTAGACAACAGCTGACCGATCTGACCGGTCTCGTGGTAGAGAGCCTTTCCTGGAAATGGGGTTGTTGCTGTTGTTTTTAATAATCTGAATGATTGCTTCCTCTCAGTCAAGTTTTAAAAAAAAAGTTCAAGGTTTGGATTGTGTTTGTATTGCGCCGGCCGTAGCAGCTTTGTGTGTCTGCCATCCCACGCTGTTCCCTAGGTTAGTTCAGGATGGGTATTACGTGGGTCAGGCACTGGAAGGGCCTGAGCTTTGGTGCTGTAACCGAAGGAGGTTTCGTTGGCTCGGGACGCTGACTTCCCTGTCTGCATGCAGCACGGCGTGGCGTGTTTGATGTCTGGAAATGTGTTGTATGGGACCAAGTAGGTCAGCCGTGCTCAGGGTGCGCTTCGCTAGCTGGTCCTCCGCCAGCCCTCATTTGAAGATTAAAGAAAAGCTTTTAGAAGTACCTGGGTATTTATTCCTCGCTGTGAGTTAGGGATTCCTCCCTGAACAGAGGAGGCTTAGGTGAGCAAGGTGCTGTGCAATATTTATGTTCCTCTTGTGGCAGAGCTGTCTGTACGTACAATAGCTATTGCTTTGGATTTTTTCTGTTCTTTGAAACAACGCTTCTTCCCCTGAAAATAAAGAAGATTGATAAATATAATGTTTCTTCTGGAGGGGAAAACGTTACTGTAAAAAGGGATTCAACTTCACGTTCCACTTCAAGACCGAATATGTCCCACGAGGAAGAACCGCACTTGGTTATCCAGGTACTTAACCTGAATTTCAGAATCTCAGCATATGCAGCTCCTGTAGAAACTTGCATTTCCCATCTCGTAAATCTTGGCACCATTTTAAACATTTTGCTTCATCTGTTCAGTTCTGCAGTTACTTAAAGCTGTAAACACAGCTACCTTGGGGGGGACTGATGGTTTCTCTGTGGCTCTTACTGCTTATCATCAAGGTGTGGAACAGTTTCTCCTGTTTTCAGGTACATAATAGGGCCTGTGCTTTTAAGAGTGTACTGTTGTCTTTCTACAGCTGTGTGTATTTTTTTTCAGAGAAGTGCCATATTAATTTTCCAGCTGTTCTTTACCACTGGTAACATTATGACCGCACCGTGAGTCCTGTACGGATGCTGTCATTACTTTTGTTCCCTTTTTAGGGTTTTCATTTCTCATGGTGTTTTTTTAATCAAATTTTCATTTCAAAGACATGCTCTACTTCTTGTGACTCTGATCAGAAGTTTTCCTGGCTCATGCATTTGTTTTTCAGTGGACCATGTTGTATGCTACTTCCATAACTCTAAAGTCACTTAGACGTTTGGGTATAGCGTTTCAGTGGTCGGTTGTTAATAGGTAAATAAACTGGTTTGCATCAGGGCCTGAACAACCTGACCAATGTTTTGAAATTGAGGGGACACAGTTTCACATTTAGAAAATTATGTTATTATGTTGCAGTTATTAGAGGCTTTTTCACATAAGCCTGAAAATGTCATGCTTTGTTCAGCTTCGGGGCGTTAAAACGAGCAGCTTAGCTTCTGCCAGAACATCTCATCTTCCCGGCCAGTGGAAAGCAGCAGTCAGTTTTGCTTCTGACTTCAGTTGTTTGTTGTTTTTTTTAACTGCACAGATACAGCTGAAAAATATCTGAATCCCGTTCCTTTCTTGAAGTTGGAATAAGAATGAAATGCTTTACGGGCTCTGTCCTTGAGCACTTCTGGGAGCAGGAGTGGGACCTTTCAGGAACTCCTGGCTTTCGTTTGACGGGGCTGGCCACTTCGGAAGCAGCACAAAAGTGCTTAGGATATGAGCCTGCTTTGCTGGCGATAAGATAGAAAATGTAAACCAACTAAAACAGTAAAGGAAAATACCTAAAAGCAGTGCAGTGTTTGCCTCATAGAAACTGTAAACGCAAACTCGATAGGCCTCAAAAATCAATAATTAGGAAAATTATAGCATGATCAATGAGCATATTGTTAAATAACAGTCAAATCAAGTCAAATCTAATACATTGTGAGTGTCGGCAGGTACTTTCTCCTGTGGTGGCAGTTCGTAATGGTGGGGTTTGTCTCCTGGAGAGCAGCTGGGGGCTCTGCCCGCAGTGGGACGGGGCTGTGGCCCTGTAGGGTGAGCGCTGCCCTTCAGGTGCTTTTGCTTTCTTTCCTTCATGGAACAGGGGGCTCTGAAATCTTAAGACATGAAGATCAGGATATAAAGCAGTCGGTTGTATAGTTTTTATTAGAGGGTGGAGGGAAGCATTTTTTTTTTTATTGCTTTCCTGGCACTGTTGCATCAGGAACCTGATCCGGATTGTTAAGGGAGGATGAAAATTGATCCTGTCACTCGTGGCAGAGTTCCCATGTGTCTTGGTCTGCTGTATCTGCTGTTTCTCTGGTTTTAGGGAGGGTTTTTTTTTGGTGGCTGTGACATGAGGACTCCCCATATAATATTAATATGATCTTAATATTCCTTCAGTGATGATTTCTGTGGGCAGTCAGGTCTTAGAGTACCCTGAGAGGTGGGCATTAATACTTAACTTAATTATTGTTAGCAAAAAAAAAAGTGTCCCCTAATTTGCTGATTGCCTTTTCTCCCCTGCTCTCATACAGAGCATTTACACCTTGAGCTTCCCCCCTCCATGGGTCCTTCTTGTCAGTGGTCGCAGGAGCCAGCTGGCTTTCTGCAGCTTTTGGGATGCTGCTCGCGGTCCTTCTGGCAACCGGCCTCGTGTGTCTGATCCTCAGATGGCTTGGTGAGGGCTGGAGGACTAGCCGGGCTGGTACAAGGTTTATAGTCACTTCTATGTTTTACCATGGAAACCATTAGCACTGCTTGGGAATAAGCATTTAAGGAACAGTGAAAGTTTCTGGGAAACACAGGGAAATGTTTGGGTCTCTGTAGAGCTACCTCTACCTATCTGTGGCCTCTTCAGGTAGTCCCGGCCCTGCCTTTGAAAGCTCTCCAGCGACACAATTTTTACAGTTGTCACTTTGGATGTGGACCTAAGCAGAAACACTTCTTGGGTGATGGCAGTGAAATGCTGAGGTTAGGGGATTCGCATCTTTTTCCACATGTAAAGCAAGTAGTTCCCTACCAGGGCATCCGCAGCAGTTTAGGTGTTGTCACTTTTTCAGGCATCAACGTAAAAAAAGATTTGAAGAGTTTCCAGAAGAAAACATTTGATGCAGCGTGCTGAAACCACGTACTGTGGAGCTGGGTGGGTGATTTGTTGGCATTCTTATTGTTTTATGATATAAAAGCCTTACCTAGGTCAAAATTGCTCGTACCTAGGTCAAAATTACATCGTTTTTTTCACTGCCCTAAGTATTAAAAATGTCTGAGCGAGCACGTTTGTAGGGTAAGTCATGAAGAGTTTTCAGTATCAAAGTTGTGGTGCCCTCCTGGATGGAAGCCAGACTTCACGCAGGATGGTGCAGACAAATTCACTGGGGTGTCGTTATAAATTATTCCCAACATTTTAATCAAAACATATATTTAGTTTTGAACAGATGACTGTTATGGAGTGATGGTGGTCTCTTCAGAGCTAAAATTGTAACTGAGCTTCTGTTAAGCCTGATTCTGTTAGGTCTCTCACTCCCTTAATCTTGCTGAAAGTAAACCGATCCACCTAGAATGTCTCATGTGTGGTCCTGTGGCAGAGGAGAACTATTTTAGGATTGGGATGATATCTTAAACACCTTGTTAGTACTGTTTATTTGAAAAACTTGGGTGGGAGAAGGTAGCTTGTATCTTTTTTTTTTTCCTAAATGTTTCCTACCTCAAATTTGCATGGGGCATACATTTCAGATCTGGAGGGGTTAGTTTTAAAATTCATAAATCAGGTTTGATCTTTTTGACGAGGTTATTCCTTAGCCTGAGGTTGGGGACTTTGTTTGTTTGTGTATTTTGTTCTTTTTAACAGCCTTTAGAGATCATGGATGCAAACTTTGACAGGCTGGAGAGTATTTAAAACATCCGTAACTCTTAGTTTGCAAGAGTCTGGAGTGTGAGGCATGGAAGTATCTCAGCATTTGCTTTGTATCAGAGTGCATGAACTTCATATATGTGTGTCCGCAGATCTAGTTCTATACGATACTATTTTCCAAATGTAAAAGTAATTAACAAAATATGTTGCTTGTAAAGAGGATTTTTCCCCCACTTAGTGGAAATAAATATACACTACGTAACATATAAAAGTATAATAATATATATAAAACAATGATTATTAATTACATTAATACAGAAAATATAATTAAGGCTTTTGGTTTTGATACAATAGTGTTTTAAATAAATAGCAGTATAATAGTAGTTTACTTCCTGCAATGACACAAACTTTTGCTCAGACTAGAAGGTTGCATGAGGCAGCGAACCTAGAAATCAGGAAGTCTGAGCTAAATTTCTTGCTGACCGTCAGACTTCCTCTTTGGTCTCGGATACATTGTTCTTTCTACTTCAGGCTTACTGTATTTAAAAAAAAAAGCTCCATTTAATTAATAAGGTCCTTGAAATAGGAAACTTTCTCATATTAAATCCACCACTTACTCTGATAAAAATACAGTCTTTGTGATATCTTATGTGTGGGCTTATAAACTTTCTTACTATTTATGAAATCTGTTCAGTTTCTTCTCTGGAAAGCGGAATGAAGCTGACCCATTTCTTCCCACAGTGTTCTCTTCCTGCATTTAGTATACGTTAGTGTATGTATGAGGCCTTTCTGGAGAGAAATTTTTAAAATACTAGGATAATATTTTAACGTGAAATAACAGGATTTCTAAGACTTTATAAGTATATAACACTGCTACACATTTGCACAATAAATCTCATTCTATGAGTGTGATTAAAGCATATAATTCCAATAAAAATATTTTTCAATATGTGAAGTTTTTATTTTGTGCAGAGTTCTAAAAAACATTTAATAAATATACAACCTTTTCTTCATTTTTATGAACCCTGTACATAACTGCAAATTCATTGTTACTGCTTTAAAAAAAAAAAAGCCTGTAAAATTGTTGATGTGCTGTTGGTGTTTCCTGGTAACTGTTCCAAAATTTGTGATGAGATGGAAGTGGTGCCTTTGTAGAGAAAAATGTTTCCACTTGCTGTTCCAGTTTTGAAGTTTTCTGTTGCATCGTTCAGATGGAGGTGACGGCGTGAGTTGGAGGTGGCACCTCATTCCAAGCTGCACACTGGCAAATGGCTAAATGAGCATTTGTAAACCTAATATGCAGTAAGCATTATTTCTGTTAGGTTTAGTAAGCTTTTGTTAATTGCCACCTCTGTATACATAAGCTGTTGTTAATAGCTACCCCAATATACTGGAATTGCATATTTCTTTCACGTTCTGATTTGAAACTATTTGAAATTTAATTTTCAAAATGTCTCGTGAAAATCCCTGATGTTTCCCAGACTTAAGGAATGAATATCGCATATCCTAAAGACCAGTTAGCTACCTGTGCTTTGCTGTGTGGCAAGCACAATAGTTATTTTTATGTAAATAAGGGCCCTGCTTTATCACAGAGGCGGTGACTTCAGATGGGAGTAGGCAGGAATCAATGAACACAGTTCAGTGTGGATCCTCAGCAGCTGGACGGGCTCCAGGATGATTGCAGCACTGGTGGAGAAGAATTTGGGCTGGAGAAAAGGGAAGGCCAATGTTTCAGTCTTGCAGAGCCTCTGCGTTTTTACTATGTCAGGAAGTGAGGTCAGGCACAGCCGCTGTATACTGTAATTGTTTTCTGGAAGGCTAGTCATTAAGATTTTCTGTTTTTCTTAGAAGCCTTTGTAGTGCAAGGCTGTCAGTGGAAAATACTGCATTTTTTTTTAATATGGTTAACATGATTAACCATATTACATTAACACAGTGTTGAATTACTCAGTGCTTCTCAGAGTATACTTCTAAAATATGAGCTGGTTTTATTTGTTTTAAAAAGCCTTAATATTCTATTTTGTCATACCCAGATATAGCAAAAGTCTGTTAGTATTAAGTAATTTGAAATCCATCTTTCAAGACTTTCATATGAACTAATATTCCTGGAAGTCTGGTAAATGATATTTGTAGGTATTAGAACAAAGTAACATTCATCTTAGGATCACAGAATGGCAGGAGTTGGAAGGGACCTCAAAGCCCACCCAGTGCCACCCCCTGCCATGGGCAAAACACTTCCCAAGAGCCCAGAGGGCCACCACTTGTCACCAGCTTCCACCTTGACATAGAGCAATCGTCCGCAACTCTGGCTGAGGCCATCCAGCCAAATCCAATTAATACAGAAACAAATGTGAGTCTTCAGTGTAACAAATTGATTACATTTATTCAACTATATGTCAATGATTACTACAGAGTATTGAAGCAAATTCAATTGCTAATGCACACTTTTCCATCTTTTCACTTATTTGTATTCCAAACTGAGATATTAGAATGAATTCAGGCAAGTTGCTGAATGTACACCCTGCTGTATGTTAAATTTTAATATATATTCTATTAGCTTTGTAAGATTAAAATATTTCAGAATTTTAGATGTTTTTTTTCTTGAGCTACCTTTCTTGAAGGGGTGTTTCTGAGATGGTTGGTCCTGATGCTGCTTTTTAATGACCACCGTGCTATATGGGCTTTAATCCATCCTCCAGGCCAAACAAGGGTGGGGAATGACCTTTAGCTGATGCATACTAGAAACCCCTGTAAAGAAATGAATCAGGCAAGAAGTACCCTTACAAAACATAACCTTTCTAAAAATTAATCTATTTAACTCCATGCTGACTCAAAAAAGATGCAAGGCATGATGACAGAGTTCCAGAAGATGCATCTCTAAATTCCGTTCTTGATTCTTATATAATGATTCACTATTAGTATATTCTTTGAAATGTGGAAAATGACAAAATTTGTCTAGTTCCTGATACTTCCAGAAAGGATTTTTGTTTTTTTAATCCATAACTTTAGATTCTGCATATTAGTTTATTTTTAGTATAAACACTGAATTTTTAGTGCAGATGCTTTTGTTTATTTGGTTTTTTCCTCACTGCCCACTTGGATAGCTCGTAGTGATGATAAACTTAAAATGTCTCACTGCCAAGAACAGACCCTGGAAAATAGCTGTCTGAGCATTTCTTACCAAGATAGAAGTGACCAGCCCTCAGAGGTGGCCAGAGATGGTTTTTGGTTCAGTTCTACCTGCAGGCAATTCTTCCTCCTTTGGGCCACACTCGGCTCACTAGCTGGATTTGTCTGTCCAAGCTGACTTGTCTTGGGTTCTGGGTAAAACCAAGAGCCCAGAGAATGCCTGGGGACAGTGGCAGAGTTGGAGGGGAACTGTGAGTATTGATTTGGTAGCACATTGGCCATGGGAGTTGTGGCTGGAGATCAGTTTGTGATTCTCAGATCTGCCCTTGTGCCCATGCAGTGCTTGTCCTCCACCTGCATCACTTGTCCTCCACCCTTCACAGCAGCCATGCAGCGTTACTTACCCTCCTGCTACTTTTGTGTTAAGTGTTGTGGGGCTGAGCTAGTCACAGAATAACCCAAGTTGGAAGGGACCTGCAAGGACCGTTGGCTCCACACAGCACCACCCAAAAATCAGACTCTATGTTTGAGAGCACTGTCCAAACGCTTCTTGAACTCCAGCAGCTCGATGCCGTGACTGCTGCCCTGGGGAGCCTGTCCCAGTGCCCGACCACCTCTGGGTGCAGAACCTTTTCCTAACACCCAGCCTGACCCTCCCCTGTCCCAGCTCCATGCCGTTCCCTCAGGTCCCGTCGCTGTCCCCAGAGAGCAGAGCTCAGCGCCTGCCCCTCCGCTCCCCTCGCGAGGGAGCTGCAGGCCGCCATGAGGCCTCCCCTCGGCCTGCTCTGCTCTGGGCTGAACAAACCCAGGGACCTCAGCCACTCCTCACACACCTTCCCCTCCAGACCCTTCACCATCTTCATAGCCCTCCTCTGGACACTCCCTTCTTTTACTGTGGAGGACAGCAGGGCTGGATGCCTTGCTGCTAAGTTAGCAGCAGAGGAGGTGTGGGTAACGGCTTTTCAAGATGCATTTCTACTTCTTTGGTTTGTTTTTCAGGAAATTGTGCTGACTATGTAATAACTTCTCAGGGATTCTCTTTTACCCAAATGCCACCTGCTTCCTTGGATGAAATGGAGACTTTTGGGAGGTTAACCTGTTGATATCATGTTTGGGTGTGCTTTAATTCCATCGAAAAGTTTTAGCTGTTAAACATGCTGGGGTTGAGTCCCGTTCCCTTTAAACAGCAGAAGCAGTGCCTTTGAGAGCAGCTGTGTGTTTTGTTGCTCCTTTATCAGTATTCTCAAGGAATGAAGCTGTGCTCTTAAAAAAGAAAACAAAACAAGAAAAAAACGAGGGACTTTGCAAATAAAAATGATAATAAAAAGCTGTATGCAGTGGGATGTGCCTCTTTGCTGTTCATGTGCTGTCACTTGCAGCCATCTGAGCCCAGCTGTACAGTAAGGTGTTGGCTTTCTGAGTCAGCTGAAACTGCCCAAGGGTTATTGAAACGGTTTCATTTACGCTAGTACTTCCATTTTCTCTTAACGTATGGAGATTGCTACTTGCCATGAAATAGTATTCACTGTTTTTGGAGATTGTCAGTAACCATATGAAAACATTTGTTTCGAGTATTTCAAGAGGAAGTTCTTGGTGTGAAACATCCGAAGTTACAGCATGAAGCAAGTAGGAGGTGTGTGTGTGTAGGTGAAAATGTGCCTGCTACCTGTGGAGTCGGGATGCTGAAAGGCACGTGGGTGTTGTAGGAGCTGCGCTGCACGGCTCGCCAGGGCGGACGGAGCCTCAGAGAATTGCCCTGAGCCAAGTGGGAGACATGGGCAGAAACGGAACGGTTATTTAAAGCTGCAGGTGGCATTAGGGCTTGTTTCAGAACACGTTTTTCGACAGCTGGTTGTTTTGGTTAGCTGAACATCTGAATGCAGATTTAGTTGCTTTTTGATGAAGGGTTTTCCCCTTTATATTAAGTGCTGATTTCTGTCGTCTTTGAGGTTTTTAAATGAAAGAAATTGATACTGTGCACA
Organism: Cygnus atratus; assembly: GCF_013377495.2. Lineage (NCBI taxonomy): Eukaryota > Metazoa > Chordata > Aves > Anseriformes > Anatidae > Cygnus > Cygnus atratus. Next base: position 19,698,550 of record NC_066374.1, read on the forward strand.
CACACACACATGTATTTTATATATTTAACGTACATAAAATAAAACAACGTATTTTCAACCAGCTTGTGTATACTGAATTCCTATTATGGAAGCAATTTCTCTTGAGACTTAACTATAAACCTCTAAAAATAGAAGAGCTGTAGAAGAAGAAACTACGGCCGTAATTTTAGCATACTGACTGGCAGCGTTACTGTACAGATATTTTTAAGTGAAATAGTTGCATATAATCAGATGAGCCTGTTTCCTTGGCAGTGGTAATTCAAAATCTGGCAAATAAGGCAGAAGATTATTCTATTCAGGAAGTAAATAACATGCTAAGGTAGTTAGGTATATTTAGGACAAACCTGATACAAATTTAAACTTTGGAAGTCACATCGAGCCCTTGCATCTGTCTCTTTGGTCTCTTAAAATTGTGTTACTGGAGCAGACCCGGAAAACAGTTGGTATGCAGAATTAAGCTAGGTTCCTTGGCAGCGGTGGGTATTTTATTATGCTGTCTTTTGTGGCTGTGCAATTGTATCAGTTATTTTGAGATGCTCTTGCAAACAAGGAAGAATGTGTTTTTGCTATTGCATGCTACCAGCCTCTTTACCTTGCAGTGCTAATACAGGAGAAATCTTGAAATGCAACCTTTATTACAGACCCTTTCTGGATAATATGAGTTAACACCAGCAGAAATTATGAAAGTCCAGCTGTATTTTTCCCACTGTTGCTAGTCTGCTGAAGATACAGACCACAAGTACAGAATTAATCAGTTTTGTTTTGTTTTGTTTTTTTCCAAATACTTTCATTTCCATACCGGCTATAGAGAACTGAACAAGGATGTAGCAGTAGTATATAGACTGACTTGGTTCATGCACAGGTGGGATGGTGTTTTTCTGTTTTGTTCTTATGTTTTGCTTTTTAATTCAATTGGAGTATCCTAAATGCATTTTGGTCTTCTGTCTGGGTTATAGGAGGTAATGGGAAGGAAGAAGGAAATGTTAGTATTTCCTGTAGTCTGTTATCTTGTGTTTTTTTATGGATGCTGAATTAACTATACACCAAAAATCAATTAACAGTTGCATTATATTTTGCCTTATTGCAATTATGGATTATTCACTAGAAGCCCAAAACTGTGCAGCACTTTTCCATTTGCATTTCTCCATCACTTAAAGACTTTTGTACAAAGTACTCTACTCTCTCTTGTGTTACCTTAAGCTTTGCTTTCACCGTGTCAGAATTCTGTATTAACGACATGTTGCAACATTGGAGAAATTGCAGGTTTTTTAATCACCACAGGGACTGAAATATATGTGTAGTATGTGAATTATTTGGCCTAAAAATTGAGTTATAACCAGTTTGGAAATTGTAACTCCAAGTTTTAAGAATAAGGTGCTCCATAAGTGTAAACTATGCTTTTGTTGCATCACCTGTGTGCTGATTTCATCACTTGTGGCAGTGTTGAATGAGCTATGCATGATACGTATTTAAAGACTGCCTTTTTAGAAGAAAGATATGTATTTCTTAAACGCAGTATTTGAAAAGTACAATTATTTGGGAAAGGGGGAAGGTTTAAATCTAACATTGGCACTGTCTTTTGTTTTAGCAGGTGGTTAACGTGAGCAATTGTCAATGAATGGTTTTCAGACATGATGGCCGACCAGCCGCCTCCATTGGAAGCTACGCCTATATTGAATGAAGTGCCGCTTCTACCTCATATGGTTAATGGGGACAGCATACAACAGGCAAGTAAATCTGTTGCATTTTCATACAGCTCGTGTCATACTGTGCCTGCGGTGGTAGTAGGGAGGTTGACATTCAAACACATTGTAGAAAACAGAACAGATAGAAAAACAACTCTCTGTACAACTTGTATGATACTTGAAAGAAGAAGAGGCAAAATAAAACAACTGTGGTACTAATTTAGAAAGTTGCCCCCTCCCTGGAAGTGTTCAAGGCCATGTTGGGATGGGGCCTTGAGCAACCTGATCTAGTGGGAGATGTCCCTGCCCACGCAGGGGGGTTGGAACTGGATGGTCTTTAAGGTCCCTTCCAACCTGAACCATTCTAGGATTCTGTGAAAAGCATGTAGTTCTCAGCACTGATGTTGGCAATAAAATAGAAGTGCTAACTATGCAGAGGAAGAAAATCATTCAACGCTGCTGTAGTGGAAGTATGAAAAGATTGTGAATTGAAAGGAATGTTTTATACTCATGGAAGTGCTTTAAAATTAAACTAAAAAATAAAAAGAATAGACGGAAATCTATTATCTGGATTTAATATTTAAGAAAACTAAGGCTGTGAAGGCTCTTTTTAAAGCTCATGTAAAGTTATAAGTATTAGAAAGTGGCTGCAGTGCTCTAAACTGAGAAGTCTGTTATGGGGGAATGTAGAGGAGAGGAAAGAAGACCTCTGGTTTCCTGATACTAAGAACCTTCATTAATAATTACAGTGCACTGGAGAAACCTGAGTATACTTAGTTGAAACTTTAGAATTTTATTGGACACAAGCCTTCAGAAGTACCTGCTATGATTAGAAATACAGACAAATTGAAAGTAAAATTATTTGACTGAAGTACAAGCTTGTTCAAGTTGTTAGTAAACTTGAAGTGAATTTACTGCTTGGAGATAAAAGTTAATTGCCTTGTACTACAAGTGCTGAGTTGTCTTCCACTTCTTTGGAGGTAGATTTTCAGTGTGTGTTCAGAAATATTACAGACATCCTGATGTTTTAACACTGGATCTTGATTTAAGAAGCATCTTTCCCCAGCTCCAGCAGCTACAAACATTGTAGGAGAGAAGAGGGGGTTTTGTTTGTTTGTTTAAATAGCCGTCTGTCTATTTGTTGGCAGGAATAACAAAAGAAAACATAAATTTGAAGGCTTTATTTAGCTGGAGTTAAACAGTCAACTTGTCGAAGCAGGGGATGAAATTGCCCATTCCTTTATTCTGATCAATATATAACTTTAAGTATCTGGCAGTAATGACTGTGTCTTGAAATAAGTACAGCTATAAAATATCTAAACTAGTTCTGAAGTTCTAGCATTAGCAACGTGAAATTTTAGACACTGACCAGCTGTGAGATTATTCAGTAGCTAATGTTTCATGTTGCACAAGCAAAATAGGCAAGTAGGTCTAATTGGAGACCAGCTCCAGAGCTGTTTTTGTGTAGTATGTCTTTGCATAGATCAATGTGTAGAATAATAGCGTGCTGTGAGTGACCCAAAAGGGGACCCTCGTTGAAGTCTTGAGAACCTAGTGGAGGCTGTTTGCAGTTGGGTGCAGTTTTAAAAAATAAAATAAAAATTTGGGGATGCACAGGAAAATGATATTTGAAGAGTAGACTTGAAAACTGATAGTCTCCAAGACTTGTAATTGAGTTATTTTGAAAGTAATAAGTAAGTCTGTCAATTGAACATAGGTGCATCTGTCTCAGGGGTGGGAATGTCATTTCATTTAGTGTGCCAACGTTTCTAGCACATCTGCATATAAACAGCTACATCACGTTGCCATCCTTCAGTCACATAACAAATACGCTTGCTGCTCATTTGCTGCACTTCCTTGTAGAGGGGAGAGACTGCTGAGCCACAAACTTGCTTTCAAGTAGAGTATTAATTTATTAATGCAGATTTTTAATTACTTTTTGCCAGAGCCACAGAGGGTAGGCTAATTATAAAGTATTACACAGTGTTTTTCTCTTCAGAAATAAAATTTGTGCCATTCCACAAGTCACTTCAGTCAGATGCAGCATCCAGTTCATCAGTTTCGTTTCACATAAAGTTACTTGGAAATTTTCTGGAAGGAATTCTTGTTCTGAAAAAAAAAAACTTCAGCAGTGGAAGGTGTGTGAAAAATAGCTAAAAGCAAAACCCTGACCAGTGCTTTGAAAGAGCTTTCAAACTGTGTTGATCCCATTAGTTCTGAAATGGGTATGTGGGACACCTGAGGGTGTTGACATTACTGGGACTGCTAGCACTACTCTGGCCTCCAGCTTCGCTTAGGCCGGCTATAGAAACACTCGAGCTTCCTGGAAATTTTCCTTGATGGAAGGTAGATGGAACTCCTTTTGCTTCATTAATTAGAGTGAGTCATTCCTCCAAGACACTGCCCTATGCATTCCTGAAATTCCAGTCTCTGAACTGCTCCGCAGTCCTGTGATTACACCACTTGTGATTCTTTTCACTGAGTTCAGTTAATAGCTTCCTGAACTTCAGTTCGTTGAACTTCTTCCGAAGCTCTGACCTGTGCAGAGGCTCTGAATTTCTGAAAGGATTCCTTTCCTGCCTCTGAATTTTCCTGTCCATGGAGATGAGACTGGCTGTGAGGTTTAATACGTGCCTGGGGAGTCCTGTCCCCTACTAGTGTGTCCCTCCCCAGCAGCTGTACTTTAATGCAGACCTTGTTTTTCCTTCTTCTTTGTGCTCTGGCAAATTCCCAGCCCTTTATTGCCAGTTTTGTTTAAAAAAAAAAAAAGAAGTAACATTGCATCTCTTTCTTTACTTCTAGAATTTTAGTAAAGTTACGTAGTTACTAGTACACTGAAATGACAGAGCTGCATTTCAGTGTTTCGGTTATGGCTTTTAAAAAAATATTACCTTCTTCTGTCCTCCTTGTGGAGCCATAATAAATATAACTGTCCAGAAGCAAGCTACCTACCCAGAGTAGAATTATTTCTCATACCACGAACTCACCGGAGTGGGGTTGGTGTTCTTTTGTATTCTAAAATACATTTACAAATGTATTTTATTTCAATTTTTAGATCGAATGTCTTTGTGCTGACCATCACCAGGGTGGAATTTTGACTGTGTAACTTTGCTGTTTTTACGCGGCCAACCCCCCTGTTGTACTAAAGAATTAGACCTGCAATACGGTGGAATCTCACTGTAAAGTTCTTACAGTGAAGTTATCAATGTGACGGTAAAACTGAAGCGTGGTTGCCAAAATTTTACAATAAGTCTTATGCACGTGCTGTGGTAGAATGAGGTGATAGTTTGTCTGGACCAGCACAAGTGAATTGATAATCTGGACTGCCAGAGGAATAATTCTGGCAGATGTCCACCCTGATTTATGCGACAGTGAATATGCTCTTGTTCAAATTGACTCGGTGACCCTCGCTGTTAGTTGCGTTTCGTTAGCTGCAGGATCACACAGACATGAGAAAATACATCTGATCTTTCAGGAGCTGTAGAGTGGAGGTGGTAGGCATGATCTGCTTTACCACCTCATCCACTCTTCTTTCACTCCCAAAGAACCTTATGCTTCCGTTAAATTAGCTGATAACATGAGGAAATACGTTGTCAAAATACATACCAATATGCCATCAATGAGAAAACGTGGCTGCTTTTTTCACAAAACATCTTTTTCTTTTTGTGTAGTCCTGATTTGTGCCAGTTTAGCTCTGGGACTGAAGTATTCTCGTAGGCAAAACTCAGAAAGCAAAGTGAATAACAGGTCATTTATTGATTCAGAAAAAAGAATATACAGCAGCGTGGAAAATAGAGAAAATAAATACTTGATTATTTCAGGTGTATCAGTGGAAGCACTGCTGGTAGTAATTTATATCAAAGTAGGAGGAAATTTCATTCTGCCTCAATTTGTCTTTTAATCTCTTAAGGCTGTCAGAACCTCTTTCATTCTAATCAAACATGTAGGTATAAATAAAATGGTTGCATTTTTCCTCTAATTAATCTTTAAAATTAAAAAAATAAATAAACAAAAACCCAACTGCTTTATATTTTGCTTTTTACAGGTTATTCTTGTGCAGGTAAACCCAGGTGAAACATTTACAATTACAACTGAAGATGGACACATTCAGTGTATTCAAGGTAAAGGAAACACTGAAGTACTCAATACAAATATTCTTACTCTTTGCAAATGTCTTAAAATTACTACTAGAATTTTTCTGTAATGTCAGATTTGTTTTTATGTGTTCCACAATGTAATAAATCAGATTTTTTCGGTTTGTACTTAAAGCACAAATAAGACAGCACTGAGAAATTGCCAGGTTTCCTTGCATCTCTGCAGACCTTGCTAATAACTCTGAAAAGGTTGCCATTTCAACAGCTCTTTTAATGACTGAATATCTATAGGATATAGATAAGATCCTGTAATGATCCTTCTTAGGCTCTGAACACGTGAATTTGTGAGATTTAATCCAGACTACTCTAAACAAATTTAATATGTGCCGTGTGATCTCACTTCAAGGTAAGGTAGCAGCATTAGCAGTTTGTTAATACTGAGGGAAGCATCGCTACTGCCTGTGCGTGGCCTCAAACTGCTTTTTAGCTGGTGGGTAAGTGACAGGACTGCAAATCTGAGGCTGGTTCAAAATATCTCCTGTAAGTCAAGTTGAATTTATCAGTACTTCCATTTTAGGGATACTCTTCACCATTTCAAATGATATTATGTAGAATGTGTCTATTCTGCTTTGATCAAATCCCAGAGAGGAATAAAATCTTTCAGCTTGAAGTGAAAAATGACATATCTTTATGTTAAAAAAAAAAAAAAAGTTGACTAGCTGTCAACTTTACTGTAGTAATAATGTTACAATATGAAAACCAAAATTTATCTTTGCTCATCATTGCCCAGTTACAGAAATACTGTTGGCTGTACAAGCGTGGTAATTGGAATATGTCTAATCTGTGCTTTTTGTAAAAATGAATGCACAGCCACACTTACACACTCAAATTTTGGATGCTTCCAGAAAGTTATTAAATCCTACTTATTTTCACATTCGAAATAGGCATTAAGTTATCCTTGATGAGACACATTGTATTATTTTTCTTGATGAAAAGTTGGTGCAGGTTTTTTTGGTTTTCTTTTTTTTTTTCCTTAATGCTCAGTCTTGTTAGTTAAGTCTCTCTCCTGATTGATTTTTTACTGGATTGTTGAAGCCTTGCTTCTGAACCTGCCTGTCTGAAAGAAGTTCCATAACTGTGGAGCTGGGTCTGGTTGCTGGCTTTTGAGACACCATCCACCACTTTCGAAAGCAGGTGTCTTGAGCCTGTAAAAGCCTTGTTTGTTTAAAAGTGGCTCCTTATTACTTCTCAGGTCCAGCACATGTTCCTATGATGTCACCAAATGGTTCTATGCCGCCTATTTTTGTGCCTCCCGGTTACGTATCTCAGGTAAATGTTAATTTATTCTCATATTTAAGTATGTTTGTGGGTGTGGCTTCTTAACAATAAAGCTATTGATTATTTTATCTATAACAGCTGGTAAAAGCAGCTCTCATTTTTTCCATTGAACTTATCAAATATTTAACTTTGTTGTACGCGCTCTCACCTTGATCTAGTTTTCTTTATTTTATTATTATTTCACCATTACTAGGCCATAAAGGTTACTTCCAGTAAGGCAGTAGGTGGCTCTGAATTGGCTGGCTGTTGAGTTCCATTAGCAGGATGCACATCCTGAGTTGCCTTCAGCCCTGTTTTCAGGGTGACAGTAAGCGCTTAGGGCGTGTGAGCAATGACTGTGGATTGCAGGCTGCAAAGTACCAGGGGACTGGTGAGTACAGATCGTGCTTGGCTGTGCTAGAAGCAGCCTGGTGAGAACATAGCTGGTGGCAGCAGTTGAACTTGCCTTGTTCATGCTATGGATATGAGATGTAGGTTTCTTAGACTGAGGTTATACGGATCTCATACCAGTACCATTCTCTCTTTCATCCCTCAGGTCTTTTTGTTCGTTTTTTTTTTCCAGACTGCATAAGTTATTTCTTTTTAATATCTTCTGATAATTCACATTTTTCTATTCAAATATAACTCTTATTTATTGAAGTTTCCCCTTCCTCTACCAGTGCTGATCTCCCTAACAATCAGTAAAATCTCTGCCATTGCAGCAGAAGTGTGAACAGGAGTGTTAATGCTAGTGACATGTGCCTGTGGAAACAGCAGGACTCTGGGCTTCTCTCCTAGCTTTACTTTTCCATTCTCACTGATTTTCCACTCTCCTGCGTTGTTAAGTCGAGGCAGTTCAGAGCAGTGTGTGGTATTTGAACTATTATCAAGCATATTTGAAGTTCAGTTTGATTGATTTTTCAATTATTGAATTTTTAGAGGAGAGTAAATTAAAACTTCTTTTTCTCAACAGGGTAGAACAGGTTTCTTGATTTCTAGTAATGTTCAAAATTTGCAGATTCTGAGCAGGCTTGAGAGATTGGTTAACCCCATGTTCTTGTGTTCCCCAGGCCATTGTCTTTCTGCAGACGGCTGCCACTGCAGTTTGTGCTTCTGCTATTATAAATAGGCATTTTCATGCAGATCCTGAAGAAAGATCCCCCCAGATAATTTATGCTTCAATACGAAATTGGGTCTTCAGTGTAAACAGTCTGCAGAGCACTGGCGAATGCTGAAGTGTACAAACTGAAAAATACATTTGTTCTGTGTTAGCTGTCATGTGAAACTAAGGTCTTTTTTTGTTTTTTGTTTTTTGTTTCTTTTTTGTTGTTTTAATTCCCTTGGTCATTATGACAGTGATAGACAAGTTTGAAACCCAGTTTAAATCAGTTATTTGTAACATTCTTGTCAGCAAATGAGACTTCAGCTTTCTGTTCCAGAAACTGTTAGAAGAAACCCAGAAGTAGTTATTTTGGTTTCTTCCAAAGTGGAATGAAGAGATTCAGTAGTGGGTAACGGAGATGTAGCAGGTTCAGACTGTAAAATCATGTACAAGCCTTAGTACAGTAATGTGTCCCTTCTGCCAGAAAGTGGGCCTAATGAGCTTGCTTGTTTACTATATACACAGAGCAGAGTTAATATAACTGTCAAAATTTGCTATGAGCTTTGGCTTACATATATTAAAGCGTGTGTTATAGTATTATGCGCAGTAATATGCTTGAAATGGTGTATTTAGTTCTGTTGATAAACCAAAAAGCCCCCCACGTTGCTCCAAGAGCAAATTGTATTCAGTGTAGCAGAAACTTGGTCTTCAGTGACTTCTTACAATGGTTTTTTTTCTCCTTTTTCAAGTCTGTTAAGAATTGCTAGCAATACAGCTGGCTCTGAGGTCATATTACAGCTGAACTTTGTCATAGCAGTTTGTGAGTGGACGCATTCTGTTTCCTTTACGAAGAATACTTTCTGGTTAGTTTGCTCTATCTTCTGCTGAGGAGCTTTTTAAAATGTACTTTTGGCATAAGCAATATTTCAACATCCGTAATGCCTTCTTTGCCAACTAGGAAATGCTGGAGTGATTTCTTATAGCCAAACTAAACATACTTTAAGAGAGGATCTTGAAGGAACTAAAAGGATAAAACGTATGGTCTACTTTCATAAAAGTGCTTTAATTAAATGCCTGAAAATGTAAGTTTTGTATTTTTTTTAGTAACAGATAGCTGTGTAAATAACTTGAGATCTTCTAGGAGCAGATTTTATTTTGTGTGATTTACCTTACAGATTTCATAAGAAAAAAATTAGTTTTGCATCTCAGTTTTGCTTGCCAGCCTGCATCTGGAATGCCCCTCCTACTTGCATCCGCAGGCAGCAATTTGGGCTATGTGGTCCCTCGCTGTATTAATACCAAAACATCGTTAGGCCTTTCCTAATAGCATCTGTGATTTTTATTTTTAAGTGCAACTTGGAGGAGAAGGCAGATGTAGAGGGAAGGAAGCATAAAGCTGCAGACTAATTTTAAAACCAATTAAGAAAAATGCCTTGATTAATTTTGGAGTGTCAATTTGCCTTTAATATTGAATATTTTTCTATTATTGACTTTTTTTTCCAAATTACATTGTTCATACCTGATTAATTATTTTTTGTGCGAGGGAGAATAGACTAGGAAGTGCTTGACTTGTTGCCTGCCTGTAATAGGAGTTAATCCAATCTAGCTTGCTTCTGAGTCAGACTTCCTCGTTAGTTACAGTGTGAATGTTGTGCCAGCGCACTTCTGTATGGTGACAGAAGCAAACTGAAATACAGCCAGGTAATTTCTCTGATGGACAGAGGCCTTTGACCACATCAGAAGTGTAGCTGCTAAAAACCTAATCCCTCAGATAGCAAAAATGGATAATAACCACAGAATCTGAATGTATTCACCTCTGGGTGACAACAAAGCAGCATAGATGGAAACAGCTATGAATGCTAGCTGTAGAAAGGACCCTGTAAACTTCACCCTCTGGCTGTCTTTTCCAGATGTCTTTTTGATGAGGCTAAACTGGGCAGCATAGTTTTACTCTCATCATTGTTTGATATTTCTCTCTGTGAATCCTGCTCTGGTGTTAGTGCTTGACTTTGTCTTCTAAAACCTGAGTTCTGTCTGAAGTCCTTCCTCAGTTTAAGATTTCGAGGAGAGTTATTGTATAAAATTTAATGTATTTCAAGTTTACTGTAAGAAAAGGAATCCATTGAGATAGCTATTAATATATATAACTCTGGCTGAGTTAGACTCTGAAAGGAGCCTGTGTGTTGCCTGTTGAGGACGTGCTCAGAAGTGTGTGTTTGTGTGTGTGCAGACGTGCACAGAGCAGTTTTTCCACACGTTAGAGCATTAGCAGCTTTTTATCCTAGAGTTCAGACACGCAGACAGGTTCCTTGTCTGAATTCTCTTAGCCTATGGCAAACATGAAATATTTTGACATTTGAGTTGGGTTTGATTGTAGTGCAAGACAGCAGAGCTGACTTGTAATACTTTGTACTTGCCACAGGCTAGGAACATGTATGCAGACATGTACCACAAATCGGGTGACGTGCAGCAACTTGTACGTGTGATAGTGCTGTCAGTCTGGATCTGGTGCAAAGCAGGTCTTCTGGCTGTAACTGCAAGGAGAATAGGCATTGCACCCTGATCAATTCACTTTACTTGTTTAAAAGAACGTATATATTATTCAAATTACAGATTGCTTAGCACTTTGATGTGTGAGGCTCAGCTTCTTAAAACTGACTGCCTTAAACTTCAGTTTCTTCCGGTGATATATGCTGGGTATATAAAAAAAACACTGGGGTTCATTTCTGTTTGTATATCCTCGACTGCCAGATGGCAGGTGCAAACTTAGGCACGGAGATTCTTGATTAAATGTGCAAGATTTACAAGGTTGTTTCTGTACTGAGTTTTCATTTCTTATGTTGCTTGACAGGTGGTGGAAGAAAATGGAGTTCGGAAAGTGGTGGTGTTGCCACACTCGGCTGAATTCCATCCTTCCATGCATCCTCCTCCTCCTCCTCCCCACGTGCCGCATTACATGCACCACCACCATGCTCTGCTTCCCCACCCACCTCACCCGGTGTACCCTCCGGTTCCTGGCACAGGAGAGCTGCCGCCACAGTTCATTCACCAGCATCCACCACCGCATGTTTTTCAAGAACAAGGTGAGAGTGCAGGTGATGTTTAAATACATGAGAAGTGTTTTCACTTTTTTTTCTGGATTGAGGCACCAAGTTCTGTTGGTAGCTCCTTCACACATTTCCTGTGATGTTGGTGCTAGTTATCAGCCTCCCTGAACCTTACGCCTGTCCATGAGGTGCCTTAAGGTACTCCTGTTTATAAAGGAACTTGGAGCCTGGTCTGAAGGCACTCTGCATGTGCAAAGTATCATTGTATAAAGTTTAAACTTTCTGCTGTTCTGTTTAAGGATTTAGTGCAAAAGGATAGCTTAGAAACGTTACGATAGTCTATATATTTTTAAATGGCTCCCTTTGTTACTGTAAATGCCCCAAGGATTGTTTCTACCTTCCTCTAAAATTGCGCTCTCCAAAACCACCGTGCTTTTCACAGCCTTGGCATGCAGTTTTTTGAAAATTCATCTAATTTTGATCTGTGAATGTATTTTTTTTTTTACTCGACAGAGTCCAAATTTGACTGGAAATAAAATAAAAAGCAATAACATACATAGACCAAATATCATAGTCATCCATGTTGGAGAATGAAATGCAAGTTCACAATGGATCTAAAAATTGAATGAAACAATATTTCACTGGAGGATTGGGATCACTGCTGACTTGAAACAGGCTATAAGCCTAATTATATAAACAAGCATATAAACAGAAAGAAATTAGACTGGGAAAGATCATTCTCTCTCTATTGAGCTTAAATCATTAATTAAGCTATTTCAGCTAATGTCTAGGGTAAAATAGTAGCACCTAAGCTACATTTTAAAATGTTTGGGTCCTAAACTTGCTTATGCTTTTTTGAAAGTATGAATATGTGGCTGTGTCAGGGGAAGAAAGGCAACTCTGAGGGCTAATCTAGAGCAACTAACAAAAGATAGTTGTCTGAAGAATTGAATTGGAAACAACAACAAGAAAAAAAAATCTAAACTCAATTTGTGATCAAAAATATTAATAAAGAATAAATTCAATAATTTGTATCTGGGTTAAATAGAAGAAAGGGAAATCTTCCTGCAGATATTTTTGTGTTTTTTATTGTAGCATTTAATGAACATGACATTTCAAGACAAGAACTTCCAGCTGCTATTCTTCTCCTCCTACCTGATCTTCATACTCATATGCTAATTTGAGTGCAGTCTAGAAACTTGCATCAGTCCAGTCAAGTTGCATGTTTTTTCAGGTTCCAGTTGTACTGTAGTTATTCTTCTGATTTGTAGAGCCTTTCTCAGTTGTCAAATGAATTGTACAGAACAATGAAATAAGTTCTCCTTTGCTTTGTAGAACCTCGTTCTCACGGAAGGACAAACTTTATTCAGCGAGATGAAAGGAGTCTCAAAATGCAAGAACACCTGAAGAAAAGACTAAAAGACAGACAAGCTAGTGGTCACACTAACAATAAACTTAACAGTCCTCCATCTTCACCACATAAAGTTAATAATTCTTCCAATGCAGCAATTCAGAATGGAAATGGAAAGGGACAGCCAGGGACAGGAGGACCACTAAAGCAGAAGCAGATAGGAAAAACAAAGGGCAGTCCAGATGCAGAGATGGGAGGTAAGTTGTAATGAAAGGGCTTAAAAATAAGTTTACTGCAAAATGGTTTCTGTAAAAATTGAATTTGTATGTTTCTTTCTCTGCTTCGGATTAGAGAAAGCCTGATATACTTTTTGTTATGTTAGGATTATTTTTTCCTCAAGACATTACAGTAATGTCAAGTTTTATCATTTGAGATTTATCAAATAAGGTCTTTTAATTCTAAACTTCTTAGGGCTCTGCCTTTTCTGACCTGGAACTCTGATCAATATTCCAAGTGAAATGAACTGTTGGTACTTACATACCTTACAGTGACCTTTGGTGTTACTCTTTGTCATAATGTTTTGGATAACTAAGAGTTACTTAAAACTTGGAGAAATATGAAGGTTTGAGCAACTGTCTTCCCAGGTTGCTTTTTAAGCAGTTGTAATTTCAGTTCATTATTCTTGCTGAAATAAATGTTTGAGCTTTTTAATAGCTTATGGCTATTTACTTGCATATACCAAAATGCCTTGTGTAAATGTCTTTCATTTTGGTTTGAAACTTTTTCCCCAATGTGCAAATGGTTTCTTATCATGATTCCGTAAATAATTTGTGCATCTCTTAGTGGTGTGTGTGTGTGTCTTAAAGTAAATGGTCTTTTTAGGCTGTAAGGTACAGTCCTCATCTCTGTCACTATTGTATTTAACTCTTCAGTTGTAGAGATAAAACAAATATCTGACTTTGTGTCAGGGGAAGTAAACAGAGGTGAAAGCTTTTATCCAACTTGTTTCAGAAACTAAAGATGTTCTTGATTAAAGATTTGTCTCAATACAAACTTACTTTGAAAAAAATCCTGAATTGTTCAACATGGACAATTTGAAGATAGTATTCAGTTTACAGGTGTAAACCTTTTGATACCTGTAGGTATTTTTAATAAGCGGTTTTGATCAGGCTTCTTCCAAGTTATACCCAGAGCAAGTGGTTTGCAATGGAAATTCAGGGAACAGCACATACAATAGTGAGATAAGATCTTATTGTCATTTTTAAACACCTTTCGTTTTTAGAGGAATGTGTTTGCGTTATCAAAGAAAATCCACTAATGCTCGGATTAGGAAAATATACCCTTTGTGCAGGATGTACTAAAAGGGTTTTTGTAACACTGTTAGTTTTGGATAGTTCATGTTTCTAACCATCCTGCAGCCAAAACAAACAGAGGAAACTAACTCTTTGCACAATAAGTACTATTGTTAAGCTCTTAATGAAGCGAACTCCATCTTGTGGTGGCATTTTTGTAACAGACTGTTTTTTACTCTTGAGGTTTTCTCTAATCTGTTTTGTATTTGAAATTTCAGAATCTGACACAGAATCCAAGAAATACGATACTCACTTAAGCATTGGCAAGCCAGTAGTAAGTATTATCCTTTAACACCATTATTTTTGTGGATATACTTTCTATTAAACGACATGTATCTTTCTCATTGATCACTTTTTCTTTAATGGTTTATTTTCTTAATAGAAACAATGTCTAGTTGTGAGAGTTTGTATCTGGGAAAGGTCATCATATAGAAACCTACTTTTTCTCAGCTTTCTGAAACAGTCCGTCTTGCTCATTTTCCCAGTCTGTAAGCCAAGGCAATATCTACTGCTGATGTTGTCTTGTGTATATATAAGGACTGTAGTACCTGGCAGGCAAAGGGCCCACTGAAGTAATGGAAGCCTATTCGCTCTTTGAACCATTCTTCATTCAGCATAGATGATTTCAGATACTGGGAATACAGTTTATGAAAACAGCTCATCTTTTTATGTTATGTTTAGAAATCGGAGCAAATATTTGAGTGTTTACAGACTATTTAGGTCATTGGAATCTGGTGACAGACATTTAAATGTCTAAAGGCTAAAACAGCACCAATTTTTGATCTCAAGCATGTTTAATGAAACTCTTCTTTGAGTTATCTATATGTTGAGCATGGATTTTTTTTAATTATTATTTTTTTTTTATTTTTCTCTAGCCTTTCAGGCATTCTTATGGTCATATTTTTTCACTGCTGCCTCTGACATCTGTACTTAATGCCATCAGAAGGCTATGTTCATTTTTTCAGAGAAACTTGCTTAGACCAAATCTTGTTATCATCCAGATTAGTGGTTACGTGTTAAGGTCGACTGATGGAATTGTAATAGGGTTAAGAAAGTTATGTCATCTGACTGTGCCTAAAGGTACATCTGGTGCCAGTGTTGAAGACTCCAGATCTGAAAATTTGCTCCAAATGAATGATGTGAACAGTGCAGGTGAAATGCAAATTTTCTCTTTGTACATTGAGACAACATAACGTGTCTATAAATAAGGTTATATAGTGTCTGAAGGGAAATCCGTTAGTGTGATAATTGAAGTGAAAACAGAATAATGTAAACTCAAATAATTACTCAGTATTTCCATTACAAAGGTAAAGAATTCCTCCAGTGAGGAACTTCATGGGCAAGCTAGCAACACCATGTTATTGACTAATTGACCTTTTATTACAGAAAGCAAACTTACTTGCATTATTTATGCTTTTAATAGGTTTCTGATATACAAGCAAGATCAGCCGTTCTGTCCTGGAATCTCCCAGTTAGTTCACAGAATGGAGAGAGCCATAGTCATAGTCCAGCAGCATTTACATTTGAAGTAGCAATATCCAACAGTGGTAAAAATGGAAAATTTAAATCTGTCTATGTGTAAGTTTAGTTTCTTCATTTAAGCACAATACCGATGTTTAAAAACATTAACCAATCAGCAATCTCTTTATCAGGAGCTGTTTGTTGACTTGCAGACCTACGTACTTCACATGAAATAAATTTTAAGTAATGTCAGTATGAGTTACGTGGACAATGGAAAACTTGAAAATTAAATGTGCGCTAGATGGTTTTGCTTTTCAATAAGCTTTTATCCTTTAATGTATAAGAAAGAGCTGTAACTTTTTTTTTCTCCCTTTCCATAGTGGAGAAGAATTAACAATTACACTTCCTGATCTCAGACCAGCAACGGATTACCATGTCAGGTATGTTGCTGGAAATGGAATGCTTAATGTTGTTTTTCAGATGTTAATTACAAAATCATTCTAGCTTCATGAAAAGGGTGTGGTCACAGACTATTTGAGGAATATTGTGCATAAAATAACAGCTGCGGACATTACTGTTGCTATCTAATTCCTTCTTTACTTCTAACTCCATGAAAGTGTCTCCTCACTTTCTTCAGCTTTCTTTCCTACTGTCTTCTCTCTTTTCTTGTTTCTCCAAAATACAAACATCAAGTTATCCTCTGCGGCATCTTTTCTAGAATGACAAGTTTGCACTCAGTGAAAGAGAATGATGTGAGCTGAAGGCAGTAGCAAATAACATAAACTTTAACGTGGGCTTGGAAGTTTGACGTGTCAGCTTGATTTGTAAAGTTGCTTCTCTGAACCGCAAGCTTCTGTAGCCGTGCAAGAAGAGTTGAAACTAGTTGAAATGGGGAGATAGTAGATGCTGCGTTACAAGGGAACAAGATGTTCCCTTGGAAATGGAGCAGAGCTCCATTTGCACAGCGTAGGGTACTGGAAGATGGACAGTGTTTCTCACCTTTCTGAAAAATTAGGCAATCCATTGCTCTTGAAAAACAAACATGAGTGAGTAAAACTGTCCCAGAGATCCTGTCCCATTTGAACAATTACACTGAAATGTTGTGGTAAGTGTAGTCCACATTCGATCTCAAGGTTTTTCAGTGAAAAGGTTCATTTCAAGTCAGGTATTCTGTTACCATTTGGTAACACTTGCTGTAGTTTTCATCATGCCTCCCATGTGTATTTCATCACTAAAATATCTCCACTGTGACAGAGTAAAATGCAGTCTGCCCTCTCACTGTGATGATGAGAAAAGAACGCTTGTGTGAATGATCTTGGTCATGTTTCTAGGAGGCCAGAGGCCTACAGACGTCTAAATAGACTTGTTTTTTTGTCAAGAGACGTGCAGATTGGCACATTGTTTCTGTCAAAATACGAACAATAGAAAGGATTCTTCACTAGTTACTAGTTCAAAATAACTGTAAATTAAGGATAAATTAAGGCTCCGTGTGGTAAGTGTCCACATGCGAGCTCCATGACACTGTTCTGTCAGTATATACCTGTGTCCCTGTATGGTCAGTAGCATTTCTGATGGGAGCATCAGTTCCTGGAACCTGGAGTAAGATCATAAACTCAGACTTGGCTTTTTCATTCTTGACTGACAAGGCATGATATTATTGTCTTTTGGAATCAGTGTCTTTGGGTACTTTTTTCCAATAGCATGGGCATTCTGGTTTTGTTGCTGTAACCACAATATGCAATTAAGTAAATTTCTCAAGCCGACAAGTTTTTCCTCAAATTTTCAGTTGCTAATGCAGTAACGTAATTAATTGTTCTTTGTTCAGAGTTTCAGCAACCAGCAGTTCGATAAAAGAATCCGTTTCAGAATTAGTGAGCTTCACTACAGAAAGTTGTGAGCCAGATTGTCCAGCTGCCCCAAAGCTAATTAACAGAACCAAAAACAGCCTGAGTTTGCAGTGGAAGGTAAGTAGACTAATGTATTCATATATGGCATGTTTACATTAGCTCTGTCAATAATTGTGGATTTTAGGTGTTGGCTTTTCAGTTGCTTGGTTAAGACTGAAGGCTGAAATCATGATCACTTCTTCCTATTTCCTTTACTGCTTCCTTATTTTTTTGCATATCACTTTAGTATGATAGAATTTGTAGCAGGTCTCTCTAAGTATGAACGGTTGTTCAATACAAAAGTTTTATTCTTAGATGGCAACATAAGAAAGGATAGAGAATTGACATTTTTGCATGGAGTTCCTGGATAGATATGACAACAGAATTCGGGAATTATAATGTTAGTTACTCAAACCAACTCATAGTGAATATCTTTGTCTAGTTTGTACCTTAACTTTTGAATCTAATTTTTTGAATATATACATTATAATCTGTGAAGATTTGGTAACTATATTTTATTGTCATTTCATGTTTTTCTTATGACTATGCTTATACCTGGAAAGAATGGTTTATAACTGAATAACATCAGTTAAATTATTTGTACCTATACTCAGGAAGGATAGAAAGTTCCCATTTGTGTGTCATAGAAAACAAAAATGTGCTTGTCTGAATGCTTACGTTGCTCAAACAGGCAGTTGGCAAACACACAGCATGAGGATGTAACGAAAAACTTTAAGACTATCTTCATTGTTCAGAAAATGCTTATAAGTTCATATTATAAACTATCAAAATTAACATAGTTAGTGTAGCAGTTTGGACGGCCGCCAGGAACAAGGAATTGAAATAGCTGCTAGTGCTTACCCTGTCTAGCTCACTTTACTGAATATGTGTGTCTGTGCCCACAACAGAGTTCCAGGTTATCAGAAGTATCTTTGTGGAAAAAGAGGGCTATATGCCTATTGCAGATTCCTTTCAGCTGTACACTAAACAGTTATGTTTTAAAAGGCAGTTGGAATATATATGTTCAATTATTAAAATGCTTTGTTTTAGCATGCAATATATATGTGTAAAGTTCCATCATTTGATTTTAACTTTTTCCATTGTTTCTTTATTTTCAGTCCTCAAATGACAATGGTTCCAAAATAACTAATTTTCTTTTAGAATGGGATGAGGTAAGCCCTTTTCTAGTGGAAAAAAAAAGTCATAATGACATCTCTAGGCCAATTATACCTAAAAATACTTTCTGTTTAGGTACATCCACTATTTTGGTGCAACTGTCGAGACAGTTTTAAAGTGACTAGCCAATTAAAAAGCTTAAATCAAATTACCAGTATTGCAGCAATTCAAGTAGATAATCCTTTCAGATCCTCTGAGAGGGTAGTGCGAAGCTTCCTCATTTGGTTCTTGTCATTCAGAGTATTAATTCCTATGCTTTGTTTAAATGGCTGAGTGTTTGGCTTGTATCTTCAGTAGCTGTCATAAATACCACTCAAATTTTGAACTTATTACAGAAATGTATTCCAAAGTGATTAAAAAATTCAAAAGTGTGTTTTGTTTTCAATTGCAGTTTTATTTATGACCATTTTGGCACAACTCCAGCACTAAAAAATCATCACATCTCAATCAACACGTTGTTTTATTATCTGGAATACTCAGGATTGCTATCAGGCATACTCAGTATGACCCTGGTGACATTAGTTTTTTACATTTTAAAGGCTTCCAATTTTTTTTAATCGTTATTAAATTTGTGAAACAAAATTTAGGAAAAGTTAGAGGTGAAGAAACTGACCTTAGCAGAGAGCATACAGTCTCAGTGCAAAAAGTTGCTCAGGTTGTTCTCACTTTTTTAAAGGGGAAGAATGGACCCTTCAAAGAATGCTACTACGGGCATCTGAAGCAGTATAAACTTACCAAACTCTCTCCTTCTACAAAATACTCACTTAGACTAGCTGCTAAAAACGATATTGGAATGAGGTAATGAACGCAATTTATAATATCATTCATTTTCTCTGCAGCTACATCTGCCGTCATTAACTTTCTAAAAAATATTTTTCCAGTGGGTTTAGCGAGACAGTGACATACTACACAGCAGGAATTGTCCCACCACCCCCAGCACCCCCAGTGCTCGTTGAAGCAGGAGTGACCTGGCTGTCATTGAAGTGGAGCCCACCTAGTGGGGTGTCTTCAGATGACTCTCTCACTTACAGTTTAGACATGGAGGAAGAAGGTTCCGTAAGTGCTGGTTTTTAGTACGTCAGTAAAAGCTTGATATGCAGTAGTGCATAAATAAAAATTTAACCCTATATGTTACTTCTAAATAAAATGATGCAAAATAGTGCAACAGTTGGCAAGTACTGCATGTATTTATGAAACAAAGATGAAGTTCCAGCTAAAAAAAAAGTCTAATTTTTTTTTCTCATGGAAAATTAGTGTCTGCATTTGTTCATTTTTTTCCTCCTTTACAGGGTTATGGTTTCCAACCACAGTACAATGGAGATGAACTGTCATGCACTTTAAGAAATCTTAGGAGAAGTACATCCTATAAGTTTAGGGTTTGTACTATATTTTATTTCTAATTTAATTATGACTGCATGCGTTTCAGGGGGTTTAGCATTTCTGTGTAGCTAAGATACTTTTTGTGGAGCCCGGAGAAATTAACCTGCAATTCTCGTGTGTTTGGTTTTGTTTGCGTGGAAGAATTTTGTAAATCAGCTAGCTGTGTATTACCTGTTATAAAATCAATTGCTTATATGTTCTCTTCATTCCTGAAACAGCTCTTTGCCTACAACAGTGAAGGAAAAAGTAGTCCTAGTGAGGTAGTAGAACACAGCACCAATCCTGACAAACCTGGACCACCGAGTAAACCAACTGTAAAGGGAAAGATCCATTCGCACAGTGTGAAAGTTGCATGGGGTAGGTTACCTTTTGTTAGTGCTGTATTTGAGTGCTTCGCATACATTTGTGTACGTGCAGTCACTCAATAACACAGATCAAAAAACAGAGGCAAGCTCATAGGCTAATTATTTGTCTCTGTAGAGAATGTTATTGAAGGAGAAATATATAGCATTAAAAAAATGCACCTTGCTCTGGTTTTGGGGCTGTAATCAGCAGCATTCATTTTAGACACACTTTAATAGCATGTTCACCAATTTACTGTGATGCTTAAATAATTTTAACATACTCTTAAAAGTTTACCTCTGAAATTCGCAGTATTTTCTTGGTTACATTTCTTCCTCACATAATCATGATTAATAATAGAAAAGTTATTGTTCTGGAAAATGTATTGTGAGAGTGTGTGTTCACGTTTTCTGTTTGAATTGAGTTTTCTACGTGAATGAATTCTGTAACAGATGAAAATGTTCTCTGAAAACAGATGATAGCAAATTAATGCATTGTCTTTAAATCTTCAGTAATTTATTTTAAGATGCTGTTTTCTTTCAGAACCACCCAAAGATAATGGAGGATCAGACATTTCTAAATACTTTTTGGAAATCTCAGAAGCATTAATTGGTAAGCCATTATCATTAAGTACTAATTCAACTTGGGTTACTAATTCAGCTTGTGATTCACTACTCCTTGCTCTTGTAATTACTGTTCTTTTTTTATGTCTGTTTTTGTTGTATGTGTTCTTCGTGTAACTGATACTTCAAATTGGATTTTGTGGCTTGATTATCTTCATAAGTAATTGTATGAGAATTTTCAAGGTTGATTTTTGCAAAAACTTTGAAGTATAAAATATTTTCTTTTTACCCCAGGGAGTAAATGGGATACCATATACAGTGGTTCCCAGAGAGAGCACACATGTGATCATCTCAAGCCTGGTACTTCATACAGATTGAGAGTTTATTGTGTCAGTAAAGGTGGCGAAAGCCAGGTGAGAAAAATTAGAAAAAATTTGGTTCTGAAAGTCATTTAATTCTGTTTAGTGAAATGTTTTGTGTTTTCATGCTAAAACCATATGTATTACTGCTAGGTTTCTGATGTTATGACTGTTACAACATCAGCTGTTCCTCCTGGACCGTGTCATGCTCCGTGCCTGGCAGGCAAAGCTAAGCCCAAGGAAATCACTTTACAGTGGGGTAAGCTCCAGCGTTTCCGAGCAAAATATTTTTCTCATTTCTAAATGTCAGGACAAACATTAAAAATCTGTAGAACTCTTTAAAATGTATACTTATATGTTTAAGTATTTTAATATAAAAAGAATGTAAATTATATAGCCCATGTTACTATTTTCATTTAAAAAAATGAAACAAAGCATGCTAACCAGATAAGATTTGGTGATACATATATGTGTAATGATATGGAGAAAGTTAAACAGAAACAAAGGTCTTGAGGAAAGCTTGCTGACTGAGTACCTCGTTACTGATGTGTTATGGGCAATTTAAGAATCACCCCTCTTTTTTTTTTTAATTTTTATCTTAGTGAAGGAAATAAACAGTAATGAAGATACATTGTTTTTTGAAGGAAATGCATGAAAAATATATGAAAGAACCTGATAAAGGCTATCTTAAAATAATATAACAGTATCGGGGAGGGAGGGGGGGAGCATCATGAAGTGTTTCTGCTCAGATATGATAAATGCCTGCACTGGGATTGTGTGATTTTTAGAATTCATCTGGCTTGACGTGCAGCTTGAGAAGGCTAATTATAAACAAGCTAAAGGAAAAGGTGGTTTGTGAAATGAATAGAAAAATCCCTTTTTATTTTGTAGGCCCACCATCTGTCGATGGAGGTTCCGACATAACAGAATACATTGTAGAGATGGCAAACTCAGAACAAGATGAGCGCAGACAAGTGTATCAGGGTCCAGCATCGGAATACGCAGTGAACAATCTACTTCCTGGGAGAACATACTGCTTCTGGATACGAGCAGCAAACAAAGTTGGGGTAACCACTCTGCTAATGAGAGCGGATATTTTTATGCAAGGGATAGTGATGGTACTATCGTGTTAGGAGCCTGATCATATTTTGTGGCTTGTTATATTTTCATTGAAGGAGCAGGATTTCTCATGCGGATTCACTGAGATAGGGCTGAAGGAGGGACAGTTAGTGTCGACTTTTGCAGATTGGTGGTGTGAGAATAGCATTGTGTAGAGAGGTGCGGTCAAACAATGCCACGTTTGAATAAGGTTAGGTTAGGAAAAATGTTGGTTGCATAAAAGTCTTTCTGAAGCATTACCATTGCTTGTGGAAGCAAAATCCTGACTACAGGGAAAGGAGGAGCTACAAGACTATAGGAGAGTGTGAGTTAGTGGGAGGATCACAGAAATCCTGTAGGCATGGGGCCAGTTCATAGAGTAAACTCCCTGAAAGGAATTTCAAATGGTGCTAGGAGACTAAGCATTGAAATCTTCTGTTTGCTTCCTTATCAAGTTAAAAATAAGTTGTTTTCTTTGGCTTGTGCACTTGCACATCAGTTTTTGCTTTACTACTGTTGCTAAATTCATGCAGTTGTTGTTTCTTTTTTTCAGTTTGGTCCTCACTCGGACAAAGCAGAAATCTCTACCGCTCCCGGGCCTCCTGATCAATGCTGCAAACCCGTAATAACTTGTAAAAATGCAACTTCTGTTATAGTTTCATGGGAGGTAAGTTTTAATGTTTTTCAGTAATACACAAATTAATATTTGGCTTTTAGAATCATAGTAACACAAGTGTAACATACAAAAATGGAAGAAATGACAAAGGTACGGGTGTAATATTTTAAACATCTCTCTATAGAGCCATACGTTGTTTGTGTAGATTTTGTCCATTACCAGTTTCCATCTTAAATGAATAAATGGAGTGCCATTTAAATTCTCCTCATGGTATGGTAACTAGTGTTATGCTGTTAATACATGGAAACCTTTTAAAAAGTCAACCTTAAAGTCATTTTGTTGAATATTGCTGAAAGTTTGAGTTTAAATTTCCAGTGTGGTTGTAAGAAATCGTGCAGTAGGCTACAGCAATAGCAGCTTCAGGCGTATGGGTACGTTGTACTGGCATTGGTTTTAATGGTAGCAAAGAGCCCGAGTATCATATCTGAGAAGTAAGTTTGTTCTCTAAAAAGAACTGTTTTTCAACCCCAGTGCTTCAGTTTTGATGTCTTTGTGTGGTGTAATGAGAGATCTTGTATGTTGAACATGTATGTGTGTGCAATAGTTAAGATAATTTGTCACTTTCAGAGTCCCGCATGCAATGGTGCAGAAATCAGTGAATACAGACTGGACTGGGGTCAGGTGGAAGGATCAATGCATGTCATTTACACTGGCCCTTGCCAGAGCTATGAAGTAAAGGGTCTCACACCTGCAACCACATATTACTGCAGAGTACAGGTATGAAAAGCCTTTTATTATGTGTCACTAAACAAATGAGGAAGCACATATAGTTTGCAGAAAAAAAATCAGAGATGACAACTACATGCTGTCACTTACTAAGACAATATTGCTTTAAAAAATCACTCTCCCTTTCCCTTCTCCCCAAGTCCCTCCTAACTGCATGTATCTAAAAATGAGGTTTAGGTCAAGTGTTTTATTAAATAGCAGACATTTTGCCATGTTTACGTGTTGCTTGGGAAATTTCCCATGCTCTTCCAAGTTCCTTTTAATGACATGCAAAAGAAAGCATGATAGATATGGCTGATTAGAAAAAAGTGGATTCAGTAAACAACACGTAGTCTCTCTTTCAGGCTGTGAATATCTCTGGAGTTGGGTTGTTTGGTGAGACTGGTGTGGTGACAACCCCTGCATCAGTGCCTGCAGCAGTGTCAGTACTGCATTTACTTGAGGAAGATCAAATGGAAATTTCTCTTCCTTTATCAACGTGCCTTGCAATTCAATGGGAAGAACCGTGTTGTCATGGGTCAGAGATCACTGGATATAATATAGAGTATGGGGAGAAGCAGCTTGTAACTGTTGGAAGAAATACAAGCCATGTTCTTGAGAATCTGCTGCCTGATACTCTGTACAGGTAATAATTATTTTATTCTGAAACTGCGTTTGCAGAACCTGCAGTCACTAGCTTTGAAGGTAGTGTTTTTAAACTTTATAGCAATTTCATTCAGCTTACAGAATATTTGCTTGATTCACTCTACAACTCTGAAAAAATAAAATTGGCATATCCTGATCTAAACCATGAAGTTCAGCAGCAGGAGTTGAGATTGCTGCGTTAAGATTCATTCCATCTCAAAGCAAAGGCTTTATTCTAAATTTTCTGGGTTTATAACTTTTTATTTAGAAGCAGTGCATACAGTGGTATGATCAGTATCTCACAAAAAAGAGGATGTGTGTGTGGATAATAGTAGAGTAGTTGTTCTTATATTGCATGCTTGGGTTTGACTAAAGCTGAGTTCAGATTATGGATCTTCGGTGTCAGCAGGAGGCAAACGGTACAAGTAAATGGGATCTTAGAGCACCTGGGCGCTTGCTCACTGCGCAGAATAAACCTGAACAATTCTGAGAAACACTGAAGTTTCATTGTGCTGAAAACAATGTAATTATTTTGACCTGTTTTGAAATAGATAATTTGTATAGTTAATTTTTGACTGCATTTTAATTGCTTTATTGTTTGCAGTCATGTTCTTTACAAACTTTAACTCTTGCCTCATTAGTATTTTTCATGGCCTCAGTAAATTAACCATATCGCTCTTCTCCCACTTCTAGAATTAGAATACAGGCCATAAACAGCTTTGGAGTTGGTCCTTTCAGTCATTCCATTAAAGCCAAAACGAAACCACTACCTCCTGACCCTCCTCATCTTGAATGTGTGGTCTTCAGCTACCAGAGCCTTAAACTGAAATGGGGTGAAGGTCCTAGCAGAGCTTTAATTACCAACCCTACACAATTCAACTTGCAGATGGAGGACAGGTTTGGCAGGTGAGATAATCAGAACACCAAAGATGCTACACTTGCATTAAAACTTCATGTTAAGACCGTTTTAAGCATTCTCACCTCTGTTTGCACCAGTAAGTTATTTGGGCATCCCAAAGTTTGCCACTTAGTGTGCGTTTTTGCATCCCATCGTTCAACCAGAAGTGCTGTTAATAGCTGTTACACTAGTATTTACTTGTGAATAGTAGATACAATATTTTCACTGCTTTTTTACTAAAGTTAGATAGAAAAATATTCACCAACCTCACTTATGATATCGATGTACAAATTTGTAGTTACTGAGTAATTCTAATTTGTATATATTCTGTTTTGTTTTGTTTTCCAGGTTTGTTACTGTTTATAGCGGTCCTTGTCATACATACAAGGTGCAGAGACTCAGTGAATCCACTACGTACTATTTTAAAATCCAGGCATATAATGATGCCGGAGAGGGAGAGTTTTCTGAAGTTTACGCTTTCACTACAACTAAGTCTCCACCCGCATCTCTTAAAGGTGAGCTTACCCTGCTCTAGAAACCTCTGCAAGCCATGTTTGTAGTAAGTAGAATGCTAAAACCTGACTCTTCTCCCAGTGAGACCTCTCCGTGGCCATTGTGGGACTGAACAGAAGCTGGCGATCTTACGTAGAGATTTTCTACGTTGGTAGAGACCATTATTCTCTTTGTCTAAAATAACAAGAAATCACTTTTTTCTAGCACCCAAAGCAAATCAGCTGGAAGAAAACACTTACGAAATCACATGGGAACCTTTACAGCCGATGAAAGGAGATTCCATTGTTTACATCCTTCAGCTTGCTGCTGGGAGAGAGTTCGATCAGGTACCTTTTATTTAACAAAATGAACTTGAGGCATTTTACTTAAGGAAAAAAAATTCCTCTAAGGATTGTTTTGATTTTTTTCTTAACCAAATGTAAATAAGTTATTCCCAAGTACATTGCAGATACTGTCTCCTTTGTTTAGCTCACTTCGGAGATGTGTTCAAAGGACAGCTTTTGCCTGTCTTCATGCTAGTTGTGCATTTTTAATCACACCCACAGGAGGATGTCACTACAGACTGTAAGTTCAGGCAAATACAGGTGGGCAGCCTTTTCAGAGTGTTGTTCTTAAGACTAACTTAGTTTACACAATTGTATGTTTTCTTCAGTTTGTCCTTTTCATTAGCAGGCAAATTTCTGCTGCTTCTACTCTTTCTTTCAAGTAGAAGCACTTAATTGGAAATAATCTATAAGGCACACATCATAATGTTTCAGTTTTGTTTTGGCCCTTTGGCTTGTACTGTAGAAGAAAATGACTACAAAGGCAGGCTTGAGAGTCATTGGGAGAGTTGCTTGGGGGTTTAACACTGTTTTACCCAATTTTCTCGGCACTTCCCTTGGCTCTTTGGATTCTTAAACCATACAGTCTGTGGCATCACTGTCTTTGTTAGTAGTGGACATCGCTTGCCCCACATTTGCGGGGGAATTATACAGACCTATAGTTCTGCAGAACTATATGTATATTTTTTTCTGAGTTTTGAAATCCAGGTCTGTCAGTGTGGAGCACTGTAAGAAGCTTTGGAAAATGGATCTTAAATTCTTCAGAAATAAAAGCTGAGATTTCATTAAGTTGGCTTGGGGAGAAAGACTTCAGGCCACATCCAGTGTCGCCTGTGTTTGTAAAGCAGAATGGGAAGTATAACTTAATGTTTGTGAGATGAATCCCATTTAAAGTGGTTTCTTTTTCTTCTTCTTCTGCCTAGGTATACAAGGGACCAGAGACTTCCTTCCGTCTCACAAGCCTGCAGACAAACTGTGAATATCGGATCAGAGTCTGCGCTGGCCGTCAGTCCCAAGACTCTACTGGATCCCAAGAACTGTATGGACCTTACAGTCCCAGTACAGTATTCTCATCTCAGAAACAGGAGCTGGTTCCGCAGTGTGCTGATTTGACAACAGAGCTGGCAGAGAGTAAGAAGACGTTGCGTGAAGAGCGCTTCATTGCTATCGTTCTTCTTTGTGGGTTTGCAGTGGTTGCTATTTTATTTGCTGTTGTTATTCAGTACTTTGTAATCAAGTAGACGAGAGCTTATTCAGTACTCAGCTTTTTGTACAGAAGCTATTTCGGGTATTTATGGTTAGTTCTAATTAAAATCCTAGGTGGGGATGTATAGATACATGCATTTCCACTTTTGCTGCTGGCTAACAGTGAGGCTGGGTTGGCAGATCCTTTCCAAATACTGAACACAGATTTCTTGTAGAAAGGGTAATCCTGGGTCCTCTGTAATCAGGGTTAGCTGTTAATAAAACAGCAAAAACTGCCTTATCATGCACACGGGTGCGTGTGCACATTCTTCCTCTCTCCGAATTCAAGCGGGGCCTTTGGCCAGTTAGAGAGAGAAGGCGTTACTAGAGCAAGTCCTTTTCAAGTACAACTAGACCAGTGGTAGTCGATCAGCAATGTTTAATCAGGTATCGTTGTAGTTTGGTATACATGAAATACAGCAGCACAAATGCTTAAGCTTAGAGCAGTACTGTATTGCAAGACATTACTAGAGCATACCACATTTAATATACTGTAGAAGGAAAGCAGAATATTGACTTTGACTTAGCGATATTACTACTTTACAGTTATTTTAATGTTTTGGATTCAGTAATAATCATTTCAAGCGTTAAAGTAGAGGGTGCCAGCATTTTTAGAATTTTAATCAAAATGCTAGACAAAATGTTAGCAGGATGTAATGTACATACTGCAATTGCATTCGTATGTAACGTTGCAGAAAAGGCCCCTTTTGTATTGTACATTTCTGAATGAAATGCTTTCTGCTGTTGGTGAGCAGTTGTTGGCCCAATCCACATTTCACTCTCAGTGCCTGAGAGAAAAGTAATTTCCTGTGCTTCTGATTAAATCTTTGCAGTGTTTTCAGAAAAGCACAGGTATTGTCTTTAAGGAGAAAGAGTGCATTTATGATAAATGTTACACTATTTGGCTCAAACTGAGCAAATGTTTTTGTACTATTATTAACCTAAAAATAAAAGTTCAAACTGCTTTTGGATGCCCTTCTATCTTAATCTGAATTATCAAATTGTACATGAAAGAACTCTTTTTAGATAACATTTGTACAATGTTTTAAATGACTTGCTATCCCAGTGGTAGCAGCTTCACATTCCATTGTTTTCTAGATGGGAATGTTCAGCCTGCTATGAACTTTTCTGAAACGCGTCATGTTTGTCTGGGGGGTATTTTTTTGTGGACACTGTGCACTACATATGACTGTTCTTGTTAAATCTGCTTACGAGTATCTAAAGGCGAGCCTGACGGCTCTCTTCTTTTTATCAAAGATTTTGAAAGCTGGAACTCGCAAGTTTAGAAAAAGTTTCAGAATGGGTCTTCCTGATAGCATTGAAATATGCCCTAGAAAGGCAGATTTAGAGTTATTTTTGCAAAGACTACAGCTACACTATATACATCAGAGCGATGCACCTGTACGTGGAATGTTGGATGTGCTAGTGCTACAGGCTAAGTATTTCCAGTAATTAATCACTTTAAGGGTCTTTCTCCTATGGCAGTTGATGAATAATGTTGCGTTATAGTTTGAGGCATTGTGTTGTATTTCAGATGTGGAAAACCTAAATTATGACATAGTATCGCTTAATACTCTTAAAAGTAGATTTATGGTGCAATCTGAAATTAATCTTTTCAAAATGTACTCTTCATTTTGTACTCTATTTATTTGATTAAAAGTCCTGGAAAATGTATGTTTGAATGTATTGTTCTACTTGTAGCAGAACTTTAAGTTAATCATTTATTATATCATAGAAATCTCTCCCTCCACTGTTCGAAAGAGTTTTATACAGATATTAGTGTCTTTAGTTTGCAGAAGGGTTTACAATCTGTCTTTCTCTTCATAGTCTACTTTTAGTAAATAAGACTGCCTTCAGCAAATCTCTATTGCCAAAGGGTTACTTCTTTAACTCTTAGAACGAAGTTTGTAGAGATTTATTTGGCAATACTTTTTCTGATAATTTTAAAAGATAAATTAGAATTGCAAAGTAAATACTAACAAGTCATGACTCCTAAAAAGTAAAATAAAGTTCCTCTGTAATTGCCACAAAATATGTATGTTTCCAGGAAATATACTGGGAAGCCTGCCGTAATACCGATTTTACATCAGCTATTATCCATTCCAGAACGATATACCCTAGTGGCATTAATGTATTAGGTATCTTCATTTTTCTTGTATTGTAATTTTGAGGTATCTCAAACTTATGTTAAAGTTGCCATGCATTGTATTACTAAATTGTAACTATCAAATAGATAATATATTTAATACAGCCAATAAATAATACAAATGTATTCAAATTTGACTACCGGGTCGCATGTTTTTGTGGATTTTAACTTTATTCAGGACCAGTCATTTGTATAGCGTGTAATTTAAGCTGAAGAAACGTGTTTAGCGTGGTTACTGAGTATCACGAAGAGCTGTCTTTAAAGCAATAATTCTGGATGAAAAGTTGTTTGAAGTGCACAACTTAAACCTGTCTGGTTGCCTGTGTTTTCGTCTGTGGATGCGGAAGGTGTGCCAGGCAGGTGTCCCAGAGGGTTTTGACGACTTGAAAATCAGGGAAAGATGCACACCCCTACCACCCGTGCCCCCAGTCTGCTGCACCTCTGGGGAGGAAAACTGGCTGCTATTTCTCAAACCATTACTTTTTTTCTTTTTTTTCCTCTTTACATTGGACGAGGAAGAGGACACCAGGTGCCAGCCAGGCAGGCATTTTCATGCAGAGCAGGAACATGCAGATTTGCTTCTTTTGTCCAACTATTTTTGTCCAAACTGCAGTGGATTTATCACTGCTTAGATTTCGTCACATGCCATGAAGGGTGCATAGACACCTGTTCCTTAAAGAATAGCTTTATCCTGCCTTCAGGACTCGGCAAGAGAGGGTGCAGCGGTGTTTGCTGAGTGCAGAACCGGGCCTCTCAATGACGTGATTGCAGCCGGTGGTGCTGCCCTGCTTCTGTGAGCCTGCGGCACTAAATCCTGTCCAAATGATCAGTTCAGTCCCTTGCAGGCTGTTCTTCCTCTGCGGTCGGTGCGGGGACGCTGACCGGAGGCCATGCTGAGCAGCAGGTGGTTGAAAACAGGCTGAGATTCAGCACTTCCAGTGGGTAACAGGAGCTCTCTGCCTTTGTAAGAAAACGACTTTCCCAGCAGGCTGTCAGCATTTTCCACCCGAGTCAGCACAAAGAGGTTTTACTCCCCTTTAGAATGAAGGGGGAAGAATAGGAAATAGTGTGAAGTCCATCTCTGCAGTTGTTTAAAAGCAGGTCAGGCAAACATCATCAGGTGTAGCACAGGAGTAGTTGATCAGCGGACTGGCAGGGAGGGGGCTTGCATTTCCTGCTGTTCCTTGCCCAGCTTTCCTGCATGGTCCTTCATTGCCAGCTCCGCTGCTGGTCTGTGGGCATGGCCTGCACGCACAGTCTGGCCTCTGCTACAGAGGCAATTTCTGATGAGGCTCTGCAAGGTAGGTTTTTTAGCACAATGCTGTCCTCTTGTTTCTAGGAGATGTCTGGGCACCAAACTGCCATTTCTTGAGCCCTTTTTTGTGAGGTCAGGCAGGGCTTGGGACAGCCCCTGGTGATCTAGACTCTGTGTTTGCCTGCTTTACAAACAAGGGAGAAGGGGAATGCCTTCTATCCGCTGCTTCCTGCCCTTGCAGTCTCCCAAATCTCCTAAAATATTACAAACATTTCTCAGAAAATGTGTGGTGAGAAGCCAAAAGGATAGCCTTATAGCCTTCCAGTCACCATGTCCAGCATCTACCCAGATTTTAACCCACAACACAGGTGGCAGAATGCTTAGGTTGCTAGAATTAAGCCAGTATGGGTTCTGCCAGAGCTCCCTGTCATGCAGCACAGTTTCTGAGGACATCAGTTGGAGCTGTTTGATTTCTTGTGGCTGTTTCCCGTGCTGCCTGTCATGCTGTAATCCATCTTCGTCCGTCTACACACCGACCGCTAAGGATGCTGCGTGAAATATGCACCCTTCGCTCCGCTTTTCTCCTTAACCTGCAAGAAGGTGCCTGCACTTACCAGGTGGGTTAAAACTGTTCTTTGATAGGGGAAATTTAATCAGCCCATTTGGGCCAGTTCCACAACTTTCTGTGTTTACTTAGGGCCCTTCCCACTTGAGCTCCGCCTCAGCAGATGCCACAGAGTGAGAAATTACTGACTGCTGTGATGAGCTTATTAAGTTAGGATGGGAAAGCCTTTATTTGAGAACACGTCTTCAAAATGAGACAATCTGACATTTAGCCCTAATTTACTTTCCACTTCAGAAGAGATCAGAGATTACGAGCTGGAAGCACCAGTGTGGGGGAGGCAAGGGGAAATGGGGCCAGTGCTAGAGAAAACAAGGGAAGACTCCGGGAAGCTGGAGGTTATCTGCTTGTGGCAGGAGAGAGCAGCGATGCTCAGCATCAGAGACACTGCAGTCATTGCTTGGTTTGACAGCAGGATGTGTCCTGCCACGCTCCTCGGAAATTCCTCCATAGCTCAGGAACTTGGCTGCTGGATGAAGTGAGTGGGGTACCCAGTACAAAATAAGCCTCTTCTCTTCCATCCTCCTTGGACTTCTACTCTTTGCAGTCTTTCTTGTCTGAAGAACTATTCAAAAGCCAGCATATTGCGGAGCCAAATACTGTGGGATTTGAGCTTAAAAGGTCAGTGCTGAACACAGTCACTGCATTATGTTGACAGAGCTTTGGTTTTAATGTTAGCAGGATTTCTGCTGCCATTTCCAAGAGGCAGTAGCACTGGCTGGTTTTTTTTTGTTTTGTTTTGTTTTTTTCCAAGACATTTAGACACCCCAATAGCTAAAAAATAAATAAGTAAAGCTGTCTGTGTGCAAAGGCTGTGCTTTGCTGCACCTTAAACACCTCTAGAAAAATCTGTCGAGAAATCCCACCACCTGACTGTTGGTGGGGATTTAAACAGCACACCCTGGGCAGAGCTATGGGCAGTGCATGGGCTGAACAATGTGTGGCTGTCGGCCCTATTTATTCCAGCAGATCGCTCCCAGCTGGGAGACAGTCACCTCGGATGAATGTCCCCAGTTCAGCGGTGACAGACGGAGGAGCCAGCGCTCGGCCTGGCCACACCGTGACCCAGTTTCCTGTTTTGTAATGCTGAAAGAAACCTCAGTGTCTGGGCAGAGATGAACGGTGACTGCTCTTTTATTCGGCCAGCATGTGGAGCGCCCACAGCGAGCTGAACACAGGCATTCATAGCAGTGCCGGGGCCTGCGTGCCCCAGAGGACTGGTGGTGAGGAGGAAGCGTTCGTGGCCAAGCAGCCCCAGTCCAGCTCAGCAGCAGATCTGTTGCAGGTAGTGGCTGCTCGGCTGCCCACACAGAAGGTATTTGTGGCTTCAGGGACAAATGTCTCCCTTGGGGAATCCTGCTCTCTGCATCTTCTCCTGGCCACAGCTTTCCGCGCTGCGAGTAGCCACAGCTCTCGATCGTGCTGCTCGGCCTGAAAAGTTGCCTCTTGTCGTAGGGCTGGCTGGGGAGCGCGGTGACAGCTGGGAGGGGAGCCCCTTGGGTCCAGAAGGGCCTCGGGCTGCTCTCTGAGGTGAACCCAGAACACATCAGCAATACGAAGTACCTTGCTTTTCTAATGCATTGGGAATAAATGGCAGGGACAGCAGATGGCCTGATGATGCCGAGTTTTAACTTAATCCACAGCCTGTGTCTTGTCTGTGGTGGAAAAGCTCCCCTCCCCCTCTTTCCTAAAATGAGGGGAAAAAGTGGGTTTTGTTTGTTGTCTAAGGTCAGTGTCTGGAATTCATCCTTCGTTCCCTCCTAGCAGGATGTTTTTGTGTAATACACTATGACTCATGAAAGTCAAATGACTTGGACTACAACGCTACAGTACTTCCAGCCAAAGAGCTGCAGCAGCATTCTGGCCGTTTGCACGTCCAGCACTGGCGCTGGCACGTGCTAGATGCGGGTTTACAGCTCCTCGAGCCACCACGGCTGCTGTGGGGCTGCCTCTGCCCTCCTGAGAGCAAAGGGGCCCATGCCAGGCCCATCCCCTCCGCAGCAAACCCGTGGCAGAGCCCGTCCTGCTCGCACAGGGCCACGTCACGCCGTGCCTGAAGCACCCGCACCCACCGCCACGGCTGCGCTGCCGCAGCCTGCAAGCAGCTCGGGCTGACAGGCGGCTGCTTGGGCTGCGTCCAGGCTCTTTCCGAAGGGCCTTGTGCCAAAGTCCAGGCTGTGTCCAAGCAACTGCGCAGGGCGTTGCGCTTTTGGGGTCCCTGTGGGGCCACACTGGCAAGCTGCTCCCCACACCCAGCGCATGGCCGCAGCTCGGCCCCTCGCCGGTGCCAGCACGGGGACACCTGCCCTGCTGAACCCAGTACGGGGACACCTGCCCTGCTGAACCCAGTATGGGGACACCTGCCCTGCTGAACCAGCGCAGCCCTCGGGATCCCACGTCTGGGGCCGGCTGCTAGCCACCATTTCATTAAATACGGAGGGAGCCCAGGGCGGGTTTGAACGTTGCGTTTACATCTGTGTAGGTTGAGTTCACTGCTTCCAGGTGTTAAATATCATCCTCTGTATGGATGAGAAACAGAGAAGGAGTCTCTCTGCTGCTGGAATGTTTCGCAGTGTGTGATAGGCGTGAACCAAGTTAACAGCTGTTTATTTCTCCTTGCTCTGACAAGGGTTGGCCTCCCTTCCCCGTTATATCAGTTGGCCTGAC
This sequence comes from Cygnus atratus, assembly GCF_013377495.2. NCBI lineage: Eukaryota > Metazoa > Chordata > Aves > Anseriformes > Anatidae > Cygnus > Cygnus atratus. Next base: position 19,732,458 of record NC_066374.1, read on the forward strand.
GTGGATGTCGTTCTTTCTCCAGACCTTGCTTCATTTGGATCATGGCACCCAATGACAACACTGCTGCAACCTCTGGTATGCTGCTAATCCCCGGGTTGGCCGAAATCACATGAAACCAATTTTTTGTTGTTGTTCTCTTTTCCCTTAGAAAGCGAGAGAGGAACTTCTGACGAGACTTGCATGGAATTTATATAAAGATCCTCTGGAGCTTCTAAGCTATGAAAACAAGCCTTCAGCCATGAGCTATGCTGCCAGTACTCGCGGTTCCCTTTAATCCTGGGGATGCGACACTTTAACAAGTTGCTGTGAGTGAGGTAACAGCCCTGCTGCTTCATCGCCGGGCAGAAGGGGGGCGTTAATGAAGCCTGGGGGGCAATTCCCTGAGCTGGTCATGCTTTGGTGTATTACTTTGTTGTCACGGGTATCGTTATTTAAAAACTAAAGTTAATTTCCGCACCACTTAAAAATAAATAAATAAAAAAAGGCTGGGTGGCAACGAGCGCCAAGGGCGCCTCACAGCCAGGCCGCGTCTCCATGGCAACTCCCGCCGGCCCCCGGTCACGTGGCCGGAAGCGGGCGGCGGGCGGGGGCGGTGGAAGCGATGGAGCCGGCCAAGATGGCGTCTCCCAAGAGCGCGCCCAAAGACGCGCAGGTACCGCGGGGCCGGGCCGGGCCGAGGGCTGAGGGCCGTGCCGAGCCGTGCCGAGCCGTGCCTCTGTCCCGCAGGTGATGGCGCAGATCCTGAAGGACATGGGCATCACGGAGTACGAGCCGCGCGTCATCAACCAGATGCTGGAGTTCGCGTACCGTGAGCGGCGGGGCCGGGCCGGGGGGGGGGGCTGGGGGCGGCGGGCGGGGACCGGGGGGCGGCAACGAGCGGCCGTGTGCCCGCAGGCTACGTGACCACCATCCTGGAGGACGCCAAGGTGTACTCGAGCCACGCCAAGAAGCCGAGCGTGGACGCCGAGGACGTGCGGCTGGCCATCCAGTGCCGCACCGACCAGTCCTTCACCTCGCCGCCGCCCCGCGATGTAAGTGCGGCGGGCGGGCGCGGCGCGGGGCCCTGCCGGCAGCCCGGAGCTCACCGCCCGCCCTCAGTTCCTCCTAGACATCGCCAGGCAGAAGAACCAGACGCCGCTGCCGCTGATAAAGCCGTACTCCGGGCCCAGGCTGCCGCCAGACAGATACTGCCTGACAGCGCCCAACTACAGGCTTAAGTCCCTGCAGAAGAAGGTGAGGGGACGGCAAGGCTGCGCGCACCGAACGTGCGCCTTGTGTGTCGGGAGAGCTACCGGGCTTGGGTTTTTCACACCTCAGAAGGACAGGTGTGTGCAAATAGGGCTTGAAACTATGTTAGTGGCCTTTGTCTCTAGGGATTTGCAAGTATTCTTACTGCTGTTTAACTTTAAAGTCTATAAAAAGTGTATCTGTGAGTCTTCTTAGGCTTAAAGCAAAATCTTCAAGTCATACATCAGCTTGGAAAAGGCAAAAGGAAGGTAAGGCGTTAGTATAGATCCACAAGCCCACAAGCTCTCCAGCTCGTATCCACAGAGTTTGAGAACGTCATGTTCAAACACAAATCGTGACCTAACAGATTATTGCTGTGAAATAGGCTGTCTGTGGTCTTGTGGGAGGAACCACTTCTAACTTTCATGTTAAGAACTGTTACTTTCTAATGTGATGTTAACTAAATATTCTCGCTGTTACTTTCTAATGTGATGTTAACTAAATATTCTCGCTTGCCAGGTGTCTTCCTCTGCAGGAAGAATAACAGTCCCTCGCCTGAGCGTCGGTGCTGTGAGCAGCAGGCCTAGCACCCCTACTTTAGGTAAGAAACAGATCAGTGGGGGTTTCTTATGTTGATTTTATGAAGGAAAAAATCCTGGGGGATGTTTTTAAAGCCTGCTTCAAGCACTGATAGTATTGGGTGCCACCTGAACGTGGTGGCATTCGGCCCCTTAACTACCAGGGTAAGTTAATTTCAAAAAGATGATCGTAATCTGGTATTTGTTTATGTAACTGGCCTCTGGTTTTAGTCCTGTATTTCTGGTAATTTCTATATGTGAAGAGATTTCAAGAAACAAATGAGGTTTTTTTCTTCAATGTAAGTGCTACACAGAGCTACAAACAGCAGTAGATAAAACCCATTGTTAAAAGTTCACAGAACTGCGACCGAGCGTGAGCACTTCCCTGTTAACGCGTGCGTTTGTAGCTAGCCTTGAATGTCAGTGGTTGTGGTAAACTTGCAGTTTTGCCTGAAAAGCTGACTCCTGAATATTTTCACACAACTCCTTTGTGTTCTGATTACTTTGAAAACAGTAAGTTCTATTCTGAAAGCAGACTTAGAAGTGTGTGTTTTCTTTACTTCTATTTTGACTGAACTGTTCTAAATTTTAGGTACACCTTCAGCACAGACAGTATCTGTTTCTACAAAAGTCGGCACCCCAGTGTCGCTGACTGGGCAGAGGTTCACCGTGCAGATCCCGTCTTCGCAGACAACGGTCAAAGCAGGTAAAATGCCCGCTGCAAAACACCGCCTTCTCAGATCAGCACCGCTTCTTGTGTTTTTAGCAGAGTATTTAGGAAAGTGGAAGCTTGGTTTCAGTGTAGGAAAATCATTTTTCAAGCTGTTTATTTATTTATTTTTAATTCACAGCCACACCAACTACACCGACAGTTCAGAATGTCCTAATTAATCCTTCATTAATTGGACCAAAGAACATTCTTATTACTACAAACATGGTATCATCGCAGAATACATCTAATGAAACAAATACCCTGAAGAGGAAGCATGAAGATGATGATGACTATGATAATTTGTGAAGAGACTGTCCCGTCCCCTCCTGTTCTTCAGTGATTCATATTGAGTCTGATAGGGTTTATTTCGGAGCGTGTTGTAAAGTGTGTGATAGCTTGTAAATAATCTGGTAGTATGCAGTTGGGTATAGCATGCACGAGGGAGAGAGAGATCATCGTCCTGTGGAAAGACTAAAAAGCAAGTAATCTTTTCTTCTGGTCTTTAATGGCTTTTGAACCTCAACAGCAGGGCTGAGCACTGGTCGCTGTTAGACGGGCGTGCAGTCCTCACCTCTCTTCTGTTGCCTTACTTCGAACAGAAGAGTCCGTGGTTCTGCAGACTGGCGAGGCAGTTGCTTGTAGTACTCTTCTGTGCCAAATAAAACTAATCTTTAGGAAACACTAGGTAGTGTAGAATGTGACATAGATGCTAAATTTCAAGTAAAAAAAATAAAAGTTCCGTGCCAGGAGGGAAGCATCTAGGGCTACTTTCTTTTTTTCCCCTAAAACACACTTACAGCTTCTGGCTTTTAGTTGTATGCATTATTCTCCACGTGCAGTTGTCGATGGTCTCTTAACAATAGAAATACAGATGGAGAAGTAAGGAGGATTTGTCTGGAGAATACTTAGCCTGATCACCTGTATTCATTAATACATGAAAGCTGTTGGCCTTAACACCTACTAAAATACCCAGAACCCTACCTGAAGTTAGTGGAAGAGGTAAAAGCCCACCCCAACTTTTTTTTTTATTTATTTCCAAAGAGTTTTCTCTCTGTCAGATGTCATTTGGTTAAGCTTCCATTTTTACATGTGAATTGAGTAAACTCACTGTCATCGTGGCATGAAGGGGGATCCGGTGAAGGGCAAATTGTTCTGAACTTGACTTCAGGTGTCTGATTTGGTGCTTCAGGTACTTGAAGATGCTTCTGTTGTGCATTGAGATCCCAGGTATGCTGTGCTAAACAAAAAATGAAGAACAAATTTAATTGTTTTTATATATATTAAATAATAAAGTGGTGTGCTTTTGTAATGATGTCTCTTGGTAAATGCTTTAATTGGTAATGCCTCTTTTCTTGACATGACTTGGGCTTGAAGAGCTGGTGTGAGAATTCTGATTGGGTTGCAAATGCAAAACCAGTTTTCCTAATAAGACCCTTAAAAGGTCACAAGTAACTGAATGTACTGGTGTTTAAAAGGATACAAAAAAAAGAATGCTAACTCTTTACAGCACTACTTTTTCATAAGTGAAGGACAACCCCCCCCACACCCCTTACCACCGCCTAACTCCTTACAGCTTTTGAGGCTGCTGAATGTATCCTTCATAATCCTGGCATGATTTTTCAGTCGTTTTTGCTTGAAGAAGTGCTGAATAAAGCTTTCTTTTCACTGTGGAAAAAGGAAGAGTACATGGGTTAGTTTTCAACTTTATAGAAGGATTGAAGAAAAAAGTGTTTCAGACTCCCACCCCAATTTAGATGTGCGCGTACATTTGTGTTACACACACAAGAGGGAATATTTACTTATACAGGCACATAAGCACATTCTCAGGCACCTTATAAATATATTAGAAATATGTATGTATATACACGTTGAAATATGTATGTATATACACGTCGTATTATACACACACATGCAGACATCTCACATGTACATAATCTGTATTTATACACAATCTCATACTCCCTTTTTATAAAGGTATACAACATACAGCATGTAACATGACATGATGAATATATGTAATATAATAAATATATGCATTATAAATATATGCAATATATTCTTATGAGAAGTGTATACGAATAAAGTAATATATTTTATGTATCTGTAGATATATATTCTCATACACACCTACTTAATATAACTAACTCATCTATGCTGTTCATTTACACCTATTTTACACAACTACAGCTGTAGCTTTATTCCACACTCACTAATGCAGTCACCTTTTATAGGCATGCATTTATATTCCATATACACACCCAGTCTCAGACACCCTTTCATCTTTATATTAGTATAAAATAATAATATATAGCACACTACATAATACTTCATTGTGTTATGAATTATATATTACATATTGTGCATATTATATTCTATAACTATATATTGTGTAATACATATGTATAGTATATAATGTATATATATTTTAAAACACTCACCTGGTTTTCTTCACACGCATACGTATTTTTATACTCTGCAGTCTCATACACCATTTTTCATACCTACAATATAACGTATAACATACAATGTATTAGCTGTACATCAATTGTATGTCTCTATGTATATAATTATATATATACACGTATACTCAGCCATGCCCACAACTGTCTCAGTCTTGCATGTATTGTAATACATACATGTATAAAATTAGATTCTCTGAGTACCTGTATGCGAAGCACCTCTCTCACAAAGCTCCTTTTATATACATACATATTTAGACTCATGCTTTCTTCACACACTCACTCACCCTTTTCTTTCTTTTATCTGTGTAATATGCATATTTATATATCTACTTGTAGTTTTACTCTGACACTTCTTCATATATTTAACATACATATATATAACCTGTATATTACACATGTAATAAATTTATATTTGATAAAAAACATACACTCTCACAGACACCTACTCACATACTTACACGTGTAGATTCTCGTTACCGTGACATCTTTTTTATATATTTATTTATACCTTTTAATGTGTGATAGACTACAGGATATAGAGCCATAGTCACTCTCAGACACCCATTCATAGCTAAAAGTGAAGCACTCTAAAACACATACATATAAATAAAATTATATTCTCCTACATACACATACAGCTACCTTTTTAATATACTTAGACATATTTTTATATATATATATATATATATATATATATAGTTTTATACTCTCTCACACCTATGCACAGGCACCCTTTTATATTATATAATATAGTATATATTCACAATCTATATAGCATATAGAATATATATTACAATACTATTTGATATACGGAATTATATATAACATTAAAATATTTTAGATATTATATATAGTATACAATACTATATATAGTATAATGTAATACGTATTGTTATATTAATATTTATAGTAATGCTCATATATGTTCACACTCTCTCACAGACACCTATGCTTTTATATGCAGATATAAATGTATAATATAATAATTAAAATAATAATATAATGTAAATTATAAGCATAAATGTATATTAGTTCCGCCCCCCACCCCAGCTGCATACCCAGGTACCCGTGTCTAGTTACAGCTGTGCTTGTACCTACAAAGCTGACACACACACACCCAGCAGGGCTGCACCGGGGTCCCCGGGGAACACCCCAAGCACAGCCCTGCCCCGTGTGCCCTCCAGGCGAGCAGTGCCCCCACAGAGCTGCAGGGGCTGGGGCAGGAGAGGGACCTCAGCCACCCCCCAGGCCCCCTGCACACACAGCCCACAAGCACGCGGGGGGAGCGGTGCACTACTCTGACAGGCAGGACAAGTCTACTGAAGCCACAGGCAGTTGGTACCGTGCTTTACCTGCACAGATGTTTCCTTTGTCCCGTCTTTGTTCCAGCTCTGAGCCAGTCAGTCACTTGACATCCCTGCATCAAGGATGGGAAGGTGGCTTGTGGGGTGAGATGAGCACCTTTCCCCTCTTGCAAGGGCTCACAACTTATAAGCTTGTTTAAACCACTTTGAAACAAGCATCTTGAACTATCCAGGACTTTTTACCTGGAAAGTAAAGAGTCTAGCAGAGATGTCACCTAACAGCTCTCTGGTGAGCAGGCCACATGCAGGCAGTTTTCACAGACAGCACTTACCTACAGCCCGAGCCTGAGCACAGCTTTACCACCAGAACACTTGCAGGGCCTGCATCACCCCGCTCGTGCTGCAAACACACCAGGGCCTGCACAGGGCCCAGCTCTGCCCTGACCCGTCATCAACAGCTACAGCAAAGGGAGAGGCATGGCGCTCACTCACCGTGATACTAACCTCGTTTAGGAGAAACCTTCCTCTTCCCCACAGATGTTTATTAAAGGCATGTCTGAACAGCTCCTGGGCTGAGAAGCCTGCTCAGCTTGCACCGGACGAGAAGCCACCTAGCCATGGTTAATACAGCACCAAGCCCAAAAAATAAACCTAAAGCACACAAAGCTCCAGGAAGGTACAGTGCTAATGCACCACTCATCCACAAGACACGGGGTAGAGCTCAGTTGTTACCATTACCAATGGTAATTCTCTCCAATATTACCAATTCTCTCCAATGCTTCCACTGGAGAAAAGGAAATTAGCATAGGAAAAGGCAAACAGTTTCACTTTTCTTCATGCTGTAAAGGAAAAGAAAGCATTACACAAATCGGGCTGCCTACTTTCTAAGATATAACAGAAAAATTCTAAAGCTGAACACAGCAACCAACAAAATAGTTCTGAAACCAATTTTAATAAGAGATACTAATCACAGAGATCCTGGAGTGGGTACCAAGAACCACGCAGGCAATAAAGAAAGACAGGGTCATTTTTTTTTTTGTTTGGCCTTTTTTTTTTCCAAAGTATTTCCTTTATTAAAGCTACAAAAACAAATTAAAATTACTAAAACGTCCACAGAGGGCTAGCAAGTTTCTAACTTCATCAAACAAGAATAGACCAGTGCCCTAAATGGTACAAGAACACTGGCATTTCATATCTGCTAGCTAGTTTAAGACTGCAGACAGTGCCTCCTCAGAATCAAGCACCAGCGGATCCCACATGGCAGTTTAGAACAGTTCCTCATATTGTATTGGAAGAGACAGAGCCAAGGTTTCCAGTGCAAATGCAAAGTTCTTTCAAGATCATGTATTATCTGTACCCGACACATTCACAGCTCAGGGTGAGGAAGGCAGCTGTAATGAACAACCTGGATAAATCATCTGCACTCACTCCAGAAATTCCAAAGAGGAAAGTCTCACCATCATCCTCCTAGAAGACATCTGCCCAAGCCCCACACATACAAATATTTACAAAGAATTGACACAATCTAGCAAGAACTAGTGTTCAACTCCCTTGGTGCTGCCTGCAGCTGTCAGGCCGGACAATGGACAAGTCTACACTGCAGCAAGAGTTCCCAACACTATTTTTCCTTTAAAAAAAGTCACCCTCATCTGTGGTGTAAAGAAGTGCAGCATGACCCAGTTGTCAGTCGTGGCTCAGTCAGCTTCCTCTTTGATAGGGGTACAACCTGAGAAAAAGCTGGTGTTGCTACTTAGCATTCTCTTCTTTCTCTTCACAAACGGCAGCTGGTTCTCTTGGGACTCCTCATCCATCACAAGCACAGAAGCAGCAGTGCTGGGCTTCTTCATGAACACTTCTTGGTCTGTGATATCTTTCAGAACCTATCAGGAAAGTGAGGAAGACAATTTCGGAATTGGTCACCACCCTGAAGCCAAACAGCTTGCACTGGAGCATGGAGACAGTGCATACAGAAGTTGTCTGGCCAGCGTCAAGAATTGCTACATTTCTTGACTCGTGTCAAAATTCTGAAGGCCTGTCATGGGCTGGGCAGGATGAGACAGCATTAGGAATAGTGTGCAGAGGGTACGTATGAGGGAAGTCATTCAGTTTACCTGAGGCAAAACTCCATCTGCCAAGTCAGACTACACACTGGCATAAGACCAGCTTGGATGTGGATATTATTTTATCCTAGTTCCTCAATTCCCAGTCTCTTTTCACTGCTGGGAGGTGCAGCAGGACTGTACGGCAATACAAGAGTCAATATGGGTGAAGTCAGCATGTTGGCTCCAATTCCTTTCACAGAAAGCCTACGTGGCAGTTTTAGTATGAAAACTTCGGAATTTAGCAGACTCAAAACTGAAATACAAGCTGACTTAACAGCTGTATTCTGTTCAGAGTTGTCTAGCACAGTTTATTTTCTTGGTTAACCACCACCCTTTAAATCCAATCACTAAACATACCGAGTGGTTCTGAACGTGTATGTACCATGATGTTTTGTTTGTTTTTTAATAATAAAAGGCTTTAGCAAGTACCTTTGTAGTTGGGGTGATACACACAGGCTGAAAGAAGGTCTCTCCTGCAGTCACTTCAGTAGGGTCTTCTAGTTTGAAGGAACCTTCAGAGTCCCTTGTTTGGTCCTCACACACCGTGGCATCCTGAAGGACAGAGTTCTTTTGAAGCACTTTTAAAATATCTAGCCCCTCTTTTCCCACCAACAGCTGAAGAAATTCTAAGGATCTCTAAGCCACTCTCTCTCTAGTTCCAAAGTAATTCATGTTTCAGGATGCTAAGTGCCTCTGTCAGGCAACCACTTTCATGAAATAGCAAATAATTAAAGAATTACTATGGAGGTTTCTGCTTCAAATCTTTAAGATCCAAGAATACAGCATACATTTCAGGCAAGAGGTCTAATGAATATCAGTTGTTCACGAACCACCCTGATGCTACAACCGACCTCCCTTAATTATCCCTTCTACTCCTTTAAAAAAAAGGAACAAATATAAATATTTAAATAGATTAAGCTTTCATACTTAATGACAACATACAAGTTTTATTTACTGAGTGGGATTAACAAAGGACAAATTGCTTGTTTTCAGATTGGTGGCTAACAACTAGCACTAGGTGAATATATGTGGCTTTGGACGTTGCCCAAATTTCTTTACTTTAGCGTGAGAGCCTGGCACTGCAGTAGAAAACTTTGGACTCGATTACCGTGGATAAAACAGTGAATTACAGTGACATTTACAAAGGTTTCAGAGAGGTGTGTTCGCTTTAGCTTGACAAACCCTGCATGTATGCCAGCACTGTAACTGATTATCCATTCATCCAAACCTGCTTAAACATACTGTGGAGTCTGGATGTTGGGTTACAAGCGCTACTCACCGGAAAGCCAGGGTCTCTATTTCTGCATTTTGTTGAGTCACAGTTACAGCCTCCAGTGCAGCCCACCTTGTGCCTCCTGCAGCCACACTGTTTGTTTCCACATCGGCCCTTGCAGGAGCACTAAGCAAGAGAAGAGTTCTGTGCAGAAAGAGCTTTGGCGTTTTATAGACTTCATGTAGATTGCTATAGTTGTCAATGCTTGAAGCAGCCTGAAGGACAGTACTATTCCAAGCTATCACGAACCTTTTATTTCATTGCTAGTCCCACATCTCAGGAAAAGCAGTAAGATCTTTCCACCTACAGAGCCATCTCTTGCTTCAGTATCCCCAAAATAAGAATCTTTGATTACCCAGTGCCTGACTTCAAGTTATCCGAAAGGAACCTAGTTTCAGTGCCAGTTGAACAAGCTAACATTTAAGCACTAGGAAAAACACCATCAACGTACCTAGGGTCCTCCATCTAGATGGAGATGACCCAATTGAGCTATTTCATGGATCAGAGGAGGTACTTTCTTTGCTAGTCTGGATACATGCAGCAACAGCAGACTGCATGGCCCAGATGCCCCAAGCTACAGTTCAGAACTGAGAAACAACTTGCACTGGAGTTCCACAGGGCTATGTGCATGAACGTAGAAGAGCCAGGTGCCAAACGCACACCCTCCTTCCTGCAAGGTGGAAGAAAAGGACGCACCAAAACCCAAACCACTCGGAGTAAATTCAGAATTCATCAGGGTGACAAGCACCAGTGAAAGAAACTAAAGCTAGCCCTTCAAATTCCTAAGCTTTTCTGTAGGAACAGCTGACATTGTCAGTCACACGATAGTAAAACATGCACTGATTTACCCTTTGTAAAAGGGTACTAAGACATCTCATGATGGAGGTCCAGCTTTATAGCAGTTCAAACCCAGAGATGTCCATTGGTTCAGAGTGACTTACGTTCAGCAAGATCAAGTCATCGAGTCACCTCTTCCACACTGTGAGGAATTAACTGAGCAGGAAGCTGAAGCTTCAAAGCCCAGCAGGCTGATGGAAACAGAATACAGAAGCTGAAGCTTCTGTCAATAGGACTAAGGAGCCACAGCACACCACTGTGGGAACAGTATATAGAGATACATGACAGACCATCCCTTTTTCCCCGCTAAAAGAGGCTCCAAGAAGGAACAAAGGAGCTGCTAAGGCTCAATATTCTGCTGCTGTCTAAAACATCTAGGTCAGTTGCACACCCAGAAGTAAAAGAGAACGTGTTTCGCTCATGGTAGTTTTTTTCATTGGACAAGTTATCTTCTATTTAGGCAGGTGTTGTTGTCTATAGACAACGTTTGCTCTGTCTGAAGATCATAAATAACCAATACCAGCAGTTCTATTATAATAATACCATTATATTAAACAGTTGGTGGAGATGCTGCAATCTCACTGTTGTGCTGTACACATGCTAGATGCTCAGGGATGCAGGTGATTCCCTTTTTAGTAAAGTGACAGAGTAACTAGATCTTACCCCCATGATGCTCTTCTTTGCTCCTTTGACTGCTTTTATTGGAACCCATTCTGCATCCTCCTTCTCCTCTCCAGACTCCGCAGAGTCAGAAAAAAGCTCTTCTACATCCATTTCTGGGGTTGGTGCGCGGGGTTTTGTTACTGTTTGCCGGCGGGTCTTTGGCTATACACAGAGAAATTACAAGGATTGAGGCCCCAGAAGAAACAATAGTGGATTTACATTTTATTAAGGCACTTTAGAGTCCCACCACCATAACCCTGTTCCTCTCAGACGGCCAAGAAGATTAGGGAAGGGAAGAGACAAATGATCAAACTGGCAAGGATTAAAAGTTCAATTAAGCAGTCAGTTTAAAGTACTAGAGTCCATAAAAATATAGTTGACAAATCCTTGAAAAATTAGTATAAAACTATTTTGCCAAGACTATAACACATATCATTTATTCTTCTCAGCACTAAGCTTTGGATCTTTTGCAGAGCCATGATTAAGTGTGCTATAACAGGTACCTTGCTCCAGGATTCAAAGACTAGAAATGCTACAGAGAAAACACCTGCATTACTAAGAAGCATGCAGAGTCAGACATAATTAAACTGAGAAAATGTGGCTTTTTTTATCATTGTTGAGTTTTGTTCTGTTGTTTTTTTTAAGATGGAAAAAAATGCAAACTGCTTTCAGAATTATTTTGAAAACAGAAACCTTAGGGACCATCTGATGTAGAGAACAGGCCTACTACAATAAGCATAACAAGATGCTTTGTAAAAAGCAACATGGGTGAAAGATACCAAGATTATTAGTGGCCAGCATTAACATTCAGAAAGAACCTAGGTACAATACAAGAATGAACATTGGTATGCAGCAACTGTACTTTGGGTGGAATGTAATCAAAAGGAGAATCTGGAGACTCGGGCGGCCCTTGCTGAATGCGACGGAGCTTCTGTCCACTGGCAACTTGGAGAAGCAGCAATTTCTGTTAGGAGGGACAAAAGTTAGCTTTGTGAAGCATACTAACCCAACTGCCAAGATGCTCCCATGTGACTTATGTCTGTACAGATCTCTACCTGTTTAAGAGTGTCATTTTCCTGGAGAAGTTCTTGGTTCTTCTCGCAGATCTCCCTCATTTTCTCCAGCTCTTCCTCCTGTTCACAATACAAAATGAAGTCTATAGGCTTACGTGGGGGTAGGACAAGTAGTAGTTTGGGACAGGTTTTTATGTTTGGATCTTTCTTGTAACATCAGAGGGGTTTCTCTATATTTTACAATAAGACATCAGGTCTGACTTCTAGATCAGGAGAATCATTAGTGCTACTACCCAGTTTTATGCATAATATTGGATCCTTTCAGTTGTGCTGACAACTTAGGATCTAAAATCTCCTCTATTTCCAAGGCTTACTGGCAAATTAGGTGCACCTAGGATGGATGTTACCCTAATGCATCACTGAATATGCCCTTCTGCAGGAAGTGACAAGACAAGGTAGTGTACCATGCTAATATGGTCTAGCTAAAGCTATTCTACCACCAATATCACAGTGGAGCTGTGCTCAGCAAAAGATTAGTAATAACATGTTGACCATCTTAACTAAAGGTATCCTGAGCATAGAAGTCCACGTGAGCCAGTCAGATTCTGTAGGTCTCGGAGAACAGTTGCTCTTCAGGCTCAAATAAGAATGTCTCTTCTTCCATTAAATAACTGTAAATGTATTAATCTTAGCTACAAATGGAAATGCCCTCAAACTCCTCTACATGTTCCTCACTGTAAAGCGACTATTCCAATTAACATGCGCCCATAACAAGTAGCCTCTGGAAAAAAAAAAAAACACACATCCAGACATTACCTGAAACTTAAGTCGCTCTTGCAGCTGTTTCTCCTGCTCATTTAACGAATCTTCCAGTTTCTTCTCTGCTGCTTCTTTTTGCTGAAATTGGCTAAGCAGGTACAGAACCTAAAAGCAAGTTAATATAACAGACGAAGAGGTGTGAACTCCTAAAGAGATATCTGGCAGCTGAGACATGAAAGGCCTAGACAGTTTCAGAAAGAAGATGCTTTCTGCTATTTCTAGCATTATTTTGCCCTGATCTCCTTTCAAAGTTATCTTATGCTGAGATGTAACATTCACACTTAAAACACTGGTAAAAGTTACTGAATAAGATAGCTTGCAAGGGACAGAAGATGAATAGGGAGATTTCTTTCCTTTTGTTACCTATCCTGCAAGAGTCCAACAAATCTCCATCAATCACAAAGCAACAGATCAGTTTCAGGATGTCTCCACTGCCTTTATCTATGAGCAAATCTGGGAATCAGAGTTCTAAGACGCAAGTGACAGAAATCTTGAGAGCTCCCCTATTTTACCTTCTCCTGGTGTTGTTGTTCCTGTACCAAAAGCCGATTTTGGAATTCAGCCTCCATTTCTGTTATGTGGTTTCGCTCTTCAATCAGCATCTTCTGCATGTCTGAACAGCTAGCTTTACTCTGCTGAAGGCTGCTCTCCAGCTTGCTTTCCTGCACTTTGGAGGAGACCAGCTGAAAGACAGAAGCAAGGTGACTGCTTGGTTCCACATTTCGTAGCATGCACTGGGACAGAAATAACGCAGTCTGAAGGTGTAGCACTTCTGCTTAACTGCCAACCACCCTAAGAAGTGGAACAGCCACTTCAACAAGGGGAATAAGTGCGACATCCAGAGCTAGACACCTGACAGCCAGTATGGAAGTGCAAAACAGATAGCAGGAGACCTTGTTAACAGTTCCTAATTTCCTTTCCTGCAGCATGTTAAATCTGAGCACATGGGGGAAGGCACGACCCCCTCCCGAACAAATGCTCTTCCATATCATTTCCATTATTCTCTTCCATTAGTCTCCAGGTGCCAGGGACTGCCACGTGATGGGCAGTAGAAGAGAGTAAGAATTGGACCAATGCCGAATCAACTGAATGACAATCTTGTTCGATCTTCTCCCCTCCCAACATCCATTCTGATCTCAGAGTACTGCCCTGTTTTTTCCTGCAGATTGCCTATCTATTCAGGAATTATTTTTTAGGTACCTTATCCTCTTATCTTCTACTTCTGAAATTTCTCTCTTCCCTTTTACTCTTATCATGTAAGCATTCTGCAAGCAGAGCTTTAACTGGCACCTCCAGACCCATGTCTATGCTGTTTCCCTCTTCCCTGATCTTTTCCAATTTCACTCCCCAAAACGATCTGCAGTAGAGAAGAATATTTTAATCAGCAGTCGTGAGGGAAATAAACCTCATTCAGAAAAACACTTCACTTGAATTCATCATCTCTGCTGTCAGCCTATTATTCACTTCTTTTATTCCTGGCTAAGCAGACTTCATTACTAAAAATTAAAGTTTTAAAATAGGTAGACTCAGTTTACCTCTGCAAGGAGATACTTCAAAGCACATTTAGCCTCGAGAATTGTTGCAATATTGTCCCAACGCTGTTTCACGCGATCTCCATTGTCTGCATCTAACAGTTTCTGCTGTAGGTCTGCTATCTGGGCACTCCTTTGGAAGGATACACATATTTGAAGTCACAACACAGGAGAGAACTTGGGCTAAAACTTTTGTTATCAGAATATTAGACAAAATAGTTCAAGTTAATACTGTGACTGCTTAGAAATGTAGACTCCAGCTGTCACACTACATCAGTCTCTCCTCCCCTCCACGCCTCCAGTTAGAAGAGGTGTTTCCCTCACTCACAAATGCTTGTAAACAGCTAAGAATAAAACAATTTTAGTGACTGAGTTGTGTCCTTAAATCGCTGCATTAAAAAATAAATAAATAAAACCAGGAAAACCATATGGTCTTATTTTATAATTTTCATTGTCATTGAATGAATTATTTCAATTTCTCTTCTGTTTCACAGTACAGCTACAGATAAAGACAAGGTTAAAAAAAGCCAACAGTTTAAGGTGCAAGCTCTGCAAATCAGCTTTATAGTAATATCTTACCTGAGCTCCATCTCAGTTTCCAGGCTTTCTATCTGCTTTGATAGAGAAAGGTCTGCCTCTGATGCCTGCAAATCTGTGATGGAGTAGGTGCGCCTCTACAGAATTACAGCAATAGACAGAAGTGAGCAATATCTGAAGCAATGCATGTGAGCCAATCTTTCATTTATAGACATTTCAGCAAAAAGTAGTAGTAGTATTAGAAAAGCCTTCAAGTATTTCTTCAGTTTAAATCCCATTGTTCCTTCCCAATAGTCTTTGGTAACAGCTGTGACCCACTCACATCCATCAGATTCATTGCATTAAGTAACAGGTTACTTAAGCAGCTCTTCCCTGACATATCACAGGACAGCAAAAACATTAAATCCTTTCTTCCAGAAAAGGAACCATCACTACCTCCCTTCTGAGGGAAGGGGTCAAATAGGAGTAAGAGTAAGGTACAGTACTTGCCAAGCAATCCCACAAAAATGTGGGATAGGTAACATGGCATTTCCCTCTTACCCGGAGCTTTGGAGGTGGGTTTTCCCCAGAGTCTTTTTTCTCTTTAAGCTGAAGGAGCTCCTGTGCCAAAATCTTTCTGTCCTCCAGAAGGTCTGCAAGGTGCCGTCGAGCCTCTTCAGTACTAACGAGAACCTCTACTTCATTTGCCAGCCAGCCCTGCAGGAAAAACAGTACAGTGGTTCACTGCGGTCTCAGCTTAAGGACCGGCTCCTTCTCTGCAATGCCTTCACAGCTGAACTGCATAATCAAGTTGCTTCCCTTAATAAGTAACTCCATGTTCCAACCCCTTGCTCTCCAGCCATCAACCCCAGCAGCACCTCATGAGTTAACAAAGCTAAGTTTGCCTACTGCTTATTGGGATGCACAAAAAGTTGGTACACACCTTTACTCGTGCAGCAACTCCTTCCATTCCCCGATTTTGACTCTCCTTCCGTTTATCCGCAGCCTCCCGTTGTTTCTGCAAAGCATCTTTTAGGCGCTTGTTCGCAGCTGCAGCCTGCAAGATAGTTTACGCAAAAAATGGTACAGTAGTTACTTCACCCAATATCTATTGACTGAAAACATGAAGTATTCAGATTGCAACCTCCAACCACATTTTGCAGACATTTAGGAACCGGTCAGGAGTTTGCAGCAGGTATTGACTCCCTACCTCTTCTGTTTTGCGCCGAAGGACATTGGCCTGCTTCTGAAAGTCTCGTTCAAGCTTAAGTAGCTCGTACTGCCTCTTGCGATCCTGCATAGAAACATGTCGGATGGAAAATTACGTGTCACACCTTAATACCTATGGCCAGTTTCACACTTCTTGAAACAAAAGAGATGCATTACAGAACAATAAGAGCTTCGTGACAATGATTTCACTGATCATTACAAGCTTAAGCCATGCAGTGCCATTGGGAACAACTGGCTCTTAGGCTTAAAATGACTAAAGAGGCTCCACCAAAAAAGGTTTAGGAAGGTTGTAAGAGACTACAAATCATGAGCTTAAAATGTAGCATCCCAAAATACTGAAGAGTAAGATTTTTACAGCAAGAATTCCTGTGAGATCAGAAATCAAGATGTACAGATGTATGTTCGACATTACACATGAATGCTACAAGCCAGATGTATTTAATTAACTCACTGTTTATTTAATTAACTCACTGTTTACCTGGAGATTCAGTATTCCTTTTTGAATACCTCCCATTTTGTGACCCAACCCTACAACTTAAAATTCTTAAAAATATTAAATATTTTTGGCTTCTATTTTAGAGTTGAATGATGATGACTATCGATAGTTCTAAGTGCTCCAGACATAAGCAAGTCCTTTTACAAGTGGCGAAAGGTGGTAACCGTATGAGCTAACGTTTTGTTATCTTCAAAGCGTTCCCCAGATGTTTTCCCAGATGCTTGCAAATTAAACAAAGCCTTGCAGCAAAGACATTAATGATTTGTTTCACTCTGAAGAGGGAGGTACTGTTTGGGGGCTTATTGTTTGCTCACCCGTTCTTTCAGCTGGATCACTTCCTTGTCCTTCTGTTGTTTCCACTGCCTAAATTTTTCAGCATCATCCTTCATCTGGCGCATCAACTGTACCCTCTGGGTTTTCATTTCCTGGAATATAGAAATGGATGGAAAAATTGTCCAATGCTTTGACCCTGGGTAGTTTCGACCTACATTTCCCTGCTGTGGGTTTGTGGATATGGGTGTAAGGGGTGGTGGTGGACAGGAAGTACCACAATATGCTGCCCCCTTGGAGTATACGCCTAAGGACGCTTGCAAAGCACTAAAAAGGAAAACACACATACGCATGATGCACTCATGGGACTCCAAGTGAAGTGACTTGACAAAGGCAACAAATTATCAGGATAGTCAGAAGACACTTCAGACTTCTTTTCCTCCAAGTCACAGTAATCATCTGCCTACTGCATCACACTAGCAATGACGGTCACGTAGCCAAAAGCCTCTCACCAAAAGACTGGTGTCCTCAGCATAATAAACAGAAATTGTGAATATCTTCTGCCTGGAAACTGCTTTGGCTACACTGGGGTAAGCCTGAGAACTGCTAGGGTTAGTTACCCTGATCTCCTGGTTCAGTTTGGAGACAGTGCGTTCCGTAGATTCCTTCAGCTTTAAGAGCTTTGATTGTTCATTCAGCTTTTTCTTCAGCTCATTAATTTGCCCTTCCAACTCCTGAAGTCTTTTCCGACGCCGTTCGCTCAGCCTGTAAAGAAACCACACTTTGAGAACAGGCCCCTAATTACTGTTACTCTCAAACAAGTGTTCTCCAACTTCAGAGATACCTTATGAAAAAGGAAGCCATTCTGTATCATCTTTCCCACTGATCCTTTCAGGCTTCTTTGCAATTCATACAACTCGCATGGCATGTGAAAGGGAAGATTAGGCCCAGAATGCCTACCATACCTCACGGTTCAAAGACTACTTACCAGGTGGCGGGGGAACGGTCTTCTGTAAACTAAGAATGTCTCGGACAAAAGGCCAGTTACTTACAAGTGACTCAGCACTAAGGAGTTGAAGCACAGAAAAATCTTGTGCTGACCCCTCGTCTTGTTACAAAAACCAGTACTGTTCACAGTCAGGACTCACAACAAAAAGATCACTACAGTGCTACCAGAAGAGATGCTAGGGCACCAAGGGCCTGAGTTGTCCACATTAGATGAATCCGTTTTTTCTTCATATTCTATCTACCTCTCCAGTTTCCCACCTCACAACTGAATTATAAAGACCTTCTTTTCAATTCCACAGAAAAGAATGGTGGGCAGGATAACTCCCCTGATACATACATTTGCGTTTTTTTCTTTGTTTGTTTTGCTTGCTTTTTAACGTGTATGCAAGAACTGTGTAGCTGCTTCTCTGAACTCTAATAACAAACACAGATTTTAATGTTAGTTTAAGGTAAGTTTCCAACACCAATTATTCTTTTAAAGTTAAGCACCAACTCCTTCAAAGCCTCAGAGCACACTCTACCAAAGACATCTACAGTCTATACAAGTATTCCCTGGTATGTCGCACTACCATGGATCAGTGGTGCACTGTTCTTAATCCTGTGCTTACACCAAAATAAGAGCTTTTCCACATAGCTGAAGTAAGGCCAAGACAGTGAATTTTTTCAGGTGCATTAACACAATTTTCAGTGCTATAAGCCATGCAGCTTGTGTAGTCAGTCTTACTTGGCTTGGTTGACATCCTTCTTTGCCATGTGCAGAGCAAGGATCAGCTCCTCCTTTTCTTTTTGCAAATTGCTGACTTCTAATTCCAGATCCTTGATGTTAGTCTAGAAAGGACAGGAGTAGTAAGCCTCACAGGAAAAACCTCAAAACCCCGACCTCAGAGACAAAGCTTTAAGACGGAAGACCTTACAGAACCATGTTTCTTTCCAAGAGGTTGTAAGACATTTTTTAAAAACAGCACGTGTCAAAAGGGTTAGTCCTCAATACACTGAAATCACAGTCCATAGAACCATTCTAATCTGAACGAAATGTTACAAACAAACAATTTGAGAGACGAGAGATCCCATCACAACCGGTGAATAAGGGAAGCCAGATCAGCTGGCTGCACTATGAAATTTAACAATGAAGTACCTGCATTTTGGCTCAGTGCGGCCAAGTAAATCTCTGAGTAAAAAGTTGAGAAACCCATTTCACAAAGAACAGGCAATGGCCAATAACTTATTTCAGGGAACAGACCATCTTCAGCTGGTAGGACAATATGTAGATAATCAGACATGGTTTCTCCTCATTCTCTGCTGACACCTGTACTCAACTTCTCACCCATGCCCAAAGGGGCAGTGACCATAACTTAAGGAAAAAGACCCAACAACATGCTCGTGAAAGGACAGATCTTCTCCCTTCCTCAACATAAAGTGAATCCATGAATTGGGGAAAAAGAAACTTCAAGAAATAGCTCTTGTAAGGATCTGTAAGAGTTTACCTGGTACTGGGACTGAATAGGCTCCAACTGACTATCGTTCTGTGTCATTTTTTTGGCAAGTGCTTCTTTCAGAGCCAGGGCTTTATTCAGTTCAATCAGCTCTTTGGACATCTGTGCTTGACGGAGGGCATGTTGCGTGCTGAAGTCATCTGAAGATCTCTTGGTATCCTGTCCCATTTCTGCTTTCTGTAGGAGACACAGCAATGAGCTGCAGAGGCCAATCTAAAGCTCTTTGACTATGTGATTAGTTTCCGCAGAACACTTCGGATTAATTTTTACATTAAAAAAAAAAAAGATATTCAGAAATGAGCACAGGTTTTTGATCTTGAACTAACTGAGCAAACAAGGGTGTAGAAAAGCAGCACATACAAATGTGATGTATTATTTACCAGTCACTTGAATTAAAAAAAAAAACAGCATAGACATAAATAAAAGAGGAGTAATGGGATAAAGACGCCCTGGTTGGGTTTGCACTGCAGACTAAGGACTCCCTTCACTTACAGTTATAGCATCCTGTTCAGAGCTTGCCATCTCTGCAACAGCTTCCACTGTGGCAGCGCTTTCACTCTATATGGGATAGAGGAAAAAAATATATTGGTATAAAGGTAGAAAATATGAAGTTAAATAGCAGCCTGTTGGTCTATAATGACAACATAGGTTATTCTCCGTCCAGAAAGCTGTCCCTGAAAAGAGGATATCATTGACTTCCTTTGTACAGTGAACAGACTCCTCCCAGACTGCCTGGACAAGACATTCTTTCTAGTCTTCTCCAGACTCCAGCATTGGCAGCCAGCTCCTCATAAGAGTTAGGAATCTGGGGAAGGGGGGGAAACGTCTAGTGAGGTGGAACAGAGAAGTTCCCAATCAGACAAAGACTTGGTAACTTCTATGCAACAATTCCATGTTTCTGTAATTAGGGTTGCTCATTAAAACTACCAAGTTTCTAACTCAGCTTCCACTCTTTGGATTGTAAATCCACACTACTTTCCAACCATCAGATTATTTTATGGAGACTCTTCTCTCCCTCGATCCCCCTGCCATCCCACCAACACGTGCAGCCACAAGTAGCCTTTCTGTTGCATTAAAAGTGCAGCTTGTTTGGAAGTGGATGTTAAGAATCACTTAATACTTCTAATTCCTGGGCTCCTTAAAGAAGGCTTCTGCTGAGTGAAATCCACTGCTCAGCACATCAGCATAAGAGCACTGAATTCCATTAGTAAACTCATTTGGCACACACTCTTATCTCCTCAAATTCAGTTTTACCTGCTGCAACTGAACCAACACTTCCTGCAGATTGCGAATCACCTCTACATTTTCTTTTAGTTCCTCATCTTCCACAGTCTCTACCAGCTTCTGGAGATCAAGCTTGCATCTGCAATGCAGACGTAGGAATAAGTCCGTGAGTCTTGTGTGGCAGGTTTGTGTCACACGTAACAATAAAATAAACTTCCCCACAGAACATACAAATGAGTTCTGGTTGTACAAACGGAGGTAGACAGTATCCAGTTTATCCCAACAAGAACATTTAATGCTGAAAGGCATTTCCTCAGCACAAGAAGGGTATAGAAACAGACTTACACAGCATGTTGCTGAAGTTGCTCTAGTTTGGCATTCATCTTCTCATTTTCTTGTTCTGTCTAAGAGAAGCCAGAATTATACTGAATTATAGGAAGCATCAGATAAAAGTAAGAGACAGCTAATTTATTTGTAGCAAAAGACATGCTGTCAGCCTGTTGCAAATCAATGCGCCAAAATGTCTTCCACAATTTCTTCCACTAGCTTGGAAGTCCTAACACCAGTTTTGGCAGGAATATACACTCTTAGCATGCCATTAGTACAAGAGCTGCTATCAATCCTCAGCTAAGAGGGAAAGTCATGCAACTTACGGCTCCTCTCAGGTAATTGAGCCTTACCAGAATGATCCTTTCCAACATCTGTGCTGTCTGACCAGCAGCTTCACTCAGCCCTCTGCTCAGCTTTTCATTCTCCTCCATTAGTGACTGGTTCTTCTCCATCAGGGACTGCAGATTCTCTGAAGGTGCCATACTACTGAAATATCAAGGACCAGTTTGCTTGTGAGCATGACTTCAGAGGTTTGTAATAGCATTGAAATTACCTCCAAGTTTCCTAAATAACTTACAGTATATATAGGTTGTAGCTGATGAATAGAAAGACTGGAGGAAGTCTAATCTGAATTGAAAATCTCTGAAGAATACAGTATACTGAAAGAAGACACTTGCAAGAAAAGAAAACAGACCCCTTTTTAAAAATGCTGTTTAACCAATGCTAAGCCTGTAAACTGCATTAACATGGATTTTGAAACAACCTTAGACAACATCCACACAGTTCAAACTCTTCCATTTGCTTTGTTCTTTTAAGATCGATGGACATAGAGGTGCCAAATAGTTAGAGGTGCCAAATATTTAGAGGTAGAAGGGTGAGAAAGAAAGGAGGGATGGAAAGATTGAGAAACACATACTTAAAAAAGGAACTAGGCAATGAATTCTAATTATTTCCTACAATTGATTTCTGCAATCCTCAGGGGTTTGCTACAAAACTACATGACCCATACATGCATGGAATTTCAATTAGTAAAACGAAATGTACAGAAGGAGAAAAAAATCTTGAGAACCTCTTAGAAAGCAATAATTTTGCTCTATCCTCACTCTACAGTACTATCTGGAGCAAAAGAGATCTAAAGCCTTTGCTGGTGTGTGATGGCTATTAGCTACATTGAGAATAATCTACAAAGCTTACTTGATAGACACTGGGAGGGTCCCTCCATGGGCCTGCAGCAGCAACACCTGTAGCTGTTGTACCTATAAACACAAACAGTTACTGCTTGTACGTTTGTCTCATACAGTAACTAGATGGCTGAAAGAACACAATTCAGAACCTTAGTCTTAATGAGTCACCTGCTCCAAGATTTTATTTACTGCTACTATTTATTTACTGCTTCCTGTGGGAAGGGATCATGTCTCTACTGTATCTGAAGTAATTTGTTCACAAAAAAACAAACAAACAACAACAACAAAAAAAACGACCTTCTCTTCACCAAGAGCACTCAGGTCACAGCGTGCTCAGCATGCTAAGTCACCTGCCGGCAGCTAACATTCCATTCTGTGCGGGGTGCCAGAGAACTCACTGAGTCAAAGGGAAGGTCTCACACTGCTGGACCAATGCTCTGTTGCTGCATTTCATGTGAGACAGAGTCAGATCCTTCACCTTCCTAAGCTACTTGAATGCAGGATTTGAGTTCACAGTACATTAATAAGTGTTCACTAAACTCTAGCAAATGCTCACATGCAAAATCAAAACCACTTTACTGGCTCAATTTCAAACCAGACTATGGACTGTTCCTATGGAGAGCAAAGAAAGCTGTATCATATACTTGCTGCCAAGTAAGTGCAGAGAGCCTGGTTTAGCTATCTCTAGTAGATAAGCCCTCTAGCGCTTCTAGCTTTGGATTTAACCAATTCCAGTTTATGCAATTTATCTCCTCCAAAGCTGACCGCAAGCTGCTCTTCACTTCCCACTCTGCTGCATGTAGGCAGGTGAAGGCAGCACGGCAACCATCACTGTATTTCTATCTTTGCCTGTAGGCTAACAGGCAAGCAATGTTTTGTCCAGTGGAAGGCCAATGTAAATCACACTAATGATATGATTTTTCTGTAACAGGGAACGGTTGCTGTAGAATTACAAGAAGCATTCACGTATTCCCTGTCCAGCACTTACACAGTCATCTCAAGAGATGGAGAAACACATAGTGGATATTTCCCCGTATTTTGTGTAGGTGTCCTGTATCTTTGCTTGGTGTTCACTGAGCTGATTACCACAAGGCTAAATCTGGTCTTACCACATGAAGAAAGCGTCCAGTACCTGCTGCTTTAGATGATGCAACTCAGCCGCCTGGGGATCAACGTTGACAATTGGTTTGTTTTTTATTTTTCTTGCCCTGTCAGCGTAACGCAGAGTATTTAGAGTTTCTTCTAGATTGGAATCTGCTGGGCTAACACAGGCAATCATGAGAGTGTGGCTGTTACCACCCAGAGAATCTGAGAAGGAAAACAGGACACCGTCAGTGCTCCGACAGAGAGCAAAAATAATTAGCCAGACATCACTATCAAGATACTTAAGGCAGCATAGCACATCTCCGTGCTACAGCTAGATTATATCTATGTATAGTTTGGTCTCAGGAGCATTTTCTGAATACCAGAGTCCCAAAGTTACCTCAACTCTGAGCAGCAATGTTTTCACATTGGATGCTCCAGGGATATCGTTGTCCTGTTGAATAATTTTGGTAACTATTGTAATTTCTATAAGTAATTTCTAGTATAGTTCTTTCAGGTTTTTCCCCTCCCTTCTCCCACACAGTATTACTCAAGACCTCCATGGATATCCAGACATCACAATTCACACTGATCTCCAATCCAAAGAAGCACTGACTAGCACATTTGTTCAGACCATCAAGCTGCACAGCATCTTATCCTCCGGTTTCACACTAACGCATATTGGCTACTTAAAGCTTTCAGCCAGAGGAGAAGACCCCACATCCAGCTCTGCATAATTCACTTTCCTTGCATTAGATATTTTCTGATATAAAAATACTGGAAAAGCCTATCTTTTTGTACAAAATCACTCAACTATCCAAAAATTCCCAGTAAATTGCATTATTCTAGCTACACCATATTATAGGTTGTCTTGAATAATATGTATTAAAAGACCATAGCAACTATTAAAAATAAGCACCATGAAGAAATTAAGAGGAAAAAAAAACCACACCAATATTTGAAGCGCACACTGAAGGCACAGACAGCATGAGTTTCATTTTGGCAGTGATAAAACTCCAGTAAGTAGTTTTAAACAGGACATAACAAGAGATCTCTGCTGCTTCCAGATTTAAAATTCTCCTCCTCCTTCTCCCCACCAGAAGAAATGCACTGAATTTATCATGTTTCCTCCCATCACAGAGTAACTGTGAAAGAGCAAGACTCAAGAGTCCCTGTCTCAAAGCATTTGTAACCTAAAAAGAAGAGTACAGAAGAGGTCTAGCAACAGTGAGAACAGGAACCAAACCAACAAACGCAATCACTGTCAACAGCAGTTCCCACTTTGGGCTCTAGTTGTATGGCTGTTGGGTTTTTTGATAGTTTTTTAAAATGCATCGGTAGATTTAGGCTTTGCCATGATCCGTCTCTTACCTTGCAGCAGTCTTGTTAACTTTGAGTCTCTGTAGGGGACAAAACCACCCTTTTTATTTTCATCACCCAGAGCACTAATTACATTTCCCAGGCAGAGGAGACCTCTGTTAATGTTGATACCTGCACACAAACAGATGACAGTGAGTAGAGCTACCTCAGTGGCTAGGAATTGGTCAGTTCCTGCCCTTTTTACAAAACAAGGGTTTTTTTAATTAAAAAAAGTGCTAATTTTAAATATTAAAGAACCACATGGCTTTTCTTGATTTATGAGCTCAAAAGAAAACTCAAGCTATACCAGTCCTTTTCCTACAGACCTTCTTTTAGTCGGTCTCCCTCAGCCTTGGTCTTCTTTTGTCTCTCAGAGCCGGCAAGATCAACCAGGTGTAGCTTGGAGTGAAAACTGCTGTTCCTATGGCAGAAACAGACTATTTTACTCTCTCAAATAAATACAAAGTTAGGAAAGGAACAGTCTAGTGGTTACTACAGCTGAGCTCCAGTTCTCAAAGAATACCTGGTACCAGAAACCACTAAATAAAGGTAGTGCGTCAAGAGTAGCTCAGCTGCATTAATCCAAGAGAATGAAATCCTGAGCAAGTCTGACTCTAACAGCTGCAAGGAGCAGCTGTGGCAGCACTTACTTGTCATTTTTCTTTTTCTGATCGATGCAAATGGTGAAGATGGCATGGGACCTGGAAGACTGGGAGTTCATTGCCGTGGAAGCCACTGTTCTGGAATTGTTCCCTTGCTCTAGGCAGGATACAGTATCTTGTGCACAGGCGACATTTCTTTCTGTCAATCCTACAATCTACATCCAAGAAGAAAGAATCATTTATTCTCTTCTTCACTCTTGACTTTCTACATCAGGAAAGTTATCTCCTGCCTTAGCCAACAGCAAAGTGAAGTCTGTGTACACACGCACTCAGAAGCAACAGTCTCACTTCACGGAGGAGCTGCATCACTGCTCTTTAGCGATGACAGTGAGCAGCACAAGATCACACAAAATACTGACAGATCAAAGCTCCAGGTGTCTTGTACACTTACCTGCTGGGTATGACAACCAACAGCCTCCCCACCACTACAAACAAACTACATGAATGAAGCATAACTGATGGACATAGGTTTAACTACAAATCAAGAACACAGAGCATGCAGTAGCACAAGGTTTTTTCCTGCTCTACACTATAAACATGCATCTATACGAAATTGCTAAGAAAGTAACTTTAGCATTTGAACAGCTTCTGTCAGGATCCCTTTGTTGCACATGACTTTAGCAAGTAAAATTGCAACAGGGTTTGAAGTTTGATGAAGGAACCTGAATTACAACGTTTTCAGGTATTCACCTAAATTAGCCTTCAAACAAAAAGTTAGATTATGACTTTCAAGTGACTTTGTCATGAGTGTCTAACCCTATTAGTGTTACACTTGGAGTAAACTTAAAGATCATCGATAGCTCAATTTTGAGAGGAAGGAGCAGTTTTTGTGATTTCATACGTACAAATATAAAGCAGTGCTCAAGTAGACTGACAGTCGTTTCACCGAAACATTTGTCCCCAGCAATATTGCCCCCTTACCGACCCCTTTCTAACAGACCTTTATGCCTTCTTTAGGATCTTCCCGTATACTGATTTGAGAAGACCGTTCCCTTGATGGGCAGAGCAGGTCTAGAATATCCTCATTGTAGATCTGAAAGCATCAAAACAGCAGTTCAGATTCAGCAACTTTTCAAGAGAACAACTCGCATAAAAATGATGTGCAACTACCCTGAAATCAGGGATAATTTCACATGATGCCGTACCCATCTTACCTTTAGAGAAAGATGCCTAGGACCCAGAATCCTGTTTCTGACAAGACTTTATATAGTCTTAGGTTTTGATTTCCTAAGTACCTATTACTTGAAGGAGGTGGCCTCATTAAAGCTCACTTTACCTGCAGCTTATAAACTTGTAACAGTCTGAAAACCAAAACGATGTTTACCTCCAAATAGGAGACTTTGAGGACAAATTCCCAGTCCTGCCTCTGCTCCTTCTCCTGAAATAGCAGCTTGATTACGCGAGGGATGACCCCCACGCTTGGCTCGTGCTCTTGACTGGCAGTGTAGGCACCTCCCATAGAATATGTCTTTCCAGATCCTGTCTGTCCATAGGCTAGGACGGTAGCATTATACCCTAGGGGAACAAAGAACACCCAAATCAGAGAGCCAAAGAGAAACCAGAAGAAACTGAGAAGCAAAGCAGCATTCCAGGAAAAGCAGCCTTCCAAACAAGCCCTATCACTCACTGGCAGTTTATACAACCTTTATACACTGGTCACAGTTAGCAACATCAAGGAAAAAGAAATAAAAAATAAAAAACATAGATACAATTAGTATTCCAGTTGCGTTTTGTTTTTTTTTTTGGGCAGACTAACTGTAGTAAAGCAACAGAGCAATTGGAGAAACACAATGTAAATTTTCTGTCATTCCAGCTGCACTCCAGCAACAGTAACAGCTGCTGGTACAGGATGCTTATTAAACCACAACATTATTCTTAATGAAATCCTCTTGCTTTATAAAAATATGTATTCAGGTACAAAAATAATCCAGTGAGCACAGACAGCTCATGTTGATGGCAGTACGGAGTTCAGGTGGCTGTATACAGGCAAGATTGGGCGTTTTGCTCTAGTTTCTGGACCTTTTAGCTTAACTCCTGGACCTTTTATTTCTTGGATTTTTTAGCCTAGCTTCTGGATCTTTTAGATCAGCCTCTGGATCTTTTAGAACCTGAATCTTTTAGCCTGGCTTCTGGATGGATCTTTTAGCTTAGATCCTGGATGTTTTAGCTTAGATCCTGGATGTTTTAGATCCTGGATCTTTTAGCCTAGCTCCCGGATCCTTTAGACCCTGGATCTTTTAGCCTTGACCTTTTAGCTTCTTTAGAGCCCCAAGAGACGCTTTATGAGGACGGAGCACCACACGGGGCCTCCTCCCGGCTCCGGCTGGCACCGACCTTTGAAGATGCCCCGTATGAGGGGGGCGACGGCGGTGTTGAAGACCTCCTCCTGCTCCACGGCCGGGTCGAACACGTAGTCGTACGTGAAGGCCTTGTCGCTGCCCACCACCACCTGCGGCTCGCCGGGCACGAAGGACAGGCAGCTCTGGCAGCCCTCGCTCGTCTCCTTCGGCACCAGGGGCCGGCAGCGCAGCGCCACCCGCACGGGGATGCCCTTCTCCTCCTCCCGCACCATCTCGGCGAGGCGAGGCGAGGCGAGGCGGGGAGCGGCCCGGGATGGCGGAGCCCAGGCGGGAGGGCGCCGGCCCCGCTGAGATGGCGGCGGCCGGGGCCGTTGCGTTCAAACCGGCGCGGCGCGGCGGGGCGGCCAACGGCATGGCGGCGCGTCACGGCGCGTCACGGCGGGGCGGAGAGGGGCGGAGAAGGGAGCCATGGAGGCCCGGCTGCCTTACGACGACTTCCCGGTGGTGTTCCTGCCGCCCTACGAGAGCCCGCCCGCCTGGGTGCCGCCGCACGAGGTGGGGACGGGACGGGGGGACGGGGGGGCACCGGGGGGCTGCTGCCGGCCCCGTCGCCTCAGCGCCCGCCTCTCCCCTCCTCTCGTCTCTCCTCTCCCTCTTCTCCCTCGCAGCGGCTGTACCACCCCGACTACAACAACGAGCTCACGCAGTTCCTGCCCCGCACCGTCGTCCTCAAGAAGCCGCCCGGGGCGCAGGTAGGGCACCGCCGGGACCCCCCCGTCCTCCTCACGGCCCCCCCCGGGGTCTCGGGGGGAGATGGACACGGAAATCAAAGAGCGGCTGTGCGTGCCCTGCCCTGACACACAGCAGGGAGCATTTCTCCCTGGGGGCTGTGTCCCGTGGCTAACATGCCTTCTCTTGCAGCTGGGCTTCAACATCCGTGGAGGAAAGGCCTCGCAGCTGGGCATCTTCATCTCTAAGGTGTGTCCGCCCTTCCCTGAGCCCTGTCAGGTCCCCTGGGTGCTGCAGGGCCGGCTGGGTGTGTGCGGGCACCGTCACACGCCCTGTGCGCGTCCCCGGGCTCAGAGCTGTAATCTGGAGCTCGCCAGGTAGCAATCAGGCAGCCCTGAGCCACTGCCTCACCTCTGCCCAGCCCGTGCTGTTGGGGTGCTGCAGTCCCTGCTCTCTCCAGGCCCCCCTGCCCCTTGTGAACGCACTGCACGGGCACTCAGAAGGGTCCCGGGGGCCAGGCTGCCTCTCCCACACGGGAAGGGACCTGCGGTGCTGACCGTGCACAGAGCCAGTGCTGCTGCCTCTGCGCTGCCCTTCACAGGTGATCCCCGACTCGGACGCGCACAGAGCTGGGCTGCAGGAAGGGGACCAGGTGCTGTCTGTGAACGACGTGGATTTCCAGGACATCGAGCACAGCAAGGTGAGCACTCCTGCTCCCTAGCATGCTCTTGTTTCCCCAGCAGGTCAAAGGGAATCAGTGCAAACCCCATCTCTCTGCCTCTCAGCCAGTGGCACCACATAACTGATGCACTGCTCTTTCCTATCCTCAGCCCTATCTGGTCACTGATCAACTCTTTCCGTTTTCAGGCTGTGGAGATCCTGAAGACAGCCCGTGAAATCACCATGCGAGTGCGTTACTTCCCCTACAGTAAGTGCCTGCTAGCTCCGAGTCTGCTCACCTAGCAGCGTTTCTCCCAGGGAAGCAGACTGCCATGCATCCTTGCCCGTCTACCCGAGGTCTGTCTCTAAGGATGTTTAAATATTGTCAAGGGGGGAAAAAATTTACCAAATTTTTAACTCTTGGTTGCTGAACCCATAATGCCCAGAGATACTGCGGGGAAGGAGGGAGGAAGGTCAAGGGAAGCCAGACAAGGATTCTTCATAAAACGTAAACTGATCCTTAAATGAAAGTGAAGCAAAATAAGGAGCAAGGGAAGGGAGAACTTCAAAACAAACTTTTGTTCTACATGCCCTAAAATAACTTGAAACAATGGCTGGGATGCAAATGTGCTATTTTAAAACCAGCTCATCTTAGCTAATTCCCCCTCACCATCGACAGCCACCTCTCCTGCCCTTTCAGCCTTGCTTTCTCTTTCCCTTCCAGATTACCAGAGACAGAAGGAGAGAACTGTTCACTAGTAGGCAGCTGTCTGCTGGGTCCTCTCCAGAGTGGCTGTCCTGCAAGAAACTCTCCACTACCTTTCCTCAACATCTGAGATGACGTGTCAAATTTCAGCTGTCACTGGAGGCACAACTGCACAGGCCTCGGCTCTGCTTCCTGCTTGGAGAACACCACGGAGCCTGTTTAGCTGGAAGACGGATGGGGCTTCAGTCCGTACTCCTTGAACTGGGTGATGAAACAAGCTGATGGTGCCGGTGTGGAAGTGGGTACCAGAGGACAGCTTGTCCAGCAAGATCTGTGCTTCTGTTCTAGTAGGGCGTAACTCAAAGGAGTGCTCAAAGGATCCAGCTTTTGTTGCTAGGATGTAAGGCCAGGTCTGAGTGTGCTGGAGCAGAGCGTGGCCTTAGTCCTCCGAGAGATCAGCCTGTTCCCTTCTCTGGTGACATGAAATCCTTTCCCTCTCCACTGTCCTACCTCTGCTCTACACTACTGGGTTTGCTTGGGACACGAACAGGAGTGAAATCCAGGCAAACTCAATGCACATCTCTAGCTGCACTGGTCTCCAAGGCATGTGTGTACCTTGCTGCTGCTTAACGACCCCTGTGAGAAGGACCAGGACACTTGGAGCATGTTCCTAAGCTGCAGTGACACATAGCCAGGTTCCCTCACGCGTGGTGCTTACGTTGTTAAGGGTTTCACTTGCTGGACTTGCTTCCTTCTCCTGGTGCAGCCCTGTCCCTTCCAGGTGCTCCCATCAGAACTCCCTGCTACTTTGAGGTAAACTTCTCCCTTTCCTTCCTCCTCGGGCATCTCCTCTCCTGCTGGGACAATTCACCCTCCTGCTGTTGAAACAGTGGGGTGGCAGCCGTTCCACTGAGAAAGGGGAGGAAGCCTGCTGTGCCCTGTGCTGGGAGAGCACAGGTGAAAACGTCGGGGTTTTCAGCAAAGCTGGGTGCAAATTGGGGTAGTATCACCTTGTAAATGGTATCGGGACAGCCCTCGCTCTGGCCTTCTACGCGGTGTTTTCCACTTACCTGTAATAACTGAGATAATAAAACTAGCACAGCAACCAGACTTGCCTTATTCCTACTCAGGAAGTCTCGGGAGGATTCGTTGCCACCCTCAGCACTACCCCGAGGAAATGCCCAGGTCGGCTGAGGCAAGGGTTGGCTCCAGTTGGCCTTGCAGCCTGCAGGAGGAAGGCGTGGGACCTGTGCCAGGTGCAACTCAAGCACAAGGGTGTTTTTGCACCGACTGCGATGGAAGTCCGCCCGTGATTACTCTGGAGTGGCATTACAACACTGCCAGGAGGAGGAAGGGCTGCAACGCAGGGTTTTGTCTGTGGTGGCACTAAAGCACCTCAGTTGACGCAGGAGCAGCAGCTCTAACGCAACCCCAGCTCTGCCAGCCACGTTTGCCTTAGCTCAAACACTGGGGGTAAAGTTGGGCCAGTAGGATTAGATATGCTAGGAAAAAAAATACAAGAAGAATAAAACCAACAGTTTTTCTGCCAGGGAAAGCAGCAGCCAGGACCACCCCCAGTAACAGCCTGAGCAGGTAAACTGAGAGATCTTCCATGAGATCCGTCTGTCTCCTGGCTCACACCACTTTTGCAGCACCTACACGTTTCTTGGGGAAGAGGAAGGTCAGGCCTACAGCGTTAGAGCCTCGCCTCGGGGGAGCTGCAGGCAGACTGGCCCTGCCCAGCGGCAGCACCACCCCGGTACTCGCTCGGTGCTTCTGCAGCAGCCACCACGCAGCCCCGACTGGCTGTGGGCTTACAGGAAGGAGCAGATTCTTTTCCAGGACCATCCATGGCTTAAGTATCTTTAATTGACAGAGCAGTGGAATGGGTTGTACGCGTCACCGCAGTCCGTTTCATCCTCCAGAGCCAGAGGGACAAAGCAGGGCAGCCTGCTGACTCCTGCTGGGAGAACAGCTCCAGCACCGCCAGGTATTTCAGCCGCTCACACGACAGAGGCAAAGAGCAGCCTCAGCTTGTCAATGAGTAACTCCCCAGCCGGTAAAGCAGCCCGGCAGAGGTACAGCACACAACTCGACCTCTTGGAGCAGCATTGACAGCCCCAGAACAAGCTGTGTTCTGCTAAAGGCACAGCAGATTACGCCTGAGAAACCGATGGCACAACTCCCCGAGCACAGCTGATAACCAGGTCAGTGTAGCCCGTTCATGAGAGAAAAGGCTACAACCATGGGGATTTCTGTGTAAAAAGCTCCCTGTCCCCCCCCCCCCTTCTTATTGTAACCCCCTAGACGAGCCTGAGCAGCACGCTGTGGTGTCCCTCCCTGCAGCACCACGAGCAGCATCAGTTCTCCGCGCCGCCGTGGTCGCTGCCCTCATCCTTCGCTTCGGCCAGGCCGCTCTCGTCGATGTTCTCCAGCGAGGCAGCGTGCTGCAGCGCCAGCTCCGCCAGCGCCAGCACGGGAAGCGTGTTCTGCTCGGGGTACAGCCAAGGCTTCACGTTCACGCCGTGCTGCTGCTTCCAGGCAGGGTACTGCACGCAGGCCTTGTGCAGTTTCTTTAACATCTGATCAGAAGCAGGGGAGCACAGGGGGGAACAACCACGGAAGCTCAGAAGAGCTCTTGGCGTGTTTCCACCTAGCCACTCCTAACCCCTACTCCGTTTCTTTCCTGGCTGCCCAAGAGGGGCTCAGGGAAAGGCAGAAGGGCAATTTCACTCCCTGGTGGGTGTAACTCCCCTTCTCCTTGCTCAGATCCCCTGATGATACCAGTGGCTTTAGCAGAGTGAAATTAAAACCGCCATCAGCAGGGGACAGAAATGCCCCACGCCCGTCCTGCTCTGCCAAGGGACACCCTCAGCACTGCTCTGCCCCTCGGTTCGGGGAGCACGTTCCCAGCACAGCCCCACCACCCAGGGGTGTCCCCACGCCGCAGCCCTGTGCTCCAGTCAGGCACTGGGCACACGCCCTTGGAAATGCTCCGCTCACCTGTGGCACCAGGTACTGCGACACTTTATTCACGACCCACTTTGGCAACGACCCTAACGGATTGGGGGGGGGAAAAACAGAAGTTAGTGTGCCAGGAAAGGGCTGTGCTCCTCCCAGCCCTCCAGCAGCCCTCAGAGCAAGCTGCAGCGTTAGCACCAACACGTGCCAGGGGGGCTGGAGCAGCGGAGGGCCACGTTACGTAGCTGCCCCCTGAATTACGAGCAGGATTCCCGTCGTCACCCGAATTGGCGTCCGCACGCCCCCAGGCCAGCAGCAGCGGTTACCTTTCGGATCCACCTGAGCCAGGTAGGTGAGACTGCAGCTGCTGGGCCCGGTTGAGCGCACCAGGTACCCCATGAGGAGCGCGACTGCCCTGACCAGGTCCTTGCGCGGAGGGTATTTCTGTGCAGACACAGCAGGCTGTCAGGCGCCGTCCTCCACCCTCCCGGCCCTCTCCCTCTCTCAGGTCTGGCACCGAATACGCCAGGCAACAAGGCTAGAGAGGAGCTGCCTCAAGCTGAGGACTCGGCCAGGAATTAGCCCCTGCCTGCGAGGGGCTCTGGGGGTCCCAGTTTATCCCAGGCAGGACCTCAGGGCCCTGTAACAGGACAGCCTGCTAGCCCAGCCTCCCCTGCACTCACCGGGTGCTTGACCGAGAAGTTGATGATGGTGTGATACCCGTCCTCGACCTGCCAGGCTCGCAGTGTCACCACGTCCCTGTTCTTTAAGGGCTTTGGACATCGCCCTGGACAAAGAGGGAAGAAAGCTGCTTCCCGTGCCCGAGCAGCGTGCGGAGCTCGTGCTGTGATCTCAGTGCCTCCTCCGCCCAGCGCTGCCCCTGCCCCTCACCAGCCCAACTCTCGTGGCAGCGGTCCTGAGCCATGCCCCACGCCCCAAACATCCCCAAACGCGGGCAGGACGGGCCCGATTAACACCACCCAGGGCTTCGGCATTAGAGGGCCAGTGCCACCCTGCCCCTCGGCCCCACTCACAGGCGTAATAGCCCACGTTGGCGTTGGCAGCCACCCGGGCGATGTCGTGGCTGTCGATGACATTGGCGTCCCACTCGCGGCGATACTCGCTGTCGTGCAGCACGTCGTACACCGTCCCCGCCGGCACGTCCGGGATGTCGATGCGGCACTGCGGGGAGCACCGAGAGCTCAGGCCGGGCTCTGCCCACCCACCCCGGGGACCTCTGCCACCCGCGGCGCCCACCTTCAGCTGGTGCACGGCGCAGCCCGGCGGCGGCGGCTCCAGGCGGACGGCGAGGCCGCCGCAGTCCCGTTGCCAGCCGCCGTCCTGGCAGCGCTGCCGGAAGGCGCGGAAAGCGTCGGCGTCGGGCACCGGCACCCGCTCCATGCGGGGCACCCGCTCCTTGTGCCGGGACGAAGAACAGAGCCCCGGCCTCCACCCCCGGGCTGGCCCCCGCTGCGCCCGCCCCCAGCGGCCGCCCCGAGCCTCGGCTTGCTTGCGAAGCAGGACAGAGGAGGTGTTGGTGAAATAACTTTATTTAGTGTGATACACGGCTGTGGTCAGACAGTCCACACTCAGAGTAATAGTCACACTTACTTGGCTAACAGCTAGGAGACAGCAGGGCCGGACACACACTCAATATTATACACATCCATAGAGAAGACAGCGGGAAGTGAACTATTTTATTTCACTAGTTACCCCCCCCGTTACTTACGGTCCCCCCCTCCCTCCCCCCAGGTCCGTGACTCAGAACAATAGGAGAGCAGGGGCCGCGCACGCCTGCCTGTGAGAAAGAAGGGGACAGCAAAACCTGTTCTACGGCAGACACGGACACACCGACACACATCAGCAATTCCCACACGACAGGAGTATGTACAGAGAGGGGGCCGAGCTCCCCGCTGGCGCGGGGCACGAAGGACCCGGCCGTGCCAGCTGGGACGGTGGGTAAGGAGGGGAGGAGGGGGGGGGCACTCCAGAGTGAAATGGGAAACGACATCCCAACTTCCTCCTGCAGCCGGCTCATGTGGAGGGGAAGGGGTACGGCTCTCGGAGCACGAGGGCAGGCACCTGCAGCGCGGTGACTTACCGGCAGCAAGCCAAAGCAGCCGGAGCGCAGCCCCGGCCCTACGTGACCGGGTGCTCCTCCAGCACTGGCGCCAGCTCCCGGCCCAAGGCTGCCCCTTCCCCTCCATCCCCAGCCCGCAGGTTTCAAAGTGCACGCGCTATGTCAGTGACCGACAAGGCATCCTGCTGGGGGAGTGTCACTAACCCACCAAACAACGCCGAGCCCGCTCGTACCCTGCACACCCAGCACCTCGTGCTCCTGCCCACCAGCATCCCCTGGCAGCGTGACACAGGCCGGCTGAGAAAAGGAACAGTGAATGGCTTACAACCATCTGGCTGTTTTATTCTCCTCTCTGTCAACAGACAAACCTCCTGACTTCTGGAGCAGACAGAAGGAGGGGGGGGGATAAAAACAAACACAAAAAGCCACAATAAAGGTTTCTGAAGAGCTCTACTAACATTGTTCGAAACCAGGGGTAGAGACCTGGGTGAAGAACGAGGTATTTCCCAACGCTGGAGGTCCAGAAGTGACAACAAAGCACACTTCAGCAGCATACGTTCCTCTAGCCGTGTCTGATAATAAATCCCTGCTACCACTGATGTGTTTTGGCAATGTTACAGCTTACCATTATTCCAGAAGTGACATGTCTATTAGCTCCCCACCCCCCGTAAAGTCTACTACAAAAGCAGAAGCAGCTATGTGTCATTTCATCAAGCAGCAACCTAGGTACTATCAAAGCTATCACTGGCCTTCAATTTGCTGGGGCTCTCCCAGCCTCCGTGAAGCAGCTCTCAGGTTGCGTGACTAAGAACAGGACGGAGAGGAGGAAAGGAACCTGAAAGGCATCCATGACTCCCAGGGCAGGTGTTGCTGCTGCAGCGATGGACCCCACAGAGCTGCTTGCTTTCGCTGTTGACAGATAGGAGCCTACAAACCACCCTGAGGATCTCTCCCCACCCGGCCTCACGCTGCAAAGCCCCTGTACCCACTTCCTTCGCCACACCTGACAGCCAACACTCACCAAGCACCAACATCCTCCAGATGGGAAGATATTCACACTGAAGGAGCGGTCTGTGGGACGGGAGCAACAAGGTCAAAGCTATCAGTCTGGGGGTTTCCAGTGTTCTGTGTCACGAGGGGCTGAGCGTAGGGCAAAACTCAGAAGTCGTGAGCAAGAGTTAGCCAAGATCATCCACAGAAAGGAGAAACCGAGGAGCTAGCACTGTGCGCGCCCTGCGGGGAGCAAAAGCCTACAACCAGATAACCTGTGCTGTCCAGAAAGGCAAGGCCAAGTCAGACCGACTGGTTTAAAAGGAGCAGCCTTGAAACAGAGGAAGTGGGGATGCAGGACAGACGTGGCTGGAGTGGCCAGGGAACTAGTTAAGATGCAAGGCAGTAAAGGAAGGTGGACAACCCACCCCCAAGCTTTTTTTTTTGTTTTGTTTTCCCTAACTCGGTGGCTTTTCCATTGCATTCACAAGATACATCTGAGCAGACAGGCTCAAGGTGGAGGAGGGAGGGAGAGGAAGAGAGAGAGAGAGAGAGTGTAAAGGGCACCACAGTGCCAAAGTGCACCAACATAAAAAATAAACCAAAATAAAAGACAGGACACTCATTCTGCACTCAAGGCTCATACCATGCAGTAAGAGGGGCGGCCGGGGCTGCTCCCCACCAGTAAACAGGGAGTTCGCTCGCTTAGTAGGTTGGTTTTTCAGCCCACAGTAGGGTTGCCTAGCCAATGAGCAGTGATGTTCTTCAGTGAGACTGGCCGGTTGGGGAATGTGCTGCTACAGAACGGGCCTGTTAGCAGGAGCAACCGCTCTCCGTTACTGGCTGCTCAGGAGGTTTCTCTAGTTTGATGTCAATCACTGAAGGGGACGAGTTAAGGAAATCACCCGTCTCGAGGGAAATAAAATAAAAACCAAGAGCTAGAGAACAGAGAACATGGTCAGTATCTGAAAAGGCTGTCAGCTGCCCCAGAGCTGCAGAGCTGAGCAGAGCATATCCTGCCTGCACAGGATTAGGCGCAATACCAGGGGACTGGGTATGTCAAGCCCATCTAGAGAACAGAGCCCAAGTGGCCATGTCTGCACACAAAACAGCCCTGTGCAAAGAAAGGAAAATATTACAGTATTTTAAAACTGTGCAAGCTTTACTCTAAGTTTAAGTGGAGTGCTCACACTTCTAATATTTATGTATATTTATCCAGAGACCACAAGCAGGGGCCATGATTTATGGGCACAGGTAAGCACCACAGTACGCTATTTCAGCCATGTGTCTGCAAAACCCCAGCAAGAGCCATCCCCACAATGTGCAAAAAAAGTCGGTAAGCTCAACCTGACAAAAGGTAATTGCCAAACCCTGTGACGGCAGGAAAACTGCCGATGAGAAAACAAGGATACTGTCTTCTTTGCTCTTCTCTGGTGTGCTGTCCATCCCAGGTAAGGCAGCAGCCACACGGCGGAAAAGCTGAAAAACAGCAATAGGTAAGCTAAAAGCTTGTCAGAAAGAAATGCATGTTAGAACAAAACATTGCTCTACAGCAGATCTTAGAACTGAACAAATATGTTTTTCCACAAGAAACTTAACAAGCTTGGTTAAAGAAATGAAGTTACGGAACGCCTGCAAAGCAGGTGGTTTATGTTTTTCTGCTTCTAACTGAGGTGAACACAGTTCTTTTTCAATAGAACAGTTCTTCTAGGGGTGCACAGAACTCCCTCCTGCACTCGGTAAGCAAGCCAGAGGCTACAGTTTCCCATTTCCAGACTCAACTGCTTTTGCACACAGCAACGTTACAGTGCTCTACCTGGGACTGCTGACAAACCTTTGGTCTGTTGGGAGGTTGCTCAAGAAGTCCGTGGAATAACTACGGTTTTACAGCCAACCCTTTCAGGTCAGTCCTGCTGCGAGCAGGATGGCTGGCTCAAGTGAGCTGCATACAAGCTACTAAGGATATGCTAGAGCTGGGAATGACTACCATATCCCCATAAAAACAGAAAATGGTTTTGCATAATTTTTCTAGTCAATGCTTAGAGCTCCTCCTGCTGACATTAACGAAGCAGCAGACAATACAGACACCATGAGACTGCTGGTGAAAAATACTGCAAAGATCTTTTATTTAAAGAACTAGAGGAATCATCTGATAGTGATGATTTTTTCCTCACAGTAGCTTGGCAGGGGCTTTGCATCCACATCTCCAAATTGCATTACTTGGAAAATCAAGCCACCGAGGTACGAACAAGGTGCTGCCATCAGTACCTGCCCTTAACAATTTTAGCCACAGAAATTCTCACTACAAACACCCACTAAGCAAATAAAGCAACAGGAAATTGGAACCGAAGATTAAAGTGGATTATATCGAGAAGAGCTAAAAGAAACAAAACCAAAGTCTCCTAATCCCACTGTCAGGTTCTCCCAGCCAGCTGGTGTGCAGCAAACTGGGAAGTACATATCCCAGCCAGTAGCTTCCTGACACCAACCACACCCACGCTCTCTGATGATACCCAGATGTTACAGCTGCCTTATTCTTCAAGTTCTGTCATGCTTCAGAGTAATTTCTGAACTAGGGCTCACAGGTTTACAGCAAGAGGCTTTGTGCACAAATCGAAAGACAAGACATTTTGTTTAAATGTCTAAAAAATGCAGGCTTGTTATTATTTTTTTAATGTAAGGGTAGTTGAAGACTGCGACAGGTTGCCTGGAGAGATGGAGTCACCACCCTTTGAGATATTCCAAACCCAACCAGAGTCAGTTCTGGGCAGCCTGCTCTAGTTGACTCCACTAGGAGCATGAGGGCTGGCCTAGATGATCTCTAGAGACCCCTTCCAACCTCAATCCTTCTATGATTTCTCTCTGCAGCTTGCCAGCAGAGCCAGGAACTTCCACTCTAGTGCATCAGCATATGCTATTACCCTGACTGATGTCAACGGCAATTTTAGACAACAGTGCATTAACGGTTAACAAAAGCAAAGGAAAGGTACAGAATTACGTTTGACAGGCTGCACTAAGTGGTGACATTCCTATTCCTCAGCACATTCTGTTTTTAGATTCTCCTTCCTCTCAAGGTAAGTTAAGTTTCCTTTGCTTTAACAGGGGACTGTTGACACGACAGGAAGGAAGCTTCCACTAGGTAAATCAGCAGCACTGACCACTGGGCAAGAAGCGTTTCAGGGCCTGGCAATAAACAATACAAGCATCTGGTGGAGTATGAACCCTAAGCAGCAGCTTAATCCTCCCACAGAGCAGAAAGTAAAGCACACATTTCCTGTCTTTAAAACAGAACGTTGATCTACCTGTTTCACATTGTATCCAGTCTTCGCACTGGTCTCAATAAACATCACATTCAGCTCTTTGGCTCTCTGTTCACCTTCTTCTGTAGTGATTTGCCTGGATAAAGGTGCAAACAGAAGCAGAAGGACAGAAAGGAAAAACAGACAGGAAGAATTAGAGATATGTGACTGAAATGCTGTCAGTGGAAGGCCTCTTCATCACCCCTTACAACAGAGCACAGCCCACAAACGGAGACCTCAGGACCTCTGAACCTTTAGGACCCCTGGGTTCTCCAGCTAAGACAGAAACAACCTCAGGTAAGCTACTCGGGGAACACCTGGACTTAGGACCATTAATAAAGGGCGTTCAGCACAGGATGAAGTTTGTGTGGTACACCTGAGTCTCATCCACAGCACCCTCAAGGGAAGGAAGAATCCCCAGGAGCTGCACCTGATGCAAAATGCAGTTTCTCAAAAGTCACCAGAAGGGAACTCCACGAGATTACAGAACGACATCAGAAAGGCTCCAGCAGCAAGCGCAACGGCAAGTGCTGTGCTGCTGCTTGTGAGCAAGCACCTGGAAATGCGTCCCTGATCAATACCCTGTACATACCTGTTTCACATTACATCCTGCTTTAGCACTGGTTTCAATATACATCATAGTCAGTTCTTGGGCTTTTCTCTCACCCTCCTCTATAGAAACCTGTCTACAGCAACAAGAACAAATCACAGAAAAGAAAAACCAAACCGAACCAAAAAACGATAGTCCAAAAATGATAAAAAAGAAAACTGCAGGAAAAAACAAAAAGAAAACCAAACAGCTACCAACTGAAGCGACGTTAGTAGGAGAGACAAACTGAACAGGCTGCACCAAATAAAAACAGCCCTGTTCTGAGTTCTGCTTTTTGGCACCAGAACTTAACTTGCATCATCACTTGGTTATTACCACAGGGTGAATAGTTTCCAATATGTGTTTTTTGCTTGTTTTTATTTTTCCAAAAAATGTGCACAGACTCACGCTGATCCTGTGGCTTTGTCCAGCTTTAAGAGGCCCAGCACTTCAGCCTGCCACAGATCTAACTTTCTCTCTGGTCAAGGCAAAGTGGTTTCTTTTAGCAATAGCTGAATATACATCCTCATTCCACACTCGTGCCTAGACCAGGACTACTGACTTACATCAAACTCCTGAATTAGGAATTTTTAGTGCTACATGAACTCCAACTGTTACTATTTTTCACACACGTTTCTGGTATTTTTATCTGCACGGCAGTGCTGGGCCAGCTGTCCTGCGCACACACTGTACCTCTGAACCATCGGGAAATGCATCAAGGCAGAAATTATCCCACTGGGTTTTCCAGTTCCACAAGAAAATGGAGAGTGATGTAAACCAGAAAGTCTCAAATCTAAACTCCAGATTATTCAGTTAGGGAGCTGCAGTTATTTCCAGCTCCCAGGCCAGCACAAGAGATACTACCTGGCCAACAAACAGAGCTGTCTCAAGTACGACATCCCAGATTTTGTTCAGTTGCTTTTGTGAGCTGACTTAAGAAACCAGACTGCTCTGAGTTCTTGCTACCTGGATCTCCCAATCCGAATCCGCTACATACATTTATCATATTTCTGAAGCTCTGAGGCACCAGGCTTCCCCCAATATTTCTGGCATGCGAGGCGCAGGTTACTTAGAACGACCTCCACTGGAATTGGGAAAAGCAAAATAGATGGCAAGACTCAGGTGGTCTGTGCAACGCACACAGGACACATTTCACTACGTGTCATCAACGCAGAGCCTGCACAGCACGCAGTGAAAGCTCACCTTTATCTTTTTCCCCACTGACTCGAACCACCTGTCAGTTTTAGTACTGCCTGTGCTTTTCCTGCTAGGCTTTGCAAAC
This sequence comes from Cygnus atratus, assembly GCF_013377495.2. Taxonomy (NCBI): domain Eukaryota; kingdom Metazoa; phylum Chordata; class Aves; order Anseriformes; family Anatidae; genus Cygnus; species Cygnus atratus. The sequence goes on from NC_066374.1 coordinate 19,773,431, forward strand.
TAAAAACCGACAGCACGACTTGCACAGAGACAAAGGGCAAAAAGCATCTCCCAACACCATTTTGTGCAGCCAGGGATGCTGGCTATTGTCTCACGCAGGCATTTACAAAACGCCAAAAACACAAAGAAAAAACAAATGACAATACATTCTGAAGCAGTATTTACACATCAGGAGTGAGTAAAGCAAGGTTTAGAATTAGAAATGTGACAGCATCCAACAACGAAACAATCAGACTCCTGTTAGGCCCATCATGCCAAAAAGAGCGAACAAACAGGCAACTGAGATATTAGTGCGAGATTTTTTTCTAAGAGAACAACTTTTCAAGGTGTTCTCTTCTGAACAGAAGTGTCTCATGAACAGGCAAAGAATAAGGTTTTCATTTTAAAAGACTCCATTTTGCTATGAGGTCCATGTATTTCCCAGATTTGCTTTTCTGACATGCTCTCTTTTGCACCAGATAAAAATTCCTCATCACTTCAATGCTTCATATATCCCGTGATACACAAACCACACATTCAGGAACAGCTGGTGTGTGTGAAAGCCTTTCAGGTTAAAGTATCAGCACTGTAAGAAACTTTGTGGCTTACACCAACTTCCCTTTGCCAGCTACCAGTGAAGTTGACCGCTGAAATGGAAAGCCTTCCTTATCTACAGTGTTTCTAATGTCTTCATAGAGAAGGAAAATCTCTGAAAACATTAATCAGGTTTTGTTAATTCAGCAATCAAGAAAAGATTTTGAAATAGAAAAGCAGAAGTGCAGACCTGTAGCTCTCTAAGAATCTATTACATTGGTTCTGTTAGCTGAAGCAGCATTCCAGGATTAATTTTAAAAGCAAAATGCTTTACAACATGTCCTAAAACATGAAATCCCTGTGATTTTAAGAGTCTAATTAACTTTGTGTGTCTCTTGGGGAGGTCTGTTTTTGCTAATCTAGTTTCCTCTCACACCTCCAACATCACAGTGTGTGTTACATTATGACATGGAATTTATGTTCACAGATAAACCTTTCAGACTGAGAGAGGAAATATTTCATGCTGCATCTTGTAACACGAAGAAATTTCACTATGATCTTACAGCTGTGCACGCAGAAAGAGTCACACGCACATGACCAGGGAAAAAAGGTAGACTCCCTTGCTTTTGCAAGACATTTTTTTGATCTAAGTTTTATCTCCGCATAAAAAGGAAAAGCATTTGGTCAGTTCCTTGCTTTTCCTGGTCAGGGCAGCGAGGCCGCCAGCCCCCTCCATTACCTCTTGTCTGCCAGGTCGGTTTTGTTCCCCACCAACATGATGATGACATCGCTGCCCCTCTCTGTCCGAACGTCATCGATCCACTTGGAGGTCTGCTGGAAAGAGTTCAAGTCTGCGGGGAAGAAACAGATGAGAATGCTAAGGATAAAGCTTATTTTAAGTGAGGGAGAATAGTTATGAAACTGGCTACGCCTGCATTCAGGTGCTCTCCAGGTCTCCCCACACCACACGTAAATGACCCACAAATTGTTTTCTGCCCGGACAGAAAACCAGCAAGGGGCAGAGGGAAGGTTTCTACCGTTAATCAACTTTTTGCAGAACTTGTGGAGGTAACATACTACTTCTGCTTACATGCGGTACTTCAAATAAGGAGACACCAAAGCATCACTCACTTGTAATGTCATACACTACCACAGCAATAGTGGAGTCGCGGATGTAGCTGGGAATGAGACTGCGGAACCGCTCCTGGCCTGCTGTGTCCCAAAGCTGCAGCCGAACCTGCTGGTACCAGGCCAGGGAGAGCAGAGAGAGAGCGCAGGAGAGAAAAGAAAGGAGGAAACTGTCCTTTAGAGAAAAGGCCATTTCTACAATTAACTGCATGCAGCTCAGGCTCAGAAGCTGAGACTGACCTTGCAACCCAACTCCAAATATCCAAACAGCACAGAACTTGGCTTTTCTGATTTTGCTTGTAGGTAACGTGCTTTAATTACCGCCTTTGCCTGCCTAGAGGTTCTCCCACTCCCTCAGCCACGGCATTCTGGAGAGCTCAAGGCTGTGGCTACCACCTCCAGCCGCTGCTGCTAGTGCTAGCAGGCATGCAACACGGAGCTGACCTTCCTGGTCTACCCAGGATTATTTATGGGATAGGTACAGGGTCTTGAGGCTCTTCGGGCAATTCCTGCACGGCAGACATGCAGCTTCCTCAACTCTGACACCAAGTACTGCAACAGCATCCAATTTCACAGCATCGAGTATTCAGAAGATACTCGTGTCCTATTCCATATGTCCAGGAGTGTCCATTTTCACGCAAGATTAAGGCAATCAATAACTTCAGTTCCAGCAGAAGCAATGCTACAGTGCAGGCATCATCCGACACAAAGGACACTGGGCTCTCCCTTTCTGATAGGGGCAAGATTAAGAATCAAGTACCAAAGGCTCTGACAGTTTCATCTCCAGAGCCACAGCTACACCCAAACACAGACTGAGCTGTTGTACGCCAGCACTAACGTCTGGTTTACTTCTCTTTCGCCCTTTTCATCTTCTAATCTCTGTGAGCATCTGGTGCATACACAGTACAGCAATAACCATCGCTGTGCCCACGCGGTGTGGGACCTGCCTACCTGAAGCATCAACAGCCAAAAAATGCCCAACCACCCCAATGAATGCCCAAGGAAAGCTTTCAACAACTGGCAGCGATGCCATTTCCTCCCCAGTTACTACCCCGCACAGCTAGCTGTACGAGCAGCGCCACGCTGCCAGAAAACCAGCAGAAAGCTGTCGGCATTCTCAGCAGCCACGAGTTTCACAGGCGGGCAGGCACTGGTTCCCTGCTGCATTTCACGAATTGGTTAGACTTCCCCAAAAGCCGCTTGTTCAGCGATGAGGGGTGGCGGCTGTTGATGCACAGAACTCCAGAACTCCGCTTAGTAAGGAGCCCGCAGGACACTGGCTACAAGGCAGAGAACAGCTTCAGAAGGACCAAAGAGTAGTTTATTAGAAAAATTTATGTGGATGCTTGACAGAGCACGTGTCTGCAAAACATCTTGCTACAAGCAGATTCAAAACAAGGTCCTACCCACATCAAGGCATCCCCATGGCTGCCCTGGGACTTCAGGAAGATGAGGGCTTACCGCTGAAGCAATTAGCTCCTGGTTCTGAAGGCAGCACTGATTACAGTAGCAAAGTCAGGGCTCTTCACGACCCCTGGAAACTCAGGGTGATGAACTCCAAGCACTCGGACAGTATTACAGCAGTGCTGGCAGAACAGATTGATGATAATGACCGCTTCAGGCTCTTGCCTTCAGATTTCGCAATGAGGTTCCCTGTGGAGTCCCCAGGACATCACTGCTACAGCAGCCTGTTCACCCAGAAAATGTACCCTGGCGGTGATTTAAACGCTCTGACCTTCAGACTCTCAATCAAAAAGGCAACTAGAGGGAGTACCACAGCACTGGTGAAGAACTGGCCCTGGCAATCTTGTAGTGAAAGAAAAATTATTTGAGGGAAGTCCTCCAGCCAGGATGCAGGTACCACGCAGGCTCCCCTGAAGGGAACCAAGGAATTACCTGCAATATTCCTGCGGCCTGTCATGTCTACAAGTCAAAGTTTGCGTGTGCCTATTTTGGAGGAAGAAAGAAAATACAAAAAAACTCTCTCCCACGTGACAGTGTGCACGAGCACACTGCTGGTCTGGAAAGAGGAGAGTCCCCACCCAAGCATTAACGTAGTCTCCCTAGGGAACAAGGTCACTTCTTGGCTGAGCGGCCCAAGCTGCAGCGCGGGGTTTCCACCACCGACCGTTCCACAGGCCACTCGCACTTCGGGATGCCCAGAGATTAACAGTAACTAAGCAAATTTTCTTTTTCTTCCCAGCTCACCACACGCTAGCCAGCAGTTTCCTCTCTAGTTAGAGCATCTTGGCAGGTACTTCAGTATGCCGCACAGGACTGCCCCTGTTGTGCCCTACCATGAGCAGCACTGAGTTACAGAGGACTCTCTGAGGTTCCAAAACACAGTTATATTAAAGACAATGCACATGCAGAGCTCTTCAGAGTGGAAGGAAACTGTTTTCCTAACCCCGCCAGCCACCATTATCATGCCCTCAGAAGTACGAGCACGGTCCCTCGCTGACACAAGAAAACCAAAAGCCTCTTAGTCGCTAAGATCGGAACAAAAAGCAGCAACAAGAAAAAATGAAATTATCTGAAAAGATCAGACCATTACTGAGGCACAATGAGATCAGCTGTCACTTAATTATTTTTGACATGTCTGGAAGCCATTAAGAATAGCCTCGACTGTGGCAAAATTTTTCCACCTGCCTGGATAAATAGCATCCTATACCTGTCACAACAGTAGGGAGGAAAAGCTGCCAACCTATGCAGCCTGCTGCGCTGTCTCACCCAGATCTGTTCCCAGCACATAAATCATCCCGTGCACATCTGGCACCCCTCAAACCCTAAAAAGATCAGTTTTACATTATTTTGCACCAAGCCACAAATCCTCCTCAAGTCAAGCACTTAAGTTCTAGGACTGGACCAGAGACCATGCAATTATTTTGTGCTACGATTAATCTCACGCAGTGAGGGCAGTTTGTTATTTTGTTAAGCATTTCTGTTGACCAAAGCGAAACAAACCCCCTGATCTATAAAGACTCGCTATAACCTAGATTTGGGGCAGAATGGAGATGGGCCAGACGTCTGTGGGGTTTTTATTTGTTTTCAAATCTTCAGTTTTTTCTTTCCTTTGACTCTGTTCACTGGTATGAATCCAGTCTAGCTCTTTATGCTGATATTGTAGCTTAATTGAAAACGACAGACCAAGTGGAATCTGCAACAAAGTTATAATGAAATAATTATATTTATATCTAATACTTAAATGCTCATGCCAAGAGTTGTAGACAATTCCCCTTTAAGGTTGTTTATTCTTTAGAAATGATGGTGGCTGTGTCTCTCTCAAAAGCCCTCTGGTGACTTGTACGAATTGTCAGCTCTATTCTTCAATGAAATGGGAGTCTGGAACCCTCAGAAGTCACAGCACAGCTTCTGTTTCAATGGATGTTGCAACGGGTGTTTTACCCGGTCTGACAGGGTTTCATTTGTTTGCCGTCTGATGTTACTTGTACTACCTCTCTAGTTATCCACAGTGGAGAGGACTTTTGAGGTTTAAAAGAACAAAAAGCAGAAAAAGTAAAAAGCTTTCCAAATTCTACTAATCACCTTTTACTCCAGTTGTTAAAGACACGCAGTCATAACCCCTGTTCACCTACCTGCTAGTCCTCTGTCTCCCATAGCTTGATCTTTGACCAGACCAGAGTTAAACGATTCCCTAGTTTTGGTGTGACGAGATGGAGTTACCAGTGGCTGTGGGGGAAGATGCTCACGTACTTCCCCCTCAGCCCACAAAACACCTACAGTGCTGGGGCTGCCGGCCTAGCTTAACTCCTTTCAGATACCATCACCGCTTCCAATGCATAAAAGGCACCCGTTAAAAGCAAGGCCCCTGCAGACACTCAGGCTCGATACCTACTTGTAACGTCAAAGACAATGACAGCCACAGCAGAGTCACGGATGTAGCTGGGAATGAGGCTGCGGAACCTCTCCTGGCCGGCTGTGTCCCACAGCTGCAGCCTGATCTGGGAAATGGAAAAGTGCAGGGGAAGAGGGAAAGGAAGGAGCAGGAAAATGGAAAACAAAACCAAAACTCAAGTGAAATAAAAAGAAAAAGAAAAAAACTGCAAGGCAAACATAACGCAACAAAAGGAAAGTTAAAACGGAACAGAAGTGTGAGAAGAGCCACCGATACCTCTAACTGCGCTCTCGCGGTCACCTCAGCCTAACACACCAGAGAAACCTCCCCCCCTCCACGAGCCCATTAATAACTCTCAGGCATGAGCACATTCTTCCATTTCATCAGAAACCCAAGATATCCCTAAAATACCTTCCAGCACCATCTGTTGAGGAGGGAGATAGGCGTACATAGCGTAGCGCACCCTCCCATGTCAGGACCCCAGCTAGAATGGCTCACAGGCAGGCTGCAGCCTACAGCTCGCGAGGTGTGGGCACTCCTAATTGTCAGGAGTGCGTCACCCAGCTACCAATTTGATTACTCTGCTGGAAAGCCTGATGTGAAGTGCTCAAACACAGTAGTAGGTACAAGCCGGGACGGCAACCACCCTCCAGACTGGCTTATCTCGTGCTGAAACCCACCAACCTAGGAATAAACTGGGAGAGAAGGAAGCACTCCGCCGTCTTCCAAGCGCGAGGCTGTAGCTGTAACGCGGAGCCGCCAGCCTGACCGGAGCGGGGACGGGGCTCCTCACGGCCCCGGTGCACCCAGCGCCACAGCTCCCTGGGCACTAGCTGCACGCTGGAAACAGCACACCATGGTTACACGCCGGGGGAAGCTATTCGGAGAGAGTTCTGAAGAACCCGGCTCACGTACGTTTGTTCCTTCTGCTGGTCAGTGCACGCTGCCCAGGCCATCCTGAGAGCTGGGTGACCCAGCACAGGTATAATTTCAGGATATATTACTGAGTGTAAGGACTTATCAAGTATGTCGAAGCATCTGCTGCAGTTAGAGGCTTCGCATTCTTCATCTCGAGCACAGCAGTCAAAGACTATTGCAAAATCCAGCATGAGCCCCAGCTGAGAAACTCAATGCCTGAATTTTCCTGGCTCGGTGGGCTGGTATTTCGCACACATTCAGCAGCTCTGTTACTCTGACAGGCTTTATGGGTTCTACAGGCCAGCTACATAATCGAGAAAGCTAACCTAACAGCAGACATTTTCTGCATAGCAGGCCAGTGGGCGAATGGCATCGTGACCTACACAACTACGAGAAACCAAGACTGCACCTGAGGACTGTGGGCTGCTGCAAACGGCGCCCAGACACTCCGCCTTGCCTTCACGCGTGTCAAGCTGCTTTCCCAAGATCTTCCACCCCTGCTAACAGCGCTGAAGAACGTTATCCAAGTAGTTTCTCTCAAACAAAGGCTGAACAAGGTCTCTTCTAACAGGTAATCACTGGTAAGGTGGGACAGAAGCACTCGCAAATCTCACTACGCACAGGGATGAGAATTCAGAAGCAACAGACCCCAAGCGATACAGAGGACATCCACCGCACCACCCACCCTTCCCTCCTCCCAACAGCTTCCTTCTTCTCAGCCAGTAATAATATTAGCAAAAAGGCAAGAACTAGAAAAACCTGAGCTAGCAAAATGACAAATACTGAAAGACAGGAGAGGGATGTGAGGGGTCTCTTTATGCGAGCTAAGTGCAGAATTGCTTTATTAACAGTAAGGCAAAACTGTGCTACAAACGGAGCCTTTCTACGAGGAGGAGCTGCGCCACCGCTGCTTATCCTGAATGACTTCAGGACTTGGAACCACCTGGGGTGTACTCGTGCCCATTTCTACTGGCAACCCCAGAGGCAGAGCTGCAAATTCTGGGAGCAAACCATGCCTCTAGTAGGCACGTGCAGCAGACAGCTCGCTCCCCCGGGATACGGACGTTAGCTTGCCCCAGTTCTGCATGAACGGATTTGCCTTCATTCTGGAGGTTTTACGTATTAGCAAGCACCAGAAATGGGAGACTGGGTCAGTGCCTCGATTCAACAAAGGCTGTCCCTCGGAAGGCTGCCGGGGGAATTCAGCAGCCATCGAAGGAACGGGCAGGCAGAGCAGCACGCGCGGCAGCTGCTGCTCCCCTGACCGCAGTTGCCATGCTATCACACGGACGCCTCGCTTACCGTGCGATCTTCAAGGTACATTGTTTTTGACAGGAAATCAATTCCAATGGTTGCCTGAAAAGAAGACAAGCATTAGTAACTGCAACTCGCCTCCCAGCATCTGCAAATCAGACCTTTCTATACAATCTCTGAAAAACACTAACTCGTAATTAAGCTGTTGAAGTCATTTGCGTTCAGTAGTTGATACAAACAAAGCCATCGCGGTATCTCCGCCATCTTCATCTCCCATTATTCTTCCAACACCTCCGAACCACACCAGATCCTCCAGGCCTAATTTTACCTCTCAGACATTCAGGCATCTTAACTCAGATCATATCTCTCCTGTCATCTCCCTCTGGCTCACAGCAACACAGTCTGCTAAGACTTCTCTTATTAGAAATAACCAGAAGGTAGAGCAAGTTACATAAATTGCGAGCAATGTACTGAAACCTAAAGTAACGGTGATTCAGGGCTTTGCAATTGAGAGCGCGCTTCCTTTTCAGCGACAATCAGAAGCTTCGTTTCCCAGGCAGTCCTTCCTGCCAGCCTCCTTCCATTCATGTTTCCATCCCTGTACAGCAATTCCCGTGCAGAAACATTTAAAGAAACTTACTAAGTCAGAGGAATTAAACGTTCCCAGGCATTTACACCAAGCAGGTGTCCCAGCCCATCCCAACCCCAGGAAACAGCCTACTGATGTGACGGATTTCAGTATTTTAGGCCATCCCCAGACTCAAACACAGGCATGACGTGTCCTGGAAGGGCTCCATTAGAACATGAACCACCTGACAGCAGAACAGACCACAACCGTCAATTTCTGTCGTTAGCACTTATTTCTAGGTGCCCTATTTTCTGCAGCCCAGACACAGTTTACAACAACTACGGTGACAAGATAAACCCGCTACAGCGCCGTACAAGAGTCAGGAATAAAAGAACCATGCAGAAAGCACAAGAGGATCCAGCTTCAGTAAGTGACTTGTCCTCAAGAAAACCACCTTCTCTTTTCTCGGCCAGCTTAAAATTACTCCAGTCTAAACCAGCAACTCTTTGTGGCCTGCGCTAAGAGAAAACACCAGTCTCATCTTCCTTAAAGGTATTTGCTACTCCCTTAAATACCACTAAGTGCTTTTGATGCAACTCACTCTTCCCCAAATCTTCAGGCCTCCTACACATCCTCAGCTTTTCAGCCTGAAGCCTCTTCATCCCTACCCTACTCTCTCCCTGCCAAAATTCCCCTGGCTTTTTCTATCTATAGCCTTTAGTTGAAAAAAAAAAAAAAAAACATCGAGAGAGAGAATACACCGTGCTGACATCTTGTGGATCCATCTATGCGCTCTGGACTCGACTATTCCTGTTTAAATGGAAAGGTCTATAATGATGAACGAGATCAAAAACTATCATAAGCACGTTTTTCTCTTATTGTCTCTCCTCATTTCCTGATGCTTCACGCCCATCTTCAGTCACCCTCACCATTGTCTTCTCTCTGTTCACTGACCCCATAAACCACCGTTTCTCCCCGTTTTCCTCAAGTTTCTCAAATAGCCAGACAGGATTTAAACCTTGCTGTTCTTTTGCATGCCGCACTGCCTGATAATATACAAGATCCTTGGGCTTAACCACGAAGTCTCACCTACATTTCAAGGCACATTACCACCCCACAAACGACACCGAACTGACATCTCCTGGAGAGACGCGTTTGCCCTAACGGCTCCCACAGGGGCACACTGAGTAGTGGAGAGGAGAGGCACTCATGCAGAAGCGGCTGCACCACATACCTGGTAAGTATTGTCGAAACTGTCGTACATAAACCTGGTGATCAGAGAGGTCTTCCCAACTACAAAAGAAGAGGGAAAAAATTACTTCCGAGCAGCAGAGGAAAAAATAACCGCTGCTGGGGGGTGACGTGCCGGGAGCACCGGTCACCAGAACCACGCTGCCAGTGGAAGGCCGTCCCCTGGGCACTGGCTCCTGTCATTTTGTGAATAATTTCCCAGCTGGTTACTTTGCAGAAGAGCGCTAGGCCAAACGAATCCATGAAGGTAAAAAATTAATGATGATGATGAAAACTTGGTCCTCAGCTTAGGTGCGTTGCGATGCGTGTGACAAAGAGCTATCTGCCTGCTCTGAGCCAGCAGTAAATCTGCTTTGTTATTCATATTTTGCCACTTATGTAATCACCAAGCCCAGGGTTTCTAGAGGCAAACATCAGAATCCAACACAGCAATTCAACACGGGCGCTCTTCAGCTGCCTCTGGCTCGACAGAAGGGCAACATTTAAGACTTGGATTTTAGATGTTACAAACTTTATTTGTAATGAGGTTTTTGATACACAGTAAACTTTGACAGCTCGCTTAAAAAGTTTATATTTATGTATTCAAATGCTACCTAGAGACAAGGTGCAGAATTGAGAGGAGTGGGAACCAAAGATTCGATCTCAGATTCTCTCTCAGGGAGGGGAAGGAGGCCAAGGAAAATACAAAGGGCACGGGTAGAGGAGAAAAAGGGAAAGGGAATAAATCGCTGGTTGACAGGAGGCTGTCAAACTGCGCACGCCGAGCTGTTACAAACGGGCTGGGCAAACGCCTGCCAGCGGCGGCGCCAGTCGCGCCTCGCTACGGCTGATGGGGCCGGGCAACTCCTGGAAACCCCTCCGGGACCTGCAGCCGGCCGGTAACCGGGGAGGACGGCACGGGGGCGGCATCGGAACGCGGCCGCCCGGAGCCGCGGCCTGCCCGTGGGCCGAGACAGGCGGCGGGGGGGGGGGAGGGGGAGGGGGAGGGGGCGGCTGCTCGACGGGGCCGCCGCAGCCCGGCGGGGCCTCCCCGCCCGGTTACGGCCCGGTAACGGTCCCCGAGGCCGCGCCCCGCCCGCCGCCTCGCTCACCGCTCTGCTCGCCCAGGAAGACGAGCTTGAACTTCCGCAGCGGGTTCCCGAAGTCGCCGCCGCTGCCGGGGCCGGACATGGCGGCGGGGGGGGGGGGGCTGGGCCTGGGCCGGGGCCGGGCCGTGAGCGAGGAGGAGCCGGAGCCGCAGCCGCCGCCGCCGAGCGCTCGCCGGCACTGCCGCCCCGCCCGCGTCACTTCCGCCGCCGCCGCCGCGCTGACGTCACGGCGGCGGGCGGGAGGGGCGGGAATGGCGGCGGCGGGAGGGGGCGTGGTCAGGGCGGGAGGGGGCGTGGCCTCGGCGGGAGGGGCCGGGCATGGCGGCGGGAGGGCCCAACATGGCGGCGGGGGGCGTGGCCATGGCGGGGGGGGGGTGGCCATGGCGGGGGAGGGTCGCCATGGGGAGGGGTCCCAAGATGGCGGCGGGGGGGAGTTGCTCAGCTCTCTTCTTTGTCCGCCTCCTCCTTGTCCTCGTCGTCGTCCCGCTCCCCCTTGAGGCGCTGCCGGGCGAACTCCTCGATGACGATGTCCTCCTCGCTGCAAGGCACGGGCACGGCACGCTCAGCCCCGCCGTGCCGCCGCGCCCGGCCCCGGGGGGAGGGTGGAGGGGAATCAGGGGAGGGCGGCGGGGCTCGGTTACCTCCTGTCAGCACGCAGCGGGGCCGGGCCGCGACGGGGAAAGAGCGAAAAGAAAGGAGTCAGCCAAAATGGGGCCGGGAGAACGGGGAGACTGCACGGGGAAGGCGAAGCGAGCGGCTGCCCCCCTGGAAGCCGCCCTCCGCCGGGCTTCCCCGGGCTGCCAGACCCCAAGTCCCCACAGTCAGATCCTGTCACAGAGCGTTAAACACACAAACCACGCTCCAGAAATTTAGGAGGCAACGTTGGGCGTGGGGCTGCGAAGAACGGGCTCGTGACCCCACTCCTGCCACCCATGCTGCCGCAGGGGGTGTCACACTGCTGGGTGTCACGCCGCTGCGACACCGGCACAAGGCTTGGGTGTTTTGTCCAAGCACACTGTGACACCGGCACAAATTTGGGTGGTTTGTCCAAGCACACCTCCGTAGTCCCACACCGGAGCGGGGCAGCACACTGGTCTGTGGTGGCTGCACGCGGTTTGTGTCCCACGGGTGTAAGGAACCCCCGCTTACCTTGGCTTGTCTGTAGTCCGTTTATGAGCACGCAGCACGGCGAGGCAGGGGTGGAAAGAGACAAACACACAGGTTCATACAGCAGTGGCCCTTAGGAGACGTCTCTTAATGCTCGGGTGCTTTTCTAGACACACTCGGGTGGGTTGCAGGGGTGGCAGAGCTGCTCTCCCCGTGCTCAGGACACCAAGATGACTGCTGTGTGAAACCCAGCACCAGTTGGATGCGGTGCTGGTGCCCATGGGAAGCATGGAGGAGTTTGGGGAGGAGGAGGGAAGAATAGGGATTGTTCACTGTGGAGTGGTTCAAGCGAAGGCCTGCTGGCTCGTTTTGTGGAGCGCTTCACCTAACCTTTGGGACTGCCCAGTGCCATCACTCCTACCAGTTCCCATCTGAACGGGAACTGCCTTTTCCTCCTGGGTGCTCTTGCTGCGTCCCAGGTGCCACTTACCGTCCGCGGGCTTCGGGTGCATCAGGATGACGGGCAGTTCAACGCCAACGTCGCTGGAAGGGAAAGCTCTTCTTTCAGTGAATCCACCCAGCACCACACTACGTGGGCCCTGAGCACCACACCGTGCTGGCGCTGAGCGCTTGGCCCCACAGGCACCTCCCTGCTTACCTGGAAGTGAGATCCCCCAGGATGCTGCACCACAGAGAGAAGGGGCAGAAATCAGCCAAGGAAAGGAGGGGAGGAGTTAGCGTTTGATTTGAGATTAACTGGAAGACGCTTTAGCATGGATGAAGGGCAGTGGTAATGGGGCCGGAGGGGACCAAGGGGACCCAGCTGCCCCACAGCCACGGGGAGCAGGGGATGTCCCTGCTGCCCGCGCCCGCGAGCCTCACCCTCCTCGGGACACCACCAGGTTGACCTTCACTTTGTAGGACACCAGGATCCCCAGCACCTCCTTGTCCACGCCGGGCCTCAGGCTAGGAGAGAGGCAGAGCGGAGCAGTGAGATGCCACCATCCCTTCTACCCCTGTACAGATCCTGGGGCTGCCTCCATGCCCCAATTGACATGGGGTGCACTGGGGTTAGTGGAGAGGGACAACGCAGCGTGGTAGTCAAAGAGAGGGGAGGGATGGCTGAAACCGCAGCTTCTGGAGGCCACTCGAGCTGCCTGAGCGGGGACTTTCCCCTGACACAAGCCCAGCTCTTACATGGTGGTGGAGGCCAGGTTGGTGTCCTCGTGCTTGAGCTTGCCGTCCAGAGCCAGGCCTCGCTTCTCGCGGTTGGCCGAGAGCGTGGGGGTGACGGAGTACGTTTTGGAGAAGGTGGAGTTGGCCGCCACGTTCTCGCTGGAAGGGGCAGGAGAAGAAAGCTCAGGGCCAGCACCACCCTGATGGGTGCTCAGCACCACACCAGGGCAGGGCAGGGCCCCCTTCCTGCCCCATCCTCCCCGACGCAGCTGTCTGGGCTCATTTCCTCCTTTTGTTCCTTTCTACAACCACTTCTTTTTTTCTACCCCCCCCACCTTTGCTCTGTCCCTCCTCTTTTTCAGGGGCACAGAGGCCCTGCCTGACTGCAGCTGGCCTCAAGATGCAAAATGGGGAGAGGAAGCAGCCTGGGGACAGCTGTGCACCTTCCCCCAGGGACATCCCCCAGCTTGTGTTGGGGGGCTCGATGTCCACAGCCTTCCCTCTCCCCTGCTTCCTCAACATCTGCTCTTCTAACACTAATTTTTTTTTGCTGCCCAGTTTAAAACCATCATCACCACCCACTCCTCGTTCACTTCCTCCCTCTTCTCCCCCATGCCACGTTGCATGCCAGATCTTTTTTGCTCACTTTATCTCCTCCATGCACACAGTCTTCGTGTATTTATCCAGCGAGTAGAGAACCACGTCCGTGATCTGATCGACTGAGGCAGACAAGAGGGAGCAGCGTTGGTGTGGTGGCAGGGCGCACATTCCCCATCCCCAACACCAACACAGCGGGCACCAGGACGAGCCCCTCGCACTTGCTCTCACCTGAGATCTTAATTTTTTTCACAATCTTGTTGGTGGTGTTGTTGATGTTGACAGTCACGTTGATGGGGTCTCCGTGGTAGTAGATCTGCAGTCAGAAGAGACTCGGTTACGTGGCCAGCGAGCGGGACTGGGGACAGAGATGTTCCAGTCCCCATTTCTGGGGAAGTACAATGGTGGCACGAGGCAGGGGACAGCCCTTGTGCTGACCTCCTTGTCCAGGGAGGCCTCGAGGTGCAGGGGCTTGTCAGACATCATGAACTGCCGGGTGGTCTCCGACTTGGGCGCGGGGCCTGTTTTTATGGGTGCAAACTGGATCTTTCGGATGACGAGGCGCACCGAGTTCCTGCGGGGCGAGAAGCTGTCGCTGCCGGGCACCCCCACGCACAGGGGGACAGACACGGGGCTTGTCTTTGGGGGCACCCCAGTTCCTCTAGTCAAACCATGCAATCTACAGCCTGCTGTTAGGACGGGGAGGGTGCAGGCATGGGGACCAGCACCCTTCCTACGGGCAAAGTCCCCAATCCAAGTGTGACACCAGCTGATGGCACAGCCTTGGCCTGGCCCTGAGCTGGCCACCCCAAAATGGCCTGGTTGTTCATTTGTTCATTTTCTTGGCCATGGGGAAGTAAAGGGTTCCCCCACAAATACCTCTTGTGGATCTTCTCCTCCAGGTTTTCAGCACAAAACCCTTTCACCTCGAAGTCCACGCCGCAGGCCTGGGGGCACACATCAGGTTACAAAGCAGGGGGGGCTCTGAGCTGCCCGAGGTTCAGGCTTGCTCCCCTCCTTCCTCCATCGCATCCCGGGAGATCCCAGCCCCGGATCCACCTGCCCGTTCCCTCCAACCCTCACCCCACCTCATGGCCACCTCCCCACGACATGGCCGTGGGGACACGGGTTGGGGACAGCATCTGACCTTCCCCACATCGTCTGGTCCCGGCTGGAGGGTGACCGAGCAAGGCAAGTTGGTGGCAACCTGGGCAGGAGAGGGAAGGAGCAGATAAAGAGCGTGCCCGAAGATGAGCCCCGGTGCACACCACGGAGCCGTGGGGATGGGGAGGAGCAGCCCCTACCTCGAAGGTGAAGGGGTACGCGTTCTCGCCGAGCTTCTTCATCAGCTTCTCCTGCAGAGGGGTGAGGGTTTTGGGCACCTGGTCGGGCACCGGCGGGAAGATCTGTGTGGTCAGGACGTAGAGGTCCTTCCTGAAGGTCAGCCCGATAACATCGAGATCGTCTCGGCCGTAGCGGAATGCGCAAGTCAGCGTCACGTACACTGGGGCCGCCACGGGGGTGCAAGGAAGGCAAGGCGCAGGGGGAGAGGGTTGAGAAAGGAGGAAAGAAAGAAAAGTTGTGTTTATATCTCACTGGCATTAAAAGCAAGTTATTTACAGAAATATGACTGTTATTAAGACACAGATCTGACACCAAGTATAAAGTTAACAAGATCCATCGCATCTTTCTTCAAGGCACGGGCAGCTTCAGAGCTTTTTCTCCTGCCCCTTGTAACGTGGATTCTCGTGCCTTAATACCTTTTCTGTCCTTTAGGTACTCCGGGTCGATCAGACAGATGCCATCTGCAAATAAGCAAAAAGGAAGGGGCGGAGAGCTCGGCATGCCAGTAGGAGAGAAGATCCGTGTAAAAATACTGTATTTTTAAAGTCAAAATAGTCTGCTCATCGGCTGGAAGGTGGCCGAAGGGAGCTGCCTGTTGTGGGGACAGTGGCACTCCCTTGAACATCTCCCCCAGCAGTGCAGCAAAGGGATGTTATCTTTAAAGGTATTTCTTTTAAGGTGTTTGTAGGAAAATGCCCCAGGGGCTGGTCTCCTAGGCCACTCGCTGCCCCCAGCACTTGGGGGGACCCCACTCACCCACAGAGTCCACCGACTCCACGTGGTCCACAAAGTCCCTCTTCCCCAGGTAGATGGACAGCTAGTGGAGCAAAAGGAAACAGCGGAACAGGTTAGTGATTGCCATCGAACTGCCCCAAATTTTCAAGCCCTGGGTTGCGTTGCAGAGCTCTCTGACCCTGCAGGCATTCAGGGTGTTAGACCAGGCACCACATTTAAGGGGTCATGTAGGGTTTTTAAAATATTCCCTTTGAAAAGTGAGCCCAGTGGTGGCATCGTAACAGGTACAGAGAAACCAGGAGATTTCAAAGGGAATGAAAACCCAGACCATGTCCACTGTGCCCACCCACACCGGGGGCAGCCCTGTAGGTGCCTGCAGGGACTCACCTTGCCATTGGGGCTCGTCTTCTTGAACACCCTGCGGAGGAAACACACATGGGGCGGTTGGAACGGCCACGGCGAGGCTGGGGGCAGCACTGCCCGCTCCCCAGGCGGGGAGGGGACGGCCGCGCATCCCCCTGGGACGAGAGGAGCGTCCCCAAGAGCTGCAGCAGGGGATGTCCCAGCCCTTACAGAGACACTTACTTTGCTCCATCTGCCATTTTAAGTCAGGTGCCACGCGGCTTGGATCTGCAGGGAGAGAAGGGGGAAAATGGTGGAGGTGAGGAGGGGGGAGCCAGCAGCCACGCCAGCAACGGGGACAGAATTGTTCTCAGATGCTGCAGTTGCAGCTGGGGCTGCCCTGTTTCCCCAGGACTGCAAGGATCTGGGGGGTGCACGCTAGCGGTGAAGCTGCTGGAGACCCGTCAGGACCAGCTGAGCGAGCAGGCTCCATCTCCCAGGCTAAAAGGCAACAAGGAGGAGGTGAAAATGCAAGACTGATGCCCCATGCAGGGCAGGCTTTATTAAAAATAAGGGGAAAGCACAGGGTGGCTCCCCGGGGAGCGAGTGTGAGTCTGGGAAAAGCAAAGAAAATGAAAAACAGGCTTTAAGGTGCTCTGATTTTATATATTTTCTTGTCTGCAGGAAATTTGCTGCCAGGAGTTAACAGGAGGAATGTGCTCATTTTGTCCCATCGCTCACAGGAGAGCGAGGAAGCTGCAGATAGAACAGCTGAGAGCCATCCAGCTGCCCCACAGGCCCCGACCCATGGCCCTGACCCCGGCACATCCATCCCACTGCTCCGAGCCAGCACACCGGCGGCGTGGGACCTCCCGGGCCGGGGCTGCCTGCAGTTTGCTTGCTCAGGCCCAGCGTCCAGAATTAAACTGCAAATATCTCGCTGATCACCGGCTGATTTGCAGGGAGATTAGAAGGGATGAGCTCGGCTTCTTAAACTTAGGCTGCTCTGACATTAGCAGGGCTTAAGCCCAGGCAGGATTTGACGCCCCAGGGGTGTGTGGGCAGAGTTGTTCCTTTACGTAAGCAGTGATGCTGGAGAGAAAGAAGAAACTGATACAGAGGGAGCAGGGGGGAGACGATGATCCTCTTCCCCAGGGAAATCAAGGGATTAGTCCCAAACAGAGGATCTGTGATTCCCTCAGGTGCTGCGGGGGGTGTGAAGCTCGGGCATCCACATCTGCGGGGTTCCTTGGGCAGCAGCAAGAGGAGATGCAAAGGGAACGGGAGCAGAGCGGTGCTGCGGGCTCAGCCCTCTTTGGGGCCCAGGAACTGGGGAAAGGGGGATGAAAGGCAGGGGAGAGGAGAGCTGGAGCCTCCTCTGTATGTGCCAAGGCTCACAGAGGGGCGACTGGGACTCCTGGCTTGGCTGAGCTCTCCTACACCACTACGGATGCCTCTGCCCATGCTGAAATCCATCTGGGCAATTTTTTCAGCCCCAAGCCTCCCTCCTTCCAGCCCCGAGTCCGGCACCGATGTCCCTGCCCCACAGCACCCCACGAAGCAGCCGGGGCCGTGCAGGCAGCACTCACCTGGGCTGGGTGCTGGTCTCCTCCTCCTCTCCCCGACGTCCCCCTGCCGCCTGGCACCGCAGGCTGCTCCCCGTCCTGCGGCTTCTTATACCTGCCCCGGCCCTCCCCCGGCTCCCGGCTGGCTTTGGCTGGAGATGAGTCGTGTTGGGGGGGAGAGGTATTTTGGGGCTCGAATCCTATTAGTTGATTAACTGGGGAGACGCTCCGCGAGTAAGAGTGGGCTATAAATACGGCTGCTGCTGGAGCCCCGAGAAAGCAGATTATGGAGCTTGGCGGAGCTTAGGAGCAGGGTGATGCTAATTGAGCCGGACGGTCCCGGCGGGCAGGGCAGTGGGCAGGGGTGCCCACTCCCACGGGGTCACCCCACCACCGCTCCCACTGCACGTGGAGCCGGGACAGCCCCGGGTTCGGTGGCGGAGGGGAGGGTAGGGGCTGCCTGGTTTGATTCCTCCCATGGCCAACGTGCCCATGTGGCCGGGACCTCCAGGTCTGGGGGCTCCCCACATCCTAAAACCTGCTGGGGGGTCAGGTGGAACCCCGAAAACTGCCAGTGGGTGAGAACAGAGGGCTGCTGGTTTAGGAGATGACAGGCAGTGCACTCACGAGGGCAGCCCTCACGCCAGCTCCGCTCCCGCTGCCATTTCATAACACCGCAGGCCGGCCTCGCCTGACCCCATTAGCACATTATTAATTCAAGGTTTGCCGCTGCAAATAGGAAACTCGGGAAAGTGTGGAGCGGATTGAGCTCGTGGCAGGCCCGGGGATCGCC
Organism: Cygnus atratus; assembly: GCF_013377495.2. Lineage (NCBI taxonomy): Eukaryota > Metazoa > Chordata > Aves > Anseriformes > Anatidae > Cygnus > Cygnus atratus. The sequence goes on from NC_066374.1 coordinate 19,791,665, forward strand.
CTCCCACAGCAGTGCCCTCGGCGTGCTCCGCGGGCAGCGGGGACAGGGCAGAGCCCGAGGAGCAGCACCGCAGCCGCCAGCTCCCCTCCCGCACCCCGCTCGGCTTTAGCTGCCGGCACGTGCTGACCGGGGCCGGGACTTGTGATCCCTTTTAATTGCACACAGGAGAGCTGCTTAGTTTGCAGATTAGCGGGCACTATTTCTGCCAAGGGCAGGGGACACGTGAACTGTGACCTTCCCGGCGGCAGAGGTCCCGGACACCCTCGTCCGTGCTGGTCCCAGTACGGTGCCCGTGGCCCCGGGTGGCCACATCCATCCCCGTGCTCACACCGGTGTGTTTGCAGCCAGGTGCTGGGACACCACGAGGACCAGCCCTTCCTGGCAGTTGCACCCCGGGATGATTCTCCTGGAGCCACCCCTCTGCCTGACTTTGGCGGCCGTGCTCCTCTGCTGGGCGATGCCTTTCTCCTGTTCAATAAATGGCAAAAAGCTGCCTGCCTCGTCCCAGCCTGCCCTCCGGGGCCCCGTGCGGCTCAGCCCACTCACACGCTGCGGCAGCGCGGGCTGACGGGTGCAGACGGCGACGATTTCTGAAAGCCCCTGAGAGCTCCGTGTCTTCTTCCCCTGATCTGGATTAGGCGACGTGGACGGCGCTAATCCCACCCGCCACCAAAGCCGGGCGCCTCCGGGGCCGTGGGGAATTACTGCTGCGCTGTTAAGTAACAGCCGGGAGCAGCGCTGGCACGAGAGGGTCCCGGGGGGACGGGGTCTCTGCCACCACCCTGACTTGCTCCTGTCCTCGGGACGTGATGAGGGATGCAAGCACCAGCAGCCCACAGCCGCCAGCCCAGAATAAACCAGGCTGCCCAACTTCTTGGTGGCCCTGGCCACAGGTTCCTCTGTCCTCTGTTCCTCTGTTCCTCTGTCACCAGGAGCCCGGGGGATGCCAGCCCAAGAGGAAGCCTCGGAGAGGCTTGGGCAGACAGTGCTGGTGGAGCATCCCCGTGCCTGGGGCTCCTTGCTGTGGGGGGATGGCTCCTGAAGCCCAAGTGCCAGCCTGGGCTGTGCAAAGAGTCTGGGGAGAAACACGGGGGGGTGCAGCCCCCGCTGCCCCACGTCCCCTGCAGCAGATGGTGGCTGCAGCTCGTCTGTAATTAACGGGGCGCTGCAGCGCTAATCGCCAACGCAGCCCGGGGCAGAGCTGCCCAGCACGTGCGGGGCCCTCTCACTGTCTGTGGCAGGAGTGAAGCCTCTCTGTGAACCCCAGCAGCCCCCCAGGACTCTCTGCAGCCCTGCCGCAGCCCCCCTCCTCCCCAAACCCTCCCCGAGCCCCCGCACCCTGGAGCCAATCCCCCTGAACACAATTAGGGGTGCCCGGCTCCCTTGGGCACCCGATGCCCGCAGCATCGCCGTCCCAAAGTGGCTGGAGCTGGCCCCACGTGGGCTGCGGTGCCCCCAGGAGCAGGCGTTTCGGTCGCTGCCACCCTGAGCACACCTCAGGGTGACGCCACGCAGCCAGCTGTCCCCTCTCCTGGGGCACAACCGAGGGAAGGGGCTCGGAGAAGACGGGGAGCGGGGCGGTGGTGGAGCCCCCATGCCTCTCCCCGCCGTGCTCGGGGCGCTGGGCCCCGCATGGCCGCCGGCTTCCCCTTGCCAGCGGGGCTGGAGCAGGAGGAGGAGCGAGGAGGCTGGTCCTGACCGCGGGGAGAGCAGAGCGCAGAGAAGGAGGAAGAGCGCGGGGCGGGCGCCGTGGTGCTGAGCGGGTGGCGGGGGGACGCCGCGCGGCTGGGCCCGGCCGCCGGGGACGAGGAGCGGGGCCACCGGGGCGGGTGCTGCGTGCCCTCTGCCCTGCTGCTGCCCCACCGGGCACGACCACGGTGAGCACACTGGGAGGTAGCTCGGGGCTGCACCCCGAAAGCTCTGCTCGCTGCCCTCAGCACCCTGCCAGAGCCGCGGGAGCGCCGTGTCTGCGAGGGAGGGTGAGTGCCTCCGGTGATGTTCGGGGCCCACGCACCGGCGGGACGCCGGCATGGCCTGTCCTTGCTGTGCACCCGGACGGGATGGTGGCCCCGGGGCTGGGGTGGTGGCTTGGGGTGACCCTGCCACGGGTCACTGATGCGCGCCTCTCTGCCCTGCTGCACCCTGCAGGCTGGAGCCCCCATCATGAGGAGCAGCCGGACCCCCAGCATCCCCCCGCAGCCTCCCCGCTCCCGCTCCTGCCGCACCGCCCGGCTGCGGGGCTCGGCACGGGGCGCCCCGTCCCCATGAGCAGCGCCTCAGCGGCTGCACGTCACCCGTCGGGACCCCCAGCCGCCGCCTCGCCTGGGCGCCGGGGGGCCGGGCCCCCACCTTCGCCTTCCCGACCCACCCCCGTGGGCCGGCTGATGTGGGGCTGGGACCGCGGCACAGCGCGGCCAGCCTCCTGCCACTCGGGGGGATGGCGGCGGCCAGCTGGTACCACCGGGACATCAGCCGGGTGGTGGCTGAGGACCTGCTGGCCAAGGCCGGCAGGGACGGCTGCTTCCTGGTGCGGGACAGCGAGTCCGTGGCGGGGGCATACGCCCTTTGCCTCCTGTGAGTTCCCCGCCTCCGCTCTGCTCTTGGCATCCTTCTGGTCGCTCGATGAGAAAGGACCCGGCCCCCATCCTGATGGGGATCGGCGGGGCTGGGGGGTGGTGCGGCCCCCGCAGCGAGGCAGGGGTTTAGGGGTGGGGGCAGTAAATTATTTGACAGCCTAAGGGATGTGCACGGGATGCAGCCGCTGGTTCTGCTTCGGTCAGCGCTGACACCGGGATATCGGGGTGATGCCCAGCTTGGGTCAAGGGAAAATCCTGGCAGAAGCCTCGGCCAGGAGCCCTGCCCGGCTGCCAGCCCAAACTCAGCACCCCCAGGGGACGTGGGGGGCAGCACCCCAAGCCCTTTGGGGCTGCCCACGTTTGGGTGCCCACGCTGCCCGCCCAGCCCCTGCGTGGGACAGGAGAGGCGGCCGGCACAGCCCTCCCTCGGCGCACACAAACATCCCCTCTCTGTCCAGCCCCTGGCGCGCCGGCATCCGGACCACGGCGCCTGCTGTTAACTTCTCACATGCCGGGGTTTCGGCAGCCCAAGCGCCAAAATGTCACTGCTGGTCAGCGGCACCGTGGGGCTGGGGGCTGCGGTGCCCGCCGGGACCCTCCTGCAGCCCAGGGACACGTCCGTGGGGACAGGAGAGGCCGGGATGGTGTTGCACGGGGCGGTGCCTCTGCGGGTTTGGAAGGATGCCCCCCAGCTCCCCGTGGCTTTCCTGGCCAGGCGCGAGGTCCAAATTGCAAACACATGGTGCTGGGGAGCGCGGGGGTGCAGGGCACGCCGGGGAGGGGGGGGGGGGGTGGCGGGCAGGGCGATGATTTTATTTCCAGAAACAGGAGCTGAGTTCCTCCGTCTGCAAAGGGGACAGGGTGCAGACGCTCGGCTCTCCCCCAGGTTCCAGCGGCACGTCCACACCTACCGCATCCTCCCCGACGACGAGGGGCTGCTCTCCGTCCAGGTGGGTGGCAGGGGCCGGCTGCTCGCCGTGCACCCTCAGGAAGCAGGTGCGGAGGGGCTGGGAGGTTTGCTGCCACCTCCAGCTTCTTCTGCACGGCGCCCGGCGAGGTGGAGCCTGCAGCTCCCCGCGCCCAGCGAGCGGTGCGGTTTGCTTTTTGCACGAGCTGGCTGCAGCGCGGCACCACAGGATGTGCGAGCTTTGCACGGAGGCTTTCTGCAGCGCGGCCCGGCTGGGAACGGTGCCGCTCCGGCGGCCTCGCAGCAGCAGCCTGCTGCTGCTGCACCTGGGGCAGCTTTGCAAAATATTTTCCCCCTTCCTGTCGCTGTCACCGTCCCGGCCGTGAGAGCGGGCAGAGCATCCCCTGCTGCCCACCCACACCAGCCCAGCCCTGCAGCCCCGCTCGCTGCTGGCTTGGCCTCGTCGTTCCCCTTTGGTGTCCCTTCGTGGTTTCTCCTGGTTCCTGACCCTCTGCCACCACCTTTCTGGGTCCCTAAAACAGCCCCGCTCTGCTCCCACATGTGCTTCCCAAGGGGGTATCCCTGTCTCCTCTCCCTCCGTGTCCTCCTGTTGCCCTGCAAGGGTTGGCATCCGGCTGGCACCCACAGCTCGGCTCGGGCCCTTTTGGGGGACAGACCCCAGCCGGCACAGCAACCTGCCTGGGGGTGCCCCCATCCCGCAGAGCCCATGGACGGGGGGCACATCCCGGGCCACCGTCCCCTCTGCCTCCCCAGACCATCCAGGGCATCCAGGCCAAGTGCTTCCGCACGCTCCCCGACCTGATCGGCGCCTACCAGCAGCCCAACAACGGGCTGGTGACGCCCCTGCTCTACCCCGTGCACCGGCCCCGGGACGTGGCCGACGAGGACTCGGGTGAGCGGGGACGGGTGCTGCGGGACGGGGCGGCGGCGGGGAGGTGCCCGTGCTGAGCCGGGTGTCCTGTGCCCGCAGACGGGGAGGACGGCAGAGGGAACCAGGCAGGCAGCGCGGTCCCCGCTGGGGGGTCCGGGGGGAGCACGGGGCTCGGCGCTCCCCCTGCCCGGCCCCACATCTCGCAGCAGCTGCAGCTGAGGCTGCAGGAGCAGGTCCACAGCAGGTAACGTCCCCTTCCCTCCCGAGGGACTGCAGGGGTGGGCACGGCCATGGGGAGAGGAGCAGGGGGTGGTGGCGCTTCCCAAAAAGTAGGAACTTCGTAAACCCTGAGCGAGGTGCCAAGGGCTGGCACCGCTCCGAGCCCGGGGCTGGCACTGCTCCGAGCCCGGGCACCTCCGCTCCCAGCCACTGCCTCCCCCTGCAGCCCAGCCAGCGACTTCATGGGCTTCATGGCCGAGTACCTGACCCAGCACCTGCAGCTGGACCTGGAGGCGCTGCGCAACGGGCACCTGCAGCTGCGCCACCTCAGCACCGCCCTCGTCACCGCCTGCAGGGCGCTGCACAGGCGAGTGGCCTGGGGGTGGCAGGGCAGGGGACAGCACACGGGCAGCACTGCGGGGCACTCGCCTCATCCCCGTCCCCATCCCCATCGCCATCGCCATCCCCGTCCCCATCCCCATCCCCATCGCCATCCCCATCCCCATCCCCATCGCCATCCCCATCCCCGTCCCCATCCCCATCCCCGTCCCCATCCCCATCCCCATCGCCATCCCCATCCCCGTCCCCATCCCCATCCCCGTCCCCATCCCCATCCCCATCGCCATCCCCATCCCTGTCCCCATCCCCATCCCCATCGCCATCCCCATCCCCGTCCCCATCCCCATCCCCATCCCCATCCCCATCGCCATCCCCATCCCTGTCCCCATCCCCATCCCCATCGCCATCCCCATCCCCGTCCCCATCCCCATCCCCATCCCCATCCCCATCGCCATCCCCATCCCTGTCCCCATCCCCATCCCCATCGCCATCCCCATCCCCGTCCCCATCCCCATCCCCGTCCCCATCCCCATCGCCATCCCCATCCCTGTCCCCATCCCCATCGCCATCCCCATCCCCATCCCCGTCCCCATCCCCATCCCCATCCCCGTCCCCATCCCCATCCCCATCCCCATCCCCGTCCCCGTCCCCGTCCCCATCCCTGTCCCCATCCCCTGGGCAGCGTGTGCCTGGCAGATCATCGCCACCGTGCTGGCTCTCATGCTCATCCGCCTCTCTGCAGTGAGATCGACTTCACGTTGGCGGGGCTGGAGACCCTGGCCAGGGTGTTCGACCCCCCTGCGTCCCCTCGCAGCCCAGCCAGGGAGCAGGTGAGGCCCCGGGGGCTCATCCCGCCTGGGCACGGGGAATTCTTTGGGGTGGTTTTAGTGCCTGTCTGCACCCAAGGGTGCTGCATGCCCTGCGTGCTCCCTGGGCACTGTGTGCCTGCTGGGGACACGGGGTGGCTCCCTGCTGGGACAAGCAGGGTGGCGTTTCTGCACCTGGTTCAGGCTGGGGGGAGCTGGTCCCTGCCAGCCTTGTTGTGCACCCAGAGCTAGCAGGGAGGAGCGCACAGCCCCATCTGCTCCTGGTGCCACGCTGCTCCTGGTGCCATGCAGCCCAGCGAGCGCCCGTCCTTCTCCCCAGGGCCTCCTGGCCAGCGATCCCGACCTGGAGCTGCTCCTCAACAAGATCTCTGCCGTCAACCACCTGCTGTCATCGCTGGAGAAGAAGGTGCCTGGTCCCTGCGTGCTGCAGGGTGGGGAGGGAGGCATGGCCGGAGCCTCGCAGTGCTTGGGCAAACTCATCAGCTAACTGAGCCCTCCGGCAAAGCGAATTTCTGGGCAGCTGAGATGTCCCCATGACGTGCCAGACCCCTGGCCTCTTCCCGTGGTTAGGGTCCCCTGCCGTGGGCTCCCAGTCACACCATTCCCCCAAACTGGAGACACCTCAGCCGTCCCCAGGCCATCACCTGCCACCCATCCCGTCCCCAGCTCTCGCTCCTCTCGCTGCCAGGTGCTGAGGTCCCTGCAGGAGACGGTGTCGCGGCACAACCTGGCGCTGCCCAGCCTGGCGGCCCCGCCGCCGGCCACCAAGCCCCTGGCCGTGCAGTGCTTCGAGGTGAGGGCATGGCGGGCATGGGGTGGTCCCGGAGCTGGCGTCGCTCCTGGGTCAGGGCCGACCCGGGAACCCCTCCTGGTGCCACAGGTGAAGGTGGGCAAGTCGCAGCGGGCAGCCCTGACGGTGGACGTGGAGCTGGGCACGGTGGCCATCACCAAGAGGGGCAGCGGGTCGCCGGAGGAGACCATCCCGCAGGACAAAAGTAAGGGGCTGCCACCCGCCGGGTGCAGGAAGATGCGCTCCCTGCGCTGGGGGGTCCCTTCCTCACGGCCGGCGTTCAGTCCTGCAGCTGATTAAATACCAGAGCGTGCAGAGCAAGGTGAGGCTGGTGTACGACCGCGACCTGCAGAGGAGCCTGAGCAAGGACTTCGTCTTCCCCAGCGCGCGGGTGAGCCCCGCTGGCTGCGCCCGGGGGGTGTCCCACCAGCCCCTTTCCCCTCCTTTTTCTCCTCGGAGAGGCCGTTTTGGGAACACAGACCTGTTATTTAGCCATGCAGTGAATAGGTGGTCTCAAGGTCCAGGCCACCCCCGTGAGCCGTCTCTGGCACCTGGGGGCTGACGTCCCCCTGACCCAGCCACCTTTTAGGGTGCTGTGTTCCCCTACACCTGGGTCCAGCACCAGGGCCCTGTGCCCCCATATGTGCCCTGAGCCCCCCATATCACCCACAGAAGCGAGAAGCCTTCTGCCAGCTGCTGCAGCTGATGAAGATCCAGCACTCCAACCTGGACGAGCCCGACCTCATCTCGGTGTACGTCGGGACGTGGAACATGGGTAAGGGGCCTCGGTAAGGTCCTGTTGTCCTGGGGGGGGGACACTCACTGTGAGCCTGGGGCGGGTGCTGGGAGTCTGCGGGGAGCTGCCCTGGGAAATGCAAGGTCCAAGCTGCTCCTTGGTGGGGGGAGGATGGAGAAGACCCCAGCCTGGCCATTTTGGGGTTTGCCCTGTTGCAATTTGCTTGCGCTGTTGCTGTTGGGAGGTATGGATGCCTGAAGGGTTTCACATCCCAGCACAAGTCTGAGATGTGCACGGGTGGGCCATGGTGCTGGCGTGATGCTTCCTATCCCCAGGGGGCCCCGGAGATGCACAGGGCAGGACCTGGGGGTGGAGAGGGGCTCGAGGAAGTCACCCGCTGTCCCCGTCCCCCAGGCAGCGCCCCGCCGCCGCGCTCCCTCGCCTCCTGGCTGACCTCGCGGGGCTTGGGGCGCACGCAGGACGAGACCACCGCCTGCATCCCCCACGACATCTACGTCATCGGCACCCAGGAGAACTCCCTGGGCGACCGCGAGTGGGTCGAGTTCCTGCGCGCCTCCCTCAAGACGCTGATGGCCATCGACTACCGAGTGGTAACGGGCACCTGCTGGGGCCTCGCTGCTCCTCCAGCCCCGCCGTGCCGCTGTGGGGTGGCACCGGGGCGGGCAGCTCACCCCCGTGCCCCGCAGGTCGCCCTGCAGTGCCTGTGGAGCATCAAGATGGTGGTGCTGGTGAAGCCCGAGCACGAGCGGCGCATCAGCCACGTCCACACCTCCAGCGTCAAAACGGGGATCGCCAACACGCTGGGTAGGGAGGGGACGGGGACCCCGCGGAGCCGGGGGGCTGCCCCACGGGACTCCGAGCCCCCCCTGAGCTCAGTGTCCCTGCAGGGAACAAGGGGGCCGTGGGCGTCTCCTTCCTGTTCAACGGGACCTCCTTCGGCTTCGTCAACTGCCACCTGGCCTCCGGCAGTGAGAAGACCCACAGGTGATGGGGGGCTCGGGGGGTGGGTGTGTGGGGTGCCCCGCTGTCCCCGGCCCCCTCCCGGCCCCAGCTGGCAGGGGCAGGGTGCCCCGTGGTGTTTTTGGGGGGGTTGATGAGCGGCTGCCGTCCCCCACCCCGCGCGGCACAGGCGGAACCAGAACTACAGCGACATCCTGCGCTCCCTGGCGCTGGGCGACAAGCGGCTCAGCGCCTTCGACCTCACGCTGCGCTTCACCCACCTCTTCTGGTTCGGGGACCTCAACTACCGCCTCGACATGGACGTGCAGGTGGGTGCCCCCCGGGACCGCCCCCGGCTGCCCCCGGGCACCGCCGCTCACCGCTCCTCCCTCCGCCTGCCCAGGACATCCTGACCCACGTCACCAAGAAGGAGTTTGACATCCTGCTGGCCGTCGACCAGCTCACCCTGGAGCGGGAGAAGAACAAGGTGTTCCTGCAGTTCAGTGAGTGCAGGGGGCACGGTGGTGGCACCCAGGGACCCGCTCTCCTGGTGCCACCTCCAGCGCGTGGCGGTGCCTGCACAGCTCTGTGCGAGATGCCAAAAACCCCGGGGGAAATCGGTGTGCACCATGAACCCCCCCGGGGCAGCGTCCCTGGAGGCAGCACCATGGGAGCATGCAGCTGTTGGGACAGCCAGAAATGCTGTCCCCATGTCACCCGTGTGTCTCCGTCCCCAGGAGAGGGTGACATCTCCTTCCCACCCACCTACCGGTACGAGCGGGGCTCCCGGGACAGCTACATGTGGCAGAAGTTCAAGACCACGGGGGTGAGTTCCCAAAGCATCGCACCGGGAGAAAGCAGCCCGACCCAGGGAGGGGACCTAAATCGGCTGCTTTTCTCCTCCCTAGATGAGGATCAACGTCCCCTCGTGGTGCGACCGCATCCTCTGGAAGTCGCACCCCGAGACCCACCTGGTCTGCAACTCCTACGGTGAGCGGGACGGGGCTGGGGCTGAGCCTGGCGCAGCCGGAGCTGCCCGGGGCTTGGGGACAGTCACCGGCTGTCCCTCCCCTCTCCAGGCTGCACCGACGATATTGTCACCAGCGACCACTCGCCCGTCTTCGCCACCTTCGAGGTGGGCGTGACGTCGCAGTTCGTGCCCAAGAACGGTAAGGACAAGGGGACGGGGCCTGTCCCCGCGGGGACCCGGGCACCCATCCTGCACCCGCCGAGCCCCCGCGCCTCCCGCAGCTCCCGGCAGCAGCCCCGAGCCCCTGGCCTGCATCGAGTGGGAGAGCATCGAGGTGATCGTGAAAACCGCCAGCCGCAGCAAGTGCTACATCGAGTTTCACTCCTACTGCCTGGAGGGTGAGGTGGCCCCGCGGGGACGCAGCGCCGGGCGGGGGGCTGTGGGGTGGGCAGGCTCTGCTGCCGGCACGGGGCTGGAGCTGTGCCCCCCTCCCCGGCTCTCTCCCCGCAGAGGCTCAGCGGAGCGGGGAGAACAGCTCCCAGAGCTGCGACGTCCCCGGCTTCCTCAAGATGGGCTGGTCGGCCAAGCAGCTGCCCGTGGTACGCAACGCACCGCGGAGGGCCCTCAAGCATCCTCCTGCCTCCTCATCCCCGTCCCTCTCACCGTGCCGTGCCCGCACCCTGCACGGGGTGAACCCTGAGAGGGACAGGGGGCTGTCACTGTCCCCCGAGGACAGAGCCCAGCCGTGCACCCTGCCCCGCAGCAGCCCCCCAGCACCCCTCTCTCCTCGTGCAGCTGAACCCCATCCTGCCGGACCTGGAGTACCTGGGGGACCAGCACCTGCTCCTCAGCATCAAGGGCGTGGAGAGCTGCGAGTCCTACGGTGCGTGCAGGATGGGGGCACGGGCAGGGTGCTGCTGTGCACGGGGGGGGGGCTCGCTGGCCCCTGGAGCCACCCCATTAACGCAGCCCTGTGCTGTGCGCACAGGCGAGTGCTGCATCGCGATGAGGTCGATGATCGGCAGCATGGCCCAGCAGTTCGAGACCTTCCTCTTCCACCGAGGCGAGGAGACGGGCTCCATGCGGGGCTGGATGAAGGTCCGGGTCCCCAAGGAGAGACACAGCACCCGCGAGAGGCTCTACGGTAAGGCGACCCCGTGCCACCCTGCTCCTGCCGCGCAGTGCCCGTCTCTCCGGCACCCATGTGGGGGAAGAGGTGACACTTCTGTGCCTCTGCAGAGTGGATCAGCTTTGAGGAGGAGGACGATGCTCCGGCAGCGGACACCCCGACGTGCCCCAAGCCACCTCTCAGGTACCCCGCTGGTGCTGCCCCTCCACGCACCCCATCCCCAGGCGATGCTGAGCCCTGTCCCGCCGTGCCTCGCAGGAGCCGGCCCCACAGCCTCCCGGAGGCCAGCAGCTACACCAACCCAGCCTACTTCATCTTCGAGGGGCTCCCCACCACGTGGGCGCTGGGCACCGGAGAAGCCCCCAACACGCAGGCGGAGAGCCCGACGGGGGGCCAGCGGCGCCGGAGCCCCCTCAGGGCACGGGTCCCCTCGCCCTCGCCCCGCGGGTGCCTGCTCAGCCCCCCTGGCGTGGGCAGGCAGAAGCGACCCAAGTCGGCCATCCTGGAGAGGGATGCGCCAGCAATGGGCGACTGCTCGCTGACGGCGCTGCACATGGCCACCTGCCTGAGCCAGCTGGACCGGCTGGCCCCCGGGCGTGCAGGGGACAGCCACAAGGTGCTGCTGCGCCAGACCCACAGCGCCCTGGAGCCGCCCCCCCGGCGCTCCCCGGGGGTGCCGGGGCGCACCACGGATGCTCGCCAGCACGGCCACCCTGGAGAGGTACCGCCATGGGGAGGGGACGTGCTTTTGGCTACCGGGCCACCGACAGATGCAGGTGGGCACTTTTGGTCCCGCCGTGATGCTGCTGAAGCCTTTCCCTGTTCTTCTTTCCCCAGTGGCCCTGCGACAGGTCCCGCAGCGCTGGCGTGGGGCCGGGCCACCTCGGCGTGCAGCAGTACGAGGAGGGGCTGTGCACCCACGGCTGGGACGGCCCCGAGTTCTTCAGGTACCCCCCAGCCCTGGAGCTGGCAGCAGGGGGCTCAGAGCACACCAGCACCACTGCCCCCAGGGTCCCTGGCAGAGCCCCGCGCCCTGGGGGGAACGAGAGGTGAGCCTCAGGGCAGGGCAGGGCGCAGGAGGCCGGGGGTGCACCCGCCGTGTCCCCAGGTCCTCGTGGAGGCCTGGGGGGGTCCCCGCTCCCTCTCGGTGGCTTCCCGGCAGGGGCTCTCTCTGGCCACATGTGTAGGGATGGCACCGAGCGGGACCTGCTGGAAGCTGGGGGGCTCAGCCCTGCCCACCGCAACGCCACTCCATGGTGAGGTGCTTGGGAACCCCTCGGGGAGCCTGCAGCACAGAGCCCGCCTCAAGCCTAGAGCCTAGACCCAGACGTGTGGGACTGGGAACATCCCACAGGGGTTCTGTCGCCCACCTCGCCTGGACACAGCCAGCACCCAGGACTGGACCTCCTGGCCATGTGCCCGACCTGCCTGGGCCCACCAGTGGGGGACTGGTGTGCCTCAGCTGGACAGCCTCGGGAAGTGGACATGGGGATGGATGCTCTCCGGGTGTCGCCGCACGTCCCCGGCCTCCCTCCCCTCCCCAAAGCAATGGAAGGACCCTGCTGAGCCCCCCCAGAGAGGAGGACAGGGGACATGGGGCTAACGGAGGCCGCTCAGGAGGTGGGGACTGCTGGATGCTTTGGACCTGGAGGCCCTGAGCACCCTCGTGCCTCGGCCGCGTCAGCCGCTCCCTCGTCCCGCCGCTCAGCCTGGCTGGGCCCACGTTCCCTGAGGATTTCTCCTCCAGCAGCTGCTCCCGGGGCTGCGTTCGGTTTCTGTACGAGGTGCACCTTGCTGCTCCCACCTGCAATAAAGTCTCAGGGTTCGGAGGACGCTGGGGTGTGCGTTTGTGTGTGCAGCTGGGGGCACGCGCTGCTCCCCGCAAGCCACGGGGAGCGGCGGCACCTGGCTGGGTGCTGCCCTCCTAGAGCAGGGACCCCGCTGCTGGGGTGCTGAGTTGGCCCCAGTTTTGGGGACACTATGCCCAGAGATGGCCCCAGTTTTGGGGACACTATGCCCAGGCTGGCCTCAAGGTGGCAGTGGCCACCTTTGTCCCCAGGAGAGCCCTGCAGGTCTGGGGTGCCAGGCAGGGTCAGCACCCCCGGGGGCAAGGGCGCTGCTGGGACCCCCACGGCCAGGGCTGGATGGGGCACCCCGTGGGGCTGGGGGCTGCTGCGGTCCCTGTGGGATGGGGGCCGTGGTCCCCAGGGGTGAGGGACTGTGCTCTGTATGGAGAAGGGCATGGTCCCCGTGGGAGAAGGGCCGTGGTCCCCATGGGCGAGGGGCCGAGGTCCCTTTGGGTGAGGGACCACGGCCACCAGAGGTGAGGGTCGCCACAACCAAGGGTCCTTCGCCCCCATGGGTGAAGGGCTGTGGCCCCATGGAGGAGGCACACATGTCCCATATCCCCGGGGCTGCCACGGGGGCTGCAGCCAGCCCGAAGCCTGCAGGGGCAGTGGACGGGACGGGAGAGGTGACGGTGGGGCTGGCAGGGGCGCCTGGCACGGGTGGCGGGTGCGCTGCGGGCTCCTGCCCCCGCCTCCGCCCGCCTCCAGCCCTGCCTCTCCCGGGCACTTTGCTCCCAGCGGTGGGAGAGCAGGAGCAGGCGTGCACGGGAGGGCACGGTGCGGCACGGCACGGCACGGCATGGGGTGGCACACCAGCAGGACCCCCGGCCCCATGGCGCACAGGCGCTCCCCGGGGGTGCCCCGTGGCTGAGAGACACCCCAGCCCCGGACTGCAGGTGAGATGGGGGTCCTGGGGGTGGTGGTGGGCAGCTGGACGGCCCCACCACGGCCCTGCAAACCTCTGGGGACCCTGTGGGCACTGCTTTGCCCCCTCCAGGGATGGAGGGGGCATCCTGGGGTGGAGGGTTGGGGGGATCAACCCGTCCTCCCCGTGCCTCCTGCCGCCCCTAAATCCCTCCGTGCATCCTCCTCCCGAACGCACCACTGTGCTCCTCCACCACCAAGGGCCTTCACCTCTCCTGGTGCAGCCACCTCCTCTTCTTCACCTTCCTCTTCATCTCCCTGAAGTGCTGTCTCCTCCGAGGGCAAAGCCACCCCTTGGGCTGCTACAGCTTTGCCTGATGCTGCCGGCTCCTGCCCCAGGACGAGGAGCCTGTCACCCGCCGTCCCGCTGAGACACCTCGAGGCAGGGGACGAGCCTGTGGGTGTGGGACGTGGTGGGCTTTGCCCAGGGCGCTGCACAGCTCCGGTGCTGCTGGAGACCCCGGGGAGGACACAGCTCCTGCTCGGGCAGCTCCCGTGAGCGGAAAAGGAGCAAAAAGAAATCAGGTCACGCTCCCCTGGTGCCAGGGCTTTGGCTGGGCGAACCACGTGGCGATTAGGGACAAGGGTCCTTCTGCAGTGTGTTTTGCATAATTTCCCCTTGTTTTGCAATTTCCAAGGGCTTAAGAGGGAAGAAAAGCCCCGTGTGTTCCGCGGCCCGGCAGCAGCCAGGCCCCAGCCTCACGCCGCCCCGAGCCCCCTGGCTCCATCTCTCTGCCCCGTCTCCGAAGGGCAGCGCATGTCCCCGCCGTGTGGCCCCGCAGGTGTCCCCAGCCCTTTTCGCCTCTGTCACCCTCTTTGTGTGCCATCTCGCTGTCCCCACCAGCAGCGCTTGGAGCAAGGGGAAGGCAGGCTTCACGCCTCATGCAGCCGCAAAGCGGGCAGGGCAGGACCCAGCATCGCGCTCCCGGCTCCACGTCCCTGTGTGCCGAGCATCCAGCTCCCTCCCAGCCCCGAAGGAGAACCAGCGCTGGGCTCGGAGCCTCTGCTCTGCGGCCGGGCCCTCCTGGAGGAGTGCACGGAGAAAGTGATGGGCAGGGAGAGCCTGGCTGGGGACGTCATCGAAGAGCAGGAGTGAGTAGGCAGTGACGTGGCCCCGGGTGGGGGGGGTGTAAATCAGAGCAGTTTAAACCGCTGACTTTGATCGTGACTAAGATGAGGAAGCAGGAAGCCTTGCCTGCTGAGATCGAGACTGTCAAATGCCATCTTCTCTTGCAATTTGATTTGTCAGTGGTTTTCTCAGGGGACGCTTGCCCAGGAGCAGCTAACTCGCACTGCTGCAGGCAGGCTGTCCACGGGCCTTTCGTATTCGCTTGCGGAAGCTGAGTACCTGCCCTCTCCGCAGGGCCGTCCAGCACCACGCTGCTGCTCAGACTTTTCCTTGTGCGTTTCTTACGTCAGATTATTTTATTTATTTTTTTAATTGGATTCTTCTTACCTTACTCATTTGTTGACCTGCTTCATGGAAACTGGCTTTGGTCACTGAAACCTGCGGCACGGCTGCTCTGACAGGGCTTCGTGTTGCATTGCTCCAGCTCACGCGTCCTCAGAGGTTGGAAGAGGAAAGAAATCTCTTGGTCCCTCCTGTCCCCGTCAGCATCACGGCTCGGGGAGAAGCAGCAGTGGGATTGGGACCAGCAGCAGCCCCTCCGGAGGGTGCCCCGGCCAGGCAGGGTTCCCAATCCCTGCTTTTTCCCTCCCGTTTGCAGGGGAGCTGAGCGAGCTCCCGCTGTTAATGTTTGATCAGGACCTGCCTGTGCTCTCTGAACTCACCCCATCGTCAGGCTGCCCGCGGTGGGAAGGAAGTGCCAGGGCGCTTGGTTTGGGCCCAAAGCCGCGTTCAGCCCAGAACTCAAACAAAGAGCAGGGGGTGCGTGCGGCGCACAGGGGCTGGTCCCCCGGCCTGCCGCCTGCCTGCCCGCCCAGCTGCCTTGGATTGCTTTATGATCATCTCTGTAAACTCGGGGCTGTCTCCGCGGGGCCAGGGGCAGGACAGCCGGCGGCTCACCTGAGCCACAGATGCGCCCTGCGGGAGATTCCTGCCAGCCACGCTCGCTGCAAGAAGCCGCGCGGCTCGGTGGTGGCGAAGGACAGGGGTAAAGGGGATGGGGGGAGAGGGAGATGGGGGGGGGACCCTGGGGTGATGCCGCCGTCTGCTCACACCCCCAAACCAGCAACCCCCATTGCAGCCCTGAGCCGAGCCCTGCTCCATCCCAGTGCCCACCAGGACTGGGCTGACACGAAGGGAGCACCTCCCCGGTGCCACTGCCACCAGACCGTGGTGCCGGTGGCCTGGAGGGGGTGGGTTCTGCTGCAGCCACCCCCTGCCCAGGGGGTGCTGAGGGGCCGGGGAGCTGGGAACCCATCTGGGGCAGCGGCTGGAGAAGCTCCCTCTGCCTGCCAGAGCAGCGGGCGCTGAACTTTAGACGTCTCGAGAGGCGAACGCGACCATTTTACAGCTTGCCCTTGCCTCTCGCCCCCCGGGACCGATTTGCCGGGCCGCTGAGAATCCCGGTCTTTGATCCAAACAATGCGCGAGGGGGAAATGTCCCCGATGGCTTCGAACTTGCGCTGTCTCGGGCTGGGGCTTGGCTCGGGCACAGCTCCTCTCTGCACCGCTTAGATCATCGCTCTCCTAGGGAGAGGAGCCGGCAGCTGGAGGCCCCTCGCTGTCCAGGGACACTCTCTCCCAAAGGCTCCTCTAACAGCCCTCCAAGGATTTCTCCGGGCCATGGTACCCCCCCCTAGACAAGCCTTTCTTCTCCTCCCGCCTTTCTTCTGGCAGGGACCCCTCTGGGACCGGCAGCATTGTCAGGATGGTGCCAATTAGGCTGAGCTGGCTTCCAAGAGGCTGCGCTGGCACCGAGCGGGGCTGCTGTTGCTCATCAAGGTCTCATTGTTCGCCGCGCCGCGGGTCTGCTGGCCGGGCCCGGGCGCCCTGCCCGGCTCCGTGCGGCGCGGGTGTCACGGCGCGCCGCTCCGAGGGATGGTCCGCGGGTGTCACTGGGGGGGCTCCGAAGGGGAGGACGTGTCAAGCTCCAACCCTGGAGCTGAGAAAAACCAGAGAGGCATCAAAGTGGCCGGAGCTCCTGGAGGGGGGGCAAAAATCTGGCATCTTTGGCCGCCTTCCCCGCTTTGTGCCTGACAATGGCTGGGATCAACAACTAATGTGTTGTTATTAACTGCTCCCCCAGATCTGGCTGGGAGAACATGGCCGCTCCAGCGAGGATGTTCCCAGTTGCCCTGTGGACACCGACTCCGACTCCCTGGCCGGGAGGGAACAGCACGGCCGCAGAGGAGGCGAAGTGCGTCTTCAACGAGGAGTTCAAGTTCATCCTGCTGCCCATCTCCTACGGCATCGTCCTGGTGGTGGGGCTGCCCCTCAACACCTGGGCCATCTGGATTTTCGTCTCCAGGATGAGGCCCTGGAACGCCACCACCACCTACATGTTCAACCTGGCCGTCTCCGACACGCTCTACGTCCTCTCCCTCCCCACCCTGGTCTACTACTACGCCGACCGCAACAACTGGCCCTTCGGGAAGGCGCTCTGCAAGATCGTGCGCTTCCTCTTCTACGCCAACCTCTACAGCAGCATCCTCTTCCTGACCTGCATCAGCGTGCACCGCTACCTGGGCATCTGCCACCCCATCCGCTCCCTCAAGTGGGTGAAGACCAAGCACGCGCGCCTCATCTGCGTGGGCGCCTGGCTCGTCGTCACCATCTGCCTCATCCCCAACCTCATCTTCGTCACCACGAGCTCCAAGGACAACAGCACCCTGTGCCACGACACCACCAAGCCCGAGGAGTTCGACCACTACGTGCACTACAGCTCCTCCGTCATGGCCCTCCTCTTCGGCGTCCCCTTCCTGGTGATCGTCGTGTGCTACTGCCTGATGGCCAAGCGGCTCTGCAAGCCCAGCTTCTCCAGCCCCGGCCCCCGCGTGCCCTCCTTCAAGCAGCGCTCCATCAAGATGATCATCATCGTCCTCACCGTCTTTGCCATCTGCTTCGTGCCCTTCCACATCACCCGCACCCTCTACTACACCTCCCGCTACTTCCAAGCCGACTGCCAGACCCTCAACATCATCAACTTCACCTACAAGATCACGCGGCCCCTGGCCAGCATCAACAGCTGCCTGGACCCCATTTTGTACTTCATGGCGGGGGACAAGTACCGGGGACGGCTGCGCCGGGGGGCAGCCCAGCGCCCCCAGCCCGCGCCCACCTCCCTCCTGGCCCTGGTGTCCCCCTCGGTGGAGAGCAGCGTGGTGGGCAGCTGCTGCACCAGTGACCCCCGAGGGATGGGGACGGCGCGGAGCGGAGGCGGGCGGTGAGGGGCGAGGCAGGGGAGCGCTGCGTGGGACCCCTGGTCCCCCAAACTTGCCCGGAGTACTGACCACAGGCCCGAGGGTGGGCGGCTGTGGGGCACGTCCCATCCCATGGCATTCCTGGGGACACACGGGGTGGGCAGGTCACCGAGAAGATGGCACACCTGTCCCTCCCCAGGCACGCATGGCCCTCCTGGTCTGCTTGATAGCAGCCTGCAGGGGCCAGGCTGACTTTGGGGACAGAGAAGGAGCACCCCTGCCTCTGGGGGCGGTGACACATGGACAGCCAGAGCGGTGGCCATGGACCTGTCTGGAGTCTTCCTTGAGCCTTTGCCACTTGACCCAGTGCTGCCAGTGGATGGGGCCAGGGGTCGAGCCTCCCACTGCTGATGTCCTGCATGGTCCCTGCAGTGGGGACATGTGGGGGAGAGGTGCGGATCTATGTCTTGGAGATGTCCCCATCACAGCACTGTCCTTGGGGAAGGCTGGGGAGGGAGGTGGTGAGGGGATGTGCTGCTCATGGCCCCCAGTAAAGCACCTTCCCCTTCTCCACATCGTGATGCGGTCCTCCCTGTAGCAGAAGGAAGAGGGATGGGATGGCTGCGGCGAGGGGACAGTGACATGGCCCCTCTGCGTGCTGGCACTGGGGCAGGCATGGGGCCAGGGTGCTGGAGTGGTGGCACGGCTGTGACAAGGGACAGGTGGTGAAGGACTCCTGGGGAATCTGCCTTTATGGGTGTTTGCTTTCCAAATGTTTACCCAGAGCATTTGTTTAACCAGGTGCCTGCGTAAAGAGGAGCAGGCTGGAGGTGGTTATCAGCGCTGGTGACTCCCACAGCAGCCTGGGATGGGACAGGCAGAGATGGGGCTGTCCCTGCCCTCCCATGGCCCCCCCGGTCCTCCCCAAGCATGGGAAAGGGAGCCCAGAGCATCGTCAGGGTGTCCCCCCCCAAGCTGTGACCTTGGCACCTCCAGTACCACAAAGCCCCATCCTTAATGCCCACGTATCCCAATGCTGTGCCCTGACCGATCCGGCACCCCCAGCACCAGCAGGACGCAGGGAGGGGGGTGGAAATTTGTATTAGGGAACGCACCCAGCCATGCCGAGGTCACTGTCACCGGTGCCCAAGCCTGGGTGTTCCCCCACTCCACGGGGGGACATCTCCCCAGCCTGGTCCTGCCCACCACGGGGATGCCACCCCTGTGACCTCCTTCCTCTTCCTCACGACACCCCGTCCCCTCCCTCTGCTCACAGCCTCCTGGTCAGCTTGGGGGGGACCGTGCCCACTGCTGGCTGGCACCCCCACGGGTCCTCACCAGCCTTCGGGTGCCACGGGAGGAAGAGGAGGAGGGGGAGCCGCAGGGCCACGCAGCAGCCCCGCGTTCCCGCGTGTCCCCCGCGCCGGGCGGGCTGAGACCCCCACCCGCCGGCGCCCGCCGCGCTCACACGATGCGCAGCTCGTCCGCCTCCGACAGCCCGTACTTGGTCTTGTTCTCGTTGAAGAGCTTGAGCAGGGAGCGGACGTACATCTCGTGGTACATGTCCACCGTCTCGTGGCTCGGGTCCTCGATCTTGGGCACCATCACCGGCTCCCCCACTGCCGGGAAGGGGGAACCCCGTCAGATGGGAGGGCGCGGGGCAGCGCTCAGCTCATCGGGGCCACGAGCTGGGCTTTGCCTTCCAACATCACCCAGGGCACGGGGCATCCTCCTCCTCCTCCTCCCTATGCCCTCAGGTCCCAGCAAACGCACTGGAGGTGCTCACCCACGGTGGTGATGGGCCTGGCGTAGGGCAGGAAGCCCCGGGACCGCACGGAGGTGAGGCCCCTGCCGTAGAAGACGCAGGGGGCAAAGCCCATCATCTTCTGGAAGCGCTGCTGGATGCTCCTCATCCAGCTGCCCTCCTCAAAGACCACCTGGCGGAACAGGTCGTTCTCCCCGAAGGAGAAGGAGGGGACGAGGTAGGCCCTGCGGAGGGGAGATGGCAGGTGGTGAGGGGGCACCGGGACCCCCGTCCCCGTCGGTGTTGCCCGTGCTCACCCGTGCTGCAGGGCCATGCGGACGAAGCCCTTGCGGTTCTTCAGGATGAGCGTGGTGATGCCGGGGCGGCAGGAGAGCGACTCGGCTGCGCCGCCGATGACGATGGCCACGGCGTTGCCGGTGCCGTTCTTGGAGAGCAGGTACCCGATGGCACGGCGCGTCACGGGGCACAGGCCTGCAGCGGGAACAGCAGCACTGTGTGAGCACAACGCCACGGGGACGGGGGCCGTGCGAGGGACCCCACAGTGCAAAGGGTCCCCCTGCTGCGGGAGAGACCTTGGGGGAGTGGGGCGCAGGCACGGAGCCCCCCTGCCCGCGGGCATTGCCTCCGCTCACCCCCGCTCATCAGGTACTCCCTGAAGAGGGGCAGGCGGAAATTTCCAGCCAGGGTGGTGAGGAAGGGCCGGATGCCCGGGAACATCTCCGCGAAGCCGGTGGAGCCCGTGATGAAGTTGCAGAAGGCGCCGACGCAGAGGATGCCGTGGGGGTGGGAGCCGATGATGTAGTTGTGGCTGGGGGACAGGTCGTGCGTCTTCACCAGCTGCGGGGACAAAACGGGCTCGGGCAGGGGACACACGGAATAAAGAGCCTGGCCCAGCACAGGCAGCCGGGTGCCTCCTTTTGGGTGTGAGCATCCCCACCTGGCACCCCCCTCCGTACCTTCACGGGGAAATAGTCCCGAAAGTGCCTCCACACGGGCCATCTCCGCAAGCACGGCAGCCTCCTGCCACCTGCGAACCACACAGGGACAGACGGGGTAAGTAAAGCCCATCACGGCAGGCTGATCGCTAGATAATTCACGTGGACCCGCTGCATCCCTCTTTCTGCCATTTTTTGGCAGGAGGAGGACGTGACCTGTTTGTTGTGCTGAGAAACGGGGGGTGCCCCACCTCCCCGCACATCTGCCACGCCGTACCTTTCTCCGGCGTGTCCCAGTCAAAGATGACCCAGGCCAGGTAGAGCGCGGAGATGGGCCAGAACTTGGTGAAGACCAGGTAGATGAGCAGCAGCAGGCTGACGGTGCCTGCGGGACGGGGACGGGTGAGCCGGTGCGTGGCCGCCCCCGCCGCCCCCCGCCGCCTCACTCACCCAGCAGCAGGAAGCTGAGCACCCACTGGAGCACGGCGAGGAGCTGGAGCCAGGCGCGCACGTCCCGCTGCGAGGGCCAGGGCACGGCGAGCAGGGTGCGCAGGGCGGCCGGGAGGCTGGCGCGGCTGCCTGCGGGGACGGGCAGGCTCAGCAGTGTCCCTGTGTCCCCCCCCCCGCCCCCGCAGTGCAGAGCCACCGAGCTGGGGATGGCCCCGGTTCAACTGATGCTGGGGAGCGGGGAGGACGGGCTGGGGGATGCCCAGCCTCGGGCCAGCATCCGCCCCCCAGCAGTGCCAAGGACAGTGGCAAGGGGTGAGGCAGGGGAGGGGTGGCCGTCCCCAGCACCAAGCCTTGTCCCTGCAGGGCCAGCACGGCCCCGCTCCCTCTGGCTCGGCCCTGGTGAACCATTAACCGCCCCGGCGGGGCGCCAGGATCCAAACTCCAACGCACGGCCCCATCCCTCCTCCCCGAAACGGGCCCGAGGTGCCTGTCCTGACGGGCAAAGGTCCGGAGACCGCCTCAATGGCATGCAGCGGGGCTTGGGAAAACAACCCAAAATCAGCAGCGGGAGAGATGCGCGGGGCAGGAGAGGGGGGACGGAGCTGTCCCCATCCAGGATGGCCACCAGCCCCCAGGTGGGGCTGGCAGCGGAGGCTCAGCTCATCCCAGCTCAAACCAAACCATCGATGGGGCAACTGGGATGAACAAAAGGCCAGAGCCACCCTCAGTGGGGAAGGATGGTCTTCCCTCTCCCCCAAGCGCTGGCCCCACTCCGAACACCCCCTGCTCCACCACATTCCCAGAAACCCTCCAGCCCCATGGCTTTCATCTTTCCCAAGCCCAATGATTTTTACAGCAGACACAGCTCTGCCTCGCCCACCTATGCGTACCCAAAAGTTGCATTTTTAGACATTTTCATGCCACCTCCCCCCACCCCAAGCACTCCACGAATCTCCAAGACCACACAACAGAAAAACATCAACCGAGCAATGGGCAAAGCCCAGCAACTGTGCCAGTCCCCAGACATCCCCAGAGCCTCCTCCGAGGAATTTGGCCTCCGTGGCTCTGGGCGGCGTGGGGACCCGGAGGAGAATTTGCAGCATCTCGCAGGAGGAATGTTTCCTAATGCATGGTCGGCATTAACTTAAGAAATCCCACTCCTGTTGAGCAACTTTATGTTCTCCTCTGGTGCCACTAACCCCAAATCGCTCCAAACACCTCCCTTTCCCCTGAGCAGTCTAAAGCAAATAGACAACAGTGACACCAAGCACTAATTGCCGGAGCCGATACAGCGCCGGAGCGTTAGGAACCATTAAACACGCTTCAGGATATTTCTTACCGCTCAGATTTTGGGAACAGGCTGCAATGATTGTTTTCATGGTGGCGGGGAGCTCTGCTCCAGAGCCCAGCTCAGCAGGTTAAAAGGCGAGTTTGGAAATCCCAGCGGCGATTGATCGCTGGTCCAGCCTCAGTAACCGCCCCGGCCGAGCTGAGGGAGGCTGCACGCACGGAGGGGAGCGGAGCGGAGCCGGCTGGCGGGGCCAGGACAAATCCTGGGGCTCCTTGGGAGGAGGAGAAGCCACGCAGAGCACTGAGGAGCTCCTGTAAAAGGGAGCTCGGAAGGGCACAATCAGCAGCACTTCTTGGCGGTGCCGGCAGCCACCGTCCCCCAGGGAATGGTAGCGTCCGTGCCGTGGGTATTTCACAAACCGCTGTCACGCTCCGACGGTATGACGCCCTCGAGAGACGCCTCAAAACGTCACCCCGATGCTCCGTGGGGTGGGACGCAGCTTGGCGAGCCGGCCAGCGGCCAGAGCCAGCACCGTCCCCTCCTCTCCCACCCACGTTGGCGTATACCAGCCCTGGAAGGCTGGGGAGGTGCCCGGGGACCCAACCTTCTCCAGCAGTTCACCGGAATAGTCTTCATGGTGGGCCATGGCTCTGGCTTGGAGAACAGGCATGTGAGACTAGAGGGATTGGGTGTAACTAAACCAAAACACATAGGAGAGATCCACTTCAAAAGGCGTGAAGAAAAAAGAAACAAAGGCAGCAGAAGCAGCCCCAAGATGGGGCTCCAGGCCAACAGCGAAGGGACAGTGAGAAAAGACAGGATCCCATCCAGCAGAGCTACGTCTTAGGACCTGCCTCCACAGAAGAACTTGCCGGGAAGAGCAGGCTAACAGCAAATGTAGGAAAGGGGTAAATTGATGTATAAGATTACATGCGTTGTTAAAGCAAAAAAAAAAAAAAGTTTTGGAAGAAAGGTACAGAACCCACGAGGAAAACACACACACACAGCACATGCATAATCCTTTTCTAGTAAATCAGAGCAACAATATCTGGAAAAAAAGGGGGCAACTGCATCCGTTGAAGGCTACATTCAGCATCTCTGCATAGGCTAGTCAAGAGTAACTGAGTTGGCTATGTATAAAATATCTTAAGCTCTCTTCAGTCCAGTTGGCTGCTCAAATGTGCCTGAATCATGCTAACATGAAGGGAAAAAAAAAGCTGAATGCAAACCTCATTGTCCCCAAAGGTAAGGGAGCAGCCTGCTGATGAAGACTCCGCCTGGGCCAGACTGAAGACAGTAATGCCTTACGGGCTGCCTCTGCATTTCACTGTCACCAGAAGCAATGGTGCTGTTTTATATCCTGACATTTGTAACGTTCTTCGCATTTTTAACAAGTTTAGAACAATCTCAACAGCAGCTGCTGGCCTACACCTGGCAAGCGCAGAGCTCCCAGCAGCAGTTCCTTCGTTGCTTACCTGGCAATACCAGTGCCCCACTCTGGATCGGTGCAGGTACAGCACAGCAGTCATGCCCCCTCTTCTCAGTCAACTGAGGATCAGCACCAGCTCCTAATTAAGCTTGCTTTGGAGGAATGCAGACAGAGTTTTCACCCCTTCAGGGTTATTCTATAAGCAGATTTCAGAGCACACTGACCACCAGTGCACCACTCTTCTGAATACGGTGCTGCTTGTCCCAGCGTTGGTCCCTGCAGCGCTCCACCAGAGGGTCCCAAGCACACCCACTACACTGTGCATGTATATACACACACAGGCTACCGCTGTGCAGACCCCACGACACTAAGCGAAGGGACAAACATTTATATTAAGGTATCTGTACCATGTATAGTATCAGCATTTTAACACGTTGCCCTCAAAATATCTGCTCTACCTAACACAAAGCTCCCAAACACTGCATTCTGCCAGCCTGGGGAGGAACGGAATGATGAGGCTGCGGAAAGGCCACCAGTAGCCCTGGCCAAAATAAGTGGCCATCTGACATTTGCCACCCCCAACTCCCTCAGCTGCTTGCAACCAGCCTTGCACATTTTCTCTGGAAGAGCCCAGGACAAAAAACAAGGGATTTTGACAGCAAGAACTAGGCAGCGCAAGAGATTTTATTTTGTCTAAAATATAGAGGAAAAAATAAATACATCCACCAACAATACGAAGAGAAGTTTCCAAATTCATGTACTTTTCTTTCAAGGACTTCCTCTGACTGGGAGAGCAGAGGCAGTCTGGCCCCTCAGACAGCGCCCAGCTGACAGGAGCTCTGCGGTGCCACTGTACATGACGAGCGCACTCTCAGTCTGACATTTCATGTAAACCAAAGCAAATTGTCATGTTTACTCCTCTGACTCCAGTGACTCCCAGAGAAGTCAAGGATACCTCTGCATATGTACAGTGCATTTACTCCTATATCTCCAAGACACAGGCAATTCTTACAGGATTTCCAGGCCCTGCTCCCTCTGCTGCTAGAGCATCAGCCCATGTTCTGCCGATTGCCGTAGCCTCTCGGGTGTGTATCTTTCCAGTCATCCCAGTCCCGAGCTTTTTGAAGAGCTTCCTCATCATCCTCCTCCTCCTTTTTCTCCTGCTGCTGCTTCTGCAACTCTTCATCACTTATATCTGCTGAAGGTCAAGAACAAGAGCGAGGGACAGTAAGACAATGGAAAATGGCTAGTCAGGGTCTCAGAACAGAATCCCTCCAGGAGTCAGCCTAAACAAAGCAGGAAATGCCAAGGAGCAGCCAAGCAATCCATTTGTGGAGAAAGCCAGAGGGTATTTTACACCCTGAACACATCCCCCATTCACCATTCCCCTCAAGAGGGTTCACGAATTCTCTATTTTCCATTTTGCTCTACCCCTCCTTACCTGATGGCTTCTGAGGTGCACTCTGACCACGCATTGCTTCTTCCCTTCTGCGCTGATCATACCAATCATTTACGGTCATAGTTGGGAGGCTAGGATATCCAGCACCAAACACTCTACAGGAAGAGAGAGAGAGGGTCAAGGAAGGCACTTTACGTCCTGTATGAACGAGCAGAAACACCAATAACAATGCACAGAAGTACCCCGTACTCCAATTTGTATTGATCATACGAGGCACGTTACCAAGAAGAGTTTGCCCAAGGAGGGTATTTCCACAGTCTGGGCCTTCAGCAGCAGACTGGTCAGTAACATAGCCAAGACGGCATTGCAGGAGTTAATTCTGCTGCTTTAGAGAGGCAAGGACTGCTTTGTTCCAAAGATCTCGAAATACTTGTCCAATCCCTAGAAGAATGCTGTCTGCTGGAACAGCTTGCCGATGAGGACACTGAGAACCGAATTAGGCACAGCTTAGCTAAATAGGTATCTGTAAACCTCAAGGCAGATAATGTCAAAATCACAAGAAATCTGTTTTCTATCCTATTTTGTGCTTTAGCTGCTGTATCACCTGCAAGAATCTCACAGCACCATGAAGTGCTGAGATCTTGTTACCCTAGGGAAAGCCCTATAGTTAAAAATTTTAACTAACATGCTATTGCAACTGGTGGCCAGGGAGGTACCACATCTTCTCAGCCCCAAAGATCACTAATTTCAATCCACCACAATCCTCCGGAGTTTGCATTAGATTAAGCAACTACATGTACTTTCCCATGTCATGCTCTTTATTTTAAGAGCAAAGAACAATCCTGTTATATCACATCGAGGTTAGAGGGGCAGAAAAGCCTTGCCTCGCCACAGCTTACTAAACAGCAAGCACGCTGCCTATAAACTAACGCGGTAATACTTTAATATGGTCTCCTCTTCCGCCATCCCAACAGAACAAACAGCATTAGCTGAGATACTGAAGCATGCTGGTAACAGAAGAAATTACAGAAAGTGGAAGAAACGTGTTAGAAGTTTCCCCATCCCCTGCCCAGATGTACAACACATGCAATCTCCATGCGACATGCTGCCTGACGATAACGACTGTGTTTCTGCATTTGAAAGAGTATCTTAGGTTTGACATGAGAACAGAGCACTGCATCACACTGTGCTAAAGTAATCAAAAATAAACATACTTAGACTGAACAGCATCCCGGGTAAGAATGAAAGGTTTCAGTGGAGCCCTGACTTGCCGGGAAGTACCGTGAGGTGGTGCTGAAGACTGAAATTGCAAACAAGAGTCACAAAATAATCATGTAGATAAGAGTACCCTTCTTTGCTTCCCACCCCAAACAAGTTACTAAGGGTCTTGTAGAAAAGAGATGCCTCTGCTCTCAGAGCAACGTCCCAAGACGGACAATTCAGCCCTTAATCCAGTTTAAATCATGAACTCCATCTGTGAGCTTCCACAAACCACTTCTCTTTGTGCCTTTGTTACACCCGTTCTGATCAAAGCAGAAAGCTGACAGAGCTAAACCAGATCAGCTCAGATCAAAGCACGAAATATAGCTTATTTTTTCCATGGATCAAACACAGTACACTCTGAAGCAAGTAGAGCTCATCATTCATGAAGATATCACCCAGGGCACTACAGAAGAGCAGAGCTTTGCAATGCCAATAATGAATTGCACAAACCAGCCGTGCCAGCAAAGCTGGACTATGGTACACTTAGGCACGTTATTATTAATTTTTTAATTCTATACAGATGTTCTAGGTGAGAAGCATAAAGCCCAGAAACACTGTTCCACACAAGATGTGCTTTCCTCAAACAGAATGGGCATGTTTTTTCTGTAACATCAGGATGTTCTGTAGGCTAGAAATGTAGGCTAGAAAGAAAAAAAATCGCCAGGGTCTTGTCTTAAATGACAAAAGTATTTGGTTCTTTAGAGTTAAGGGTCTGGCGCACCCCAGCAAAGTGCAGAAAAGCCTCTGCGCACAGATCGGTTCAGCTCTGATATTCGGTGCTCGAGCATTTTACACACTATGACTGTCTAGGACATGCGATAGCACCAGACAGGCACTAGTGCAAAAATCAGACCACTGGCCGTTCAGAACTAAACCAAGCCCTATCCATTTATATTGTGCATGAGGTAGACGTTAACCTAGAATTCACAGAACAAAACTTAGGAAACTCTGCCAATGAATTCCTCTGAGGTTCATTTACCCCCAGCAGTGTCTATCATCAGGTGTAACCATGCAGAGTTCACAGGACCTGCACACAAAGACATCTCATACCTGTTTCACTGCATCTCTGCTCCTCAGGATTACCATTTCTTGGTCAATGCTCTCGATTTCTTCAAAGCTGATGTTGACCCATTTCTGGATTTGCAGTAGGTAGAATTCCCGTATCTGATCCTCATCTGCCTGCCCACTGTCCACAAAGGTTCTCACAGAGGCCAGCCTGTTCTCCAGTTCCTTCTTCTGCTTATACCTGGCTCAAAGAGAATTAAAGGACATAATTTAGGTAAACTTTCTCTAGCATAGCCCAGATACAGTGCTTTCTAAAATCAGCTTTTTCTTGAACTTCAATGAAGTCTGTGTAAGAGCTTTAACATAATTTCACATGTTTCAAATGAAAGCTGCATACAGAAAGGTAAGTTCTGATGATTTACTGTTCTAATTTAAGAAGCTCCTATTGTTAAGAAGTTTTAGGAAGACAATTTAAAGACAGGGCCCCTCCCAATTATTTTATTTGTGCTAAGAGGCCAGCAATCCCAGCTGAGGATTGCTGACACAGAGGAAATCCAAGACAAAGGACGCAGCATGTAAGCATTGTTCTATAAAATAGACTCATCCACAACAACTGCATAGAGAACCCTGAAAAATACATCTTAAGCATGCGAGCATCTGCCTGCCCAGCCCTGTGGTGCTGAGAGGCAAAGCAAACCACTCCCTTCTGGTCTGTTTGCAGCAGGGTAAACTCTGCAGTCAGCCACTGACAAGGGCAGCTGAGACGAGAGCTCTGGAGCCTGCGTGAGGATCCAGGCTGTCAGAAAACGTTGATCTCACAGTCTCTACTTTTCACTGGAAGCCGACGTAATTGCAATGCCTCGCTCTGCAATCAGGTCAAGTAGGAACCTACTGAGGGCAGGGCTCACAGCACGAGGCGAGCACACCCAGACCTGCCTCATGCTGGGCACGAGCGCAGTGCCGGGCTGCCAGCGAGCAGCCCATGCTGGACAGGCTGTGCTGCACCGACCCACAACATATTCTGCTACCCCAAATCCATCCCACTTAGGTTCCTTTTAGAACAGAAACTGCGTTTTGGTATTCGTGCAATTTAAACTGCTCTCAAGGCCATCTTGGGCCTGTCTGTGCCACCAC
Source organism: Cygnus atratus (assembly GCF_013377495.2). Taxonomy (NCBI): domain Eukaryota; kingdom Metazoa; phylum Chordata; class Aves; order Anseriformes; family Anatidae; genus Cygnus; species Cygnus atratus. Next base: position 19,819,778 of record NC_066374.1, read on the forward strand.
AGTCAGCAACAGTTTGACTGTCAAAATCCTCACTGAAACATGACGAAGAGGCATTGACAGCCCCTGTATTAAAGATATGAAAAGCACGTTTGTAGGAAGCTTCCAGCCCGGGTGGCTTTACACAGTTAGTTACTAAAGACCTCACCACGATGAGCTTTTGCGCGATTCTTCTCTGAGGACCGGGCACTACAGCCACAAACACATCTCTGTGACCCCCGAACCACCCAAACCCGCTGAGAGGCGCGGTGCGCATCCCAGAAGGGACATTTAACGCCCTGCTGCGTACAGCCCCGGGGTGCCGCGGCTCTCCCCCGGCCTCCTTCCCCCTGCTCACCTCTCGATCTTGGCCTGCCGGCCGGCGGCCATGGCCAGCAGGCTGCGCTGGGCGGCGGGGCCGCGGGGCGGGGGGCTGCCGGCCTCCTCGTCCCCCGGGGCGGCGGCGGGCGGCGGGGCGGCGCTGAGCCCGTAGGCCCGGCAGAGCTGCAGGAAGCGGCAGAAGTGGGCCCGGGCGGCCTCCAGGTGCTCCCGCCGCCGGCTCGCGTCCACCTGCCGCAGGGTCAGGGCGCCCAGCAGGGCGGGCACCGCCAGGTACTTCAGGTCCGCCGAGGCCACCTCCTCCAGCTCCTCGTTCTCGCTGCAAGGCACAGACCGGCATCAGCCCCAGCCCCAGCCTCAGCCCGAGCCCCAGCCCCAGCCCCGTCCCCGCCGCCTCACCTGAAGAGATCCAGCTCCGCCACCATGGCGGCCGCCTGCCGCAGCGCGCCCAGCCCCTGCCGCACCTTATCCTGCACGGCCGGCGCCCCCGAGGAGGGCTCGGTGCCGGCCTCCACCTCCTCCCAGAGCCGCCAGCCCGTCGCCAGCAGCTCCGGCAGCCGCGCCTCGCCGCCGGGCCCCTCCGCCATGCTGGGCCGGGACGGAGCCACCGCCCCCGCCCCGCCGCTTCCGCCCGCCGCCCGCGCCCGCCCCCCGCCGCCATCTTCGTGGTGGCGCTGCGGCCGCCATCTTGGTAGGGGCGGGCTGGGGCCGGGCAGGGCGAGGCAGTGCTGTGGTGGTGAGCTGAGGGGCGGCGTGCCGCTCCCCCTCGGAGATGGGGCTTCCATCTGTGCTAAACACACTCATCCAAAAGTGGGCTCCTGGCAGAGCAGTGAGCCCAAAGAATTGTCCAAAGGAGAGCATTAAATCAGCAAACAAACCAGAGAGTCAAAGTGAAACCGACACTGCACCTAGCCAGACCCCCTCACCTGCTAGCCTCCAATTTAAGTGCACCCCACACGTAGCAGCAAAGGCCCTGGTCTATTTAATAAATAGCATTAAATAATGACTCACACAAATTCCTCATCCTGGACCATGAGGGTTACCCCAAGCCCCTCTGATTGCCCCTTCTTTGACTTTTCCTCCAATATCCGCACCTCTGCAGATTATTGTTTTGCTGGTTTGGTTGTTGTTTGTTTAATGGTGTGAGTCTCTTTCCATTAATCTTACCAAATTAAAAATGCAGCAGAAGGCTGGAGTTTGTCTACACAACACAATGCAGCACTCTGCGTCAGGAGCCAAGCTGGAATTAAATGTGTTGGCTCCAGAAACACAAACTACCGGTGTAATCAGTAGCGTCCTGCCAAGCCCAGCCAAAGATCGTGCTAATGAGCCACCCTGCCCCAGGACCCCATGCTGGTACTTCTGCAGGGTGCTCAGCTCCCTTCCTTGGGTACAGCCGGGTGTGTTTTGCCTGTGCGGCTGCACCAGAGGGAGCCAAGCCATTGCTAGCCATGACACCCCACCACATCAGGCAGCGCTACTGCCTGGGGTCGCTCCTTGGGGTCCCCAAGTCACTGCTATCACAAAAAGCCTCTCCCAGGCAAATGTGCAGGTCAGGAAGGCAGCATGTGCTGCCCCTGGTGCTAGGGCAGGTGCTCTGTCTGGGAGGGTAGGTCACGCGTGGTCCTCTCCTACTCTTGGGAAAGCCTCAACAGCACCTTAGGACGTCAGGGCTGGAATTCACTAGGGGCTTGTACTGCACGCAACTATCACTCCATAGCATGGAATCAGAACTTGGCAGACCATCCAGGCAACACACAGTGCACAGCATGGATGCTCAGCAGCAAAGTCCTACATTTTATTATTTAAGTGCAGCGCCCACCGTTTCATCCCTATGTGTTCTTTTTATAACAAAAGTAAGATAAAGACCCTTTACCATTTCTTTTTTTGGTTAGCTCCTTAGTCCCCTTTGATAGTATCTCTGAAATTAAAACAGGCATCGGACAGGTAATGGTTAAAGCTGTGCTTTTACAAGCTGACGTGCAGAAACACAATACAAGTTATTGACCTAGATGTGAAAAATTTATATGGTGTGATAATAATTCAGGGCAGGCTGGAAGCACTCAACTTCCACAGATGAGTCAGTTTATGACTTAGTCTGTTTGCTTCCTTCATGTGTACACAAGATAGCTTGATAAAAAGTTAATCGTAAAAGATAGAATAGTTGTGGGTTTAGGTTCCTTTATGCTGTGTCCCAAGTACACCCTGATGGTTTTGCTCTCCTGTCATCCTCCCTCCATGTGACCGTTTTGCTCAGACTGAAAACGCAGGCACCGGTAGCATGAGATATATCAACAGTTTAACACATCATTCTGTGGTATTCCTGCACACCAGGCAGGAAGTGAAGAACCACGCTGCATTCAGCAGTGGAAAAATTAATTAGTATAATAATTGGAAGTAAAATGGGGACAGAATTCTACAGCCATTTTTCCTTCACCAGCAGAAGATGCTATGACATCCCCTGCAATTACAGCCAGTTCACTTTTATCAGAAAGGCAACACTCCAGTCAGTGTAGCATCTCTCCCTTCACATACATTAATTAAAATAAATAGTAAATCTATAAAATCATTCCCCCATCTCCCTTCCCGAACTTTTAAGATTCTAAATTTCAACAGCATTTTTGAGGATCAGAGCAAAAGACACTGTTGGAGTGAATTCCTTCAGTGCCTTAGCCTTTGTGTTACCCAGATAGTCTCAGCAGTTATGGGATTACCTTGCTTATAGGATATCTCTGTTTAATCTTGAGCAAACATCTCCTTTGGGCATTCTTCTTTGAGGCCTTCACCTCTCAGAACAAGCCAGATGGGTTCACAGGGAGCTATTGGCTTGCTCTCCAAATAATTGTGAATAGGCTGATGATGCAGCATGGGACCTCAGCCCACTTCCCCTTCTCTTAAAACTGGAGGCGGGGTGGTGGTGGTGGTGGTGTCAGTTTTGACCCAGATTATCGGGGGCAGCACAGGACAGGCCTGGAGCCACACGTTATCAGTGCTCAGCAGACACGCTGGACTGAGAGAGCAGGAAATCTATGTGAGGCTCTGTTTCCTTCGAGATGGAGAAGGCTTTGCTTGCAAGAGCCAAGTAGGTGAACCTGTCAGCTGGATGGAAGTTCCTGAATCTCCTTGCTAGCAGTTCATTAGCCCTGTTTTTACCTGCTGTCCCAACTGGTCAAGAACAGGTTTCACTTATACCACAGAGGCATGAAATCAGTAAGGGCTAGAGACCAAACTACCTGTCGTCTGCCTGCTCTTCAGCCCCAGCATAATGAACTGCAAGCACCCACACGTGTTGTGGCATGGAGCCCCGGGGTGGCTCCTGGGCCTAGGTCTGCTCCTGCTTTGGAGAGGAGGCTGTTCTGCAGCTCCCACCCTGCTGTAGCTCACTTTCTGACTGCCTTTCGAGGCAGTTTCCCCAGGGGCGCACAAAGAAAAAATGCTGCTGTTCAATGAGGCCATGGCACGTCCTCAGCACTGGCATAAAGGTGATTTGACAAGTCCACCACCAGAAGCGAGCAGCCTCCAGCATACCCTCTGCACTGAACGTGCATGAACTTGCTAGCAATCTTCTGCACCAGTGACAGTGCTGGAACAGGAGCAGGTAACATGCTCCTGAGCTCTCTGCCACATGAATTTTCTTCTGGAGAAAAACCAGCAAGCACAGAGGGACAGTTTTAACTTTGGAGTACTGCTTTCTGTGGAAGCCTCTTGTCTCTGGGAATTTCTACCCTGGTTTAGCAACTTAGTGAAATGCAGGGGGCAGAGGTGGAAGGGACGCCAGCCTGCCCAGCCAAGCAGAAGGGACAGAAGTCTGCTTTCCCTCTGAATCCAGCACAGCCGCTGCAACTAGCGCCCTTCAAGCTATGCCCAAGAGCCCTCACACTGCGGTCTAGTTCCCCCTCTGATCTCATGGCTGTTACTCACTTAGGTTCATTTGTCCCTGTCTCTCATCTGAAGATCCCCATAAGGGCAATCCCTATTATTACTTGTCATCCTCAGGACATCCTGCTGAACACCCCAGAAATAAAGGAGAACAGAGATACAAGGGGGTTTCCTTAGATACAAGCCTTTACTCATGCTCGTGTCTTGTGGTGTGATAGTGTAGGCACCAGCCATCCCAAAGGTCAAAGTAACATCCCCCAGATATTTACAGCAGCACAGATGTTGATCAACAGCTGAGCACTGAGGCAGCGGCCCCGCCATGTGTCTTCTCCTTGTTCTGGCTCAGGTCTCCTCGTGACGAGCAGAAGGAAAGAGCTGTGCTGGTGCCGATGGAGGTCCTGAGGCACCCTCCTCTCAAAGGGCTGTAGGGAAGAAATATCCCAACACGTCCTAGTGTCATTCTTACCCCCAAACTTTTACTTGTTTACCAACAGCTTGTTGCCTTGGCTTGGATTATCCTCCTGGCATAAGTTATGCAGCATCTCCAAGTATAAATAATAATTAAAAAAGTGCTTTAGCAACAAGGTCAAAAGAACCCATGAAGATCACTCTCCTTTCTCCAGACTTCATTGTCTGCACACTGTAGCCAGCAGGGAAGGATCACGTTCACACCAGTGTTACTCCTTTCAAACACAAATTAAAAGTCAAGCAGTAACTAAGGGAAGGCTTTGCAGAGCAAGCCCTTTGCCTGCTTCTCACCACATTTCATGCAGAGGGATGGTTTTCTTTTGTGCACAAGCCACATTCAGAGCCATCTCTCCCATGTCAGCTCACAGCACCAGAAAGTGAAAAACTTCTGCCACGACCATGGAGAATTCAGCTCTGGGATTCTCATTTCCAGCGACAGATAAACAAAAAGCCACAAGACCCAGGGAAAAATGGCTAATGACAGGAAAGTCAAAGAGGTAGATCCGTCACATTAGCAGCGAGCCCAACGAGGGTTCATGAAGCAGAGGGTAATGACAGCAGTCTACCACAGTCTGGAGAGGACTGATTGTGAAAGTGGGGCAGGAGAAACATGTGAGGATGTGTCTGAAGGGCTGCAAAGCCATAATTGTTACGGAGATCCTCCCGGTGTCACAGACAGTGCTGTCACCATGCCCAGATTTGTTCAGGTCCTGAAGAGGTACCTACCAGAGCTTGAGATGTTTTTTTGGGGAGTGAACTTGCAGACAGCTAAAGAAAGACCCACTAGCACTGATTTATTTCTCTGGCAGTGTTGCTCTGACCAGTGCTGGAAGCCACCCAAGGGCGACGTCAGGGTCCAGGTTTTCCCATCTTTTTCCTTGGAGGGCGCTTGTGCTGGCCTGTGCCAGGGGTCAGGGCTCTGTGTTCCCCCGACAGCCTTTATGCTAGCTTTCCTGCCCGGCAGAGTTGGAGAAAATACATCCACTCAGATGGATCCCCTCAGCCCGTGGGGCCAAGTGGGTGGTTTATTCCCTCTGGACCCATTGCCGGATATTAATTGCCTTGTTCTGGCTCTTAGTCCCTGGGAGACTCTTCCAGCCGAGCAGATCTCACAAAGCTGGTAATTCCAGCTGTGGGCCCAGATTGCAATGCTTCCCACTCTAAACATTGTCACTTAGCTGTCACCTCCCCACCGCAGCCCCTCCTGCCAGCCTGACCCTTTGCACCCTTCGACTAATTGCAGCGCTTCCCCACTGCCCGCAGGACATCAGCAGAGCCCAGCGCCTCCGCTGCACATTGACCCCTCCAGCTCTTCCCTGGGCCTGCAGTCACCATGCAGGCGGCTGGAGGAGGAGAGGGCTCCGCATATTCAGTGCTTGACCCTGCCTTTTCCCAGGCAGAAATTCAAGCAGGACCTCTCTAGGAGGGCATCACGACATCTCCCCAGGGCATTCCTCGCTATTGTGACTCTGCTCCTCCGCCCCAGGCGCTGTGTGTTTGTACTTACCAAATGCAAATCACATTTCCCACCCTCCTGGCTGGATCTCTCACTCCACAGTGTCCTTTGCCTGCTTTCTTCTCCCTAGCTCGTTTTGCAATGCTCTAGGGAGCCAGCAGCCCCTCCCAGTTTCACCTCCCTCTGATCTGGCCGTGAGGTGCCTTTGGGTTAAGCAACCCTCCTAATTAAGTACCTGCATCACCTGGCCTGGCTCTGGGCACAGAAACTGCAGCCCTTTTGCAGCTGGAGCATCCCTTTTCCGAGGAATGCTGGTGACTAACTCCTAATTGCATTTTAAAAGAAAATCTGGAGATAGCTTCTTGGCCTTGCGCAGCTGTGGCGGAAGCCTCGCAGCTGTGGCCTTACTGTCACTCTGGGAAGGCTGCATGTCAGCAGCCAGATCAAGTCAACGGCACATTAACAACTGATAATGGTAGTTAACTCACTTAGTTAGCTATGTGAGCATAGGCTTCACCCCTGAGCATTTCAGCTTCCAGCTCCCAGGCTCGTCTCAAGCCACCTTGGACTCCCAGCTATTACTCATTGTTAATACGGAAACCTGGAGCACATTAAATGGAGGGGATGGTTTACAATAAAAGCTTATGAATTGATTCTGTGACCCAGCAGAGGCTGTTAAAAATGATTGAGTGAATATGGAAATGAGTAATCGTACAGCTGGACTCGGGGCTGAGCACAGCCAACTCCACTCAATACAAACCACAAGTAACACAAGGCGCACGCAAAGCTGGCCGAGGCTCTAGGTCATGGTGGGAGCTGCAGGAAACCGTCCTGGGACTTCAGTCACATTTACCTGTGCTCCTCACGCTGTAGGCTCTCCTCAGCACATGTGCATTTAGGCTCGTCCCCTCTCTCCAAAGGCTGCATGAACTGGAAACTCTTATTCCACGCGAGCACTTGGCCAACCCCTGTACTAAAAGCAGTCGAGGGAACAGAGGGAAGTAAGAGGCAGATCAGGACCCCATCTGTGATGCACACTCGTTTAGTCCGCCCCACATGCACTAGGATCAGAAAATAAGCCTCCACTGCCTCAGTTTCCAGCTACCAGAACTTTTAGGCTTTGTGCTTTAGGATCTCCTTCCAGCCTCATTTTCTCTGTGAATGCCAAGGAGGTGGAGGGAGGTTGTCTTAGGAAACGCAGAGGTCTGTCGCAGAGAGGTACGGTACGATACGTTTATTTAAAAAGCACACACCAGAATTCCACTTACATTAAGTATGGAGACGAAAGGTTCATTCTTATGTCGCTGGGGCCCTGGAGCCCTGTCCTCTCTCTAGGCCAGTGCCAGCTCGCCTGGTATCAAAGGGGTTGGAGGAGTGGGCTGAAGCCCTTAGAGGTGGGAAAGAAGGGGCAGGAAGGAGGAGCAGTGAGTACACTGTGTGCTGAATGGGCTTCCACCTCCGACGCAAGTCCAGAGGGCAGAAGGTGCAGTGCTGCCATAGGTGCCCTGTGAATGCATGGCTGGTAGGTGCAGTTCTGCCACGCTGCCCGACCTGGGAAGCTGCTGCCCATCGACGTGTGTGCTGTCATCAGGCACAGACGGAGTCTCCGCACTGCGAGAGCAGCAGGTCCTGGAGGGGAGTGATGAGCTCTGGCTCCTGGAGCCATACCTGGTTCTGCCTGCGTCCGAGTCGTGTCATTTCAGATGCTGCAGAGGGCACCGGAGCAGTATTTGCCCACGAGGAGGAACATTCAACGGTGTTGGGTAAACCCACAGCAGAAACCTGCTGCCAGAGGAGCTGCCCGTGACCCCCTCACCCTAAGCAGTTTTCCTCCCCTGCAGCCTCCTCCCGATGGGCAGCTCGCTACCCCCTGCCCATCCATCACTCCCGGCTTTCAGGCCACTGTCAAAAACCTCCCGCAAAAAGACAATGGCAGCCCAGGGTCCCCATTCACCCCTGGAGAAAAGGGCCTGTGCGTGCAAAGTGATAAATGGACGGTCCCCAGCTGGAGACGGAGCGCTGGATGCTCCCGATGGGCCGCAGGAGGGCAGCCCTTTGTCTTGCTCTGGGCAGATGGGGCAGAGGTCGGTCTCGGGGTTTTGGCTTCCCATCATCGCTCAGTTTGGGGTCTTCCAAGGCAATGCTGGAGTCCAGGCTCCCAGCACAGTCCCCTCCTTGCCGAACTCGGCGCATCCCTTGCGGTTGGCGCCCAGTCTCCAGCTGCGCCCCGGGGGACACCCGCAGGAGCCCTCCCATGTGCCGCGACGCCTCGGGCGCTATTTGCAGACGTATCTCTCCACCAGCCGCCGGCACCTCTTGCACACCACGTAGCAGCACCAGTGGTACTTGCAGTGACACCTCTCCACCACCTCCTCCGTGTAGGCGTTGTAGCCGCGGCCGCAGCACATCAGGTCGCAGCCCTCGCTGCCCACGGAGCTCTTGTTGCACTGCCTGCCGAGAGGAGGGCGCAGGAGACGGAGGTGAGGGGTCGGGACCGTGCCTGCCCACCCCCAGGGTGCTGCCCCGGCCCCCGCAGGTTTGCTCACAGAGCCTGCCCGTAGAGGTACGGGGGTGGCAGGGCTTCCTACAGCCGATGCAAGCAGCGCTCGGGGCTGCACAAACCTTCCTCACACCCTCTTCCACCACGCTGCTGAGGGATCGCACTGACTACCACCGAGCACTCCTGGTTCCACGTGGCTGATGGAAGCTCTCTGCCTGGGAGGCTGATAGAGCACATCCGCAGCAGTTTCTTACCTGTCCTGCGTCCCCTGAGACCCCAGGTGGACATTGGGCACGCAGTAGTCAGGGGAGTTGATGAGGTAAACCAGATCCGTCTCTTTCAGCAGCCTGACGTCTGTTTCTTTGGGTACCAGCTGCTTCCTGGGCCCGATGAGCCGGTGGGTCACCCTGACGGCTGCCAGGTACTTGGACTTGAGCTCAGAAGCGATTTCGCCCAGGCCTGGCAGCCCCTTCCAACAGGTCTTAACCGAACAGGAGCCTGAAACACCGTGGCATTTGCACTTGGTATCCAAGGAGTCACCCAGCACCTGCGGAGGTTGGAAAAGAGATGAACATATTGCCTGCTGCTGGTGCCCACCCCGCCGACTGATCTGCACGAGCACCCACGGGAAGTTTCAAGAGCTGAAAGAGCTCAGCTGCCTCCTGCCACCCGAGAGAGTTCCCCTCTCTTGTTTAGAGGTGGAAGAAAACGCTGCTGCTAGGACAGCGGAGTGCCTTCTTTTCATGAATATAAAGGGGCGATCGAGGGGTGCTGCTTTGTTCCCTTGTGATAATCATGTAACCCTTGGGAAGGGTCTGCAGGGGCTTGTGGTGGGCTGGCAGCATTATTTTTATTTTTTTTGGGGGGGGGGGGGGTAAGGGGGAAAGTCTCTGCAAACACATCTAACTCCATTTTAACCCCGTAGTTGCCTCCTCACCCTAAGGACAGCACCCCCCCAGCCTGCCTGGGGTCTCCCCCCTTACCTTAGGCACCCCTGCGGCAGGCTGCAGGGGGCCAGGCCCATACCCACCTGCCTGCCCACCGCGTTGTTATGCAGATTCGCGGCCCTGAGGGCCTGCCTTCCCGGCCTGCTGGATTTCGAGGGGCTGTCAGCAAACGCGGCGCCGAGCTGGAGGCCGTAGCGCAGGTTGTCCCCGCAGCCGCCCCATCGGAAGTCGGGGCCCGGCACCTCGGAGGGGGCAGAGCCGCAGGAGCAGAGGGGCAGCGACCCCGAGGCGCAGGCTTGGGCGATGGAGTGGGCGACGGCGGCCGCAGCCAGGGCGTGGACGAAGGCGGACTCCCTGGTCCCTGGGGAGAGACGGGAATCTCACGTCTCACAGCGGAAGGAGGCTTGTTTCTTGCAACGGGATAAAACTACGACCTGACGCCCTTTTTGGGCTGTATTTTTAGCCTGTGCGGCTGTTATATTCTGCTCTCAGTATACAGCCTGTTCTCCCCCTTTGTTTGGAGCCTCCAGCAACTGTTTTCATTTGAGTGGAAGTCGCTCTGCGATCTCCTGCTGGTCTAAGTGGCACGGGATTAACACCGGAGTGATGGCAGCAAGTTTTCTCCAAAGTGTGCACCTAAAGCAAAACTGATGCCCATCAGCTGCCCTGCAGTGCTGTGCGTTAAAGCACTGCCTGACGCACGGCCTGGGAAGCTGCATGGAGCAGGAGGAGGAGGTGAGTACCCGAGGGGAAGCCCCCTTTACCTTTCAGCAGGTCAGGACCAAAGCTGGGGGCGCGCTGGATGGAGGAGCAGTTCCACCTCATGCCTGCGAAGGTCCTCTGGCAGGCGCTCACGGTCTCGGCGGCAGCCTGGACGACGCTGTGCATCACCTCCAGGTTCCTCCGGCACATCTGGAACTGGTCGGGCACCATCCCAGCCAGCAGCCGGCAGTGGTGGCTTTCGTCCCAGGCCACCCTGCTGCCGCTCTCCGCCAGCCCCCTGTTGGGAGAGGAGAGGGGAGAGGGGACCGTGGGCACCGGGGTGGGGGTGAGGGGATGGGGACCGCAGGTGACGAGCAAATGGGGACCTGGGGAGGGGGTGACAGGGGGCAGACCTGAGGGGTCCTGCTGCAGGGGACCCCCGGGGGAGCCCCCCTGTCCCTCTTTCCCCTTCCTCCCCCCTTGCACCCCGTTACTCACAGCCACTGGATGGCCGCGGCGAGCCCCAGCTGGCAGAGCAGGATGGCGGTGGGCACAGCGGGGTGGCCCATGGCTGGGGACAGGACCGCAGGACCAGGACAAGCTGGGACCAGGGCCGCCCGCCCCCTTTATACCGGCGGGCGCTGCCGTCCTGCCCCCCGGGGAGGGGAACAAAGGCGGTTTCGGTGCCATTCACAGCTCGCAGCCCTTGGGGAGGACGGGGCGGCCGCCCCAGCCCCTGTCCCCCAGCCTGGGTGCCTGGGGACCCCGGTGAGCGCAGCCTGGAGCGGGGGCTCGCTGTTTAGGTACCCCCGCTATCGGTGCGGTTGTCCCCAAAGTGGCATCTCCTTGGGGAAAAAGCCACGGCAGCACCGAGCAGCTCCATGCAATGTGGTGGCAGAGGGTGCCTGGGCTCTGCCCTGTCCCCCCTGTGCTCCCCTGAGCGCTCCCCGGCCACAGACCACTTCTCAGCCCAGCGAGGCAATGGGGAGGCCCCGGCACCGCAGACACGCTGCTCTCCTGGGGTGAGCGGATATCACCTTTGGCATCTCCCGGAGAGCCATTGGATTGCAAAGCAAATAGGTGTTTCTTTGCTCAGCAGATAAAAACTTGTCCTTGCAAGCAGGAGATGCTGGCAGGGGATGTAGGCTGGCACGAATCAGAAAGGGATGACAGTAGTAAGGGACAAAAGGGGTTGGCAAGGGCTGATCTTAATTTCTCTCTCTCTTTTTTTTTTTTTCTTTTCTCCTTATTTTCTTTGCTCAGAGCTTTAAAAAAAAATCCATTTTCCTGGACCCAGAGAGAGTGAAAGTCTCAGCTGCGTGCCCCCTCTGTCCCCACAGCCCCACGATGACAGGGAGGACTCAATAGCAAGCAGGACTCCAGATGTGTGTGTGTCAGTCAAGGGCACGGACGCTGGTCTCAGGGGCCCGGAGCGGCCCCAGCCCCTGGGGACGGCAGAGGGAAAGCTGCGCGGGGCGTGGGCACCCCATGGAGAGCAAGGGAGGCACGAAGGGCTCTCCTGCCTCTGGGACCCCAGTGACCCCGAGCCCAGCGCTGTGCCAGCACTGGAGCTAATCGCATGTGGGGAAATCCTGCCCCTAGACACCGACTGCTCGGCTGCAGCCGCTTTGCTTGCAGACAAACCACGCTCCTGACCTATTGTCTCCGTCAGGGCACCAGCAGCTGCTGCGGGGTTTCATAACTGTGAGGGCCAGGCTGCTGACAGCGAGGGCGAGCAGCAGGGGACGCGGGGAAGGCTCCCCGTGTGCAGCCTGCGAGCACATTCCCTGTAACCTGGTTAAAGCACCACTGCAGGAAGGTGACGGGCTGCGGAGCAGCATCTCCCTGCTCCGCATGCTGCTGCACACCCTGCACAGAGAGGCTTGAGACAGCCCCAAAACTAAAGGCACCCAGTAGGAAACACGGTGAGAGGAGGATTTAAGTTGGCTTGGGGCTGTCCTTAGCGTGTCAGAGCCCGGTCTGTAACTGGCATGGGGCTTTCTGCTGCCTTCAGCACCCCGAAGAGCATGGGGGCAGGAGACCGAAGGACTTTGACTGTCACTGGGCTTTCCAGACCAGCACCAACGCCTTGACCTGTGCTGCTAACTCCTCAGCAGGCTGCTGAGCACAGCACAACCTGCTTCTCCAGCCGGCTGGGCCAGGAAACCCAGCTTAGGTCTGATGCTGCGGGCTGCCTGTGCACGGGTCTCAGCTGCAGAAGTGCCCATGCCGCTGCCAGGACTTGATCCCAGCCGGCAGAAGCGATGCAGCAGGGAAAGCAAGGCCTCCTCGGGCAGGAGCTGCTCTGTCTAGGACTTCTACTTTGGGATTTCACTTTCTCCCTCGCTGTGCAACTTCCCTTCTAGCAGGAAGGTGCTTTCCCTCCGCAGGGCTTCGCTGGGCGCCTGGTTAGCATCCCCCCGTGACCTCCCTTTGACTTGCTGTCATGCGAAGCAGAGCCGGGCCACGCAGCCTGAACTGGTGACCTTCCCGAACCACTCTCCTGCGATGAAAAGGCCAAGGTGCATTGTGCCTGGGCAGTGGCCCATGCGGAACGGTCCGCCTAGGAAAGGGCTGAGGTCGCTCCCAAATCCCAAGCAGAGGTACGAGGGGCTGAGCTAAAAGAGGGAAAAGAAAGAGACGCTGTGTTATGGCTCCCTGGCATCAGCTGGTTCTGATCCCGTTAACCTCCCTGCTCCTGGCTGAAAAAATAAGTCCTACGAAGCAGCACCCGGTGCTGGGCCAGATGCCGGTGCTGCGTGGGACGGGGCAGCAGCTCCACGGCTGTGGCCACCAGCTCGGTGCTGCGGCTCGCTCTGTGCTCTGGAAGTCCCTGATATTTTTTGACATCCCACCTTCCCAGCGTGGCTTTTGCAGATCCTTCTCCTACCTTGGCCAGAATCAGCTGTGGTGTCCCCACTTCTCCCTCCTGCTGGCCCATACGGGCCTTTCGCTCCAGCCCCAAAGATTCTGATCTTGTGAAATGTTTTCCTCTGTAAGTTCCCTTTCTTAGCCCTGGGGAATGGGGAAATGCCTTGCGCCCGGAGGGGGACATCGCGGGGAAATCTGAGCAGCTTCTGGAGGAATGAGGAATTTTTTGACCAGGAAAAGCTGCTCTTGTCGGGGCTGGGAGGTGCTCGGGTGCTTTTCCGTGCATCATGTGCGCAGCCTGCAGAGGGAGGTCAGCGTTTCACCAGGCACACGCAGGGCAGGAATTGCCAAGCAGAGACAACCCTGCTGCCACGCTCCAGTGGCTCCCAGTCCCACCCAGTTGCGGTCGCTCTGCCCTGGGCTCCTTGGTGGCAGCGCCAGCCCCCAGCCCGCCAGGCAGAGCCGCTGAGCAGGTCGGTGCTCTGAAGCCCCCATATCGTGACTAAGGCAGCTGCTGCTGGGGGCTCCTCACTGTATGTCGTGACGGGGACTTCAGACGAGAGGGTCAGGAAGGTCAGCGGTGCCCTAATCTCTGCTGAGTGGTGCACAAAGGTGGGCAAAGTGCGAGTCCCCTGTGCTGGTGGTGGTGGTGGGGAGGCTTCTGGGCTCTGTAGGCGCCTGGTTGTTACCTAATGCAGCCCGGGGTAGCACGAGCCTGCTTTACTGCGAGGGCGCATTGCTGCCTCACGTTCAGCGTGGTGTCCTCCAGGACCCCAGGGCTTTGCACCCCAAATCTTGGTAGTATTGACCTGGGGCTGCGTGACACCGCAGCGCTGTTCAAGCCAAGCTGGGTCTGAGCGGGGGCAGAGCTTCCCAACCAAGGCAGACCTCTTCTGTGGGCGTGCTTAGTGCCAGGCCCAGACGGGAGAGGACATGTTGCCACCTTCTGGCCAGCGGGTTTGCTCTTAAGGGCCACCATCTCCCCCCAAATCTGAGTCCCTGCCGTCACGGTGCTCCTCCACCGTGCTCGTGGCACTGCCAAGGCCCCCCGGCAGCGGGGCGCTTTGCTCCCCTGGTAGCTGTATGGCTTCCAGGCAGACCCCTCGAGGCATGGACGGTGCCTTTCGCTGGGATCTGGGGGCTCTCTAACAGCCTGCCTCGTGCTGGGGCAGTGTACAGCTCCCCAGTAGGTGCCGGGGCCGGGTGGCAGGCAGGACGGCACCACTGGTCCCCAGCACCCCGTGCCAAGGCTCCTGCCGCCCAGCACCCCTTACATCGGGCTGTGGGGCCGGGGCAAGGTCCCCGTTCCTGGCTGACAAAGCGCTTCTCACGTCTCCTGAGAAGCAGGAGAGGCTCTGCCGAGCGTTAGCTTTGGTCTCCGGGGGAACGTTGCTTCCTTGGGTGTATTTTTGGATGCAAGGTCACCACGGGACACAGACGAGTTCGCGAGAAGCCGGTGCCAGCACAGGGAACGGCGTCCGGAGGCTTCTGATGCCAATCTCCGTCTGCCTCCTACAAAAGGTGATTTTTTTTCACCAATCCCTCTTCACAGAAAAGTTTTGTGATGACTGAGCAGTAGGAAAAAAAAGGCTTCCTTTTAAAGGAAATTCAATGCTTTGTTTGATGTCAGTTCCTCTTAGCTCCATCCTTGAAGCAAGCGCAGGGCAAGTACTAAAAATACCCCTTCCACTTCCACGTCGGGCTGCCTCGCGGCAGCAGGAGGCTGAGGAAGGGGGTTCCCAGCCCAGCGAAAGGCTTCCCTCCTGCATCTCCTGGGATGGAAAGTGAAGTGGTGACCAGCCGGGTCTCTCTGCCCGCGCTGTGGCTCAGAGTGCAGAGGAGCAGGGAGGGCACCCGGGAAGCGTGGCCCCACCAGTCCCTGCCCTTCTGGCTCGTGTTCCCCTGGGGAGGCGCAAGGAGGAGCTCACGGGAGGGCAAGGAGAGAACCTGCTGCTGGGCAGGGCTCAGAGCTCGGAGCCCAAGCCCAAAGGTCTGGTTCACAGGCACCAGGGTAGGGAAAACTGTCACTGCTCAGCTCTGGCTGTCGTGGGAGCTGCATGTGGTCTTGCAGGAGGTCTTGCAGGCATGTCCCTGTCCCACCCAGCTGCTCAGTACCCACAGAGAGGCCAAGGAGGGGAGTAGCGGAGGAAGATGGAGCTGGTTGCCCTGGATGTCCAAAGGTCCACGTGGCCCACCGTCAGGGCTCTGGTTGGGGCCAAAGCAAATGACAGCGAATGGTTTGTGAACTGAGCAAGCACGTGGAGATCCCTCACCGTGTATCATCCCAGCCTGCGGTCACTTGCAGCTCCAGGCTTAGAAGAGGCAGCTTCATCTGAGGACCTTCCACGAGCTCCCCTCCCGCCAGGTCTTCCTCTCAAGCCCCTGGAGACGACTGTGCCCTCTGCACCCCACGCTCATCTACCCACCGTGGGGGAACCACATCCCCTTGTCTGGGAGGCTGTGACAGCGCCGGGCTGCGGTGACGCAGGGGGTGGTGGCACGCCGCCGTGCGGTGCCGACATCCAGCCTCACTCCGTGTGTCCCGGCCACCTCCCACCGTGTCCCAGAGGTGTGGACAGGACCTGGATCTGCCCGGGCTGGTGGCACTGGTGGTGGCCACGGTGGCAGCAGGTGACCGTCCTGCTGCGGGGCGCTGCTTTCCCGCAGGGAAACCGCCCCCCTTCCTCTTTCCGACGCACTCAGTCGGTGACCTCAGCACGGGATGGATACTCAGAAGCGGTCCGTGGGCGGCTGCGACCTGCCAGGAGCTGCTCCCATCAGCTGAGCCCCCCCCCCCAGGAACACGGTGACGCTGCCTGCCCGCTTCCCCTCCTCGCCCAGAGGGTGCTCTGCCTGAACCAGCAGCGCCTTCCAGCTGGGATGGCTCACGCTCGAGGGGAACGGGGCACCTGGGGACATTTCCGTGCTGCTGGGGCCGGCTGTGTAGCACGCCCTGTCCCCAGGGCCCCAGGACCGCGGGGTGGGGGCACCCAGCTGCAGAACATCTGCCTGCAAGCCCGGGACGGCAGGGACGAGCGAAGCTGCCGCAGGGTTTGGGAGCTGCTTTCCCAGCCCGTTCCCTGCCAGCGTCTGCGGGCTGGGAGGCTGCGTGCCGGAGGTTCAGCGGCAGGTCCCCGTCCGGCCGGAGCCCCACCAGAGAGGAAGAAAGTGTCATGAATAACACGCCCGACCTCGCCAACCGGGATGGAAATAGCTGACGGGAGTTTTGTTGAGTCACGCAGAAGGGGCTGTGGTAGCGAGCGATAATGGAAAGCAGTGGTGGCAAAGTCCTGCGAAAGGGAGGGACGCCCGGGCTGGTGTCCCGGAGGAAATGCAGCCAGGGCCGGCCGCTGGGACGGGGAAGCTGCCACCAGCCTCCTGTCCCATCCCGAAGGCGCAGAGCTCACACCGCAGTGGGCAGAGACACATCAAAACCCACCCTGCCACGGGGAGCCCGGCTGCAGTGCCAGGACGGTGCTTCGTCAGAGCAGCTGCCTTTGGGAGCACAGGAATATCAGCAAAAATTCAATAAAAGGGATACCTTCGGCGGCGGTGTGCACTCACGTGGGCTCGTCTGGTGGGTGAAACACGGAGCAGGGGAGAGGGACACCGCAGCATTTAGGGCTGCGGCTGTTCCACACCTCGCAGCACCCCGAAGGTGTAACCTCACCGAGCGTTAGCTCAGAGCGGAGCCGGGGAGATTTGGGCTCCGCCACGCTCCGTCCGGCGAGGAGCACGAGGGGCGCCCCGCCAGCACCTCCCTCAGCTCCTGCAGCAGCTCGAGCTCCTGTCTCCACGGAGAAAAAGGGAAAACACAAAACCGTGCTCTAACTCAGGCCGGTTGCAGGCAAGGTAATTTCCACATGAGTTAGCAGAACAGCTAGTTGGGAATTCCTGATAAAATCTATTTTTCTTTGAAAACAGACTGATTCAGTGAAATGTGAAAGCTTTCCACTGGAAAGAATTAGTTTTGCTGGATTTCTCAACTAATTCTCTAGAAAATTTGTAAACGGTCAGAAGATTTTAACCACCACTGCTCTTTTTTCAGACTCAGATTTATACCCTTACAGCTTGGCACAAACCCAGGACATTTTGACATAATCATTTATTTGCTCAAACCTCCAAATTCTACAGATTTCTTAACCTCGTTTTGAATCAAGAAAAAGCTTCTCCAGGCTTTCTTTTCCTTTGTTAAGGCTCATTGCCCCCTGCCCTGGCAGCCTCTCCAGCCCCTTTGCTAGGCCAGACCTCTCTTCCACCCCTCTTACCCTCCACCACGAGTCTTTTTGCTGCCGCTCCATGGGGACAGGGCGCAGCCCAGGGACAGACCGTCCTCGGGAGCGCTCAGGAAGCCCTGACACCAACCCCAGCACTGCACACAGTGTCCCTGCAGATCACACAGATGTCCCCAGCTCCGTGTCCCTGCGAGGCACGGCCGACGCAGCAAGCCTTGGGCGAGGAGGACACCGGCGGGAGGCAGAACATCTCACAGTGAAACACACAGAAAGTACAGCCCGGGAGGTGGCTGAAATGAGGAACGCACCAAATGTACCAGGGACACCCCCTCGAAGTCTGCAGCAGCGTTTTGGGCTCCATCCAGGAGCACCCCTGGGACAAAAAGCAACACCCGGGGAGCAGAGGGCGGCTGGCATGAGCCAGGACCCCGAGGGACTGCAGGGAGCTGGGAGCAGGGGCCGGGTGCGTGCAGAAGCGGGTCCAGCAAACACCCGTGGGCACCAGCCCCGGCGTCCCAGCAGCGATGCAGGCAGCCTGGGGAAGGAGTGCGTTTAACAGCAAAAATGCCCTTTGTTTCACAGTAAAACCATGATAAGCTTGAGAGGAAAAAAAAAAAAAAAAAGGAAAGAGGTAATTGGGATTTTAAGTGAATTCCAAGCCCTTTTGCTCTCACATCCCCTAGCACAACAGGTGTGTGGACGAGGAGGTGGCGTGCGCTGGGCCGGCTGGGGACTTTCAAGGTGGAACCAGAGAGATGTGAAACACAAGAGGTTTTGGCACGCCCTGATCTTTTCCCTTTCCCAGAGCTGGCCCCAGCCCCCGGATGGTGGGAGAGCCGCGAGGCTACGCAGACAACCACCTTTTCACAGCGGCTTTCAGGAGGGACAGACCAACACAAGCAGCCCAGGCTGGGCTTTCTTCTCCTTAGTGCTGAAAACAGTGGAGGGCAGGGCAGAACCACCCCCTGCGGCTACTTATTTAAGTATTAATTAATTATTAATTATTTAATTTCTTCCGCAAACTAGCGTTGATGGGGACACCTTCCTTCTCAAGAGCAAGGGGGCTGCAGGAACCCAGACCCTCCTGGTGCCTGCCCAGCGCTGGGCTCAGCCCCGACGTTGCTCTGCAAAACACCCGAGATGCTGGACACGCGTGCCCCAAATAATATTAATAATAATATTAATAATAATTAGCATTCTGACCAATAGCTGCAGCTCCCAGCACCGGCCTACACTTTAGTGTCACCATCTGCTGGCCTCTCCTTGGCTGCCTTCTCCGTTTTGGGATGGGGCACGAAGCCGCCCACCCTGCTGCCCCGCAGAGCCCCGCACCCCGGCGGCTTCTGCCCCCTCCTCAGGAGGCAGCACGCCCCGTAGCCCAGGCACAGCAGGATGCTCAGCACCACCACCAGCGCCGCCAGCGCCCCTTTGGGACGCGGGCAGGGCCACCAGGGGTGGCTGCTGAGCGGGGCCGAGAAGTTGCCGCGGCGGTGGCGGTAGGCGCAGAGCGCCCGGTCCAGGTCGGGCAGGCGGACGCGCGCCGCCCGCAGCGTGTCCAACCAGCCCAGCCCGCAGCAGCTGAAGGGGTTCCCGGCCACCCACAGCACCCGCAGGCTGCGGGCCCAGCTCGCCACGGCCAGCTTGGCCAGCGCCGGCAGGTTGTTGTCGCGGACGTCCAGGCTTTCCAGCGAGGAGCAGAAAAGACCCGCGGGCAAAAGGCTCAAGCGATTGCCCGAGAGGTCCAAGGCTTTGAGCGCGCCCAGGCAGGGGAGCTCTGCCGTGCCGTCCCCCATCTGGTTCCCCCGCAGCCAGAGCTCCTGCAGGGAGAGCTCCAGGCCCCCCAGGGCTGCCTTGGGCAGGGACAAGCCCGTGTTCTCGGACAGGTCTAGGGAGAGCAGCGAGGTCTGGTTGAAGGCGTAGGGCTGCAGCCGGGTGATGTTGTTCCTGTAGAGGCTGAGGTGCTTCAGGTGGGGGACGTTGTAGAAGGCGGTGCAGGGTCCTGCCCCGTGAGGGCCCCCTCCTGACGTCCCCCCACGGTCACCTCCCCGGCTCTCACAGGGCTGGAGGCTGTTGGAGCCCAGGTCGATCGTTTCCAGCTGGGGCAGAAAATCAAAAAACCAACGTGGCAAGGCGCGGATGAGGTTGTCGTGGAGGTCCAGAGAGCGCACGGAGAGGGACACGTTCTCCTGCGAGGTGGCCACGCTGTCCCCTTCTGTGCCACCTGTAAGCGTCTCCCTCGTTACGTCCTGGAGACAATTCGTGGCCACGCTGAGGTTGTGCAGAGAGCTCAGGCCATGGAAGAAAGAAAATGGGAACAGCTGCAGCTGGTTATTGCTGAGATCCAAGTCAGCCACACGGGTGAGGCCAGCTGTGGTGCTGGAGGACCCGTTAAACCTCGCCAGCTCGTCGTAGTGCAGCGCGAACGCTGCTGGGTGGCGTGAGCTCGGGGCCAGCGAGGCAATGAGGTTGTTGGAGAGGTTTAAGTGCGTGAGGTAATGCGCTTTGGGGAGCTCTGGGAAATAGAGGAGCCTGTTGTGGCTCAGGTCGAGCACCTGAAGCAGGTAGGGTTCCTCTCCGTCCTCCGAGACGAAGAGCTCCAGGGCGTTGTGGCTCAGGTTTAAAACTCGCAGCTGCCTGAGGCTGAAGCCGGAGATGCAGTGGAGGGAATTGAAGGCCAGGTTCACCACCTCCAGCTCCTCCAGAGCCCCAAAGGCTCCCTCCTCGATTTCCATGATGTAGTTGTTGCTGAGGTTGAGCTCGCTCAGCGCCGGCGTGCTCCAGAAGATGCCCGCGGGCAGCCTCGTCATCCTGTTCCCGGACAGGTCCAGCTTCTTCAGCGTGCTGAGGCTGCTGAGGTACCAGCCCGCCATGTGGCTCTCCAGGTTGTTTGCCGACAGGTCCAGGACCTCGATGTTGCTGAGCAAGCCGAAGGCTCGCCCGTTAGCGAGGTAATTGCGGTCCAGGCGGTTGGAGCCCAGGAGGAGAGAGCGCAGCTGGGGGAGCTGAGCCAGGGCGGCTCCCGACACCGCCTCCAGCTGGTTGAAGCACACGTCCAGGTGCTCGAGCTGCCCGAACCCCCGCATGCGGCTCTCCGACAGGTTTCGGATGAAGTTGTTGGAGAGCTCGAGGTACTTCACTCCTTGGCCAAGCTCCTCTGGAAAGCTGTGCAGGCCAGCACCCTTGCATGACACCTTCGTGGGGCTCTAGGGAGAAGCAGGAAAACCCATCAGCATGGGACAGGACGTGCAAAGGCACCTCCAGGCAGGGGATCTGCTCTTCTCCACGTGCCTGAGCGGTGGGAAGATGAGCCCCGTTCCATGTCCTACCCTGCGATGGTAAGGGGCCAGGCCACCGAAAGCTGCTCAGGAGACAAGAAGCTTGTCTGCAGGGCCCGAGGGCTGTCAGAGGGGATGGGAGACGTAGCCTTTGCTTTTATGTTTGTGGATGGTGCAGTTTTCTGGTTTGCAGTGCCCTGTCACAGGGTGGCACCCGAGCCGGTGGCCTGGCTCACCTGCTCCTGCCCTGGTGCAGGCTGGTGTCACCGACGGCACCGTTTCGGTGGCCCACACCCCTCGGGCTGCCGGCAGGCATCAGATGGCTTCTGCAGGTCATCACCAACACCCCAAGCCTCAGCCCTCGGGGACAAGCGCAGCTGAGCTGCGCAGAAGGGAAGGAAAAACCTCTGCCTGCTGCTGTTTCTGAGCAAGGAGAAGCCTTGGTGTCTGGTTGTCCTCCCAGGCAGCCCTGCAAGCACCATGGGCAAAGGGTAGGGGCAGCACTGACAGTGCCAGAGCATCCCTGTCCCCTCCTGGCGGCTGCACCTTCCCCTCCCTCCAAAGTGGTCCCCCTCGAAGGGCACCCCAGGGCATCGCCTTGGCGGAGTGGGGGGGACCTGCTCGAGGTGCCACCAGCACAGCAGGACGGGGAGCAGCTGGGAAGGGCCCCGGGCAAAGAGGCTCGAAGGCAGGAGAGCCGAGGGGAGGACGAAGGTGGGAAGACAGGGAAGGAAAAGGAGATGGAGGCCGGATGAGGATGGACGGGGGGATTTGCGTTTGGAACCTCCCTGCGCTGCACAGCGGGACGGGTGCTCGGGCCCAGCTCAGAGCCGGCGGGGAGCGCTGGGGCTGCGACAGCCCTCGGAAGCAGCCTTACCTGCTGGCACGGCAGGGGCTTGGGCCTCCCCTCCCAGCCAGGCTGGGCTCTGAGGACGGCCGGGAGCAGGCAGAGCAGCAAGCATCGTGGCCCGGCGAGCCGGGCTCCCAGCCGGAGCATGGTGGGCTGCGGGCGCTGCCAGCCCTGCCCGCTCCGCCGGTGCTCTCCGGCGAGCCGGGCTCGCTATAAATAAGCCTCAGCGTGGGATGGGGGAAGGAGATAACGCGGGGGGTGTTCGCAGCTACGGAAGTGGGAGAAGAGAGACATACGACTACAGAGGGGAAAAACAGTGCACGAAGCCACAAGGAAGGGAAAGAGAAACCGCTGGAGCAGGGAGGAGGCAGGGCTGCGGAGGGGCTCAGGTGATCGACCGAAACCGCCGTGGAAATCAAGTGCCAGGGAGGAAAGCTGCTACCTGGGAAAGCAGAGGGTTGCTGCAGGGGTTCCCCGGCTCTTCTCCAGTTTCCTCTGCCCTGTGCCAGGGCTGGGCTGTGCCCGGACCCCAGCAGCAGCCACCAGGACCCCTGGGACCCCCTGGGACACCAGGGCCGCAGTGGAGCTTGGTGCCCAGGGGAGCAAATTCTCCTCCCGGCCCCGCAGCCGGGGCTCCCCCATGGCACTTGTGTGCCCTGGGAACCAACCGCTGCGGCTTTCACCGCCCGGCCCCCAGGGCATGGGGTGCCCAGCACAAAGCAGAGCCCTCAGAGAGGGACCAGGGGTGAACGCGGCCCCTGGCACTGTCAGCCCTTCCCTTGTCCCCAGCGGGATGCGCAGGGCTGGGCTCCTCACTGCTACATCCCTGCATCCCCACCAGGCCTGGAAACGGGCGTCTGGGTCACGCAGGAGACATGGGGACACCTCCTGTGGCAGCTCCAGGTTGTGTCCGGGTCCCCAGAGCCGCACACCACGGACACAGGTGTTTTCGTGGTGACATCTCCGTGTCCCTGTGCCACCTAGTGGTGACACAGTCCCTGGGGACACAGGGCCGTGGCCAGGGCCACCTCACAGCAGACTTCACGGTGAGTTCTGCAAAACGGACTTTTGCTGCTTTTTTTGGCTCCAGGCGGCCGATCTCCTTCCACCTGTAGGAACGCGTCCGGGCTGCTGCCCAGCCTTAGCTGTTGTTCCAGAAGTAGAGCTGTTGCTCCTGCTCCTAGACGTGCCTGGCAGAATAATAAATGATAACAACAACAATAATATTTTTCCCTTTTTGCATATCTGTGCAACTGGTTACACCTAACGATGCAGCAGCCCAGCTTCCCCCGATGGTGCCCTGACGGTGGATGTGCTCCACCGCAGCCCGGGCCAAAGGCAGCTGCAGGAGAACAGCCCTCGATTGCTCCCGGAGGCGATCGATGTGAGGCTAGCACATCTGTGCAGATGTGGGAGCAGCCACCGACCTCTGGCCGAACCTGTGCGGCCCCGGCCCCCAGCCAGCACCTCCCAGGGAGCTGCCCTGCGCACCGGCACCTCCCGGGGAACCCCAGCCCTCGCCCCGGCCACCGGGCTCGGGTCCGCATAGCAGGCACGGCGGTGAAATCAGCCAAAAGTCCCTGATCAGAAGCAAGGGACTTCTGCAGAGAATCCCTGGGCACTCACGTCCCGAACCTGTGAACTCCCCGTGCTGAAGAAAACCCGGCACCCGAGGTCTCAGCAGTGGGGTGCGCGGATGCTCTGGAGCCGAGCTGTAAGGCCACCTGCCCCCTAAGCCATGCTGGCACAAACCCAAAACCAGAACAAAGCGCCTTTTGTTTCCTCCTCCACCTTGTGCTGCCTCTCATTTGGGGCATCATTCTAGGTGCCCTGCTCCCACGGAGGGTGATCCCCGAGCCAGGGCAGCAGCACCCCTCGGACGAGCTCCTCTGCACCCACCACCTGCCAGTGCTGAGCATTGAGGAACACCCAGAGATCAGGAAAAAGCTTTATTTGCAAAGAAAATATTGACAATTTACATAAACTTACATCCTAATTTATATACATTATGTATATTTTATATACAGATAGTGTCTTGAATAAAGATGTCGAAGCACAAAACAGCATCAGTATATCTCTGTGCAGCTCAGACAAATAACAGGCTCGGAGTTGTGTATCTTTTCCCACAACTCCTCTCCCATTATGTTTTTACTGGGGAGGTTGAGGAGAGGCTTCCTCTTACACCTGGAAGTGATGAACACAGACATCATGGGGGGATCGGGCTTGCAAATGGGTGCAGCAACTGAACACAGCTGCGCCTGGACAGGGGGACAGTGTCTGGTCCTGTGAGCCAGAGAAATGGAACAAACCCGAGCAGCCTGCCCAGAGGAGGCTCAGCTCGCAGGCGGGGGCGAGGGGGCTTGCTGTGACCAGCTGCCTTTTTGCTCCCGAGCTCTGAGCTGACACCCCAGGGATCGTGCTGCTTGCAGCACGCCCGGATTTCACAGAGCCACGGAAGATGCGCACCTGGGAGCAACTCCCACGTGAACATCTGCCCCGTACCTCCTCAGACCGGGAAATGCAGCCTCTCCTCCACTTTCTCCAAATGGCCACACCGGGACTTTTGGGGACAGTGAAGGGGGGGCTCATGGAAGGCACGCAGTAAGTCAGTGGGCCACGAGAGTGAGCGCCTTCACAGGGCCCTCTGCCCCCCTGATTGCCAGAAAAGGGGCTGCCCCACCAGATGAAAGAAGGACCAAGCAAATGTAGTTTGCTCATCTCTTTCCAACTGCAGCCCAGGTGCCCTTTTCTGAGCACCGAATGCTGGAAGGATGGTGCCGAGTCCCCTGACGGGCTGGCAGGGGGCAGCAGTAGGCCTACAACTGCTTACCTGGGCGAGAAAGGCACTGGAGGAAAGCACAGACAGGTATTTGTGGGCAGGGAGCCATGCCCTGACGCGTTTGCTGGAGAGAATCCTTCCTTCCAAAGGTGCCCTGAACTACAAGAGCAGAGCTGGCTTCCCTACGGATTGTCTCTGCATAGAGGATCTTGGCGGGGGGAGAAGGGTTTTGAATGAATTAAATACCAATCAGCTGCTTGCTACATTTCTGCAAGTGGAGTCCAGCCAAACACTGAGCAGCAGAGCTAAGGCACGGAGGTAAGAGCGAGCTAGCGAGTGCCGCCGGGAGGAAGGGCGGCACGTGGGAAGACAGCAGTGACTGCTGGGGGGACCGGAGCGCTGCGCCACCGTCTCCAGCACGCCGATGTTGGTCTGTCCACAAGGTGCTTCCTTCTCAGCCAGCCTAGGGACTGACACACATCGGAATGAGAAGACACCAGAGGGAAAGACTGGAGCAAGGCCCTGTTCCTGCGGGAGGTGGTTAAACTCTTCCACACGCATCCTCCTCAAGCTCTTTTGCGCTGCTTCCAGCCCTTTCTGGCTCCAGGTTATGGAAACCTGCAGAGGCACCGAAGACGGTGGCGCAGAGAAGTGTCATACAGAAGAAGCTATGCTACAGCCTAGGCAACCTGCACTGCAATACTTCATCAACGAGAACTCAGTTGCTGGGCGGCCCAAGGGTTTCAAGTATAAAACCCTCCCCAGGGCTGCCACAGGGCCGGCGACGCATTGATCGCTCAGACCAGCAGGTGAAGGTGGCTCTTGGCACGAAGGCCACCCGAAGCCAGGTATTCCCCGGTCTCTGAGCCCACGTCGTGGTGCTCAGGCTGTGGTGTAAGACCAGAAGCAGCCCCTAACACCTTCTGCTGCTCGCAAGGAGCGAGGCAGGAACCGCTTCCCCCTGTCCCCTCCCCGCCGCCCCAGGCACATGCCAAGGGGGAGCTTGGCAGCGCTGCCTGGGGTTTTTCGCAGCAGCAGGGGATTCTCCCTTTGCCTCCTCCTGCTCGCAGCCATACTCAGAAGCGAATCACAGATCCTGCCAGTGGGGGACAAAGAATGCAAACTACATCCATCGTGCTCTCCCGAGCCATTTCGTTATTTATGCTTGCCCCAAAGTCTTGCTGTTCAGACTGTATTCTAAAGCAATTCTGTTAATGATTTGCTTAATGTTCTCACTATACACAGTTGTCCTGATTCATTCTTGTCAAAGGAACATGTCCTTCTTAATCCATTTTAAAGGAAATAAGCCACAAAGACTAGTTAAGTGCCCCTAAGGCTCTTGCTAGTCCAACATGTTAAGGCTAGAAAGGAGGAGAACATATTGAAAAAGAAATAGCAGGCAATTTCTCATGCAGTTATTTTATAAACTGCACGCCTCCTGTGAATAGCGAGGCCGAAGCCAAAGCTGGGTGCCCCCAAGAAATATTTATCTCCCAATAACTGCAATAGTTGGCAAGTGAGATCACTCGCTACGGATCGGGAAAAGCAACGGAGCCAAGAATGCCCCAGCCAGGGCGGCCGCACCGATCGCTACCCGCGCGGCGCGGGTGGACGCTGGCTCCTCCTACATCCCTGCAGGTGAGCACGGCTGAGCCACCGCTGCTGGCCAAGAGCTGGGCTAATATCACCCAAGGCATCGGTCTGGGGCTCGCTCCCAATCCTGCTATTCCTCTTTGCCATATAGGCTGAAATTCTGCTGCCCTCTTTGCTTAACGAAACGTGCCCTGAAAAGAAACCCGGTTGCAAAACCGAACAAACGCCACGACCGAGCCCAAACCAAGGCATGACACAAAGAGCAGCCAGCGTCTCAGCCCCTCGCTCAGCTCAAGCACATCTTATAGCTTTAGATCTCACCAGTTGAGGGGAGGTAATGGGAGAGAGTTGCTCAAGAAGCCAAAAGAAACAATAGCGTCCCAGCTACCCTATTAGTCACCAGAAATCGAGTTATGACTAGACTCAGCAGGGCTCAGAGAAAAGAAAAAGTGGTGACTTCATGCTGGACCAGACTTCTTAAATACACATTTTTGCTAGAGACTCCATCACCACTTATTAGAGCATTTTAGGTAGAAGAGTGCCAAAAGGAAAAGGGTGTGGGGAGGAAGGATAAAAACCACATCTAAGAGCAGGGCAGTTGCTATTAAAACAGAAAAAAAAAAAACCTTTCCTGTTTGAATATTTTATTCTTAAACATGACAAACTTCTTCAGAGTGTTTTCACAAGTACTTTTGTCTGCTCTACATGGCTCTGTGAAGCCTGTAGAAATGTGTTCTGGTTTGCAACACATTAATTAAAAAGACCAAAAAAAAAACAAACAAAAAAAACCAACAAACCAAACCAAAAAAACAAAACAAAAACACAAATTGCTGTAACAGCAGCAGTACTTTAAGGCAGCCCCCGTTAGGGCAGTGTACACCTCTGGGGTAATGGCAGGAGCTGAAAGTAGCAGAGGCTCTGGAACTGGGATCATCTTTATCTTTGGGACTTTGCAATTTCTGGAATGTAGAGGCAGTTTTCTCTGTGCTAAGCCTGCTCTATTAAGTGTTTAGCTTCCTCTCAGACATACTGCTTTTGCAGCCTGCTTTCAAGCTCTTCGCCTTCCTTTCTCACACTCCTGAGGATGAATGTAAACACCACTGACTCTGTCCTATTCACCTCCCTTCGCACCATGCTGCCATCCCAGTGCGAACCGAGAAGGCAGCAAACCAGAAACCCCATTTCTTGCTTTCGTCAGCTGGCAGAAGCAGGAGTGCCTAGACAGGACCATTTCGACAGACGTCTATCTTCTCCTGCTACTGCCTGGGATGCTCTTGCTAGTGCAACATAGAAGCAGAGACCCACATCACTCTCAACAAGCCTCATGTGAAGATCACAGAGCAGAATATCAGTGCAGTAATACTTGAAATACTGAGACAAGGCAGACACAACAGCCCTTCTTCCTCACAACGCTTTTTCGGCTAGCTTTTTGATCCAAGTCTCCATGCGAGTCACAGAAGACATTGTGCTTCCTGCATTCACATATAGGAATAAATAGCTCTGGATCAGTTTTCTTTATGGCCGGATTACAGAACCCCCTGAAATACTGATACGCTTATGAACAGCAGCACTGTGCAGTTCTGTGAGTATCCTTGGATATGCCAAGTTCATCTAGGATGCTGGTGCATCTCCTAGGCGTATAGCCCCAAAGAAAGTTGTGTGCTTGCTCATGTTGATGGAGATGTCAGCATGGACCATTTTCACAGCAATCTTCTGCCTGGCTTTGAGGAGGCAGACCCCAGCTGTATAGCAGGTATTGAAGTTGGTCTTGCCGGTCTCAATACTCCGAGTGCATTGCAGAAAGGGTTTTTCATCCACCACCACCTCATAGCTGGCAAAATCTGTGAAGTTTATGTAGTATACCTGATGTGAAGCAGGAAGAAGAAAGACTATTAGGCAGTGTATTTGTGCACCAGGAAGAAGTCCACATTCCTTTCAAGGCATACGTATGGCCCCTCTGCTAACGATCCCTTCCCTGGCCCCTGGCCACCCATGCTCACGGGAGGTTGGCTTGTTCAGGCAGAAAGACCCTCAAGCCAATAAAACGTAAGGAAACTTTGTATTTCACTTCACACTAATAATACAAGCATGCAAGCGTCTGCAAATCCCAGTATCTTTATGGCCCAGCTAGGAATCCTCACGTTAGACCCTGCTTATTACAGGAAACATTACAAACCTGTGCAGGCTGAGTTACAACAACCTGAGAACAAACCTATCTGCTACAAACAGCTTTTCATCCAACAAACAGAGAAAGGTTTTAACTGAAGTCCTCTTTCACTTACCTGGCAAGTCCTGCTTTCTGGGTCCCATGAGCCTCCTTTAGTGTTGACATCAAAAATGCCCTAAGATGACTGGGAGCTGCCTTCTTTGTAATTGGACTTGAGGCGCTTTCAAAGGCATAAGCTATTACAGGGAAGACACCCTCCCAACCTCCGCAGCTTGGAGGCGGATGACCTTAGGGTATTTGTACTGATTTAACTCCTGGATTTAGTGACTAAGTCCCCATGACTGTTACTTGCTCAGTTCCTTAACCATCTCCCACGTGCTGATTCGGAAGAACTGCAAGATGCCTGAGAAAGACCTGCACAAGGAGAAGTCTGTCCCAGGGAGCCGCTTCTTCCTGATGGAAGGAAACTATTCATTTTGGATGCATCTGCTAGTTCTTCTTAGCCTATCTTCCGTGAAGCTAAACAGAAGCTAAACAAGGCCAAGTCCCCTTTTTTCTCCTCGATGGGATACAAATGACAAAAGCTTCAGAGGCCCAGTGTTATGGCCAGCAATTGGCATGAAGCACTTGGGAAACAATTATACTTTGGCCCACATAGAGTTATTTTTCCTGCCCCCAGCCAAGCCAACGCATAACCAGCTCCATGGAAGAGCCCTACCTCACCTGACATCCACAGCCCACTTCATCTGACCTCGTACAGTCAATGGGCCTGCTAGCTGAATATAAGCAAATCATGACCAGGAGATTGGAGGGGCTAAAATCTTGTCCCAGAACCTGGACAGCTTTTCAGCCCGCAGGTGACCGGACACCCTGCCTGCTCTGGAAGGGCTGGGTAGAGCGTGGCAGCTCATACTCCGTGCAGCTTAGAAGCTGGTCAGAAACTTGCAAGAGACTGGGAGCACTGCGCTAAATGACAGTATGCCTCCTGCATTTATTTTTTCCAAATGAGGAAAGGAAATTATCTTTTAATTCCTATATCCTAAATCATAATACGAATTATTTTGTTCAGTACTTTCTGCCTAGGCAGCTCCGTACATCCATCGCTGGTACCAGCTAAAGCAGCAGCTGAGCCATCCTGCTGCACAACAAGGCTGCTGGCACATCGTGTCCCTCTGAAGCTACACAAAGAACGTGGAGGCAAAATGGAATTACCTGGGCTGGAGTTTGGCCAAGCCACCCCGGCCGGGAGTCCTACGCTTACAGAGAGCGACACGGTTTCTCAATGATCACAAGTTGTCAGGGTTTTGGTATTACATCCCTCTTAAAGCACAGAGCCCAGCCTCCTGCTGGGACTCTTGCTCTGCAATAAGGTTTAGATTTGCTGCTGACTGACTGCGCAGACAGTATGGTGGGGGAACAAGTCATTGGTGGCATATGGGATTTGGTGGGGCGCCTGCGCGCGTGTCGCAGTAACTAATCTCTTGCAGCTGGTGTCATGGCGAAACGTCTGACCTCGCACTTCCAAACTCTAACTTCTTCCTCCGACACACATCTCCTAGAGCATGAAGTGGTTAAAGGTACATACAAGTTCTTGGCATTTGCTAGTTGTCTGGAGCCCTCTCGTGGTTCATGCAAGGCTTCCATTGGAACACAAGAATAGGAGTTAGGCCTAGGACCGTACTCACTTCTACCTGACTATAGATGAAGTATGTGCCGTCCACCAGTACCTCCAGCTCCCCACTGCGGGCATGCAGCTTAAACACCTTGGGGTTCATAGTGATGCGAGACCAGTCATTGAGGACTCCACCTGAAAGATCTCAGTATGAGAAAATGGCAGTCACTCAGTACCCGTCAGGATGAAAAGCGCGGGAGCACAGAAATACAGTGACATTGCAAGGTTTCATACACAACGCCTGACACAGACCCACGTTGAAAAGTCAAACTTGGCAAGAAAACCCCAGAATTAAGGACTGTGCTGTGCTAGTTCTGACTCCTTCCCATGGCACTAGCTCTGATTACACCAGCACTAGCTGCTGTTTGAATGGGACACCCACATCATGCAGCGTGCAGGATGAGCGATTTCCATCTCTGCTTATCCTTGTTAGGAGTCGCTCTTCTCACCCCTGAATCAGCACGTGGCCTTTTGTACTACACTGCATTCATCCCCAGCATCGGATACAGACGAGCTCATCTTCTCCTGAGGCTAAGGTGAGCTTATTATTGTACCTGAGTGTTTCCCAGCCCTGACAAAATGTTCTCATCAAGAGTAAGTGCTATCATCCCCACTGCACAGCAAGGACACCGGCACATGGAAATCAGTGCCAGTACTTTAATGTATTTGCTGTGTTTTCTAAATTAATCTCCGAGGCCAGGGGCTGGTTTTTGACACTCTGCATGTTCAGCCACAGAGCACAAACAGCTTCTGGTAGCTGTGGTTACAGCAGCACTTCTGCAGCTCAGACCCCACGCGCCTCTTGAAATTTTGGCCCTTTGCTGCTGGTGACTTCCCTGGTATCATGGAAGAAACTCTGCAGAAGGGTAGGATCAGGATCCAGCCCTCCAGGCAAGATTCCCAACTGACATTACCCAGCCAGAAGACTATTAAATGTCCTCAACTTCCCATCTCTTTATTCATTCCCCTCCCCACACCTCTCTACCCAGTTTCCACACAAAACGAAGTAAAACTTCCACAGTGTGCTGCAGACAGGTACTTCATGAGGATGACGGCAAGGCTAGGATGAGAACAGCGATTCCTGTCCTTACGGGAATTGGACTAAATGTGGCAAATCTGCCTGCCCCACTCAGTGCTGCTGAGCATGAAGACACAGCCTTCACCTTCATTTTAAGCCCTGGGATCTTCCCTAGAAGAAAACTGGTCCTTGCAGCAAAATAAACAAAAGTATTATGGAAAAAAATGGTGTGCAACTACGGCCTGAAATAGTCTCTCAGGACAGATATGTGCATGGAGGCCAATTTAGGGTTGTACAATTGATTTTAATTCTGATATCCCTTGACTTCAACATTCTTGACTTTATAACTAGCATAGTTTTAATGAGCGCTGTGTGATTACATTTCCTAGATTTAAAAAAGTCAAAATAACAACAAAGTAAAATGGCATCACGTCACACCACACGAACCCATACTGAGGTCCTCAGCACACAGTTCGGGGTTTACAGACCTACCACCCAGGCCTCTGCCACTGGAGCCAGCAGAATAGCTGACAGCACCAGCGGACCTCTGTTCCCTGGATGGGCACATCCCAAAGACACGCTGCTACGTGCCGAGAACAGCACCAAGTCTGTAGGTTTTATCAAATGCAACTCTCTTTCCTCCCAGCCTTCGTCTGCTTTTCTGCTCCCTGCCCCTAGCTGCTAACCCGGCAGGCTGTGGCTTCTGCTCACTGTCAGCTGGACAGCATTAATGCCTGAGTGCCCAAGGAAGGCAGGCTCAGAGCAGGGGATTGTTCCCGAGCAGCAGGGAAGGACAGTTACAGGGTAATTCCCACTCTTAGAGAGTAGCGTACACTCTGCAAACATACGAGGTTCCCATTAATAACGGGATAATTACTTTCTGAACATAAGCAAAACAGCATCTTTTCCCTCGTGCTGTTGTTAGAAACGGCCCATTTCCTTTTTGTTTTTGGGAGCTTTCCCTCGCCCCGCTGCAGTAAAGACATTCAGCTTGAAGGATACTTCCCTAACCGTGAGAAATGTCAGCTCACGCCTGGTGGAAGAGATAAACCGAGCCTTTCAACAGGAGCCCTGGCCAGCCCTCACCGTCCCACGCACGGTGCAGAAGATGGTGACCACGGGTCCTGCAGCCCTGTCCCCAGGGCTCCCCGGGGTCCAGGCAGGGGACAAGCCAGCTCCTCTCCAGCACAGCGAGACATCGCCAGCCGAGAGACAGCAGCTAATGAATGAGACCCAGCTGTTGGCAAGAGGAGCAGAAACCCGAGCAGAAATCGGAGAGGGATTCGGGGAGGAAGGAGGAGAGCAGAGAACTGCTGGTGGATGTGAAATAGCTCGGCAGGACCTGGGCTGAGTTACAGACGTGGGGGGGATGCTCAGGGGGCTGGGGAGCTGCAGGGTGTGCTTGCCTGCAGCGGGGCACGGCAGGAGGAGCTAGCAGCTGTGTATCTCTGTGTCCTCGCAGCTCTCTCTGGAGCTGCGCTTTCCCCTGAAATATATTCATGGGGAAATGGGGAAAAACACAGGCTAATGGGGTTTCGACAGGAAGGGGATATACTGCAGGCTTACAATAGAAAACAACAACAAAACAGACTGGGAAAGAAGGCTGGCCGGTCAAGGGGCTGAGGAAAACTGACTTAACAACAGGTGGGAGGAGGCACACTGTGTCTGGAGGCCAAGGGGAAGTGAGACCCAGTGGGGCTGGAGTTCTGGGAGAATAGAGACAAACTGGGAAGCCTGAGCACAAAAGAAATGGGAATGGACACTGAGCAGAAAGCTCCTCTGAAGTGTTTGGGCAATGGGAATCAGACTGTCACAGTCAGTAATCGATGCCCCCTGTCACAGGGTGGTCTTAGATCCAGGTATGTGACATGGGCTGCAGGACAGGTTCAGTAAGTGCCAATATCATGAGATCCTTACCATTCTTCACTTGGATTGCTGAGCCTTGGCCTTGAAGGTGGACCACAGCTGGCTGCAAAGAGATTACAGGGATTTAAAGTTGGTCAGAAACACCACGTTGTTTTACAGTATCTTGACATGGCTTCACGGCTTTGCCGACCGGTACATGACAGTACTCTGAGATCATTACTGCTTTTCATAAACAAACAAGCAAACAAAAAGATCGGAGCAGCTGAGAACAACATGTTCAATTACTGGGCAAGAAGTGAGAAGCCCAAGCCAGATTAACACGGCTTGCTCTTGAGCAATGAGAAAAGTGAGCTCAGTCGGTCATTTTGTGGAGCTATGATTTAGCACAGAGGGGAAGGGGTGGGTTTGGCACGTTGGCAAACATAGCCGGTAACTTGAAAGAAAATCAACCAACCTGGATGTCTCTGGAGCCTGCCTTGTCTGTGGCACCTGCAAAATGCAATTTCACATCACTGCAGAGTTATGCTTGAAAGAGCTGCAGTAAATATTCCTATGAAGAAAACTCTTACCCCATAACAAACATTAAAGACCCATTTATAGCAGGAGGAGGATGTTAACAGCTATATGGGGTACGGCTTCATGTTAGAAAGTATGCAAGTAAGAAAAAGCCTCATCCTACTTCTTTCTTATTTTATTCCTGCATTCTGCCTAGCATCATCAAAATGCCCCAACGTTATTCAACCAGTTTCCACTAGAAGGAAAAATTGCACAACTCCTTTGCTGATCAGTAGTGGTAACGAAGACTCTTGGCTGCAAAGATTACAAGTTTGACTCCGCAGTAACGCAGGTCATTCACTGCATTCAAGCTCCATGCTGAAATCTCTTTTCTCCGAGAGCCAAATCTCTATTAAAGAGGAGATGCTTGTGGGCAGCACTCTAGAGTGCTAAGGACCTCATGCTGCTGCTGGCCTGTGCTTCAGCAATTTCTGAGACATAAACTGAAAAGTCAACCGAGTCTTCCTTTGAGAGCCATGCAAGCCATAGGGTGACAGCCCTGATTTCTCTGAAGAAGCATTTTTTAATACCAGACTGTTCATGTGTGTAGCACAAACAACAGTGATGTGAGCTTCCACTAACATGCATTTTAAAGAGTAATTAAATTCAGGGATTTTTACAAAATAATTGGCACATGACTCCACGGAGGAATAGTATCATACAGATACACAGAAGCAAAGAAAAACACAACCAAGGACCACAGGAGAAAAATATATTTTCATCTGACTTGTATGGCAAAACCCATCTGACTTGGTTTCTCGTGCTCCCGGGATGTTTTAGTGCTCGTGTTAAGCAGCACCCTCCCCGGTCCGGATGCAGAAATGGGGTTTGTGTCAGGAATGAAGGCAGAGGGGGGCACCCAACCACGGGGACGAGCGGTTACCTGAGGGGCCCTGCAGCCCGGGCGGTCCCTGAGGGCCTGGTGGGCCGGGGGGGCCGGGGGGTCCCATGACGGTGGTGCCGGGAATCCCAGGGATACCAGGAATGCCGGGGGGGCCCTGGGGGCCAGGAGGGCCTGGTGGCCCCTGGGGTCCGTTGGGCCCTGGAGGACCGGCCTTCTTACCTGAAAAAAACACAAGGCCAAGCGTTAGCGTTTCCCACTTCAGCCCCGCTCCAGCCCCAACAAGGAGGAACACCCGGTCGGATGGGCCACAGCAGGCAGCCCTGAAAACATTCTGCCATTTCTTGATTTTACAACGAAAATAGCTTTTTGACGTAGAACAGCTGCAACCTTCCTCACCTGCCATACACATATGCCTTCATATCTAAATCTTTAACATCAGCAGCACGTGTCATCAGCACGCAGCCTGTAGGGACCTGACCACGTGCCACCGGATCTCCTGGCCCAGGGACTCCTCCAGAGGGCAGTTCGGAGCCGAGCTGCAGCTCCTGCTCTCGCCCCTTCCCTCCCCGCAGCATCCCAGCATTGCACATTGCATGAAGCACTCAGGTGCTCAGTGCCTCAAAGTAACTCCACGTCCAGTCTGGGCTTTGGGTGGAGGGCCAAGGGGAGGGCTAGCTGAACCCCGAGGAGGAAAGCACCGAAGAACTGCTGTGTTCCTTGAGCACCTTGCATCAGGCACAAGGACAAAGGATGGGAAAAGAAAGCGCAACGATGCAAGTAGACTGCAAGTAGAAGCAAAGACTCTGATCAGGCACGCACACGGGGGACCGAAGTAAGGTCTGCAGGGAAAACCTGACCTGCGATTTCCTGATTTTCCAGATCCCCGTGAGAAATTATGGTCTCTTGATGTAGTTTTTAAAGAGCGATTTTCAACAGCTTCTATGCCAAAGAGCTTTACTAACATGGCAAAGCCGTTTCATCAACTGCTGCAACAAAGTCTGCTACAGCACAAAATTAAACCATTTTTTAGACAACAGCAACAGCGAGGATAGAAAATAAAGACTATGGGTATGGTTTCTGCGTACATTTATGTACTTGTTTCTCTACTAACTATGCGTCGCTGTGGTGGGACAAAACAACAAGAAATGATCTATTGCAGATCTATTGATCGTGCAGAACTGGAAGGATCTAATCTGGTGCACCGCGGCCACCAGCCACGGCCAAGGGACAGCTGTGCTGCTCAGTCGCAGTGTGCCACACGGTCCCTTCCCGTGTCACCTGCCCCAGCATCCAGCTGCTTCTTTCCGCACTGCCACGGGGCCGAGAGTCAGTCGGCTGCACAGAATTAACCTCCAGCCCTGCTTTTTGTTTCTAGGTCCAAAGGAAGCAGAATGCTATCGTGTGCTTCGTTTAAAGTAGAAAGCTAAGTTAAGCTAAATACTCATAACTAAAATAATATTGCAGTAACACTGGTATCCTACAAAAACAGGGCAAAGGCTTAAGGGGACAAATTGTTACCTGCAGTGTCTTTGCCCAGATTAGCAGAGGTGCCTTCGAATCTGAGCTGGCCACAAGCCAGGCTTCCTCCAATCCAGCAATTCTCCGCCTCCTCCTCCTCAGGATAATAACAGGTCTTGGAAATTCTCAGCTTGAATCCAAACCCGTACCTATTTCCCCTACAGCACACTTACTGAATTCTTTTCATTCACACCCCCTTCCATCTAGACAATCCCATTGCAGGATCACAGGCACTAAGGCAGGAATCCTGCGGCTGTCTCTCCTTGCTTTCCTTCCCAAGAGGGACACACATTACAGCTGTTTTAACTAATCTGTCTCAGAAATCTGGTTTGCGACTAAATTAGCTGCTAGTTTAGCAGTAAAACAATTGCACATAATTCTGAAGCCGCACAGGGACACTTATTTTCTATGCATTCTTGCTCCTTCAAGTAATTTCAACTACTTCTCTGTATTAATGCAATCCCGCCTGTTAAAGTCACAAGGCAAAAAATAGTTCTCAGTGCGGATAAAGCTCAATTCATCTTCCCACTGAGGGGACCATTCATGGCTGAGCTGTGGTGCAAAATAAGCAGTGCGCCAGGAAGCTGGGAAAGCCTGCAGACACTTTTAGGAGGATATGTGTGGAATGAGATGCCATTGCTTCCCCTTTCTTTCCTCTGAACTCTTCTTTTTTAAGAGCCACTTATTGGGGCAGAATAAAGCCACACGAGAAGTCCTCATTCCCAAGAGTCCTGTGCGCAGTGGGGTCTGTGCCGGGTGCTCACACCAAGCAGGGGAAGCCATCACACAGCCGAAACCAGCTCTCAAAACCCAGCTCCTGCGAGCACTCAGCGGTTAACGACGAGCCTGAGCACAAAGTCGAAGCTTTGGGTCAGGCAGGCAGCACGTGCCTCTTGCACAGCACACGAGGCCTCGTGCAGAGCTGCGTACCTCATGGATCTGCAGAGGTTTGAGAACGTCCCGTGGCACTCCCCAGCTCCACACAGCTCTCCAGCGAGTGCCTCCTTCACCCCCAAGCCTACTGAAGCAGGCACAATTGGTATGCTTTCCTTAACTGTCATTCACTAAACAATAAGCTCTAATTCCTTAAAAAAAAAAAGCGACAATACCATAAAACTGAAATCTTTTATACAGCACTACAGCTGTATGTAATACAGCTCTACGAGATCCCTCAGCCACTCCAAAACTGCTACGAACACCACAGGCACCATTTGTTATTAGTTCAGCTGATTTAGCGCGGGTTTAGGGTTTCAGAGTTTTGTTAGGACAAGCTTTCTGAACACAAGATTTTATGCTGCTTTGGAGGGTAAATACAAGCGAAGTTCCCGACTGCGGCCTGTCCCGGCCTCTCAGCCGTAGATTCCGAGGTCGCGTGCAAGGAGCACCGACGCGACGCTGTGCAGTCACAGCAGCACGTGCAGCAGCCAGGTTTCTGCTGGAAGCCCTGGGTAACGGGAGCATCAGCGGTGAGCGCCGTGTGGTTCAGAGACAGCACGTCTGGGGGAGCCCCTGAGTTGCACACAGCTGATGCCTTTCCTGCAACCTACGACAGGGGAGCGCCGCAGTGTTCGAAACACTCACAGGAGCGTTTTGATCGTTACGAGGAGCAAAAACAGGCAATCGGATTCCGCTTCCCTAAAATCAGGGCTGTTGCATGTTTTTGAGAATAAGTCTATAAAGCAGATCCTTTGGCTTGCTTAAGTTCCTGGCAGCAAACAAATGCATGCCTATTAAGTGTTCTCAAGGAGTCCCACACAAGAAGAGATGGCATCAGACACCTCACGAAACACAGGGCTGCGTGCTGAAAACTCAAATCACAGAAACTCGCCAACCCGCGTTTTACAAAATAATCAATTATGTATTGCAGACAGCTTGAGGAACACGGTAAGAAAGTCAGACAGGATACCTCAGTATGGAAACATAAGACAACACTCGTGAGTTTAATGCATGACCAGAAGCTGCAGGGTTTATTCACGTTTCATGTGGTGAGTTGGAAGTAGACACCAACCTGCACCAAGATCCATGGGAGAACAGAGACGAAAACTAAAGCTGTTCCAGCAAAGATGGCTGCGCTAACAGCACGCAGCTCGCCATCGCTGGTACACGACAGCTCAACTATTTAATTACGGCACCTTTGGAATTACTCCTATACAGTGCAATTAACTTCCTTCAGCTCTTAAAGACGGCTTCAGTAAATATCTATAACCCCACACTGCTGCTGCTAGGGAATGCGATCCTGCCATAGCAATAAGGGCTTGTAAGAGCAACACACAGCCTGTTTTATCAACACGCTGCGTTAATCCCTGCTATTTGCTGAGGGCTGAACGCCTCATTGGTTTTCTCATTCATACTGGTTAAAGAGAATTCATAGCTGGGGCAGTCTTACACAGGCACAGCAAGGGGCCATTGAAATAAAATTAAATTAAAACTCAAACTTACCCTTTTTCTTGTTTTTAACTGAACTTGGACCTGCAAAGAAAATAAAAAACTGTTGAGATTCAATGATCATTTCATCTCACATAACCCCCCCATCAATAACCACGTAGCAAGAAGGGTGTCACTGCAATGCTGGAGCAAAACTGGCAACAAAACCAGTAAGCCAAAGATGTAGAGTTTTCTGCTTTCCATAAGATATTTTATTCAGATTCCATCTTACTTCCAGCTCAGCTGCAATGCTGCTCAGCCTTCTGCACAGAGATTTGCTGAACATGGCCAGTGAAGTTGCCAATACGAGTACGGCACTTCAAGCTTTCAGACAGCAGAAACCCTCAGACTTAGCAGAACCCATTTCCGAATAAGACCCATACACAGCAGATTATTTCTCAAGCAATGGACGCATTTATCGCCTACGCAGCAGCACACGGACTGTCCCCGTATTTCAGACACGGTGGACACCTGGCAGGGAGAGTCAGTCCCAGGGGCCCCTGAGGTCCCAGGACGGAGGCCATCTCAGCCACGTCCAGGTCTGGCCATTCAGGGCCCTGAAAATTCCCCTGAACTCCACTTACACCTGCAGCTGCTGCTGGGAAGCTGCAAAACTGGCAGAGAGCAGGTTTGCTAAAACCACGCTAGCTTGAAGTCACCCAGCTTAAAATTTAAAGTTGGCACGTTTAACTTCCCGATGAGGACAGGTTAGAAGATAACAGGGCTCAGAGCTCAGCTGAAAGCAGCAGCCCAAGTACTTGCAAGCAGTGTTGTTAAAAAAAAAATATGGTTTTTAAAAAAAGTAATTAACTAGTATAAACTGGCTTACTTAATCAATGGGAATACAAGCCTCCCTAGCAAGAAGTGGAAATATTTATAGTTAAGCTGAGAAACTACATGATGTCTTGAGCAGAAGTTGAGTGTGAAACATGTTCCACTGTTTCTCTGAAAATTAATCATGGATGGGAATAAATTGCAAGAATCCCCAAATAGTCCCTCACAACTTGTCAGTCAAATCCCTCAATGCACCAAGGACTGAACTCTAGCTAAAAGAAACTTGTACAATACTCTAATTTGTACCTTGTTCCCAGTTTCAACATAGATGTGAAAAGTTTGTTTTTTATTTTCTGTTCAGGCAAATAGTTAATTAGACCCTGGAATGCAAAAAGTTAATGCCACAGCCACATCCAGCTTCAGTCCCTGGTGTGCTCGTACCTGCTGGGAAAGGGGCACCTATGCCGGGGATGCGAGCATCCCAGCACCGAGTGCTGAGCAAACCCAGCCACAGGCAAAGGAACTGCACTACTTCTAGGAACGGATGGCAGCGAGGCTGCTTCGAGTCAGCAGTGGTAGGGAAAGACAAATTGCAAACACGTACAGAAGTGCCGTGTTCCCATAAGTAGGGGACAGATGAGAGAAGGACCAGAGAAATACCCAGTAACCTCATTCCTGCCTTTCCAGCAGGAATATTCAATTCCATGTATTATGATGGTAGATCATGGGAAATTTATGCTATTATCTAATTTATTACCTCTACTAATTTACTGTTATTATTATTTTTTTAAACTAACTTTTATATTCAAAATAATTAGATCCCTGAAGATAGAAACCCGTGTGTCGTCCTGCAATGCCGGTATCAGTATCTTGCTGGGGAGAAACGCTGAAGCCAACCACCAGGACCAGTGCAGACCAACTGTAAAACCTGTCGTGTTCTGCAAAGGCCAGCGGGCTTCTCTGCCCCTTCTGAGCTCCGAAACTTCCCGTGATGCAGAACTAGCCACGATCCCGCTGGCGATCCCTACGGGCACCAGCTAGTTAATAACGTTTTCGGTGAAAAGAAAAAAACTGTCTGGGGACATCATTTAAAATAAAACAACGCAGCAAGCGAAATGCAAGTGCTGTGTATGTGTCTCTTCAGACCTTGGAGTCACGAGAGTTTATTTCATGTTATATATATCACACCATTAGCGCTATAACCAGAGTGAAAGTACAAATAGCTGCGGCGAGCCAAACACATTTGAAATGGATGGAACCAATTAGCTTCAAAGATGAATGGGAGGAATGAGAACCACATGTGATGTCAATGTTCACAGTCTATATTACAACACACGCATCTGTTCCAGGCACGGCAGAGAGAGATGTTACGGCTGTGCAAGTGAATCTTTCGACAAACACAAAAATACTTCTGACATGAAAAAACACAATATTATTAGACTTGGGAGCTTCTGAGTCTCGAGGGTTTGCATCTGTTCATCTCCCAATAGGAGGGGATGGATAATTTAATTGTAGAGAGAGCCACAAGGTTCATCCGATGCACCAGAAGACCGAATTTTCCTCATTTTTGCTCAAAATGGCAAACATTTCTGAATTTATTCTAAAACAGTAACAAAGTCTCTCACTGAGGTTGGGAAGAAGAGCTCCACCAAAATATCGGATGTGCGTTCCCTTCCACACGCAAGGTGCCGAGGCACAGGACTTGAAAGACTCTCTAGATACTCGCTGGCCCAACACATATGTGCAGCGGAAAAAAAAAGTCCTGTCTGCCGTACTTTTCGGAGGCCACTCCCCAGTATTTAAACAATAAAGTCTGTGAAGTGTTGCAGTACTTGAACGCATGTCACCCTCCGGTTATCTGCTAATCGACGGAGCAGGTTAAATACCGTACAAGTTAAGCAAACAAGTTTTGGCTGGAGCCTTGTCCCGCACCATTAATCCCACCTCGCCCTCCCTGGTCTCAGAGCCTTGTACACGTCTCTCTGGTGCCACTTCGTCAGGTGCCTCGACTCAGTTCTATCAGAAGCTACTTCTTCTCCAACATGCAGGTTACGAGCACGTGCACCAGGTTCCTCTACAGTAGCAAAGGCCTTATAAAAAAACCAAGTTATCTGAGAACCACTGCTGCCACCCTCCAGAGCTGCCATCTTCATGTAGAAAGAAACTGATTTGACGAGTTCTCCACTAACCCATGCTGGCTGCCACTGGTCTCGTCTCTCTTTCAGGGGCTTCACCACTGTGCATTTGAGGATTTATTCCAGTTCAGCTTGGACTGGAGCGTAACCCAACCAGTCAGTTGCTTCCCAGCACCTCTTTTCCCTTATTTAAGAAAACAACCTTTAGTTCGTTCTTCTGCAATTTTCTCACATCACCTCTGCTCGTCATGAACTGCTTTCTCTATCTGGTATGTCCTTAGTAGAGATCAAGCTCATGGTTTTGACTGCTGGTATTAAATGCCACCGTCACCACAGCATAGTTTGCTTTTTCTCCATATGTACTTCTGCTCTGCTTTTACACTTGCTAAAAATCCTACCTCTCCTCTGCCTCCTTTCTGCATGCTTTCTGCTTGTGTTTGAGGTCAAACCAGACCCCAAGATTTAGGAAAGTCTATCCCCTTCTTTATTTCCTTTCATCTGAAATTATATTAATGCTCATGCTCTAATCCTTCCTTGAAGGAACTGTCAGCTCTGTTTAATCCTTCATTTCAGCTTTCTTTTGCACAGGAAAGAAAGTTGACAAGAACCGCTAATACAGAAGAGAACTGGGATATCAGAGGAAAGGCTGGATGGCTTTGAAGGACACAGTAATAAGCATGGGATGAGATTCAGTCATGCAAATTGCGTAGCCCTATAAATTATATATACACAGGGAATAATAAAGATTTCTGCTGTATGGTGGAGCTCTTCAGCTGGAGCTGAGGAGGACACAGTCTGCATGTACTGAGCACAGGTTTGGATGGGAACTTCTGTCTCAGAGTGGACCCCCAGCCTCACGGGGCACTGCCTGAAAGTCTCAAAAACTCATCGGTCCCTTTGGAAAGTAGCAAGGTTATTTTTGCCTACTGGCATTGAAAGCCATAATTACAAAACTACGAAGCAGGCTGCTGCCCTGACTTTAAACGTTTAGGTTAGCTACCTGATCTGCTTTTAACGTTTATAATCCCCTTCATTTGATTTCCTTTAGAAAAAGGCTCCCCAGCCCTGGCTGTAATAAGCCAGGCCAGCTCTATCACCTGCCCGATGACATCTCCAGCGCAGAATGAGATTTTCCCCACCAAAAATGGTGTCAGAGTGACAACGTTGTGCACTGGGCTGCTGAACACCCTGGCTTCAAACAGCGCTCGAGACCCAGACTCATCCCAAAGCTTCTTTTCCACATCTGTTCGGAAAAGGACAGGAAGGATAACAGAACAGGGGGGAATATAAAAAGAGCAACAGTGGCAAACTTTGAGGGAAAGTTACAAGCAGAAGAAGGCAGCTCCAAATGAGAACAAAAAACCCCAACCCAAACAGAACTCCCACCCTCGCAGCCTTCTGCCCACAGAGACAGCGGCTGGGCGCCCGTGGGAGGGGGAGGCTTGAGGCAATGCCAAGCCACTTCTCCCAGCAGCATTACTGCTTTCATAGGTGCTAGCTGCAAGCCAGCTCGGATGCAAACTTCTTACCTAAGCTAATGAAAATAATTGCAACAGACGAGCTCCTGTTGTGTAGAGCAGCACCTGTGGCCCTGCAAGCAGCAGAAGACATCTATCGATGCTTCAGGGAAACAGCTCTAGCCCTCGGCTCCTGCAGCCCTAACATCTGCTGGGCAATTTCCAAGGGCTTCAGAAAAAAAACAGATGGTGATGCAACTCAAGGATATTACATATGACATGTTTTCGCTTATAAAGATTAAGAGAGTTTACTTTTTCCCCCCCTGATTTTACTTTCTGCATGCTACACACTGCTATAATTTACTATAAATACAAAAATATCAAAAACTTCTTTAGGACATGTGCCGATATAAATAGCACACTAAAAAAAAAAACCTGCGTTCACTTATTAGTTGTGTGTGTGGATTAACAAGAAATAGTTTAAATTCTTTCAAAACAGTTCAAACTGGTTTTATTGATGGGAACAGATCTTTGTAATTACTTTTATTTTATATAAAACCTATAAAGGGCTGACCATTACAGAAGACCATCAAACAAAGGGCGAGTACCTAGGAAAGCTGCCGAACTTTCTCAAATTCTCAGTTGTCAGGAGCAGAAAAAGTCAGCGAGCGCCACTACCGTGTTCGAGCAACATCCGCATCAAATTCAGAACAAAGACATCCACTGATGTCTTCAAGGTGCTCACCTTGGAAAGCAGTCACAGGGAGGTGCGCCGCGATAACCACCACGTCCTCTGCAGGCGGTGCCAACCCACTTGCAGAATTTGCTGTTTTCACCCCTAGGATCAGTACGACATTCCTTTCCTGTTTCCGAGCACTGAGTTACTACAGTCAGCATATCATCCGTCTCCTTACCTAAGCACAGCCCTGCTTTGGGGAATCTGTAGGACCGGATGATATAACCGAACCATATCCACGTTACCATCACCACTCTGCCTCTGGGAGACCAGAAGTTACCCTCCTCCAAGGGCGCAGACAGAATCGGACACAAAATCTCCGTGATTCATAAGACCACAGAGTCTCCCAGAAATGTCACATCGCTTCTCACTGATTTATAAAGTAAGTGCAATGCTATCGCTAGTTGAAATCATTAAGTCCACAGCTACTTTCACAATAAACCTTGGATTCTGAAGATGGTATCAGGGAATTTATGTGACTGATCTAATACGCACTTTTTCAAAACGCTCTCTCTTTGTGCACTACCAAAAAACCTGCAGCTTTTTCTTTGAAGCGTGAGCTTCTGGCTGTAGCTGGAAGAAGAACATTAGGTTTAACGACCACTGCTCTCAACAGCTATGGAAGTTTGTGCAAAGTATTTTTCCAAGCCCTGTTAAGCACCTGGTGTAACAAAGAGACCACTCGCTAAATCTCAAAGCTCTGAACACTGCCCAAATCCACCGGTAACTTCTGGAGAATAGGTAGCTAGTAGAATTTGGAATGAGTTCCCAGCCATTAGTTGGGCAACCATTATTAACGCAGCTATTGAAACATGTATGGGTGCCAACCAAAATGAAGTTATTCCTCATTTGCATGCGGGGATTTTTTTCTTCAGGGGTTCTGGATTCTCAGTAAACACAACGGACAAAGGAAGAGAAGAAGCAGAAGCACCGCAAGGCAACCAGGCTCTGCGGTGCAGCAGCTGAGCATCCCAGGGCTCAAGTCCTGCCAACCCTCAGGTGACATTCGTCGACGAAGAATCCATTACATTCTTTGATATGTTGTCTCAATGGGCAAGATCAAAAAGCCCACTTAAAAGTGGACTGAATA
The DNA here is from genome assembly GCF_013377495.2 of Cygnus atratus. Classification (NCBI taxonomy): domain Eukaryota; kingdom Metazoa; phylum Chordata; class Aves; order Anseriformes; family Anatidae; genus Cygnus; species Cygnus atratus. Next base: position 19,863,904 of record NC_066374.1, read on the forward strand.
AGTCCACTAAAACTTAGTCGTTTCATTTACAGAAGGGGTGTAATGATATTTACTTCATTCACATGGGTACGAGATATGCAAGGCTTTTCAAATATTTTTAAGTGCAGCGTTATTAATGCCAGACTATGGTGGAGTTGGGGAAAGAAGGATGTTAGCTCCCAAACACATGCTTAATCTAGAACATGTGGTTTTTGGGGAGGTTTGGAACCAATATGTTTTCAACATTTTCAGGAAATTTGGTCTAGCCAGATGAAAGCTTCTTGGACCCTACTGAAATATCAGTCAGTGATACAAATACTGAAACAAGATGAATTTTTCCCTTCTCCTAGAAAGAAAGTGCTTCTTCACCAATTCCAGAGAACAAGGCAGCAGATCTTGAGGAGCAGCTCCTATTTGATATTATTACTTCAGAAAATACGATGAATTATAGATCTAGGAAAACGTCCCAGAAGTAAAACATATCATGCGCTACTCCGAATGTCTGGTATGCCTTGGCAGAGTGCTTTTTGGGGAGGTGGGATGAGGAAGGGCGGTCTCCTGCTAAGTGTGGAGGAAAGATGCTGTCAGCAGCCACAGGCAGAACGGCTGAATCCCAGCTAGGGATGGGGATGTCGCAGGTACAAGGCCTGTACTGATTTCAATAAATCCAAATATACTGAGTATGCTGCACAACTGAGAGGGGAGCTTATTGTATGAAGTGGAGGGAAAATAAAAGGATGAAATTGTGCCGTTTGATGTATAAGCATGTAAGGCAGAGCCCTGGGCCATGCAGTTATTCTCAACCACCATTGTTGCCTCTCTCTCTGCTTTTGTTCCAATTTTGTTTTGAACTCTTCAAAATTCATGCATGGACACAGTCACCCTTCATTGTCTTTTTCTCGTTACTTCTTTGAGACACTCCACGATGGCCCCCCACAAAACAGCATCCTTCATCTAACGGCCTGCCACTCCACCTTCACTGCCTTTAACTGTATGAATTAGAACATTAAGCCCTAAGTTTCAGAAGTCCTTGCTTAAAAGACAGCGGTACCCTGTCTTATTCTGGAGTTATAGGCTGCCAAGTGCCCAAGGCTGGCTCGGCACCAACTCAGAGCTGACATGGTTTCTGATACCCCACCCCAGCGCTGAACTTAAGTGCCCAATGCTCAAAGCAGTTTCCTCAAGCCTGGGAGATCATGGGGATTTTGCAGCTCTTTGTGCTCTTTTGAGGCACTCCCTTGGCTACTTCGACTTTTAAGGCTATTCTTCATCTCCTTTAAGGACTTTTCCCATGTCTCCATATGTCTCCAGGGGAAGTATCCCACACTGAGGTCTCCCCTGACACTTCTGGGACTCTGCTGCTTGGCCAGAAGGGTCTGAGAAGACTTTGTGCACCAACACCAAAGGCTGAAGATCATTTCTCTTGTGGTAAGTGAGGTATGAGAGTGGCTTTCTGCTACCTCACTGCTCTTCTCCTCCGAGCAATCTGTCAAAGGATAAGCCTACGTCCATGTGCTATCCAGATGATCGGATTCTGCTCCAGGAGCTCCATGGATCAGCAGCCTGCTCCCTCCCCATTCCTCTGATCCCCTGCACCAGACCCCAACGCAAGCCTATCGGGCTGAAAACAAATGGAGAAGGCACAGCTCATTCCAGCCCTGTCTCTTGAGTCCCTGGAGCGACACTAGATGCCAGAGAGCCACAATCCCTCTGCCTCAGACAGCTTCAGACCATGAGACATCTCATCACGTAACAGGTTTTTTGTTGTTGCTGCCATTGTTTTTTTCTCCTGCCAATACTTCAGAGAGATTTCTGCCTGGTTTGATGATTAAGAAACAGGGCTCTTCACAATGGGGAATAACTCGGTCAAGTTCATAAGGAATGTGAGGACAGTTAATGCAGAAATACGGAGATACTGGCTAATAAAGCCAGTCAGTGGTGTAATTTATATTGGTCTTTTATCATATTAAAGGGAAAAAATCTTTAGTTACAGCAGTTCAAGATGGTCTAACTGAAGTGGGAGCACAAGGGACGGACCTAAGAGAGCATCAGGCAAAAACCTGCTTCACTTGCCCAGATAAAGGCACCCTGTTGAGCAGCCAGACACCCTCTGCACCAGTTGGACGGGGGAGAAAGAGTAGGATGAACGTAATTGTGCTCATGCATCGAGAGGATCTGGTGACCTCCCGGGGTCTGCTTCATCCCACGTCCTCCACAGCCTCAGCTCTGCTTCTCCAGCGCTCTGCTGACAACCGCTACTCGCTGCTTGCTGCAGCAAAGCTCCGGTATCCTTACTCACTGCAGCAGCAGCTTCACTTGCTTTACCTGGCAAAGAACGACCAGCTGATTTATTTCCTCTATTCCACCCAGTCAGGCTCGGGGCACAGCCTGCGACGCTGCTCCAGGGGGACACGCACGGGCTGACGCACGACAGCTCCATGGACAGCACCGGGCTCTGTCCTCCCTCTTCTGGCCATGGTGAACCACTGAACAGTTTGAGACAGCCCTTGAATCCGCAACACAAGAATAGCTGAAAGTCAAATGTTTCATTATACCGAAGGTTCTCATGTTCATTATTGTGCTTGAAAAAAATGAAAAATTTCAGCAAACTGAAATGAAATCCCTCAATCTTCAATCTGAGGCGAGAAGCCCCAGAAGAGAAGCCCCAGGGATGGCTGGCAAGAGCTGAGGTGGCACTGCGCTCCACCCTTGCACGTGTGTATATATGTGTTACTTAGATGAGGCAAGACCTCAGGACAGCCTACTGATAACACGAAGGGTTGCCTTCTCTTTTTTTAAATCCAGTCTCCACTGACTAGGTGCAAGCACATCGCAGTGCAAATGTGTTCATGAACAAAGACAAAATCCTGCTCCCAATTAACTCCAGAGCCACTGTTGCTGGCAAAGTAACATTGCACTGACTTCTCAAAAAAAAAAAAACCAAAAAAAAAAACAATCAAACATAAATCTCCGCCCTTCTTAGCTCCGTTCCCACATAATCAGTCCCAGCCAAGTTCCTGGGGTTCACACCAGAACCTGTGGCCATCATATTTCATTTTCTGCACTCTCACTGGCTATGGAAGAAGAATATGATGTGCCTTTTGTTTTCCTTCAGGCACTTAGGTTGGATTCCAAAAGCTAGATCTTTACAGCAGAGCTGACAAACAACATTACTATTTCTATTTCAAGTATCTAAAGGCTTTTTCTTGTCTTGCTGGCTGCACCCACAAGGCTTATTTTCTATACAGCACTGCACCCTATTGCTTACTTTATCAATACCGCATTATTTGAATTCAACAATTTAAAGCGTAGTATTACAGCTGTGTTTTTATTTTGTTTGTTTTATTCGGTTGTTGCTTAACACAAAACATTCTGACATTTTAAGTCATATCCCACTAAGATAAACAACTAACATATGTCATGAATTCCAGTAGAAATGATTCCCAAGTGGCGCTGCAGCAAGGTTTTAACCTAGCATATTAAAGACTCTCCGAAATTGTTTGCTGGAGATTTTAAACGCATGCCTTCCCGCTACAGCCATCCATAAGGAATCAAGGGCAGGTGTGAGGAAATCTACTGAGCTATCTCATCTCTGCACAAGCTGACATGTTTTTCTTCCTGCTGCATGTAATTCTGGCTAATTGGATTGCAAACCTCTGCAGCATTGAACAGCTGCCTGCAATCTGATGGTTTAATTACGCCGTATAGCATGGGATCTATATCTAAAGATAAACGTGCACTTAGAGTCGCATGAATCTGAAAAGCAGCCTTAAAGAAATCCAAGGGACAGAGACCGCTCTTTGGGAAGCCCACGCCTTTTGCGTGGCCTCGTCCTCACAGCCGCTGTGACACAGAGAACTGCTGCTTGGCTCAGCCAGCCCTCGAGTTTACCCATTCACATCATTGCAAATAGATCAACGTACTTAACCGAATCCTGCTCGTGTTAACGAGATCGGTTATGAATCCAACAATGTTGCTATACATCATGGCTAACAAAGCCCTAATGAAAACAGGGAATTATCATGCCTCATTCACAACTTTTTCCCCAAAGAGCTTCTCGGTGGTGGTGTTCTTTAGCTTTGTGCAACAGTACTTTTCCCTTTTTTTTTTTTAATGGTTAATGTATCTGGTCTACTGTAACTGAGCGGAGTTTTATTGAGCGCCCAGACAGGCCACAACTGAAGACAACTTCACAATTCCCGTCACCAGAGCAGCAGCTCTGGGTTTGGCCGTTCGGTCCCGCCCTTGCCACCACGGACAGAAAATAGGGTTATTCTGCCCAGGATCTGCCCAAGGCAGATACCCTGGAATTGCTGCAGCAGGACGCTGAGCCTGAACTCCAAGCCCTGGCCGCTTGGGAAGGTCTGCACGCTCCGACTCAGCACCAGTCACCCAGCTTTTGTGTCAGAGCTGATCGGCGACCAGATGCACTCGGAGCATGTGCTGAGCAAACTTGTGTCTGCCTCCAAAGTACTTGTGGATGTGGCCAGCGAGCCGATTTATTCACAGAAATCAAAGCTCAGCTGCAAATACTTCAGTAAGACAGACAATAGAGCCTCTCTCATACTGTGGGAAAGAAATCACCAGCTACTAGTCTCGTCGAGCATTTATAATGCCTGGTACAGGGCATCCACGGTCCAGATGCACACACAGCAGAGATGTGATCACATTCCTGCCTTGCTGGAACATCTGTTCTCGTCTCATTAGTCCGCACCATGTTTTGTAACAGGAGAAACTCAGATTCTTAAGAAGTCAGCATCTGACCAGAGGCATTATGAAAAGCCCCAATTCCACAAGTGGAATTCATATGGAATCACCAGTCACTTCTAATGATGTTGGACCCTGCTCAACACGGAGTTTTAAAAGAAGTTGAAAAGTTTAGTTCGAGTCTCAGCAAAGCTTGCTGCAGCAGCACACAACATTGGGTTAGGCGCTAAGGATCCATCAGGACAAGGCTGAATCAGCAAAAGTATCTGAAAACGCAATCCAGGTGGAATTCTGACCAGAGGAGTCCTTCTCGAGCCTTCCAAGCATCCTCAGCATCCCCTCATCTTTCCATGGCAATCCACCCACCGCATCCAAAGCAGGCAGGAGAGAAATGGGGAGGTGCCAGAGAAGGACAAACACACCCCAAGGAAGCTCTATGAATGGAACTAATCAACCCATCACGTCTTTACGAGTGTTAAGAGTAAGGAAGCAGGGCTTCTTTTGGAACAAGCCAGGTCAGAAGTGGAAGGGAAGGCTATTGGGGTAGCTACATACCAGCAGAGTTCAAGGAAGAAATCCGGACTCCATCAGCACCTACCACATCATGCTTCTGCATGGCAAGCGACTGCCTACGGTTTCCCAAGACAGGCTTCAGCAAAGACGGTTAACAGACACTGCAGCGAATTTGGCTTTAAAGTAGTTTCAGTATTAAAGAAATTAATTTGGAGTGGTTTGAGCCAAGGATAAGCTGAAAACATTTCAGCTGTCTAAAAATACACTCTTTTACAAGTTACACCTGGAGCAAGAAGACCCCCTTGAATATAATTTTCCCCTTTATTTTCACTTGTTTCCAGAAATGACTTGGCATTAATCTGTCACTAGCATAAGAGAGCTGTAAACCATGACCTGAACTTCATTCTGAATTTTCAGACAGTTGTTAAGCTTCTCTGGATCCGTCTCTGTGGAAACAGTGGTTAGAAACAAGCACAGACACAAGACCAGGGTCTAAAATTAGTTTCCTATGTTTTTATCAATGTGTCCTCATGGACGAAAAGTGCCCAAGGTAAAGGACCGTATACAAATAGCCCACCTTATTATAATAAACCCAGGTGTATCACGTAGGTAAGGATCTGTAAATGAGCTGTGGTCTTAGTTTTAGCCATACTCATAAAAAATACTGGCAGTGATGTCACGGTCCTTGTACATGAAGAAAGAAAAATCTATTACAGCATATCTTAATTCCTCCCTTCTGCCATTTTGGGGGTAATCACAGAGAAATTCTGGGGGGAAAAATCAGAGAAGAGTGAGTATTTTCTGGTGAGCCTTTCCTTGGGACTGTCTCCTCCGCTCCAGTATCCAGGAAATGTTCTTTATTTATTGAGTGCTCATCACCATGGTTTCTGAGCACAATAAGGCTCTATCGCCCTTAATACATCTGCGTTTCTGAGAATTCCTGGACTTTGGGGAATTGCACGGGGCCGACACAAAGGAACCGATTGTTCTGGGCTCTGGAGTCGGAGGGATGTATCTTCCCTTTCCAAAGGAGAGGAAGCGAGCAGGAAAAGTCGCTATTGTGATCCGTACAAAAAAAGCCCGGCTGCACCGCCAGCGCGACCCCGCAGGAGGGGACGTGGGGACGGGGCAGGTGCCTGTCCCTGCGGGGCGGGGGGCTCGGGGCCAGCTACCTGCCACCAAAGCCCCGCTGGCACCCAGGGGAGCCCCAGCGCGCTGTTCCCCCAGCGCCAGGTAAAAGCGGGGCTCTTCTCGAGCTGCTGCCATCCCGGTGAAGGGAACTGAATTTTCGTTTCAGCAGAAACCACTCACAGCACTAAAAGCAGTGGGTTCTCATCAAGGATTTTCCTCAGCAGTAAGGACTGCCAAAGTAGTAGGAACCAAATTGTTGTCAGCTTAAGGACAGCCATCTGCTCAGCCTCTTTCCAGCTGCCATGCTCCAAATCAAAGAATGGATAACAATCATTTATGTTTCTCACCAAGCTCAATATGAAAAAACCTAGGAAGGGAGAAAAAAAAAAACAACAAAAAAACCAACCCCAAACCAAGAAGCAAAAACCAAACAAACCAGGAAAGCGGCACTGCAGGGATCTAACTGGGAACAGAGATGAAAGTAGGAGAAAAAGAAACTAGTTTTTTTAAAACAATGTTTTTTAAAGAGTCCTATTGACATCTGCTTTGTAAATGTTCTGTCATTATTTATAACCTCAAGAGCACGGAATTGTCTCTGTAGTTACAACCATGCTACTCCCATATTTTGGCTTTGTTAGCAAAGAGCCAGCAGCATTTTTACTGTTGCTCTGGGAATAGAGATCTAACATTTCATACACAGTTTATTTAAAAGTGGACTAATTTAACATTCTTGATGGTTCCTTTTAGCACAACTGTTGCTAATTACCAGCTCCAGAATGATTTGTTAATCTGGGAGCTACAGCGGTTCCACAGCAGCGTAAATACACCGAGACAAAAAGGAAGGAGGGCAAAAAGAGGAAAATAAGAGAGAGACATCGGAGAGGGTCAAGTTTTAGTGAACTAGGACAAATGAAGCGGCAGGTGGAGCCGGTAATGCGGAGCGCCACGAACTGGAGCTGTAAAGAAGATAACCCTGCGCCTTGAGAAATCGAAAGAAATTGGTGCAGCTTTTAAAGCTGTGCAAACGTTGGTTTTGGAGGCATGTAGAGGAAGCTGGCTTGAAACACGATCTGCGCTCCTCGGGGCTGGGGCAGGCACCAGCCTCCCGTTAATGCCGCTGGCCCCTGGCGAAGCAACCCGCGGCACGGCGCGGCACGGCGCGGCACGGCTGGCGGCCGGCAAAGGGCGAGCAGGAGCGGGGCGAGCCGCGGGGCCGGGCACGAGGAGCCTCCTGCTCCTCCCAGGACACGACCCCGGCTTTGTTCAGGCGGTTCCAGGGCACCGCGCACGGAGGGGCGCAAACAAAAAATTAAGCAAACACGCTCGTAAAACATGACAAGGGAGCAGTCCGCCGAGGAGGAGCCCTCGAAGCACTCAAGTCATGTTTGTCAGTGGCGGGGCGGAATTGATGGCCTTGCCCTGCTGCACACAGCTTTTTGTGGGGTTTTTCAGAAAGCAGCAGAGGCAGCACACCGGGCTCACCGCCGGCGGCCTCCAGCACCCCAACCTCCCACCCTGCAAAGGGGGACGGGACCAGTCCGACCCCTCCTCAAAACACCTTTTTCGCTGCCAAAGCTTATTTTCCGAAAAGAAACCGAACTTTCAGGAAAAGAACCAAATTATCTTTGACATCTATACACCATCTAGCCCATCACTTTGTTGGTACCGGTGGGAAAAGCTGGTGAGGACCCCAGCAGCCACGAAGCCAGGCCTCGCAGCCTCCCTGCAGCCACGGCTTCTCACACTTCGCATCGCCCCAGCCTTTCGCTGCATGTGTGAAGGGACTTGAAAGTTGGTAAAATTAATTCCAGACAAATATTAGTGAGGCCCCAAGTGGAAGGCACATCTCCTTCCTTCTGGGAAGTTACAGTGCATCCACTTTTATCTTTGGGAGGCTCTTTGCAGATCAAAGATTTGATCAGCTTTTCCTTTGTAAAACTCATGAAGCGAGCGGTGTTATCAATACCGTAACAATCATTTATTTGTGTGTGTGTGCGTGTGTATATATTAATGATTCATTTTCCTTCTCTGAAAAACAGATTCCTGCACGCAAACCTAAAACAAACCCCAAGAGTCACACAGGGAAGAGAGCTCTGTTGTTTGTTTACTGATTTTATGGTTGTTACAAGAACAATCCCTACCCTGACAGCTTACACTTGTTAAATGCCTCCCTACCTCATAAAACGGAGATGGCCAAACACTAAGCAATCGCCTGCCAGCACAGCCCATCCTGCTCACGTCAGCAGGAAAACAACCTGTCGCTGTGGCACTTCTGCCCATCCCCGTTACCTTACACGGCCAAAAAACAACTTATAAAAAACCACATAATTGGTGGAACCGTGCTAGACTGCCGGAATGATTCAGCCCTGGCGCATTCAGGGAACATCAAGTGAATGTGGGACAGGCGCGGAGGCTGCCGAGGCGTTACAAAGGCAGCGCACGCTTTCACTTAGGCACGACACGGACAAGAAAAGCCCCCGTTGGTCCACCGGCTCTCAGCAGCCACTTCTCACAGCACAACGATTCTCTGCACATCTGTCAAAGCCAGTACTCAGCCAGCCTAACGGACTAGGCTAATTCCACCAGACATCTGCCGGCAGCACTAAATTTACACGGTTGCCGTAGAGTGGAATCTTGCTACTTGCACAAGCGCCTCGCGAAGATACTGGAATAGATTTCGAGGAGTCAGTGCAAAAGGCTCCGGATCCTCCCCGAGCCATCTGAGCATCAGGCCGACACCGACGCTGAGGATGCTGGACCACACTGAGCTGGAATCACTCAGTGAGTCTGTACCAAATGCATCATACTTGTCAGCGTTTCGGGGAGGAGGAATCCTGGGAGTTTCATGAAGCTATTTCTTGGAGCGGAGCCACCGCAAAACGTTTTCCACCGCGAAACTGCGAGGGGAGGATGGGAAGCTCACCGAGCCTGGAAGCCGAGGGGGAAAACTAACAAGAGCTGAGAAGTTTATAAACGCCGTCAGGACCTGACAAGCTTAGCAGGCACCAAGCCACGCACAGACCACTCCTTAATTACTTCTTGCTCTACTTCACGCAAGGCAGGCTCGCTGCTCGCTGTCGGACAGTGCCAAGGCAGATCTGAGCGCAGCCGCGGCGCGCGCACGTTTCTTCTGCTGCTCGGCAGACCCCGTCCGACGGGGGCAGCGTGATCTGGCTGCAGGGCCGACTGTCGGTAAGCCGTGGTTGTTCTAAATCTGCTCTAAGGCACCTCTTAGTCCAATTCCTGTCCTGTTTCACAAAGCAGCTCCTGATGCTAGGGACAGGATATCAGCAGTAGCAGCATTTTTGCTGAAAGACATGGTCGAGTGCAGGAATGGTCGACATCAGGAATGGGCTCCACCTCCCAGAGCCTTCCAGATTGAAGATTAAAACACTTAAAAAAAAAAAAAAAAAAAAAAAAAAAAAGCCCATCCCATCAAGGAGCAGGTGATGGGATGGTCCTTGCAGAGGAGGCGCCGTCAGACACCACCTCCAAACCCAACCAGAAGGCCCAAAACAACGTGACCACGAGAAAAGTGCTTCGGCGTCCCAGCATAACGCCGCTGGGGGACGAGGCTCTCACTGAGGGATGGTGATGGCGTAAGGGATGTCCTGCTGACCACGAGGACAGGCAGTGCCACCACACCAGAGAGGTCTCTGGCCATCAGCCAGCGCCAAGGCCTCCGAGGAAGCCCTGGCACCCCTGTGGCTGGAATCACTGATCCTTGCTTTCGTATTTATCAAACCACAGATAAATAATTTTACTTTGTGGGTGCTGAACCTCCGCTGTGAGGCCCCATTAGAGCAGTTAGCATTTTGTGATGCAGATGTTCACAGCTGTTTTTTAGACTGTGAATAGCTACTTGAGGATTTTAAGCTAAGACAGATGAATAGAGCAACAAATACAGGTGTACAAGCACAAATTACTACCTTGAATGAGCACAGAGCCTCACTATTAGAGAAGAAGAGCTAACGACAAGAGTACAGAGTAGCATCAATTTGTGCAAACTCACTGGAGCTCCGGTTGTAGAAAAAAGGACTGCTGGAACTAATAATCTTGAAGGCAATCAAAATTATATAGAGACTATTATAAGCCACAGATGACACTTTTTTTTCCCCCCCTACGTACAGAACTCTGCATATAACCGCGATCAGAAAAAAGGTCGGCCTTGTGCTTACGGGTGCAAAAGCGCCACGCGCGGCAGCAAGGAACGAAGTGACACTCACCATCTGGCCCCTCGCTGCCTTTACTCCTTTTATTTCGCCGGACACGTCTACCTTCTTCTCCAACGTGCAGCTTTTCTTCGGGGTGAAAGAAGTTCAGCAAGGCCAGCTGGAAGAAGGAGGACAGGGTTAAGCATCGTGGCAGTGGATGGCCCCGACACCAGGCCTCTGCCAAGCCCAGCAGCAGCAGGATGGACGCGTGGCAGCAGCGTACGGACGCCTGGCCCATCCCAACCGGGCAGCTGAGCTGCACCAGAAAAGTCATTTCTATCACCCTCTGGTTTGACACCCCAACAAAAACCACCTTGGTGCCCGCAGCCAGCTGCCGCTGACACGCAGATCATGGAAGATGAAGCTGGAGATCAGCAAAAGCCCCAAACGCTGATGCAATCGTTGCTAATTATCCTCTGTAAAACTTGCTCAATCCCGGAGCTCTTTCACCAGTATTACTCACTGCCAGTAAGTTTTCCTCTCTCAAGCCCTCTTCTGTAAGCCTCATTAGCTACTGAGATTCAAAGGTCTTCAGGGACCTTTAAATCCAATTCAGTATACCACATAATTAACACTTTAAACCTAGAGCAAGTACATCGTTATAACACGATTTTTGCCAAGAGGCAAAAATTTTATGTAGCGACCTCCTATTCATGAAAAATAGTCGCTGCATTAAAAACTCTTTGACAGTTATTAAACACACATCCCAACCCCGAAACTTGGGTTTCGGCTCAGAAACCTCCCCAGCCCTCCCAGCTACGCCAACAGCCAGGCGGCTCATCGCCCGGGGCACTTCCCCAGGTATTTCCACTCCATAAAATCAGAGATTTCACACCAAATGAAGGTGGGAGGAGCCGAACGCTCCATTCTGCCTGTTGCTGCACCCGCCAGGAACCCGGGCAGCTTCATCAGGATGGGGTTTTCTTTTTTATGCTGAATAAACTCGATCGCAGGTATTTGATTCACAAATACCTACCCACACCAAATGCATGCACGCCCTCCTACCTAAGGGAAGAATGAACGGGCTTCCAAAAGCAGCTCCAAAGGTTATCAACCCCGTTACTGCCCTGAGAACAAAACCCTCGGCATCAAAAGCATCCCTTAAATAGCAGAGGAGAATAAACTCCTTTCATGGACTACCAGTTAAAAGACTGGCTTGTTAAGCGGCAGGTCATAAAAGTCCCTGCTAAAATCATTAAAGGCCTCCCTGCTCCTGACGTGGGCCCAGCCCTTTCCCTCCCCTTCGCTCGCACACAGCCCGCGAGCGGCAGAGGGCTGCAGGAGGGGCCGGATCCTGCCCCGGCAGGAGGTGGGCTCAGCAAACCGCTGGCTGCTTGGGCCGTGCCTTGCACCACCCGTCTCTTAGCTGGGTCTGCAACAGCTGAAGAGGGAAAAGCAGAGCTGTCGGCAGGTGGGAATCCACAAGCATTAGCTTTCCTGAAGGAAAACCATAAAACCCATTTAAAATTGTCATTGCCCCCCTCCTTTCTCCTTGGTTGTGGACGCGTTACCTCCAGGCAGCGGCACACAAAAGAGGTCTGAAGGACAAAGGGGAGAACCGGGTGAACTTACCGGGTCAGTACGTCGGCACCGGTAGAGCTGCGGATGCAGCTGATGCTGGCGTTACGGCCCCTAAGCCCCAACTCAAAACCTCCTGCACTTTAAATTCCTGCCTTCGCAGCACGTGTTTCTATTTATTTTCGCAGCTGGCAGCTTGGGGACGGGCAGGATCTGGCCCCCAGCCGCCAGCAGAGGCACCGAAAGGCCGCTCAGGCAGCCGGGCTGATGCATGGGGGGCTGCAAGCCCTTTGCATGGGCGCTGCAGCTAGTGAAAAGCTCCCAAAAGAGGGGCTTCTTAGCAAAGTGGAGAAAACAGAGAGCAAAGCAAAGCCCCTCCAGCCACAGAGCCCAGAGAACAGCGCACCAGCCCAGAGAAAGAGCTGGCATCTGCCTCCCGTGCGAGGGACAGCAGAAATCCTGATGCGCCTCCCCAGCCCAGCGGCTCCAAGCGAGCCGAAGTGCTGTAAAACTAATTGAAGCAACAAATTACTTTGCAGGTCAGGTTAAAAGGCCAACGAATTCATCGGTGCCGCTTCTGAATGCCACGGCTTCCTGGCTATCTGGTTTGAGCTCCGGGGAGCACCAAGAAATAAAAGCACTGAAATGTTAAGTGCAGCCTCGCGGCACGCGGGGACGTGCAGCCTCGCGCCCAGAAACCCTGCAAGCGAGTGGCACAGCTGCTCCCAGAGCTAAGGCTAAATGTGACATCCCTCATCCGAAGGAGGTTTTGTAATGGCACGGCACTAATTGTTTCAACACAAACATGTTTCATTTCCGTGCTATTATGAACACAATCTTAGTACGACATCCAGAATTTTGAAACGCTGCAGCATCAAATTAAGCTCGCCCAGCACCCGGCTGTGCCTGCAGAGCTCACCTCCACGGCTGGGGAGCCCAAAGGGCTCCAACCAAACTTTGCTGAAGCCTATTAGCTCTTTAGACTTGCGTTAATTCAACACCCAACAGGGGACACGGAGGGCTGCAGACTTTTCAGGGTTCCCCCGATCTCCATAGCTCTGTATTGTCACATAAATTATTGATAAATATAGCAGGGCCATTTTTATAGAGATTTTTTTTCCTGCCAGGTATAAGCAGGCTTCTCATCCGCCACTCTCTCATGCTTTAAAGAAACAAAGCTTTCAGCATGCTTGGAATAATCTAGATAAGAGTTTCACCTGAAAAAAAAAAATCGTAAGAACTTGGAATGGACGAAATGCCTTGATTTTTCATTCTGATTGAGGGGTTTGTTTTCCAGTGAAGCAAAATTTCTGAAAAGACCGGAAAGCTTTTCACAATCTGGACAAAGCCATTTAATTTTAATCTCAGGAGGAGAAACACAAGAGACTGACACAATATGTTTATTTCCCAGTACAGTTCACCAAAACACCCTTCCACTCACCAAATTCTAATACCATGCCTCAAGCACAGCGTTACTTTCAACGTGAAATCTTAGATTAAAAAAATAAAATAATAATAAAAAAATAAAAAAAAAAAACAAACACCAAAAATTCAAATATTCAGTGAATAAAGTGCAAAACCCAAATGGTGCCCACCAAGCAGTGGGAACCAGCCGCGGCACCTAGCCTGGCCGTCCTCCTCCTCCCAGCACGGAGGTGCCATCAGCACCATCCTACCCTCTGCTGCCGCTGCCCCAGAACCGGTGCTGGACAGCATCACTGCACAGAGGGACACCTTCCTCTGCAGCGACGTGGGGTGGTCTTTGGGGTCTCCTTACCATGTCTGCCTCACCCCGAGCCCCTCTGCATCCCCTCCTGTCCTTGGAAGAGGCTCTTCCACGCCGGTTGTGGGCACGGTGCACAAAGCTCTTCTTTTTGCCCGAGGAAACCTTTCTGAGCATATTTTTTTTCTTTAAATAAGGACTGTTCAAAGCCTCACCTGCTTCTCTGTTCTCGTTCAGGTTTCACTCAGTGAACATTTATCGGTACCGAGTCAGAAAAATACCAAGTGTTGGCTAGAAGTAGATCTAACCATTAAACTCTGTCTTTCTAATCAGACAGACCAAGTCAAAAAGATAAATGACAGCGAGGGAAATGAATAAACCATTTACTTAGACAAATAATAGAACTAGCTTAAGACGGCGATTGTGACCACACCAGCCCTGAGCACACACCGTCTGAGAACGATTCTAGTGAAAGTACGCCTTTTTGGAGGAGCAACCACCAGTCCTCCATCCTCAGGCTGTTAGTACTAAGACATACAGAGGAGTTTGTCCTGGGGACTCCTTCTGCGATGCTCAGTAACGCAAACAATGGCATCAAATCTCCCCGCCGCTCGCTGCTCTCGGGCTGCAGCTGGGGATGCTCCGCAGCTGGGCCAGCCCACGGCCCTCAGGCCCCCACGGGTGGGAGTCACATTTGGTCCCCACGCAGCTGCACCGCGCCGAGGAGCCAGAGATGCTCCTTCCCTTCGCCACCCCGGAGGTCTGATTAACAGAGCAACTCGCGGCTCTTGGCCTCTGCAGCTTTCGGCCTGGAGGCGAGGTTGCATGTTGTCACGCCTCGAAGTGAATTAACCTCATCTACTCTCCCGCTGTTGTGCGTGTCCGCAGCACGAGAGGGGCTTTGCGCAGCACAGCCAGCAGATGTTTGCCACCCATCTCGCGAAATGCAGTACAGCCAGGCGGACGGATGCAGAAGGAGAAATTATCTCCAGCGAAACGGTCTCTAGGACAGCACTACAACACAGATGTTGCTGAATATAACCCTTCACGTGTCTAACCAACGTGACGAGCAACCAGGACGGTGTCTGTGGGCTCCCCTCCTTGGGGAGCAGAGGAGCGGGGTGGAGAAACGCCATTTTATCCCGCGCAGTTATGCAATGGGCACCTAGAAGTCTGGAACAATCACTGTTTCCCTCCCCGCGTCAATGTGAAGTCCTCAAATTACCCTCATTTGAGAAACACCATGTAAACCCATTAGGACTTGCTGCGTTTAATCAAGAAGATCGCTGTAGGATGCTAAAAGGTCAAAAAGCGAAGAGAGGAAAAACCCTGGGGGAAAACATACCTCAAAATAACCTGCGAAACAATAGTGAAAGCATGCCTTACCAGAATGAATCAGATATACCTTGGTTTCTGTCAGCAAAATAAAGAAAAACAAAGACATGCACACAAAAGCACTGGTTTGCTCTGCAGCAACATGCAGAACCCTCTCTGGAAATGCTGAACAAGAATAATCTGGAATGTCAAGAGAATACAATAGGAATTACCAGAGTAACGTAGCCTGCAGTCACCAAGAAGTGAGCTTGCTTTGTAAGGAAGGACGTTCCTCACTCTGCATAAGTAGGAATAAAGACACTTTATTTTATACATATATATATGTATATAAATACATACATGTATATATATGTAGAGATACCATGAAATAGGAAGCTTTCTTCAGGATATGAAGCTCAGATGTACCATGGAGTTATGGCTGAATATACAAATTACAGGTAATAATAATATTTAAAAAAAAAATAATGCTGAGATGCTAAATTAATTGATAAGATTTGCATACTTAATTGCACCTCTCTGCAAATACCTTGAAATACACAGCCCTCAGAAACACCTGGCAGAGGAACGAGGACCCACCGGACACCAATGGAACATGTTTCAAACGGTCTAACGGCTTGGAAATGATGAAATATAACTTTGGTGTTGGTGTGGCACGGCTGGAAAGCAGCCGAAAGGTGAGGTTATGGGTCGACAGGAGCACTTTAAAGGAACCAAAAAAAAGCATTACAGAACAGTTGCTCTGGGTTGGCTCTGCAGCGAAAAGCACATTCTTGAGAAATGTTTCAGGGTATATGCATTACTTTAAAAAAACACCAACAAAAGACTCATCTGCATGCTGCATTACCAAGTTTGCTTCCAACTAATAACGGGAGAGCGAGACCAGCCAGCTTTAGATCTAATCAAAAACCTCATGCTCTCCTACAGCACATTAGCTTAAAGCACCAGCAAGAAAGAATGAATTTGTCCTCTTACATGATTGTTTAATGGTGCTGTTAAAATCAAATTCCCTCATTCATTTGTAATTTTGGATATCGTTAGTGTGAGGAGACTAATAAGCAAACTAAACTCTTCAGAGACATTCTTTGCAAGCAATGCTGTTGTTTTTCTGGCGCTCTGAAGTTCAGCAGTCGGAGGTTGTGGTTCGAATAACAGCTACTTGAATATCAGCCCCATTGTCCTACATCAGAAATTTGCCTGTGGTAACACGTGGTGTAAAATACTAAGTAGATTATTTATGTTCAAACAGGCTAGAAAGAAGTTTTGGGGGTAGCTTTGTTTTACCGAAAAAGCCATTCAACATATTTCCAGCCTCGCTTTTGTCACCATTCCTTTTTCTCACAAAAATGCAAGAAGTGAAAGAGTAAACAATTCACATTTCAACATGACAAAACACGACAAAAATTTATACATCTTGCCGGCGAGACAAGCCGCAGCTCTGGGTGCAAAGCTGCTGTAGCGCGATCTATACCGTGAGCCAGAGCGTGGGGAGAGCAGCGACGCTGCCCCAAGCCACAGCCCTCATCACCCATCTGCCTCCTCCACATCTTGTGCTTTCAGCCCCGCTCAGCTACTCGGATCCTTCCTTTCCAGGGGATCTGAGCCGGGCTGTCCTCCGAAATCCCTCCGCTGGCTTTCCTTCTGCGTGAAGGCTCATGTATCATCCCCTCCTTCCAGCTCGCCCATAACTCTTCTCGCCCCTATTGCTTCATCTCTCTCATCGCTCCCCGTCAGCCTTCCTCCCTTTCGCTCCCAATGCCAGCCGGATCGCGCGTCTTGCCAGCTATTCACACTGCAGCCCGAGGTCCCAGAGGCACAAAACATCAGCTTTGAATTGATAGAAAAAAAAAAGGCAAAGAAAAACACAATTCCCCCTCATTCTAATCTGCACGTAAGCATCCACGCTGAGGCTTTTAGACTCGACAGTGAACTTTAAAAGGTTTTGCCCCCCAAAGCTATGAGGCAAAGGAATTCTATAATCTCCATTTCCTACCCAGGGGATAAATGCTCAAGGAATGCTGCTGAGCTCACCCAAAACAACAAGGGCCATTTGTGCTGACACAGGGACTGAGCATTGCTTCTGGGCTGGATACGGGCACGGCCACGGCCTTTACCGTGTTGCCATCACATCTCAGGAGCTGGTTTGAGGCGCTTCCTCTCGATCTGCTGAGCATTTCTGTCCTTAGGTTGGTTGAAAAGCCGTTCAGAAGAGGACTGCGCAATCACGGTTTTTAAATACGAGCCCAGTGAGTCATGCTCTTGGGTCTTCTAGGCACTGTGGTAATATAAAGTTATTAGACAACAATAAAAGAGGAGGGAGCATATTTTCCTAAGTTTTTATTGGTATTTTAACTTCATTACTCAGGAAAGCCACTGTATTTTTCGGCGCAGAACATTAAGCCCGATTGCCAGTTATCAATTCAAGCCTTGTTACGAACTGACAGGCCCAGGGAATTAATGCTCATTAGCGGCTATAACGCAACTCGTAAACTTCCCTGCACAACCGAGCCGCCACCAAAGAAAGGTGGCTCTGCCAGAACCGGTATCCTTCCAGAACAAAAGGCAACTGGCACCCGGATTAAATATATTATATTTTCAATTGCCCATCAGTAGATGGCTAGATCAAAGGAATCCAAACACCAGCCCATTTCCCACATACAGCCCTATCACCTAAACCAAAGCTTTTCTCCCCTACCAAGAGACCAGAGTGAGCGGGTCGCCTTCTCGCCATCTCCTACAAACAGCAAATTCCAGAATTGCCGTACCCTGATTAAACCTCTGTGACAGCTGCCCAGGTTGCGATATAAAACCTTACTTCAGCACACCAAGTGCCTCACCAAATATCCCAAACAGTGTGACGCTGTCTCATGGTGGTTTCTCCGGCTATTTCAAGTCCAGAGGCTTTGGGCAGCTGATCGAGGCAGCTTCTGCGCATCCCATAAACTCGCTTTAGTTTAACGTGTAACGCACCAAGTATTTACGTTTCTACCACTAACTCATTGCTGCTTTTCAAACACAGCTAACTGTTCTTTGTTAATACCCCACTCATGTTACAGAAGGGAGAACAAATGAATATTTTCGGTGTGACTCAGAGCAGCTTAATCAGCTCGTTCTGTCACAAACACCGGCCCACGGCCCCACGCAGGCAGACAAAACCCTCGATAAACGGAGCAGGGGAGACGCAGCAGGGGTAGGTGCTCCCCGGCTGTGCAGAGGAAACCCAGACCAGTATCAGCTCTGCTCCTTCCATGGATGTGTGTGTTAACTACAGACCACGAAAAGAGGTTTCTTAATTACAGACCACAAAAAGAGGTCTTATAGCAGCTCACTTTAAACACTTCAGGTTGAACACCAGCAAAAGCCCGCTGCAGAGACAGGCCAAAAGCACGCTTGGTCTTTCTGCTGGCCCTGCTGTCCAAGTGTTCTCCTGTGAAGGCTCCTTGTGGGCCTGGGGGTGTACAATATTTACTGCCCGAGCTATGACTGCTCTTCCATATTATCAGCTGCCGGTACATGACTTTAGCCTAGAGGGTGAGCTTCCCCCACGCAGAAACCTCGGCCACGGCACCATAAGCACGAGCTCCCCAGACAATGCTGAGGGAACAAAACTCGAGGCCCCAGCCAGAGCTTCCAACTAAACGGGAGACAGAAGCAGCTCTGTGCTGGCATCAGCGCCGGGAGCAACTCCTCGTGCGACCATCCCTGGTCCCATTCTGCAGCCACGTGTGGCCCAACCAAGGAGACATCCTGACGGCTGCATCCACCCGGGGACCCGGCGCGCCGCCCGCGGGCAGGTGGCTTCGCCCACGGACTTCGCTGTGCATGTCCAAACCAGAAGTCAGCCGTGGGGAACCGACTTCGACGAACAACTACCTCCCCAGACGCCTGTCTCAAGACACTCTTAGCGGAGTTATTTTGTCTGCTGCCTCCTGCGAGGGCGCTCGGTGCAGGTGTGCCACGCCGCTGGTGCTCCAGCCCGCCGGACCCACGGAGAGCGTGCGCTGCGTGCAGCACCGAGCGCAGGCTGAGCTCTGCAGTGTGCTGCACCTGTTGGCACTGGAAGGGAAAGCCAGAAACACAAGCCAGATGTTAGGTAGAACAAGGTCAAAGCTGAGTTTAACACCATATACGAAGACACCTGTGCTGAATTTTTTAATGGTAGCGGGAGTAAGAGGTTCCTGCTGCGGACTTCCCTCTGCGGGCAGGCAAACCTGCAGTAACCCAACACTTCCCTGGGAACGCACTGGTTAAAATGCTGAAAAGTATCAATGTCAGTGCAAGGTAAGGATCTTAAATCAGTTCCTTTCGTTTCCCAAGGAAATCAAATTTAGCTGTGAACCAGCGCCAGACAGAGATCTGCTGTCTATTAGCATGAATTCTCAGTTTTTCACATTTTAATTAGCCTTCGTAGTCTTTTTCAGCCCCATTTTCAGCCAGCTGGGCTACGTCCCCCTCCATATGGAGGTCACAGTTCCTTCTCTTGCATACCAATAGCAATTCTTTTCTTATTTTAGCGTTTATATTATCAAAGCACTTGCACACTTCAAAAAGCACAGCGCACGGTTGCTTTGGAGGGCCACGAAGGGAGACACCACAAGCTTCAGTGACTTGATATTAGCCATATTTTCTCCTCCCTTGCCTGGTCTGTTTTTCTCCATCTGTGCTCTGCTCATGCTTCCTCACCACCTGGATCTTCTCCAGTCCACCCAGGACAGCGTGAGCTCCATCACGCAGCCCTCCTTGAAGCCCAGACAACTCTTCAGGAACTCCTGCAGCCAGGCAGGGCTCCAGCCAAGAGCTTCGGGGCTCTGCTGCTCCACTTGGAGCTCCTCCCTCGCCCCGCGAAATGAAGAACTGGGGTCTCTCCACCCTCTAAAGGCTTGCTCCAGCCACCATCAGATCTTCTCCTGAGGAGGAGGCTTCCTTTTCCTATGTTCAAAAAGAGTTTTAAGAACGCCTGGCATGGTCTGTTAGCCACGAGGGAAACAACAATTGCATGTGCCTTCCACAGCCAGCACACAACATGAAACACAACATGCTGCAGAGACCAGAAGGTGCTGCTCTCCCACTCTGCTCTGATTCTCCTCCACCCAACACCTTTAACTTGCACCACTTGCAGATGTTTCTGCTGAGAGACGGGAGCACTGGAGTCCCT
This sequence comes from Cygnus atratus, assembly GCF_013377495.2. Classification (NCBI taxonomy): domain Eukaryota; kingdom Metazoa; phylum Chordata; class Aves; order Anseriformes; family Anatidae; genus Cygnus; species Cygnus atratus. The sequence continues at coordinate 19,884,176 of NC_066374.1, forward strand.
GCTTCCGAGGCTGCTGAGCAGAGCAGCTTCCTGAAGGCTCTCCATCAAGAACACGGCTGCAGTACCTGAATGGATTAGGCTTTACTCATTAAAACCATCCCTAAAGTAGGAAGTTAGGAGAGGATGTTTGTCAGGCACCAGAACTGATGCTTGCTCTGCAAACTTTATTCTGCCCTTGCCAAAAGAGATCCACTCCCACCCCCTTTTCTTTTCTCTTTTGAATGTTCAGAAATCTTCAACATTTTGAAATCTTCCTGCTATAGACTGTTCAGATACGATTTTAAAGACATTTTTCCTTGCTCCATACCAAAACAAAAACTTCTTGTTACAGTGCATTTTTACTTTCAGCGAAAGGGTTTTCAAATCCTGTTTTCTAAATCTGGATGTTAAAATAGGCCTTCAGCTACGATTAATTTTTATGACACTTCACTGGAAGGAAAAAAACAGAAGGGAAGGAAACAGGAGGAGGGCTTCAAGTAGTCCAAATGAAATAGTATTGCCATTAAAAGAAAAACAAGTCTACTGTAAATGTAACATCCATGAAATAACGCATCCAGAAGAAGGATACAGAGCCAACTGCAGCCCGGCAGCTGGGAGCTGCTCTCAGTCTCGGTCAGGCTATTGCCCACGCACTTCGAGTAGCTGCTGCATCCCAGCCCTCGGCGGAACGGCCGCAGAGCCCCGAGGGAGCGCGCTGCCTGGGCAGCCCGGGCAGCCTGCATGTTACGCACTTCAAGGCCATGGTCTTCAACGGCTTTTGTGAGGCACCTACCGTTGCCTAATTAATCGGATCCACTACAGTTACCATCAGGAGAGCGGTACGACCTCACGCAAACACGATTAAATGCTCCGAAAGCGCTCGCTGCTGCCCCGTTCCTAGCAGGGCACCCACCAGCACAGCGCAAACCGCCTCTTTGGAAGCAAAATTTCAAGCGTTTTTGGCTGCTCCTGCTGCAGGGTGCATCTGTAGGGTTTGTGCGGTTTGTGCATTACACAGCAGATGGGAAAGCATCTCCCACCGGGCAGATGTGGGGAGGAAGACTGGTTGGAAGGCGGAGAAGCCACCCAGCACGCACGCAGCTGGTGCATGGGATCGGGGAAGGAGGACGGTCCCTTGAGCCCCGGCTCTTGAAAGCAGAGAGCACCGAGGTACTCACATGGCACAGCACACGGCACCTGGGAAACCACTTATCTCATCTCCAGATTAACGCAGTTCTTGCCAAAAATTCAAATGGAGTTGCTGTTTGTTTGGTTTCCCTGGCTGCCTTCGCCTGGCTGGAAGGCGCAGACACCCCGGAGCACAAAAACCGCAGCATGAGGACAGAAAACCCGGCAGCTCCTTGCACACAGCTTCATCACAAGCAAAGCCTGTGCCATCAGGACCTCTGCTGCCAGCAGTGCCACCACACCGCCCCTCGAGCTCTGTCGGATTTTGGGCAGCCGAGGGCACCCCGGGCAGTCAGAGCCACCAGCCCTCACCCTGCAGGGCGAGCAGGCTTGGGAAACAAGATGTGATTTTGTACACCACCACGGAAACCGTGGAAAAAGAGCTGGGAATAATTCAGGAATTTTAACTCATTCACACCTAAATTTTCCACACAACCCTATCGCACACAGTTGGTCCCAAGCAGCAGCAACGTGCAGATCCCCAGCCGTGTTCTGGGCCATGCCTCAGGGCTGCCAAAGAGCCCAGCTCCACTTGCTGCTCTGAGCACCGAACAGACCCATAATCAGAACAACATTCCCCCTGCACTCTCCACATGAAAGCAAAAGCACCGCTGCCATCAGAAGAAACACGCCTCGAACTGCCCAGCAGTCCGGTCAGCACTCACTCGGGCACAGTGCTAGCAAGTGCATTTTGAAGCTAACAGAAGGAATTATGTTATATTTTTAGCTAATAAAGCTCGTTTATCAGGCTCAGCCTCTGGCTGTGGACAAGAGAGGCAGCAAGGCTATAGGAAAAGGGCGAGGTGTTGGTTCACTCTCCCCTTGATGCAAGCCAAGCCCTCCTGCTTTAAACTTTGATGTGATGAACCATAGAGCACGTCTTTTAACGAGGCGAGAGCAGCGACAGAAGGATGCTGTGCACGACAGCCCCCGGCGCAGCTTTCCATGACACCGGGGTCCGCGGGATGTCAGGCCGGCCAGATGTTTCCAGCTCGCGAGCCAGGCCAGCTGCTGCACAGCTGCCTGCGCCGCCGTGCCGGGGGCTCGCTGCTCCCAGGTTTGCACTTCGTGATGCAGGAGCAGAATGCCTTTGTGCAGGCCTGAGAGCTTGTCAAAGCCAGTTAAAATGTTTAGGTGTCATGCTAAGCTTGCACAGGCTGCTGCTGCGGAAGGTGCTTCCTCCATCATCTGGACGCAGCAAAGGCAGGCACAAAAAGATCAAGCGACTTTCTGAAGGTTAAAAAGAAATAAGTCAGGAAAGAAAAATCTAGTAAACACCGTCCATGCCAAATTCCTAAAATAAAGGCTAAATCGGCTCATACGATCTGCAGGCTGGCTCTTAGGTCTTCTGCGATACCACTCACCCCCCAGCTCATTCCCAATCTTTTTAAGTTCGGTGTTCAGCTGTCAGCGTGCCCCCGTGCAGCCAGGTATCCCTCGCCTCCTCTGAAACGGGCCCCTCTGGTTCTCTCCCAGCGAAATCTTAACTTGCTGCTCCGCCTTTTTATTTAATCATTCACTTTATCGTTATCCTTTTCTTCTTTTTTACCCAGCAAACTGCTGGCTGGCAGACATGGAAGAGGCAAGTCCTCCTTTGCTGACCCACGTCCTGCTGGCTGTGAGGCTTCAGATGTGTATATAAACACACACACACACACAATTTGTATCTCAAATACACACATATACACGCACCTTGGTGTGGCACGCACACTAGAGGTCTCATCCAGGCACTCTGCATGCTTTCGGTTAATGGCAAACACTGCTGTAGCAAAGAAAATTAGGAAAAAAAACCTCACTCCTGCAGCCAGGGAGCATTTTCCTGCTCTTCTGGGTGAGACGAGCAGCTACATGGCTTCAGGCTGAGTATAAGAAAAAGGACTGTTTACAGACAGAATTTTGCAATTACTCTGAATGTCATCCCAGGTCACATTTGGCCGTGGTGGGGCCACAAAGCCGAGCAAGGCTGAGCTCTGTGCAGCCGTACCTGCGTCCCGGGCGGCCAAAAGCACCGCGTCCCCGCCAGCACGCGAGCGTGGGCAAGGACAGGCAGCAACATGTGCTGAAGGGGGACCCGTAAACCTTCCGAAGGCTTGAAACTGAAGGAGGATGGAAACTGTTTGATTTTTGCCAGGAAAAAGTATCAAATATATCCTCACTGGGTTTTTCAGGCAGTTTTGCTTGGGTTTGTTTGTTTTTGAAGCTGAAAATGGCTTTCTAAATCATCCTAGACAGGCAAACAAAGAGGGACATCGCACTGATTAGATACCCAAACAAAAACCGTTCCACTGGCCAGGTTTTACTACAAATTTAGCCTCCTGAAGCCTTTATTTCTCCATCGCAGTCACCGAACCTGCTAAGAAGCAGTCACCGGTGCAAGCAACCGCACAACCTGCAAGGCCTGCCACAGGTGGAGGGCAGAACCTGGCGGAGATCCCACCCCCGAGGAGCAGCAGCTGAGCATCTCCGGAAAGTCGGCAAACCAGCAGCGCTCACACAATCTGAAGCTATTGGCATGATCTCGGTATCATGAGGCTTTATTCCCTTGACCCCTGGGATCAGCCAGGCTGGGAAAGGCTCCCAAGTGCCCCCAGATGAAAGGGATATTCTGATATTTCACCAGAACCTTAAATAAACAAGAAGCAGAGGGGGCACCATGCTGCTGGGAATGACAAAAGGCAGCTGTAAACAACTGCAGATAAGGCAGAAGAACGTTTTAAACGGTTGTTTGCACTGGACGACTGGAGAACAAAATATGGGATGTGTCCGCACCCGCTGGAAGGAACCTGCTGTGGCCTGAAGTCCTTGCCATTTACGATGGGGTAGAGCAAAAAAGGCCCTCTCATCTTCACAAACCCAAATCCCAGCTTCTGCAATACTCCAAGACAAAGAACCCGAAAATGACCAGAAAGAATTTTCAGAAAAGGAGCAAAAACCTGCAAGGACAGCAGTGGGGTTTTCTGTCGTGCTGACAGGCGCCGAATTTGGGGGATTTCTTCCTACGAAGCCAACCCAACCCAATGACACCAGATACGTTTACCACGTTATGCAGTCAAATTTCGGTGTGTAAGCATCACCTGCTTACCTGAGAGTGCCCACAGCTAACATCCAGGACAGCAGAAACCAGTAACACTGCAGTGAGAAACCAGAACGATCGAGGACACCATAGCGAGCCGCGTACACCGCAAACCCACACGCTAAGACCTTCAGATTCCCAATGTGGGAAAGCTTTGTGTTCTCAGTAACATGAGGGTCTGGCACCAAATATCCGAAAGCAGACAGAGATGATCAGTACTGATTACATTATAAAGTTAAAATCCCCCCTTCGCACACCATTTTGGGTCTAAAGGGACATGACAACACGGTCGGTGAACACCCGAGTGCTTTGACAAGCAACATGCCCTGCCTGCAAGAGGTTTTCATTAGCTTCTGCCTGGAAGCAGGGGGAGAGCATGGCAGATGCATGGCTAAAACACACACGGTTCACAGCAAACATCCCATCTCTTCCTTGTCCCTCTGAGCACCGTGCACCGCTCCAGTCTAGATGAAGCCCAGCCCAACTCTAGCACCAAAACCCACACAACTGTATTTTGGATCATTATAAGCCCCAGGTGGGTTTTGAAGAACGCCTGGTGCCTCTGTGAGGTATGGCGAAGGTGGTTAGCGGAGTCCTGAGGCCAAGTTGCCACCGATGGGTAGGACTGACCAGCTGGTGTCAGCACACAGCTCTGGCCCTCCTTAGCTTTTCATGCACACAGACAGCAATTTGTGTTTTTTATTTTCTTTTTTTTACTAGCAGACTGAAAAACTCCTACGTTGAGATAGAAGTAATGCAACCAGTGTGAGAAATGAGCCTCTTGTGCTAGATCTTATTGTCCTAACTTAAAAAAAGAAAACCCCATAAAGTGGCAAAGAATAGAAACTCCCAATAAAGCAGCCTTGTAAAATGGCTTATTTTGGAATATTTAGATTATGGGCAGTTATGGCAGCCGTCACACACGTGGCTCATACATCTCAAGAAGGTTCTCCCTGCACCACCTCGACCCACAGGTTCACCCGGGGGATCTGTTCCCTGCAAGGAGCTCAGCCTGGCGTCACTCAGAAAATGTTAACGTACAGAATCCACTGACCTTTCACGGGATTTTATAACTAAAATGTTTTCAAAAGCCATACCTGCTGTCGTACAGACACCCTTGTGGTCTCGCGCAGAGTCTGAAGAGCTGACTGCTTTGGGTACGACACAACGCGCCCCAGAAGACAGCTCCATCACGTTCCGGGCTTCCTGGTACTTCCTAGCACTCCGAGCGAGCCGATATTGAAAGTCCTGTTACAATCACTGGAGAAAACAACACAGCTATCCGAAAATCTAGGAAAACCTTGTAAAATCAGCTTAAACAATTAGAATAATGAGAAGGAAAGACAGGAAACTACATCTAGCCAATAGCTTCCAAATGCTCGGGACCGCTTTTGTCCCTGCTCCAACTCCTCTTGAAGGCAGCGACAAGGAGGAGGATGGAGGAGGAGGAAGAGCAGGGTGCAGGAGCCCCGTGCTTTGGGGCTGCATCTTCTCCAGCTGGAGTAATTGAGAGCTCCCAGGGGTGGGTTTTTTGATTTACAGAAATGAGAACTCCTCTACAGCTGATGAGGATCCGGGGCAGTGCCTGGTCCCTCATTCTCATCTTCCTCCCCAAATTGCAGTGAAATCCCTCTGCCAAACATGCAGCTACCTAGAAAAAGCACCGAAGCACTAGACAGGGCAAATATTTACCCAGACTGGGGTTCACCTTTTCAAAGTATAACTGGGCTTCTTACCGCAAGCTCGGTTGATTGAGCTTTGTTGACACTCGGTATGTCAACAACCCACTGCCGAGCTCAGCCAACATTTAATTTGAATCACATCTCTCAGAAGGAAGTGACCTACAGTTGTCCTAGGGACAAAGAAAGTCACCGAGGAGTGACAGCGGTGGCTTTAACATACGGGGAAGTTTCTGGGTGCTCCGGTGTCTGGACAACATCCACTCCAAAAACCAGAACGCAGAACCAAAACCGACCCTGTGCCAAACCCAGACTGACGAGCGCTGCTGGTCACTGAGCTCAGCGTTCCTGCTACGGAACCCGGGGCTGCCCAGCTTCAGATCACAGGCACGAACTCCAATAACGGTTGCATACACTGGACTAATTCAGGTACACTCAGCAATACAACAATACGCACGGATATTTTCACGGATTTGGCACCATTAATACTCCATCGGAAAAGCGTCCTGAATTCTTGCAAGGCGACGGTGAAGAATTGAGACAGGGAGGCAAAGCGGGCTTTGGGTCCTGCGACCCAGCTGCCACAGGCTGACCTAGCAGCTGTGAAGAAACCAAGTGGCACGAGCCTTGCAGATGGGGGCAAAGTGGTCCAGAGCGTGGTCAGCAAGAACAGCTTGGAGGTCTGATGGGCAGCCGTACCATCAGGCACCTGCACACGAGCTGCGTGCAGACAGGCAAGAGACCCTGCAGGACAGGCGTGATCTTAGGTATGGAAATTCCAAAAAACTAATAATGACCCCAGCCTCATTACCAGATGCTCCCATATATCACTTGGAAGGCCGAGCAGAAAGTCAGACGACTTTATGCGGTAAGGTCAGCATTTAAATCCAGAAGAAACAAAAACCCTCTTTCAACTTTTCTAGTTGAGAAAAAAAAAAAAAAGAAAGAGAAGGAGAAAACATCTGAAAGGGATGAAACGTGTGCTGCACCCCAGCAGCACAAATGTAAAACCCAACGCAATGTCAGCTAACTCTGCTGAGAAACAAATTACACTTTGACTGAAAGCGCAAACCACCCCGCACCTCCTGAACTTGCTTTCTTCGGGGATGCTGTCAGTTTTCTATTAACAAAGGAGAGGACGGATTTATAAAACAGCTGTTTCTGCGCAGACTTGATATCCAACAGCATGTCCCAACACCTACCCCTTCGGTCTCGGTTTATCGTTTCATCCACACACCCTTAAGTGGCTCTTTGTCAAACACCTGAGTGTTGACATATCCTGTTCTGCAGAATTATGCAAAATGGAAAGCCACAAAAGGTTGGGCTGCACATGTTTTTGTGGATTAGCTGCTATCCTTCTAGCCAGGAGCAGTACTCACACTGTGTACTTACCGAGCTAATTCCCTTACAGACGCATTAAGCAGAATACGAAATAAAGGGCAGCAACAGTTTGGAGCACCACAACAAACAGTGGTTGCTCTTGCGCTGCCTGGTGACCTAGGAGATGCGCAGACCTTCTCCAACTGAAAACGCTTAACTTCAAATAAAAAAAAATCACAGGCAATCACCACGTATTTACTGCGTGCAGAGCACTGAGTAACAGGGCAGAATAAAGTGTGAGAAGGCAACGGTGGAAGCTGTTCCTCCTCTTTGCTCCTAGTTTACCATCTGCAAGTCAGCTTCCAACGTGTCCTCCCAGGGCCTCGGTTGTGCTGCACTTGAACGCAACCAAGCTCTTCCATTTTCCAGCATCCCTTCTTAATGCTAACCTGAGACCTTGTTTTTGGAAGAGAGATTATTCACTAGCAAGCAGATTTCGAGATGCATCGTTATCTGGTACTGGCGTCTCTCCATTAACACGGTCAGGGTGATCAATGCCTCTCACTGTGCTCTGATCACAAAACCTCCAACTGCTGAAAAAATGAAAAATTAAAAAAAAAACATCACCCAGCAAAACCCTGGGCTGCAAGTGCTACAAGCCCAGCACATGAGAGCAGCACCACACGCGTCTGCCGGGTCCTTCAGGAACGCTGTGAAGACCTCCACGGCCGTGGCTGTGTCCCACTGCGAGCCCAAATCAAAGCGACAGCCTTCAGCACGCTGGGGAGTCCCGAAGTGTGAACACCCACCTCGGGTAGGGCGAGTGGCTGCAGAACCCAGCAATGCCAGTGTCTGGGAAGCACCGTGCTCCAAGGAGAGAAAGGACAGAGTGCACTGGACTGAGGGAAGGAAGCTGCTCTGCTCTTGTTGCAAGGAAAAGCCACGGCTGCCCCATCTCAGCCATGCTCCCTCCGCTTCCCCACGGACCGACACCGCACATCCGCAGCACAGCACCCCTGCAAAGCCCTCAAATACTCCAAAAAGCAGCCAGGTTTGAGGACTGTCACCCACGGACAAGATCAGGTGGTGAGTAATGTTGAGATTTCACCCGCAGAGCTGCTCTGCTCCCCACGCCACTTCTGCCCGGGCACGCGCCAACGCACGTGCTTTTTGCAGCAGGCGCTCGGCACAGTCTCCAGGTGATGCCACAAATAAATACCTTGTGTAATGTTTGGCATGCGTGACGTGGCACATCAGCTGTGAGGCTGCCCAAGCACTCCTGGTTCAAAAAATGGGGCTCTAGTGCCTGAGCAATAAAACAAAAAAAACCAACCCCAAAACAACAAACTGACCCCTCCCAAACCTCTAACAAAGTTCTCATTTCCAAACAACAATGCCACTAGAGAAAGTCAGAGCACCTCGCAGTAAATACGGAGAATCTTTCCTAAAAAACAAACAAACAAAAAAAAAAAAAACACAAAAAAACTAGCAGAAAAAAATTAAAGTCCCGTGTTTCTGATATATTCCATCAGCTTGTCGCGTTACCCAACACCTCTATAAGAAACCCTAAAACACGATTATCAAACTGCATTTTCACCAATTTCACAACTTTAACAACTGATTAAGAGATTTAAATGTCAAACTCCAGAATAGGGCCCTAAAGAGCAAAACCAAACAAAACGAGTGGAAAAAAAAGCTTTAATTGTGCTTCACAATCAGCATTTGGGGCATGACAAATCCCTCTTCACCCTGAGAAACGTGCTCTCCTGCCAGACATTGCTGCAGCTAGCAGGATGCTCCTTCTCTCCTACTAACCCTTTCAAACAACTTGTTCAAAACTAATTCTTTTTTCTGAAGAGCAAATGCTCAGAAGCAACACTACCCATCGTCCTTCCTCCTCACAAGTCAATCAAAAAAATAAACAACTTTAACAATACTTGTAACATGAGCTTTTTCATAGCTTGAGGTGATCTTTGTCTTTCTTTTGGTAACAGGATGATGTTATCTCGTGTGTACTGGGTGCCTGGGACACTCAGAAGAATCAATAAAGGGAGGAAAGGAGGTATTTATTTTAATTAATATAGAAATGAAAATTCCAGAAATTAATCCTCATGGGTCCTCATCTCCAGGACGCAGACGAGCAGCAGCCTTTGGGGCAAAAAGGTGCTGGGTGCTGCGCCCGAGCAGCCTCAGCACCCTCCTGCCCCGGAGTGCACGGGCAGGCCAACTGCTCCTTTTCCAGCACAGACTCGGGAGTGATGCAACTTCAACAATCCTTTCAAACTGTTTTAATGCAAATCTACATATGGGTTGGAAATGCACTCAGCCAGCTTGGAGTCATATGTTGCATAAGAGAATTTACAATATAATCTGGAGAAAGAACAGCACATAAACACAGTGCCTACATAAGCAAAGAGCCTTAACAAAAAAAAAAAAAAAAAAGAAGAAAGGTTGCAGAATAGTCTGGCAAGGTTTGAAAGAGATTTCGTATCAACTGACAATCTGTTCAGATTAGCCCAGATAATGCACCGACACTTGAACTTTTAAAGAACTGTTATTTCCAAAACAGCAAGAAGCAATCAGCGGCTTGAACAGCAATCTGAGTGTGATCTAAAAATGAAAATATTCAAAGACAGAAGAAACCAACAGTAAAAACTACCTGCTACAAGAAAAAAGGAAAGCCAGAAAGAGCCGCTTTGTGCAGCGTGCCCATGCAAACATGATTCCCATCCCCATTCCTCGAGGCTTTAGCACGCTCTAGGCAGGGATCGGGGCTGGAGCCCATCAGCATCTAACAGATGCTGAGGATTTCTGGCAGTACACGTGCGTTCCCCAAACGAAACCAGCAGCTCCTGCCTCAGCCAGGGAAACGAGGGCTGGCACGGTGATGGTGGTTTGGGGGAGAGGAGCCACGTTTCGGCACGAGGAAGGGGGGCAAAAAGCCCGTGCGGTACCCACGGGGCTTAACCACCAGCTTCAGTTATCACAAGAGGATGTGCAAGTGCTGTAGCTGGGTGAGTACAGCAAAGATAAGGCAGCACAGGACGTGGAGCTGGTAGATCTGGCTTCTATCACTAATTGCAAATTAGTCTCATATTTAAACCATTGGCATCCACTCTCCCTTGGCAGTTACTTCAGTTCAGCCAGATATATGCAGAGTCATGCTGTTGCACTAGCTAAGTTTTGATGAGGATTCTGCCAATTCTTTGCATTACGACCATATAGATACACTTTTCTCTAACGCTATCCGTTAGCTATACAATCACACAATAAAAGCAACGCAGAAAATCTTTTTTTTCTGTGGCTAGCGTTCTTCTAATTGCTGTCATCTCACTCTTTCAGGGACACAGGAGATTTATGCAAAAAGAAAAAAAAAGTCCTCTAATACAGACACGTTCTTACCACTGGTTTGCACCCAGATAAAGGAGAGATTTTTTTAGGAAAAAAAAAACCACCATTTTAAAGCTACCAAATTGCCAAGGAGACAGGAGCAGCCATACACCTGAAATTTCCAATACACTTTATCAGTGATTCTCATCCTATTATCCATGAACTGTCAGGACAGACCTTGCTTTTACCTAGCTGTAGCTTCTCAAATCTGATCCTTTTGCCGAATGTTCCCTCCAGCAATATTCCATTAAATGGGTTTTGAACAAATACCACCAGGTTTGCAGAGAGTTTCCCTTGTGGCTACAAATCCTCCTCCAAAAACAAACGTTCCATGCAGCTCAACATCTCAGAAGACTCGAGGCCATGCTCACACCCTACTTTTTTTTAATTTGGACTACCAAAACTTTTTGCCAGACAAACCAGAGCAGCTCCCAAGAGGTCTGTGAGCTGTAACTCAAGCAGCCTGGCCCTGGGGAACACGTACTCATCCACTCATCTCTGCAGCAGCTCAATACCAACACAGGGCCGACTCAGAGCCTCGGGCCCAGACAGTACAAATTATAACTATGCGAATCGCAGCCATAAAAAAAAAATTCATAACAATAGAAGAGAATCCAAACCTTACCAAGAGGCCATTTGCCTGCACTATATTTTTTGTCAAAGCTTGCTGCATAAATCAGAGCAGAAATGGTCTGGTTTTGATGACTTCATTTGAGGATGAATATGTTGAAGCCTCATCTAGCCCAAAAAGACTTTTCCAGAACCACCTTACATACTTTGCAGGAGGACACTTACTATTGCCTGTGTGAGTTTGTATGGGTCACTTGGATCGTACCGCTGCCCCTAGCATCCTGGGAACGGAAGGGATGTGGCACCGTTCCCTCTCCCTTTGCTCCAGATCAGCTTGCTCCCTGCAATTGGAAAGGCCGATTTCCCCAATTATACCTCACATCTCCACTGAACAGTGGATGCATGTCCATAGCTGACACCACCCAGGCAGGACAGGAGGAAGATGCCCAACGGCATGATGTGCTGCTATCAGACAATGCGTCCCTATCAGACAACTGTACCTCTCCTACCCAAAATGGTTCAGTTTCACTACAACAGCCTTCTGCAAGTGAAAGCTCGGTTCTTCCTCAAGCTGCTCTGGCAACTTGTGATGTATTTTTTTCATTAAATCACTCATTCCAAGCTGAGAGCTTTCCGTAAATTTAATTTGAGCTAATCGCTTTCTTGCCAAAGGAGGAAAACAAATCAAAGGTTTATTTTAATGCTATTGAATTCGATGCCTGTAAATTTAATTTCTATCTGTACTTTGTTTAAACATTTTACAGTATTAATTACAACAAGCAATGCAAATTAGTTTTCCAGTGTAATAAAAGGCCTGCTATAACAGATAATAAATAGCTTTGGACCATAAACTCTTTAAGATGATGTTGAAGTGCGTGTTCTGACTCACAGGTTAAGATCAAAATCTTCATCCTAAAACCAGGATGAGGATCTCTGCAGCAATTACAAGCTGCAAGCGCTCTGACGCAGAACATCACATTCTTTCCAAAGGAAGATTCTGGAGCAAACTGAAGGTCTGAAATCAAAGAAACGAACGCTGAAAACCCAAACATCTGAATACTGCTGGGCTTTGACTTAACTGCTTTAGACAGGTACTGTGAAACACAACTATTTCTTCTCATCCATGACCATTTAAATGCTGAGCTTGGTGTAAATCAATGATTTATTTATTCTAATAAATGTCATACTCTGAGTCATCTAGTCCTAATCCCCCTTTCTTAGGGGGAAAAACAGCTCCAAAGTACCAAATAGGACTGTTTTCTAGTAGCATGTGTAGGACAAGCTCAGCATTTTCTGTTCCTCCGTGCGGATGCATGGGAGGTCTCACCTCCACCTGCTCCCAGCCTGCAGCCTGAGGGAGCCGAGCTCCCCGTGCTGGGCTCAGGTTGTGTCGCTGATAGCTACAGGATACGCAGGATTCGGAGGACACCTGGTTGATCCCCCCCTTGCGATCCCAAAGCCCGAGCGAGAGGAAGGTTGTCTGCCAACACATTTACATGCCTGACATCCTGCTGACACGGGTCCAGGGAAGGCTTACCGCCTCCAGCGAGGAGCAGGTGATGGCTGCTCTCATTTGCTGACATGAAATACAGCGGGGCCACTGCCAGCCGGCACTTGTGTGGGACGCCGGTCCGCCTCCCTTAGGGAACACCTGAAGGCAGCCCCATGCTGTGACACGCAGCCCCGTGCCCTCCTGCCCATGGCCACCACGGCCCATGGGGCCTCAGCCTGCAGAGCAGCACCAGGACAGATTGGTGGGGTGGCCTGGAAAGGCACGCAGGTACATAAATACACGCGGTTGTGATTCCTCACATGGCTGCGGTTTCTCGTAGGAGGACAGGGACTCCCGTTCCTCACAGAGCAGGCCTGATGAGTCCTGCCAGGTAAGCATGGCTGGTATGAGAGCAGGCTGACAGGGAGCTTGCTCCTGCCTGAGTTTGAGGCCATGATGCAGGAGGACGAGCGAGCTCAGCCGAAGGCATGGGGGGGCTGGGCTCTAGTGGGCTCCACCAGATAGGGAACAGGGAAACCCAGAGGCCACAGAAAGTTACTGTGGCAGGACCAGACGATCCCATCGCTTCGCCCTGATAATGACCAGGGACTCTAAAATCCTCTTTTTCAGGGGTCAGCAGTGAGACAGTGATATGAACGCAAGCACCTTGCTGGTCAGCACGATGCCTCCCATGTTCTCTGGACAGCCCTGGTGGCCTCACCATGCTCAATCCACGCTGATCTCCAAACCAGCTGAGGCAACCAACGTGGAGCAGAGGCCAGGCCTCCTCTTCTCCTGCCCTTCAGAAGGACACCAGCCATCAGCTCCCAGTCCTTACGGCACCTCACATGGAGCAGGGACAGCGCAGCCTCAGCCCCAGGAAGGTCCCTCGGCTGTGGAGTGGTTCCTCCAGAAGAAGAGGATGGGGATCTTTGCCTTGCCGATGGCTCCCAAAAGTCTGGGCACCAGTGAGGGTCTCCAAGATCAGTTTTCTGCTGGATGGAGGTATGAAGGCTGTGTTTGAAATGCCAGCTCAGCAAGGACATACAGTTTTGACAATTATAACTTCGCCCTAAGGGGAATTAAATCCTCCTCACTAAATGGGGAATTAAGTAGTTAAAAAAAAAGTGTGAAAGTCTGTCCTTATTACCACCACTAGCTGTTCTGTGTGGATTCAGGTCATGCCCTACCTAAGGAAAAAGTTGTTTAGAGAACGATCCCACAACTAGTATTAAATATGTACCTTTTGTTGAAATGCTGGTGTGTTGCTCCCAAACACTGCTGCCTAATCCCATTTTTCCCATCTGCTGTGGCTCGAGTGGAAGATTTACCGCAGAGCAGACCACCGCCCGCAGGGTTTTCCATCACCGTCTGTCTCCCTGCTTGCTCTCCTTGCCCAAGACAAGAAAGCCTGGACAAACAGCAGCCAAGCGCCTGCTCCCACACGGCCACGAAGAATGCAGATTTTACAACCAAACATCTGGCACATCAATGGCTTTCACTGATTCCTTCTGCGTGGTGCAAATGACATCGACTCATTGATCTCATAAGTTAATATATGGATTTAAAAATAAAACAGGCAGTCAGGTGTTTTCTCTGCAATTGGCCTTCTGTCTCTATTTTAAAGGCAAAAAACAGCCAGCTAGAGCTTTAGGAAAGGCGGAGAGGTCTAGCTGGAAGTGGTGGCATGGCCTCGCAGCACGCTGGGCTGTGTTTCAAGAGATCTGGTTTCAAAATCTTGGCTTGGTTGCAAACCTCTCCATGGCCTTTGGCAAACGAGTCTTTGCTGCACCTACTTCTACTGACAAACCGGGGTAGAACTTTCCCCAAACCCAATACATTCCTCCTGCCCCAGGGAGCTCCAGCGTAGATGAAGCTCATCCACATCATATCAGGACTTAAAACAAAAAGTGAATTTGTAGCTAAAAAGGAAGAGTCTTGACCAGACTCTCTGGGTAGATAAAGTAATTACAGTGTACAAGAAAGAGGAAGGATCTGTGACTTGGAGAACAGACTTGAGGAAAAAACAATGCTTAAAAGTGAACTAGCACAGAAAAAAAGCGCATTTACTTTATACAGTTTTTGGGGCATTGAGAAGTTCTGAAGAAAGACGGACAGGTTCAACACAAGTGTGCACAAGAGACATGAGATGCCTTTAGCTCGTAGTTCTGGAAATATAAGTCTAATTTCTTCTTCCTGGAAAAGTACGGGCAATGAGAGAGATCTGGTAGGTTTACGCTATAAAAAGAGAATGGCACAACACAGACAAGAAGGAATTTTCCATTCAGAATTAATTTGTTTTCATTAACACCCAATTCCATTGCTCACTATTAGAAGAAAAGCTCTTTTGTTAAAATTTGTAGGGGCTGAAAAGGCCAATGAAGGGCTGAAAATGCTCCTCCCCATAACAATGAATTCGCTACATGAGATTTCCCACAAAAATAAGTAATATCAGGCTTCACGTTCCTGATATTTCTAAGGTTAGAAAGTGCAGGAGAGCCACTTAGAAACAGAGTTTGGTCTCCTTCTGCCATAAAGACCTACATTATTTTGTTTTCTTGGTCTTCTGCATTTTATTTCCTGCTCTACAACCCAACAAAAATGATGAAGACCACCTCTGCGTCTTTATTCATTTTTCTCCAACCTTATTGAAAAAACTGTCTAAATAAATAAGAATTCAATATAGGAATTTCACAATCCCCAGGGAAAGCTGCAGCCAGATAGGGATACAAACATCTCCATTAATAAGCTCCTTCTGTACTTTAGGATAATTACTGGCAGGTAAAGTGAAGAACATAACCCAACTAAGGTGTGGGAACAAGGAAGGAAATCTGACTTTGAAATGAACAGAGAGAGGATTCTGTTCTTCTTCCCTAAAAAGTAACATTCAGAAAAGTGAAGTAAAACAGAAAGGCTGAGATAGCCCAGAGGATACAAAGAACAGTAAAAGCCACTTACGAGGTTGTGATAGAAGGTGGTGAGTTTTTTGTGTGTGTGTGGAAACCAGTGTATGTTTTACAGACGAGACATTTCGTATTGTAATTTTTCTACAGATTTCATGCAAAACTCTGGGAAATCCAGAACTAATTTCACGTATTTACTCCTAATGAAGATATTTCAACAAGAAGAAGGAAAATTCACAGAGGATAAAATTCTGCTAAGCTGCGTCCTCCAGCTCTGCAGAGCTCTAGGAAACTACACGAGATGACCACGAGCTTGACCATTTCTAGGTATCCTGAGCACCGGGCGGCTCACCACTGTTACGAGGCAGAAAACGGCACCCAACATGGGCATGGTTTTGTTACAAGTCACTCTAAACCTATCTCAGTGACCACAACATGGTCCCATCCTGCAGCGTGCTTCATGCTATCTGCAGAGCCGGAGAGCAGCTTAGCACAGGCACGCTGATGCCATCCCCACGGCCATCCCAGGATGCTCACCAGAGCCACCTCCTCTGGCAGAAGGTCGCTCCTAGCAGAGACCCAGAAGGAGAGGGGGCACGGGCCGCCCCAGGACTGCCACTTAGAAAGGACATATATGAAATATTTCCTGGAGCTGCCGCGGAGCAGAAAGCTTTGCTGGAGAACATGTTTCCACATCGCCCCACAGCTACGAGCGCTAGCACAGCCCAGTCACGTCTGGCAGCCCGGCGCGAGCTGGCAGCGGCGGCTCCCCCGGCTGCGGCATGGGGTGGGGGGACCCCTCTGCACCCACCCCACCTGCACCCGCCTGGGGAAAGGCAGCGAGCACGCAGCTCCCCGCTGCTCCCCTCGGCACGGCAGGTCCCAGATATAAGTGCACTTAGCTGCTGCCCGGCTATACCGCCTGAGCTGTTCTTTGTTAGCTTTTTTTTTTTTTTTTTTACTATGTTTAAAGTTGTATATTGTTCCAAAGTTTCCTTGTTTCATGTCATTGTTTGTTGCTGTGTTTGAAAGTTGGCACATATTTGTTCAATTAAAGATTTATTTGCACTATTTGTTGAATAAAGATTATTCTTGCTAAAAGCTAAATAAAGTTTCATAAAAACTCACACATCCCATAAACAAAATACAATGTCCCTTCCAAAAAATCATTGCACAAAACATTTCAAAATCACTCAATTCATTATACAATAAATCCACACACAAAATAACAAGACCTCGCCAGAATACATAATAAAATCTCATTACAACACTTTCAGACCCGAGCTTCAAAGCAGGGACACAAAGCCTCCATGAACCCCTGGCCTTGGAAATTGCCAACCGAGTGGCTGAGGAGGCTCCCTGGTGCGTCCCGAGAGCCTCCGCACCCATGGGTGACGGCTCCGCGCCGCTGACCACCGCCCTGCGGCGGGTGCTGTCGGGAGCCCCCAGCCCCGCTGCGGGACCCCCACCTCCGCCCCGGGCCGCCCGGCGCAGCCCAGTGCCATTGTGCAGCTCCGCACGGCTGCCGCGGAGATGCTCTCTCGGGGCCTGAGCATCAAATAAAAGCGCTCGCAAACCACGGAAACAGAAGGCGAGCAGGGTTTCCAAAAGCATAAGGAGGAGTCAGCACAATTGCCACACGAGCCCCGAAAGCAGAGCTCCGTTCTTCATTAAAGCAACAGACGGGAGTTTCTAAAAGCCATGGATCCATCCCGAGAGCAGCACATTAATAATCAGCTTGATGACGGTTAGTTAAAACTTAGCTGGTCTTTGGTAAACCATTTGGGGAAAAAAAAAGAGTCCTTTGTGATGGGTTTTGGGGCAAACACTGTGTTGCAATGCACTGAGGGAATCCCAGCCATGCAGAAGCATCCCCTTTGTGCTCCCGAGCTCAGTGAGAGCCCTCAGCACCTTTTGCAAAGCAAAGCAGCAGCCCCGAGTGAGGCTCTGACACCAGGTGGACGCTGGCGTTCAATGTGGCAAACGCACAGACAGCAGCAGCTCTGCTCTTTGGTGCACAAGGGCATCCCGACCCGCTGCACCGCGACTGTGGATGGCAGTATTTGCCACCCTGATGCTCCGTGGCCCCAGTTGCACCCAAACTATGCCCAGTTCAACCAGAATTTGGAAGTTGGAGAGGGTTTTCCTGGTTTTAAGTGCCGTAAGAAAAGCTCCCAAGTGCACGGTGCTTCCCCGAAGGGCAAGCGTCATGCAAGAGCTGGAGCTGTATGGATGCACTTACCTACCTTCCTCTGAGCAACAGCTGTCCGTGTGGATTCCATTAATTCGGAACAGCTACTCTGAAACAGCACTTGTGAGAAGCACGGAGAAGCCCTCAGCAAATATCAGAGAGGGAAGGAAGATGGGCCAGAGCGGGAAGCTGGTGGTAGTGCTGAAGAGCTGCCCAACTGGGTGTCACGGGGCGCTCGGACTCAGCTGGGCAAGGACAACGCTGCAGTAAGGCCAGAAAAATCCTGCTGAACAGCACAAAGCTGAGGAATGGCTTTCCAAGAAAGATGGAAGCAAATCTATCTGTGCTGCCTGAACGCTAAAGTGGAAATTTAAAACGAAAAAGGGGGGAAAAAAGCTAGAGAATGCAGTGACACCCTTCTGAAAACGCAGGTGCCAGTGCACGCATTTTACATTGCCTGGATAAATTCCCTTCCCTTACTGAGATTCGCTCCTGGAGATCGTGCCAAAGGCTGGGGACAAACACAGCCAAGCAAAGCCAAAGAGGCACTTGGCAAGCAGAGCTGGGACCACGCGAAGGTCACCCACCTGTTCCAAAGCAGGGGTTAAAGATTTATTTTTTCCTGCCATTTTAAGCACACGATCACTCGCATTACTTACTAGAGACACCGCCCTCCAAATCTGCCATTTAATATATTGTCTAACCATGGAGAGGAGTATGAACTCATAGTGGTTTCCCAATCCTGACCAGGGGCTCTGCGAGCTACTGGCAATACATATAATAAGTTATTATGCAAATAAAAACTGGACCCAGCCAAGTGAAATATGCTGGCTCTTAAAGTCCCATCTGCATCACAGCAAGGATCTCAATGAACTTTAAAATACTTATTGTCACCACAATGGGCAATATTATATTCTAGTTTGGATCTGTTCCTTCAGAGCATTAGCTCTCATTTGTAGATATTTTTAGATTTTCCTATCCCACTCCTCATTATGAAACACTGAGCTGCAGATTGATTTATTTCTTAAAAGCAAGTTGCTGTTTTCCCAATAACAGATTTAACAAATTTGTTCCACCTGTTCAGTTATGCTTCCAATGTCTTTTTTGTGGTTTCATTGAAGTTTTTTTTAATCCAAACCTCAAAGACTCTAAACTCAGCATTAAAAGACAAGCTCAGCATCATCACTACCACTCACAATTCAAATGCTGCTCCAAATTACTGCAAGCTTTCATTTGTAAGTCGATACAGACAGCAAGATTATTAAGCTTAATGGCTGTGGGCACAAACACACGCTCTTCTGAGGACGTTCTCCTACTGTAAAAACCTACCTCTGCACCGCGCAGCAGCCTGCTGCACTACTCTCATCGTTTTTCTCCTGTTACCCTGGCTAACCTTAGCCCTGCTTTATGAACAGAGAGCTGTTCTAAAGGACAAAAATTCCATATATATTCATCAGTCACCCCAGACCAGTGGAGGGCTCAGTTCCTGCGGCAGCACCAGCCGGGGTCAGCAGCCAGGACAGGGACAAAGGGCTTACGTGAGACCCCAGGGCTGGGGGACGGCACGTGGAACGCAATCAGCGCTGCCTTTCGTTTCAAGGTGCCTGGCTGCAGCCCTAAAACTTGAAAGGAAAGCTTGTTGCTGCGATATTTCATTAATCTAACGACAAGCAGCTTGCCGGCACAGCCACCACGTGAGGAACTCGACAGGTTAGTATTAATACCAGCAGTAAGAAATCACCCTTACGGTAACAGCTTGTAACTAGAAGGATAATTACCTTTCTTAATTTTCTAAGCAAGTCCAGATAATTGCCAACTCTGAAATGGCATGAAATAAAGATAGGGGATGACAAGAAAATCCAATGCATTTATAGCCTTTCACGTAATACTAAAACTCCATCCTGATAATCATAAACCATAAAGGTTAAATAAATAAAATCCCCAATTAATTAATTTTATTTAAAAAGTTTAGCCCAGGGAATTCTCTGCTATCAGGTATCGTTGTAGTCAAGAGCTTCTGAAATAATTGGAGGAAATATTCTCCCATTTGGGTAAGAATAATGCACAAAGTAACAGTAAATGGCACAAAATAAGAAGGGGAGCCTTCCAGAGATGGGGGAAGATGGATTGAAAACATCAACTATGAACAAGTTTTCAACTCCTGAAAAGCTCAACTGTGCTAGGCATTGCAGGAGATTCTTGTGCTATTTGAATGGTCAGAAATGAACCCGAGGTTGACCCCTTCCTGCATACAACCCAGCGACCAGCTTGGACCAGTGGAGACCAAGCCCAGTGCCAGGTAGGATTTGTGGAGGACCACAGCAACCACTCCAGGGTTGGTACAGTTCAATCCACTTTGAATTCATCTCACATTAATCCCAAAGTGTCCACAAGCACACGGGATGCGCCAGAGCAGGCAACTGCCCACGGCAGTGCAGGACCATCCAGACTTCTTCTGCTGGTTGTATTCTGTGGTGCCAGTTTTGGTAAATTCAGTCATTAGACCATCATAAAATGACAAAATGATATTTTTAAGAACATAAGCAGTTCATTTACTTATAAGAATAACATATCTGCACATAACACTAATTCACAAATGACTGTATAAGAAGTACAAGTTTAGGTCTTGGAGGGGAGTGGCGGGCAGTGGAAATCACTATACCTGAGTAATTCAAGCATTAGTGAAATAATTTTCAGATTTCAAAAATCATTCTTCAGCAAGTATTTTAGAAGTAACATTCAGCCGTAGCAATTTATTGGCAGAACATGTGAGTGAGTGCACAGGTGTGCAGAAGAGCTGGCCAAAGAATTCTGCTTAATTTATGTGCAAACAATTATGTTATGGAGTTAGCATGGGGAAAAAAAAAAAACTAGGATCCTGTAAGAAATAACCCAGCTCCTTTCAATCTGAAAGTGCCTGCATTCTGCAATGACAGCAGAAATGTAAGAAAATCAGAATAATCTTCACTTGTTCATTCTTAGCACAGAACTAGGAAAAGGCAAAATAATCACCACAGGGATCTTCTAAGTGTAAAATATGCATAGTAACGTGTTTCCAACTAGGCTAGCATGAAAATTTTAAACTTAATCCACCCTACAAGTCTGATTTTTACCTACAGCAATTTTTAAAATAATATCCAAGGCTTGGTATTACCAACGAGATGCTCGAGAGGCTGGGGCAGAACCAAGAGGCGCATCCTGGCCTCTGCACCCCTCCAAGCCTGACAGCCCGGCCTCAGGTGCCAGCCTGCTCTCCTTACCTCACACACAGGGCTTTTGGTTCTGGACAGAAGTGCCAAAAATTCCCCCCAAAGCCCCGCTGCACTTTCGGGGGGTGGATGTGGCCTGAGGGCAAACCGAGAGCTGACAGCTGTAAATACAGACTGCTGCTGAAAGTCATTTCACTGGGGCGAGAAGGGCAGCGGAAGGGAAATGCTTGCACAAACAAACAACGTGCACGTGCCCTCACGTGTTTTTATCGAGCAATTGAAGAAGGAGACGTTTATCAGCACCACTGCTCAGCTTAGATGTCGCCACCTGAGTCAGAGCTTTACAGGCCTGAGAGCCACCGTGCGCAGCATGAGGCCTGAGGGCTGAGTGCCACACAGGGCCCGCAGCATGCTTCAACGGCAGAATCAACCAAAAACGTATAGAGCTGCCTGGAAACAGCATCCTCCCAGCCAGGCTGCAGGCTCCACTGCCTCCGATGGAACAAAATCAGTCTTTAAATGTGACGAAGTCCCTTCAAAATATTCGTTTCCAGCTGCAGAATGGATCCACGCTGCTGCCATGGGCTGGGGGCAGCTGCTAATACCACGCTGCCGGTAAAAGAGATGAGTGCCCACAGAAGTAGGCAGTCCTTGGAAAGGGCTGAGGTAGACAGTGTCCAGAAGACTTAACAGCTACCTCAAGAATCTGACTTCTTTTTTCTTTCATTTTTTAAAGGAGCGAACCTCAGAGCAAAACAGATGAAGGGATAAGGGCCCTCCAAGGCCCTTTGAGACTAAGGGCCTCAAACCCACGGTTTTCACAGCACGGGCTATGTTAGTACTCCTCAGAATGGCCCCTCGGGCCACCACGGAGGGTGAACCCACCCATGAACCCATGCAGTGTCCCACAGGGCTGTCCAGATCCCCCCTGTATTCTGTTGCTCTTCAATGGACCTTTCCCTAAAGTACATTTAATCAGTGCTTTTCCCTTCCGACCAAACACTTTAACAGCATGAACATTTAACATGGGTCCATTTTTGGGCAAGGCCAAAAATAAAAACCAGGGAAGAATTTTTAGAACAGCGATAACTGCAACTCAATCTTGGAGAGGTAAGGCATATTTCATGTTAAGATGTCATAGACTAACCCTTAACGCTAACAGCGTCATTTGCCCTTCGGCTGGAAGAAAGGCATGTAAGCAACCTTGACTAAACTAAAATTTCCCCATTGCAAAGCATTTCTGCCTGTAATCACAATTTGAGTATCATGTTTCCTATGCCCTTCTTTGTACAACAACCCTCTAAGACCATTCTTAGAAACGATGCATTATTACTTGGTGTTATACATGCCAGTGTTAACAGAGCACTCCAGGTGTAGTTTGGACCAACTTCAATGTCAGTAGCTTTTTCTATTGTGAAAATTAATATTGAAAGAAAAGGAAACAGCTGGATCAGAACAAGTGTTACTGCTTTATAACCTGAAAGATTAATATTGATTTTTCATGGGACAGTGCCTCCATTCCTCACAAACGCACTTTTGCTTCATTCTCCAAGCACAGAGACTTTTTTTAAAATAAACTCTCTAACTACACTTGGCCTCATTTTAATTACCTTTAAAATGCCAAGTAGTCAAACAGAGAGCAAAAATAATTTGTTATCTTGAAGCTGCATCTGCTCACAAAACCTTCAGTGTTTTTCTGTTGCTATTGTTCTGGGGTTTGGGGTTTTCGAGAAAGCGTATTTAATGATAGCAAAATTGCTAGGTAAATATGTCAATGAGACCTTTCCTTTCAGTCATAGCCTTGGGGCATGGTTTCTGTTCACAACATAAAAATTTGCGCTATTTGCCAGATTTGATACAACAAATGCGGATCCAGAAGATACCTGTCGTTACTTTTGTAGATCAACAGCAGGAATATTTAACCAGTTAAGTACCTGATTCAGGAGTCATTTGAAGCTGCACAGATGTTTGACTGAGAGCTGACCAAAAATTCGACTTCCCCAGCCGCCCCCGCTGACTGTCGTTATCAGGATTACCATTTAGAAGACTCATTTTCCAGCAGCTTTGAGCCAGGAACCATCAAGCCCTGAGAAGCACACAGTGCTCCAGGCGGGGGACACCAGCCCGGGGACTTTGCTCCAAGCGCAGCCGCAGCCACCCATACGTGGCCGTGCCTGGTCTGTTTTAACAGCAGGTATCCACAAGTGCAGGGTGACAGTGTCAGTGAACTGTGAAACGTCTTGGTTACACAGGAACTGCTTCCCCAGAGATAGTTAATACGTTAGCCAAAATTCCTCCTTGCATACTTGGTTAGCATAGGAGAACTCAAGTTACTCCAGGCTCGATGCAGCCCTCAGCAGTGGGTCTGCAAAGGGACCCGAGGGGGCAAGGAGATGGAGGAGAGGGGCTGGGGCTTCACCGAGCTTGGGAGGCATCCCTAGGAGGACACTGAACAGAAAGGCCTACCTCTCCTCTCACTTCCAAGCATCCCCGTTTTTCTGAAAAGAGAGCGAAAAGCAGACTGACAGACTAGGGAGGAAAGAGTTGACAGCTATTTGCTATATCTAGCGTAATTTTCCTTGGCAAATTCAGGCTGTTGTTAGAAATGTGCGCCAGACACTTGGATCAGCAGAGCTGAGCCTGCAAGAGCAATGCTTTGTATTTAACACTTGAAGACCTCAACTTCCGAGATCTTATCCTACCATTTCATACCAGCAAACTCATGAAGACAGCACATATGGAACTGACTAAGACGCTTGATGCAAGGACTATAAATTGTCCAAGTTCTGCAGCCGCACATCAGAGTGCTAACAACAACTGTGCAGTACACATTTGTTTGAAGTCGGAGCCTGCTTTTATTACAGGCATGCTGCTTTCGGCTTCAGAGCCGCGCACTGGCTGCTGCTCCCCGCTACGTGACTTCGCTGACGCTTGCGGCATTTGCAGATAGCGTGCGGCCGAGGGAGCGCGGCGCGGCCCCGGCACCCGGCTTCGGTGTGCTGGGCACCCCGGCACGTGGGCGATGCCAGGGGCAGAGCTGCTCAACACGATTAAATTGCAGACACTGACACAAGCATTAGACTCTCCAGCTCCTCACAAAATGCCACCACGCGCACACCACTGCTGCCTGGTAGCATTTCTGGCAGCGCGAGGTTTGGTGCTTCTCATTGATCCGGTGTCTCACCAGACATACACCCAAGCAAGGCTTGTGTTGAGCCTCCAAAGGCTCTCGCAGTTGACCTGTTGGAGGCTTTAAAGAGCATTATCTTTGTTCTCAATGCTTTCACCAAATGCATTTAGCTGCAAGAGCCATTATCAACATACCTTAAGCAAGTTGAAATCAGACTCCTTCAGAAATCTGGTACCTCTGGCTGCATCCCTGCAAAGTCTTCTGACTATTAGCCTGGCAGGGTTCGACCAGTTATATTATTATTATTTTGTTTTGTTTCTACTTACCTTTTTTTTTTTTTAATTATCATGGTAATTACTACATTGTGACGCAATTTGTCTGTAGAAATGGAGTTAGAGCCAAACAGCATCCTAAGTGATCATCATCTCTCACATAACAATAAACTGACGCAAAGTTGCAACGCTTTCCTTCAGGTCTTGGAGAATTACATGCGAATAACTCACCCCACCATTTCACCACACAGCAGTCTCAAGAGCTCCCATTAGCACTGTCAAGGATTTGGGTGGAAAATTGTGGAGCCCTAATTAATGCCACAGAGATAATATAATCAGATTAAATTTTAATCTTGTCAGCGTGACTAAGCCCAGCAGGAGGAGGCAGCCACAGGAGCCTGCCGTTCCTCTCCTCGCCCAGCAGTTGCCACCACCCCAGGTACCAAAACCACCCTCGCACAGGATCGCACGCCTGGCAGAGCCAAGCCCGTGGGTGCTGTCACTCGTCCTTCATTTGTCTCCCAGCAGGAAAACTGGTCGATGACTTTGCCCTGCAGGCCGTGGAGCCCACGATTTCAAGTTCTAATGGGGGACAAAAAGTAGAAGGCTCACATTACGCCAGTGACCAAGAAACCAAGACCTGCATGCTCTTCAACCATGATCATAATTGTGATGGAAACTTCCTTCACGTTCATGCTGATTTCTAGGGCCTCCTGTTTCTCTGCAGCACCCAGAGGAATTTCAAGCTGACCTAGAAATAGCGTGTTAGTAACGAAGAACTATTAGACCATGCCCTTGCTGTCTCCTCCCTCTCAGCTGAAGCTGGACATGACTTTGGAGTTGGACATGACACCCCCTGGGTGTCCAGGACCAGTGCTGCACCTCCCCGTGAAGCAGGCAGTTCTGCTGCTGCAGTTCCATCTGGAATTCGTACGGTTCCAGTACTTCACTGCTGCCTTTGCAAACACAGCACCTGAAAGTTAATTCTCCTGCTCAAGTCTGAATGCATTCATTTGAACCCAACGAGCTCATGTTTCATTTTATTACTAAATACAGTAATTTTTCCTTTGTAAAGATTTAGTCAGCCTGGATTCAAGTTTTAGGAAGCAAACGCTAGTACAACTTCAGAGAAAGGGCCTTACGGCCACCTAAATACTACGCTGTGTCACAAGCAAGCCATCATCAGTCACGGGGAGCAGCAGAAAAAACCCATGTTATTAGAGCAACGCTCGTTAGATCTTGTCCAGAACAAAAACACACAGAAAATAAAGTCACACCTTCCTTGGAAGTAGAGATTAAAGAGTCACGAGCACATATAAACATCAAAACCACTTCAAAATTCCACAAGAATGGCATTTTTATATTGTGCTGCTGTTAGCGTAGCTGCGGTCAGCGAGCATGATCAGAACTTCTCCAGCCCAGCCACCCCAAGGGAGACAGCAAGGAGATGGAAGTACAACCGATTTGAGCATATAAACCATAAAAACGCATGCGAACTCAATTTAAGACATTGTGCTTTTTTATACCGAATAACACTAAAAAAGAACTCAAATCACATGAAGGTACTTTAAGCTATAAAGCTGGCCTCGTAAAAAGGGAAAAAGCCTATAAGCAACTTAGAAATTCTTTAAAAATGAAGTGATGCATCAATAAAAAGTGACCTGTAAAAGCAAGCACATTATGAGATTTGAGTTTCATGTTTAGTTGAGTTTTTTTTTTAAACCTTAATCACTGAAAAAATATATATACATGTGTATTTTAGAATAAAATTTTGATGCTGCATTTACAAGCAGGCGAGCTGCTGCAGACGGGCAGCAGCCAGGTAGCTCTCACGGGAGAGCAAGGTCCAGCCTCGTGCAACATAACTGACCTCGAAATCATGCAGAGCAGCTTTCTCTGAATTCAAGCCCACAGCTGCATTGCCTGCCAGCTCCTCCTGCACACGCTCCCGTCTTTGTCCTCAAGCAAAAGACAGCAGCACCGCTTCTACTGAAGAACGAGCTTGAGTCTTAGCACAGCATCAGTAAAAGCTAAGACCTGCTGCAAAGTCCAACAGTGGCTTATTTAATTTTTTGCTAAAGAAAGATGAGAGAACTCCTCGGCGAACACGCGCAAGGTCTGGAAGGGAAGCAGGCAGAAGGGAAGAGGTTGGTGTGTGTCATCTGTGAGCAAGGGAAGGTCTCTATCACCCCATGAGCTTTGCTACCAAACTTTAGCTAGTGGCACTGCTGTGATCCTCCGTATTTACAATAATACAAAGATAAGGAAAACAAAAAATAAAAGAATGCCACCTCCTCCGAAAACCTGAGCAACACCGTGACAGTGCTCAGGTGCTATAAGCTTTCCCAAAAAGAAAATTTCGCCACTAGAAAGCACACCAAAATAAAGCAATTTTTGGTTACTCAGTATTACGCAACAGGCCTAACACTTTTTTCCGCTACTTAAAAAAGAAAAAAAAAAAAAGAAAAAAGTAGAAAAAAAGCAGAAGCAGCCGCCAGCAGCCGCACAGCTCCTGGCTACACAGCATTGGTGCCCACCCCGCAGCCAGGAGCGTTCGTGCCCAGTTTGCTGAAGCCTCCAAACCTGCTTCTCGCTGCATCTTAGAACAGCTCCCAGCTCGGGGACGCTGCCCTGCAGAGGAGCACAGAGGGGCCAGGCGGCGACCCAGTGAGAACAGCAGCGAGATGCTGGGGGCAGGCACAGCCCAGACAGGATCCTGGGCACGCAGCAAGTTGCGAGGAGCAGAAACACAGGCACAGCAGCACCAGGACAGCTGCACTTCTCACGGGGGCTTCTTCCCACGCTCGAGAGCGAGCCCTGCGCAGCCCAGGGGGCTGGGCACGCACTTGGAGGTTAGAGCTGCTCCTTTCAGCAACAGGAGAAATAGTGCAGACACGGTTAAGAACGGAATTGCAACCAATATAAACTCAAAAAATAACGTCATGGGTTTGTTCTCCGAGGATGCCAAGAAATGAAGATGATAATTCACATTAAAGCAAAACTCCGGGCCAGCAATAAAGACGTTGCTAAAAAGAAGATACAATATTCATTGAAAAATGACAACAGATACCTTTCAACTCCATCATTCACCAGCAAGGAGAAGAGGCCTCCCTTCGACCTTCAGCAGAAAAATGCCCCCACGATTTACTTGGAGACCCGGAGATAGCCCAGCTTCTTCCCACGCCCCGGGCCAGGAGGACGGCAGGTCCCCGGGGCCAGGAGCTAACGATGCTGCACAAACAAGCACCAGCAAGCCCAGCCACAGCCAGGAGCAGCCAATTTGGTTCATTATCACTAAAAAGGTAGCAACAGCTGCAGTTAAAAACCAGCTACTCTCTCTCCACATTTTCACCCTGCTCTCTCTCGGTACGCCTCATCAATTGCAAATCCAGCAATTCAGATTTTGCTCTCATTTTTCTGCCTGGGTATGTTTAATGGCAACAAGAATTAAAGCTTTCCAGACAGAAACAGCACCCCTCCTAACTCTTGCATCGCCAAGTTTCCCAAACCCTGATGAGGATCCAGGTGGACAGGGGGCAATGGGTCAAATGCACCAAGAGCCAGAATGAAAGAATCCTAAAACAGCAGCAAGGAAAAAAAAAATCTCCTTCATCAACGTGAGCTGTTTTTTCAGCTCAGTGGCACAGCAAGGTGGCACAGCAAGAGCTGTAAATGATTTACCGGTTTTCCTACCCCAGCAAAAGTTAAGGAAAAGCGCCGGTGAAGGCCAGCAGCAGCACTGCAGGAGGCTGAAGGACGCACTCGCTCCAGACCCATTCCCTAGGCCAGGAGCACTGCTCCCAGCTCTCGTTTGGGACGGGGGGAGCCCAGCACCTCACGGCCGTAAGCTGCAATTCGCTGTAAGCTGCATTTATGCCTTCAAATTCTTGGGCTTCCCTTCAGCCACAGCAATCAAGCTGACGGGGTATTCGCTGCATACCTGGATGCATTACGTTATTTTACCTTAAGTGACCCCCACTCCCCACTGGATCTATCCCTAAAGTCAGGGGGGAGAGAGGGCAGAAGAGCATCTTCTGGTGCAGGGATGCCCCAGCAGGTGTTTGTCCCATCGCCGCTCCCGTTTCAACCAATTAATTGTTATTATTATCTTTAAACACACAAAAAACCATGCCTACAATGCAGCGCTCACTGTGACGGGGTGGAGAACACCGACTGGGATAAGACCCCAAAGCCCAGGGACAGCATTTTCCTGAGATGGGCACATCTCGCTGCTGGCAGAGGCTGGTGCTGGGGACCACAGCCCCCCTTCCTTGGCAGGGCAGTGGGACCGTGGCGAGGAATCTGCGCTTCCGCCTGTGCCACACGGGACTGCAGAGCTGTTACACGCTCCAGAGGTGGATTTTCCACCAAGTGATGGCTTAAGAAACTACTTCACCGTCTTCCTCCCTCTGCCTTGTTATGTGCCTGGAGAGAGATTTAAAGCGCAGAGGTGAAATGAATTGCAAAGGCGGGATGAATGGGAGCCAAACAAAGGCTGCGCACAGGGACAGCGGCGCACCAGCACCCATCGCCGGAGGCAGATGTGGCATTTAACCCTGCTTTGTGACTGATGAGCTGCTAAGGCTCCGGGAGCTATTGGCACATTGTGCCTCTTGTAAAGGGGGGAGCAAACAGCAGAGAAAAGAAGGGCCTGGTGTCGTAAAGTGACATTCGCCATCACTTCAGTGGCTCGGTCTATTGTGATCTTTGCCCGAATTTAACACATATTTAGACCGTGCCCCCAGCTGTGCCCCACAGCATCCCGCTGCAAGGCCACGCGAACCCTGCTGCTGCGGAGCCACAGAACACCTGCAACCCTGCGTGATGCACGGCAAAACCACGCCCTGCAACACCTGCTGCAACACCACGCCACACGCAAAACCACGCAATGCCGTGCCAAAGCCACCCAACACCGTGCAACACACGCTGCTGCAACGCCGCGCCACGCGCCACTGCACCCCGCAAAGCCTGCCAGCGTGACACCACGCGAGGCCCACTGCCGCGAAGCCATGCAACGCCGGCGTGCCTGCAGCACAGGCGAGCTTCCCACGGCTGCTTCCACACATTTACTTCTCCCGAATGAGCCTGACCAAGAAGAAAGCGCTGCGGGCACAGGGCTCAGCTTTGCATGGCATTCCTCTCCCCCACGCAAAGACAGGAGGCACTGCGCAGAGCTAAATGGCTTGCAGATCTACAGATCATTTCGAGTCGCTGCTCTGTTCCTCCTGCTGTGCGAGCCATTTACGAGGAAGTGCGGAGCGTACTGGGGAGAGCCGAGCTGCAGTCGAGGTGCAGCTTTAGTCAGAGGATGCTGGCACTTGCCATTTGGAACACATTATAGCACTGGCATTTCATCAGTACAATCTCGCATACTTAGTACTTTGCACTTACAACAGAATTTTATTTGTCCTTATGGAAAGAGCTCATTTTAATATCCCCACATCTGTTAGTAATTATTTCTGTTATAGTAGCATTCAGGCCCAACTGGCATCAGCACCATTAGCATACAAAAACAGTTCGTTTCCCCAAGAGTTTAACAAGAGAGCACTTACAACTGCAACATGTAAAAGTCTAGGCAGGAGTTTTATTTTCCTAACCTATAAAGACAGTTAACTATTTTAAAATTAAATCCAAATCTCGCTGTAATTTGTATTTGTGCACAATGAATCCTGACAGATCACATCTTCAGAGATGCACTTACCACTTATTGCAGGGAATTTGTTTACGGCCCTGCATTGGCAGAAACCCCTCAGCCTCTCGCATACGGGTTACCTTCTGCAGCCAGACACCTCTAAAAAAATAACATCCTCTTAAGTGTTGAAAGATATTAAAATACAAAGTCATTAACATATAATAAGAGTGGATTGAGAGCTTTGCATGCTCTGAGGTTCTCAGGGCTTGGCTTCGAGTCAAGAAAAATATATTGGATTAGTATGAGAGCAAAATTAGGACTGTGTGCAGTTTAATTAGCATTACAAGATACTACATGTGTATGGAAGAGCAGGGAAGATTTATAGTATTATGCGGTAAGAAAAACAACATTAAAAGGTTAAAATACTATCACAGTTTGATAAAGCACTTTGTGTTGTATCTGAGCCGAGACCTGACCAAGCTCTTGGCTACTCCCGAGCTCACATTTCTGTTTCCTACAATACATCAGCACCTCCGTGATCCCAAGCATTTCCTCTTTTCCTTCCCGCGCATCACCGAGTGCTCTCCACACTTGTCCCCCATCTACTTTTCCTGTGCTCTTGGCTGGGGGAGGGAGGAGAAAAAAAAAATAAGAAGTTTCCTATTGCGCTGCACGGTTCTCAGTTGTTTTCCAGCACCCGTCCCCCCTGACGTGCGCTGGGAGGCAGGAGAGCTGGCACGATCCTACTGACGGCTTCCCCGAGGCGTGAGCCTGCTGGGCTGAGCAGCTGGGCAGTGATGACATCCAGCAGCCCGAGGCTCAGCCAAAAAGCAAAACCTGCGCTCGGCGTCGTGCGAGAGTCAGCGAGCAACCAGCACAAATAGAAGACGGCGTGTCCGCCTAACCTGCTTGGCATGGGGCAACAAGGGGGAACGAACGGCACCGAAGAGGCACGGTACGTCTGTAAATAAGCAAGCTCGTCGGTGCGGGGGAGGCTGAAGCCCCAGCACGCCCCCAGCCTCACGCAGAGCACGCGCGAGGCGCACGCGGCACGCCCGGCACCCGCTCTCGTTCTCCTGACGCCGTGCACGATTTTCTTCGTAAAGAACTGGAGCTTATGGATCCGTGCCAGGTTCTGCACAGAATATTCCTAGGCATAGTAGCACGAATATGTTTTCTATTTGATATCAGGCGATCACGCTACGCGCCTCTCCCCCCGGCACACCCCCCAAACCTCACGCAACCTCAGGCATGTCGTTCCCCCCGCTGAGGGAAGGGCACTATTAAAACGTGCATGAAGGTTACCAAAGGCATCGAGCGCTATTAGCCAGATAGCGCGCTGTGGTCTCCCTTTACTGTCATGTACAAGCTTCCTTCGGCGACAATTAGGATTGCCAAGTGCAATTCGAGGGAAAACAAACCATTAAACACGTCCTTAAACAGGACTGCTCTGTCGCATGGCCGTGCTCTAGCTCTTTGCAGATCCGTGGCGCACCCGCACGGCCTCTTGGCTCGGGATGTGGGAGCCAGGCACGCAGGTGGGTTTGGGACATGATGAAGGATGGAGACGTCTGTGAAGCAGCTTTAATGGCTTTTAGGCCACACGACAGCTTGCTGTACAAATCGTACCTGCACTCTGGGGCTGGAATTGAGCCAAGGAGCAAAGTAACTGGTATTTCGCATAGACAAGGCAATGACACCGAGGTACTCTCAAGCCATCAGAGGTCAAGCGAGCTTTTCTGTGCAGTTCCCCACTCCCACACAACTGCTGCTCTGGAGGGCACCAGCAGCCCGTCTGTCCCAGCACCATGCTTCCGACCTGGTGCGTCCCAGGACAGGGCAGGGAACAAACCCCAGGGGACACCTCCAGGACACCCCTCCTTCTTTACCTGTGTCCCATCTATTTGTGACCACTCTGGCAACTTGGCCACAGGAGCTCAAGGTTTAAATCACCAAATACAAAGAGCCAACAGCTCAAAGAATAAAACCCTCGGTGGTAACAGGTCCCTCTTCTGAGGGCACTCGTAGGTCCTGCAGGTTTACAATCAGTAAGGAAAAACAAAAAGTGTTCAGGTCACGTATTTTCAGTCCCGTGCGCACCTTGTACTTTAAGTCACCGGCACAAGCAGCGACTGGGAGCTCCTGGCATGGGATGGCCCGGAGCGCGACCGTGCTGGTGGCCGCAGGCTGTGCGCCCACCTACAGCACTGGTCCCAGCACGCAGCGAGCTCCTGTGGCTGGCCCCAGGGCCCAGCCACCTTGTCACCGGGCTCCGTGCGCATCCATCGAGTCGCTGCTCAGCACCTTTCTGGCCTGACTCCGCGGCAGCCCCAAGCAGCCAGCCTCCCTTCACACACGCCTCCAGGGCTAGCTTGGCCTGGCATAGCTGGTGGATGCCTGACCGCACTCCAGGCAGGCTTTGGCAGTTTTTGTGCCCGCCTCAGGACACTCGTTTGGCCCTGCACTGGCCTCAGGTGAGCATCCCCAGGAATGCGGCACAAGGCACAGTGCCTTGGGGGGCGCTCACCGGGCCCCTGCGGCAGCCTCGGGCAAGGCCAGAGCTCCAAGCAGCCTGGCCCTCGGCCTCCCACCGTAACAGCTACACCACAGCACCTTCCTCGTCACAGCCCACTTCCAAATCGGCACACGTTGCTTTGGGATTCGGCCTGGGGTGTCCTGACGCTGAAGGGCCCGGTGCCCCCACCCGTCCTCCCGCGAGGAGCTGGCACCGGCACGGGGTCGGATCCTGCGCCGCCCGCAGCCGGTTGTCGCCGACACTCGGGATCCGGCAGGTTCCTCTGAAAAGGCAGTGCTCAGCCACCGCAACGGAGATTTCCTGACAACACAACATCGCCCGGATCAGGCACAAAAGTTTTACCAGGCTGTATGTGGTACCCTGCCGCCTGCTCCCTGCCACGGAGCCATTAACGAAGTGCCTGCCAAACTCTAACGAGCGCACTGACAGACCCGCTTTGTGCTCCACGAGCACACCCATCCGCGGAGATGATTTGTATTTTGTAATGCCAGCCGGGGCCGAACGCACCATGACAGCAGCGCGGCCGCCACCCAGCCCAGCTCGCCACCGCGCCTCGGAGCGGCAGCCATCGAAGAGTCAATGAATTAAAGCGGCATTAACGAACTTTTAATCTAGAAGCCAAACTGATGATGCAACGCTCTGCAGCTTCTGGGACAAAGATGTGAACTACAATGCCTCAACCTCTGCCATGAAAAATTGCCCTTGTATCTTAAATTAGTTACATATTTGAATACCCTGTAAGATAGGAAAGCAGAACGTTATCGAGCTGCCAAATCTCGCTCCTGTCATGAGGTCATTTCTGGCACGCCGCCAGCGAGGCTTCTGCCAAAATATCTGCGCTGACCATCGCTCCCCGGCCTCCCCCTCCCTCCCGCCTCGGGTCACAAAGGAAGAAAATAAAATAAAAGGGGGGTCAGGGAGGGGAAGGGCTTTAAAGCAGCTCGCACGAGCGCTGCGGCACATGCGGCGCTTACTCTGCTTCTTCACTGACCGTCCCGAGGAGCGGCGGAGGGAGGGCTCGCGGGGTCGCAGCCCGCAGTCCGTCGGGACGCTGAAGCCCCCCGCTGCACGCCCCGACCCGTGGGGAGCGGTGTCACCGATCACAGCCCCCCCGGTACCCCTCCAAAATGCTCACTGAGTCATTCCTGTTTCAGTTCTGCTGACTTGTGCCTCGGGACACATTTGCATGGGATTGCACTCTGGGTTTAACAGCAGCGCAGTCTGGCTGCTAGGGTTTGGAAAGCAGCTAGGAATCCTACACGCACTGTGAGGTTTCTAACACCGTAATTAACTTTTAGGGGAAAGCTGTTTGCAAACACCTCGTCTCATTGCTGCAATCAGGAAATGGGTACGCTAATGAAACACTGCAACACTGAAGGCTGGGGTTTTTCAGCCATACAGCGACTCAAGCAAACGGCAACGCAGAACAGTCAGTGAGAATCGGGGGAGAAACAATGCCACAAGTAACATTAATTCCACGGTGTCAGTGCATGCGCTTCCAAACAGGCAGCTTTCGGGGCCAGCAGCTGGGCTGCAAACTGCGCGCTGCCCATCGCGCCCAGAGCTCTGCCTGTTGCTACTACCAGGAAACTTTCTCTCGCGACCGACTACTTCAACATGTCTGCAAGAATCTCTCCTCTTGCGCCTGACGGGGCAGATGTAAAATAAATAAATTAATAATTAGCATTACCTTATCTGGAGTCTGTCAGCTGTGGAGAGCAGCATTTGGATCTCGGCACACATTCGGAGACAAATTATCTAACGCCGTAATTTATGAACGCCTCAGCTATTCATTCTGGTATTTCATTAAACACGCGCTGGAAAGAAGAGCTCTGAAGCCTGAGCAGATTTAGCATGATAACACGAAAGGAACTCCAGCCGCATGCTATTACAAGACAATCCAAGAACTCAAACATGACATCGAGCGGCTCAGGCTCACTTTACGTTGACACCGCTTAAGTAACACAGGGCAGGGGAGACGACCAGAGAGCGCGGGTTCTCCCAGTTCAGCGGCTGCTCGGGGTTTGTTTCGGGAAGCCGGAGCCCCGCTGGGACTGCAGGCAGCCCGCCTGCCCTGCGTGCGGGCACGGAGGCCGAGCGGCGGCTCGCTCGCCCCGGGGCCAGGCGGGAGGACGCGTTCCCAAACCGGTGGCTCAGCGCACGCCGGATTCGTGCAGCCCCCGGTACTGATGGCTGGGGGCTGCCTTACACACCGGGGGGCGACGGGGCAGCGGCCCCCCGCACCGGGGCGCCCGGCGGGGGAAGCACGCCGGGTGCGCGCGGTGCACGGAGAGCCCGCCGCGGCCGCGATGGCGGAGTCGCGACGGTGGCAGTCGCGATAGCGGGGCTCGGCGGCAGGTGGAGCGCGGTGCGCCCCGGGGGGCTGCCCGCCCGGAGCGCTGCCGGCGGCCCCCCCCCGGCGACAAGTGCTCGGCCCCGGGGCCCCCGGCACCCACCTGCTGCTGCTGCTGCCGCCGCTCGGCGCCCTCGGGCGGCCGCTGCGGGCGCGCTGCGGGCGGAGCCGCGGGCGGTGCGGCCGCTGTGCCATCGCGGCGCGGCGGGGCGGCGGGCTGCGGGCCCCGCTCGCGGCGCAGCTCGGAGCGCAGCTCCAGGTAGCAGCCCAGCGTCAGGACGTGCAGCGCCAGCGACAGCGCGAAGAAGCCGAGGAAGAGCCGCCAGCTGCCGCCGCCGCCGCCGCCGCCTCCTCCGCCGCCGCCGCCGCCGCCGCCGCCGCTGCAGGCGCAGCCCCCGCGGGCCGCCTCCCCCCTGCGCTCCGCGCCCATGGCCGGCGGTCCGAGCGGCGAGGCGCCCAGCCGCTACTGCTCCATGCTCGGCCGGGCCGTGCCGCGCCGTGCCGAGCCGCGCCGAGCCGCCCCGTGCCGTGCCGTGCCGGGCCGGGCCGCCGGGGGCTGCGCGGCCGGGGCCGCCCCAGCGCCCCACCAGCGGGCGGGGCTCGGCGGCGGGGAGGGGCGGCCAAGGGGGGGGGGGGGGGGCGGGGGGGGGGCTGCTCCGCCCCGACCGGCCTCGGAGCGCGGCTCGGCTCGGCGCAGGGGAGGGCGCGGCGGGGGGGGGGGGGGTGCTGGGGGCACGGGGGGTGGGATGGAATAGAATAGAATAGAAAAGAAAAAAGAAGAAAAGAAAGAAGAAGAAAAGAAAAGAAAAGAAAAGAAAAGAAAAGAAAAGAAAAGAAAAGAAAAGAAAAGAAAAGAAAAGAAAAGAAAAGAAAAGAAAAGAAAAGAAGGGATGGGGTCAAACAGAATGGGCTAGTATAAAATGGAATGGAATAGTACAGAAGGGAATGAATGCATCATCCTAATCCTGCAAAGGGTGGACAGACTTGATGTTCCGTTCCAGGTACATTTTAGAGTGCAGAAATTAAAACTCGGTGATGGAGATCACATCTACTTGGGCAGCTTCCTTTTCTGCATGAGCCAGCGTGGTGGTTGAGATCGGCTGGTCAAGGTGTGGTAACAGTCTTGGATATTTTTGGGCAGACCTGTGTGGTGCCAGGAGTTGGATTCGACAATCCTTACGGGTCCCTTCCAACTCAGGATATTCTATGATTCTATGAAATGGAACGGTATGGGATGGAATGGAATGGAATCACAGGGCCACAGTCATAAAATCACTGAATGATTTGGGCTGGAAGGGAGCTCAAAGCCCACCCGCTGTCCCCAGAGGGCAGAGCCCCTCTGGTCTCCTCAGGGGGAAGCTGCAGGCCACCAGGAGGCCTCTCCTGATCTTCTGCAGGCTGAACAAACCCCGGGACCTCAGCCACTCACGCTCCTTGCCCTCAGACCCTTCAGCTCTGTTGCCCAGCTCAGAAGGGGCCTACAAAGATCATCAAGTCAGCTGCCTGACTGCTTCCAAAGTCAGGGCTAACTGCGGGCTAACTTTAAGTGTGTTATCGAGGGCATTGCCCAAATGCCTCCTGAGCACTGCCCGGCACAGGGCACCTCGCTGGGAAGCCTGTGCCAGTGTCTGAACACCCTCGCGGTGAAGAAACCACCTCTGGGCCTCCTCCTCTGCAGACCAGAGGGCCCAGGTGCCCTCCAGCCCTCCCACCGGCCTTGTTGTGCTCCTCTGGATGCTCTCAAGTAACTCAATGCCCTTTTCATGTTCCGTGTTCCCTTTTGAGAGGGAAGACTTCAAGAAAGCAGGCGAGTAAATGACGAGTTTGGGTCGCTTTACGTGCCTGAGAATACAGGCGGCGGGGGAGGACACTGAAGGAGTTGCCAGTTCCCTGTCGGAATTAGAGCAATGGCACATCTGCAGACCATCCCGATGCAGAAGCAAGATAGAAAGAATAGTATGAGATCAGCTTGGTCATCTCAGAGACAATAAGGAACACGCACAGAAAGTATAAATCAGGCCACTTCCTAACGCTGCGCGTAAAAGAATAGCACGAGCGTGTGGGGACACAGCTGGAGGGAGCGAGGCTGTGACAGCGGGGGAGCGCAAGGACAAACGGCAAGTGGCAGAGATAAGGAATGTCACCAAGGAGGTCAGCAAACAAGGAGAGAAAAAGCAGGTGGAGGGGGGGCTCTTCTCTGCAAGGAGGAATGTGAACAACCGAAGTGGAAGTCAGCAGAAGGTTTGGGACTATTCCAGTAGGAAATTGATTTATTATCATTATTTTTTTTTTAATCAGGTTTCAGGCAACTGCTAACAGCAACAGCAGGTGAGGTGAGGGAGGGAAGGTGGAGGGTAAATGAGCGTTTTTGTGAATAGCTGGGCCCAATGAAGACAATGTTTTAGCCAAATCATTATCAGCTGCTTTGTCATTATCCTGCCTTCACATTGCTTTCAGGCTCCCTTGCCTAGCAGGGGAGATGGGGGGAGGAAGGCAAGAAGGGGGTGGTGGGACATAGGAGACTGCTGCAATGAGCACAGGCGCCTCTGGGCACAGCTTACAGATAGCTGCCAGTCAAGGTATCAGGAGTATCTCTGTAAAAGTCTTCCCAATTCCTATCACCAATGAGTGGGTTCACTTGGTGATGGAATGGAGAGGGCCATTGCCAAGTTTCTGTACGGTGCCTCCACAAAACAGGCTGCAAGCAAGTCGGGATACAGGGTTAGCAACAATCTTAACAAAAAGGAGAGCTGGCCTGGAGAAAATAGGGCGCAATTTAAAAAAAGAAAGAGCACAGAAGTGTTCATGCACACCAGAACGAGCGGTGAGTGGGCACAGGGTGAGGCACGTGTGGCTAGGTGGCACTGCTGCAGGACGCTTCTGTTGGTTTCGGTGGACCTGATAAAGAACATGGACCAGCAGAGAGATGCTGCTGCAGAAGTGGGTGTCCCAGCAGGACCGTCACCTGCAGGACATGTGAAGTAGCCCTGGCTTCAGGTCCCCATGGGTCCAGGTGCCCGTGCTCCGTTATCCTGTAGGCAGGGTGAGCTTTTTGCGAGGAGCCCTTTCCAGCAAAAAGCCTTCCAAGCACTGGAACACATTGCCTGGGAGTTTGTGGGGTCTTCATCACAAGGTATTTCGTAGATTATGGCTATAAAGAATACTGCGGTTGCTGTTTATGCTGCCTTTGGGGAGGTGGATGAGCTAGATGACTTCTTTGTAGTCCATCCTAGACTTATTTTACTGCAATAAGGATTTTTGATTTTTTTTTTTAAGTTCTGTGTAATAGTCGTGGAATTACATGAGAGTCTCTGTTTTCATTTAAGAGAGAAATGTTTCCCTAATATTTGTGTAGAAAAAACTGGAAGCATTAACCAGCGCCAACCCTAACAACTGAAGAGCAAAAAGCAAATAAAAGCAAGTGGGCCCTCTTTGTACAGAATTCTGCAATTATTTTGGGATCATTTATAATTATTTGAACACTTATGGTTGTTATTGTTTTTCAAGATCCAAACTGTTTAAAAACAATCTTAAATTGACTTACTCAGACTTGCAATAGCCTAGCTCTATTTCAACAGTAATTTATGTTACTTTTAAGATGATTTTTAGAGGTCAAGGCAGCCCTCAAGTCCCAAAAATGCTTTGTACTCTGTGTTCTTAGGGCCTAAAGACAGATCTGTGCTGCAAATGTCTTAATCCCAAGCTACACAGGTGGGTCAATCAGCTGTTAATATTAACCATTTGTAAGAAGTGAGTTTTCCGTCTCCACTGGGATCTCATTAGGGACATTCACCAAATCCTGAGAACAAAGTACTCAAACCTCCTGGAGCAGGTCATCATACAAAATCCTCCCAATTAAACATAAATTGCACCTGATGATAATAATTAATCTGTCATCCCAGACCAGAGAGAGGTCCTCACACTTTGACTATGTGGCACTGGCCCATTCCCACAAGCTGAGACTTTACTCTTTCTCTAATACTTTAATTTCTCTCGTACTAAGCCTTGCTGTCAGCTTCGGGCTTAGGTGAGAGCACGTGGTGGAGAGCCTGCCCTTGCCATGGGTGTTTCCTTTCTGAGCCATGAGCCCTCTTCCTCTGCTGAAGGCAGCCACTGCCCTTTCTTTTACAGGTTTCATCCCCTTTTTCTGAGTCATCCCGGATGCACTCAGTTGTACGAATGGAGAACCTCGAAGGTTTAAGTCGTCTTCTGTAGCCCAGCCTCGGGGCTCCGAGGAGTCCCAGTCCAGGAGAGGACGGCGGACAGAAAAGCCTCGCATTCATCACGGAGCCTTTGCTCTGATGCAGAAATGACAGCGATCCTTAATACTTTGGACTGGCTGATCAAAGGCAGGGTCCACAACAGGGAAATAAAGAACAGTTCTTTTTAATCAGAAAAGAGCATTGCTACACAGGGAAGAGGTCCCCCCACCCAAATTTTACCTCTTTATATCTGCTGGAATTTACTGGGTCCAGCTGCCCCTGCTTTTTTTCCCCTTGAACAATGGAGAGAAATCCAGGAAAAAAGGAAACACTACAAAAATAAAGGCATTGTTCCTTCCAGATCGAGCTGTGCGACAAACTCCTCTGGAAGACGGGTCGTGGCTGAAAGGAGGAAGGATGCGCAGAGGCGATGTCTCTGGTGCTGGGGGGCTTTTCCTCTCGATTGCTGAGCTTGCTGGTTTTCCCAGCCCACGGGTAAGCCAGCCTTCGCGTCCCAGCAGCATCGAAATGAGCAGCAAGAGGAGGAACCTGCTGCAGCAACTTGTTGGATCAGATGGGAACAGCCCTCTGAGCACAACTCAGGGCACTTTAGGGGCAGAGCCAGTGCCCACTGCTGTGCGTGTTTAACGGATTAGTGAATCTCCTGGAAGCACGATGCAAATAAGATTTTAGCCCATTTGCCATTTACATTTTGGCAACAGCTGTAGTATTTGCAGCAGCAATAGAGTAGGTTTTAACATGTGTGACCTAAAAGCTTTGGAATTCATGACTTTCCTTTGAGGAAAGCTCCACTAAATTGCAGGAAAGCCATCTCTTTTACTCT
Source organism: Cygnus atratus (assembly GCF_013377495.2). Taxonomy (NCBI): domain Eukaryota; kingdom Metazoa; phylum Chordata; class Aves; order Anseriformes; family Anatidae; genus Cygnus; species Cygnus atratus. The sequence goes on from NC_066374.1 coordinate 19,924,139, forward strand.
CTATGATGTTAGCAACGTTAATACAATGCAGTCTCCTGAAACCTGACATCATAGCATGCCGAGAACGTGTCCTCAGATATGTTTATAAGCCCTTAGGACAAAGGATCCTGACTCTTATAGAGCCTTCATACATCGGTGCAGCTACAGATACTCTTCAGCGAGGGCTGAGGTTTCTTATAGGCAGTCGTTTAAGATTGCATTTGCAACCACTACGAGCTCTGCCTCTGCAGCCACGGTAGCTGTACGCAGCTGCGGCCGTGGGTGCACAGATCGAACAACACATTTGCGTTAGAAGTGCAACACGTAGGGAGCAGTTGTGTTCACGGGGTTGCAGTCTTCCTGAGATCTGATTATGAGGTTTTGAGATTTTCCCTCTCTCAGGGCATCACTATCTGTCTCTGATCGTTTGTCTGTCAACCTCATCTGACTTATGAGCTCTTACAGCTGCCATTTAAAGCACAGCTGCAGAGCTTCCTCGACCCACCCTGCCCCAGGACCATCCCATTCCCCACCTGGCTGCAGTCACTGCAAAAGACCTCAGCCTCCGAGTCTCACCCCAAAACTCTCAGGGGCTGAGATGTGCAAGGCAGAGCACCATCAGAAACCACTCGATATTACAGTGACAGCTCAGCAGCCACCACATTTTAAGCCTGAATTATTTTTTTCTGCAGTGTGCAGTTTCACTTGGGATCTCATTTTAAATCATGAGATATGAATAAAGAAAAGTAGGAGCCACCACCGTTTATTGACAGAAATTTTTGAGATGCCCTAATAATTATCAATATGTAGTAGCAACAACAAAAAGGTAGGCTTGGGCTTATGTATGCTTGTGTCCTTTTTACAGAGGAAAAAAAAAAGTTTACTGACCAGCTGTGCTTATTTTCACATGTTCTTCCTCCTATACCCCTGCCTTCTAAGAATTATCAGCAAGTGGAAATCCAGCTTCCTGCAGAGACTTTGCTTTGCTTTCTGTTTTAAAGGAAGATGGAGGCCTAATTGCTCAGCCAGCTTTGCTATTTCATCCCATTACGGAGCATACGAGAGGGAAGTTTGGCCAAAGAATGCTAAGTTAAGCCTAAACACAGCTTCTTCTAGAGAGGGTAACTAGGATGTTGCTCTTGGTTCTGTTGTATGTTTATTTATATGTTATTTGGTGATAATGAAAAACAAATGTTCGGAATCTATTCAGTTCTTAAACTTTTATAGACTTATTGTCTTTATTTTCAACTGTGCAACCGTCTCTCAGCCTCCCCCTCCCTCAGACACATGGAACTGCAGTCGGTGACCAGCGTCAGCTGTTCTCTTACTCATCCTGGCTCGAACAATGATATTCCACACCACATTATACAACACCCCGGTACTCGCTGCCTCATCGCCCCCAACCCCTCGGCTCCCCACATCACAGGTCGCGCAGGCCGGCGGGCGGCGGAGGATTCCTGCTCCTTATTGTCCTTGAGCGCCGGCTTCAGGACTCATTGTTGCGAATGAAAGGGGATAGGATCTTTGCCTCCAGGAACATACGTGTTACGTGACAGGCACCCTCTCAGAAAGCCCACAGCCTGGTTTGCTCCTCGCCTGTGTGGGTAATGCCCGTCACCAGCAGCCCACAGGGAAGCAGGAGCGTTCAGCAAGGCTTCGCATGTCTCAAGGAAGGACCAAGAAGTGGGCACTCCTCTCCTCTACCCACTGCCAGGAGCTTTCCCAGCATCTCTGCCCCTAAGATGTTTGCTTGACCTGGCTCTGGATTTGGTGTTCCTGGGCAGAAAAGACTCCCTCGGTTTGGACAGGAGGTCCCTGAGCAGACCCTTTCCCACTCAGCAGCTCCCTGCAAGCAGAAGCAGACGGGTCTCACAGCACACTTTGCTCGTACCAGGGCTCAAACTGTGGCCCCGCTACATCTGCGAGTGATTTCGGTCATTTGATATTTGTCTCTGCTAATGTATGGCACTAACTACCTCTTTGAAGAAGCAGTCCTGATTAAATTATTACCCACAGAATGCAAGTCTCTAAATGCAGAGAAGCACAAGTCAAGGAGGCTGGAATAGGCACAAAGCAAAGGCGAGAGGATTTCCAGCACACGCCCCATTGGATTTCCCTCTGACAAAGGGTTGAAGCCAGGGCTACAACCTGCTCCATGCAGAAGTGTGTTTCCTTGTGCCAGCTCCATCTGCCCCCCAGCCCCCCATGAGGGGTACTCATCCTGCCCTTCCCCAGGCAGATCCATACCTGCAGCCACATCTGATGGGTGCACACCACATATCTGGACTGATGGTGCATCATCACTACCTCTAAAGCACCCTAAAGCCCTAAGACCTAAAGCCCTGGCTTTGAAGAGGGCAAATCCAGGGAATTTATATCAAAGCAGGAACACTCATAAGGAACTCATATGGTGTTGTCATCTCCTGCTCACTTCTGGGTTATTGGGAGCTGCAGGCCCACGTCCAGCTGAGGGACCTCCCCACGAGGGCTGTAGTTTGCAGGTGACCTGGGATTTTGGGGATTTGCAGCCTCAGGTCTGGTGGTGTTATGTGACAGCAATAACCACAGGAAGAAAAGCCCGAGCATTTGCTCTTAGATGTGTCCCAGCAGTTCGAGATTTAGGCAAGGAGAAAGATCACAGGGCTCAGACATAATATCCTATAGTAACACAGTCTTAAACCAGCAATTTCCTCTTTGGACTCCATGTCGGATCACGGTTTGATGAAGCACACCATTCAGAATATTGGTTAGAGGATTTGGAAAGAGCTAGTAGCCATTTGTTATGGCACGGAATACTAAAAAATTAAATTGCTTATTACAAAGGCATATTTCAAGCAGCTAACAGATACAGCCCTAATGAGTGCCATTTGCCTTCATCTCGTTTATTGCAGGTCCAGCAGTCGTGGCTCTCCGAGCTCTGGATTTCCAGCGTTGGGGAATGCTGCATTTCTAGCCTGAACTAGCCAACACAAACATATGTGTTTCATCTCAGAATAAAAAATGATTGAAAAATAGCAAACCATGTAATTTTTGAAATGAGTAATTCATTTGTGATTTTAAATAAAATGCTTTTGGATGTGAAGGCCAGCTTCTCTGGATCAATTGGATGAAGACATCTGCTTTATTTCAAGGAGATCTGAAGAGGTAAAACTTGACAGTTCTTTGTTTAAATCTTCGCTATCTCCTTTGTATATCTAAATTACATTTATTGATATACAATGTTGACATTTTTGTAATACTTTTAAATCTCATAACCTTCTGTTTCAAATTCACAGTCTTCTACCACTTAAGCTATTATTATTTTTACCAGTCCCAAGGGTGTGCTAGAGTCTCTTTGGTACAAATTAGAAAGGCTTTTATGAAAAACTTACAGTTTATATAAAAGAGGTTCTCTTTGGCTTCCCAGCTCCACCATCACTAATGCCAACGTAGTAACAGCTTCTCATGTAGGCTCACCGTGGCATCTGGCACGTTAGCGCTGGTGTGAGGCTTGTTCACAACTAGACTCGAGGATCTGAGATGGTGTTAGAAACAGTAGCAATTTTCCCCAAGAGGGGAAAAAAAAGCCAAATGTTGACAGGCTGATGAATACACACATGTCAGGGGACCTTCTGACAGCAGAGCTCTCCTCCAAGCTGGTTGCAGGCCTACCTGCAGCTCAGCTGCTAACCAGGGTTTGGTCCCAAGCAGTGGCAGAAGCGCTTTTGGGGAAGACAGAGCACTGACTGATTTTGCATGGAATAAATACTGGGCTAGAAATGATCAAATAATCCCCAGGAGCTGCACAGAGGTGGCACGGGCCAACACCAAGCAGTTCTGAAGTCCGTGTAGTGGAGAAAAGCTGCGGGGAGAGGCTGGGAAAGACTGGAGGGAAGAGAATGTGAGAGCGTGCCGGTGCAAACTCTGGAAGAGTGGCGGATCAGAGCTGGAGGGTGGCTGGGAAGCCTGAGAGGGAAGAGGTAATCCTAATTACCACATAGCTGGGGCTGTCACTTCATACTGAAACATGAAGGGGATTGTTAGGGAAAAGGAAAGCAGGGTGTAAGTGAGGTGATGTGCCCAGGGTAACACAAAAAAACCCTCTCCCTAAAGCAGCATTGGTGTACAACAATTTCTGATACTTGGCTCAGGCCTTTTGTCTTGGCTTTTCACATTAAGACAAGCGAGTCTGATGTGATTTGACATCCCCTGGATTTATCAGGTCTGTGAGGGTCTGATCTTTGCTTGCACTTAACATTTCCCTCTTCAAAGAGAAGAAACATCCTGCACGCTTCTCCCTGTAGGAAGCTGCCCAAAGGGCAGCGTGATGGGGGGTCCCCGAGCACCAGATGAATGCCCATGGCATCCTGAAGATGTCACAGGGCACATCTATTGCTCCTAACACAACACCAAATCCACCTCCAGGATCTCCTTGTGAGCCCTCACCTTCACCAGCTGAAGGCTCGCGATGACTCTCACCAAGAGAGTTTCCTCCATGCCTTACAACAAGGAGTAGAGTTTGTGGAGGACGAACAGGGAACCGATTTTCCATGGTGAGAGCTGGGCTGCAAAAGGGAAGACTCCTTGGGGCCCAAGGAAAGCAGGGCATTTGACAGGGGATGAAAAAACAGTGGACTGCCTACAAACATAGGCCTCCTTTTGGGTAACAGTTGTACTCAAAATAACTCATAACTAAGCACATACCAGGACGTGCCTGCTGACCACCACCCAGTCCTCTCTGTAGCATGGGGATCTGCCCTTCTGGAGACTCCAGGAACACCATGACCGAGGTTGTCTTGCTTCCAGCGCTTCACTCTCAGGCTTCTGAATTTATATTTTTTCCAGAATACTGGGACCTACAGCTTCGCCTGATGTGTTCTTATTAACAGGGTTGCTCAGCCCTGAGGGGATGTCAGCAGCACCAGCAGCTAACGGAGAGGGTTGCCAGGTAAACTGCTAGCTCCAGGCAACGTCATGGAAGAACACAGTCAAGGTCCCCGTGGCACCAGCAGTTATAATTAATTCTGTTAAATCTGAATTCAAGACATTGGTGTTTGCAGTGAAGGAAACAGCGGTGTGACCTAGTCCTTCCTCAGTTACCAAAATGGATCTAACAGGACGATAAGGGCCATTGTGCAGCATTGGGTTGTGGTCTACAGGGAGCAAAGGAGAGGCCAGGAAAAGCGGAGCAAGGGAGAAGTCGAAGAGAAACCCCCATCCAGCTCATAGCATCTACCATACACAGTCACCTACAGTCCGTCCCGGCAACATCTGCTCTGCTATGGCAAGGGGGGTGCTAATGAAAAATAAATTGTAAGCTCTTACTTAATGCAAATTTTAGACAGAGGAGAACAAAGGAACGCTCCAGGCAAAAGTTGCGGAAAATTATGATCATTAATAATTTCTTCAACTCTAGCTACAAGATTTTCATCAGTCTTCTGAGGAGGCATCACACTAACTTTCCAGTCAGAAAATCCATAAATCAACAAGAAGTACCTGTTTGATCACAGAAATAAGTGGAGAACTCATCCCCAACATCAGGGCCTTCTGGTTTCCACGCATCCCCTACACACGGCTTTTGAAGGGCCTGGAAATGTCCCTGTTTTCCTGGTAGGTAGAGCACATGGCCTGAAGCTGCCTTCTTGCAGCAAAGGGCACAGAGGGCAGCGAGACGCATGCTCTCCCTTCAGGATTCACAGCCTCACACGTCCAAGCGGTGGCGTCAAAACCGCGGCCCTCGAGTTCAGGTTGAGATCCCTGGTAACGCATTGCCTGATTTCCACAAGTTTTGGTGCATGCAGGGAAGACAACGAAGCTTCATGAACTTGTTCAGAAACCCAGTTCTGAGGTCAGCCTGATTTCTAGACGCACGTGCTTGAAGACTGGTCTGCTTTCTTCCTGACAGGAGACTACAAAACCTCGCATGGGGTCTGTCAGGCCGTGTGAATACCCAGGGAAGGGGGCTCCTCACCACTCCCAGCAGAGGTTGCCTAAAATCCAGCCCCCCCAGCCCTGATTTCTGCTTCTGCTGCGTCCCACCCGGCACCTCAAAGCACCTCCAACCCCGGACTGTGGCTCGGGTTTGCACACCATTTATTGGTTTGGGGGGTGGGGTGGGGGGTGTGCAGCACTTTCATGCCGTATTTTCACACCTCCCACCCGTGTTTCTGGGGGTCGCAGGGCGGATCACAGCCGGGCCCCCCCGGCCGCCCCCTGTTCAGGCGCGGCCGAGGAGCGGCGCTGCCCCCTGGCGGCACGGCCCCGGCCCCGGCCGGCAGCTCGCTCCTGCTTGGCCTCTTCAATATATTTGTATTATTATTATTTTTATTCCATGGCCCAGCCAAGCCCCCGGGGGAGCTGCTCTCAGGGCGCGCTGGGGGCTGGAGGCGGTGGCGGAGGGGAGAGCTGGCGGGGGGCTGTTAGAGCAGGAGGGGCTCAGAGCCCGCACATGCAGACCCCCCTGCCTCGAACACCAAGACACGGGGTATCCGAAGGCCCTGCCACGATCTCACCTCTCCTAACACCCAACGTGACGCTCCAGCGCTCCCCGACACAGCAGGCTGGAGACCAGGGCTGTAGCTGGGTCCAAGAACGCAGCTACATAACAGCTACATAAATCCAGGGGCTAAGCATCGATCCAGAGCCGTTACATAAAGAGATGCCAGGAAATCCCTTGTACATGGCTCAGGAATCCCATTAACTGGCAGACAGACACTCAGGAGCAGCGCTGCTGCCCTGCGCTTTCCCCAGCCGCCTGCCCCAAGCCTGGCCCAGCAGAGCCCCGCGGGCTCAGGACCACCTGCAGCTCCCCCTTCCACCCACCACAGAGCTCTCCTTACCAGGCCGGTGACTTCTTTGTGTCCATTTTCAAAAGGCTTCGTAGCACACCACTACCACCTACCAACGCTGACGGCAGCCAGGGCTTCCCCATCACTGCTGCAGGAGGCTGGAGGAACAAGCGGCGGCACAAGGCTTGCCGGGACCTATCCTGCCAGCAACGGTCCAGAAGGAAAAAGTGCTCCCACAATCACTTCAGGAGAAGCCTGAGGCTCTCTGTGTCCCCAGACTATTTACATCCAGCCCTCTGCCAGAGTCCTGTTCGGAGCTCCTGGGGCGCAGCGGAGGCGCAGAGCTGCTCAGGACACACGGGTGAGGGAGCGGTGCTGAGAGCACGCAGAGAGCAAGCAGGGGGCCTGCGGACATCGGGCAGCAGCTGGACTGCAGGGTGGTACCTCACAGGGTGGGTTTGAGTGTGCACGGCAGGACGCACGCTGAACTGAGACACCTGAGTGCTGTTCTGGATACGGCCTCTAGCGCGTGCTTCTCTGCGAGCCTAAGCACGGTCCCCTCTAACTAATGAGTGCCTCCTGTTTCTGTCAGCCGGCAGTCATGCTTCCCCATCAGAATTTCATGCTCACTCCTCTGCCTGGAAGATACCTGGATTTCAGCTCATTTTTTAATTCGGGGGCACCAGAATGCGGCACTCCGGGCTAGACTTTTCCCCTCCAGTAGGAGGGAGCTTTCAGGGAAGGGGACGTAAGCCCCCTTTTACAGAACCTGGGCACTATGGCGCAATGCCCCTTCCCCTCAAAAACATCCAACTTGTTTCAGGCACCTGACAGCACTGGGAGGACACCTCAGGTCCTACACTTGGTGGCAAATCTCACTAACGCATGCACAGATGCTCGCAGTGACCGAACTCTTACCTGGCTGGGGAGCTGGGAGAGAAGAAGGCTGACTGGGGAACACACAGGCTCCCAAAGCCTACACAGACCGCTAACAGCGCAGCCAAGTGCCTAACCCAAAAGCACTCCCAGAAGCTGGGAGATGTCAGGCTCTGCGGGTGCCCCCAAAAGAACAAATACATAGAGCGGGGTGAGGATCCCTGACCGTGCAGGGAAGTTTCTAACTGGGTGTCTCTAGCTTCCAGGTTCCTTCTAAAAAAAAAGGAAGGAAACAATAGGCTTGGAACAAAGCAGAACAGCCAGATTTTAGCATAAAGGACCCCACCACCCTTGGCTCACACCACAAATGCTGCTGCACATCTGCACCACCCACCACTTCCCTACCGGAGCAGTGAGGCTACCCAAGAAGCCTGGTCAGAAACCAGCACCTCTTGGTTCTGAAGAGCTCATGAGAGGCTGTAGGTGACTTTACTTCTCCAGGACAGCAAGAGGGGAAGCACCTAGCAGCAAATTTATCTGGCAAGGTCCGTTGCTGGCAATTGCAGGCAGCTGGGGGTGTCAGCACCACCTGTGCTGATGCAATGCCCAGTATCTCCCCAGCTGCCCAGCCCGGGGGTGGCACCGTGTCCCCAGCTGTCTGCTGTCCCCAGCCGCCTGCACCAGGGCTGGGTGGGCAGAAGGACAGCCGGGCAGTTGTGCCAGCACGTGGCTCCTTCCGAGAGGAGGTTCGGTGTCACCTCGGGGCGGGGACAGCCCGGGGACGCTGTGGGTCTGGCAGCTGATGGGCTGAACGTGGCTGCTGGCTCTGAGCGGGGCAGGGAGGAGGAAGGAGCCAAAAGCCCCTCCGGAGGCGATGAAAGAGGAAGATGCCCCCGCTTCTCCTTCTCTCCTCTGGTTCTCCGGCAGAGCCCGCCGCCTCCCTGCTCCCCCTCACAGCTGTCTTCTGTACCAAGCACCCTCTTTGTATTCGTATTGTTTCTATCTCTGTCCAACTTCATTCCGTTTGTGCTCTCTTCTCCTCATCCTCTGTCCAAAGGGAGGATTTTCAGCTGGGGGCAGGAATGGCCAAGGCGCAACTTCAGAGTTTTATTACATGGCCTTTTGCAGCCTGGCATGCAGCATTCAATTTGGAGCGGAGTGTCCTAGCTCTGTTGCATGCCGAGATCTGTTGTCCAGATGAATTAATTCCAGATTATATGTGGGTGTGGACTTCAGCTGGGCAAAATTTGGATACCCTGGTTTAGTCATTATTCTCTGATGAATCTCTTGGTGACAGTCTTTGCCCCTATTGTTCTGAGGTGAGCCCCATGGCAAAAAATGTGAAGGCAAGAAACAAAAGAATATAAAGAAAGGTTACGAAATCAAACTCAGCGAGGCAGGGTTATTGTCCCTCCACTCTGCCTCTTCTGTCCTCCATTTGAGATGGGGCTGGGGAGGAAAGCGCCCGCCGGACGGGCACGCTGGGCACCGCAGGGGCCGAGCACCCGACCTGCGCATCCCGAGTCGAAGCACAGAGAGAGGGAGGAGGAGGTTATCATCAATTCTTAACATTTTATTTCTTTACTGGGTTAAACAAGGAGCGGAGAAAACCTCTGCCCCAAAATACAACAGAACTGAAAGCATTACAGGTACAGAGACTATTGAACACAGAGAGTAGTAGGATAATATTTTTAATACAACTGAATTATAGCATGGTTTTGTGTTTTTGTTTTTGTTTTTTTTTTGTTTGTTTTTTGTCAAACCATTTTGGAAAATAAATGTAATAGGAACTAGTGCAAAAAAGTTCTAAACATGAAGCACAGTGTATAAAATGGCATAAGAAAACTGTCCCCTCGAGGACACAGTCACTTTCTTATGACAGAGGGGAGAAAGAGAAACAGAAGGGGGGTGGGAACAGAGAGGGAGGGTCAGGAAGGCAGAGGAAGAAAGCTGGAAAGAAAGAGAAACCGGGCAGGGGGATTAGAAAGAATATTTTGACTTCAGCAGTATGGTGTTTGTTTTTTTTTTCACCTCGCCACCGCGAACTGTAAAAGGACCTTTTCGTAGGTCTGAGCTCTGTAACCACCAACATTTCACAAGCACTTGAGAAGGGTTCGGTCACCAACAGCCCTTTCTGCCCGCACCCAACGGTGTCCCCGCGAGGTCCCCCCGCGCCCCGTCCCCTCGTCCCGTGCCGCTTCTCCCCGCTCCCAGGCAGGCGGGCAGGGGCGCCGTCTTTGGGGCTCTCTCCTTTGCAGTACTCTCCCTTAAAATGGTTCTTGTTGAAACGTGGTGTTTGCTTTTCCCCATGCACACACGCTCTGCGGTATCCCCTGCCGGACCAACGGGTTTAATTTCTTCCAAATTTAAACTCCCATGAACGTGTGGGAATATCTCTGGGTTCGAAGGCTTCCCGTCGCTGTGGCGGCTGAATGCTTTGGAGGCTAGAAGGAGCTGGATTCATTTTGGTTTGGAAAAGAAAACAGAGCCTGCTTAGAGGGCTGGCTGGGGGCGTCCAACACCAGCTGAGGACCCGGAGAAAAAGGCAGGCTGCCCTGCAGGCAGCAGCACCTCGGCGTCAGTTCCCCGTCGGGAATATCCCCAAGCAGCTCCCAAGGTGCGCTGCCCTGCGCCGAGGAGCCCTGGTGGGGAAGGAAGCTCTCCAGTTTGCTTTCAGCACCGCGCCGCTCGGCCCGCTGCCCCCAAGAAACTGGCTGGATGCTATTTTGAGGAGAGCTGGTTGGAATTCCTTACAAATTGCTATTCTCTTCGAATCCACTGCCACCAGTTCCAACTGCGCGAGCAGAAAAAGTGTGATTGATTTTTTTTCATTTTATTTTTTGAAAATGAAAGGTTTTTGTGGGAAAGGGCTGTTCTTGATACATTTCTCAATTTGAAAAAATTGGTCATAATTATCAATATGGCTTGTTTTGACAAGTTTCAAAATTAAAAAAAAACCAAAACCTCTCTGGCTTGAAATGGCTTTTTGTTTTGCAACTCGAGCACGTACGGTTCCCAAAAAAATACATTTAAAAATGGTAAAACCAAACCCAAATTTCATGAGCCAGAACCAATTAAAAAAAAATAGTAATATTTGGGGGGGGGGAGTTTCAGTTTATAACAGGCAGAGTTGCAGACTGCCCGGTCTGCAGAAGGATCGCCGTAAAATGCCGTTGTGCACGCTAAGGGGGCTGCAACCCGCTCCAGACCGTGTTTCGAGGAACCAGGGCAGATCTGCAGCTGCCCCACGCTCAGCTGCACCAGGAGGCAGGGACCCAGGGCTGCCGGCAGCCTCCAGTGAGGCTGGGGGGGGTCCTGGGCACAGCCCCCCCGGGTGAGTCCCGCGGGTCTGATCCGCGCTAACCGCTCTTTGTTCCTGAGGTCGGGACACGCAGCATGGAGCCGATGGGGGGATCCAGGGAACGAGGCAGCAAGAGAAGGTCGTAAAGGATTTAAACCCGAGGCAATGGAGCTACGGGGCTTGGGAAAAACCGGCAGTGCCGATGTTGCCTCGCACAGCTGCTACCGCCCCATCCTGCACGGGAACAAGAAGCCCGAGGACGCGGCTACACCCGGGCCTCCCCGGGCACCCCATGGGCCGTCTCCTGCGCTCTGTGTGCAAAGGACTGTTACAAAACCCCAGAGAAACGCCCCCCGCAACGTTTCGGCTTTCTCCTAGGGGAACGCCAGCAGCTGGCCTGGCTCGGGGAGCTCAGCGCTCGGACTGCAAACCCTGCCCGCACGCGGTGGGGGGAGGCTCGCAACCGAGCAGGTTGGGAACAGAGGGTAAGACCCCAGCAACCTTCAAAAGGCAACATTTTTTAAAAACCCTTATTTGCAAAGAGTTTAACCTTCGTGTGTGGATGTAGTGCTTCCTTTGCCCCGTTGCTCCCCGCACGGAGCAGAGCATCCCGCTGCGTGCCGCCCGAGCCCCCTGCACAGTGCCAGACGCCCTCGTCACCCGCGCCCTGCTCCCGGCCCCCCTGCAGCAATGTGCAGGGGCAGCAGCACCCACAGGGCCACACGGGACGGAAAACACCCAGAAAAAGCTGCTGAGGAGCCTCGCTGCCAAAACACAGACTGGGCTGTGCTTGGGCAGGGCACAAGATGGACCTGTGCGAGCCCCCGAGCTGCCGAGACCCAGGAGCATGGAGCAGGCTTCTGCTGGGAAGGGACGGGGGGACCACGACCTGGGCACCTTCCAGCCTACAGCGGGTCGTTATTCACATCAGAAACTGCCCTCCCTCAGCTTTCGGATGTAATTTAAGGGAGATTTATACTGCTGTGGATGGAAATCCACAGGGCAGCTCAAAAAGTCTATAAACAAAATCGTTGGCCGTATTGCATAGATTTTCGTAGTGATTTTTGCCAAATCTATTTCTGTACTGAATTTGTCTCTTAATTTCTGTAGGCATTCCTTTCCGGGGTGGTAGCTAGGTGTCAGATTATACCTTATTACAAGCCGAAGCATGATTTTTTGGGGGTAGAGGCCGACGTGAAATGGCTGAGGGCAATGCAGTGTTGGGATGCAGGATGCCCCGTTTGCCCACCTCCCTTCCAGGCGCCGCGGGGCTGCCCAGGACACACCGACGTGGCAGCAGGCAGTGCCACCGCCACGCCGAGCAGCAGATATCAGGGATTTTTCATTTTCCTTCTTTATTTTCTAAAGGCAGGGCAGAGGAGCTGTCTCCCGGCATCGCCTGCAGTCCTGAGTGGCAGTGAATGAACTGCCCTGACATCTCCTATTGAAGCAAAGCAAAATGTGTTGAACAAAAACCATTTCAAGATGTTTTCTGAGTGTTGCCAAGTTACTCAACATGTTCTGCTTTAGTTGTCAGATGCTTTCAAAGCGATTTCCCTAACTCAGAGCACGAATGGTGAGGGCTCTCCCTGGGAATCTTTTGCCTGGGGCTACCATGGATCTGCATTTTCATAAGAAAAGGGCTCAAGTAATGATTAATCTTCACCAGAGGAAGCAGGGCCTTTCTTTGGGATTTTTCTTCAGTTATTTTTAATTAATTTGTACAACTGGCAGCTACATTAAAGTGCAAAACACAGGGCTGATGCTGCAGAGGGGCCGGCCACGGCCACCTTTCCCCCGCCGCCCGGGCTGCCCGCGAGCATCGTCCCGGCAGCCCCGACACCGGGGTGGGCACGGGGGGCATCGCCGCTGCCGGAGGGGGGCAAGGAGGTCGGGGGCTGGGGGAGAGGTTGGGCCGTGCACAGCCAGCCTCCCGCATGGTGCCTTCAATGGGAGAAGGAACGGGATCACTGGGCCGGAAGGGAAAGGAGAAAGCACCTCGGGTTTAATTCCCGGGAGGACGAAGCCATCTGGGGTGGGTGTTCTCCCAGGGGGCTGCACCCGGAGCTGCTCTGCAAAGGGCTCCTCCTCGCCCCAGGCACGTCCACGCCACGCTGCAGCGGGAGCAGCGCCAGCGGGATGGACGGAGGCAACGCCAGAGCCTCCTTTCTGGGCTCTTCTCTCGCGTAGCAAAGGGAAAGCCGACCGAGAGGATTATTGGAGTTGTAATGTCAGAGCGGGGAGAAGATTTTTATCTGACGGCCCCGTAATGATGGACTGCAACGTACACCGCTTCCAGCTGCTCCGTCCTGTTCTGTGAACAGCCTCGTCTGGATCCACTTAACGAGATTGGCAAAGTGTTGAATACAGCATATGGTGCCCTAAAACCACAGGACTTATTGACAGCAGCCCAGACTTGCTAAATAAAAGAACTCCTTCCAACAGCCTCGCTCTGTGAAGACTCAGCACTTTCCTTCCAGTCACACTAGGTAAAATCCCAGCCCCTGGGGCTGGCGCGGCGAGCGAGCCTCCTTCGGCCACCTGGGGCCGGCCGGCTCCCCGCGCTCAGCACCACGGGGCCACCCGGCCCGGGCACCGCTCCTCGCCCGGCCCCGCGCCCCTCGCCGTGCTGTCCGCGGGCTGGGGGCTGCGAGGCCCCCGAGCAGGCTCTGCGGCAGACAATGAGCAGGGCCGGTGAGTCAGGGCCGCTCGCTGACGCACCACACTGGGCTATTCTTCTCTCCCGAGATGAGCCGCTCCGAGATTGGACGCAGCCTATCTCCGAAAGAGGCGCCTGGAATTAGCTTAACTCTTGGCAGCGCACGAAAAATCTAATTTCCTTCAGGACGAGCTGGATCCGGCCGTCTCGAGGCAGGAACACGGCTGCGCTCCCTCCTTTGGTCTAGCTGTAGGCTCTCGCGATTCATCAAGGCAGCGACACAACTCGATTTTTCAGCAACGGAGGAGCCGCGCTCCTGCTTGCCGAACCGCGGCGCGTCCAGGTTCCCCGACAGGCGTAAACTTGGCTGAAAATGTAGGGATGCTGTTAGGAACTTTCAGACAAGATCCGCCCTACCTACTCGGGGCAGCAACAGCAGCAAAATCCGCTCGGGACACACTCTGCTTCTTCCACGAACGCAAGCTCTCCAGCCCGATACCAATGACAACGAGCTCCCGGGCTTCGCATCTGCAGGGCTTTGGTCACAGGTAACGTGCAAACACCTCCCCGGAGCTCGGAGCTTCAAGTCAAAGCAGACGTCAAACGTTCAGCTGCTTTTCAGAGCCTCTTTGGTCTGGAAATGGGCTGGAAACGTCGGGAAAGCAGCCTCCGTGCACCCACCCCAGTGTTCAGTGTTCGCCCCGTGCCCACGGGACCCCTCTCGCCTCGGGTGCCTGACGAGTGGCACCGTTCCCCCCGGGCCGCCCCGCGAGCAGATCCTGGTGGGTGGATGGAGAATTTGGGAGTTTCTGAGCAGAGGGGGGACCTGATGAACGGCTGGAAACGTTCAGCTCAGGTTAAGAGGAAAAAAATGAGACAATTCGGGCTGCACCAGCCAGCACCTTGCCCGACCGCGTCCCGCTGTCCCAGCTGGGCTCCTAGAAGGTTTCTGATCTGGGGGGCATCCAGTGATAAAAAGCAGTCGCGAGAACTCCCTTCCCCAGCTGGGCTTTATTAGCGCCTCCTCTTTGTGTGGGAGGCCATCCCTACCAGCCAGATTTCACCAGCCCTTCTGCCCAGTCCTTCTGCCATCCAGCAGATGATTTGCAGCCGCGAAGCAGGGACGGATGCCTTCGGAAGCCTTTCATCCAATTGTTACCACGCCTGGTCCCACCACGAGCTGAAGACTCCCTCGGCTTCGCCTGCGCACTGCGAGAGCCGCGTCTCCCTGCCTCCGCTCCGAGACCAGCCGCTCCCACGGGGAAAGAGAGCGAGAGAGGTTAAACGAAACCATCGGGACACTTCGCAAAGCGGGGGGCACCAGGACGTCCCTCCTGCTCCACGCTCCCTCCCCACCTCCCTGAGCAGGAGGAGCAGGTGGGGACGTGGGGACACCGGCCCCATGGTGCAGCACCCTCCAGTCCCACCGGCCCCACCAGCAGCAGGAGGAGCCCGGCCAGCCCACGCAGGGGCCGCCTTGCACCAGCGGGGTTTTCTCCGGGGATGGGAAGGGAGGACAGGGATTTTCAGAGAGGTGCTGCCTCCATCCCGCCCGGCCACTCGGGACGGCAGGGTGCGGGGCGTTACGGACGGAGGCGAAATAGAAAACGGGGGTCAGGCTGATTTCCAAACTCTTGGCATTTGGCTGGCGGGTAAGGTGCGGGCGCCCAAGGCACTCGCGGCAGGCGGCCGGGAGGTGCGTGGCAGCCCCGCGGGGCCACCTCCTGCGAGGGGGGGACCCCGTCCCCTCTGCTCCCCCGTCCCCTCTGCTCCCCCTGCCCCGTCCCCTCCTGCGCCCAGCCGCCCGGCTGCTCCTGACCGAACCCTTCTCAAAGCCGAGTCCCGCAGCCCTGTGCGCATTAGAGACTCTTCATCACGGGGATGCCCCGCGGCGAGCAGCTCTTGGGGGTATGTGCGGGGGTGTGTGTGTGTGCGTCACCCCCAATCCCGTGCCTCCCATTGGAGGAATAGCATGTGCCCCCCTTCGTGGGAAAAGATCTGGCGTTCTCGGAGGTCGGCTCCCCCCTCCGTGTCACTCGTCCCGCGCCACGCTCTCGTCCAGGGCGGGCAGGGCCTCCAGGCTGAGCCCCCCGCCGCCGCTGTGCACGCTCGAGAAGGACACCATGGTGTGGAGGAGCATCAGGACCAGCACGCACAGCCTGAGCCTGCTGCTGCCCAGGCGAGACCCTGCGGAGACCGGCAGCAAGGACGGGGAGTGGTGGTACTGGTGGTGGTGGTGGTGGTGGTAGAGGTGGTAGTGGTTCTGCCGCTGGTGATGGAGGTGGGGGTCGTGGCGGTGGTAATGGAGCGACTCTGACGCCGTGGATTTGGGGGATGTGTTGTAGTTGCTGTCTGGGGGGTGGTCGCAGGAGTCCCATTGCACCTCGCAGCACTTGGCCTCCTCCTCGGGCAGCTGGGTCTCCAGCAGCCCTGCGGGAAGGGAGCGGAGGGGGTCAGCGGGGAGGACGAGGACGGCGAGCAGAGGGAGCGAGCACGGTGCCAGCCCGAGCACTGGGACACCCAGAGACCCCCAGCAGCAGCCGCTGGTGGGACTGGTGCACACGGAGGGACCCCAGCACGGTCGGGGCTCCCCAGGCAGCACCCATCTGTCCCAGCCCTGCTCTCATCCCATCGCCTTCAGCCCCCTCCCACACTTTCTTTAGGTTTCAGTGGGAGGTAGGGCTTTGGTTTCCCGAGCTCAGCCTGCTGCTACATCTCCGTGCAGCGCTTACATCTCACCCCAGCTCCACGTCTCGGCACTCAGCAAGCACTTCGCGTGTTTCTGCACCGCGCCTCCTCCTCCTCTCCTCCCCACAGCGACTTCACAGCTTGCCACACAGCTTGTAAAGCCCTGCGGGTTCACCAGCACCCAGCCCTGCCCTTTGCAGCCCCGGCCCTGCTCCCCAGCGTCCTTACCCGTACAGATGAAGCCGGGCAAACCTCCGTAGATCAGCTCGTCATTGTCCGGTAACACAAACGGGCACCTGGTCTGCACCTCCAGGCAGTATTGCTTGCATGGGATCCGGTGTCGGCACTGTTGTTGTGTCACGTTGAAATACTCAGAGCACAGCCAGGCCTTGTAGACAGCCTAGGGGAAGTCACCGAGAGGGACACGTCACCGGCCCACGCACCGGGGCAGCACAAACGCCGCGGAAACCCGGGGTGGAAGGGGAAGGGGAGGCCTCTTACCTCGCCTGCCTCACTCGGCAAAGCCTGTCAGCACGCCCGGGCTACTTACTGAATTCATCCAGCAATTCAAGGAGATCATTAAAGTGTTAGGGGCTGCAGGACTCCTCTAACAAACCCAAGCCGCCACGAAAGCAAAGCGCATCGGCCACAGGGACTCGTGTCCCCCCCAGATGGGCACCGCTGCAGGTCCCGCTGCCGAGACCAGTGACCGAGAGCTTTGCCCATCACGCGCAAACGACCCGTCCTTGCTCAGCCCCCTTCCCGGAGCCCCCCGGCACACCGAGACGTCCCGGCGCTGTGTCCCTGCGAGCCATCGGACGGACGGGCAGGGAGCAGGGGCTGCCGCCTGCCCCCTGCTCACGGGGCTCGTGCGCTCCCGTCCCGCTGCCCGCCCGGCTCTAGCAACAAAATTACGGCCGCGTTAACCACCACATCCAGCCTCCTCTGAAACCGGCTAGGAAGGACTCCCTGCGAGCCAAAGGGAATGAGTTTCCCTCCTGAACGTGCTGGGATAAAGCCCCTGCTCCTCCTTCCAGACGGGTTTGTATTTTCTGGAGGCTTTAAAACCATCTCCTCTTTGTTTCCCCATGGTTTCCATAGATCCTTATCATCGTTTGTTTGGACCGCGGTGGTGTCTCAGGATCAGCGCTGGTTGGGAAATTCTTGGCAAGTTCTCTTTCCCTTTTTTTCTTTTCCTTTTTTTCCCCTGGTGAATGCCTATTCACAAACCCCCAGCATTTCCATGGAAGCGCGTTTTGGTGAAATTTTCATCAGAGCAAGTTTAATGGGGGCCAGGACGCAACACACGGAGCGGTCCGCAGCCCTGCGGGCAGGGCTTTCAGCTGGGATGCGGGAGCTTCAGCTGCAGCCCTGCTTTTTCTCTCTGGCCCACTGGATGTTAACTACTCAGGCGAAGTGGAACAGCTCCAGAGGAAGGCCTGGCTCTGTAATCAGACTGCGAGGACACCACCAGGAGGGAGAGCCTGGAGCGCCAGTTCTGGATCTGCGTCTGCTGAGCTCATTCCCTGGGGCCGAGGAGGAGGGGAGCTGGGCAGGGAGCCCGGGGTGATCGCCTCCCCAGCCCCACTGCCTCGTCCTTTTCCTGAACCGCCTTCTCCACGGCCCGGGTTGATCAGCACTTCGTGGACTTCCCAACCAGCAGGGGCCCCGGCAGCGTGACGGCTCCTGCGGTGCCACCCAGCCCTGCCGAAACTGCCCGAGCCCAGAGCCCAGAGCCCGGAGCTGGGCTGTGCTGGGGCTGCACCGCGCCCGCGTCCCCTCCAGCACCACCCACAGCACCCAGATCTTACTCCTTATCCCTGCTCGGGCAGGAAAAACACGGTGGGTGAAGTGGTGGGAGCAGCCCGGGAGGGCTGGAGACAAGGTCGGATGGAGCTGGAGATGGGGACTGATGGAGACGGGGACAAGGTCTGGTGGAGGAGACACGGACAAGGACCCATTAGTGCCTCCAAGTGCAGAATTCGAATGGCCGAGGTGGGGTGGGATGAATTCCCTCCCCAGCCGCGGCGTTTTCAGGATTACGAACGGGAGGCATTAACCGCACCACAAACCGCCGAGGTGGATGCAGAATTTGCCGGGTAAACCTCAGCGAGATGCCTCAGGCCAAAAATCAGCCTGGAAGTCCAAAGAGGTCCTTTCAGACCTAAAGCGCGTGGGATTCCGCTGGAGCAAAGCAGCGTTATTATACATATATATTTGTATTTATATATATAAAGCGCCTATCACCGTATTGAAAGCAGCGTGAGCAGGCTGCCTGCTCCAGGAGGGTGAAGCCACCCTGTCCTTGCCCCCTGGGGCCACCCATCCCTTCCATCAGCTCTGCCCCTCCGCTGGGGCTTCAGAGCTTCAGCGCCCCCCATCTCCGCCAGGGACCTCCCCGCCTTCCCTGAGCAGGCTGAGTTACGGCTGGAAGCAGGCATCTCGCTGCCTGCAAGCCTTCCTTGGTACTTGACCTACATTTTCCCATCCAAAAGTTCATTCCCTTCAATCATTCCACACATCATCCCTCTCCCTCCTCCGTGTTTACACACTCCTAATATCTGCAGACGTATCACGCTCCCCGTTTAGTCACAGCTTGGGCAAGCTCGGCCGATTTCCTCCCGCCTTCCCTGCGAGCCTCCTCCCAGCCCCTCCATCCTGCGCCTCTCCTCCTTGCTTATCCCATGCAGCCCGCCTCCTCCTGCTCTTGTAGAGGACGTGTGAGAATGTAGGGCAGGAGGAGATTCACCCTCTGCTTGACTCGCCGCGGAAAGCTCGCTGGTATCTCCTCCTTGCCATTTGCCGTTCCTTTAGCAAGTAAGTTGGCTTACGATGGGCGTTTCCTCCCTTCTGTTTTTTCGGTTTGGCTGATCTGAGAACCACGGGATCACGGAATCTCCAGCCGGGCCACGTAAATACAAACGGGCTGGTCTCCCCAAAGCTCTTCTCCCCTGCACGTCCAGCTCAGACACCTCCAAGACACCCAGCTTGTATGTGAGGAGGAAGACAGGCGATCTGTCCGCACCCCAATTCCGGAGGTACGGGAGCACAGCGCATCATAAAAGGCGCTGAAAAGGCAAGATGTGAACCGGGCTGCCAGCAGTTGGCCGACGAAGGCACCTGCCTGCTCCTGCTCCCGGCGCTGCTGGAGCTGCGGGTTCGGGGGGCACGCGCATCGCCCCCCGACGAGCTCCTCGCTGCCTGGCACCAGGGCCACATCCCCCAGAAAACCTTCCCCAGGGTCCTTCTGTGCTCTCGGGATTTCTGCGCAGAACCACACGCTGCTTTTTCTTTGAAGTAATTCGGCTGGTTTTGATGCCAGCATTTTGTCAACACTGGTGCTGTCTGAACTGCATCCAAGGAGGAGCAGGGGCAGCGATGGAGAAGCGTCCCTGGGATTCACCCGGTGCGTCCCCCTGTGCTCGGCTCAGCTGGGTGCTGAGAGCACCGGCTGCAATTAGCCCAGCGAGCCTGCAGTTAGCCCAAGGAGCCTGCAGTTAGCCCAAGGAGCCTGCAGTTAGCCCAGTGAGCCTGCAGTTAGCCCAAGGAGCCCGCAGTTAGCCCAAGGAGCCCGCAGTTACCCCAAGGAGCCTGCAGTTACCCCAAGGAGCCTGCAGTTAGCCCAAGGAGCCTGCAGTTAGCCCAAGGAGCCCGCAGTTACCCCAAGGAGCCTGCAGTTACCCCAAGGAGCCTGCAGTTAGCCCAAGGAGCCTGCAGTTAGCCCAAGGAGCCCGCAGTTAGCCCAAGGAGCCTGCAGTTAGCCCAAGGAGCCTGCAGTTAGCCCAGCGAGCCTGCAGTTAGCCCAAGGAGCCTGCAGTTAGCCCAAGGAGCCTGCAGTTAGCCCAAGGAGCCCGCAGTTAGCCCAAGGAGCCTGCAGTTAGCCCAGCGAG
Source organism: Cygnus atratus (assembly GCF_013377495.2). Classification (NCBI taxonomy): domain Eukaryota; kingdom Metazoa; phylum Chordata; class Aves; order Anseriformes; family Anatidae; genus Cygnus; species Cygnus atratus. Next base: position 19,944,299 of record NC_066374.1, read on the forward strand.
CCTGCAGTTACCCCAAGGAGCCTGCAGTTAGCCCAAGGAGCCTGCAGTTAGCCCAAGGAGCCCGCAGTTAGCCCAAGGAGCCTGCAGTTAGCCCAAGGAGCCTGCAGTTAGCCCAAGGAGCCTGCAGTTAGCCCAAGGAGCCCGCAGTTAGCCCAAGGAGCCTGCAGTTAGCCCAAGGAGCCTGCAGTTACCCCAAGGAGCCTGCAGTTAGCCCAAGGAGCCCGCGGTTAGCCCAAGGAGCCTGCAGTTAGCCCAAGGAGCCTGCAGTTAGCCCAAGGAGCCCGCAGTTAGCCCAAGGAGCCCGCAGTTAGCCCAAGGAGCCTGCAGTTAGCCCAAGGAGCCTGCAGTTAGCCCAAGGAGCCCGCAGTTAGCCCAAGGAGCCTGCAGTTAGCCCAAGGAGCCCGCAGTTACCCAAGGAGCCCGCAGTTAGCCCAAGGAGCCTGCAGTTAGCCCAGCGAGCCTGCAGTTAGCCCAGCGAGCCTGCAGTTAGCCCAGCGAGCCTGCAGTTACCCCAAGGAGCCTGCAGTTAGCCCAAGGAGCCTGCAGTTAGCCCAAGGAGCCTGCAGTTAGCCCAAGGAGCCCGCAGTTACCCCAAGGAGCCTGCAGTTAGCCCAAGGAGCCTGCAGTTAGCCCAAGGAGCCCGCAGTTAGCCCAAGGAGCCTGCAGTTAGCCCAAGGAGCCTGCAGTTAGCCCAGCGAGCCTGCAGTTAGCCCAAGGAGCCTGCAGTTAGCCCAAGGAGCCTGCAGTTAGCCCAAGGAGCCCGCAGTTAGCCCAAGGAGCCTGCAGTTAGCCCAGCGAGCCTGCAGTTACCCCAAGGAGCCTGCAGTTAGCCCAAGGAGCCTGCAGTTAGCCCAAGGAGCCCGCAGTTAGCCCAAGGAGCCTGCAGTTAGCCCAAGGAGCCTGCAGTTAGCCCAAGGAGCCTGCAGTTAGCCCAAGGAGCCCGCAGTTACCCAAGGAGCCCGCAGTTAGCCCAAGGAGCCTGCAGTTAGCCCAAGGAGCCTGCAGTTAGCCCAGCGAGCCTGCAGTTAGCCCAAGGAGCCTGCAGTTAGCCCAAGGAGCCTGCAGTTAGCCCAAGGAGCCTGCAGTTAGCCCAGCGAGCCTGCAGTTAGCCCAAGGAGCCTGCAGTTAGCCCAAGGAGCCTGCAGTTAGCCCAAGGAGCCGCTGCTCTCCCATCAGAGCAGGAAGCAGTGCCTGGGAAGTGTCCCCCGGGCAGTGCTGCCCCCGGCTCCAAATCTGCTTCTCCAGGAAGGGGATTTGCAGGCTGAAGGGGGAAGACGATAATGAGGGTGGAGAGAGGAGTGGGAAACCCTCCTCTAGCAATTAATATTGTCCTACAAAGGCAAGGTGAGACTGGGGGCTCCCAGCCTGCTAACCTCGCAAAGATTTCCCTGTCTGGGTGACCAGGGAGCAGCCAGCGCACGCTGCCCAGCGAGCCGAGGGGGCGGCGAGGGACACGGAGGGGCCACAATCAGTGGTTACACCAGGTGCAGGAAAATTGGACCTTTTGAGAAACCGAGCGTTGAGTTTAGAGCTTGGCAAAGCTTCCCGGGGCTGCACTTAATTGCAATAATATTGGGCTCCGTGGAGAAAGCGTCAGGGGCAGCTCTGCAGAAGGATCCAGGAGCGTGCTGGGGTGGGTCTGCCCTGGAAGCCGCTCGGCGCTGCGCTCACGACTCCTCTCCTCCTCCTCCTCCTCCTCCTCCTCCGCCTCCTCCTCGCTGGTGCCATGAACACTTGACCCGGAGGCAGCTGCGTGGAGCCGGGGCTGTGCACAAGCGCTCACGGTGCCACCAGGGACGCGGACCCCAGCACCCAGCCCTGGCACGAGAGCTGCCCAAAGGAGCCGTTCTCGGGACCTGCGTTTCCGCCGTGGCCTGGGCTGAGCATCTGGAGGGGCTGCGCCTCATTCATCGTGGACACAGGGAAATGAGCACTGCTAACGAGCCGCTTGGGCACCGCTCCAAGCTCTGGCACATCAGGATGCAGCGAGGGAAGCAGGGCGCGTAAGGGGGAGAGAAGAGCCCCCGTGGATGGCAGCGGATTAAGGGAACGCTAACGTCCGCGGCCGGCCAGGAGGAGTCACAAGCACAACTGCAACGTCCAATTACCCTCGGATTCAATTACAGCCGCCTGCAACCCTGACATTAACGACGCTGGGCTTTTTAAAGAGCGCTGCATTTTTTTTCTCATTAGCCTTGCTCTATGCCGGTCTAGCATCGTGGCTGCAAGAGCTGTTTTTTCGGTAACTTCTTTGAGATTTCTGGAGCCGGGTCCTGGCTGTGCTACCCCCGCCTCGCCCCGTTCGCATGCTCCGCTTTGGGGCGCGGGGAAGAGGAAAAAACAAAACAGAACCGCGTGCGATCGCTCCTTTTTTCATAGCGTTTTTACTTTTTTTTTCTTTTCCTTTCTATAAAGCTGACTGGCGATGACAGCGCTGGAGCCGGGCATCCTCCGTTTCACAAGCGGGGAAGGCGAGCGCCGCGAAGGAGAGCGGGGGCCGGCTCCTCGCCGCCACCCACTGCGCCCCAGCACCTTGGGGCGCCGCGGGGAGGTCAGCGCCGGCCTCACCACGGGGGCCACCAGCCAGAAATAGGGTGCCCGGTGGGTGCTGGGTGGGAAGGGGGCCAGCAGCAGGCGGCGGCAGGGCAGTGGGGGCATCCTCTTCTTCCTCCTCCTCCTCCTCCTCATCCCTGCCGTGCCCCTGGCTGGAGGCCGCCTTCCTCAAAGGCAGCGGGAGGTGGAGGCTGGCACTGAGCGGGCCTGTCTGCGGGGGGGGCACGAAGGGACCGCTTGCACCCTGGCGCCAGACCCATGTTCCTGGCCTCGCCGCTGAGGTCACGCCGGGGTTAGCCTGCAGCACCCTAAATCCAGCCCGAACAGCGCCGACCTCAGCGATTTCACAAAGAAACTGGTTTTTAGCGTCTTTGCTCTTAATCCCCAGTTCCTGGAATAAGGAAGCTATCTGAGCGCCCTCTGTTTCACTGCAAACAGAGCCCCCAAAGCAAAAGCCCCTCCAAGCTACTCAAAGCAAGCCCGAGACACAAGCGACTCCCTAAGCTCGTCTCTTTCAAACCTCGGGAAGCAGCCTTCGGGCACGAGCGCGTGCCCCTCACCTGCTCTGACATCCTACAGCCCTGCCGGCCAGCACGTCGGGTGGCTCGCTGCGTGGACCTGGCAAAGCGGCGGACAACGAGCTCCTACACCTCCGTGCACACACGCGCACAAACCTTCAGCCTCCGTGAGTACGCCGGGCAAGGGGGAAACGTGGGACTTTTCCCCCGGGAAAGCGGCCGCGCACACGGTGTCCGGGTTTTGGGGACGGGGCCCTGGCCGTACGGCTGCCCCTGCTGCCCGCGGGACAAACACGATGGCAGCGAACGACGCCGCTGGGCGGAGGCAGAGGAGCCCCGCGCACCGCCCCGTGCGGGACAGGAGGGACCCTGGGCCCCTTCCCTCCCACCGCAGCTCCCAGTTCGCCCAGTGCAGGTTTATCACGACGGCCCTGTTGCCACGGGGGTCCGGCCGCGTGCCCACAGCCACCCTGCTCCTGCAGACCCCAGCCGGCTGCCGCAGGCCTTTGATCCCACGCGGCCCCTTCGGAACACCCAACTTGCCACCGGACGCTGCGACTTCACAATGAAATGCCACCTTGGGGCCGGCGTGTTCTTCCTCCCAGCGGGGACTGCAAGGGGTGGAAGCGCTCTGCACGACGCTGCCCGCGAGCCCCCCGGAGCACAAAGGCCAAGCCCGAGCCCAGCCTACGTGATGTCGGTGGCGTGTTCAGTCCCCCCACATCCTGGCTCTGTCCTCTCTGCCCTGCGATTTCTTCTGGCAGCGACAGCCCGCGCTTGGACAGCGTCTGGTACAACGCGGCCCCAGTCTTGGTGGGCTGCCCGCAGGCACTGCTGTAAAACAAATGTATTGAATGTAAACAAAATGCACATTGAGGCCGCCGCGTATGGAAGCGGGCAAGGACTGGGCCCCATTGTGCTACAGGCTGCACGACACGGGCAGTAGACAGTCCCTGTCCTGAGAAACTCCTGATGCACACAAACCCGAGAGCAAAGGCAGCGAGCACCAGCGCTCCCACGCAGAGCCGGCAGGGCAAGAGGGGCGGCTGTAAATCCCCAGCGCTGCTTTACGCCCGGCTTTCAGAGAGGCGTTTTGGCTGCGCTTGAGAGGGGAGAAGGAGCAGCTCGACGGGAGGGCACGGCCCCGGACGGGGAGCGTGAAGGTATGCGTGGGAAGGGGCAGCCCGGCGGGGCCGGAGGCGGGCAGCCGGGATGGGACTCGGCCGGTGGCCAGGGAGCAGCTTGGGCCCCGCCGCCCTCAGCACCCGCAGGGCTTCGTCCCCGTCCTCCCTGCAACGGCGTGGTGCCGGCGGGGAGGCTGGCAGGGAGCAGCCTCCGCTGGTGGCTGGGAGCTGCCACCGCTCCTCGAGGCTCACGGACACCAGCAGGGGCATGCTGGTGGCCTGGGGGATGAGACCAGCAGGGGCATGCTGGTGGCCTGGGGGATGAGACCAGCAGGGGCATGCTGGTGGCCTGGGGGACGGAGGGGTGGGAAACGCCCGGATGGAGCAGCACCGCTCGCGCCAGACGTGCCGAGGCCCAGCAGGTACTCCCCAGCCCGACCCCTGGTCCAGGTGCACCCATCCTGTCCCGCTCCCTGTCAACGAGAAACGGAGCACGAGTGACTCCAAGCAGCCACGTACGGCGCAGTCAGATGCCACAGGACGCGGACGAGCGACGGAATTACCCCGGAGCGGAGCCGCTGCCTCCCCGAGCGGCTCCCACGGCACGATGCTGCCCGCAGGAGGAACCCAAGAACCGCGAGGCAACGGCCCCCGCTGCACCGGGCCCTGCCTGGCTGCTGGCGGGGGGCACGTCGGGGATGGCGAGAGCTGGAAGAGCAGCAGAAGTCAAATGGCGGCTGGGACCTGGCTCCGGAGCGGCGCTTCCCTAAGCAGCTAAGCCCAAAGTGCCGCTCGGGTGCAGAAATAACGGCCCCCCGGAGAAAACGTGGACAGGGACAGGGGACGCACGCCGAGTGCTGCTCTCCATCGGGAGCTGCGGCGTGTGCGACGCAAGCAAAGCTTGCAGGGTCTGGAGGAGCATCAGCCAGCATCCTGAGAATAATCCTCGGGGGCTTCTGAGCTGAAGCAGGAAGCCCGGGGAGGGTTTGGGTGCTGCTCACCAGCAGACACCCCCTTGCAGTACTTTAAGCACCCCAGCAGCACGCGCAGCCCCCTCTCACCTGCCAGCCCCCCGCTAAAAAGTGATTAAAGCTAAAAAGTGATTAAAGACAGCCAGGAAGATGAAGACGCTTCGGACAGAGCCGGGACAGACGGAGCCATCAGGTGCCCGCAATCTATTAGAAGCGCTTGAGGAATTCACCCCCATTAGACAGTGCTGCAGCCAGGGCTCAAAAGTAGATTAAACATTTATAGGGCTAATGAGAACATCCTGTTACATTAGATGGGATATAAAAAAATTAAGGCTAGACACTTCAGTGCCACAAGCCATCAATTACCCACAGCCGGAGCCAGAAGAAGTTTCTCCAGCACAGAGGGGACCTCTCCGCTGCGCCGGGCTCGCGCTGCCCTGGCATCGCCCGCGGCCCGATCCTGCACCTCGCCGGGAGCTCCTCGTCTGAGCCAAGGGCACGAACGGAGCAGAGCGTCCTGCACCGCCCAACCTGCCCCGGCACAGCACGAGGCAGGGTTCAAGGGGATGCCTCCGCCTCACGCGGTGTCACCGGGGGAGAAGCGGGATTGGACCCGCTCTGCCCAGGCAGAGGCTGAGCCAGAAGCCGCCCCCGGGGCTTGAGATGCTCGAGGCGAGTGGGAACCCAAACTTCCACAGCGCTGCTCGAGGATTCGCTCCCTACTGGGGCTAACGGAGGTACCCCCGAGAAGGGCACTGGAGGGAGAAGCCCAGCCACATGCCACCAAGGTCAAGATCGGAACCAGCCTGAACAACTTCATAATCACTGCGCGGCCCCTTAATCGCATCCGCTGATATTGCCAAGCAAGGAGGTGCAGCGAGCTCCGGTGGGGACCCAGAAACAACAGGAAGGAGCCCGGGGAGGTCAGCAGGTGGGCAAGAAATGAACAAAACTCACCGCAGAGCAGCAGCTCAGGAGCAGGCAGTGGTGCCCAGCACAGAGCTCCGTGACTCCTGCCCGCCCCGCGGCACGGCCGGCAGCCCCGAGGGGATGCTGCGTGTGCTGGCCAGGAGACAACCCTGTGCCGAACGCAGACGGCTTTTCTAAAGGTGGCTTTTGTTAACGGCCGTGCCCTGAAGAGCCCACGTCTCCCCGGCCCCAGTGGGATCCGGGCAGCAGCCGCTGGTGGCTGGTAGGGGTTTCTGTGTGATGCCAGGGGGCTCGGGCTTTGAGATTCCGAGCGTTTCCAAAGGGAAGAAAAACCGTTTGTCAAAAATCTGCACGTCACCTGCAGGCTACAGCCTGCACATCCTCTGGCAAGGGGGCTTGCAGCAAGCGTCCCCAGCCCCAAGCCTCAGCTGTAGAGCAAACGCCTGCCCGCAAGAGACGGGGGAGGCTGGGAGGCCAGGACCTGCACCCAGGGGCTCCCCTCCAGCCTTTTCCCCAGCGGTGCCGGTGGAAACACCCCCGTTTCTAACTCCCCGTGTGCATCACGCCCCGTTTTCCGGGGATTACCGTGCCACGACACCTCGCCACATCACCCCGGAGCACGGCGGTGCCCAGGCAGGGGCAGCACTCGCCCCTCCGCAGCGACCCCCCTGCCTTGCCTCTCCTCCCCTCGGCAGCGTCCCTTTACCGGGCGCTCTGCAGGAGCTGCCGTGCAGAGATAAGATGTCAGCCGAGATGCCGAACGCCTCTCCCTCCTGAGGGGGTGAGCAGGGGCAGCGCTTCCTTCTCCAGCCAGCACCGGGAGCTCACCCGGGCAGGGCTCTGGCACGCCAAAGCCTTGCCAGGTGGTGCTTGTCCACGCTGCCTTTCGACATCGATGGTCACACCAGGATTTGGAGGAGCCCACGCCGGCTGCTCACATCCAGGCTGCTCCTCCATCTGACAATCCCCAGACCAAGCACGTTTAGGAAAGGCCACGGGGAGAAGTAAAAGCCAAAAAGCGGTGAGGATGGAGAGCAGGGCCGGGCTCGGGCAGGAGTTGCTCTGCTGGGGGCCTCAGCCGGCACCGCAGCCCCTGCCCACCCTGCACCAGCGGACGGGGTCCAGCCCATGTGGACGGCTGGCTCCTGCTCACCCGGGCAGCCTCTGTGTCTCATTCATGGATTTGCTGTCCCTGAGTCATTGCCCTTCAAACGACAGCGGAGCCCGGCCTCCTCCGTGCAGAGCCAGGCATGAGCCGCATCCTAATGGCATCCCGGTGACGGCAGGAACAGCCCCCGGCAGCCCAGGTGCGCCCTGCCTGCTGCCAGCAGAGGGAAAACCCCGCGGGGCATCGCGGCTACGAGGCGCCCCCGCTGCCTTTTGGGCCGCAGGAGAAGCCTGCCCGGCCGCGGGGCACTTCAGGAGCACCGGGTGGGCGCAGTGCCCCGGGGTGCCGGAGCGGCTCCGGGCGGCGTCGCGACCCCGCCGCGCGAGGCCGGGCGCACCGACGTGACGCTGCCAGGCCCCTTCGCGTCTGCGGGGACAGCGCACGCCGCGCACCCCCGCCTCGTACGGGAGCAGCCTCACGAGCCGTCCCCGATCCGGGCCCCCCCGGGCACCGCGCCGCGCCCTGCCTGCCGCCTCCCGGCGCCGGCAGCGAGGCCGCCTCACCAGGCCGCCGTAAATACGGGCTGCCGAAAACGCAGCACGCCGTGCCGAGCTCACGGACTGCCACCAGCTGCCTGCAGCCCTGCGGGACCACCGCACGCCGGACGCCTTCCACAAGCCCCCGTTAGGCGCTGAAGTATCGCCCCACGGCTCTCGGGCTGGGGCTGCAGCCCTCGCCCCCCGCACCCCACGGACGGGGAGGCGCAGGGGCTCCTCGGCTCCGACAGCCGGGACCCGCAATGGGGCGCAGGAGCAGGCGCTGGCACCCGCGCCACTTGGAGCTGCTCGGCGACGGTTTGACGGAGACGGACCTCTCGCCCTCCCTTGCGCCACTCGCTAACCCGCCGGCTCCTGCACAGAGACCGGCTGCGGCCGTAACCGCGGAGTTGTTCCCCTTCGGCACCACTGGTGAACGCGGACGAGGTCCGACGTGCAAAAAACAAACCGCGGGAAGCAGGCAGGCAAACGCCACCGAAGCCATCAGCGAAATCCCCCCGCTCACGCGAAGCAACAGCCCGTTCCCTTTTCGGCCTTCCTGCTTTCCTCCCAGAAGACGGTTCCCATCTTTGATCTTTGTTTCCGAGCACCTCGGCGGCATCTCGCACGGGGCGCGCGAAGCGCGGCCGCCGTAACCGCGCACGAAGCCGCACGCCTTTGGTTCAGGTTCCTTCTGTGATCGAATCCCACCTCTGGGCAGGGCTGGAACAGATCCCCCTGGTTTATACAGGACCGGTGCGCGACGCCGAGCTGCGTGCTCGGCTAAGCCCACGCATACGGTCTTGGTAAAGCTGCCAAACTGAGTACTGCACTGACCCAAGCTTATTTGGGATCTTTTTTTTTTTCGTGAAACGCCAGCAAAACTCCACGCTGTCACCAGCAAAGAGGTTTTTGGGGTGAAGGCACGCTGCTTTCCTGGCGGTTTGCAGCCCAGCCTCGCCACCCCTGTGGACTCGGGGAGAGCCTGCCCCGTGGCAGGGCGGCACGGCCCTGGGGTGACGGGCCGGCTGTGGCAGCCTCGTGCTGGGAGACCCACCCAGGACCTAAAATCCCCTGGGAACTTCACCAGGCAGTGCCGAGACCTAAAAGCCAGGCCTGCTGCAGCTGCCCTGTATGGGGAACTGGCCTCTGCCCGCCACCAGCGCTTGCCCAAAATCCCGGGGAGTGAACTCCTGCCCTGCCACGCACCCACCGGGTCCCTGCTGGGGGCGACGGGGAAACCGGGGTGGGGAACGAGCTCCAGGCAGGGCCGCAGCGCGATGCAACAGCCGCCGGCCCGAGCAAACAGAGCAGCCGGGGTAATCTAATCAAATCTGAGATGCTACAGGTCCTGTCCAGCCCGGCCTTCCCACCAGCGATCTGTTCCCGGCCCAGGTCCTGCAGCTCCCGGCTGTCAGGCCTTCTCTCTCCGCTGCTTTGTTTCCCGCAGCCTAATGAGCCCTTAATTCACCAGCCTTGGTCCCATAGATCTTTATTTGCCCGGATAACGGTGGCGACGCGCGCTTTTAGGAGCGCTCTCCGCAGCAGCTATCGGTTGAGGGAGGCAGCACAAGCACAGCGCCTCCACCTTTAAAGCAACAAACCCCTGACTTCATGGCAGCCGAGCTAGAAGCGACGCTGGGCTTTGCCGACTCAGAAAGACGGGGAACAAAGGGAGAAAACCAGCCCCGAGCACCACCACGCAGGACGGCAGTTCGAGGGAATTGGGATCTCCTGCCGCGCCACATCACGCGTGGACGGAGCCGACTGGTTGTGTGCCCGTGCCCTGGGCTTCCCCCAGGAAATTCGGCCGCAGCCCGCAGCTTCGCCACCAAACCCCACCAAGCGCAGCACGCGAACCAACATCACGATGGAGAAGTACATTTCCATGCTTTGCAGTCTCCCAGCCATAGGGGTGTGGGGCGTCAGCTGCAGGAGCAGTGAGCGAAGCGTTTTCAGAGCCCGATTCTGAAGCTAACGGTGCCGCGCGGGAATAACGCCAACGTACGGAGAACCCGGGACCCGCCCGCGAGCCCTCTCCAAGCAGAAGATCAGACGGCCTCGGAGAGCCTCGGAGCTCCTCTCCCTGCCCTGCAGCCCCTCCCTCGTCCCGAGGGCCCGCACAGCCAGCGGCCCCGCGCCCCGAAACGAGGGGAGCCCCCAGGCGTTGGCGCGACATCAAACCCAGCGCCGTGTTTTTGCTGTTTTGGAGCAGGCGCAAGGGAGCCAGAACGGGCACGCCGGTTCCGCCGCCGAACGGCTCGGTGCGCGCTGTTCACTGAGCTGCATCGCTCCGCCGGGACCGATGCCGGGGGAGCCGTGGCGCTGCTGAAGGCCCGGCTGCTGAGGACGTGCGCAGGTGAGCTGGAGTTGCCTTCTCTCCTGGCACTCAATCTCCCAGCCTCCGCCGTGGACCGGGAAGGATCTGGATGGAGGCAGGGTCAGGCTGCTGACCACCCATCTGTTACGTTTTCCTCCTCTCACAGTTTTTTGGTCATTTACCCACGTGTTTTGCTGCCACTGAGCAGCAGCTCTCTGCTGTTGCTTGTAAGCAGGCATGCACGCGGGCGGCGTGCAGCCAAAAGCAGCACCGGGAAACGCAGCATTCAGAAAACTCAGCGTTCGGACAGGAATTAAACCCAGGTTGCTTTAAAACTCCCGTCCGCCGGCTCTTCCAGCACAACCCCTGCTAAGCCTCGGGGGGCCGGGGTAAATGAGGCCAAAAGGGGGGAAAATGAGGCCAAAAGGGGGAAAATGAGGCCAAAAGGGGGAAAATGAGGCCAAAAGGGGGAAAATGAGGCCAAAAGGGGGGAATATGAGGCCAAAAAGGGGGGAAACGAGGCCAAAAAGGGGGGAAACGAGGCCAAAAAGGGGGGAAACGAGGCCAAAAGGTGCTCATGGCCACAGCACCGGGCCAGGCTGCCGTGGCCTCGAGCCACAGGCGGGGGCAAGGCTGGGTTCTCAGCTGTGAGAGCTGAAAACAAGGCACCGAAACACGCACGGAATCGCCTTAAATAAGCGGTCCGCTTCTCACCAGGCACCGAAGCAAGCGGGAGCGGCGAGGGCTGGGGGTGATGCCTGAAAACTCAGGCACCCGCGCCGGAAAATTTGGGCCCGGGGAACTCCTCGCGGGTCGCCCCGGCGAGCGCCCGCAGGCTGGGCTGCTCACGCCCTCCTGTTGCTTCCCAAGTGCCGCCTGCGGAGCCGCCGGGCTGCCGCTCGCAGACGCTCCGAGGAGGCAACCGCGAACGTGACAACGGCGCGAGCGAGGAGCTACACGTCTTGCAGCTGCTATCTTGAGCTTCGCGTCTCCTAAGCTCGTTTCCTGCCTCCTCGCCAAGGATGCTAAAAGCCCACGGGCACCAAGCGAAGACTCAGCTACGCAGGGCTCCGTTTCTAGACGCCTTGGAGTCAATGGGAACGCCGCCTTGCCCATGACCCCGGACAAGGACTACTTTCTGCTCCTTCTGTTTGCTGCTCTCTCGAGGTCTCTGTGCCAGGGGCACGCAGCTCAGACTCGGCGGGGAGGGATGCGAGGGATGGAGGGCGCGGGGAGCTCTGCCCCAAAGCCCACCTCGCATGGCTGGGCTCCTTCCGCTCTCCTGAAAAGCCACCACCAGCCTCTCCCTCCTCTGCACTCGAGGGAGCATCCTCTCAACGCCAGTGGGAAACTGCTGGGTGTTGCCTTCAGCCTGACACCGTGAGGCCCCCCGCGAGGGCTGGCGCTGGCCCACGCGGCCACGAGCCCTTGCTGCAGCCCGCTCCGTCCCTCCCAGCTCCTCCTGCTTTCTGCCGAGCCCACCCAGCACCAGAGCACGAGATCCGGGGCCAGCAGTCGCCACCGCCTGCACGCACAGGAGGCGGCACGCTCAGCCCCTGCCGGGAGCAGGATTACTTCAGTCAGCGCCCAGATGCCGCCACGGGAGCAGAGCAGCAGCACCAAAGCACTTGGTGCGAGCTGACTACTACGTACCTCTGAAACCGCAGGGGGAATTCGGGCGAGCAGATTGTAATTACCTGACCTGGCGCCGGCCCAGCACGCCAGCGCTAGCTCCTTTCCCAAAACGGTTCCGTACAGGAGCGGCGCAGAAACGCGGTCCTGAGAGCCAGGGCCAGCACCTCGCGGTCGTGCCCTTGGTGAAAGGCAGGCTCCGTGTCCCCAGCGCTGTGCCGGGGGGAGAGCACGGCTCCGGGAGCTGCCCACGCATCCCTCCAAACTCTCCCGTTAAAGCAGCGTCCGAGCCCCGTCCTGCGAACCGGGGACGCTCTGCAGGCATCCCTCTCGGGGCGGCGCGCGAGCAGAGCGCCTGGCTGCAAGGCACGGCGCTGCCTCTCCACGACACCGCTCCGAGAGAGGGAAGCAGGTTTAATTACGGAGCCGTAACGCTTCCCGGAGACTGCGTGAGGAGGGAGGCGGCAGGGGCGAGCCAGGCGGCTGCGGGGAGCCGCGGGGCTGGGGGCCAGAGCCTGCGCCACGGGGGGGTGCTCAGCAGCACCGAGCGGGGCCCTGGGGAGACACACAGCTACGCTCTTCGCTTTTGGGAAGAGATGGCACTGGGCTGAGGTTTGATCCGTGTGGTGCTGGGGAAGGCAGCCCCGTAGCCGTAGGAACACGAACTGCTCCATGAGCCCCTGCTCTGCTGGTAACACCGCGATGCTCACGGGACCCAGAGCTCTCGCCTCCGCTGGGCAGAGCAGGGCATGGAGACGGCTGCCGAAGGACCGCGTGTCGGGGCACTGCAACCCCCGCCAGCACCAGGGGCAGATCGGGGGACACCCCCCAGAGCGAGCTCCCAGCCGCTGCCATCACACACCAGGGCTGGGGGCGGCTGGGGACGCCGGGGGAGGCAGATCCCAGCACACCAGCCCGTTTCCCTGGGGCAAGGGGGTGAAAGGGCTGCAAAACGGCTGCGTGCCCGCCATGCCCGTGGGGAGGGGGCTCCCGATCCTTGGTTCATCTCAGGTCACCGCCGTCCCTCCGGCCCGGCTTAACGATGTCCGGGCACAGCCCAGGGCTGCCCCAGCGCCGTGCAGCGCTCCTCCACTGCAGGCCGGAGGCGGCGGTGACGGCCCCGCGGTGTCGCGTTTGGAGGCTGTGCGTGTGCAGACGCCCTGCTCTGCCCGAGCCCTGTCCCAGGACTTCGGTCCTGTCCCCAGACACTGCCAGCCCTGGGGCTCGGGCAGCACAGGGAGCGTGGCTTCATCCGGCATGGGGACGGGAGGGCTGCGGAGCCCCGGCACCCCGTCCTCCCGCTGCCAGGAGCTCCGGGGCCACGAGCGGCTCGTGTGCCTTGGCCCCTTCTCCCGCCTCTGCCTCCTCCACTGGGTTTTCGGGGCCTGTTTGCCTGTGTCGGAGGACCGTAGGGGTCCCAGGACGCCGGGAGACGTGTCACGAGGAGAAGCCTCTGGGGATGGCCAAGGGTGGCTGAGGAGCCCGGGGGACGTGCGCTTCGCCTCCAGCCCCCCTCGTCGCGCCGCGCCGCGCCGGGCCCCCTCGTACCTTGCAGTCCCTCACGCAGGATCTGACCGAGTACTCGTCCGACTGCAGGTATTTCTCCAGCAAGAGGTCGAACTCCTCGTATTTTTCCTGAGCGTGTTGGTCCAGCCGCTGGTACGCCTGGACGCAGCTGCTACACGCCTCCCCGCCCAGCGCCCCGGCGGCGGCCGCCACCAAGTCCACCATCAGGTTGTCCAGGCTGCAGTCCAGGCTGTCGGGGCCGGCCATCTCGCGCAGCAGGTCCCAGATCGTGTAAGTATCACAAAAGGAGAGGTTCAAGTTCCCGAAGTACGCCTGCAGGAAGGTCCTCCGCGCCGGGGCCGAGGCCAGCAGCGGCCCGGCGGGCACGCCGGCGAAGGAGCCCAGCAGGCGCTGCAGCGAGTGCAGGCGGGCGCAGGCCGAGTCCAGGTCGCCGCGGGCGGCGGGGCAGGGCCCGGCGGCGGCGGGCGGCCGGCTCAGGTTGCCCAGGAAGGCCTCGCAGCCGCCGCCCGCCGCCGCCGCCGCCGCCGCCTCGGCGCCCGCCAGCGCCCGGGGCCCGCGGCCCCTCGGCCGCCCGGCGCCGCTCCGCTCCCGGGCGCGCAGCTTGGCGGCGGCGCAGAGCCACAGATGGTCGGAGAGGAGCACGGTGAAGAAGAGCAGCGAGGCCAGCGACAGGCGCCATTTCTGCGCCCGCTCCGGGTCGGCCGCCGGCTTGTCGCTGCGGCGCGGCGCGCAGCACACCGCCCCGCCGCCGGCGCCCCCGCGGGGGGACAGCCAGGCGCCGCGGATCATGGCGCGGCGGCGGACGGACGGCCGGGGGGGCTGGGGGGGGCCAGGGGCGGCCGCGATGCCGCCGGCCGCGATGCCAACGCCGCCGCCGCCGCCGCCCGCGCCCGCGCCCGCGCCCGCTCCCGCTCCCGCCGCGGCCGCCCCGCCGCCCGCAGCCCGCCGCCGCCCCGCCGCCCGAGCCCCGGCCCGCAGCCCGCCGGCCGCGCCATGCTGCGGCGGGGGGAGGCGGCGCCGCGCCGCCCGCTCGGCCCCGGCGACGGGGCTCCCCGCGGGGGCATGCCCCGGCCCCGGCCCCGGCCCCGGCCCCGGCCCCGCTCTCCCCTCACGCCGCTTTCCGCCGGCCCCGCGGCTGCGCCAGCTGCCGCCCGCCGCCGGGCCCCACGGGCTGCCGGCCTCACGCCGTCGCCATCTTCGGCCGCGCCGCCAACACCTGGAGGAGCCGCGCGGGGCTGCGCCTGCGCCACCGGCACCGGCACCCCCCCCACCCCCGCCACCCCCCCCGCCACGGGCAGCCGCCCCGCGGCTCGGCGCGGCCACCGGCGCGGCGGGGGCAACGCGGGGCCGGACGGCACGGCTCGGCACGGCTCGGCTCGGCACGGCTCGGCTCGGTTCGGCACGGTTTGGCACGGTTTGGCACGGCACGGCGTGGTTTGGCTCGGCTCGGTTTGGCACGGCACGGTTCGGCACGGCTCGGCTCGGTTCGGCACGGCTCGGCACGGCTCGGCACGGCACGGCTCGGCTCGGTTCGGCACGGTTTGGCACGGTTTGGCACGGCACGGCTCGGTTTGGCTCGGCTCGGTTTGGCACGGCACGGTTCGGCACGGCTCGGCTCGGTTCGGCACGGCTCGGCACGGCTCGGCACGGCTTGGCACGGATCGGCACGGCTTGGCACGGTTTGGCACGGCACGGCTCGGCACGGCTCGGCACGGCACGGCTAGGTTTGGCACGGTTTGGCACGGCACGGCTCGGCACGGCACGGCACGGCTCGGTTTGGCTCGGCTCGGTTTGGCACGCCACGGCTCGGCACGGCTCGGCACGGATCGGCACGGCTTGGCACGGTACGGCTCGGCACGGCATGGTTTG
Organism: Cygnus atratus; assembly: GCF_013377495.2. Taxonomy (NCBI): domain Eukaryota; kingdom Metazoa; phylum Chordata; class Aves; order Anseriformes; family Anatidae; genus Cygnus; species Cygnus atratus. Next base: position 19,959,387 of record NC_066374.1, read on the forward strand.
GCACGGTTTGGCACGGCACGGCTCGGTTCGGCACGGTTTGGCACGGATCGGCACGGCTCGGCTCAGCATGGTTTGGCACGGCTCGGCACAGCACCCTTCGCCACGTCTCGACTCGGCACGGTTCGGCACGGCACGGCTTGACGCGGTGCATGAACCCGGCTGCCACGGTGCATGCATGGCACAGCACGGCACGGCTCGGCACAGCATTTGGCACGGCACGGCACGGCTCACGGCGCAGCACGGTGCATGGCCCGGCTCGGCCCAGCACGGTGCGCGGTGCGCATGGCACGGCTCGGCCCGGCCCGCGGCAGCCCCGCCGTGTGCCCGGGCCGGGCCGTGCCGCGCCGTGCCCGGTGCCGTGGTGCTGAAGGACAGCTCCGCGCCTCCCCGCCCGCCGGCACGGCACGGCACGGCACGGCACGGCACGGCACGGCACGGCTCCGGGAGCCCGCCCCGGGCTGCAGCCGGGCTCGGGGAGGGCGGCCCGCGGGGCTCGCCGCTTGCCCCGCGTCCCGGAGCCCGCTGGCGGCTGCGCAAGGGGCCGGGAGCTTCCCACCGGGAGCTCCGCGCCGTGAAGCTCAGCCCGGCCCGCTCCGAGGCTCCTTCCGCACGCCCGGAGCCACCCCCAGCCCCGGGCACTGACCTGGCAGTGGGAGCCGGCTCGAGGCGTGCCTGTTCCCGGCGCTGTCACCGAGCTCTGTCCCGGAGCGAACCGGCCCCGCCGTGCCGCTCGGCTCGGCTCTGCTGGCGGCCCTGCAGCGCCGGAGCTGGGTGCCTCGGCTCCCTCGGGCTGGCCTGGGGAGCCGCGGGGGGGATCCCGCGGGTTTGGGGAACCGCCTGAGGGTTTATTTTTTCCCCGCAGGCCTGGGGGAAGTCCCCCGCAAGGGGCGAGCCGCTGCCCTCCCTGACCCTCACGCGCCATCCCAGCCTGTCCGGGACGGAGCACGGGCTCCGTGGCTCTCTCCTGCCTTTCCTTCTCTCTTCTCCTTCCCCTCGCAGGGCAGGTCCTGCGGGCAGGAGGGCACCCGGGGGGGGCTCGGAGGGGGCGATCGGCGCCTGGGTGTCCGTGCAGCACACCCCGAGCAAAGAGCGCGTTCATCTCGCGCCTCAGCCCCAACAGGTAGCTCCGCGCTAGCTGAGGCGCTGAGGTGAGAAAATAGCTGGTGGGGAGCCAAGAGAGGCTTTAGAGCCAGAACGAGCAAACGTCGAACGTCGCCGGGAGTGACAGAAGCGAGGCCGCAACGCGGGCTGGAGGCTGCGCTCTCGGCTGCGGCACGAGCGCCTTGCAGAGCCCAGGGGACAGCTTCCCTCTGCTCGGCCCACCTCCTGGCCCACCTCCCACCTCGGAGGAGATGCTGGAGCAGCTGGAGATTTACCCTGCAGGCCCGGGCTTCCTCTGGCAGGGCTTCTTTCCCTTGCGCATGCACGGTCATACAAAGGTTGGGGCACCAGAGCCATTATTTTGGAAATAAATCGCGTGCCCTCAGCCTGTGTCTGCAATGGGGCGGCCCTGACACAAACGCCCCACTCCGTGCGCGCTGGGAGCAGCGTGCCCCTCGTCTAACCTCGCCTAAATCTCCCTCCCGGCAGCCCGCGTGGCCTGGGGGCTTTCACCGCCCCGTGCCAGCCCCACGCTCTGTTGCGAGCCCAGGGTGAGCTTCTGTGCCAGGATGTGTGAATTCGGACTGGCTCGGGGAGAGCACGGCGGGCAGGAGGCCAGCAGCACGCTGCCGTCGTTCCTGAAAAGAGCTAACGGCCAGCAGCACCCCAAACCCTTGCGTGCCCTGGGAGATGCTGCCAGCAAAGTGCCCCAGCGCCCTGCGGACCCGCTCTGGGCAGGGGACCAGGGCCACACACCCTGTCCCATCGCTGCTCCTGCCTTTGTGGGGCCGTGGCAGGATTGTGGGGCTCGGGAGCTGTGAGGCTGAGTCCTGCACCCCGGCGGTCCCCTTGTACACGGGGCTGCCAGGACAGGCAGCTCCAGCACAGCTGTACCGGCCTGATTCTCGCCTCTCCTTTCTGCCCTCACCACCCCTCCGAGCCCTTGCTTCCATCCCCTACACTGAATTCAGCTGCCGAGGCCAAGCCCCAGCCCAGTTTCTGAGCCAGGGGGGTCCTGCCTCCTTATTTCTTCGCCACCCAGCCCTGCTAGAGGATGTTCCTCCCCTTGTAGAGCCCCGCACGCTGGTGATGGGAGGCTTGGTGCAGGAAGGGAGACAGCATCCCATAGGGTTGGGTTTGGGGCTCCTGCTAAGGCCTCGCTGGCTGCAGGAAGCCCAGCACTCCAGGAGCTGTTTGTGTCAGCGGGGAGGATCTGCTCTCCCTCCTCTCCTCAGAAGGGAGCTGATTTTTCAGTCTTTTCTCTTAATTCCCACTTGTCTCCCCCAAACGCCACCGTTCCCATCCCATTTCAGCTTTTTGCCCGGCATGGGGACCCTGTTTTCCTCCTGCCCCTGCTCCCCCGGTGCACGAGGTGCATGCACGGGGGCTGGGCGCAGCCAGAGGCGTGCAGCAGGGAGGGCGCACGCTGCGAGCTGCTCGGGGCTCTGCTGGGAGCTCGCCCCAGCTGTGCTTGCTCAGGGCAGCTCGGCTGCAGAGCCTGCCCCTAACCCCGCCAGCAGCGCCGAGCCCAGATAAGGCTGCTCAAACACGGCCCTGTTTGAGGAAGGGACCGTTTCCAGGGCGCGCTGCTATTCCCCCAGTTTTCCCTCGCTGGGAAAACATTAGCTGCTCCTCCCAGCCCCCGGCTCTTTCATTGAAAAAAAAAAATAATGGTGTACACGCAGCCCCTCACGAGCAAACGGCTCCGTTTGCTCGGCCTTCCCCGGCCTTGTCTCCCCGCACTGCGGCTGCCCGGTGGGCAGGGCGGTTTGTTAACGTTTCTCCGACGCCGGGCAGAGACGCACGGGCTCAAGCAGAGGCATCGGGGGGGACAAACCAGCAAGGAAGCCCCCCCCCCCCCAGCAGGAGGCCGGCATCTCGCTGCGTGCCGCAGCGTGCAACAAGGCTTGGTCTGCTCTTTGTGAAGGGCCCTGCGTGATGCGCTTTTGGGGGCTCTTGGAATTTTGCTCGGAAAGTCAAGTTATTAACCGCAGCAGGAGGGGGACCAGCTGCCAGAAGAGGCGAGGAGCGGGAACACGAGCAGCCAGGGACACCAGGGCGCACATCCCCAGGTGTGGCTGGCGCACTTTGATGGGACCCTCGGGGGCTGCCGTGATGGGTGGCAGCAGGGAGGGCTGCAACAGCTTCTGGCTGCCGCAGGCACGCGCGTGCACCCACCTCACCCTGGCAACTTTCTGCGGGCACAGCCAGCACGGCTCTGCAGACACCTCTGCACCCAGAAAGGGCCGTCCCAGCTTGTCCCCAAGCGCCCAGGGCCAGCCCCTGCAGCCAGGGCAGATCGCAGGCAGCTCTGAGCTCACGTTCAGTGGTTTCCAGGCACGTTGTGTCACCCACGGCCCCCCGCGTACCCCTCACGGGGCTGATGGTGATGGAGCAGACACCAGCAGGACGTGGATGGGTGCGTGGGGGCTGTACCTGATGAGGAGCATCCCACCTTGGGTGACTCTGGTGCCAGCAGCTTTAGAAGCCAGCTCCCACCTAGGGGGGAGGCCCTGCTGGGCGTCAGTGGGATCCCCAAAGGGATGCCCCCAGTTTGGGAGGGCTTGCAGCAGCCAGGATGAGGTTCCTTGGCACTGAGAGGCCCTGAGAGCTCCACAGCCACCCTTGCTCTGGTGAGCAGCAAATCCGGCGTAATCAGGCACAACTGCCAGAAGGTGGAGGAGAAAGGGGCACGGACATCCTGACATCCCAAACCTCCACGCGAAGGGAGATGGAAGGGCAGGAGAGCCGTGCGTTGGTGCCCCGGCTGTGCTCACCTAGGTGCCAGCCCTCAGCAGTCCCCTACCCCAAAAGGTCGCCCACAGGACCCAGTTGCCCTCGCTGGCTCATGGTGAGGTTGAGGAGCCCCTCTCCAGGGGGGACCCCGCACTCTCCCCCCTCCAGCACTGCCCCATTCACAAATCCTCCTCTCCCCTCCAGCCCCGTCCCCTCCCGACCCCGGTGGCCCTCGCGTGGCGCCGCTTGGCCGCGTTTCTCGACACAGCCGGGACGATGTCAACAGCGCCCAGCCCTGCTTCTATACGGCCCCCCTGGGAAAGCCTCCGGAGCGCGAGGCCCCGCGCTGGCCAGGGCCGCCAGGCTCCCGGCTCCTCGGGCAAGGGCTCCTATTGCTTCAGCTCCCAGACAATGGGAGGTGGCGGGGGGCTCTCACAGCCCCGAGGCCGCGGGCTGCATTTCCCATCGGGGCCACGGCCAGAGCTGCCACATCACCTCCCAGCACAGCGGTGCTGGGCTCTTCTCTCCGGAGCGGCCCCATGCCCAGCGACCCGCGGTGCGTGGCCTAGGATTTTCGGTTTTCATTTGGTTTGTGTTTTGGTTTCTGCTCTATGCTTGCAGCGCACGGGCCGTTCTCCCCTTCTCAGGTGCCTCTCCCTTTTGCCTGCCCCGTGGCTTTTCACTGAGTGACCTGGAGCTCATCCCTCACCGGCTCTGCCAGGCGCACGAAGCCTGTCCCAGCCCCTTGCTCCCCAGCCCCGGCACAGGGCGAAGCCCAGACCCACCTCTGCAGGTGGGAGGACTGGGGAGGGACAGAGGGACAGGGCATGGACCCCTCTGCTCCCCTGCTGCCACCAGCCCTGGGAGCAGGTCCCTCCTGGGGGTGCTCTCCATGTGAGCCCCGACCCGTGTCCATCCCCGCCCCCGTCCTGCCACCCAGCACGGGCCATCGATCCCCCCCTTGGAGGGAAGCGGGGCAGGGATGCAGCACCCTCTGCTCTCCCTGCACCCCTCCTGTGCCTTCCCTGGCATTTTTCAGCATCTCCTGGAAGAGATGAGCATGCACACACTTCACCAGGGCCCCTACACTTACCTGGGGTGAGAAGTCCCTGATCCTCACCCAGTTTGGGGCTCCGTCACCCTATATTCTACATGTCCTTTATCTGCTCCCCAGCCTGCTTGCCCCCAGCCCGAGTCACGCCCCGCACCCAAGGGATGAGGAGCACGGGGGCGAAGGTGGCACGCCACGCCAGCAGGACGGCCACCCCGCGGGGGGCAGCCTTTGGGGCCGCCTGGCGGAGCCCCCCCCGGGCTGCGGCCCCATGCTGCTCCCAGCTGCGAGCACTCGGAGCGAGGGAGGGGAGCGGGTTTTGCAGCCCACAAAAGCAGATGTTGCTAATTGAGCCTTTGAGCTGCGTGCCAAGCTGGGGCATGGAGGCTCTGCCCGGGCTTCAGAACAGCTGCCAGGTCTCTGGCTTTGAAGATCATTGGGGGGGGGGGGGGAGAGAGGGGGCTGGGGGGGGCTGTGCATGCATATCAGATTCAGGCTGCAACCCACAGCCAGGCTGAGACCTGCGCCTCTGCACCCACGGCTGGGGGGGGGGCACGAATGCTCCTCCTGCTGGGGCAGGGGTCTTTGGGTCCGGGCCTCAGCCACCGTGGGTCGGGGCAGCTCGACCCCACGGCGCTGGGGGGAAGGCGGCACCTCCAGGCACTGGTGGCTGCTCCTGTTTTATTCATTTTATTCATTTATTTGGTGGTTAAAGCTGAAACGCCCTTGTTAGCAGTGGCAGGCCCTGGAGATGCCTGGGGGGAGAGGAGCATCACGGCCCCCGGGAGCATCCCCAGCCCCCCCCCCCCCCCGCCCCGGAGCATCCCTGTCCCTCTGCTGCCCCCGCGTGGGCCACCGGCACCGCTGCGCCCCTCGGCCCAGCCCCACGCGTGGGCGACCCGAGTAATAGGGGGATGCTGCTGGAGGGCTCCCAGCAGGAAAATGGGAGCCGGGAAAATCCCCAGGGACAGGGCACCGGGGTGACACCAGCGCAGGGGGCCTGCCCCCAGGGCGCAGCCCCCCAGGGCAGGCAGAGACTGCTCCCCAGGAGCCCCAGCCAAAGGCAGGGCTCAAGACAAGCCCCAAAGTGCCTCCAAGGGCCCTCCCCAGGGAGGAATTACCTGCACAGCATGGCTGGTGTCCATCCTAGAGGCACGGCCAGAGGGGGGCCGGAAACAAGCATGCCTGCACCAAGCACAGAAAGGGGCAGAGAGCCCTGGCCTGAGCTTAAATGGAGCCGTGGGCAGGTGTGGGGAGCCCAGGTGAGGATATTCAGGGCCGTCACAGCCCGTCAGTGCCCCCTCTTTGCTCCCTTACCCATTTTGGCTGCTGCATCCCTGTGCCCACCCGCTGGCGGTGCTGGGGACACGGGCAGGGCTGGGGCGCGCCCATCCCGCCCTTTTCGTTTTTCTTTCCAAACAAACCTTCATCCCTGGGGATTAGCGTCTGTCCTTCGGGACTGACCCTGGGCTGATAGCAGCCCCTTCCCCCAGCTGCCCCCATCGCAGCCGGGGCAGGTTTTAACCGGGGAGCAGGCAGGTGGTCAAACAAACCATCCCTCTAGTGGGGGGGGAGGCACGGGGAGGGGAAGGGCTGTGCCAGAGCGGGGCAGGCAGAGGGGAGGCACAGCAAAAGGGACAGGGGCAGGAGCCTTCGGCCTCGGCTGGGGCAGACCTGAACCCGGCAAGGCAGGTTGGGGCCAGCACGGTGGCTGCTTGCCCCGGTCCCAGGGGCCCTCTGCTGCTTGGCCAGGGGTCCCCACGGGCAGCGCTGAGCCTCCTGCCGGCCTCGGGCCTCGCTGCTGCCTCCCTCTGTGTGAGCATCAGAGCCCTGGGGTCCCTGCCTGACCGTGGGGTTCGGCTGGTGTGAGCTGAATTAGAGGTCCGTCACCTTATTTTGTGCAATTAAACACCTGCTCTGAGGGGCACTGTGTCCTGCACCTCCCCAAAGCGGAGGCTGAAAAGGAGCCAGAGGCCAAAAAGGGTGGGGAGCCCAGGAAAAAAAAGTAGAGGTCAAAGAGGGGTGGGAAGGCCAGACAAAAAGGAGAGGCCAAAAAGGGGTGGGAGGGCAAGTAAAAGAATTAAAATTGTGGTAGGGAAAAAGCAAACAAACAAAAAAAAGAAACACAGAGGCTGAGAAAAAGTGGGAACTGAAATAGGTGGGAGGCGAAAAGAGTTGGAAGCCCAGAGGGAAAAATAAAATAAAATAGAGGCCAAAAGAGAAATGGGCAGCCTGAACGGGATGTGAGGCTGGAAAAGGGTTGGAGGCCAAGAAGGGGCTGAAAAAGAGGTCGGGACTGAGAAGTAGTGGGAGGCTGAGGAACGGAGGGAGGCCTGAAGGAGAGGGGAAGAGAAAGGGGTGTGGGAGGCTGGAGGGTGTTGGAGACCAGAAAAATTGGAGTCCGAAAAGGAGAGGGAGGCCAGCAAGAAGCGGAGGGCCAAAAAAAAAAAGGGGGAGGCTGAAGTGGAGCGGGAGGCTGAGAGGGGGAGGTCGGGCGTGGCGGGGCAGAGGTCCCCAGTGCCCGCATCTGCCTGGGTGTGCCATGAGCCGGGCGGGCACTAGAGGACAGCCGAGCTCCACGGAAGGGGCCGGGAGCAGCCTCCAGCCCAGCACCCCCGTGTCCCTCCCGGCACCCCCGCAGCCCCCAGCCCACCGCAGCCTCCCGCCGGCCTCCCGGGGGCTGGGGGGCCGGGGGCTGCGTGCGGGACCCCCCCCCCCCGCCCCGAGTGGGGTGGAACCGGGTGTGTGTGTGTGGGGGTGCTCGGTGCCTGCGCTGGGGCGGGGGGCTGCGGGGTGCCGGGGCGGGATTCACATCCCAGCCCCGAGCGGTTCTCGGGGGGCAGGAAGCACCCGGGGAGGTTCCCACTGCGGCTCTGCCCCGCAGCTGCTGCCGTTGCATAGGAAATATGGGAAAGGTTTTGGGAGCTCCCCGGTTTCGGGTCAGACAGGGTGGGGGCTGCCGAGCCCCGCCGCAGGGAGCTGCCGCTGCTTGGAAATTAAGGAAGGGAGAAGGAAGGTAGGAAATCCTGGCTGGGGTGGTGCCCGCAGCCCTCGTGCCGTGCCGCTGCTGGGCTCTGGCTCTGCCTGGGGGACCCGTGGCATCCTCGGGGGTGACCCCACTGTGCACCCCCAGCCCAGCCAAGCCTGGCATCGGCTCCGGGCATCACAGCAAGGAAGGCAAAATGAGCCAGGGAGAGGAAAGCGCTAACAGCATGGCCGTGGTGGAGACATGGCCCTCTGCAGAAACACCTCCTGCTCCATCCCGTTGTGCTGGAGAAGCCGGGGGCCGGGTGTCCCCGCGTGGCGAGGGGCCTCCCGGGTGCACGTCCCCACCGTGGGGCGCAGGGCGGGGGCCGGGGCACGCAGCCCCTGCTCGGGGTGAGCGGAGCAGCTGTGTTTACTTTCCATCCACTGGAGGGAACAACAGGGGATTTTTTTTGTTTTGTTTTGCTTTATTCCATTTCATTTTTCTTCTTTTTTTTTTTTTTTTCCGAGGCTTTGCGTGTCCTTCACCAGCCAGAAACCATCACGTAAACATCCGGCCCCTTCGCCAGGCGGAGAGCGCACGGCGAGGGAGGACGCGTCCTGCCTCCCCCTCCGGCCTCCCCTGCCACGGGTCCGGGTGGCACCGGGGGGATCCCCCCGGGATGGGCAGGGTTGGCACACTCAGGCCATGTCCCCAGCACGAGGGACGTGGGGGACAGAGGCTGAGCGCCGGTGGCAGCCAGCTCGGAGGAACGCAGTCCGTCTCTTCGGAGAGATTTCGGAGCTCGTGCTGTGCCGGGGCAGGAGGCGCGGGGAGGCCCTGAGCACCTCTGCCAAGACTTAATCAGCAGGTTTGTTCCGAGTTGTGGCCGGCCTGATTAATCCAGGCTGTCTCTGCTGGGATGCTGATTTCAGAGCCTGCCGCCGAGAGCAAATTTCTGGCTATTGTGCGCAGAAAATTGCTCAGGTTCTGGCTGAATTATCTGTGTCCAGGGAAACGGAGCCATACCTGGGTGGGACCAATGCTAACGGCTGCCTGTGGGGCCGGTGCCCTGCCGGGGGTGCCTGAGGGGCTCCGGGGGCTTGGGACAAAGCTGAGGCTCAGGGGCACTGCAGCCGGACACTGAGGGGGAGACGGGACCTACGGCTGGCCCCGAGCATCGTGCCCTGCAGCGCGGAGGAGAGGAAGCATCGCGCTTCAAAGCGAGCCTTACCCTCCAAGCTCCTGGGTCATTCCCCACCAGCCTTTTGGCCGAGGGGCTGCAGCCAGGCAGAGCATCCTCGGGTTTGGGGCAGGTGGGAGCATCCTGGAGGGATCCCTGCGGGGCCCTCCCTGCCGGCGTGGCCGGGAGAGCAGCCCCAGCGCCCGGGCGAGGCCTGGCGGCGGCGGAGGATTTGCTTTGTTTACTCTGCAACTTTGGCTATGGCTGGAGTTTGTTAAGGGGTCAGGCTGATTGGGCTGTTTTCCTGTACTTTACAATTTCCTATGTGGTACTTTAATAGACGTTAGGGCGCCTACAGCTACAGAGAGGCACTTTATTTTATTTTAGAAATGGAAGTAAATAAAGAAATAAATGCACCCAGCCATCGCCTCCCCCTCCCTGGCCGCCTCGTTCGCTCGCTATCTCTCCGCAGTCCCTCACCAGCTTCCTCTGGCTCGGGGGAACCTCGTTTAAACCAACCACAATATATTTTTAACGAGGACTGTTAATTAGCCCCGGCCCCAGCCTGCTGCGCGGGGCTGCCTCGCGGGCCGGGGCTGTGCGGCGCAGCGGGGCGGCGGGGCCGGGGCTCTCTCCTTGGTGTGGAGACACCAGTGGGGGAGCCTTGGCAGTCAGTGCGTGATCTGTGCTCGAAGAAGGCTCCTCGGGAGGAAGGATTTCTTTGGGATGGGGCAGAGGAATGGGAGGCCAGCAGGGAGGACACCAGCACGATGCTGGAGCAGCCCCCGAGGCAGGCAGTGCTCTCCCCTTCACCACGGCGCATCTCATCCCGGTTCCTGGGAAGGCTGTGACATTTTCTGCTGCTTTTTCGTCTCCAGAGGAGGAGGCGGGGCAGGGCACGGGGCTGCCCGGTGCCCAGGGTGGCCGTGCAGCCGGAGGGGAGGTCACCCATCACTGCAGCAGTGGCACGGCCCCGCGGCACGGCAGGCACCCGCGCTCGGTGGCATCCTGCCCGCGGGGCACAGGGACCTGCTGCCGGTGCTTTGCTTTTGCACAAACAGCGGGGCTGGTGCATTGATAAGGTGCCAGCGGTGCCTTTCTCTGGGCCTTTCCCTGCTCTCCCAAGCCCCGAGGGCAAACATTCCTGGCATATTTGTCATGTTCGGCTCAATACAGCATCCTTCAGAAAAGAAAAAAATCAAATAAAAGAAAATCCGGTTCTTCCACTGCTCCCTTTAGCGTTCTTTTACACTTAAGCTTTTTAATTCCAGCCCTGAATAACACTCTTTATGGGGAGGCCTGAAAAGCTGCAGCCGGGGCGGGGGGGGGGGGGTGAGCACAGGGGTGGGGGGTTATGGGGGGGCACGGGGGGAGCACTGGGGTGGGGGGTTATGGGGGAGCACTGGGTGTCACCCCCACTCCCGGCACCCCAGCCATAGGGACTGACAAATAACAGGGCTCACGTGCACCATCTATTGGGGTAAAGCAGGGGGAGCCTTGATCCCAGGCAGCTCTGGTACCCCCAAGGACTGGGTGTGATGGTCCCCGTGCTGGGTTGGGATGGTGGCACTGGGGACGTCACCCCGGGGCCGAGTGCCTACAGGTGGAGGTCCCCAGCACAGCCGCTTTCCTCTTCTCCTTACCCCACCCCTTTCCCCTTTTCCATCCCCTTCCTCTCTTCCCCTCTCACCTGCCACCCTCCTCCTCCTCCTTTCTGCCCCCAAGGCGGTAAAACCCCCACGGGGCACGTTTCTCACTGCTGGTTTGCCAGGCTGGGGCTCAGCGGGGCCGGGCAGTGCCACCTCCACATCTCACAACGAACCTCCCCATCTGCCCATCCGCGCCCCGCAGCCTGGGCACGGTGCCCCGGGCCGGCCGCTCGCCCTGCCCTGCCCTGCCCTGCCCTGCCCTGCCCTGCCCTGCCCTGCCGCGGCTTGCTCGGCGCTGGGGCTGCCTAGCTCCATTTCAAAGGACACCTGGGTACGGGGGCGAGCGCCACGCCGCTTCAGAGAGCTCGCTGAGCTTGGGAAAAAGCCTCCGAGGCTCTTCCCCAGCTGCTCGCCTCCCCGCCACTCGCCCATCAGCCCGCGCCGCTGGCACGCTGCCTCCCCGCCGCGGACACGCACAAGCCCGGGCAGCGCGGAGGAGGCTGGCGGGGCTGCCACGGGCACCCCGGCCTCGGGGCTCCACCTCTGGGGTGCGGGATGGGACGAGCATCCCCTGGCCCCGGGATGAGCATCCTGCCAGGCGAGGGGTCCCGGCAGAGCCCCGCTCCCTGCCTGCAGCTGGACGCGGTGCTCGCTGCCTTCCCACTGCCTCCTCCTCGCCCTCCCCGAGGAAAGTGATGTTTTTGGAGGAGAATGAAAGAAAAGCAGGGAGCGCTCGCTGCGCTAATTCTGTCAGGGAGCCAAGAAATATGAAGCGCCCCTTTGTTTTCCGAGCAATTATCCTCCCCGAGTTGGCTTTTTGTATCTCGGTGTGTAAAACCAGCCATTACATCCTCCCTTATCTGCGGGGAGCGCAGATCTCTGCCTGCTCCCCGTGCTGCCCCGCGCTGCCCTGTGCTCCCGACCTCTCTGCCTCGGGCACTTTCCGGGCAGCACCAACTGCGGGTCGGGCTGGTCCTGAGCACGGGCATTTGCTAAGAGCAGTTTCTGACCCATTTTGTGGGTATTTCCACCGAGCCATCTCCTGCAACGCCCCTGGCAGCTCCCGGGGTGCAAGGGCCGGTGTCCCCCAGGCTGGGCAGGGCTGGCCGAGCGCTGCGCCTGCAGGCACCGCAGGAAAAGGAGCCGGGAGTGTTTGCAGTGAGAGGCAGGGCTTTATTGGGCCCTGATAAGAAAGCAGGGGGAATTGCCCCGTGTTGGTGGTGGCCTTGGTAGGAGCAGGAAGGAGTCGCTCCGTGGCTCCCAGGCCGATGGCTTGTCCTGCTTCTTTGAATGATGAAAGCAAAGGCTGGCAGAGCTCCTCAGTCCTCGCTCAGGAAACCCGTGGACAGAGCGAAGCTGCAGCCCTCACCCCTCACCATTCAGCCACGTCCCGGCCATGCCCTCGCTCTGGGGTCCGGACCCCAGACCACCAGGCACCCGCACACCCCCCTGCGGCGTCCCATCTCTCCTTATCTCCCCACTTATCTATCTTCAGGGCTGGCAGATTTTACGAGGGGCTTTTCTTTAGGACGCAGAGCAAATCTGCTGCTTATAAACGCGGAGCCCGCGTTTATAAGCCTAAATATATGGTATATAAGTATATGGTATATAAGCATAAGTGTAAGGTGCAGCACGTGCTGCAGGCACTTCCCCGGCGCTCCCCAGGTGGCACAGGTCTTCCCTGTGGCTCCACCAGCACCTGCCCTTTGGCCTCTGTGCCTGCTGCTCTGGTTCTGCCCCGCAGCTCTGGTGATCCCTCACAGTCCTGCCCTCGTAGCCCTGCCCTGCACAATCCCCCAGGCTGCCTGCATTGCATCTGCTGCGAGAAGATGCTGTGATGGAAAGTGCGCAGTGACCGGCCTGCTCCGTGGCCAGCTCTCCTCTCTGCTGGCCGTGTGCTTTCACACCTCCTGCTTGTGGCGGCTCTGCCTGCCCAGCAAAAACCCATTTTGAAAGTCCATGGGCCTAAAACTTTACACAAATGCAAGAGGAGACTTGAAAAGTGCATGGAAAAGTAGCTTCTGTGGGGTCGCTGCTCCCAGATCAGCCTGGGCTGGAAACAATGAGAGGCTGGGGAAGCACCTGGGGAAGCATCACACGTGCTGTGCTCTTCTTACTCTTCGTCAGGTTTCTGCTCCCGTTGCAGATGGACCTGGGGTAGAGGTGCTTCTATGCTCCGACAGCCTGACCCCATGCTGCCCTTCTGGGTAAAAAGTGCCACTGGAAGTAGCTGGCGGCTTACAACTTGGCTGGGTTTCCTGGCCGAAGGACCCAAGCCGTGTTCCTGCCTTCAGCCCCTTCCTGTCCCTCCTCCTCCCGCCCAGGATTAGGGCCTCGAGACCTCCACGTGCACAGAGACCTTGACAGCAAGCGGGCTGGGGCGGCCCCGAGCGCCCCCGTGCAGGGCGCAGCTGCGGGGGCTCAGCGGGGGAAGCCGCGGCCCCATAAACAAGCTGCAAGCCGGAGAGCATCCTCGGAAAGGAGCCCCCCTCCCCGGCCCTCCCCACAGCTGCAGCTGCCTCCGGTCTGCAGCGGGTCCGGGTGGGCCGATAAACACCGCCGGCGGTCCGTAAACAGCCCCAGCCTAAACAGGACGGGGACGGTCGCATCCGTCCCCAGCTCCGCCAGGACGGGCTGCCTCGGGTCCTCTCGCCGTGGTGAAGAAAGCCTGGAGGGGCTGCTGGTGAAAAAATGAGAAACCCGTGGCTTAAATCTGATTTTCACGTCTGTCTGAAGGTGCTCTGTTCACGCTCGGGGCTTTTTGTCCCAGAGACAGCAGCCGGCTGGCTTAATGCTGATGGACGAGCCCTTCGCTCGCTCTCGGGCTGCCCGGAGGAAGCAGTGAAAGCCATTTCGTGTGCTGGTGGCTGGGAAGAGCAGAAGAAGCCACTGCCCAAGGCAACAGAGGTCTCATGCAAAGCCTGGACACAAATTATCCTGCTCGTTTTAGGATGAGGACACGAGCACAGCCGTGGAGGGGAGGCACAAAGCGGCACGGCAGCACCGTGGGTGCCGCGGGGCAGGGCTGCACCCGCACACCCCACGTCTGCGCGGGGAGGCTCGGTCCCTATCGCAGGCAGCCTGAAATAAACGGGCTGACAGCTCGGCCAGGAAGGGCTTTCCTGGCGGGGGGCGCGGGGGCCGAGCCAGCCGGCGGGGTCTGGCCCCTTCCTCGGGAACGTCTTTGCTCTGATGGCAAACACAAGCGCGTGTGCCTAGGTGTAAGCCAAGCAGCCCGTGCCAGGTCTTGCTACCTACTTAATACCTGGGGCCCGCTCGGTGGTGACGACTCCCTCCTGGGTCGTGAATATTTTTAGCACTCTGCTACAGCGATTTTAGTACCCAGAGAGGCCGGGTCCTGGCTGGCCTCAGCAGGCAGTGCTGGGGCCAGTGATGTTATTCCAAGGATGTCTTCCCCTATACAGAGCCCACGGGACCTACAGAATATCCTGATCTATTTTTCTCTCTCTCTTTTTTTTTTTTTTTTTAAACTTTCTCTGATGTAAGCGGAAATAAATCTGCTGCTTTGGAAGCTGGGGAAGCTGCAGGTCCCTCTGCTGCTTTGGTGCGGGGCTGGGAGCTCGAACAAAGGGCAGATCTGTCCCTCCTCACCCCCCCCCCCCGGGGCCAGGGCTGCAGAAAGCATCCGTGCTGAGAGCCGAGCTGTGGCTGTGCCCCTGCCCTTTGGTCTGCGCGAGGGGCTCCATCTGGAAGCACTAAGGACGGAGGGGAAACTGAGTTCCCAGTATTGTGCTTGGCTGCGCTCTTGTTGTAGCGACTGCTGTTAATGCAAATCCCGTGTTGATTTTCTCCAGCTCGCTTAGCTTGGTCGCGAGGCGAGAGCAGGATTTCTCTCCAGCTGGAGCCAGGAGGTGGCTGCGGAGGCGGGGGGGGGGGGGGGGGGGGTCCGGTCACGCAGGGCATGGGGCAGCACAGCCCCCAGGTTCACCCACGCACTGCCCCGGGTGGCGTGGGGATGAGACCACCGGGGCCGCCTTGTGCCCCCCAGGCAGCCGCCCCTGGGTTCGCTGGGCTCAGGAAGGCATGTTTGGGATATACGGGATGGGATTGCAGAAGCCACGGGCAGCTCACCCCGAGCACCCGGGGCAGGATCTGCTTTTCCAAAAGGCACGGGCGTTTGTGGGTGGGAAGCACCCGGGTGCGCCTGGGCGCTGGGCAGGGCGCGTGTGGCAGCCCTGGGTCACTTCTCAGCTGGGGCTGAGCTCTGGAGAGCTTCAGCCGGGAACGAGAAAAATTCCTCTGACGCGGGGAGTGAGCACCAACACCTCTCCGTCACCTCGGCCCGGAGCTGCCGGGTGCAGGCGAGGGTTTTCCTGCCCTCAAAGGGCCCCGCGCCCTGCGCAGCTGCCCTGCAGCCTCCCCTCCCCGCACCGAGGGTAGGGGCAGGGTCAGCAGGTGACAATTTGAGCAAAAACTGATCCCATTCCAGGTTCTTGAAGTCATTTTGCCTTTGTAATGTGCTAATTCCTGGGCCCAGAGAATAATTGGTTCCAGACCCTGGAGCATTTCTGCAGGAGGGTGATGGCTCTTGGCAGCCCTTCCCACCTCCAGCGGGAACCTGCAGCTGTGGCGGGGCCACGGCGCGGCTCGTGCTGCGGGAGGACGGCACGGGGACGGCCCCAGCTCCCCGAGCTGCTGCCACCGAGCCCAATCCTGCCCACAGCAGGGACGGGGAAGGGCCTGGGCAGTGCATGCTGCTCTGCCCTTGGTGGCTGCGGGATGCAGCCTGGGGTAGCGCCTGCCGCTGCTGCTCATCCTCCCTGGCCGCCGGCCGTGCCCCCCGCCGTGGGGGACATCTGCTCATGCTTTTCTCTTTGCCTCCAGCTCCCCAGGCCGGAGGTGTTGCTTCAATCTTTCCGAGGGTTCAGGGAGGTCAAAGACTTTTTCCGACGGTTCCCATCGGGCTGCACCTTCCCCAGATTGCATCAACACGAGAGACCGAGAGACCGCGCTATCCGCCGCGCCTGGCCCCGCAGTTAGCTCATCCCTTGGCCGGGATGTTCCCATCCTGTTTGGATTTATTCACCCATCTGCCACGGATCCCGGGGGCCGCTTCGGGTCTGCCCTCCTGGGGACCCCTGGTCGGAGCACCTGCAAGTGCGGGTGCCCCCTGCGTGAGCATCAGAACTGGGGGTCCCAACAGCAACTTGAGCCCCATCTCTGCCCTCCTGTGGGGCTGGGATCGCTGCAGGGGTGCGCAGGACTGCCCTCCCCACGGCTGCAGCTGTGGCTCGTCCTCTGCTTGTCCCCAGGGGTGTCTCATCCGAGGGAACAGCCACTGACGGGAGAAGGGGGGACAGGACCGACCGACAGAGTGACGAGATCCACGCGGAGGAGGCTGTTGGGAGGGGAAAGCGGCCCTGACCCAGAAGTGACCCAAAAGAGCAATAAACACAGAAAGAAGCCAAGGGACCCCCCGGGCGGGCGGTTTGTCACACGGTGCGGCTGGATGTCACTGTTGGCACTCGCTGCCCTGCGCTCCGGCTGCGTGCGGGCACTGTGCTCCCTGGCACCCGCTGGGCATCCCCAGGCAGGACGGGGTGCAGCCCCTGCCGTGTCCCCCCCGGGGGGCCAGGGGGGCAGGAGGGGGCCAGGGGAGGTGCGGGGTCGGGGGCAGCCAGCCCCACAGCGCTCCGAGCCCCAAGGGAGCCGCTGAGGATCCAGGAGCTTTTCTGGTGAAGACAGCGCTGGGGCAGAGTCAGCTTACATTTATTTTTTCCTCTAATAAAAAACTAATAAAGGAGAAAATGAAAAAATAATTTTCTGGAATTTGGCTCTGTCTGCCCGGTTTCCTTTGTCCGATCAGCAGGGGTGCGTACATGCTCGCGTGTGAGCTGCAGGTCACTGCGGCGTGGGTGCCTTCCCCTTCTCTTTCCCTGTCCCCTTCCCTTTCCCCCCTCCCCTTCTCTTTCCCTGTCTCCTTTTTTTCCCCTTCCCCTTTTTCCCTGGACGTGGGGGCCACATGGGGGGAGGCTGCAATGGGCGGAGGGGCGGGGGGCGGTGGGCACTGGATGCCATCCCATCCACACCTTGCCTCGGCCATTGCCTTTTTCTCAGAATATGATTTCCCTGAGACCCAATTTCATGTTTTAAGACAAATATACCCCCAGTCTGGGGACGGCCACGCTGCCGGCCGGCCACCGAGGCCACCAGGCTGGAGGTGCTGGGGGGAGCACAGGGCCGGGCCCCCCCGTGCCGAGCCCCGGGCTCAGCTGGGTACAAACGTCCCTGGTGCGTCCCCGTCTTGTTGTTGTTTTGGGCTTTGTGTCTCCCGGAGAAAGCCGCCCGGTGTAAATCTCCGCAAACGGCCCATCCTGCGTTATTTATGCTCGCAGTGGGACCCTTCGCGCTCTTTTATCCTGCCTCTTTAATACGAACCAGAGATTTTTTTGGCTTAAAAAAGTCTGCCGTGTTCCCGCTCCTTCCCCCGCCCAGCCCCGCTCCTTGGAAGTTCAGATAAGATTTATAGGGGCGAGGAGGGAGGCGGCGAGCAGGGGGTTAAGAGAGAGCCGCTTTTGGGGGTTCTTTGAAGATAAATTTAACTTGTTCTTATCTGCGCTTCGTGCACTCAGGAAAATGTTAACACCGGGGAGGGTGGCTGGGAAAGGTTGGGGGCTGTTTTTAAGCTTTACCCTGTTCCATTTTGGGTTCGGCACAGCAGCATTCATCCCTCCGGTGAGCGACGGCCAGGTACACGAGGCCGGTCCTCGCTCTCGCCCAGCAGCAGGCGCAGGGCACTGCCGGACTCGTGGGATGTTTTATTCCCCATCTCGGCTATCGGGGGCGGCCCCGTGGGGCACCAATCGAACACACACCCCCGCATCCGCTGACAGCACCGGGAGCGCGGCCCCGGCCCCGCAGCTGGGGCTAATGAGGGCCGGGCTCATTAATGACCCACGCGCTCACGGCGCAGCGCGGCCGCGCTGCCCCAAGCTTGGCGCCAGCGGTTATTAGTGCGCTGCCAGCCGGGTGGTGCGGGGGGACCCCAGCGGTGTGAGGGGGACTTCACGGTGCGCTTTGCTGGGATTTTACGCTTGCCCTCCAGGGCAAATTGATCCCGAAGCAGCGAGGCTGCCTCTGCCCGCGGGGTCTCTGCCCTCACCTCGGCGTTTGTGCCATACAGAAGTTCCCCAGCGCCTCCATGGGCTGATATCCCACTGCGATGCCCCAGGGCCAGCCAGCAGCACGGGCAGAGGATGCTAACACTTTTTTATGTTTTTTTTTTTTTCCTTTTTCCCCACACTTTCTTGCACTGGGAAATTTCAGGCTGAATGGTGGAAGGTTTTATCGACGGAGGGATGTGCGCTAGCAAGGACGGGACAAGGAGAAGAGGACTAGGTGTGTGCAGGAAACATTTCCCCCTCGCTGCCTGGCCTCCAGGACAAGGCATGGAGCATGGCCACGGGGAGGGAGGGGCTGCAGAAAGCCCTGGGGCAAGCAGGCACAGGGGCTGCTCGCGGGGCGCATCCTTCTCACAGCCCCGCAGCCAGGGGAGCCGCAGGACTGTGCGGAGCCGGGCTGGCTGCGTGTCACTGCAAAGGCCACTTCCCCCCGCTCGGCGGGACGGTGTCGTGGTGACCCGTGACCTCGGTGTCAGCAGGCATTAACGAGCTCCTCATGCCTGGCGGGGAGCGAGAAGCCAGCCCTCGAGGAGTTGGCTGGTGTTGGGGAGGCGAGGAGCATCCCCGCGTCGCAGCACCCCAGCGCCCCGCGGCTCCCTGCCCATCCCCAGCCCCTCGGGGTGCAGCCTGGCTCCTATCGCTGGTCTCCATCAGTAATTTATGTGCTGGGAATGGGGCTGCCAGGGCTGCTTTAATTCACGGGAGGAGGGAGGGCAGGTCCCTTCAGCCCGGCCATATATCTGCCGGGGGTTATCTAGGAATTCAGCCCCGCTATCGCCTCTCCGGCCAGGGTCCCTCTCCTCGCTCCGATGCACTCCAGGCTTGCTGCCTCCCTCCCCGGGTGGCTGGGTGCTAACCTCGTGCTGGGGATGGAAAGGGATCCTGGGGGGCAAGGATCCTGGGGGTTTGGCTCCTTGGTTTTCTGTCTTGTCTTCATTGCCCCTTCGGTGCCAGGGCTGCTGAGCAGCGCTCTGAGCGAACGGTTAAAGCCAGCCATAAGTGCTTGAGATCTAAACAGAAAGGACAAATGGTGAAAAATAAACCCGAGGTAGAAAGGGATGAAATAAATGACTTTCCTAAGACCATAGCAGCAGGTCTAGAAGTCAAATCAGTATCTTATCCACAGAGCAATGATGTTTTCCATGTGCTTTGTGCCCTCCCTGCGCAGTGCACTGTACGGAAAGCGCATAGGAAACCATTTCCTCTGCTTTTTACTCCCCCTCAAAGGTAAATGCCGCATAGAGCAGAGGCGATTCATCAGGCTGAGGACCTGTATTTATGTTTCAATCAACTGGAAATGAGTAAGTACCTGGGTAACAGGAGCGGGTATTTTGCATCTGGCTGTTGAAAGGTCAGGGACCCTTGGGGTCTCTGCTTCTCCTGATGCATGGGGCTGCGTGCTCACATGCTGCCCCCGCCAGCCCCTCTCGACCTGGGGAGGAGAGGTGGGCACTTCCTGGAGCTGGTGGCAAGGGGAGAGCCGGGGTGTCCGCTGCTCTTGCTCCCAACCACCCGATGTAAGTGTCTGGGGAGGTAAATCCGTGGTTATGGAGAGAGAGCAGTGTCCTGGGTATGTGATGCGCCCACCATGGCATTGTTTCCCAAACCCTTTGTTGCCACACCGGGGGTCGCAGCCTCCCCAACACCTGGGTCCTCCAAGCCCCACACTGCCGGGGATGAGCCGCCAGCATCCCAGAAATGCCCCGGGACAGCCTGGAGGGGCTCCTGGCAGTGGCTTTTTGGTGGTGGCAGTGCTCGGACAGGGGGCTCGGGAGCCAGAGCCCTTTGGGAAAGGCAGAGCCCTCGGGCAGGGAGGACGGGGGGAGCCCGGCAGCGGCTGGCACGGCTCGGCTGGCGAGGCAGAGGGCAGGGGCCCGCGGGGAGGCAGCTAAAAGGCTTCTTTCACATCAAGGAGCCCAGCTTGCCCGAAGGCAGGAGAAGCTGCAGCAGGTCACTTGTACGGGGGATGCAGGGGGATGCCGGGAGGCTGAGGCGAGGGTACGGAACAAAGCGCTCCAGCACATCAGAGGGAGAAATCCTGCAGGAGGATTTGGGCAGTCACGAGAAACCCAGAGGCAGTAAGAGCAAAACCAAGGAGGGAAGGGCACGGCAGAGGGCGGGGGTGATTCCTCCTCCCCAGGCTTCTGCAGAGCGTGCAGCTGCGACAGGGCCCTGCCGCGCGGGGGAGAGGGAGCCGCCGCCTCCGATGAGGGCTCCCAAAATAACTGGAGAGCCAGCGAGCGCCGAGGACAGGCAGCCTTTTCCGAGAGCCCAGAAGGATGAAGCAGCTCAGCTGCTAAACTAAATACATCAGGCTGGGAACTGTCCAAGGAACAGAATTTTCTATTAGAAATGCCGATTCATCAACTTTGTCATGAACTGCGATTTTTTTTTTTTCCGCTGCAAAAAAAAAAAAAGAGAAAAGCTGTCCAAATTACTGAATGTTTAGCTTTTTCTCTCTCAAACATCCTGAAATTAAATCTAATTGTAGGAAAACTTATTAAGAAATAAATGGTCTTCACGACTGAAACAAAAGCTTATGAAAACACTGGGAGAGCACGTTTCGACTGTCCTCAGCTCCTCTTTTCCCCTTCCCCACGTCCCTATTTCAGTCACTGAGCTCTGGCTCCCCACATCCTGCCCTATAGCTCGGGCTGGTGGTGGTGGCTGGCCAGGGGTGGGGAGCCCTGGGGGGGGGCACCGAGGGTCAGGGAGTGTTGGGGGGGACACGCCGCGAGCTGGGGAACACAACTCTTCCTCTTGATTCATCTCAAGGCAACGTGGGAGCCATTTGGTGTTCTGCCCCCAGGACTCTCAGAGAGGGATTGCAAAGCCTTCGAGGCATTACCAGGTGCTAAGGTTTTAACAAATGTTTTAATTAAGCTTGTGGTCCCTAAAAAAAAGACACCTTAGTGAAAGATTTGAGAAAATACCGTAGAGGAAATCTCTGCCATACAAAGAGCGAGGCTGTGTGAAGGCAGTAATGGCTCTAGCAGAAGTTCCCTCCATTGGATTTAAAGTGAGAAAAGATGTCTTAATTGCTAATCCAGAGAAATTCGGGGCAATGGCTGAAATGTCCCCTCCCAGCGCAAAGCGGATCTGCAGAGGATTCCTGCAAAGATTAATCATGGGACAAATTCCTGCTACACACAGAGGTGAACCCGAAGGCTGGAGGAGCTTCACGAGGCACCTCTGGAAAAGGGATTTTTCGTGCTGAAGAGGAAGCTGAAAGAGGCGTTTGCGCAGTGATTGCTCCTGGGTGCCCGGAGCGGTGCCTGTGCAGGGCTGGCAGGAGGACGGATGGAGCCGGCATCGCCGCTGGCAGCCGGAGCTGGCAGGGTGCTGGGAGCTGGGGGCAGAGCCCCTGCTGCATTTTGGGGACCACCTTACCCACAGGTGCTGCGAGCAGCAGGGCAGCAGGCAGGGTGCTGATGCCACGGGCCGCATCCTGTCCCACTGGTCCGCTTGATAACCCGGTGCTGGACGTGGCGGGGTAAAGCAGAGCCAGGCCAGGGTCTTGTTTTCCCATCTTCGTGGCGGGGGGCCAGGGAAGACCCCGGCGTCCTGAACCGTGTCTGGAAGCGTTTGCGCAGCCCCGGCTGGGAGGGGGTGGCCGGGAGGATGCGCGGGGCTGGGCCAGGCAGTGGCGAGGAGCGGAGCAGCCTGTGTGGCGGGGACGCACGATTTAGCGCAGCCGTCCTTCTGCCCGCTGCTGACGGCCTCCCAGCCCCCGGGGGTGCAAACGGGGATGGGGGGAGATGCGGCTCCTCCTGTCCCCGGGGCTCCTGGAGGAATTCCCCCTCGCTCGGCCCCCCCCCCCCCCCGTGCTGAGCCCATCCCAGTGACATGGGGCTGCTGCTGTGGTCCTGAGCGCAAAGCCCGAAGCGCAGTGCCACCCATTTCTGTTAGGTGTTATGGGGGGGGAGAGTAGATGTGCCACTGGGCTGTCACCTGCAGCGCGGAGCTGCTCCTGGTGCACAAGTGCCACCTGCGTAAGGGCTGTGGGACCCCGCGGGACACCCCAGCAGAGGGCTGGCAGGGCTGCTAAGCCCCAGCCTGGGTGAATTCAGCACCCCCGGGTGCGGAGAGCCCTGCTGCTGAGCACTGGGGAGGAAAGAGCCGGGGCAGCAAAGGTCCCGATCAAAGGCAGGTCACTCCCACGAACACATCTGAAGCCACCCAGCGCTCCCTTCCCGCTGAGCATCTGCCGGGTGATGTCCTTCAGGCGGCCCAGCAGAGGCGCATCTCGGGAGGAGGCTCGGAGGGGGAGGCTCAAAGGGAGCGCGAGGGCTCCGTGCGCAAGGCCGGGGGCACAGGGACGGGACTTTGGGGCATCCAGATGGGAACCGAGTCCGTCCTCTGCGGGACTGCCACGCGCAGTGCCAAGCCAGGGGGGTGCTGGTGTTGGGACAGCCTTTTTGTCGGTCTGGACGTGGAAACTGTGTGGGGAGAGAAAGAATTTGAAAATAAAAATGTTGGGAGGAATTTTTATTTTTTCCCTCTATATTACATATCAGTAAATGAATTTCTGTTGTCCAGCTTCCCCCTTTCCCCCCCGGTTTCTACAGGAGACATTGAAAACACACAGTTTTCCGTCTTTCCTACACGTGGGGGAGGCACTGGCCGTCCTGCAGCCGCTCCACCACCCCTTTATTTGACCGGGGAGCCCTGCCGGAGCCGTGTGGGAGCGCAGGGCAGGCAGGCACGGCTGTTCCCCGGCTTCATGAGCCTGACATGCCAGTGGCTGCGGGCAGGCCGCGTGCCCTGCAGCAGACGTCAGGCACGGGAAGGGAAGAAAGCGATTTTATCACCCAGGATGGAAGCCAGGAAGTTCCTCCTTGTATTCCCCGTGGCCCCAAAATCCCCCTCAGTCCCAGGCGGCTGGCCACCGTCACCTGGTGCAGCCCGGGGGGAAGAGCTCAGGACAGCAGCCAAGGGCACGCGGGGGGTGCAGGGAGCACAGAGCAGGGTTTCGGAGGAGAACCGGGTGGCGGCTGGGCGCCAAGGGCTGCGGCCGCGCTTCCCGTCTGCCCCGGGAGACTTTGCCCGCTGCGGCACCCCGCTGCCGTAGGGCCGATCCCGCAGCAAACACCTGGGTGGCTCCGCGCCAGGGCAGGGCGAAAGGAAAACAGAGGGCCGGAGGGCTCGGCGGGTCGCTCGGCTGCCTTATCTCCAGCGCCTGTTTGCTCCAAGATTAGGGCAGAGCCTAAAAAAAAAAAAAAAAAAAAAAAAAAAAAAAAAAAAAAAAAAAAAACCAAGGCAGGCCCAAGGAGCGGGGTCGGGTGGGTGCCGCGGGTCGGGGACTTCCCAGCGCAGCAGGGCTGGTGGGTAAAGTCCGGGCAGGCTGCAGGTGTGATTTATGACTCATTATTCCTCGGTACACGAGCTGGTTAATGAGCAATGAGGGGTCAGGCGGGCTCGGGGGGATGTGGTGAGGGGGCGGCCGGCTGGGCGCACCCATGGGAGCCCAAGGGCTGCACCCCGGGGCGAACCTCAGCTGCTGCCACCAGCTGGGACAGGGTGCAGCCATGGGGGGGGGCGGGGGGCAGGCTGGCAGGAAAGCCGCCCGAAACCTGGCAGAAACCAGCTGGGACCTGGGAAAACCTGGGTGCGAAGGAAGCAGCGCTGCTTGGAAGGCTGTGCCCGAGCACCAGCGGTGTCTGCTGGGTGGGGGGCGCTGGGGCTCACCCTGACCCCGAGCGCGAGGGGAGGGAGGATGGGGAGGGGGCCTCCTGCACCCCCCCAGCCCTGGGGGTGGCAGGGAGCACCTCTGGCTGCCCTCCCACCCCGGGGACCGAGCGGAGCAAACATTAACAGAAGGGAAAACACGAAACTAAAACCCCAAACGGAATGAAAGCGCTCCCCAGGGGGAGGGAGCAGAGAGCACGGGTGCCTTTGAGCCCAGGGGGGGTCTGTGGCAATGCCTGGGTGCTGGCGTCCCCCACGCTGGGGCCGTGCACCCGTAATGGGACCGTGCACCCATAATGGGGCTGTGCACCCACGCTGGGGCCATGCACCCGTAATGGGACCGTGCTCCCACCCTGGCTTGCTCAGTGCTCTTGGCACGGCTGAGGCACCCAGTCCCCAGGCAGGACCCCCCCAGCCCTGTGGGCTCCCCCACCCCCCGCGCATCCCTCGGAGCGTTTCTGAAGCTCTGATTCATGCCTTCCTGCCCCCGGGGGGCAGCCCCCTCCCCAGCCCTGACCCGGCCAGGTGTGGCCGTGGTGCGGAGGGGCTCTGCAGGCGAGGCCGGCCATGAATCACTGCCGGGGGCTCTGCAGCCTGCGGCTCGCTGCGGAGCGTGGCCGGAGCTGGGGAGCAGCGAGGTGTTGCTCACAGGTCAGCGGCGCCGGGCAAAGGGCGCTGCCCGGGGGTCTTCCTGTTTGCTCTGGGAAGGGGATCTGCAATAACAGCCTGTGCCGGCCAGGCGCGCTGACAGCACCCACACCTCCACGCCAGCAGCCCTGAGCTGCTCAATCCCGCGCTGTGCCCCGCAGCAGGATGGCTCTGAGCAGGGGCTGCAGGCAGCAGGACTGTGCAGAGCCCCTGTGGGGGTCTGGGGGCTTGTCCAAAGCAATCCAGGGGCTGCCACTCAGCATCGGGGCTCCTCTCCTTGGATCTCTGCAACCGTCCCGTGCATGGTGGCCGTACCGGTCGGGCATGCTCGGCCAGTGGCCACCTGCAGCATGAAGTGCTTCCAGCACCCTTGGGTGCACCCGTTTTGGGCAGCATCGCAGGAGCCATGCACTGGCTGGGGAGAGCTGCTGTGCCCCAGAGCTGTCTATGCAGGACGCTCAGGGCCCAGGGGAGCGATCTGTTTGCAGATGGGCTGAGAGCTCGCTCCCGTCCCTCCGGTGAAGCTGCCTTTTCATTAAAGTGGAATTCAGCCGAAAGGTCAGCGCAAACCCCTTCTGAGCTCACCGCCGCGCCGCAGCCCCCGCGAGCTGCCCACGCCGAGCTTCGCTGCGCTGGGAGGGGGCACAGCCCACCCTGCTCAAGCCTCAGGCTGTGCTCGTGGTGGGACAGACGTGCAGACAGACAGCCCGACCTCTGCACTGCCGGGGCTGTGAGACACCAGGGTGACGGTGGGGACAGCAGGGCAGCATCCTGCCCCTGGCACGCCTCTGCAAGGCTGGCCTCGTATCCGCAGCGCTGGAGGAGGCGGCCAAATCTGCCTCTCCAAATCCCTCCTGTTTTCTCTGTGATACGTATTTAGGGAAATGAGAAGAAAGTGGCGGAGAGGAGGTGGAGGGCCCAAATCTAATTTAAGTCGGCGCATTAGGCCGGGGATTTATTTAGCCCGGGGAGTGCTGGCTGCAAATGGGGCCCCCGGGAAGGCGCTCGGCCTGGGACGGCGGGAAGCTGCCGCTCCCGAGGCCTGGGGACAATAAGCTATAATTAATATCTGCGAGGAATTAGAAAGGATTTGGAGAGAAAATGGCCTTCATTAAGCAGCAAGGCGATCTCAGCTTCATTAGCCATCCGCTTTCCTAAATGGTGCAGGGCCAGGTGGCCACCAGCGACTGTCGCCCCCCCCGGCCCCGCTCCCGGGGATCGGATATCAGGGGAATTAAGCAAGAAACAGGACACAAATCCCCCGGCTCCTCTCTAAGCCGCTCGGCACACCACCAGGTGCCTCCCAGGAGACCCGGAGCTGGTTCTGTCTCCCCTTGTCACCACAGCCCAGCCTTCCTCTTCGCCTCCTCTTCCTCGCTGCACACCGCAGCCACACTTCGCATCCTGCCCTGCCAAAAGCCAACGCAGCCCAGGCGACCCATTCAGCGCTGGCTGACCCCGGCCTGTAATCGACAGGTAGGAAATAAATAATGCCAGAAAGATAAACAGAGTAAATACGGCCTTGGCTAGTTCATTTCAGAAAATGTTTGCAGAAGGAACGTGCCCATCCCGCCCGGCGTGAGTCAGCAGCCAGGCAGGGTGTGCCGGGGGGGGACGGTGGCAGGATCCTGCCTGCACCCGTGGGGGCTCCCCAGAGCTGGTGCAGGGTGAGCAGCACCCGGCTTTTCCTGCCCCTGCTTCTTCCAGCCCCACTCTTCCTCTGTGCATTGTGCAGAGCCTGCAGGTCACCCTGCACCAGGGTGGGTGCCAGGACCCTTGGGTGCCCCCAGCTCCCCCAGGGGGCTGCTCGCCCCACAGCTCCTGGTGCCAAGCTGCGCAGCAAGGGGGTGCTTGCTCAGTTGTTGCTGACTTCGTGGGACCAGGATCCCAGCTTCAGGCTCCCAGATCTTCGGGGAGGAGGGCTTGTGAGGAGCCCTGAGTGCTCACAGCTGCCTCTGGTTGTACCCCAAAACCCCGCTGTGCCTCTGGGGACCTCAGCGGGGTCTGACCATGGTGACCCCGCAGGGCAGTAGTGAGAGCAGCAGGCCCCGGGTGGGAGATGTTCAGCAGTAAGCCAGGTGCGTAGCCCCGTGATTTATCTCACCTTTGTCACAACTTTGCTTTTCCCTTCTCTCCTCACATCTGTCCACAAGTGCCCCGTGACAGCTCCGGCTGCCGGCTGCACCCCTGTGCCTGCCGCCCATGTGTGCCCCGCTAATTGGCGCTGACGGATGAGGGAAGGAGCAGAAACGCGGCTCCCACCCCACAGGACAGCTTGGTGTGACAGTGACAGATCGGCCTCCTGCCACCAAGCAGGGACCTTGGGCTGCGCTGCCCCGGCACAGGCGGTGGGGACTCGTGGGGAGGTCCTGGGAGCGCACCGAGTTTTGGGGATTTTTGGTTCCTCCACGCTGGGAGGGATGTGCGGGTTTGCTGGCACCCCGGCGGGCATGAGACAGGAACCAGGGGGCTTGGGGAGACTCCTCCAGAGCGGGGGGCAAACTCTTAGAAAGCATTGGGGGAGTTCCTTGAAACTTTGGGGGTGTTGCTGAAGTGCGGGTGGAAAAGTTCTAGAAAGCACAAAGAAAATGGTTAGAAATCAGCAGGAAAAGTCCTAGGAAGGTCTGCGGCTGTGCAACTTCTGGGAAACAGTGGAAGAGTCTGGGGAAAGCCCTAGAACAAGGATTTCCTCAGTGGGGAAATGTCTGAAAAGCATTTGGAGAATTTAATAGGAAGATTCTAGACAGAGGAATTTCTTGAGAGCACTTGTGGGCTTCTTGAAATGCGAAGGGATGCTCCTGGGTGGGTTGTAGATAAGGAAATACCAGAAAACTCCCTGGAAGCCTGGAAAATTCCTGAGAAGGTTGAGATGGATGAAGGTGAATGAAGCTCTGGGGCACTCCTTGGAGTGTTCCTGATTGGAGAAGTCCCATGAAGCCCTTGAATATTCCTGGAAAAGTGCTAGACACAAGGCAAAGAACAACCTGTGAACATCATAGAAAGGATTTAGACTGAGGATTTCCTAGAAGGAGCTGGAAAATTCCTAGACAAAAGTGGGGCTTTGCAAGGAAGGAGCTGGACGAAGGATTTATGAGGAACACCCGCTCCCCGAACTCACAGTCTGCCCTAGAAAAAAACCCCTAGAGAGCACTGACGTCTGGGTCCCCAGAAAGCTCCAGTCGCTTCCCAAGGGGCTCCAGGTGAAGGGCTCAGACGTGGTGCTTGATCTCCTTCGGTTTTCTTTCCTCACTTGTGAGCTCTCCATCCTTCCCGGACAGCCGAGCTGCTGGGACAGGGCCCTCTCATCTCGCAGCCCCCACGTGTTGTTTGACGGCCGTGCTCGGATGGACACCGCACATCAAAGGGCTCGGCCGGGAAGGCAGCTGGGCCGGGGTCGGTGTGAGCCTCAGCACGGCCAAGCCCCGGCGCCGTGTCCGCGGGCTGGCTCTGAACAAGGACAAAGAGGTTTGTCAGGAGCCCTCCCGGTTCTGCCTGGTGCCAGGGGTAGGGCTGCCCAGGGGGAGACTCCTGCGGGGATGAGCCCCAAGCCCACCGAAGCCACAAGCATTTCTGCTTGTTTGTTTTAAAGCTGCCACCCGAGGAGCTCTTCGTCACTTCTCCTATTCACGCTTCTGCAAGCCTCTGTAATTTTCAGTTATTTGCCTCTTCATCTTCTCCAGGCAGACGGGACCCAGTCCGTTTTAACTCCGTACGGATGCTTTCCTGAACCTTTGATCCCTGTTGCAACGATTTTCTGCACCCTCTCCTCCGCCCGTTTCATGGGTCAGCTGGGGCCGAACTGCAGGAGCTCCTCAGCCCCAGACGGAGGAATAATGACGTTTCCTCTTTTGTTCTCTCTTCTGTCTCCGAGAGCCCTTCATATCCCACTTGCCTTTTCTGACTCTGGCTAATCACTGAAAGGATGCCTTCAAAGAGCTCTGCAACGTCTCCAGGATCTCTTTAAAGAACAGTAATTGCCGGGACAGAGCCTGTCTCTGTGCATGGACAGCGCGGGCGAAGCTTTTCATGTCCATCACTTTACAGTTCTGAACGGCGAGGCTGTCTGCCATTTTGCCGCCCTGTCATGCCCTGTCGTTACATTTCTCAGCCGTCCTTCGGTGCCAGGAGCTGGGCTGGACTCTGGAAGCTCTGACTTCATGAGCACGAGAGCACCAGGAGGTGAGGGGGGCTTTGGAAAGGCACTGTGGGCTCGACAAAAACCCCTGAGATGCTTCCCCTGGTGTCCACGCTACCCGCTCCTTTGGCCAACACCCCGCAAGGTCAGACAGCATGGAGGGAGGCTAAAGGGCGTTTTTTATTTTATTATTATTGTTTTTTTTCTTTTTCCCTCTCCTCGAGTGAGGAGCTAGGCAGGAACTGGGCTAACATAAACAGGAGGACCGGGGCGGGATGGGCAGCGGTGTGCCGCGCTGGCAGAGCCTGCCGAGGTCGGCCCTGCCATGGACAGACAAGATTAAGTGTGGGATAGCGAGCGGGGCTCTCCCAGCACCCATAGGATGTTAGTTTTCGGACTTCATCAATAAGATTCTTCTCCTGTGGCTCCCCAAGATGTTTATGAAAGAGATACAGGAAGGGAGGAAGATCAAACCTGCTTTCGCGAGGCCTTTCTGGCTTTATCTGTGGTTTATGAGGTGACCAGACCTTGGCGGCTCTGTTTTAACTTGTTTTGAAGCCTGGCCATGCTTTATGACTATTTTTCTGAAATGTTTTGACAGAAGCGAACCTCATCCGTCTGGGCTCCCCCGCGGGAGCCACATCTCGGGGCTGCGGGAGCCCCGGGGCCCTGGGAAGGCTGGGAGCCGTGCAGACAGCCGGGCTGTCCCCTTGGATCACGGAAAATGCTGTGGGGATGGCGTGGGGACAGATCCGGACCCGGAGCAGAGCCCCCCTGGGTGCAATGCTGCAGGCGGGATGGACGCGAGGGCAGAGGGACGCGGCTTCTTCTCGGCTCTCAGCTTCCCTCCTCACCTGGGTGGAAGGAGCCGAGGGTGGCTCAGGCTTGTGCCCAAGTGCTTTTAATTCAGTTCTGGTTTTCTTATCATTGGCACTAGGAGCTGGGTGACTCCAGGTGCAGCAGGACAAAATTCCCCCGTGGGTCAGGCGGGTGCCCACCCAGCCCCTCTCCTGGGGCCGCTTTCTGCAAGGGTGAAGCTGCTTCCCCTAAGAGGCTGCCAAGTGTGGGGCAGCTTCTATCTGCCTGGTGAAGTGGGGCTTTCAGAACTTCCCAGCAATGGTTTTCCAACAGATATTTGGGCTTTCAGCCATTTTTAATTTTTTTTCCCAATTTTTCTTTCACTTACACCCATTTCATACTTTCCCCAGCTGTAAACTACATCTCTGAGACCAAAAATACTTTTTTTTTTTTTTTCACTGAAAATCAAAAGATTTCAATAAATCACTCCCATTTTTACTCGATTCTTTTGCAGACAAAACACAAAGATGGCACGGGAGCTGCTGGCTGCTTGTGGAGGAAAGGCAGCGGGGACATAAACGGGGGCAGCTGGGTGAGATGTGCCCCGGCTGGCAAAGCCTGCGGGAGCTCAGAGGATGGGATGGGATGGGATGGGATGGGATGGGATCTCGAAGGACTGGAGCCCCAGGGGAAATAAGGCTCAGCACAGTTTCTGATCAGCAATGGTGACACTGCAAGGACAAGGAGGGCTTTGCTGCGGTGTGGATGGCAGCAGCCGGGAACGATGCCGGGATAATGGGGACAGGGACGGAGCTGCAGACTTAAAGCAGCCCGGGCTGGTGCCGTCTGAAGGAGTGGGGCCAGGGGAGGCTGCGAGCCCAGGGGATGGAGGGCAGGAACCGGCCCCGAGCTCTTGGCACCGTGGTGGGGCTGCTCCTGCCTGGGTTGCAGGCAGCCTGCTTCCCGGGGAGCTGGCATTCGCTTATCCGGATCAAGTACCTGCTCCTGGTAATTAAGGACATGTTGACATTAAAAGCCCAGTATCTCTACTTTGTTTAAGCATGCTTACGGACTAAAACCACCCTGCTTTGTTATTAGCTTTGTGGAGCGGCGTGTGCAGTGGGTGATTAGCAGAGGAGCGCAAAATTGCCTCCTGCTAATTTATGCAGATTCCCTCCCCCTTCCCTCACTGCTGCCGCCCGGTGCCCTCGTGGCCGTGCCCCTCTAACCTGTGCCAGCCCGTGCCACGTGTGGCTTCGCCCTGCTTTGGGGACACTTGGATGCACGGGCGTTGTTTCATGTGTGCCCATGCCTCCTTGTGTGGCCGGGGCAGGCGGTGAGCCCAAGGTGGAAGGAAGACCGCCAGGCAGCGAGCCGCGGCTGCCGTTTCCATCTCAGTGGGTGTTTTCTTCATTAAAATGCTGTGGGAAGAGGTTACCTCTCCTGCCTCGGCATTTATTGCTGCTGAGATGGAAGCAAAAGCCCTTTGTTAGGGAGGGTGTAAAGCAGTTTGGGCTGAAAGAGCTTTCCGGGTGCTCTGAACCCACTGGGCCTCCTGTACCTGGGTCCAGGAGAGGCAGTGGGCAGGAGAAAGCCTCACCGGGGCTGTGCTGGTGCCTGGGCACCTGGCTGCATCCGTACCAGCTGGCGGCATGGGGGCAGGGGGTGACAGGCAAGGGGACCCCTCCTGGCCACCCGTCCCTGGCACCCAGGTCCCCACAGCTTTGCCCTTTGGGCTGTTGGATGGCCCAGCTTTTTAGTGGGCTCCCCAAGAGGTGAATTGTCCCTGTTTGTCACCGAACCCCTGCTTGGGAGCTTACTGCTGGCAATTGTCGTCTGCCTCGCAGATACAGCTGCTTCGGGTCTGCTGCTCCACTGACAAAAAATTGGCTTTTCTCTATGCATTTTGTTTTAAACATCATTCGTTGGGAATAAATGATGTTTAAAAAAAAATGCATAGGAAGCAGCACCTTCTGGTCACAGGGTATGTGGGCAGGGGGAAGGGGCTGCACCCCCACGGCCCCCGCCTTGCTGAGGGGCCTGCAAACCTTGGGGGGGGGGAGGTGGAGCAACCCCTGGGACCACAGACATGGGTGGGCGAGGGGAGATGCAGCGGGTGACGGCCTGGGGGAGAGACATCCTCAGCAGGGCTGCCCTAAGGAAGCGGCTGGGGCTGGGGGCAGCATGGCCCCCATGGCCCCCCCGGTGCCCCCCCGGTCTCTGCCTGCCCTCCCGCCGCCTGCGAGCGACAGCTTATCTCGGCTGGACATGCTTTAGAGGCACAGCTGAAATTGATGCTGCTCACTGAACTCCTTAATTGCTTTTAGTTGTAGAGTTATTAAGGAACAAGATTTAAATAATGTCAGGGGAAAAAAAAAAAAAAGCACGGTATAAATGAGCTGAATGAGCTCGCAGAGAAGCTTCCTTTAGTGCCATGATTAGTCTTCGCAGAGGCAGAGCTATGGCAAGAAGTCGTAGGCAAAGGCTTGTCGCGCTGCTCCCCTGGCGCCAGCTTTCAGAGGGTTGCAGGTTTCCTATTTTTCCTCCAAATCTGCTTCGCATTTAGGCAAATACTCCGAAGATTGCCCATGAATAGTCATGCAAGCACTGCCTGTGCTTGTGAGCTGCCTTTGCTTCAGCTGCTTTCGCTTCCCACAGGTATCCCCCAAAATGAGTTTCCTGGCAGAAACGAGATGAGAAAAAGTACAAAATTTTCCTTGAATATTCCTTATTATTCACCGAAGAGCCGTTGGACTTGTAGGCACTAGTTAGCGCTTGCACTGAAGATCTGATATGAAGAGCATCGCTTGCCCAATTAAGGCATGGAAATGATGCTGGGGGATTTGCAGCCAATTGGAGCGAGATTTCATGGTTCAAACTGCAAAACGCTGCTCCGAGCCCCCTGCCAGCCAGGGAGGAACCACTTCCAGGCGCAGAGCTACCCTCTGATTTCTCTTGGCAGATCCTTCCTTTGTGTGTGCGTGGGGGTGTCTGAATCTGAGAGAAATCATGCTTATCTGGGGGAAATCCAAGCGCAAAAGGAAGCCAAATCCTTCGGAAATCTTCCCTTGATCACAACTCAGCACGCTCAGAGGGTCGGGGAATAATAGCTGACTTACGGGTGCGCGCTGACTGATGGGGGCAGATCATAAGATTCATGCTAACCAAACACGCTGAAAAGGGCATTAGAAAAAGCGCTTATTATCTCTCCTCCGGAGTGCTAATTGGGGTCACGGCGTGATTTCTGGGATGATGTTGCTGCTACGCCCGGTGCGAGCCGATTGCTCTTTGCGCAGCAAACACTTGTGTCTGGGTGACGGGGGCTCTCCGGAGAGATGACAGATCTCCAGCCGATCTCGAAATTCCTGCAGAAAATTGGCTCTCCCAGCAGAGTTGTCCTTGGTAGAAAAGACATTTCCTGCACGGAGCTGTACAGAATTTGGATGTCACTATTTCAAATGTCAAATGGAAAAAAAAAGTGGCTGGCTGCGCGTTGCTGTCTGAACGGGAGCTGCCGTCTCTGCCCATTCGTTTGGCCATGGCATGCTAGGGAACTCGGTTCTTTTGGAGGGAATGCAGGGAGAAAATGGCTCAAAGAGAAGGAGAAAGGGGAAAGAAATAGGAGAAAAAGACAAGCTGGTGTCAGTGCTGGGAAGGGCACGGCCTGAGCCGCTGAGCAGGGCAGGGTGCAATCGCCAAGGAGGCAGCAGGGGCAGGCAGCCTTGTCTGTCTCACTTCAGGGACTGAAAGTGCTGCCCTCAGCCTCTCCTTTCCCTCTGCGGAACAAACCCACCTCTCCACCAGAAGCCACCCAGCCTGCCCACAGGAGTGCTGTGGCGCATCCTTGGAGCTGGGGAAAACCGCCAACAGCAGCAGAGAGATGAGGCACCTCGAGAAAAAAACCAAAGACCTCAAGAGCTGCGCTGCTTCCTGAGGTTATCTCCATGTTTCCAGGGGCACAGCCTCCTCCACCCGCAGGCCCGGAGCAGGGCCGGGGCAGCCGGGGCACCCATGGGTGCTGGCTGTGAGCAGCCACCCCGTGCACCCCGGCCAGGGCAGCGCCGGCTGCGTGCACTCCTGGGAACCGCTCCCGGAGACAGGAGCAGGGGCTCCTCACGATGGGGCCGGTCCCTCCCCGAGATGCAGCTTGTTAAAACGACTGGCTGGAGGCGAGACAGACAGATCGCTCGATAAAGATGTAAAGAGAAATAGAGGGTAAATACAGTAATCTCCAGAACTTCCCACCGGGGTGTTAGCACTGGGGTTGTAAATACATTGAAATCAAAGACTCATAAAACATGCAAATTGCTCAGTGTGTGTTTGTCTGTCTCCTTCCCATGTCTTTGCCCCTCTCCCCCTTCCTCTGAATTTCTATCTTTCTATCTCCCTTCTTTCCGTGATCTCCTCTCCTCTCCCGATGAGCCTGTTAGGGCGAGGGAGTGAGTCTTTAAAAGGCATTTTTGTGGTTCTGGGCAGCAAGTCAAAAAAATCTGCTTTTTTTCCTGCCACCCTGCCCCCTTCCCCATTCCAGACTCAGGGACACGTCACCCCAAACCTACACAGCCATCAAAATAAACATTAATTAAGATATTTTCAGTGATGTTCGGTGTCACAAATTACCAGCCCCACAAAAGAAATGCTGCTGTGCAACTACTCATGATGTCAGTTTATCCCTCTTGGCGATTGCTGAGATAAAACATCTTTCCTGCAGTTTCCTCTTTCCGCCTTTTGCCCCGTCCTGCTCCGTGCCGTGAGCCAGCGCTCCCCGGTGAGCGGGCAGACGGGCTGTGGGGATGAAACTCGTGGCACACACCCTGTGATGGGGCATGGAGCAGCGGCCCAAACAGGCTCTGGGACACCACACTGCCTCGATGGGAGGATTTCATCCCCGTGGTGCAGTGGGTGAAATTGGGGTCCCCTCCTGACCCATGGAAGGGGGGAGGATAGGCCGCGGAGTGCAGGGGTGCAGAGATGTAGGGGCACAGAGATATAGGGCGCAGGCTGTAGGGCCGCAGGGTTACAGAGCTGCAGGGTGCAGGGTGCAGGTCCACAGGGTGCAGGACCCCAGGGTGCAGGGTGCAGGATTCAGGGGCTTTCTGGCCCGGGGCAGCAGGGGATGGAGCCGGCGGGGCAGGGAGGCCGCGTGGGCCGCCCGGCGCAGGAGGGCTGCCAGCAAGCCGGAGCTGGCAGCGCAGGGTGGGGAAGCAGGAAAGGGAGCCCCGCTCCTCCGCCCCGCGGGGAGAGCGCTGCGGCTCTCGCAGGAGGGTTTTGAGTACACACAGACTCTCTGGAGCCTCCCATGTAAATCCTGGCAGGACCCGGCCAGCTCTTAGCTCATTCACGTGAGATCACCGAGGCGGTCGGGGCGCTTGTGCGGGTACGTGTGCGCTGAGCTTGCTGCGGGGACCCTGCCCCGTCCCAGCCTGCCTGGGGGTTGCCCAGGGGGAGAGGGGAGAAAAATTCGTCCCTTCCAGCCCATCTCCTCCTGCTGTGGCAGCGTGACTACGTGGCTGTGCACACCGTCCAGCCAGCCTCTCCCAACTGCATGGCAGACACCCGCCGTGGTGCCAGGACGCAGCAGGGACAGCGGGATGAGGGCACGGGCTGCTGTGAGCTCTGGGCATGGCACAAAGCCCCAGGCACCACCACCTGCAGCCAAGTGCCCAGCACAACACTGCCGTGCTGTGAAGCACGGCCTTGAGGCCCCCGGCCTTTTCCCCCTGGGCAGGATACGGCCTCAGGTCGCCTTCTGTTCTTCTGCCACCCTCAATCATCTTTCCTTTGGTGTTAAAACCTTGCGGGATATTTGCATGCTGTTGTGACTTCCCTTAGCCATTACCAGTCCAAAGAAAACAGATCCATGTGTTTGAAAATCTCAGCTTACATACCATTCCTCCAGCTTCTGCTCCTTTTTGGGGCTTTTCCTTCTTTTGGTGGATCAGTGACCTGAAAATGCACTCTGTGTTTTCCCTCGGAGAGGTAGATGAGAAGAGCTCGTGCAGCCAGCTCTGGCATAGCTGCATATTAAAGCCTTCAGCAGCAGCCCTGGCTAAGCTGCCGCCTGCCAGCTCTTGCTGTGACAGTCTCCTCGCCTCCCCCACCCCAGACATGTTTTTAATCACTTGCCCCAGATAGATCAGATTAGATTTTTTTTTCCCCTAACAATATCATTAAGTTTCCTGTGCATATTTCTAGCCACTTAGGCCCCTTTCATGTTGCCCCGACTGTGGAAAGCCGCACGGTCCCTCACTTCGCCGTATCCTCGGGAATTTCATTGACAAGCTGCTTATCTTCTCTGCCAGATCATTAACATGCTGTTTACGCGCTCTGCCAGGTCATTAAGGAAGATGTTAACGAATGACCCCCGCAGAACCCCATGAGATCCTCCTGGCTCCACCTCCTCGCCGCGCTCCAGCTGGGGAGGTCCTCACCTCGCCCCCCCCATCCCCACCCCATCACGCTCAGCTCAGGGCCGCTCGTGCTCCAGCCAGCTCCAGCAATTCCCATTACGTTTTCTACAATCTTGTTAAAAGAGCTAAAAATACCTCCCTACCACTTGACATTAATCTTTAGGCAAGGCGATCCATTTCTGGCAGGCCCCCCCGTTTGTTCCGCTCGTGTTTGGTTGCCTCCTGGGCGCTCAGCATCC
Organism: Cygnus atratus; assembly: GCF_013377495.2. Taxonomy (NCBI): domain Eukaryota; kingdom Metazoa; phylum Chordata; class Aves; order Anseriformes; family Anatidae; genus Cygnus; species Cygnus atratus. The sequence goes on from NC_066374.1 coordinate 19,995,132, forward strand.
CTTTCCCCGCTCAGCGTCCCGGGGGATGCTGGCTGGCCGTGCAGGAGGGCAGCGGTCGCAGATCCTCCCACAGGCTCTGCTCCCTGCTGGCCTTGCCCTCCTCTAGAGCACAGCCAGCGGAATTAATCTGCTCCCAGCTCTGGAAACGGGGAGAGGTTTCTCTTGCCCTAGGATGCCTGCCCGTCCCACCGCCCGCGCCGGGGAGCAGCAGCTGCTGCCTTCTGTGCCTCAACCCCGCGCCCGAGAGGGGGCAAAGCACCGAGTTCAATATCTCTCACCCATTTCTGAGGCCTCATTAATTTAAGCCAATATTCTTTCCTCCCCAGAGGTCCCGATGAAAGAGAGCAGCTCTATTGAAGATGCTTAAGCATTAAGCCTGTGCTCAAGTTCCATTAGAGTGCCTGATTAAAGCGGTGAATGACCGGACTCGGGACAATGCTAAGTGCTTTCCTGAATCAGGTTCCCTGACTTCCCAGTGCCTGCGGCTGCACACTGAGCTCCTGCTTTCTGCCACCATTCTTCCCCCGGAGCCCCTGGCCAGACCCTTGTTCAGGCGCCTTTTTTACATTTTCTTTTTCTTGCTGGGATTTTTTTTTTTATCCATTTATTATTATTATTTTATTTTTTTTTTTGAAACCTCAAGTCCATGAGTGGCCACTTCTGGAGTGATAAAAATTGTATTCCTTGCCTTTTTTTTATTTTTTCTTCCAGGCAATTGTAGCTTACAACACCTTCATTATCACGTCTCTGAAAACTGGTTAAAGATTTTAATACTTCCTTCCCCAGACCATTATGCAGCAGACTGCTCAGCCCCATAAAACGTGCCTTCTGGAACCCAACCGCCCTGAGCTGCTGCGTTCCCCGGCTCGCTCCTTACCCCGACAACTCAAGCGCCTGCGGCCAGCACCTTGCCTCTCCCCCGGCCCAGCACCCGCAGCGGGTGGGAGCTGCCTTTTCCCAGGGCTGGAAAAACTGCGCTGGAGCGGGGAGCACGCGAAGGGCTGTGGCTGGGCTCCCGCAGCGCCCACACCTGCGGCCCCGTGCGGATGGGACACATGCGGGAGGAAGAGGGGAGGCGGTGAGAAGGCTGCAGGCAGTCATAGCAGATTTTCGGTTAGAATATGGGCTTTTAATTTAAATCATATTGCACAGCTAGTGACTAAGTTGCGTCATTTTAATCAGCCGGCACATCTGCAGAAGGTGCAAGTTTCCAGGAGCCTGAGCACCAGAATGATGGTATAAATCACAGCGGAGGAAAATCCTTGACATCACCTTCATTTCTGAATTTGATCCTCTGGTTTAGCAGGGTAATGTCAGCTTTCTGGCACCCGTTTTGCCTGGCTCTTTGCTATTTAATAGGTAGAAGGCTTGTCAGAAATCTCCATGCAGCCGGTATCCTGGCATTTCACAAATCCACTTTTTCTTTTTTATTTTTTTTTTCTTGAAGAGGGTTGGATTAACCCCGAATTTCAGCCCCGATTCACCTGCTACCAACAGTAGGGCCCACACTGCGTGGTGGTTTCTCTCTGGAAAGGCTCTGCTCAGGGACGGGGCCGTGCATCTCCACGGGAGGACCGCGAAGCATTCGGGATAAATGTGCCGCACGGGTTCAGCTGCGTGAGGTCTCCTATCTCACGTGTCTCATCACAGAAAGTAGTTTGGGGGAAACTCTACCAGGTCCCACTGTGGCCATGCCTGTGGGACAAACGGAGTTTATTCCCTACCGCTTCTTATTTAGGTGAGTTTTAAATAACTCCAAACGGCTTCCCTGGGGGAGCCATCCCACAGCCGAACAGATTTCTGCACTAAGCACTTTTTCCTGGTGTTCAGCCTAAATTTTTCTTTTGCTCTGTTTTATCCCATTACTCTTTTGCTCTAAAATGTCTCAGGTAATTTAAATATGAAGTGGCTGTGGAATACATTTTGTGATGCAGATTGTTACTTGATGAGGGTGTGATTGTGCACGACAAGACACTGCAGCAGGGGGGTGTCGGGGGGCGGTGAGCTGCAGGAAGGCTGCAGGAATGTGGGTGCTGCTGGGCCTGACCAAGGGGGCAAAGTGACTCGGGTCCTGCCCTGTCCCTGCACAACGAAACGCTTGGGGAATAAAAAAGGGGCAGGTGGAGGTGAATCTTCCCAGGAATCGCATTGTTTTTAAAATCAGGTTTAAAGGGAGGGGAGAGAAGGGGGAGATGGAAGCCGAGAGGCTGGAGTGCACGTGCGGGGAGGGAGCAGTGGGGACGGGCTGACGCCGGTCGGAAGGGGCATGCGGTGTTTGGGCAGAGGAAGCACTGGCATGCGAGTGCACGTGGTGCTGCAGCGCAAGGCGAGCCCTAGGCCCGCATGCACGGAGCACATCCAAGGGGCGATGCCCTTTCTTCTCCCACAGCCACGCGCGACCACCCTGGAGAAGCACCAGGTCTGCTGGAGACCCCTCAGCTCCCACGGGAGCCTCCTGCGGCTCGTTTCGGTCCTGGGAGCTGCAGAGCAGGAGCTGAAGCTCCCCGGTACTCGTGACACCCGGTGACACCCAATACGCCCGCCAGCTGTCCCTGCTCAGGACATCAAAGGCCGCGAGAGCAGCCCTTCGCTGCCAGAGCAGGGGAGCGCGGGCCAAGCCCCGCGTCGCGCCTTTGTATCCGCAGCGCAGCCCGGCGCAGCGCTCCCGCTGCGTGCCTGCCTCCGGGTCTGCTCTCCGTGTGTGTTTGTGTGTCTGTGCCACGGAGGAATGCCTCTTACAGCTGGGCCCGGGTCTGGGCCGCATGTGTATTTATATTTGCCCCCCACGCTTGTGTGCACATACGTGCCCTTGGCATGGGATCTTATAAGCGCTGCTTTCCCTGATGGATGGCATGTGAATCCTTCTGACAGGTGGGGGGCTCGGTCCAGCGCAGCGTGAGCCCTCTGATCTCTCGCTGCTGTGGCAAAGTGTGCAAATTTTGGCTAGCAGGTGTGCCCGAGCTGTGCACCCTCTCGCCGTGCGCACATGCTCCATGCACGCACGCTCGGCACACACACGCTCCACGCACGCCCTCTCCCTTTTGCCCTTCCCCATGTGAGTGCAGCAGGGCTTCAGCTCTTCCTTTGTTTCAGCATTTCACCCCACAGTTTCGATTCGGGGCCCTCCGTGTCTCCGGGGAGAAGCAGAAAGGCAGGAAAAAGGGAAGGGAGAGTTGAATTACCGTCGCTCCCGGGGGTGACAGGCAGGGATGGGCAAGGCGACAGCTTCCTGGCAACTTCTCTCCCTCTCCCAGCTACTTGTCAAAACACAAGGAGATCTCACAAAGCCTGGGATTTTTGGAGAAGGATGGGGTGTCGTTGCCTCCACTGCACCTGCCCAGCTAATGTTCTTCCTGGCAACTGCTAAAAATCCTTGCCTCCGCCCGCTCCAAAATAGCAAGCCCTTCCTCCTGCCGCCTGCGCCGCTCGTGGCCGTCTGATTTCACTGGTTTCACTGGTTGCCAGTAGTCACCAGCACAGACGAGGTTAGGAACCATTTCTCAGTGGGTTTAGTGGCTTTCATTTCTTAACAATTAATTCTGAGGAATCAGCTTTGTTTGGCATCACAAATTTCCTTACTTGGTCCGGGTTGGAAAAGCGGGATTTTGTGTCTGAGTGACCTTAATGGGTGGGTGCCCTCCATGGTAAGGTGACCCTGGAAAGGTGCTCTGCTGTTCTCACAGCCGGGCGTCCACCCCTCCACACCAGCAGGCTGCAACGAGCAAAACCTCTCCCTGAGCCCCGGTACCTTTCCCATGCCAGAAGTATTTGGTCTTCCCCGTGTCCATTGTCCACTGAGAAATTCCAACAGGGGAAGAAATGATGCAAACATGAAGTTAAACTGGATATTTACACAGCATTTAAGCATACGGCTATACTGGTGTGTCAGGTATGTACATACCATTTTAATCCATGATAAAGAGGCACTGGCTGACCTTTGGATGCTTGTTGTTGACATTGCCTATCTTAAGCTTGTAAAGAGTACCCACAACAGCCGGCGCTTGCGCTGCTCGGGGCGCTCGCCCCACTTGCATGGCTTTGTTTTCCCCTATTCTCAGGATGCACCGACACTGATCAGCACCAAACTGGTCCCCACCGGTCTGGTCTGAGGTGACGGAGACCTCAGAGATGCAGAGACAACACGGCATGCCAGGGTTCTTTGCAAACAGACCCCGTGCCCCGCTTCCCTTGAGACAACCCACGTGAAATGCCGAGCGCAAGGTGCCTTTGCGCGCTACAGGCCTGCCCCTGGGGGAACTGCCGGAGCTATTGGCCAGGGGGGCGCAGCGGTGGCACCGCGGTGTGGGTGCCGTGCCAGGTCCCGTGTGTGTGGCTGAAGGGCTCCAGGAGGGTGGTGGGTGCCAGAGCCCAGTGCAGGGGGTGAGGAGCTTCCCGAGCTGTTCTGCCTCGTCCCCTGCCTGTCCACCGCGGTCCCGTTGGCGCGAGGGAGGCGTGGAAACGCCGTCCTCCAGCTTCTGAATTCCTCGGCTCCCCGTCTCCCACCTGAGCCCGAGTGCTGTGAGAGCCGGCGTCGCCATGGCAACTAATCGTGATGTCATTTGCAGAGATTATTGGGCAGGGGCGCCCAGGGATGCCCGCCAGCTGGCCGGGCCGGGGGCATCGGGGCTGCAGCGCCCTGTGCCACCGCCCCGCCGGGGACGTGCCAGCTCCCTGCCTGGCGCTTGGCTTCCCGACGGGAAGCAGCGATGGGAGGCGCAGGAGGGAAGTCACCGACGCTCTAATGCGGTTCTCAATTCCCCAGCCAGCTTGCTTGGAATAATTACCGTTGTTGCAATGTAATTCATTATGGTAGGCTCTAAATCCTCCCACCTAAACTGAAAATATTTTTTTCCTCCTTCCTTGAGGTTTTTTGTCTCTTTTGAATTAAGGTGTCATTGGAAAAGCAATTGATAGACTCATTCATTTAGCCTAAATCAAACCGACATTGTCTTCGGGACTCTAACTCTGTAAAATGCCCGGCATAACCTAATTTAAGCAGCCAGGGAACGGCTCGGACAAGGCCGTGCTGCAGACTCACGCTCTCGGGAAAGCATCTGCACAGCTTCAATTTAACAACACATTTCATTCCAGTTTTTAATTTCTTTTTAAACACAGAAACCTAATAAAGCTCGATCCAAATCTGATGGCAATGTTGTGCCATGTGAGGTGCTGGAGGAAAAAAATGCGCAAGTAGCCAAATGAGAAACAAGTAATGGGCTTGAGTGCATTTGAGGTTGTTGTGAACCAAGGAGTTTTTTAATTGTGTTAACAGAAAATGATGCAACTTTGGAGTTTTTAAAGGATGTTTGGAGTAGAAAGTAAACTGGCTGTGGTGAAGAGTCTCACGTTCAATCCCAGGTGCATTTCTGAATATTGAATTGTTAAGGTTGGAGAAGACCTCCAAGATCATCCGGTCCAACCACCCAATGCGAGTTCCTTTCAGATTTCTCATTGATGAAGTCACCTCACACCTCGAGACACAGCTAAAACACGCAGCCCTGAGGCTTAGCGAGTGTGGACCGAAGGAAAAAGAAGAGCAGCCAGACAGGGGAGAGCAGGCTGGTGAATTCTCTCTGTGCAGACAAACCTCTTGTTGCACAGGCAGCGCGTTCCGCATTGGGGGGCAATTCCGTATATTGGGGCAATCCCTCATTTTGGGGGCAGTTCCTCATTTTTGGGGGAACTCCGCATTTTGTGGTCAATTCCTCATTTTGGGAGCAATTCCACATTTTGGGATCAATTCCTCATTTTGTGGGGAACTCTGCATTTTGGGAAGACCTCCTCATTTTGGGGGCAATTCCTGATTTTGTGGGCAATTCCGCATTTTGGAGGGGACTCCACAGTTTGGGGCAATTCCTCATTTTGGGATCATTCCCTCATTTTGGTCCAATTCCTGATTTTGTGGGCAATTCCTCGTTTTGGGGAGACCTCCTCATTTTGGGGGCAATTCCTCATTTTGGGGGCAATTCCACAGTTTGGAGGCAATTCCGCATTTTGGGGGGAACTCCACATTTTGGGGCAATTCCTCATTTTGGTCCAATTCCTCATTTTGGGGGCAATTCCCGATTTTGTGGGCAATTCTGCGTTTTGGGGGGACCTCCTCATTTTGGAGGCAATTCTGCATTTTGGGGGGAACTCCACATTTTGGGGCAATTCTGCATTTTGGGATCAATTCCTCATTTTGTGGGGAACTCTGCATTTTGGGAAGACCTCCTCATTTTGGGGGCAATTCCTGATTTTGTGGGCAATTCCGCGTTTTGGGGGGAACTCCACATTTTGGGGCAATTCCTCATTTTGGGATCAATCCCTCATTTTGGTCCAATTCCTCATTTTGGGGGCAATTCCTGATTTTGGTCCAATTCCTCATTTTGGGGGGCAATTCCGCGTTTTGGGGGCAATCCCTCGTTTCGGGATCAATCCCTCGTTTCGGGATCAATCCCTCGTTTTGGTGCAGTTCCTCGTTTTGGGATCAATCCCACTTTTCGGGAACAGCCCGACCCCCGCGGCGGAGCGCTCCCACCCCGGCGCGGTGCCGTCCCGAGGGGCGTGGGAAAGGCCGGCAAATCTCGGCGCCGCACTCGGGCCAATCAGCGGGCGGTGCGCGGCCGCCAGGGGGCGCCATTGGACCGCGGCTGAGCCCGGGGGCGGGGCGGGGGGACGGGGACGGGGCCGGGCCGTCGGGGCGCCGCCGCCCGGCGGCGCCCCGACGGCCCGGCCCCGTCCCCGTCCCCCCGCCCCGCCCGCTTCGTCTGGGGGCGGGGGGAGCACCGAGGGCCCGATCCCTTTAAGAACCGACGGGGGGGGCGGGGAGGGGCGTGCCGGCGGCTCGAAGGCCCCGTCGGGGCGCTCGGCGATTGGCCGCGCCGCCTCGGGTTGGCCGCGCCGCTGCCTGCCGGGGGGAGTAGAGGGGCGGCGCGGCGGGCGGCGGCGCTGTGCGAGCCGGGACGCCGGAGGGGACGGCACGGGACGGAACGGACGGGACCGGACCGGAGAGCGGCGGGGCCGGGCCGGCACGGAGCGCGGAGGAGCGGAGCCGCCGTCGGGGCGCTGCCCGCGGGCGGCGCGGCGCCGATGCGGGGCTGAGGAGCGGAGCCGCCCCCGCGGCATGGGCGCCTGACGCCCGGTGCCGTCCCGCCGCCGAGGGACGATGGCGCGGCCCCGCGGCGGGCGGTGGCTGCTGGGCGTGCTGCTCGCCCTGTGCCGCCTGGCCGCGCCGCTCGCCAAGAGCCTGGAGCCCGTCTCCTGGAGCGCCGGCAACCCCAAGTACGTGCGGCACGGGGGCGCGGGGGGTGCGGGGGGGCGCCCGCCTCGCCCTCCCCCGGTGGCAAAAAAAAAAAAAAAAAAAAAAAAAAAGAGAGGCAAAGCGAGAGAAAAAAAAAAAATATATATATATTTAGAAAATATCGCCCCGCGCTCTCTGGCCTCGGAAGCGGAGCGGCCGGGGGAGCCGCGAAGAGCGCCCGCTGCGTGCGGACCTGCCGCCGGCCGCGCCTCGGACGCCGGAGCCGCCCGGGAGCTGGCGGCGGCTTTCTACGGACGGAGAGAAATAGAAATATCCCCGCTTGGAATACAGAGCCCGCGGAGCGCTGCACAAGCGCAGAGCTCGAGCCGGTGGTGGTTTGCTCCTTTCCAGCCGCGCAGCACGCTTGGCTGCTGCCCGAGCGTGTGGTGGCTTTTTAAATTTTTTTTTCTTTTTTTTTTTTTTCTTTCTTCTTTTTTTTTTTGTCCGGAATCTGGGGAGCGTGTCGCGTCCCGCCTGGAGGCAGCCCGGCGGCACCGAGAGCGTCCCGCAGCCGCCGCTCCTCGCCTGCAGCCGCCGCGCCCCGCGCTCCGCACCCGCTCCGCACCCGCCCCGCGCGGCTCGGCGCCGGCAGGGGACCGCCGCCGGCTCCTTCGCCGCCCCCTTCCCACCCCGGGCTCGGCTTCGCGCTCGCGTTTCGGTGTGCCGAAGGCTGCGGCTATATTAGGCTGCCTGGTATTTTTTTTTTCCTCCCCGTGGCTCCCCTGTTATAAATAGGCAGCTGCGGAATGCCGCCGGCGGGCGGTAGGTGCGGGGCTGGGAGCGGGCCGAGCCCCCCGGCCTGGCGGCCACGGACGCCCCCGGAGCTGGGGGGGGCCAGGGGGGGCTCTGCCCGCTGCGGGGGCTGAGCGGCGGGGCTCGGTTTTTGGGGCCCGGCAGGGCGGGGGCGGCGGGGCTCGGTGCCCCGGGGGGGTCCCTGCCGCCCCCCGTCGGGGCGGGCGGCCCTGCAGAGCCTCGGAAACGGCGCTTTTGGCCCCAAAAGCAGGTGCGTGGGGGGGCGAAGGGAGAGGCGCTTCTCTCCCCCTCCCCCCCCCCCCCCCCGGCCGGTGACGGCTGTGTTTGGGGGGGCGGCGGAGCGAGGGGGGGGCGCGGGGGGCTTCCAGCGCTCGCTGCCGCCTCCCCCAGCCCCTGCCCGCTGTGCTCGGGGCTTAAAGCGGCGGACAATGAGCGTCGCCTTTCCAGCATGCCTGGAATAAAGAGTAAGGAAAAGCTTTAAAAGATGTTTAAGCGCTCGACATGGTTACTAATGACCTATCGATGTTTTGGGACCGATTATATCAGGATGTTTTTGGTAGCCCTCTTGCTGGGCTTTATCTTGTAAATCGCGGACTGTTTGTTTATCTTAGCCCCTTCTCTTCTTAGTTTAAAAAAAAAAAATCCAGCTTTTTATCTTGATTTCCCACCCCCACCGTATTTCTCAAGAACAAAAAGAAAAGTTCTTGAGAGCTGGAGAAAACTGACACGATTTGGGAGCCCTCTCCAGTTGGACACTTAAGCGAAAACCAAACATTTATCTTTTTTTGGGTGTGTGTGTGTGGGGCAACTTTACTGCGCGTAAACTCCTGAATTCAGTGTGTTGGAAAAGCTGGGAAGAGATCTCTGGTGGTTATAAGAACTGCAATAAGTAAATTCTCCTACTTGGATTTTTTTTCCTCCCTTTTTGAAGATTTGTCTGTTAGCTCGAAGCAAAAAGCAAAGGAACTTTTACCCCCAGGAACTGATCTTTTGTGTTTATAAGTCTGCTATGTCAGCACGAAGGGCTGGGGGGGCGGGGAGCGAGGAAAAAGCAAATTGGTTCCAGAAACCGCCACCTTTTTATTTCAAAAAGGGCAGTTGGAGATAGAAATCTCTTCGAGTTTGTTGCGTTAGCTTGAGGAACGTGCAGGTAGAGGCGTGTGAAGCCGGGCAGCGAGGGGAGGCTGTTTTTCCCCGCGTCGTGCGCTTGGCAATTGCGTCGTCTTTGCCCAGACCAGGGCGAGAATTCCCAGGGCTGCTTGGCACGGCCGATCCCAGCGGCTGGGGATGCCGCCGCGCTGCTGGTGCTCACCCGCAGCTGGGAGGCTTGCCCCTGCTCGAGTGAACCTGGTTTATTGGCGTTTGCATTTATTAAATTGTCAAGGCCTGGAAAGTTGGGAGGCGTCCATGGCAGTAACGACCCTGCTGGTGTGGAGCGTGGCTCCGCTCGGGGCTGGATGCGGGGGAACTTTTCCGATCCCTCCGCAGGGGCCTGCGAGCTGCCCGCCGCTGTCCCCGTGCGAAGCCCTGGGCCTGGTGGCCTCACGGATGTCCCCGTGGCAGGGTGGCAGTGGAGCCGTGGGTGTCGGTGACCCGTTGGTTCCCTGTGTTCTCGCTGGGCTTGCAGCGGGGTGGCTGCGCCCCGAGCCCTGGCCGTAGCCGCGGGCAGCTGTGGGGCGTCGTGCTTGCTGCAGCGTGGGGCTGCGCGGCTCGGTCTGGGGGCAGCCGCGCTGCTGTAGCACCTACCCGTGGGGACACCGCCTGGTTTGTCACCGCGGTGGTGGCAGGAGGAGGTGGAAGTGCCCGAAATGGCAGCGCAGCCGCCCAGAAATGGCTCTCCGGGTGCTGTGGCCGGGGCAGGATGGGTTCTGCAGAGGGTGTCCTAGGGAATGTTGTGCTAGGCGAGGAAGGCGAGGCCTCTTAGGTGAGCAGAGGCTCCGGGAGGCGGCGGGGCGTTGGTGCCTGCCGTGGGGCCTTGGTTCCTCACCCGCCCGCTGCGTCTGGAGCTCCGGCTGGGCCGCGGTGCCTCGCGCCCTCCGTCCGCGTTTGCTCGTGTTGGGGCTGGTTCCCGTTCCAGATTACCCAATGCCCCTCAAACTTCCCTCTCTTTCCTTCTCTCTTCTTTTTCCTCACTTTTTTATGCCTTGGTGCTCCTCCTCAGGTTTCTGCAGGGCGCGCGGAACGAGGCAGGACCTCTTCAGAGCCGCTCTTGCCAGCGAACACAATCGAGCGAGCACGTTTCTGAGAAATGGCCTGGAAGGCGTGCGCCGCGAGTAGCCCCGTGCCGGAAACCCACGCTCTTTGTTAGGCTGGGATTACTTTCCCCGGCCCGGCACGTTACAAAACCCAACCCCTGCGTGTGCTCTGGGGTGCTTTGGGCTCTCCAGAGCCTGTTCGTGGTGCTTGGGGAGAGCCCCAGCCTGCCTTTGTCGGCTTTGCCTGGCCGCGGCACCGGGGTGCCTGCCTGTTTTCGGAGTGAAGGGAGCTAAAGCCTTTAAAAATAACACCGTTAAGTGGAATTTTCCAGCAGATACAAGGAAAAAGTACCGTGTGCTGGACCGCTCGGCCTTGATAGTGTCACTGTAAATAATGAAAATATTTTTCTGCCCTTTTCTTCTCTGGGCTGCTGCTCCTGTGAAGTGTGAGTGTGGGACTCCGTCGGTGTGTCACGGGCAGGTTTCTGATCTGATGTTTGTTATTAAGGGGCACTGATAACACGTCTGATACCAAGAGCAATTTCCTAACGTTCTTAAACGAGTTAGGAATATCTTAATCTTTAGTACTGCACTCGGTGCCGGGGAAAATGCTTTCCTTCTGCTTCTGGGTGCTCGTTCTGAAGCCAGAAGTGGATCGTGGCTGCTTTTGTGTTGTGAATAACTCTGTGTCTTTAAAGGGGGGGGGAGGGAAGAAAAGAAAAACAAGCCCAGAAATGCTTTCGCAGGATAAAAGGTTACAATTTTCACAAACCTATGCTTGGGACAAGTTTAGGCTCAATTAGATCCCCTTTGAGCGAGCTTTCCTTGGGATGTGAGCAGAGCCTCTTTAAGGGGTCTCAGTGAACCAATATGGTTTTAATTTTATTCCATCATGTCTGAAGGGGGCTTTTTGAAAACCATTCTCTGCGTTTATGGGAGGGGGGAGCTGAAGTGTGGTTTCAATGATTTAATCGGCCCTTTTGCTACTTAGCAGTTAGCGTTCGGGGTTGTTGGTTGGAGCTCGCTATTGTTAAACAACCTGGAATTGCACAGAAATTCTGACTAAATCTTTTCTGAAATCCCTCGACTATAATTCTGGAGAAATATTGACCCTGGTGGGCTCCTGTGCCGAACGTTAAAAGGAAGCATTCCTAATAAAATATGGTTTGGAAAATTCATTTCAGGCTGGAATTCGCCTTTCCAGAAAGCATTTTAATAAGGAGGTGGGGGAAATGGGACACATCATCCATGGAGCTTTTAAGAATTGGTCATTGCAGCTCTGCTTTTCTCTCTTTCCCTCATATAAATTTTACTCAGATCTGCTCACTTGCTAGCTCTGTGGAGCCATCGAGCAACTTCCTAAAAACAAAACAAATGCATTTAAAAAATAAAAAAGTAAGCGGGGTGGGGAGGAAAAAAAAATCCAGACGCAGACTAAAGTCTAATCCTTTGTGGTATTTTTATTCTGTCTTTAATGACATTATGGTGTCCTATTGAATCCTGTGAGCATTGAGTTTGAAGCCTGGTGTATCTTTGCTTTTTTTAATGCCTTTTATGAGGGACAAAGTGCTTGCGGGAAAGCTGTTTTCGCTGGGAAGAGTTGGCCTGGAGCTTTGCATCAGTGGGCTAACACTTGTCGGAGCAGATGTAATTTAATTACCGTACTAGTGGGCGCATGAGGCGCTCCGCAGTGTAAGGAGTTGGGAAATACTGAAAACACGCTGCTTATTTTTAATTAAAAAACGTGTTTGGCTCGTGGTGCCGCTGGGGACGTTGTCCTTGTGGGGAGAACGGGGCCGGGTGCTGCGGCCCTGGCCCCTGGCCCGTGGGGTCCGGGGCATCCAGATGGCCGCGTAACCGATCTTATGGCGTGCGCGCACCTTCGCCTGCTGCATCCGAGGGGCTTTGCCTAATCTCCGAAGACTGGTTTGGATTAAGCAAGCCTGGACAGTCTGAATCCGGGTTCATGTTTCCCTCTGGAACGAAGGAGCCCCTTCCGAGCGTGCCAGGAGGTCGCGGCAGGAGCGCAGCGGCAGGGACCCGCGCCCTGGGTGCCGCCGCGAGGGTCCTCGGGGCGCAGCTCCCCTTCTGCTCCCTCCTGGGGGAAAGGGGCACCCGGGGCTGCCTGCGTGTCTCTCGGGAATGGCTTCATTAACTTAAATTAAAAAAAAAAAAAAGTGAACGCCGAGCTGCGGCTATTGCAGTAGCTGGGTAAATACCATTGGATTCTATAAAATGGTTTTAACTGCTTCCTTTAAAAGGCAAAAAAGAGCCGTGATGGGGTGGCTGATTGATTGTAAAAGGAGCTGTAGCTTTCTCCAGAGCAAAACAGCTGCTGCAGTTCCTTGGAGCTGTGTCGGGAGCGGCGACAGAGCTGGGGCTTTTGTATGGCTCCTGCACGGGGCTCGGCCGGGCTGCTCCTGGGCCTGGCGTCCGTGTCTCCTAGCTGTAAGCTGCCCGTGGGTCCCCCACAGCGGAGGCGTGCCGTGCCCGCGTCCTCGCCTGGCACAGGGTTGCTGCGGGGCAGGGGTCCCCTCCGAGCAGCCCCTGGGGGCGCAGAGGGTGCTGGAGCTGCGCAGCCCTTTGCAGGGCACACATCGAGAGGTGTTCCCCGGGAGCTGGTGGCTCGCCAGTGGGACTGACCCCGTGTTCTGTGTGGGATCCCCGGCCTCGCACGCCCCGTGGCCCCGCCGCCCGGCTCCGTCCCGCTGGCGGCACCCCCTCGTCGCAGCAGCAGCGGCATCGCTGCTCGGAAGCCAATCTGCCCGAGGAGCGCCGGAGTCCGGTGGGAAAACATCTTGTAGCGATCAGTAGCACATGCTACTTGGAGTCTGGCAGCCGAAACAGGGTGGGGAGAAACAAAGCTGAAATCCATTCTGTGTCTAATTAATGATTGCTTGTATCAGGAGAGCAGGAGGAGGACTCCGGGCTCGGCGCTATCGCGGCGTCACATCTGGGCAGGAATGTGGCGCTGGTGCGGGGCTTTTGTTGTGCTCGGCGGTGGAGAGCCGGGCTCCTTTTTGCTGCTTTCTGCTGCTTTTTGCACTTCCCTTCCCATTCCCCGCTTCGGGCGGTTGCTGTAACAGGGAAGGCGCCTCTTCAGCATCCCCCTGGGAGCAGGAGGTGTCTCGTTGTGCCGGGCTGGTGCCACCCCTCCTGTTCTCGGGGGCTGTGAGGCCGAGCGTGGGCAGCACACCAAGCGTCCTCCGAGGAGGCTTTTCCTGCCACTCGCATGCTGTCCCCGGTTTAGCCCCGGTGCTCAGCCAGTAGCTATACTGGAGCGGCAGGGCCCTGTCCCTGCTTGGAGGGTCCCGATGCCGGGCTCTGGGTAGCACCGTGCATGGTACCGGGGGTGCAGCAGCGGGATGCCCGTGCTTTTGAGGCTTTTTCAGCTCTGCCAGTCCATCCAGGCTCGGTCCAAGATGCGTTGGACAAGCTGGGGCTAAACCTGCTGGGCTGGGCTGGATGGGTGCGTGGCGCAGGCAGGTGCCTGGGGGGCACCCCGGGCTCTGCTCACTGCCCACTCTGCAGCAAGGGGCAGTTTCGGGGGGGTTTGCTCATGCTGGTGTTGGCGTGCCCTGGGTCTGAGCGCGTGGCAGCTCCCCCCGGGGGTGCCCCCGCGCGGGGTCTGGCACCGCTCAGGTGCCGCCGTGGCAGTGCCGCTCGGGCTGAGCGGAGCAGCTGCGCTCCAACCGTGCCAGCTATTTTAACCCCGGCTTGGCTGCTCTGTAATACCCTTAGGGGCTGCAGCCCGTCCCAGGTGGGCTGCCTGCCCTGAGCCCGGGGCTTTTGCTGCTGGGGAGGGGGCAGGTGAGGGGGCCTGGGCTGCGCTCAGGGAGAGGCGGGGAGGCACGGGCTGGAGGCGCAGCAGGTGACGGCTGTTGTGCTACGATGGGCTGGTGGCACGCCTCCTGGATGCCTTTTTCCCCCAAGTCTAAGTTGTCCTTTCCTGTTTTTCCTGGATCTGAAGTTCAGCCTTTGTGGTTTTGTTGGTGTTGTGACATTCGGGTGTGAGCGAAGGAGAGGCCAGACCCTGGATGTGTCCGTCTGTGAACTTCCCTCGGTGCCCTCCAGACAGCTCGGGGCTGGGACCGGTGTCCAGCAGGGCACGGAGGTGCTCAGCGGCAGCCCCACGCCTGGCACTGGGGCAGGGCTCTGGGAGGGCTTCGCCTGGCTCTGCACGGAGCAGCAAACGTCTTCCATCCTGCTCGGTGCGCGGTGGTACCCGCTGTAATTGGGGGTGCTGTGCCCCAGGAGGGGCTGGGCAACGCCTGGAGCCTCGCTGTTAGCCCAGCTCACGTGGGCAGCTCGCTGGTGCCAGCAGCGCGATGTCTGAGGGGTGCTCCTCGTGTCCCCACCCTGGGCCTGCTTTTAGGCGGAGGGTTAGAAAGGCAGGGGGTTAGGAAGCGCCGTCCCGGTCCCAGTCTGCACCCAGAGAGGTGCCCTCCCTGGGGAGAAGGGTCCTGGCTAGGTTGGGGGCTGCCAAGCCCTGTGTCCCTCCCGGCCACCCCGAGCAGCGAGGGGACACCAGTGTCCTCTCCCTGTGCTGGGCAGCAGCCGCCCCGCTCGCAGCAGGGACCTGGCTTTTGGTGTGTGACAGCGCCCGGGTGCGTGCCGCGGGGAAGCGACGCGCGCTCGTGCTGCTTATCGGTACAAATACACCGCTGACACTGATCTCCGAATGCGGGCGGATTTTCCCTCCCGCCGAGGCTGAGGGGCGGCTGCAGCGCCGCACACACTGCACACACGTCAGTGGCTGAGGCGAGGCGAGGACTCGGTGCCTCTATCCCCGTGCCGCCCGCGTTGGCACCGCGGTGGGTCCCGCGCGCGGCCGGACTGGTGCGTGCCGGGGTGCCGGACTGGCGGCACGGGCGGCGGGTGCTCCGGGTGCTCCGGGTTCCTTTGTCTGGCCTCGCTGTAGTAACGCGGCCGAACGCGAGGGGGAGGTCTGGGGGCCCCCCCCGGGAATCCAGCCCCTTCCCCACCTGGCTTCGAGGGGCCGCGCGGCTCACGTCCACCCCCCTCGGAAAGGGGCGACGCGTGCGGGTGCCTCCGGCGCGCCGGGTTTGGGTGGGTGGCAGCGGGGCTGGGGCTGCCCCGGTGCCGGGGGGGGCCGCGGGCAGGCGGGGGGGCTGCCGGCACAGCCCTCTGCAGCCGCCCGGGCGGCATATGGAAAGGATCTGGGTGTAATATCCCGAGCTGCAGAACAGCTTTGCTGAAGAGGCCACTTCAGCAGGGGACGCGGTGCGGTTAGTCCTCCCGGCTGACACATCCCAGGCCTTCCTCAGACTTGAAAGAGCTCGAGCTCGCCTTTGAATCTGAGGATTTATAGCCCTTTTAGGCCTCTCCAATAAAAGCACGGCTCCCTTCTCAGACAGAGCCCACCGTCTCCCTCCTCCGGGCTCATTATCCCGGGGATTTGTGTTGCTTGCTCTCCCGTCCTCTCGCTCTCTTGTTCGCTACCGCTGCTTTCTTCAGATGTGCGGCCGAGGACTTCAGAGCATAAAAGCGGAGCCAGCGCGAGCCGGGGGAGCTGGGGGTCCCGGCCACGCTGCCAGGACGCGTACCCGGCCGGCTCTGCCAGGGGCTCCGGCGGCCGCGGCTCCGTGCCCAGCGCGGCACAGGGAGGGTTTCTCCCTGCCTGGAGGATGCCGGGGGCTCGGCCCCACGGGGGCCGTGGCCGCAGCGGGTCCGGCGGCTGCAGGATCCGGGCGAGCGTCGGGCGCGCCCCATGCGTCCACCGCCGTCTGCGTCGTCTCGACACATGCGGGCACTTCAGCATCCTCAGCCCCACAGATCATGTCTGTTTTATACAGGCACGTCAAGCCTCTAACTGTTTAAAGAGAGGCTTAGGAAAGAGTCCAGAGAAACGACATAATAATTATTGTATTACAAATTGTTTCCTTTAATGGGCCCTGTCGGATCGCTCAGTCTGCTAAACACATTGTGCCCTCCCCCAGCCCGGCCGGCCCGCACTTCGGCAGGCTTTTTCCACTCACGCAGCCTTTGCTTACAAACCGAGCCCCTCTGGAAAATTCCTGCAGCCTCAGAGTGGCAGGCAGGGGCTGGGGGCTGCTCGGGCTGAGGGGGCGCAGGGCTGTGAGACGAGGAGAGGAGGGGCGCCGCTGTCCTTGGAGCAGGGTCCCCAGCACGGGTCCTCTTCCTACAGGGCTGGGGTGGCTCCTGTCCCTTGCTCTGGCAGCTGCACTTTGTGTCTGAAGGGCTTTGGGGCTGGTGGTACCTCTTTCAGATGCTTTGCGGAGCCCGGGATGCTCCCAGCCTTCTTGCTCTCTCCTCCCGTGTGCCTGGGGCGGGTGCGGTGCCCTCGCCATGAGCCTGCCTGGGTGTCCCTG